>NC_142685.1:59555000-61955000 GCF_056320005.1 Nelumbo lutea
TGATTATTTAATAAAATATTATAATTACTATTACTGATAAACACTATTAATTTAATTTAATTTTGGTAATTATTAATTTAATGAATATTGTTAATAAATCCTTTTCATAAATTTAATATTTACTTTTATATTAAAAATAACTAAATAATATTATTAAAAGTATCATTAATGATTATTTAATTAAATAGTGTAACTGCTTACTATTATTGATAAATGTTGTTAATAACGTTCTAACAACCGATGGTTCAACCGTCTTGTTCAAACGGATGGCCCATTTTGACAACAAAAATTACAAATCCATTCTGGCCACCGGTTTTTGGGTTGACGATTTGATCATCCGGTTCGATCGGGCGGTCCATCCTGACAACAAAAATTATAGGCAAAAAATTGAGTTTGTGAGGTCCATTAAATAGTATCATACGTGTTATGTCATTCGAGCATGTGACTAACACAACTCGAAAATGGAACCGTTCTGACGGTTCAAACAGACGACCCGTTCAGACAACAAAAAAATACAAAACCATTCTAGCCACTGGTTTTCGGATCGACGGTTCGATCGTCCGATTCAAACAAACAACCCATTCTGACAATAAAAGTTACAGGCAAAAAATTGAGTGTGAGGTCCATTAAGCAGTATCATGTGTTATGTCATTCGAGCGTGTGACTCATACGACCCGAAAATAAAACCATTATGGCCATCAATTTTTGGGTTGACGGTTTGATCATCCAATTCGAACGAATGGCCCGTTTTGACAACAAAAATTAACAAAATGAAAAAATGGCCAAAAACCATTGAATGGGTCAATGGGTAAATGGTTCAACCACTCGGGTCAATGGGTCGTTGACTAATTCAACGGTTTTTGGCCAAGGGTCGGGGTTGGGGTAAAACAGAACTGGTTGCCTGGATGGTACCCAATTAATAAAAAACCGACGACCCGTTTTGACAAAAAAAAATACAGGCAAAAAATTGAGTGTCTGAGGTCCATTAAGTAGTAAGTACTATATGTGTTATGTCACTCGAGCGTGTGACTCATACGACCTGAAGATGGAACCATTCTGACCACTAGTTTTTGGGTTGATGATTGGACTGTTTGGTTTGAACGGATGGCTTGTTCTGACAAAAAAAAAATGATAAGAAACCATTGAACGGGTCAACAGTTCGACCACCTAGGTCAATGGGTTGTTGACCGATTCAATGATTTTTGGCTAGGGACTGAGATTAGAATAAAACGGAACGGGTTGTTTAGATGGTTACCAATGAAAAAAAAAAGACCAAAAACCTTGAACGAATCAACAAGTTGACAATCAGTCTGCTCGAGTCTCGAATTAATGGATCATTGAATGATTCAACAATTTTTGGCCAAAGACCGGATCAACAGGTCGATAGTTCCATTCCAGCCCCTGCGAAGCGGGGTCCCTCCGCTAGTGTATTATTAACACAAGTTAGGCCAAGACTTCTGTTTCTTCACTCTTATGTTTTTCTATTTAACCAAAGTATAAAGGGATTATAAAGATAATATGTATGGAGTAATTGAATATAATATGTATAGGTATATATTATCTACTGGATCCAGGCCATCAATTTGATGGGCCACCCTTTTGGATCTAACCAACAGGTTCTCCCTTACCCTTTATTATACCACCCATACCCATACCTCATCCTATATTGCACATTTTCTTCCTAAATTCTTCTAAATGGATAATGATTAGAAACTTTATTCAATTTATAATTTATAGTTTTAGCTTTATTATTCACCAGGTCCCTCTCCCAGAAGTGACTTTTAGAATGTTGCCGTTAATAGACACAAAAACACTAATTAGGGTTTAGGTAAGGAGAGTATTGCATCTTCATTAATAAACTCACTGCATGAGTTTACTTTCTCTGTTTTGGCTTTCTCTTCATTTCTTTCTGTTTCTCAGGCTTTCCACTAGATTCACAAAACCTATAAAAATGCAGTGAGCCACAAAAAGGAAAAAAAAAAAAAAACAAAAAAGACTTACTATTAATTCTTTACTCAATATGACATTACTTGTGACATAATTCATCCCAGGTATACAAACTAAGAAAAAGTAAATCAAGGGTCCACATTGAAAGGTGAACAAGGGCAGCAAACCACATAATCCAACAGGGATTATGAATATCTGGTCCCTATTGCCTCTGATTTAATTGATCAAGATGTACAGCAAGGGTCAAAATGGGCTTTGACTGGGTAACCAAGCAGTAAGAGAAGCATAAATTCCTCATCCTTCAACAACCTTTACAGGAGAGCTGCACAAAAAGACAAAAAAATGCAAAATTAAAACAAACAGATATAGAACAGAGGATACTACAGAAATCAAGGCTGCTTAGAATCTGGCTCAATGACCATTACATACCCAAACGGGCTTTGTTTGATGGCTAGTAGCTCGACATCCAACTGCAGATCCAAAAATAGGGCAGAATCCCAAGTTCATGATTGAGAACAAATAATAATAACAAAAAAATCACCAACAGCTATCAGAAACAACAATCAGAAAGTAAAAGTGTTGTTTTTTTCAGCAATATCAATTCTAGAGGTAGAAATGCTCTGATCTGTAAGGAATGCAAGGAGTAACCTTTGGCTCTGAAATGCAAGGAAGGATAAAGGAAGGGGCAAAGTTTCCTGGGGTGTATAACTTTATTTTGTGTCAATCAAAATCCCATCATCCAGAGAAGTAAGTTCTATATATAGAATATGGATCATTAAATCACCATAGCTAGGCTGAACAAGGAGTTAAGAGCTTTCTTTAATCATTGTGGTGAAATTTGTTATTAAAATATATGGGAAAGAATGAGACATGCAACATTGTGCCAAACCAACCCCCAACAATGACCTAGCCCTCGCTAGCCTCCCGTCATATGTGTTTCTACAAGTCCCCACCTTGAGGAATCAATGCCCAATACAAATGATTCTATTTATCTCTTGTCTAGTTAGTTTATCTGCATGGCATGGGAACCCATTTGTAAAAGGGGTTGAGAACTTGAGGCTGTAATATTTATTGGGGTTGAGAACTTGGATTTTTGGGCAAAATCTTTAGGGTACCTTGACATCAAAAGTTTCTAGAAAATTCTCCAAAAATCATCTAAAAATCAGGCAATTCAAGATTGTCAATTTGGCATAGCCCATAGCATAATTTCAAATTATAGAAAAGTTTGGACTTACTATAAATGGTAATTGTAATTACTAGAAATGGATATGGCACTGAACAAAGCAGAATGGTGAAACAATATTCATGTAGTTGGCCCTTAAAGTTGGAAAAATGCTTAATTGAGTTGGGTTGAGTTAACTTATTAACTACTTATTACTGTAATTACTACGTTATAATAATTCCCATCATTACTATTTATAGTAACAGAACAACTTGCTATTTATAGAAAAATAATATGATAACAAGAATCAGAAGACGATTAAATGAGATTAGCAGGGAGGTTGAACTAACAGAACAATTTGGTCCGCCCTTACTCCCTTAGCCCCTCAACTCAAGCACTCAAACCGACCCAAACCGACCAGGTCGGTTTTGCCTAACACAGGGTCGGTTTCGGTTTCGTTTTCAGGCAACCCGACCAGGTCGAGTCGGTTAGAAAAACAGCAGTAAACCGACCCAACCCGACCCGTGAACAGCCCTAGAAATTAGCATGTTACCTCAATTGTTGCATTTGGAGGAATTTCTTGGACTCCTTTACTTCCATAAGCTAGTTCTGGAGGAACTATAAGCAATCTCTGCAGATACACATATCACATCATCAAGACTATGAAACCTAATCCCACCACAAATAGTCAAGTAAAAGATAATGCTTATGTACTTGCTCTTGTCTAACAACTATGCATAGAGTTAGCAAACAACTGTGCTTGCTGGAGTTGGCTCTATTCAGTAGATAGAAACTCTGGTGATCATATTTCTCTGATAAAATGGAAGTCGAGCAATAGTATAACAAAAGCCATCTTATCAAAATTGTGGTCACCATACAGGTTCTCAAGGATAATGCAGTTGAATATGATAAAATAGAAAGGCTAGACATCTGACTCCTAAACAAACTTCCATTTCATCACAATTACCTATTTAGGAATGAGTCATCACTTTGAAGATTGAGACACAACAGCAAAAAAAAAAGAGAGAAAAAAAAAACTTTTCAGTTTCATTCACGTGCAATGGTTAATCCATAATAAAACTAAACAACAGTTGAACAAAGAACATGAAAGATAAGAATTAATGTTAGAAACCAGTCTCACCTGGCCTCCAACCCGCATGCCTTCAACACCTAGATCAAGTCCCTTAAGGACGTTTCCTCTCTCAGATTGACCCACATCAAATCCATAAGGCTGCATCAATTCCAGAACAAGTAAATCAGCCTAAGAAGTAAAGATCACCTCAGAAATTTATTTTTCATATAAAACTAGTAAATCATTTTATGCTTATATTCACCAATTTCAATTTTGTTCATAATAGGACAGCATGTATGCAGGTATTGGTTTGGTTCCCAAAGTCAGATATGGATCAACCAAACATGAGTGCTTTGCATTATAACAATCGTTTAATGATTCATCCTCGCATGGCATGCAGTCAGACTGCAGAACATTGCATATCCAGTAATATCCAGATAGATGCCGCCCTCGTGGGTTTGGATTTGTGACATTTGCAGATCAACGGGGAATGGAAGATGCTATAAGAGAGATGCACGGCAGGAAATTAGGTGGTAAAGTAATCTCAGTGAACAAAGCCCAACCCAAGATGGGGGGAGATGATCCAGGGTATTGTTACAGCAGAGGCTACTCATCAGGTGGCAGGTGCAGCCATGGGGGAGGAGATAGGTCTGCAGGACGGCCTGACTGTTTCAAGTGTGGACACCCAGGGCACTGGACTCGAGAATGTCCCTCTGCAGATGGTGGTGGTGGTGGTGGAAGGTTTTCTTCACGTTCTAGGTTCAGTGGTGGTGGTGGTGGTGGCAGCAGTGGTGGCCATGAGGATTTCTTTGGAGAAGACCGTTATGTTGATCGCTTTGGAGGAGACCGTTATGGTGATCGTTTTCAAGGAGACCGTTATGGTGATAGCTGCGTGGATGATCGTTATGATGGTGGACACTATGGAGACAGGGAGCGTATGGAAAGTAGGGACAGCAACAGGTATGGAGGTTGTGATCTTATCCCAATGATCGGTACCCCCGTGGTGAGGATTGCTTTTCAGGTGACTGTTATGGGGATTCAGATAGGTATCCCCAGAATGGATATGGAAAAGACAGGAATTATGATAGAGCTGCTGGTCTAAGAGGAGGCAGCAACCGGTATGGTAGTGGAGGGTCAGCACACCATGAGGGAGGTAGCTACAGAGACAGGCCAGGGCCATATGATCACCCCAGTAGGGGAGGGCGTCCATCTTCTTATTAATGCTATCAAAGGGTCATTGTTTTTTCAAGACAGTTCTAGGTCTTTTGTACTCAGTTTCTTGCACCTGTTTCAAATGAGAAGGTGGTTTTAAGTAGAGCTGGATTGATGATGCAATGTAATATATTTTCTTGCTTAGTTTGTGCTTATCAAAAAAAATAAAAAAATAAAAAATATCACGAAACCTGTCCTCCATTCCATTTTGTCTAATCATACTGCTAATCATATATTTATATATAAAATTAAAAGAGATGAATATGAATATATTTGTATGCCATATAGATACTGTCTTCCAAAAGAAGACAACAGTAATCATATGTCAGCATGTATGAAAACTACAGTGCCATAGATGCACAATTGACTACTTGAAGAACCTGAGATGCAAGAAAAATGCCACACCCAAACTTACCGTTCCACCACCAACACCAAGTCCTTGCCTACTTGTCATAAAAGTTATGCCTCTCCACTTGGCAACATAGTGGACCTACGGGATGAAGTTAACATACTTATATCCACTATAACACAGTTAATGTGATAAGACAAATGAAGAAAAAAGAATAAGCATGTGATGATGGCTGGATGCTTCACTTTACCTGTAAATTTGTTTTAAAAATAACTGGGAGTGGATGTAGGATATTTGTTGGATCAACAAATGAATACCCATTATTTTAGATATCAGGATATGAACCTTGATGAACTTGATACCTATTTGGAAAAACTCCTAACATAAATTTTCAATTGATGTTTCTACAAATAATGCAATTAGAAGTTAATATTTGACCTTGATGTAGGTTTATAAATATGTAGTATGATGATTAGTGTTCTTTTCTCTTTTTTAGAGCCTTTTTTTTATCAATAACAGAAACTTTTATTAATAAAAGGAGATGGAAAAGATACAACAAGAAGGGGGATAAAATCTCTTACCCCACCCTATAAAAACATCACATTACAATACAGCCCAAAAGAAACTAGTTCTTCCCACCCCTAATAACTAAGATTCATTAATGAAGATCCTAATAGCTAAGATTCATGTAGTTATGTTTTCATTTACAAATATGTTTGTAGGTAGTCATTGCAGAATTTTTAACATTAATTGTTTGGATACCTAGGCTTGTTCATCTCTCTCTTTTCCTTGTCTCTAAAGTAGTATATATTCACTTAACTAGGTCAGTCCTTTTATCCTTATGAACTACATTTTTAGCACTTTAACTACATTTTAGGCTCTTGATTTCCATGTTGCAAGATCACTGCTGCTATATTTCCTAATATTGGCAATGGAATAGAGATTATAAAATATAGATTTCTTGCCTACTTCATGATTTTATATTCTATATACCCCACAGTCCCCACCCAATTGACATGCTCACCACTTTAGGTGGGTTCTAGTATCCCATGATCCTAGGATCAGGGAAATTCAACTCATAGAGATATGGCTGCACTAAAGTTCACATCCAAACCCATGTAACATAGTTTCTAAAGGAGAAACCACTAGAAAATGAGATGTAATTAGAAGAAACTATGAGTCATGTCTAACAAAGTAAAAATGCGCAATGCATTTCTATGCAAAGTCTTCCATTAGAAGGGAAGTTTCCATTAACTGCCAATGCAAATTGGCCATCTATTGTTAAGGTTATAATATCAATTTATGCAAATCAAATTAACCAATTGAGGCAACACCATTGATCAATGAACTTGTCACCAACTTCTCCAAATTTATAGTATTGCAATTGCAGGTATGGAACATGGACATCATTAATCAACTGTGATGATTGAGAAACAATATATCATATTCCAGCAGAACAAATTATTCAAGGTTGTCATTTAAGACCGAGTAGTTTCTCCACATTAATAGCCAATACTGTTTTCCCTTCCTACCTTTTATCCAATCAATGTTTAGTTACACAAAAACAAGATCAGGAAGATCCATAGATGTGCATCTTTATATGTTCAAACATTTAAACTGGTTAAGTAAAATTTGTCAACATATTCCTCGGAGCAAGAATGAAACAATAAGGTTGAGTGGTCAACAAGTATGGATGTAGATGAGTACTGATGCAGGCATTGAAAAGGGAAAGAAACCATGGAAGAAGAAATCAAGTTTTTCCTACATCATCCTCCAGTGGGAGTTTAACTTGGGTAAATTTTAATAGATTTTAGGTTATTTCATGTTCGATTATCATTGTAAGTGTTTAATTAGTCTATAGAGCCATAATAGCTTTTAGGTTATTTCATGCTCAATTTCATATTCAATTAGAGTGATTTTATGATTTAGATAAGTTGAATTTATAGTTTCATCTCGCTTCAAAAGTTTAATAAATCAAAAGTTGCTTGTTTGACTTAACCGTAGTGTCATTATACAAGTTTTCAGTTGCCTAATCAACAAGACAAAGATCTTGTGAATCCAATCTTGCAAGAGAGAGCGGTCAATTTATTTAAATATATAAATACGCCCACATATTATAATTCAATAATAGAGCCGGAATATGGAATCGAGTCGAGTTTTATTTTTGGAGGTCCCTAGGAGGTAAAACTTTTCCTTCTCTTCTTCTATTGTTCTCCCCATTTTTATTGATACTTCCATTATTCTTTTATTTTAGCTGGAAGTTATTTTTACAACATAATCTTGTGCAATTTCTTTCTTCTTTCTGGAAAAAGACTACCAAGTATTTTACTTCTCTCAGAATTTCTGCAATTAATTTATTAAATTACAGCAGTTTCTTCTAAATGATAGAGACTTGAAAACCCCATCAGTTTTTTCTTTCCACTCCCTATTTAATATAAACCTTATTTCACAGCAGATCTGCCCATCAAGGGTCTGTTTCAACAGACTCTATACCTGTGCACTATCAATTACTCAAGCAGAAAATGCATAAAAAAAGTCAACCTGTAGAGGCCCAAGAATGTAAGTGTAAATTACATATACCACCTCTCCTACAAGGTTAGTCAAATGCTTATATCACCCCTCAGATTTATCTAATAACTTATACCTCCTTTGACCACAAGCTACATGGAGTTTGTTTATGGAAAGACAGAGTTAAGACAGAAGTAGATTGTTTACCAGAATGCCATTAACAATAAAATATAAGTTTTACCTTCAAAATATATATGTTGAAATTGATAAAAGTACCCTCATTTATAAACGCTAAATACAGTTTTGCCAACTCAAAATTTTCCTTTCTTTTATTTTTTCCTAAACCTGTTTTCAAAATTTCATTCCTATCCTAACATTATGGAAGAAAAATGTGCTCCTAAAGATATAAATGATGGCATTTTTGTCCACATGATATTACAAGGGTTCAAAAGGGACAAAATGGAAATTTAAAAGGTTTTACATGCCAGTTGAGCACTTTCTGCCACTAAAACTGATGGCTTGTTAGTGGAGAATAAGTAATTTAACCCGAAACTAAATAACGGAAACATGTTCTTCAACATAGTTTTTTGTTTGAAAGGCAAAAAACAAGTTAGTTTTGCTTCAAAAGAATAATACATGTATTTTGGAACCATCAAAATAATGGTTTTTAAAACAAAAACAAATATTGTAATGTAGAAATTTTATGATTTACGGAACGTGATAATAAATAAGGAGATGAAAACATGCTTTTGAAACCAGAATTTAGAGAAAGAATCTGTTTTCAAAACAGATGGTTTTAATTTGTTTTTGAAACCGCCAACAAGAAAAACAATTCACTTTGTAGAACGCCCCCTAAGTTAATAGGTAAACCTGAGGGGAGGTCTTGGTATATGACCAAAACCCCACGGGAGGTATAACTGTATAAATAATTCACCCAAAATATATTGCACCTTTCATACGATATTAAATCCTAAAAATTGATATGCCTTTCTTTCAGATCAATATGAATCACATGGTTGAATTTTAACTGGGTCACAACCGTACTGCAACGCGTGATCCCTTCACAGCTTCTGGCCCACCTCCAACTTTCAAATCATAGTACCTGATTGGAAGGATATTATCATCAGGAAGAAGCTAATGCTTCCAGACTTGCAAAACAAGCGAGATAAAGATAACAAAAAACTCTGTAGTGCATCTAAGGAACAACAAAATTCATACAAACTAGGAAACAATTCATTAAATTGATGTGTTGTTTGTGTAACTGAGAGAATATGACAGTTCATGATGGTTTACTAACTTCAGACCGTTTGGAAGGGTTGTATATTCACTCTCCGGAATCTTCGATCCTCTAAGCTGCAAACAAGGTCAGAAAGCAAAAGAAAACAAGTATAAGGCAGTATTGGAAGACAAAATTAATAAAAAGCAATTGTATATGAAAGGTAATGTAAAAGAACTTATTTGTAGATAAACAATTCTTACGGCTCGTCTACTTGTGCTAACTGCCTCAGCTTTGTCACAAACATATACAGCAGTAGCTAAATCCCAATCAAAGTTACAGAAAACAGTCAGAATTTCAACTATATAACCCCAACAAAAATAAGATAATACCAAGCCATATTCTGCAACCAATATTTGGAACGCATAGAGACTAAAAATATTCTATCAATTATTTGGATGCATAGTTAGAATCCTTGAATCCTAGCTACTCTGATCATCAAGTCCAAACTTCTGTTAGCCATATCAGATTCTTACACTCATACCAGCATCAACAGGAAGATGACCTCAGATAGGATAAATAAGGATCCAAGGTTCTCAATCCCTATAATCCACCATGATAGGTAACAACGTAATCCTAAAACCAATTGTTTTGAAATTAAAAAACCCTAATTCAGCAATACCCCTTAAGCATACCAGGAAAAAGTTATAGACTTCTACTTGACATGCAATATCAATAAAATGGCCTAAAATCGGATGTTTGCGCGATAAAACTAATATCAAAATGAATTTTGTTAATTCAAAATTAAAAAAAAAAAAAGGAAATCTAGCAAAGAAGAAAAACATATGAACATAGAAAAAAATACCCATCAAAGAGATAAACTAACCAGCTGCAAGAAAGCAACCCAACAAAGCCCTCCTTCCTTCAGGCCGAAGAGGCGGGGTACTGGGCATTGGCAATTCATCAGACAAGGAGCAGCGGAAACGCACCATGGACGGGTTCCGGAGGAACTGTTTCTTTCCTGTGATTGAAATAGGTCCCCTGGTTTGATTAAAGAAAACCAAGAAGGCAGAAGGAACAGATACAGAAGTGGAGAAGGATGTGGTTATGTGAACGTACCTATGCCGGGGATGGAATAGAGAGACCTGCTGAGAAAAGTTGAGGTGTGGTGCTGTTGGTAAGGGAGAAGGGAGAGCTCCATGGACGTCAGTTGGAAGTTTAGAACAGAAGAGGAAGAAGAAAGAGAAAAGCAAATTTGCCGCTTGGGGGTCTTTATTTGAAAACTGCCAGGGCTGCAGGAGAGAGACGACCGCAGTCCACACTCCAACGTTACACAAAGTGACAAAACAGAATCTCTGAATCTGGATAACGTCCCCAATTTCATCCACATTTTCAAATTTCCAGAGTTCACATCAGCCCGGGCGCCCCACAACGGGAGATGTTTCAAATACACGGCTGGGATGTGCTGTGTGACGTTGTGGGGCGCCCTCATGTGGGGGGCTGATGTGAATTGTGAACTCAAATTTCCAAGCCATTGACTGAGGGTTGGGCTGGGATAGCACCTGGATTTTGCTGGGCCCAATCTATCAATGGTTGGATATAAGCCCAATTTAGTCCTCAGCCAGTCCGGTGCCCCAAATATGGGCTATCTTCTGCTCAATATATCTCAAGCCCGGAGCCCACCTATACATCTCTCTGGTTTTCTTGGTAGTACTAGTACCCACCTATACATCCCCGGTACCATGGAAATTGCCCTTTCACTATCTACCCGAAATAGACCCGTTCATGGGTCAGGTTGGGCCAGGCTTTGTCTTTATATAACATAAAACATTCAGGCCCAAGTTCGAGTTCAGTCCAACCCAAGGTTCAAAAATCGTTACGTACCGTTACTGCTTAGGCTTTTTCCAAATGTAATCGTTCCTATTATTGTCTTTCTTATGGGATGTTAAGGTGATGAATATGCTGCTAAGTGGTAACCCATTTTTAACATTTTTTATCCCCTGTTCCTATGTAGAGTTATGGATATTTTTCTTTTTTTTTTGGGTAATAGAGATTGAAAATTTTCATTAAGAGAAAATTAAGGGGGTACAAATCTTCAAAACAGAGGAACTCAAATGGGCCAAACCAAGTAGAGAAATGGTTTTCCATCAATCGATTAAAATCGGGGGAAAGGGCTGCACGAGCTAAATGGTGAGCTATCCTATTCGTCTTCCTACCACAGCGGAGGACTTTAGATTGGCTAAAACTTCTTGAGAGGCTACAAATATCTGACCATCAGAATATCCTTTCCATCCTTTGGGTTTCCAAATCACTGCAGATTGCCATCTAAGAAGAATTTTAAGCCTTTCTCCCATTGAATGTGCTGAAACCAAAGCTTGTCATTTCTACATGGCTGTGTAGTCCTTTGCATTAGGCTCTGATGAACTTTGAAATTTATTGATAGAAATGGTAAATATCTTCTAAGGATAATTATTCTGTACATTCTGTGTCACTTTTTTGAAGTTGAATTTATTAGGTTAATTCATGCAGAAAATCTGGTGATGACAACATTCCACAAGTCATTCTTCACCATCCAGAAAAAAAAAAAAAAAAAAAGAAAAAGTCATTCTTCACCAACAAATGCAAATAAGAATAATTCTTGCCAGCTTCATGTAAGATAAATCCAAATTCATGTTACTGATTGTTTGCAGTGCAAATCGGAACCAGACACAAATTTTGCACCTGGGTCGGTTTTGCATCCATTTGTTTGTAATGATGATTTGCACTCCTATCTGATATAAAATTTGTACCTTTGCCTCATTTTCACTCACAGGTATCACAAAATTTGCATCCCAAAAACTGATGCGAAATTTACACCATCTTCCTACTACCTCAATTCTCCCTCATTTTAAGTGTGGATCACATCATCTTGTTTCCTACCTCACCCCCAAACAAATAACTCCCCTACCTCCATTTTCTTCATATAAGGTGGGGACTACATCATTTTATTTCTTATTTTACTTCTTAATGTCCATCAAATTGCCTTTATTTTCTGATCTTACATATCACAATGAATGGATTTACAGATGGGTATGAGTCATAGGGCCTAGGCTCTTATCTTGCAACGGAGAAGTTCAAACTTGACTAGTGCTCATACCCAACATTTCATTCTTCTTGATTTGTGGGCAATGAAGTATGAAGAAATAATGAAACATAAAAACCCAATAAGACCTTTGTAGTTTTATCAATTATACACTTGAACATGACTTCCTTTCAGTGTGATATGGTTCCATTGCTTCATCTGAAGACAACCTACCTAGACACCTACTTTGATGCTTGTCCTTCTCATCCCTTGATGTTCTGCATTTCTCACTCCCTTCCACCCATCTCTTCAGCCTGTGAAGCAACCTATGCTTTTTAGAACAATTAGGTGAGACAGTTTCGATGTCCATGCAAGAATGATGGTGCTCTGAAACTGTTGATGGAGGGTTTGAGTCATGCTCTAGGACACTATCCCTCTTTTCCTCATTCTCTCCAAATTCCAGCAGCTGCTGCTCCCTGCTCCTTTCATGACGAGGACATTGTTGTTCTTGAATCTTCAATAACTCGTGCCTTAAGCATGCATTGATCCACTGTAAGTAAATCAGCTCCTCTGTATCTGCAGCATGTTCCTTTCTCAGCTGTTCCAGTTCTGTCAACAATTGATCAATATCCCCTTTCTCTGTCTCTTCTGCATCAGTCTGCAACAGGGAAAAAATCCTCAGATGGACAGATTACAGTTAACGAAGTCCTAAAATATACATAGCATACAATGATGGAGACTGACTATTCCAATCATCCATGGAGTGTCTCCTAGGCCAAATTTGGTCCAATTGAATGATCAAAACAATATTTTTACCTACCATTTCTGGAATGATATGACAATACTCTACCAATCCAGTGGAACAGATCAGATAGTCAGGGACCATTCACTTGGATCAATTTGGCCTAGGCCATGCAGACCAGTCTCTTTCAGAGGTCTACAAATGATTTGTGCTTGATTATATTTTTTCTTAAGATAAAAGGAAAAAAAAAAATTAAACCTTGGAGATTGATGAAGCTGAAGTTTCTGCTGATTCTAGCTTCTCCATCAGTCCTTTGTTCTCTTCCTGCAATTGATCCACAGTTCTCTTTAGCTCCATGTTTTCATTCACTAATCCCTGAAGTATGTGATCCCTCTGTTCCAATGCTTCATGATTTTCCAAAAGCTCAGCCTCTTTAGCTCGCAAAGCCACAGCCTGCCGTCTAAGAGCATGATATCGCCTGCCACATATTCTCGAAAGCTTCCTTACCTTCCTTCTAAGCAACCGATTCTCCAACCTTGCAGAACCGAGCTGCTCTATGGCTTTCAGGTATTCAACTAGCAGAGCTTCAAGTCTCCGACTCTCAGCCTCCATCGACCCAGCCAGCAAACCCAAGAATTTAACATGAACAATCTCCAGCATCAACATGTTCCGGAGCTGCAGCAGAATCACTTCTTGGTCTCTCAACCTACAATAACAGAGAAATTCCTTCTCTAACTCTCGTTCCCTATCCTGAATGGCAACAACCCAGTTCCTTAGGCGTGAAAATTCGTCTTCAAAATCAGACCCATCTCCAATTACAGAGCTTTCCATTGATTCAATGACCTCAGTATCTGGGTCGAGCTCCTCTTCTTCTCTACAAGCTAAAGGCGTCAAGTTGAGGTTATGAAGGTTCTCTCCATGTCGAAGCTCCCCCAAGGAATTATCAGTTTCAGACGAACTCTCTTCAGTTTCTTCTGAGGAAACTCTAGGAAACAGTCTTCTTTTTCTGAGGATCCCAAAAACGAAACCAGCAAAAGAAAGAGCTAAAGGGATACCAGCTTTGAGATATATGGGCCTCACCCCCATCCCCATATTGAACAATTGTGTCTGCAATCTGGGTTGGTTCATTTTAATGATCAGAAACCCAATTTAGCCAAATGACGAATTTCACAAATTAAGCAGTGGGATTTAATGCTGAATACAAAACGTGAAGAATTTGAGATTCTTCGGCTTTTCCTTTAATTAGTCTCAGCTTTCCTTCCTTCCTTTAGAGAGTGGCCTCTTGCTTCTTCACCACTCTTGTTCTCTATCTCTCCTAGCTTTGCCTCCTTATTCTGTTCACCTCCTCTCGGTGCTTGGTCTTGGAATCCGATTCTTTAACGGTTTTTTAATCTGAGATTCTAACGTGAAATCAATCTAGACCCTCCAACCATGTGTCAGCCACCCCATCTACAAAATAAAAATTATATACACAAATTACGTTCACAGATCACCCACACCGTCAAAATGGCATTTATCTCTCTGAAGTTTGAATTGAAATATGTCAACTAAAAGTCCTCATGCAGAAGACAAGGATCACCGTCCAAGGTCTTTGTTATCAGTGATTGTGGAATATAATTCCCTTTCCTCTATTAATTTTTGGATAAATTACAAATACCCCCTAATACGGGCCAGTGACAAATAATCAAATATCCCATTGACTTTCATTTGCAATAAAAGGCCCTTCTGAACTTTTACTTTGCAATAAATACCCCAATCTGTTAAATCAGATGACATAATCTGTTAAATTGTCAAAACATCTACCTAAGCTTTCCTTATTTTCCTTTCCAAGCCCTTTTCTCTTAAACCTTAATTGACCCCAAAATATCTCCATTTTAGTCAAATGAAACCAGTTAAAATAAAGAGAATCATTTCACTAATATAGAAAAATGAGTTCCCTTAAATTCTTTTTTCATTTCAATGACATGAATGTCTCTCTTCATTTTAAAATATAAAAACTATTCTAATAAAACAATAGAATTTGGATTAGTTGATCGCTTTAGCTGTGGAACCAATATAAAACACACAGGGCCCACACTAAGAGGTTGAATGGTTGTGGGCCTCATGTATTTTATGACCCATGCCGAGTGTTATAATTGATTTTACAGCCTGCTAAACAACTGTTGCATTCAGCTAATCCTATCTCATCAAAATTCATGTTTGCCCCAATGGTTATTGCTAAAACACTTTCATCCTTAGGAATCCGGACCTGTTCCTGATGCAGCACTTCTCACACTAACCTCACATAACACCCTAACCACATATCGAGAACATCTTTTGTACTTATGTATTATTATTTATAGAAAGATGTTCCCAATATACGGCGGGATGTGCCGTGAGGTTGGTGTAAGGTGGGTGCGCTCTGAGAAGAACAAATACCGATTCCACCCCTGAGGCCATAGTACTTGCAGTGTGCTTCTGCTACAGCCTACAGCTAAGGAAGGACAGAGCCCCGCTGGTTCTAGAAAGTGTCTTTTCTCCTCAAGCATTTCGTGCACGGTGAGCACTAATGTTAAAAATATAAAAATGCTTGAACGTATTGTCTTGCATTCCTCTCCCTTGAGAATGTAAATTGGATTGGATTTGGTCCAATATAAGTCCATTATAGATGGACCAGGTCCAATCTAATTGATGAATACTTTAGATCATTTTGGACCAATCCAATTCGATGTCTGGACAGTTCCAATTGGTTTTAATTTAGACTGGTTCCAACCGAAACCTGATCCATTGACACACTTGTGTTCTTATCTTCTACAATAGACCAGATATTGGTTCAATCCAGCCCAATCTAATATAAATCTATTTCGGATGGACCAGGTCCAATCCAATCCAATAAATCTGAGCGGGTACAATTCAGTTGGCCTTATTGGTCCGTACAATCTACTTAAATTGATTTTGATTTGAATGGTGTCCAATCCAAAACCGGTCCATTGACACCCTAGACTTAATTGGAGGGGGTGACTTGCATCATTCTAAGCATTACCTAAGTGATGTCTCATGGTGAGGACTAATATTTCAAATATACATACTAAACCATGCATTCGCATACATCTAAGACAGCTGATGACTTTCATAAGCATTATTACTTCTTTTTCTTTTCTGTTTTTAACAAGTATGTTTATTGTATTAAAACAGAGGATGATATCCCTGAAAGGAAAACATGTACAAGTACAATTGTTTTTGATGTGTTAAACCTGTAACGGCATTAAGCTGCATATGGTTCCCAGGGAAATGGTTGGAGGCAAAGCAAGATCCAGAATGTCAATTGTTGTAATGGGTGATTAATCCTATGGGCTTTTTTCCTTAACGTTATTAGTTGTATTGCTGGGTTGGGCCTGAAGCTATTGGGTGTTAAGTCTGTCTTAATCAATCAGTAGCATAACTGTATTTTTATGCATATTCTGTGCCTAGAAGACATTGAAAAACTCTGTATTTTGTAATACAGAAATAGAGTATTCCTTAACCCACCTTTTTCTTAATTGCCAATTTATTCAACCTGTTCTCTTCACCAACCCTTGGAATCTTCAACTGCACTATATTTTTCAAAATTCTTGGACTTCAGGCATTCAAAATTTGCTTAATCAAATACCCGACCAAACTCTATTTATGCAATTTTGGATTGGATTGTCATAGCTTGATATTATATTTGGTTTGCTCGTAATGAAAAATCTTTTCAAAATCACCACATCTTACCTGTGTCGATTGCAAAAATGATTAATCAATCTTTTCTCTCCATGAATTGTACAATGATTCCCCACCTCCTTTAAATCATTCTAAGGATAGTAAGTTCTCTCTCCTTCTTTCTAAAAATACAGATTATATTGTGTTTTCTCAGGATACTTTTGGCATCATCATATTATCTCAAAACTTAACTTGTCTGAAAATGATAGGACGTACTTCTAAAATTAATTCAGTTATCCAAGCTGAATTATTTGTTGTCTTGCAGGTTTTTCAAGAATTACAAAACTGGAATTTTGAGGAAGTATGTGTATGTTCTGATGCCCGACAATTAATAAGATCGTTCACGCATCAAATGGATTATCCCTGGTCATGCCACTGGCTTTTTTTGAAATCCAAGATGCTATTAGGGAACCTTAATTCAGTTAATTTTTGCTATGTAAATACACAGTTTAACTTATCAATCCACGCGGTATCCCAATTAGCTAAATCGCACTCCTCTTCTTTTTTTTTTGTTAGCTTGGATTATCTATATTTCTCTTTCTTTCTGTTAATATAATATAGTATTTACTTTTCAAAAAAAAAACTGTACTTTTATCCCCCTTAATATAAAAGATACTTTAGGGCCAGCTGAGAACACATTGCCACCCATCTATTTTGTTCTCTTCAGCAATTCAGCAAACATGATGGTATCAAAGCATTGACAATCTGATCTCTATTCGATTCAACCTATTCTTTCTCTTCTTCTTTTCCTTTTATGGTTAGTGATTAAAAAACCCTAAATTTGATCATTGCTCACAAAGAATCTATATCTAGGGTTTTCCTTTTGGTATAGGGGTCAAAGGGGAAGTTTTCAGCCCTGATGAATGTCCTAATAGACCTTGTTCACAGTCAGTAGCTATTTGAATACTGGAGAGGTCTATTTTAGTAGAGAATTGGGATTAGCTGAATGCTTTAGCTGTTCAGCGGGCTGTGGAACCAATGAAGAGGTTCCATGCCAGTAATAAATTCAAAGGCTCCACTGTAAACTATGCGGGTCCCATGTATTTAATACTGACGTAGAACCTTATCATTAGTTCCACAATCAGCTGAGCAGCTAAATCATTCAGCAAAACCTTACTCTTTAGTAGAAAGGCTGAATAGACAGTCCTAGATTAAGCCTGGAGTAAGAATTCTAATGCAGACAACAGAGTAGTTTTGTAATGTATCAGGGTGGTGTACTGTAGGTGGACTAAGGAGTGTGTTGCAACTGGAAACTTGTTGTTGGTATTTTCTTTGCTTCAGCCATGGGTTCCAACAGAGTACAGCTTGTTTCTGGTGTGAAAGCAGCAGAGGGAAGCAATGTTTTCGGTTTCAAGGGAAGTGAATTCTAAACACAACTGACCTCTTGGAAAGCCTCTAACCTTGTTAATCCCAACCTGCACAGCTCACAAATAACTATTGTGTTACTGGATGAGTATAATTTAAAACAATGGTTAGTTTCAGCCAAATTGTTCATTACTCCCCGGGATTTTATGGGATATATCAATGGAAAAAAGAAAGAACTTAAAGACAAAAATGCTAAATATCCAGCCAAGTATAGGGAAAATGTAACTATGATGTCTTGGTTACTAGTTTCAATGACTCAAAGAGTTGCAAGGATTGTCCAAACATATATGATACATAACATGATGAACTCAATAAACATATTTAGGAAGAGATCACATGGTGCATGTTATTTGCTGATGACATTGTTTTAATTGATGAAATTAATAAAGGATTAAATGAAAACTTAAACTTATAGACAATTTCTTCAAAAATAAGGTGTTATTAAATAGATAGGATTAAATCAGAGTATATGACATGTAAATTTTATAATAATAGGAGTGCAAACCAAAGTCACATAGGAGTTACCAAGTATAGGATGAATCTAAATCTACTCCTCACACCACCTTCACAGCACTTGCAGCTGCACATTGGGAACATCTCCCCATGAATGATGAATGACATCATACATGTGAGGGAGATATTCCCAATGTGCGGCTGCAAGTGTTGTGAAGAACCGAGGAAGAGAAGAGGTAGACATAGACCCCTTTGATTTTTAAATGGATTGGCATTATGGCCTTTAATTAATGCCACAACCACTACGAGAACTTGTTATTATTGCATCTATTTTCAACTCATCAGCATCATCGCTAGAAGAGGAAAAGGTTTCAATTCCAAAGCATGCTTTTTCTTTATTAACACCAAAATAAACGCAATGCACGCCTTTCCTCGAATACTTACCCTATTTTCCACTCATAGATGTTATAATGATGACACCTTTATTCCAAGCATAGGTAGTACTGGGTTTGGGTAATGAGGATCGAACGTTAGACCACAAGGTCAAACAAGCTTTGATACCATATCAAGGAGTCATTCAACATAAAAGTTTAAGTTGTTAAGTTGGTTCATGAGCAGGTTTTTATTCTCTAACACCTTCCAAGTACAAATAATAGGATTGCAAAACTAAGAATCAATTTCCCTGATTTGAAGAATTTCAATTACATTAGGGTTGAGTTTAGGCTCAAGCACATTCAGAATTTAATAAATGTTCAACCCAACTTTTATGAAGGCGGCAGGCAAAGTGACAATTTTCACAAGTTGTACACACCAATATCATGCACTAAAGAAAATGCTTGTTAAAATAAATAGTTTAATATAAACCTCTGAAAATAAGTATACTTATTGGCAGGAAAAAAAAAAAAACAAAGTGCATGAACAAAAAAGCAAGAGACAACCAATTGAGGGGAAGAATAATTCAATCATCATAAAAGAACAAAAATAAAAATTGTACTTTTGCAAGAGTGATAGATTCAATACATTCAAACTAATCATTAATTAAAAGGGAAAATCTATGTGGAAAAGATATTGTATGTAAATAGTTTTGACCAATCAAAACCCACCCATGAATTTTAATAAATAACACCTTATTCGCTATCACATTTATAATTCCAGTTTATTGGTCAGTTGTTTTTCAGATATCATATCTTTTCCATATCATAGTCGAACCCTAATTAAAAATAAAAAATGGCATTCAACCATTTCAAAATCCACACATGTCCACCTCTAAGAACTAAAGCCTCTGCCTATAACGCAGACCAACATGAGAAGATAAGACCAGGTAACACCAGCCCATTCCCATCCCCTTAACCCTCCCGCCCTGGTCATGGCAAGGCTTGATCCCAAGTGTCTGCTATAATAAGTCAGAGATCCTATTGAACTATCATCGATCAATTCGTAGTATGGGGTTATTTAAACTCACCTAGAACCAATTAAACTCACCATCTCATCCACAACCAATTCAGTTAAAAAATTGAATGTAACATGAGCATGTTTTTAACACTAGTCCATGCATCACACAGGTCTCTTTTAGTATCCATATATATAATAAAAAGAAGAAAGAGGAGATGTGAGGGTCCTCAATCTCACTACAAATCTCAGATAGACAGCCTCCTCTCATTTCTCACACATGGTTAGTTATTTTCAAATTAAATTATCAAAGCATTCAAATTAAAAAAAAAAAAATCTCTCCTGTCTTAATTGTCTCTAATAAAATCCACCCACTACTCAATTATAAAACCCTATTAGGTCTTAAATGTTCTCACCAATAACTGTGTGTGCATTTGTGTGTAACATCCTCTTATCCCATTAGATCCCAAAGCAAGGTTGCCTAAATTCTTTGATACTGGTTTCAGGTGTTCATGAAACGAAATTTACTAATATGTGGCAATTTTAGGCGTTCACAAATCAAAAAGAAGTTTTATTAGCCTTTGTGCTTTCTAACAAACACATAACCTAAAAAAGTCTTACGTAGGTTATTATTTTACTGCAAATTTCTTATTGAATTCTTCCTGCTTGTAGAAATCATTGTGGCAATAGTTCTAACAAATACAACTTAAATAAGAAACTATGAAAGGCTGTTTGATATTAAAATGAAAAACTATCTTCTGAGTTTTGTAGCATCAGAGTCACAAAAAACATTGCATACAAACCATAATAAACAAGATATTTATGGTCTTACTCTTCACTCTAATATACTCTCTTGGCATAAATTCCAATAAAACAGGCTTTTAGTTTTTGATAAAATACATGAAATAGGAAATAGGTGGTTCTCCATAAATTGAATGATTAATTTATGATACAAACATGATGGTGTAATAATTTTTTTTCTAAAAACAAACAGTAATTATTAAAGGATAATTTCTATTTTATTGTGACAATTGATTCTACCTATTGTGATGTTATGAATCCATGTGAAAAGGTCATAAAAATGATTTGACTTTTGATAAAAAACGATTTAGACACACCACATTTGGGCAATTTATATATTAAATTAAATTGCTCAGATGTTGTGTTGCTCAAATCAATTTTATGACGTTGCACATGTCTGTTGAAGTAAAATGAATTAGCAAAATAAAATAGACATTATTATCAAGAAAAATATCACACCATCTTGTTTGTATCGTAAATCAATCATTCAATTTATAGTGGAGCACCCATTCCACTGATGGAGCGCAATCCGATCGGTCTAGCTGTCAACGATATTGCCTCTGACTGGAGAAAAAGGTGCTTGAAACGGGAAAGAAAGCGAGTAGTCTCCGGGGAGGAACCCAGTGAGAGTGCTCCGAAGCTCAAGTTAATATTTTCTCAAAGGCAAGACAAAAAAGCAGATGGCGCAAAGTTATCACGTACCTCCATTCTTAGGGGGAAGAGGGACTTTTATAACCACTTTGCGCACTCACTCCCAAGCTCCTGTCAGGTCGGGTATCATTATCTCTGCACTTCTACCAATTCGGTATCATTACCTCTGCACTTCTACCAGTTCGGGTGTCATCACCTTTGCTGGGGCAGACAACCACCACTGCTCTCTTTGTCGGAGCCGTCTCTGTAACTGGAGGTGGCGGTGGTAGGTGGCCGTTGAAGTGCGGATGTCAAGCGTCAGATCCTAAGCCAGTCAGGTGCGCCGCCTTAGGATACGGACTCCGTTGGTGTCAGGTGCGGTTGTTCAATTCGGCGGCCTGGAGACGAAGTGCCGGAGTGGTGTGCGAGGTGAAGTCTTGAGTTCGGATAGAAGTGTGGCCCGAACTGCCCTGGGGTGGGCCAATTCGGGTTGTTGCCCTTTGCGCTCCTTGTAAGGCTCGGGGTCAAAGGGAGAGTTCGGGCTCCTTTTGGGGAGCTCGAACCGCTGGCTCCTCCTCTCGGAGCTCGTGCCATGAGCGCACTTCCGTGTCAAGCTGTCGCTCCTGCCAGGTCACCTTCAGTTGCTTCCACGTGTTGGGTGGCCAAGAGGTCGGGCCAAATCTTCCTCCATCAATTGCCCCCCACTCCTCGCACTAAGGGTCTTGCCCCAGCGCGGGGAGTTCACGAGGTAACGGGTGGATTGACTAATGGCGTGAAGTGTGTGTACGTCAGGAGATTTTCGGATTCCTCGAGCGCCAAAAAGTCAGAAAATGCACCAATCCATCTTTTAATGCTGGGAGACGTGACGACGGACATTATTTCAAATTCAAAAACGCGTCACTACTGCCTTCAATGCTGGGAGACGTGACGGCGGGCATTATTTCAAATTAACAAATGCGTCACTACTGCCTCCAATGCTGGGAGACGTGCGTCGGTGCCGCTTCGATTTCCAAAGATGTGCGGCCAGTCACGTCTCGGTCTTAGGAGGCGTGTGGTCAGCTTGATCGTGAGCCGTTGGATTTGCCTCGATTAGAACCGTCGGTTTTTGGTCACTATGGGTATAAATAGTGGGGGACCCCTAGTCGCTTTCCATCGCCATTCTCCTGCATTCACTTCTTGAGCTCGCATCCAAGTTTTTAGCTCGCGTCAACCTTCCTTAGTCCATTAGCTTTTTCCGGGTGAGTCAGTACTTTCTTCCTAGTTTTCCTTTCCTCCCGATGTCTAGCTCGGACAGCTTAGACAACTTCTTGAGGGGGTCAGATGCAGGTTCCACAAACCGAGCTGCAGCCCCCGACAACCTTAGTGAGCCTGAGGTAGAGCTCGAGGGAGAGCTCGAGGAAGAGTTCGAACCCGTAGGCCGAGTCGCCTTGGGTAGTTTGGCGTCCTCCTCCCGTCGAGGTCCTCAACCATGACGCCTGAGGAGCTTTACTCCCTTATCACCCCAGTTCAACCTGCCTAGGGAGTATACTTACTTTATACCCTCGGGCAACTTCCCTTGGGAACACGGTCCATACGAGATCATGATATTCCGAGAGCAGCTCATTGCCGGGCTGCGCCTACCTTTCCACCCTCTTATCGTCGAGGTTATGAACCACTTCGGTGTCACCGCCAGTCAGCTCCACCCGAACTCTATCCACAATTTGGTTGGGACTATCTCCCTCTTTTGCGAACACATTCTGCCTTTAGACCTAGAGATCTTCTCTTCTATTCTCATGCTTAAGAAGCAAGCGGGTCCCCTTCCCGGGCATAGACGGGCATACTACCTGTCTCCTCGCCCAGGGTTCAAGATTTTACACGATCTTCCCAACAAGGTCCCGACGTGGAAATGGGACTACTTTGTGGTACGAAGTGCAACGGGGTGGCCATTCCAAACTGGGTGGGGGTTGGCTGCCCTTGACCCCGGTGTTACGCTAGATAGGGAGACGGCGAAGGGCCTCCAGGACTGGGCCCGACTCGGGCTAAAATGTCACAATTATCTGACGGAGGCCAAGCTCATCTAGGCCGGCTTGAGTTCGGGTAGGTTCCTTTGCTCAGAGGCTTGCCTTTGTTTTGCTTTCCATTCTTTCGTTTTTCTGATGCTAAGCTTTTTTTGTAGGTGCGATGGATGTAGAAAAGACTCACGGTGGGAACTTGTTTCATGTCATGAAGAGGAGAAGTGAGTTGCCAAACAGGCTCGTGTTGAACCGCCCCGAGATGTGGAGCCCGAGGTATCGAGCTCTCTGCCAATGGATCTGCCCAGAGAGCTCGAGATGGCCCCTCCAATACAAGAAGCGGCAAGGGCCCCTTACGTCGAGGCTGCTTATACCCGGGCTGGGCCTTCAGGCTCGGGAGGCCAAGGCGAGTTCAGGAGCGTGCTATCGTCGAACCACACTCTTCAAAAAAGTAGGGAGGCCATTTACCGTGAGGAGGTCGTGGCGTGGGCCGAGCTTCCTTTGAACCACGTAGTCGGGTGTGCTGCCTCTTATGGCATGGTGGTAAGTCAGCGACTTCTCGTCGGGCTCCTTGTCATTACCTTTCTAGCTATTACTCTTTTAACATTGTCATTATTTTTCCTTTTGGTAGGTGAACTCCTCGATCCATGCTTTAGTGGCCCAAGCGGAAAGGAGCTCGAGGCGGGCACGAGCCACCGAAGAGGCTTTCCGCGCTGCTAAAGCGGCTGGCGGACCTGAGGTTGGACTTGCAGCATCAGGTCGAATACCTTTAGGAGGATATTAGGGAGATGACTGAGATCTTCTCTCAGGGCATCGAGGATGCCAAGAAGAAGGTCGTCGATGACTATATCACCTCGCCGCGCTTTGACGACCTGATGGTGAACTCGTACAGGAGGGGTTTTAAGTCGAGTCAGTGGATGATCAAGAACACGTACCCCGAGCTCAACATCAGCGCCATAACCACTTCGCGCATTACTCAGGAGATGGCCAACGCGGCTGACGGTGAACCAGATTCTGAGGATGCGGCAAGACCCTCGAGTATCGTTGAAGTGCCTTCCGAGGGTGAGGAAGATGTACCTTCGGGCCTGTGAGCTTGTTTCTGTAGTTTTTTTTTTTTTGGAATGTAAACAGAGTATTTTGTAATGAAATGTCCTCCTTTTGGTTAAGTGTTGTTCTGCCATGCTTTCTTTTTTCTGAACTGACTATATGCCTCTGATGATGAGATGCCGAGGTCCTTATCAGCTCGTTGTTAGCACTTTGCCTGTCAGCTTGGTGTTAGCATTTTGCCTTTGCTTGCCCATGTCCTTGTTAGCTCGGCATCTGGTAGCAACTCCTATTCCACTTCGCTTGGTGATTTATAGGTAGTATCGTCTTAAGTTGATGACGTTCCACGCCCAGGGTACTTGTTTGCCCTCTAGGGTTTTGAGCTCGTATGCTCCCCCGAGTGTTCTCTTTACTCGGTAGGGTCCTTCCCAGTTCGGTCCGAGTTTGCCAACGCCGAGCTCAGGTGCCATGATCTTACGGAGGACCAGCTCGCTGACGCGGAAGTTCCATTTTTTTACTTTGGCATTGTAGTACCGAGCTACTCTTTGCTAGTAAGCTACAGTCTAGATGTACGCGAGGTCTCTTACCTCGTCGAGTAGATCGAGGTTGGTACGTAGCTTGTCTCTGTTTGTCTGATCGCCGTATGCTTCTAGTCGTAGTGTGTGTACTTTGATCTCCGTCGGTATTACTGCTTCGGTGTCGTAGGTGAGGTTAAAGGGGTCTCCCCCATGGTGATTTTCTCCGTAGTTCGGTGGGCCCATAGAACACTGGGTAGCTCATCCACCCATAACCCTTTAGCTCGGTCTAGTCTCGCTTTCAGCCCACGGAGGATAGTTCTATTCATGACTTTTGCTTGCCCGTTTGCTTGCGGGTGTGCGACTGATGTGAAATTCTGTCGAATCCCCATACCTTGGCACCATTCCTGAAATTTGATGTCCTCGAACTGCTTGCCATTGTCGGAGATCAGTACCCGAGGTAACCCAAAGCGGCATACTATGTTCTTCCAAAAGAAGTTCTGGACGTTTTGAGCTGTGATTGTCGCGAGAGGTTCGACTTTTACCCACTTTGTGAAGTAATCCACTGCCACTACTAGGAACTTCCTCCCACCTGTTGCTGGAGGGAATGGTCCTAGTAGGTCGATGCCCCATTGTGCAAAGGGCCACGGACTAGTGAGGTACTTGAGGTTGGCGGCAGGCTGATGGTGGATATTGGCGTTCCTCTAGCACTTGTCGCATTTTCTAATGAGCTCGATGGCCTCTGCCTTCATCGTTGGCCAATAGTACCTTGTCGAAGTGCCTTCTGGGTGAGAGCCCTACCCCCAAGTGTCCGTCGCACAGACCTTCATGGGTGTCCCGTAATACGAGCTCGGCCTCAATAGGTCACAAGCAACGCAGATAGGGGAGTGTGTAGGATCGTCGGTACAGTCGTTCGTCTATTATGACACACTTGGCTGCTTGGCGTTGCACCCTTCTAGATGCGTTGCGTTCTGCAGGGAGGGTTCCGTGTAGCAGGAAGCTCGCGAGTGGGTCAACCCAGCTCTGCTCTGCTCCAAGGATGGGAGCGACCTCCTCTGCCCCCCTAAGAATACTAGGCCGAGGTAAGTCCTCTATATACACGGTTCTCATAGTGTTGTCACTAGTGCTGGCTAGCCGGGATAGGGCATCGGCCTCTGACCTTGGGATCTGCCTGATGAAGTGTGATTGGAAGTTGAGCAGAGCCTCCTTTACCTTTGATGAGTAGGCAATCATGGTTGACTAGCGAGCTTCATATTCGTCGGTGACCTGGTTGACAACGAGCTGGGAATCGCTGTAGACGACTATGTGCTTCGCTCTTACTTCTTGCGCTAGGGCTAGCCCGACTATCAATGCTTCGTATTCCGCCTCATTGTTGGATGCTGCGAACTCAAAGCGTAGTGCGTACTCCAGTTTTATGCCACTCGGGCCACGAAGAACTATACCGGCTCCGCTGCCCTACTGATTTGAGGAGCCATCTATGTGAAGGATCCAGGGCTCCTCATCCCAGTTCACGCTCGGCCTAACCAGGAGAGATACCGAACTGGGTGCGACCTCACGATGCTTGGACTCAACCTGCTTGGGAGCACCGAGCTCACCCAAACTGGAAGCCTCATGCTCGACCGGGCTAGGGACCTCAGAGCTGAATGTGCATTCTGCAATAAAGTCTGCCAAGGCTTGCGCTTTGAGGGTAGTTTGGGGCTTGTACTGGAGGTTGTATTCACTGAGTTCGATGGCCCACTTCATCAACCAACTGGAGACCTCAGGCTTGAGTAAGACTTGCCTTGGAGGTTTATCGGTCAAGACGATGACAATGTGAGCCTGGAAATATGGGCGGAGTTTTCGAGCTACATTTATCAGTGCGTATGCCAACTTTTCTATCTGCGGGTATCTCGTCTCTGCTCCCTGCAAAATTTTACTAACATAATAGATGGGTCATTGGACCCGATCTACTTCTTTTATTAGTACCGAACTGACCACCTCGTCGCTTGTTGAGAGGTACAGTTCTAAGATATCACCCTCCTCGGGCCTGATTAAGACCGGCACACTAGCGAGGTATTTCTTGAGCTCGTCGAACGCGAACTGGCAGTTTGGGGTCCATTTGAACCCTTTGCCTTTAATTGCATTAAAAAAAGGCAGGCAGCGGTCTGCCGACTTGGACATAAAGCGGCCTAGGGCAGCTATGCGGCCATTTAACCTTTGGACCTCCTTCAATTTTCGGGGCGGTCTCATGTTTATGATTGCCTTAATCTTGTCCAAGTTGGCCTCAATGCCGCGCCGGTTAACGATGTGCCCTAGGAACTTGCCCGAGGTGACATCGAAGGTACATTTGTTCGGATTTAGTCTCATGTTGAATTGTCTCAGGATTTGAAATACATAACACAAATCTTGTATTAATTCGTGCGAGAACTGTGTCTTGACGACCATGTCGTCTACATAGTACTCTATCTTTGTGCCAATTAAGGGTTGAAACAGCTTATTCACAAGTCTTTGAAAGGTTGCCCCATCATTTTTTAATCCGAAGGGCATAACCTTGTAACAGTATAGGCCGAACTTTGTGATGAACGAGGTCTTTTCTTCGTCGGCCAAATCCATTCTGATTTGGTTGTAGCCCGAATAGGCATTTAAGAAGCTCAACAACTCATGCCCCGAGGTCGCATCTACCAAGTGGTCGATTCTGGGCAATGGGAAGCAGTCTTTTGGACAGGCTCGGTTTAGGTCGGTGTAGTCGACGCACATGCGCCACTTGCCATTGGCCTTCTTTACCAGAACGGGGTTGGCTACCTAGCTCGGGTAATGGACTTCTCTCACAAAGTCGGCTGCGAGAAGCTTTGCGACCTCCTCGTCGATTGTTTTCCATCGCTCTGGGGCTAGGTTGTGTTTCTTTTGTCTAACGGGCCAGTTTGGATCGTAGAGGTTCCTGGACGGAAGCACCGATCTGTAACGCCCGAGCTGGGTCCGTAGCTGAAGTTGGGATCGCGACCGTTTCTTCTGTGGGCGCAGCTCGTTCTTCGCCTTGCTCCGTAGGCCGCTCCAGTTCCAGGTCATCGGCTACCTTGGTTTTTCCCTTCAGGGCGACAACATAGCACTTGTGGGACTCGAGCTGGCCGCCCCGCGCTACTCCCACACCGAAGTCTATAGAAAACTTCATTGCCAAATAGTAGGTGGAGACCACTGCTCGTAGGACATGAGTGATTGGCCGCCCTATTATGGCATTGTATGGGTAGGGGGTCGCGACCACCAGGAAATCGTGGTTGAGTCTAACCGCACAGGGCCATGTGCCAACTTCCACAGGTACTGTCACTTTCCCGAGGGGCCTGACTTCCTCTCCACTGAAGCCCACCAGAGGAGTGTTTACGGGCTTCAACTCGCTTCTCTGCAAATGAAGTTGGTCAAACGTCGACTTGAAGAAAATGTCCATCGAGCTGCCTGAATCAATAAGCATGCACCTGACTTTGAAGTCGTTGATCCTTAGTTTTATGACAAGTGCATCATCATGGGGGTAGTGGACCCCTCGCGCATCGTCTTCCACGAAGAAAATCGGTTCCTCCGTCTTCGACCTCTTTGGAGGGTTATGCTCTTCTCGAGCAGCTTAGCGAATTGACGCCCAGGCCACTGTCGAAGTACAACCTGCTACTACCAAACCTCCCACTATCACGTGGATGATTCCTCGAACTGGCCTCTCTTCCGGAGGCTATCTTTGCGACTGTTCGGCCGGCCTGCTGCTAGACTCGGGAGCATCCTTACCGTGCTCCCCTTGCTGACATGTCTTATTATTATTATTATTATTATTATTATTATTATTATTATTATTATTATTATGTTGTTGTTGTTGTTGTTGTTGTTGTTGTTGTTGTTGTTGTTGTTGTTGTTGTACAAAATTTCTTAAGTACCCGCGATGGATGAGTTCCTCTATCTCGTTGCGGAGATTATTACAATGTTCGGTACTATGATTGTGGTCTCTATGGAAACTATAGTACAAGTTTTTGTTCCTCTCGTTTGGGTTCCCTTTTAGGTGAGGTGGCCACTTTACGTATGGGGCATCTTTGATCGTCATCAAGATCTCAGCCCGCTTTGTGTTCAAGGGCATGGAGTCTGTCCGACCTGCCATGGGAGCTCGGAACGGCTGGCTTGGTTTCGGCGCTCGAGCTGGATCCTTCTGGCTATCTCCTTGATTGGGGAGTTCTTCTCTCTTTCTTTTTTCAAACCCGCCCCCAAACCTTTGGTTGATCTCCTCCTCCGTTCGCATGAACTTGTCCACGAGCTTAAGAACTCAACAATGGTCGCGGGCTGGTTGGCCACTATGTGCCACTTGAACTCCTTGTGTGTCACCCCATCTTGGCCGCCGTGAGCTGAACTACGGGGTCTAGGCATGAGATCTATAGGCATGCGTCATTAAACCGTTTGATGTAGCTGCAGATGGGCTCCACTTCCTCCTGGACCATGCCGAGGAGGCTCTCCTCGGTTCGGGGGCATCGCTTGCTGGTGATGAAATGCGCAGTGAAGACTTGCACGAACTGGGCCTAGCTCCTTATTGACCCAGGGGCCAGGTTCCTATACCAGGTGCGAGCCACTTCTCTGAAGGTGGTAGTGAAGGCTACGCACATACAGGACTCGCTGGCCCTAGCCAGGTGCATCTGGGAATGGAAGGCATCGACGTGGTCGCTGGGGTCAAAGGACCCATCATACTTGTCGAGTGGGGGGAGTTTGAAGTCTCCAGGCATAGGAACTGCAAGGAGTTCTGATGATAGAGGGGAAGGGACTGAGAGGATAGGGGCAGCCTTTACCTCGTCCGAGCTCGCTTCTTTACCTCGAAGCTCAGGCAGGATGCGGGTTGCAGTTCGGCGGCGCCTCTGCTGCTTGGAAGCTCCGGCATTGGCACTGCTTGCCTTGGTGTTCCTGAGCTCGATGGGCCTGGACTGCTAGAGGTAGTCCGCTGCTAAGGCGCTGAACCGGTTTTCGGTGTGTGAGGCCCGTCTTGAGAGCGTCGAGGTGATGCTGACTTGACGGATCGGGTTCCTAGTCCGCCGGCATGTGGCAAGGCGGGGGTAGCCTCTCTCTCTCTCCTGCTAGGGAATGAGGCCTGGCTTCTAGATGGGCTCCGAGCCTGGAAGGCCCGAGCTTGGGAAGCCTTCTGGTGGGGGTGCCCGCCTTAAGGGGAGGGCTTGGCTCGCCTAACGACGGGGTGCCAAGGTGGGAGTTGCAGCTGACTTTGAGGCAGTTGGGGGAACTGCTGTTGGTAGTGGTATTGGGATACATGGTGCAACATCTGCTGCTGGTAGATTTGATGTTGTTTAAGCTGCTGCATTTGGGCTTGGATGGCCCGCATGCCATGCACCAGGTCATCAAGCTAGTTTTGGCTAGTTGTCGGGGGAACAATGGTTGGTTCAGCAAAGGTGGTTCCAACAGAGGGAGGAAGGGAGACGTTTATGGCGAGAAGATTCATAGGCGCCACTGTTCATGGCGCATTCAGGCTGGGGATCCCATCCACCGAAAGGGGGATGTGAATTGTCTGATGCACACCACGGGGACTTGAAGTTCTTCCCCGGTGGCGTTCATCTCCGTGCTACGTCCGGCATTGCTGGAAGAAGCCATGGGTGTTGGGGTTTCTTGGAAAAAATGTGCTATGAAAGTTTTAGAGGGAGGCTTTTAGAAGCGTTCCCATAGACGGTGCCAATTGATGGAGCGCAATCCAATCGGTCCTAGCTGTCAACAATCTTGCCTCTAACTGGAGCAAAAGGTGCCTGAAACAGGGAAGAAGGCGAATAGTCTCTAGGGAGGAACCCGGTGAGAGTGCTCCGAAGCTCTAAGTTAGTATTTTCTCAAAGGCAAGACAAAAAACTAGATGGCGCAAAGTTATCACATACCTCCATTCTTGGGGGGAAGAGGGCCTTTTATAACCACTTCGAGCACTCACTCCCAAGCTCCTATCAGGTCAGGTATCATTACCTCTGCACTTCTGCCAATTCAGGTGTCATCACCTCTGCTGGGGCAGACAACCGCCACTACTCTCTTTGTCGGAGTCGTCTCTGTAACTGGAGGTGGCAGTGGCAGGTGGCCGTTGAAGTACGGCTGTCAAGCGTCAGATCCTAAGTCAGTCAGGTGCGCCGCCTCAGGATACAAACTCCTTTGGTGTCAGGTACGGTTGTTCAATTCGACGGCCTGGAGACGAAGTGCCGGAGTGGTGTGCGAGGTGAAGTCTTGAGTTCGGATAGAAGTGTGGCCCGAACTGCCCTAGGGTGGGCCAGTTCAGGTTGTTTCCCTTTGCGCTTCTCATAAGGCTCGGGGTCAAAGGGAGAGTTCGGGCTCCTTTTGGGGAGCTCGGACCGCTGGTTCCTCCTCTCGGAGCTCGCGCCTTGAACGCACTGCCGTGCCGAGCTATCGCTCCTGCCAGGTCACCCTCGGTTGCTTCCACATGTTGGGTGGCCAAGAGATCGGGCCAAATCTTCCTCCATCACCATCTATTTTATCAAACATTGAAAGCCTTTTTTTATTAGAATTTATGTCAAGAGAGTATATTAGAGTGAAGGGTAATACTGTAAATGTTTTGCTTATTATGGTAAACATGTAAGATTTTCTATATTCTATGAATTTTAGTTTCAATTTCAACCAACCTCTCACAGTTTCTTATTTAACTTGTATTTGTTAGAAAGCATGAAAGCTAATAAAGATTCTTTATGATTTGTGAGCGCCCAAGATTGCCACATATCATTAAATTTCATTTCATGAGCACCCAAGGCCATTATTGTCATTTTAACAGTGAAGTTTAAAAAAGTACAAATTTTCTTTTTGTTCTTTTACTATGATTGAATTCTTCCTCCTTGTTGTTGTTAATGTGCATTACGGGTTTGTTTAATTTGTAGTCAAAATCAGAATTGGAATAGTATATTATTCCCATAATGTGTTTAATTCAAACAAGAATTGGAATGGAAGCTAGATTTAGTTGGAATTAGATTTCATTTCAAGGAGGGAGAGGGAACGGCCATTCCCTCAAATGAGAAAATACCATTCTCCAGAAGTGGGAATGGGATTCCAATTCCATTAATCAAACCGTTGATGTGTACATAAAATGTACACAAATGGGAACTGCCTTTTTTCTGTCACAAGTCTAAGGTTTATATTAAACTAATTATTTTAATAGATGATATTGATGTGTACATTTTATGAAAAATTGTCACTTTATTGTCGCCTTCCCAAGGTTGGTTTGAAAATTTGTTAAATTAGGAATGCGCCTGAGCCCAAACTCTAGCCTGATGTAATTGAAACTCTTGAAACCATGGCTCAGTTTAAAAAGAGTATAAATACAAATATATACAGTATAGATACATACAAAATAATATAAAATATAAAGTTTTGCACTCTAACATTTGTATTTGTACTCCTTCTAAACTGAGCTCAAGGAACTCTATTCTCAGTTTTACACTTATTGCTCGTAGGTGGAAGGTGCCATTCATGATCCATTAGTGGAAAAGTGGTAGCCTGAACCCTAATTTGATGTAGTTGAAACTCTTCAAATTTGGAAACCCAATATTGTCCATACTTAAAACCAGGGTTTTTGAAATCGAATCGGACAATGAATCGGTCAGGGGTCTGGTTCCTGAGTCGAATGGTCTAACCATTCAAATTGAACGGATGACTTATTTTGACAAAAAAAATAAAAAATTAAAAAAAAAATAAAAAACAGTTAAAACCGTTGAACGATTCAACCACCTGGGTCAGTGGTCTGCTGACCAAATCAATGTTTTTTGACAAAATTTCAGTTTCGGAAAAAAATAAAATCAATCACCTGACCGATTCCCGGTTTTTCCGGTCCAAGCATCCGGTCCAGTTTTAAAAACCATGCTTGGAAGAGAGAATGTGCCATCATTCTAACATCCACGAGTGGAAAATGTGCTAAGCGTTTAGAGAGGCATTGTATCTTTTGGTCTCAATAAAGAAAGAAAGAGAATGAGTTGAAGCAAATGCAATAAAAACAACTTTTGGGAGTTGGGAGTAATGGCGGTGGTAGTGGTATTAATTTAATTAAAGCCCATGATGCCAGGCCCACTTAGAAAAGAAATTTATTCCATCGTTTTCGCATCAACCTCAAAGCACTTGCAGCCGTGCCCAATGCACGGTTGCAATGTGCTGTAAGATTGGTGTGAGGAGCAGATCCAGATTTTTTATGCACTTGGTAACTTACCTACCGTTGCAATTAGTAGCCACAGCCACTGTTGGTGTGTACCCAGATTGGCTTTAGTGCTCAGAAGACGGCATTTACACCGTTCATATAGCCTTTTATAATTGTGCATTGACAATATCTTTTTGCTGTACAAACGGTGTGAGTGAACCCCCGAAGCCAATTTCTTTTTGCTGTACTTTCATTCTGCCTGTGACAGGTGTCCCATTACGTATATATACATGTGTAAACCACGAAGAGACACTGATGACCCACTATTTCAGCAAACCACATTTGCTACAACACTATGGCCCCACCTTGAATCAGATGAAGTGACCTTGGTGAGGCCACAGAAATAAACCCAACGCTTTGATTTTCAGTTTTAGCCTTACACTAAGACACTGTTGTAGCAAAAGTGAGATGCATAGTTTAGTTGATCACTTGGCAGAGAATATGATCAGTGAGCCTGAGCTTTGCATTCTTACTACTATTCAGTATACACCCATTAACCCTGCTAATAATAATATGAACATCAGTGAGACTGAGCTTTGTGTTCTTACTACTATTCATCCATTAACCCTGTTAACTGGGTCTAGCGGAGATCACCCCGCCCCTATGGGAATTCATTTTGTTCCTTTTTAACAAGAAAAAATCCTCCTTTTATTAGTGGATAAGTAGGTGTTTGGCATCAATACCGTCTATTTTTTGGGGGGGAAAGTGTCTGCTGTTTGGTTAGCCATTTTTCTGAAAAGCGTTTTTTTAGACTACGCCTTGAAATTGGGAAATTAAGATGTGGTATGAGAAAACACCTTTTTCTACTGTTACTAGCAACAGTATGCCGACATGGCTGTGTGGCAAAAACAGCAATGGTGCCAAATAAAAGACCTGAAAAAACAGCATACTTTTGCAGCACTAAGAAAACGCCTCTAAGGAAAAGGCATTGCTAAAACCGCTTAGAGAAAAACCTCATGGACCAAAAATTTGTAATTGCTACAACTACGGGGGTGGTGCCCCATCTTATCTATGGCCATGTTATGTGCCTCAAAGTCCAAGACATTTTCTATCACAACTGTGGCAATGAATTGACTATGGAGGTAGAACAGTCTGGAGCTCAATAAAAGCTAAGTGTTTCATAGCTATAATTCGACAGCTACCAATGAAAGGGTCTTGGAATGTCAGGTTGGCAGCCGGTATTAAAACTTCAGTAAAATACAATGCACCACATTGCAGAACTCTGCATTTTACTGCAACCTTATACAATTCAAAATGACAAACACTTTCACCCTAAAACACTAATACCGGCTCATGTATTGGCATCAATTCTGAGCTGGGACCTATCCCAACTGTACTGTGGGACTAAAAATTCTTAGGGTGTGCTGAACAGTCATTCTCCCTTAAAACTTTTGTTAAAATCTCAAAGTCATAGTTGCATATAACATTTTCACATCCTCCTCAATTGTTGAAAGTTGGAACAAATCGATTGCACTTCATATTATTTTCCTCCAGACTCATCTAGTCATGATGATATTTGGCATGTATTATCAGTTACATAGGGCCCAGTGGGTTGTGATCTTGATTCCTGATCCTTCACACATCGAAAACCCAATGATAATGGGTGACCCAGTGGCCCAGGCCCATCTACAGGTCCTGCCACCTGTGGGACCAGACCTAGGAGACAGTCCCTTGCCTGAAATACCCCACTTTTACTCATCCCAACCAAAGTTAACTCAGAGTTAGGAGGAAGGCAACATCATTCATTCATTTGCCAGTAGAGAAGTTCAAGGCTTCAAGCCTTCAGGATATTGAAGGCCCCACCAAATCTCATTTGGTTAGAGGAACAAGAAACCACAGTAACTCATTACATATTTGAGAGGTTCAGACAAGAAATAAGGAAGGAGATACGAGTGCTTAACTGCTTATGCACAGTACTTTTCTCCTCGGAACATCTCTGATGGTTATCAGGGCAGCAGTCTGAACTAAGGAGGTTATGCAATAAGAATATGAAGCTCAGTTAAAAGCAAGAGTAAGAGTAATTAATGCTTTCATCACTGCTTAATAACCATGCTCTTTCAAAAAGTAGACAAAGACTAAAGGTAGTCTGAGTTTAAGATATTTTTCTTTTATGACAAACACTACCGATCAGAGAGATACAGAGGAGATCTAGAAATCTATTTCTAATATTTTCTTGACATCTTATCTTCAACTAATCACTCATCATCTCTTCAAACAAACTCCCTCAAAGGTGGATAAAATATAAATATTTTTTTGGACACCTAAAGGTGAGATATCACTAGCTTTTAGGGGGTGCCAAACATGTCACTTAGCTGGAAATGAGAGGTTATTTGGGGCCCTACATCCTCAGCACTAGTCATTGCACTTTGATCACCACTAACAATCTTAGTCTTCTTAAATGCTTCCCTATCACCAACTCCTCACACTCACTCACTAGATAATTCTCTTTCTTTTACTAACTACTTTCTTTTTCTGTAGAAGGAGAAGCTAACAGAAAATGGGGTTCTCCAGTTCTCTCTTGGGTTCCTTCCTTTTTCTTGTTTTGATGTTCTCTGTGGCTCATGGGCAGCCTCTTGTTCCTGCATTGTGCATCTTTGGAGACTCTGTTGTTGATGTGGGCAACAATAATAACCTCCTTACTCTTGTAAAGGCAAACTTCCCTCCTTATGGAAGAGACTTCACCACCCAGAGAGCAACAGGGAGGTTTTGTAATGGAAAGCTGGCTACCGACTTTGCTGGTAAAAAACATCTCAAGAACCATTAATTGCTTTCTTCTTTCTGGTAAGACTTCATTTTCTTCTCTTAATTTTCTCTAATGGGGTAGTGGATTTGTGTTGCTTTAATGCCTCTGAGCTCAGCTGAGACCCTTGGCTTCACTACATACCAACCTGCTTACCTTAGCCAGGAGGCCACAGGGAGTAACCTCTTAATAGGAGCCAACTTTGCTTCAGCTGCTTCTGGTTATTATGACAGGACAGCACAATTATATGTAATTCTCTCTCTCTCTCTCTCTCTCTCTCTCTCATTAACAGATGGTAATCTGTTGGAATTTATTACTTTGCAGGATGCCATTCCATTGACCCAGCAACTGGAGTACTACAGGGAATACCAGAAAAAAGTAGTAAAGATTGCAGGGAGATCCAATGCTGCCTCCATCTTCTCTGATGCTATCTACCTTGTTAGTGCTGGGAGCAGCGATTTTGTTCAGAACTACTACATTAGTCCTCTTTTCTATGGAGTCTACACTCCTGATCAGTTCTCAACCCTACTCATGCAATACTTCTCTGCATTCATTCAGGTCTTCTTTCACACTATACTGGATTCTGAGCATGTATAGTATACAACTCTACACTAGCTCTTCCTGTATGCTAATGAGTGCCACATTTTGCTATAGAATCTATATGGGTTGGGAGCGAGGAAGATCGGAGTGACGACGCTGCCACCGATCGGATGTTTGCCGGCATCTATCACTCTTTTTGGTCTTGGGAGCAACAAGTGTGTGGAGAGGCTAAACGGAGATGCTGTGTCATTCAATAACAAGCTAAAAACCACAGCTCAAGGATTGAAGAAGAGGCTTTCTGGTCTCAAACTTGTTGTCTTTGACATCTACCAGCCTTTGCTGGATCTCATCAACAAGCCTGCTGATAATGGTATGTGCCTGAAAAACTTCTCTACAAGACTAGGCATGTTACAGATAGAAGTACAAACCGTTATGTGAAGATGCCTTGAAGCTGAAGGGCCTATCAAAATGATGGGGTCCACTACCTCATTGCACTCTGGGCCTTTGATTTGTTGACCAAAGTCAAGAGATTTAATGAGAGATTTGGAGATAAATAGATGAACTGGGTCTGGCCTCTGGACCCTGGGAACACAGGGGGTGCCCATCCCATGATTCAAAAATTGGGACCCACCATTGGATGGGTCCCAACTGAAACTTTAGACAAATAACTAATGAGAATGGTCATCTTCATTCATTCAATCTCCTTGAACTCTCTTTAATCTCAAGCCCTATGAGGCCATGACATTCGTTTGTGCAACAGGATTCCTGGAGGCAAGAAAGGCTTGTTGTGGAACGGGGACAATAGAGACATCTCTGCTTTGCAACTCTCTATCAATTGGGACATGTACCAATGCTACAGAGTATGTGTTCTGGGATGGATTTCATCCATCTGAGGCTGCAAACAAGATATTAGCTGATGAACTCCTGGTTCAGGGCATCTCTCTCATCTCCTAAATAAAAACCAGTAACATTTGAGGATGTCTTTGCCTTCTTTCCATGGTTGTAATTCACCTCGAAGTGAATATACATCAACTGAGTGTCATCATGATGTCATGCGAGTGTCTAACCATGTTAAGGCCGTGTTTGGGATTGCTTTTTCATGTAAATATGCCACTTGAAAAGCCACCTTTTGAGAAACTTTTTTAGTGTTTGGATAAGTGCTTTTTTGCACTGGTTTTTTATTCAAAACAGCTTTTCTATGAACAGTGGCGGAGCCAGGATTTTTTTAGGGGGTGAAGTTGAACAAGAAAATGAGATAGGGAGCAGAAGAAATAGGATTTGGGAAAAATTGCCCCAAAATGAGTCTATTACAGATTTTTTAAAGAAAAATTTTATCTTTTTTTTAGGGAGGAGTGTTAGAGAGTGATCGTTTACATTTTAGTTTAAGTTTTTTTTTTTTTTTTTCCCTTTCTCTTGGTGTCATTTAGCCAGATAAATAATACCCATCTCTCAAATTATCGGATAATTTACTTTAAACCTAATGGGGACGTTGCTAAAACTAATGTGAACTCTAGAGAGAAAATTAAGGTGGGAGCAACGTTTTTGAACTGTTATTGACCTGGATGGTTGAACTGTTCAAGCAACCAGTTCCGTTTTACCCAAAACCTAGAATCTGATCAATAACCATTGAAAAAGTCAATAAACTGTTGACCCGAGCGGTCGAATCGTCAACTTGTCCCGTTCAACAGTTTTTTACATTTTTACTTTTTTAATTTTTTTAATTTTGCTGCCAAACCGGCTGTCCGTTTAAACCGGATGATCGAACTGTTAACCTAAAAATCGATGGCCAAAACAATCTCATTTCTGAGTCATTTAAAAAAAAAAAAATTGGTTGGGAGGAAGGTGGGGTAGCATCAATTTTTGAGATGCAAAATTTACATTGTCATCCAATTCAAATGACAAATGAAATAAAAGGTGCAAATTTTGTATGAGGTAGAGGTGGATACAATATGAGTTGAGCTAAATATTAGATTCAAGATTCTAAGTATCAATAAAAGATGCCCTACATCAAGCTCGTTGTATTCATATTGTATCTTCGGGGTATTGATACATGTTTCTTAAGGTATTTTCAAAAACAAATTTTAATAATTAAATTACTTAAAATGGACCCTCCTATGAATACAATAACATCCTAAAAAAACCTAAAAAGATAGGACGCACAAGGTTCAAAGTGTCAATACACCCTTCTCGAGGTATCAAGGCGTATCAATACTTTGAATCATACTTGAACATGGTTGAATATGGCCATTTGGGCTCGAACTCAATTTGAACTAGAAAATACTAACTTGAATTCGGCTGGATTCAAGCTCAAGCTTGTGGATGAACCAAGTCTACTTCAACTCAAACTCAATACTTGTCCTATTTTTAAAAACCACAAAAAACACAACAGAAATACTTAAAACTATTTGTTGTTTTATTTATTTCTTATTATACACACATTGAACTAGGTGCAAATTTTTTATTTGGTTCAGATTTGCACCGCAAACAAATAGAACCTATCAGTTTAAGTTTGGGAAAATTCCTGATCAGTATCCTGTACTTTAGCTTGAGTGATGATTTAGTTTCTAAACTTTAAAATGCAATAATCCAGTACCCAAACTTTCAAAACGCAACAATCTAATACTTGCTGTTAATGGACTGTTAGTTATATATATTATGTGACCTCATGTGCAATTTAAAACTTTTAAAAATATCAAAATAACCTGTGGAAGTAAAACACATTGTTCATCATCGTCTTTCTCAAGTAGATGAAACAAAACCTAAGCTCTCTGTCACAAACACCAAAACCCTTGCAATAGAGCCCAAACTCTTTGTCACAAACACTTGCAACGACTTTGCCTTTTCTCACAAAGTTGTTTCAAGTCTTTGCCAAGAACAAAAAATTCCATATTTTATACAATTTTTTTTAACTTAATACAATAATATTTTATTTCTACAAGTAAAAGAGAGGAGAAGAACTAGGAGCTTTGTCTTGATACTTGAGAGAGAGATAGAGAGAGAGAGAGAGAGAGATCAGTGATGTGGCCAAAGACTTTTCTCTTTTTTTTAATTTTTCAGAGAAGATAATTATAGTAGTTAAAGGAAAATTTTTCTCTCAGAAATTGCTTTGGTTTTGGTCCGAAGATGATGGAATATTGAGAGGAGAAAACAAAAGTACTGTCGCAAGGATGAAAATTTTGACGATTAGTTCTGATTTTAGCGGATGGTTGATAAGGAAAAATAGATAACATTTGAAGGGCATTTGTGTCTTTTTTCATTCATGCTACTTAAAATGCAAATAAGATAAAAAGTAGAAATTTTATATGATGTAGATTTTTTTGTACTTTAGGCTCAGTTTGCGAGGAGCACAAATGCATAAAAAATATATACATATTTATTTGTATTATACAAACAAGCATTACAAAACTATACCAGGTGCAAAATTTGTATCTGCTCCCTGTACTATTAACGGCGTGATGGAAGAAATAATACTTCACCGTTCTTCACCGTTATAACGGTTATAACGGCACTTAACATATATTGCGATAAATCAGCTCGCGCGTCGCGCCAATCTTTACATGGCCTCTGTTATCCACTCCACGTTTCTTTCTTCTTCATTTCCCCAATCTCTGCTCTTCTCTCACTCCTCCACCCAGAAACCCTCCTTCGACCATTACAAATCTTTCCCCTTCGGACCAACTACCGCAATAACTGTTTCTTACTTACCTCTCACACCCTCTGAAGTTCCCTTCTCGACTTCTCCCGCCAAATTCCTTACTAGACCACAACAGTTACAACTTCATAACTCTTCCCAAGCTCTCGGCAGTTCAGTCTCAGCCGATGATGATGCTGTCTCACTCCCCGATCGTAACCACCAGCTGCTCCGCCTTTCGATTCGACATGGCGATATCGAGCTTGCCAGTGCTGTTCATGCCTCAATTGTCAAGGCTGAAGAAGATGTCCACCTTAGCAACAGTCTCATTGCCGCATATCTCAAACTCGACCGCATTACGGATGCCCAAAAGAGCTTTGCCTGTTTATCGTCGCCTGATGTGGTCTCTTATTCAGCCCTCGTCTCTGCTTATGCGAAATCTAAGCGAGAGGACAAAGCTATAGAACTTTTCTTTAAGATGAGAGGTTCAGGTATTGAACCCAATGAGTTCAGCTTTGTAGCAATTTTAACTGCTTGCATTCGCTTATCGGACTTGCAATTGGGTTATCAAATCCACTCGTTGGCTATTAAAACTGGTTACTCTTATTGCGTTTATGTTTCGAATGCATTGATGGGTGTGTATATTAGAAGTGAATGCATTAATCACGCATATCAGTTGTTTGGTGAAATGGCTGAGAGAGATGTGTCCTCATGGAATACAATAATATCAGCTGCAGTAAAGGAGTTGCAGTACGAAAGAGCTTTTGATCTCTTTCGTGATATGCAGCAAATTGATCAACTTCGTGTTGACTCTTTCACGCTTTCGAGCCTTCTGGCTGCCTCCACAGGGAGCTTAGCTAGGATGGAAGGCCAGAAAATTCATGCTCATTCTCTTAAGATTGGGCTTCAGTCAAATGTGAGTGTGAACAACTCCCTTATTGGGTTTTACACTAAATGCGGGAGTATAGAAGACGTAGTGGCTGTGTTTGAGAAGATGCCAGTAAAGGATGTCATAAGTTGGACTGGAATGATTACTGGATATATGGAGTTTGGATTCATCAAATCTGCTTTGAACATCTTTGATAGCATGCCTGAGAGGAATTACATTTCATATAATGCTATGTTAGCAGGATATTGTCAGAATGGTGAAGGTTCAAAGGCTTTGGAGTTGTTTCGAGGTATGGTGGAGGAAGGCATGGAGATATCTGATTTCACTTTAACCAGTGCTGTTAATGCTTGTTCAATCCTCTCAGAAATGGAGACTAGCAAACAAATTCATGGGTTTGTTATTAAGTCCGGTTTTGGTTCAAACTCTTGGATTGAGGCAGCATTGCTTGATATGTGTACAAAGTGTGCAAGGATTGATGATGCTCAAAAGATGTTAACTCAATGGTCCTATAATGAGGAAATTTCAGTTGTGTGGACATCAATGATCTGTGGGTATGCTCGGAATGGGCAGCTCATTGAAGCACTGAATCTCTTTTATACAATGCAAGTTGAAGACATGATTGTGGATGAAGTTGCATCAACTGCAGTACTTGGTGTCTGTGGTTCCTTAGGATTTCATGAGATGGGGATACAAATTCATGCATATGTTCTTAAATCTGGTTTTGTTTCTGACATAGGGCTAGGAAATGCAATGTTTAGCATGTATTCAAAATGTGGGAATATAGATGATGCAATAAAGTCCTTCAATATCATGCCAAAACATGATATGGCATCATGGAATGGCTTAATTGCTGGCCATCTTCTTCATAGGAAGGGTGATGAGGCCTTGTCTATCTGGTCAAAAATGGAGAAGATAGGTATAAAACCAGACTCCTTTACCCTTGTTTTGATTCTTTCAGCTTACAGGTATACCAGATCAAACTGTGTTGATAAATGTCATAGTTTGTTTCTGTCCATGAGAAGCCTTTATGGCATTGAGCCTACACCGGAGCATTATGCTTCCATGGTTGATGTTTTTGGTTACTGGGGTTACTTCAAAGAAGCAGAAGAACTAATCAATAATATGCCTCATGAATCTGATGGTTCTGCTGCATGGAGAGCTTTACTTGATAGCTGTAGATTGTGGTTGAATGCAAGTCTTGGAAGATCAGACGGAAAGCATCTTTCTGCTATGGGCCCACGAGATCCATCTATGTATATACTAGTTTCAAATCTTGGAAGATTGGCTGCAAAACATCTTCTTGCTATAGAGCCACAAGATCCATCTATGTATATACTTGTTTCAAATCTATATTCAGCGTCTGGGAGATGGCACTGTGCTGAAAGGGTTAGGGAGGAAATGAGGGAAAAGGGGTTGCAAAAGATCCCTGGACGAAGCTGGTACATTCATCAAAACAAGGTGTACTCATTCTATGCAAGAGATAAATCTTACAGTCAATCCAAAGACATCTATAGTGGGTTGGAGATACTGATCTTGGAATGCTTAAAGGTTGGGTATGTGCCTGATACAAGTTTTGTTCTTCATGAAGTGGAGGAGCATCAAAAGAAAGATTTCCTGTTCTGTCATAGTGCAAAGCTGGCAGTGACATATGGGCTTCTTATGACAAAACATGGAAGACCGATAAGGGTTACAAAGAATATCAGTCTATGTGGAGACTGCCATACATTCTTCAAGTATGTTTCAACTGTCACTGGTAGGGAAATCTCTCTCAGGGATGCTTCAGGTTTTCATAATTTCAAGAATGGTGAATGCTCATGTAGAGATTATTGGTAATAGAATCACTGAAAGCTGAGGTGGTAGTGGTACCCATGGCCTTGATGGTGCAACACTAGGGCCATGAATATTAGGACAAAATACAACATCATCTAAATCATCCAAATGTTTTTTTTTTGTTTGCTTGTTGATAACTAATTAGTGCCTGTAACACAATTTATATTTAAATACTTCAAATGTTAAAAATACATTATCTGGAAGTTGGATTGATGCAAGACAAACGGAGATTTATACTAATACAGTGTATGAGGCTTTTTGTCAGATTATACGATCTTATATTTCTGTTTAAAGGTATGATCTTTTAAGTTGTTGAAATGGCCCATTAACTTGAAGTAGTTTTAGATTAGATTTGCTCTCCTCTCCCCCCATCCCATCCCTAGTAGAGGAGCTAATTATGTGATGTTTGAAGTGCAACAATTTCTTGCGGCCGAAGGGTGTAATTTTTCATTCTAATAGCTATGGAAAATAACATTCTAAGTTTTCATTGTTGGGTATTCTCTTGTCTGATAGTGGTTTATTTCTTTTTTGCATGTATATTTTGAGTATATTTGTTTCACATTTCTGATGCTTCAGTAAATACTATGCAGCCATGCAGGTTAATTGTAATTTGATTGAAACTTTGAGATTATAGTACCCTCATCATCATGTATGTCCTTTGTTTCTCCTGGTATGTCAAAACAAACAAGTGGCGGTTCTGATGCTCATATTTATAACCAATCAGAGCCATCATTATCTATTCTTCATAATAGTGTATTCTTCAGGTTTCTAGGTAGTCTTTTCAATTAAAGAAAGGCTTGAGTATCACTTCAAAATGTCATTACATGTCAGTGCATAGATCTTATTAGTTCAAAAAGTAAATTTCAACCCCAAAACAGCATGAAACTCGGGAAGTCTCTACCAATGTTCATTGTCATGCACTCATGCCAAGGTGCCCAGATCCTTAAGATCCAAGGATTGTGCTTGAGTTTCCCCTCGACCTGATCCAACTGCCTGAGTTATATCCCCTGGCAGGAAAAGGGAATGTCGTGTTTCCTTAATGTTATAACGTTATCTTTGTGTTATGTCCTAGAAACTCACACACAGTTCTCAGGCTCACAGCAGAATTCACACACTTGAACATCAACAAAAGAAACTAGCATTCATTCAGCAGAAAACATTAACAGTTGGTCGGTACTTCGAGAGACCGCCGGCTCTCCCAAACACTCCCAATATTCTTCACTCCAAAAAACATACCACCCCCCCCCCTTCCCCCAAAGCCCCTTCTTATACTCTTCTGATAGCATAACTGACTCCCTCTATAAATGCCCAGCTGGCCTAGTTATAAATGCCCAAAAACTCTTCTTATTCATAACTGACATAGCTATAAATGCCCCAAGACTCTTCCTATTCCCTTCTGACCTCCTCCATAAATGCCCCATGTCTAATCATCTCCCCCATATGTTGCCTTTTCTTTCTCCTAGCATACGTAAGGTTAACTGGGGGCCTATCATTACCCGCCGCCCAAAGTCTAACCTTGTCCTCAAGGTTAAAATGAGGAAATTGGTCTCGAAGCAAGTCAAAAGGCTCTCAAGAATCTTCAAATTCAGGCAGGTCCTGCCAATGAATAAGCACTTCCAAACCAGTAACTCCAGGCATAGTGGATGGACGCACACCGCGCACGGCAGCAGGATAATGGAGCTTTGCAACTCTTCCAATCTCTGAATGAAATTCCTTCTTTCTTTGAAAGCTAGACCTTTTCAATCTCTGAATGAAATTCCTTCTTTCTTTGAAGGCTAGACCTTTTCAATCTCTTGACTGCTACCCTTGTTCCATCAGGAAAAAGCTCACTATATGTGCCACCAGTCTTGGCATCTCCAACAAGACGGTTACCTTCACTGAAATTCTTTGTAATTGGCCTCAATTCCTCATTGCTGAAGACTTTCCATGATGGGGTAACTGATGCAGATGTAGATGCTTTGCGAGACCTTCTGCGCCTCTTGCTCCTCCTGTATGCCAGCAACCAAATTACAACAGCCAAAGTTGTGCAAAGGATCAACCCACTAACAGTTGCAAGGATGATAAGATACTCCCTGTGGTGGCGCAGGTGGTAGAATTTGTTCTCTATATCAACCATACAGATGAACTCATCAGAGTTGTTGCATCTCTCACCCACAAGGGTTGGCTGGCCATTAGTCACCAATGTACAGGTGTTGATCAGATTAATGCCTTTGCATGATGAATTGGATCAATTGGAGTGAAATGGTGCCCCAGGGAAGATGGACTCATTCCAATGTGTTGCATTGTCAGACCACTTCCAACTAAAACCACCTGTAGAATTGAAGCCTCTTCCTCCAACCCAGCAGCCTCTTGCTGTATTAGTGCAGAGTTTTCCAGCAAAACTTAGTTCCTTGGCTGATGTCAGTGCTGCCAAGTGCCCATTATAATCCCTACATCGGGACTCTGATTCATCCCAATAACTGGAGTTTTCTATTAGCCCAAAACACTTGCTCTTATTTGGACTGATTACCCAACCATCAGGGCAAAGTGACTTATTTGAGCTGATCGCCCAACTAGTATGGCAAAGTGCTGCTGATTGATAAGCCCAAAGGACCTTATTCTTATCCTCAATCTTCTGGGCCGCAACCATTTTCCTAATCAACCCAACGGGTTCCATCTGTCGGAGTTCGGCCTGGATATCTGGGCGAACCCATTAACAAAGGCTGCTTCAAGGACTGATTCTGGCAGGTCACGTAAGGGAGCGGAGAGCACCTCGAATTGGCGACGATATTCCTTAACAGTAGAAGACTGATGTAACGAGAAGAGTTGCTCCTGTAAATTACCCTCCTGAGTCGATCGAAAACGTTCAAGGAGAAGCTCTTTGAATTCTGTCCAACCACGAAAAGGTTGCCGACCATCCTCCCAATAATACCAAGCCAATGCATCCCCCTCTAAACAGACCACTGCCGCCCGCAGACGTTCTGCCGGAAGCAAGCCATTAATCTCAAAATAGCGCTTCGCGCGAAAAAGCCTGCCATTTGGATTTTCCCCATAAAAAATAGGCAACTCCAACTTCCGAGGAAGTGGATCAAAAGTATGTTCTGGCACTGACATTGAAGAAGACATCGGGAAAGCTGCACTCTTCCCTTTGTCAGTTGCATGACTCAATGCGACTAAAGGAGGAGCAATGTCAGTTGTAGACAAAGGAACTGAATAGGCCTGTTGCTGAAGTAACAAATCAAAACGTCTCCTTCCAGAGATTGTACTGAGTTCTCTAGGGACAAGATCTTCGAAAGTCCAGCAACTACCTTATCTGGATCGAGTCGCTGAAACTCATTGCGTAAGCCATCCATCTCCAAACGAAATCCAGCATGCAGAGAAGACAGGCGTTCTTCGAAACCCTCCACCTGCGATGCCACTTCCTTAGCTGTCACCATGGCCGAGGAAAGACGTGCTCTGATACCACTATTATGTCCCAGAAACTCACACAGTTCTCAGGCTCACAGCAGAATTTACACACTTGAACATCAACAAAAGAAACTAGCATTCATTCAGCAGAAAGCATTAACAGTTGGTCTTCTGATAGCATACCACCGGCTCTCCCAAACACTCCCAATATCCTTCACTCCAAAAAACATACCACCCCCCCCTTCCCCCAAAGCCCCTTCTTATACTCTTCTGATAGCATAACTGACTCCCTCTATAAATGCCTAGCTGGCCTAGTTATTAATGCCCAAAAACTCTTCTTATTCATAACTGACATAGCTATAAATGCCCCAAGACTCTTCCTATTCCCTTCTGACCTCCTCCATAAATGCCCCATGTCTAATCATCTCCCCCCTTATGCTGCCTTTTCTTTCTCCTAGCATACGCAAGGTTAACTGGGGGCTTATCACTTTGATAAATTTAGATTGCTATATTACAGTCCAAAGCTTCAACCACCGTCCACCAAGTTATAGATGCAGTGTTTTCTTTGCTTTTGATGGTGGGCGCATGAAAGTCACCATCTTAGGCTGCAAGTTGGATTATAGCTGTAATAGTAAATCAATTGAATGTCAAAGTTCATATGTTACAAATAAAAATATCAAAAAACATAAATAGATAAAATGCAGCAAAAAAAAACTGGGCATGTCTATAGTATTATATTTTCATCATACTAAAAAAAGATAAGTGTAAAAAATATTATTGTTAATGATAGAAATAGCTAAAAATGCAGAATAAATAATTAGATTGAACTTTTTGCATATTAAATGAACAAGTTTGATCATTTGACAAATTCAGTTATGTTTAGGAAAAAAATGTAAAAACAGTGGAGTAGAGAATTTTTTTTACCATTTTAGACCAAATTGCCCTTAATGATTCATCTTCTTCTCACACTCTTTTTGGTAGCTGTGCCCTCTCTTTCTCTCTCTCCCTCCCCGTTCCCTGTTAAAACTTTTCATTAGAAAAGCAAGTTCAGAATTTAAACCATAAAATCACCTTCAATAGATATGGTGTTGCAGTGCAGAGAAGAATAATTAAAGGTGTTCTTTTTGAATGGGAATCTCATTTCTGCTTTGATCCACAACAACGGTGTCTGTGCAAGATTTAAAAGCAGAAAAAAAAAAAAAAAAAAAAAAAGAGAAGGGGAGAATGCGATCTAGGTTTTTTGGACTATTGCTTGTTTCTTCATCCATGAATCCCCTATAATATAATTGATAATGCCATCTTCACAGAGCTCATTTGTGACTGGTCTCAAGTACCTGTAGATAAAGAAAATGTTCCAATCTTCTCTGTTAGAATATATGGTTGAGAATGTGATATAGAGTTTCCAAATATGAGATTATCCTGCATAAGATTGTGAGATTTGAAGATTCCAGAAAAACTTAATTACTGCAGCAGCTTGATTTTGGAACTAGAATACCTGAAATCTAGTAGAAACTTTGGTTTTCAGTGTGCTTAGAGTTAGATCTGATTCCTGGAAGAAAATTTTTAAGTCTACTGCATTTTAGATATAGGTGTTTGAAGAACATGAAGATCATTTGGAGACTCGGGAGGCTGAGTTTGCTTGGTTCATTCACAACTTGCAAAATTAAATTGCTTGAGACTATCAATGCTAGTTCTATTCTCTCTCCAGAACTATTTGGAACAAGTATGCCAATCAATGTGAGGAAAACTTACTGCTTTATAATGAATTTACTCATTGTCTAGAGTAGTTTTTTTAATTTTATTTGATTAAATTATTTTAACACTAGAGAGATGTTGCAGGAATAATGAGATAAGAAAATGAGCTTTTTGCAAAAATAGCATAAGAGGGAGAGAGGAGTACAAATTATCTTTTGGGTATCGTTAAGGGCAACTTGGTCCAAAAAAGTCAAAAAAATCTTCTCCTCACCATTTTTACAATTATTTTCTAAACATTACTGAATTTGTCAAAAAAATAAGTTTAATATTAACAACCCAGTAAACAAAATGGTTCAATGGTTTGACCAGTTGAGTCACCAGGCTGTTGACTTAATCTATGGTTTTTAGCAAAAGGGTCAGGGGCTAAACAAACTCAGATTCCTGGCTGGATGACAGGTTGATCGGTCCAACCAACCAGGTCAATGATGGGATGAAAACCTTGATCCGAGGACCCATAAATAGGTTTAAAACTTTAAACTTTAGTTCTGGAAGATCTTTTCAACTCTGCAAGTTGAAGTATGATGCAATGTCCATCTTTTTGGCTGTTAAACTGTCTTCTGTTAACTGTCAAGAGTTCTAGTTGAGTTGTTCTTCTTGACATCTTTTGGATGCAACCAAACAAGTTGATATCTAACCTTAGTTGGATCTCGATCATGATTTTACCTAAATCCTCCCAATATTGAAATTAATTGACCAATGGAGATTTTGGGGATCACAGTAACTCCATTAATGAAGGTTGGGATATCACAGAATACAATAAACAAAGAAAGAGTAAATGATAGAAGAAATGTGTGATGGTATGGATCTTTCATTCTTTTTGGGGATTTGAAATTCTTGGATTGGAGGTTTTTATTTTATTATTATTATTTTTTTTTTTTTTTTTGGGGGGGGGGGGGGGTTGGAACCGAGAAAAAATCCTTAGATTGGAGAGAAGCTTATACTGATCTCATTATAGATCAAACTGTGATCAATGCAGGTCAAACAGGTCAAGATGAGCCTGAGGCCGCTTGCATTTCCAAGACTATTAGCACAAATGAAAATTAGATTGATCAAGTCAAGTGAATCATCAAACCCAAAAAAAACCATTAAAAACACTCAAACCGATGAGGCAATGACTCAATCAACCCTCAACCGTTTATTTCGAACCATCCGGTCTAGTTGGTTCGTATACCTCCATCTCCACCAGCTGGACCGACCAACCCGTTGGCCCCTTCCCCGATCATTTCTCACTTTATTCAGTCCTACCTCGTGAAGATTCTATGCTGGAGGTTTCCACGGTCAAAGAGCCAAGCAACCCAGAACGGTTCAGCTCTCAGGTCCGACCCGATTAAACCAACAAGAAGAAACCGCAAGACTGCAGAAACACTAACGTGCACGTTACGGATACATTGGCAAATGGCAAGGCTTGGGTGGGCGTGTTATCTGTTTTCACCATTACTTAACCGGATGTGCCGGTGACTCCCGTTCAGAAACTAGTAAAACATGCTCACCAACCTTGGCAAACCGTAACCGGTATTTCAGTTAACCTACATAACCCAAGAACTCCGGGAACCCGGATCCGACACAGGTCTAAAGAGACCACATGTGGGGACTTCGAAACTCCAGTTGTCCGTTGCAGACACGTAAAATCCTTCTCGCTTCTCAATTCCTTCCTCGGAAAGAAAAACAAGACTGAAAGTTGCTGCATTGGTAAGCAAGATCTATTTACGAGTCGACGGGGCTCCGAATGACTGGCAAATGGGCCCGGGTCCACGTGTTGTAGTTAACCCCACATTGCCTTCTGTCCGTTCAAATTATCAGATGTATAAGATGGCGAAAATGAACCGTTTGATTGGGTTCAACGCATATATTTAAAGGAATGTCATATTTTCGATAAGAACCCCTAATGGATCGGGTCTGGTCCGAAAAAGGGTGGAACCGGCCCAACCCAATTATTGTAGGGACACAAAATTCAGAATTCAGAACCAGAACCAAACCAATTATTAACGGGGACAATATATAATAAAAAATTCTATAATACGTAGCTTCTTTTCAATTGGAATCAACGTTTTAAAAAATGACCCAGAAATAGAACTGTTTTGGCCATCGGTTTTTGGGTCGATGGCTTGACCGTTTGATTTGAATGGACAACCCATTCTAACAAACAAATTAAGAAAATTAAAAAATAAAAAATAGTCAAAATCGTTGAACTGGTCGATGGGTCGACGGTTTGACCCCCGGGTCAACAGGCTGTTGATTTTTTCAATGGTTTTTTTTTACCAAAGATCAGGTTTGGGGTAAAACAGAACCAGTTGCCTAAACGGTTCCCAGGCCGAACGGTCCGACTATCTGGATCAACGACGATTTGAAAACCTTGATTGGAATTTCACTTTTAATAATACTAATAAACATGTGCGTGCATTTGCACGTGATAGTATCTCTAAGACAAAATTTTTATAATTCATGAACAGATTTTGAACAGTTATAAATGAACATTAAGTTATAAGTGGGCAGTTTTTAAGATGAGAGTAAAGGATATATATGCCCCCTTTATGCCCATTGTATGTTTAGACAAAAAGAAAAGAAAACATCCAATAAAAATTCTAAAATGAAAGTCGCTCTTTTTATAAATAGTATACATAACCTTAATAAAAATAACACTAAAGTAAACTATAATTATGCATATAAAACAATAAGAATTTGTTAATTTGGCTTACAGGAATAAGAGTCTGGAATGAGAATCAGTTAATCCATTCGGATTCCAACTATTTGACCTGGTAGAATGGATTTAATGGTCATTCCCTCCCCATCCTTAGAAATAACAATTCCATTTCAGTTAATTCCCATTTTGGATTCCAATTCTAATTGTGAATCAAATAGACCTAAGCTTTTTTTTTTTAACTACAATTATCTTCTATGTATTATATAAAAATTATTTTTAAACATAAAACATAACAAAAATTACAAAAAAAAAAAAAAAAACCGCGACGCCTTGATATATTATTAATTACATAATCGGTATTAATTCTTTTATCAGAAAACATTGGTTCTGAATTGCAAAACCCAGTTCCACCCCATTTATAATAGATCAGATGTGCGCCCCACAGCACATCTCAACGTGCATTCGGAACATTTCCCAATTACAAATACAGGAGTAGACACTGAGATGTGCATGTGGCCTTTGTGGGCAAAAAACTCAGAATAATAACAACTGATATAATCGGTTCTGTTCTCTTAGGTAGACCCAACCCATTGACAGCTATAATTTATGAAGGGCAATTATATCATTTTATATGAATCTCAGTAGTGGGAAGTGTGTAGGGTGAGAATTCGGTTTTTTTGGTTCAAAACCAAACCGAAAAATTGAAATTTTCAAAACTGATTTAATAAGATGGTAAATCGAATCAAAACCGAAATATGTGAAAATCGATTAAACCAAATCATTTTTTTTTATTATTTTTGGATATTTTGATTAAAAAGAAGAAAAATAAGAAGTTACCTATAACTTTAAGGCTGTAATTGGAGGTAAACGATTGAACTTGAAGGCCCTAAAAGAACGGAAAAAGATGCAAGACTTAAAGTATTGAGTCTTGGTTACGTTAGACTGACTCTCTATCTCTTAAACTGAAACAGGAGGACTCACATCTCAGGTCTCACACTCTCACGTAGAGGCAAAGCAGACGCAGCGGCAGCCGGCAGCCATGGCACTCGGCAGGACAGGATTGACGATTGAGGAAGAACCCTCAGCCCCTCACCTAGTAGGCAGCAACAATGCAGCAGGCCAGCGGCCAGCCTATTCGATTGTATTCCAAAATCTAAATTTTCAAATGCAAAGAGATTAGAAAGAAATTAGAGAGTTAAGAGAGGCCGATTGAAGAAGGAAAACGCTTAGACGTTGAGTTTGCTTTTTATGGAAACATGGCATTAAATGAAGTATTGATGTATATTGCATAATGCATTAAATATTAATGAAATTTATAAATTATAATATAAATAATATTAAAAATATATAATTATAAAGGTAAATCAGTTTTTTTGGTTAATCGATTTATCAATTATAATAATGAAACCCATACTTAAAATACAAAATAACTAAATAATAAAATTGAACCCGACTGAAAAATCGATTAAATCAAAACCAAAATTATACTCAGCCCTAGAAGTATTAACTTAGAAGAGAGGGAGCAAGTTGAGAATGAGAAAAGAGAGAGATCCAAGAAATTGTTTTGTAGTGTAAACAAGTGTGACCTTGTGAAGCTTTAATAATGCGATCTCCAAAGGGATTTGGAATCAATTTGCCGATTTTATTGATTTTATAGCAAGTAAATCCGTACAAATGCATAATTTAAATAGAAATTTAATTAGATTTAAGTTGATAAATTTAGACTTTAATATTAGTTTGGATTCAGGTTAATTCCATAAAGATGTTACAAACATTAATGATTGGGGAAGGGGGTTAAAAATGATTTTATTAGAAAGTAATGATGAATTTTATTAAAAAAAATTAAGACCAAATAAAGTTTTTAATGTAACTTAATACATTTTTTATAATTCAATTAAAAATACATAAGCACATTTTGAAAAAATGAAAGGGATAGAGAAACGTGAGTTATATGGTAACCTACCCCTTTCCTTTTACCTTTTAGATATAGATAGATTGTCAGAAATTGGGATCTGTGATTCCGCACAGAACGCGTCTCACAGCGACATGCCACCCTGAATCATCTCTCATAATAATAAATACGAAGTACGGAAGATTTCCGATGTGCGGCAGGATATGCCGTGAAGTCGGTGTGAGGCGCGCTAACCGCTAAGTGAGGAGCAGATCCGGACTAAGATAGTCAGATTGCCGTTGGCCGGTGGGGTAGGGGAGGGACAAACCTGGGATATCGCAAATTTGCATGGGGAAATCAGAATCAAGAACCGAGCACGAGGACGCTTGGCCTCGTGGCCTGGTGGCACCACGCCTTTATCACCAAATGTCTTTCCTCTATCCAGCCAACACCACTCCTTTCTCTGCAAATCTGCAAACCAGACATAACTATACACAGCCAGCCAAAGAGAAAAGGTCTCTCTCTCTCTCTCTCTCTCTTTTTATGTTCCCTGTTCGATTTATTAAAGCCTTTCTATCGCCACTCTTCTAGAGAGGGAGAGAGAAAGAGAGAGGATGAAGGACTGGGTGAAGGTCTCATCTCGTTGGGCATCTTCATCTTCATCACTTAAGCTCCTTCTGTTTGTAGTTCCTTTGGTTCTGGTTTCTGGGTTTGTTTCTGTAGTAGGTCCAAGAACCTCTACTTGGGTTTCCTTATCTTATTATCCATGGCCATGGGGATCTGGTTTTCCTTCTTCTTCTTCTTCGACTACAACTGTTATGACAATGACGACGACTAGCTTATCAACCAAAGAAGGTGAGCAGCAGTTGAAGATACATCTGACTCCGAAGGTGGTGGGCCTTCATCATGTAGAAGAAACTCTCTCTGATACTTCCATCTTCAATCGCTCTTCTTCAGTGCTGGCTAAAGAGATTTTCGAAACCCAACAACTCGTAAGAGTAGTATCTAATATTTGACCTCTAAAGACTTGTCTAATCATGGTTCCACCATGAATTTAGGACTAAAACTCTGAAAGGTTACTTCTTTTCTGTTATATTTATTTGTAGGATGAAAGAAATGTAAAGGAGTTGCAGAGTGCAATTGACAGATCTGATGCTTCCCCTGTAACGATGAAGGCAGCTGATGTTGGTCCAGCAACAATGGAGGTGGAGGAAGATGGTAAACTAGAGAGATCACTTAATGGGTATGATGTTTCTCCGGTAATAATGAAGGTGCCCGAAGAAGAGAACAAACCAGAGAGGCTTAATGCGTCTGCTGTGGCAGAAGTGCAGAAAAAACGCAGAAGAAAATTGGAGAGGCTTGAAGCAGGCCTTTCAAGAGCTCGAGCCACAATAAGAGAAGCTGCTCATCAGAAGAGGAACCAAACTCCAGACTTAGACTATGTCCCACAAGGCCCCATGTATTGGAATGCCCAAGCCTTCCACAGGTACCAAGTATAGTAAAAACTATAATCTCTCTCTCTCTCTCTCTCTCTCTCTCTCTCTCTCTCTCTCTCTCTCATTTGTTTCTCAATGTAGGAGTTATCTGGAAATGGAGAAACAGTTCAAAGTCTTCGTCTATGAAGAAGGGGAGCCACCACTGTTCCACAACGGTCCCTGTGGAAGCATATACTCGTCGGAGGGAAACTTCATTCACCAGATGGAGATGGACAAACGCTTTAGAACCCAAGATCCTGAAGAGGCCCACGTATTCTTCCTGCCCTTCAGTGTTGCAATGATGGTTCGATTCGTCTATGTGCGCGACTCCCATGACATTGGCCCCATAAAACACACTGTTACCGACTACGTCAACATCATCGCCGGAAAATACCCTTACTGGAATAGAAGCCTTGCCGCCGATCACTTCATGCTTTCTTGCCATGACTGGGTAAGACATTTTTCTTCCTCTTCTTCTTCTTCATCAATTCCCCTCTCCAAGTATTCTCAGAATTTTGTTGGTCATGGGATTGACTGGGCTTCACCGGCTATCCAATAAAAGCCATGGGATCAAATGGGTTGGATCATGGGTTGAAATTGGGAGTCTTGCTAAAAAACAAAATGGGCCCACCCACATGATATTTCCTTTGATGTCTCCAATTAGACTTTCTCATCTCCTTATTTGACAGGGGCCAGCCACATCAACCTATGTTCCACATCTGTACAACAATGGTATCCGGGTTCTCTGTAATGCAAACACCTCTGAAGGATTCAACCCGGCCAAGGATGCATCCTTCCCAGAAATCAATATGGTAACAAGAGAAATCAAGGGTTTGATTGGTGGCCCATCTCCTTCTCATCGCCCAACCCTAGCATTCTTCGCCGGAAAACTGCACGGGCCCGTCCGGCCAGTGCTGTTTGAGCACTGGAAGAACAAATATGAAGATGTACAGGTTTATGAGTCCCTCCCAAGAGGTCTGTCTTACTACGACATGATGAGGAAGAGCAAGTATTGCATCTGCCCGAGTGGGTACGAGGTGGCAAGCCCCCGAGTTGTCGAGGCACTGTATGTGGGCTGTGTTCCTGTGTTGATTTCAGACCATTATGTGCCACCTTTCAGCGATGTTCTGAACTGGAGGTCCTTCTCAGTTGAGGTTCCAGTAAATCAAATTCCCAACCTGAAGAGGATTTTACTGAATATATCTTCAAAGCAGTATATAAGGCTGCAGAGGAGGGGGCTTCTGGTGAGGAAGCATTTCGAAGTGAACTTTCCACCCAAGAGGTTTGATGTCTATCACATGATTCTTCATTCTGTCTGGCTCAGAAGACTGAATGTTCGAATTCATGATGAACAAATATAGAGAAGGGACGACGACGAAAACAGAAATACTCTAATCATAAATCACTGTTGCAGTCGTCAGTGTCGGTTGTGGGTTGGTAATCATTCAGTTTAGTTCTCCAGTAGGATTCCACAAGGGTCAATGGGATGGTGGGTCTGGAACCTGGACCTTATCATTCACTACATTGTAAGATTTTTGCCTTTATGAGCTCATGTACTCGAAATGCCTGCTAGCAATCATAACTGTATCTGTATGAGTGCTTGACCAGCCTTTTGAATTGTTGAGAGAGAGAGAGATGTCTAGGACTGATTTTGCTTTCTAATCCAATTCTAGCCATGCCTATGTTGCCATATACCACAAATGTCCGTATGGTTAGTATTGTTCTGTTCGATTCGCAAAAGCTCTTTTTTGAAGGAATTTTAAAGCTTTCAATCTCCAAAACAAATAAAAAAAAAAGAAATCAAGTCCCCATGGATGCACCAATGTCTTTGGCTTCCTCCAAGAACCACTAATGGGGTTATACCTTCCTAAATCCTGATTGAATGATTATATGGCTCTATGCTGGGCCAAGAACCAAGCGAGAAGTGGCTCCTGCTTTAATTACATTAACGTATGGTATTAAAAGGGTCAGTTGAATATTTGAAAACTTGTGCAAAGAAATACCCATAGCAGGAGAGAGAGAGAGATTTCTATTTTATAGTGGTTTGTGTGTATCAAAAACAGATTACATGGGAAGATGAAAACATTGAGCACTATACTCATGTAATGTATTTATGACAGAAGTGTAGCAGTTTATTAATTTTTCTTTCATCCACATGGTCATCTCTTACCGAATCCTCTCTTGAAACATCACCCTTTGTGGTAGTCCACCGATTCAAAATACTCTGCATCCTGCTAAGCTGAGATAGAGAATGAAGGGAAACAAGATTACAAGTCAATGCCCATATGTACAGCTAAACATAAACGAAACACCTGAAGACAGCAAGTGACTTTGATGCACTTCTCTCTAGTATCTTCTACTATGGGTAGATAAGGATACAGATTTGGTCATGTTTGTTTTCAGAACAGTAGTTAGCCTCTTATCATCTCCAGCTAAATCCTCCGACTGGTGATCAATGAGATCTTCTTCGATAAAATCCAAATGGTCTACTAGATTCAATACATAGCTATGTAGAGTTGTGGGACCCGTCTCATCTTCTTGAACTTCACTTAATATCCTTGCCAAGACACTCCAGAGTGCACTCCGTGCCTCTGGATCATCAGAAACAAAAGGAAGAATCTCTAGAAGGCCCTGTAAGAAGGAAATATCTAGATAGGACAAATGCGCAACTCGTTAGCAGTGAAGTTCTTGAAGATGCTCAAATTAAATAATAATAGCTAGTTTACCTTGTGAAATCTCTGAAGTCAGACTAGGGGCATCAGTCAAAATATTTGCAACCAAGACTACAGCAGTAACACAAGAGCTGGCTATCTGTAATAAAATATATATATTGCTCAGAAATATCCATAAGTATTGACTATATGCACTGGTTGACAAAATCTAGAATGAGAAATGTATGTCTAATAGTTTAATTATCTTCTCCTAATCTACATTTCAAGCTTGATGATATCTTCATCATCATCTAAAACTTGTCCCAACTATACGGAATGGGCTACATAAATCGTGTTTCACCATTCCACTCTGTTCAGTGTCATATCCATGATTATTCAAGCTTCATAATGTAATGAGATATAATTATATCCCGTATACTTATGGATGAGGAAAATTTTAAAATATACTTAAACCTTTTGTAAAACAAAACAAAACAAATATTTTATTATATAGAATTATTATATAACCATAGTTATAATATTAACTATTTTTACATTAATCTAATATTATATATATTAGAATAATTACTCAGTAGCAGTTAATAACAATTCTATTCGAATTATTGCATTTAATATTATATTTTTATGTTTAATTTAGTTATTATTTTATTCCCGTTTTCTAAATCATTTCCTATGGGCATCTTGAATTTGCACTTTTCTGTTGAAGTATGCAATTTGGGAGAGACCCTTCGAAACTCCTGTCATGAACCCCCACCCCCCAGGAAAAGGTAAAAGCCAAAAAAAAAAGAGGCTTTCAGGGATTCTCCACAAATCCACAAAATTCAAATGCAATAGGGCTTTCAGGCAATGTATCTACTTTTCTATTCCAAGGGTAAAGTTTGAACTTTGAAATCCCACTATATATATATTAAAAACAAATCCACAAAACAATCTAAAAACCAAATGCAATAGGGCTCTCAGGCAATGTATATACACCTCAGCTTTATCAGGAAGTGTGACTAAACCATAAACTAGTCTGAAAAGCTCCTTATTTGAAGAGACCACTTGTGAATAATTGTCAGCAGCAGAAAGAGCTTCAATTGTGCGAAGAATGGTTTCAATAACAGAATACCTGAAATAGGATAAAGTTTGAACATCAAACAACTGAGATTGTATGCCAATTGCTCCTGAGTATTTTCACAAGCACCACATGGTAATGTAACCACATCTACATGATAATGGAAGAAAAGGGAAGCTTTCAGGAAAATGGTCTAACAGAAGACCTTAATAATTACCATACGAGAACAGAGAGAGATAGAGATAGAAATAGAGACAAAGAGAGAGACCCAGATAGCTTTCGATTTTTAAGTTTGCCAAGATATGTAAATATGGATATCCTCACAACTGTTGCATTAGGTATTTAAACCAAGTTCACAACCTAAAATGAAAAATTAGGTTTTAGAAATGAAGAGCATGGCATGCCAATGACTAGCATGGGATAAATAGCTGTGATGCACATGATGCATCTTATTGTTTCTCATCCCATTCCAAAATACTTCTTCAAACCACAAAGAAAAATAGAACATATTGAGATCAATAGAACCTGTAAAATGTCAGATAGTTTATCATACACAAATTTTTTACAAGACGATCATTTCCCAATGTCCTATTATTAAGTTATTACAGAGTTTTATTTGCCAGCAAAGAACCAGGAGGGATCTTTAGGGTTGATTGTGTCAAAAATTAAATGATAGTGTGTCATGCAAAAGAGAAAAAGGATGTTTAAGGGACCTTCAGGTGTCAATCATTATGACGGCTTCCTCTAACCCCCAGCATGATCAAACTGAACCTTGATAGTTGCAACTTGGGAAATCCAGGAATTTCTAGAGTTGGGGGCAATTTCATAATTTGGAAAGGCATATCACTCCAGGCCAGCTGATTATGGTAATTCCACTAAGACAGAGATACAGGCTGTTTTACAAGGGCTAAGGCTGCCGGCTGCCGGCTGCCAAAGTCATCACGCTAGGACATCTTGATTGGCAGGCCTGATACCACTTGATGTAGGACTTGAATGGCCAAGGAATGGAGTTTTATGAGGGTTAGGATGAGTTTAGGAGTGATTTAGGAGTAAAAATATAGATTGGTTAGGTTAGAAAAGGTTTATGCCCTTATGAACTTTATCATAAAAACTATATAATTGTCCCACAATGGTGAAAAACTTAGAAATAAGAAAATAGGTCTATAACAATTTGATCAAGTTTAGAGTAATGATGGACACAGAAGGCCAAAAATTGTAGGAATAGGAGAAAACTCTAAAAGTAGAGAATCTAGGATTTTAGGTGGATTGTTGAGATGTTATTTGGAGGGATGAAAGTATGTTAGGCATATGGAGCTGTTTAAATATGGGAGTGATCAGAGAGTTGTGATACAAAAAGACAAAAATGGCTAAAATAAGAAAATTCCAAGTTTTGGTTTGGGGGAGGGACCTTCACCTAGATCAGTTCCAATCCTTTGAGTATATTAATGAATGTCTTTTGATGCAAAACTTATGGCTGATGGCTGTAATGACATCTGGAAAGATCAAAGAGAAAATAAAGAGAACTGAAATCACTTAATAGGATACCTATAATCACCCTTAAGGCATGGGAATTAGTCAGCACAAGCATAATATGCTGAAAAATAACTTAAATGCAATCCAATAGCCTTGCCTATGCTATTTGGCTCTAGAGTCTAGACAGATATATATGGACACCATTGAGAGGGATCAATGCTACTAGAACTAAGAAAAAACAAAAATTACAGATCTGCCACTATCATAAGCAAACACAGTTAACTCCTGAATTACTTATCCAATGACTGAAATTTTAAATACTAGTGAACTATCACTATATAAATCAAACTCTAAGGTCATACCCCACAGACAACATATAAAACAACCAACCAACCCCCCCCCCCACACACACACACACATCTAAAATGCAAAAATACAGAAAATTCTATATTTGACTCATTGGTTCTTGCTTCAAAATCACCAAGCCAGCAATAGAACTGAGGACAGCCTATAGATGGATTCCAAGATTTGCCAAAAGTGTTGAAGGCTTGCAAAACAAGAGGTAGGTAGAAGCCAAATATATTGGGGTTTAATCCCCAAAGCAGGAATTTGTAACTATCATGCCAAGCTCTTGATAATGTGGCTATCCAGGCTATCTACCTTTAAAGAATGACTGATACAGGCTTGTACATCATTTCCATACATATTTTAATAAAATGTTTTTAAGTATTACTGATAAAAAAATACCTGTCAGGTGTTCGCTCCCCAGTTAACCTATTCACCTCAAATGCCAACAGATTAATCAGAAGAGCTGGCAAATTCGATTCCATCAAAGGTTGAAGAAGAATTTGTGTGACTTCTTGTTGATCATTTAAGATGGCCGACAATAGCTCTAGGGTCTGTTACAAACAACATGTTGACATTATATTAGAGAAAAATAAAAGTTGCTAACAACTTTAAGATATGATGTAAGGAAAAATACAATTAACAGAAAAAGAAAAGTTACTGACGGTACTACAAAACTTAAATATCCGTTAGTAAAATCACCTCAAAGCAAGTAATTTACACAAAAAGAAATGAGAATAACTGAGAACAATTTATACCAAGTTGGCTAAATATACTATTCTCATATAAATTCAAAATGATCAAATCTCACCATAAAGGACATGCTAATAATGTCTATGAACTTCAATTTACACATTAAAAAATAATGTTACTGCTGACACAGAAATGCAGCATGATCATTTGTTCTTGAAAGTTGATTGTATGCAAAATAACTCCAGTTACAAAGAATTGGGTTCAACAATTACCCCTATTGGCTCACTAGAAAATTTATTGGGGAAAAGGAAAACTTTGAAGGCCCGTCAACATTTATTTTGACCCATTGAGTACTGAGAGAGAAATTATGCTCTTAGAAGATACCTGCTATTGTTTACAGAATCATTACCAGGCCCTCTAAGAGATGGCTAATTTTGGGTAGATTGAATTGCCAGGTAAACTGGCTGATCTGATGATGTGTACAATTGCTATTAGTGGGTTAAGGCCTTTTTTTTTTTGAAAGGTAAAGTAATTTTATTCAAACAGAAAGGAGAAATTACAACAAAACCCAGGCCTAAAAGACGGCCTGAGAACAACACAAGTTACAGACTCCACCAAGACTGAGACTGAAACAACAGGAACGAGTTCAGGTGTCTAAACTCCTCAGTAACAGAGACACCCAAGAGAACAGCTTGCCCACAGCTCTCTGTACTAACTCTTCAAGACTTTTAGTTCTATTACAAAAATTTCTATTGTTCCTTTCGGTCCAAATGGACCACAAGACAGCTACAGGGATAGTCTTCCACACTAACTTTCCTTTCTTGCTTAAGCCTTTAACTTTCCAGCAGCACAGAAGCTCCTTGACTGGAACCCAGCTGATGTCCACAGATTTCAGGAAATGATCCCACACCAGGGAAGAAACCGAACAGTGAAGACAGAGGTGATCTATAGATTCTGGGAGGGAACCGCACAATCCACAAGAGGAGTCCAAAATTTGGATACCACGCCTCTCAAGATTAGATCTGGAGAGGCATTTGTCTAGGGCCATTGTCCACACCAGAAAGTTGGATTTTGAAGGACTTGTTGGATTCCAAGTCTGAATTTCAGGAAAGCCTGTGGCACCTGAGCTGCACAGTTTGGAGCCTAATCGTCTTCCAGTACCGAATCGTCTTCCAAAGCTAAATCTATCTTCTGATTCTGTAGATTCTCCAGCAGCTCCATAATCTCTTCCAACACCCAGTCAAATAAGCTCCTCCTAAAGAGGGGAGGTCCAAGAAATAGAATCTCCAGAAAAGCTATAGTTCTCAGCCACTGAAGAATCTTGGTTAGTAGCACACTGGAATAGGAGAGGAAAAGCATCAGCCAAAGGACCCTCCAAGCACCAAGAGTCCTTCCAAAATTTAATTCTATCCCCCTTTGCCTACCTTGAATGAAACACCTTCCAAGGAGAGAAAAAATTTTCATGATGCCTTTCCAAAGGGAGCTGCCCCAGTTTGGAGGAGGATCCGTAGATCTCCAATTACCCCACTCCACCCCATATTTTGCAGCCAAAAGGGTTCTCCACCAAGCATTCCTTTCAGAAGCAAATCTCCAAATCCACTTACTGAGAAGGACTGAATTAAAGCTCTTCAGTTTTCTTATTCCCAACTAGACCTGTTCATAGGCCGGGCCGGCCCGGCTCCCAGGCGGGCTTGAACAGGCTTTTTGGCTCGCGGGCTTAACCTTGGGCCAAAAAGCCCGGCCCGCATAAAATTCGAGCCGGCTCGGGCTTTGCCAAAATAGCCCGGCCCAAGCCCGGCCTGGCCCGACCTAATATTAAACTTAAAATGAGTAATGTGATTATGTCCATTTGAATAAATTTTTTGATTTAATAATGTAAAATTGTGTTTTAAAATATAAAAGAAAGGGAAAAAATACCATCTTGTAGGCCCATTGTTCATTTAAATAGAAAAAAAAAATACTATCTGAATTTTTAATTCTAATTTGAATAAGAAAAAAAATTTTTTTTTCAATTAGGTCGGGCTTCGGGCTCAGGCTCGGGCTCGGGCTTCGGGCTTTTTATCAGGGCAGGGCTCGGGCCCAAGTTATAGGCCCGTTGGTCGGGCCGGGCTCGGGCTTGGACCTAGTATAGTTTCATTAGTGACAAGTGAAAGCCCGGCCCGGCCCGGCCCATGAACAGGTCTATTCCCAACCCACCTTCTTCTTTAGGGAGGCACACTTGATCCCATTTCACTAGGTTCATTTTTCTTTTCATCTTCCCAACCCCTCCAAAGTAAGTTCCTCTGTAGCTGCTCCAATCTTTTTGCTATTTTGTTTGGGATAGGGAATAGTGAAAGGAAATAGGTGGGAAGATTAGAAAGGGTACTTTTTATTAGAGTTACCCTGTCCCCAAAAGAAAGGTATTTTGTTTTCCAGGAAGCTAATTTTTTCTCCGATCTTTCAATGATTGGATCCCAAACTGAAGAATTAAACCATTTTTCCCCCAAGGGTAGTGCCAAATACTTCACAAGAAGGAACTCAATCTGACAAGCCATCACCTCAGCATAGTCTTCTAAATTTGAAACTTGACCAACTAGAATAATCTAACTTTTGTTCAAGTTAACTTTAAGCCCATAAACCACCTCAAATCATGATAAGATCACAAGTATTAGTTCCAACTGAACAGGAGAAGCATCAACAAAGCATAAAGTATCATCTACAAACTGGAGAATACTGACCTTTTCCCTCTCAGGAGAAATTGCAAAGCCTTCCTGATGTTACAATTTCTGGTCATGTATCAATTTTTTGGCTAAGTACCTCGTCAGTTGGTTCGCTTCCAGGTGGCCGATGACTCAGGCACTGAAGTGGAGCTCCCTGGTGTTGTGCAACCCGGCTGCTCCCTGGAGGAGATGATCTGCTCATCTTTGTAGACGGCGGGAACTGAGGGACCTGCGAGGACTGAATCAAAGAACTCGGGGGTGTTTAACGGCGAGGTCACTCCGATGGCTAAGTCAACACTTAGTAGTAGAGCTGAAAATGATATAAGAGAATGAGAGAGCTAGAGGGCAGGGATCACCTCATCGCCTTCGCCCCTGAGGGGTGAGGTCTTTATATACTGGAGTCCTCGCGGATTTGGTGGAGCAGTTCCTGGATTCCCGCTGTGACGGGACCTGCTTTCGTGTTAGGTGGGGATAAAGCCACCAACCGGTAAGGTTGCCCATTTCCGCCTAACTCGGGGAGTGGGTGAGCTAATATATCCGTTACAAGTCACAATCCCGTAAAATGCGGGGTATGGTGATGAGATCCTCGTGGTTGTCACGCGGTGGTCGGTCTGACTAGGAGGCGAGCTGCCCGTAAGTGGCGAGCTGCCTGGTGGCGAGCTGCTTGTGCAGTGCCGATTTGTCTAAGTTGCTAGGCTATATGAGGGTGAGTTGCCTGTGGCGAGCTGCCTGTGGCGAGCTGCCTGTAGCGAGCTACCTGTGGCGAGCTGCTTAGTTGTCAAGAGGCTGCATTTAGTTGTCATAATGTCATTGGAGGGCCAAATCCGCCCTCATCATTTGCCCCCCACTCTCGAGCTGAAAGTAACTCAGTGAAGGGAGTTGATTTCTCCTTTTGGCCCGTAATTTGATGAGCTCGTAAGCACTGATTCAGTTTCTTAGGCTTTGGGAGCTGCTTGGAAGCGAGCTGCCTGTAAGGTGCCGAGGTCTCTGCCAGTTTAGTAATTTAGCCCTTAGGCTCTGGGAGCGACTTGTAGTTCACTCTCCTTGGCTTTGCCCATGCCGACTAGGCGGCTGGGTCTTGTGCAATATTGTACCTCTTAGGCTTTGGGTGCGACTCGTAGTCCACTCCTAGACTTTGCCCATGCCGAAGAGGGGACTGGGTCTTAAGCAGTATTGTAGCCCTTAGGCTTTGGGAGCGACTCGTAGTCCACCCCTAGACTTTGTCCATGCCGAAGAGGCGATTGGGTTTTAAGTAGTATTGTAGCCCTTAGGCTTTGGGAGCGACTCGTGGTCCACTCCTAGACTTTGCCCATGCCGAAGAGGCGATTGGGTCTTAAACAGTATTGTAGCCCTTAGGCTTTGGGAGCGACTCGTAGTCCACTCCTAGACTTTGCCCATGCGGAAGAGGCAACTGGGTTTTAAGTGATGAGGAAGTCTTTTATTAGTTCGTCAGTTCGTGCCTAGGCCAGATTGCCAGGTCGGCCCCCATGCCAGGTCGTGCCAGATCGGTGCATGTGCCAGGCTGCCAGGCCGCGTGCAGACCGCGCCAAGCTGCGCCAGGCCATCGACTGAGTGCCTTAGAGCTATAAAGCGAGAGCTTCAGTTCCTAAAAGTGAGGACTTAGCTTTTTGTAGGATGAGAACTTAGCTTTTTGTAGCGTTCCCACAGACGACGCCAATTGATGTTACGATTTCTGGTCACGTATCAATTTTTTGGCTATGTACCTCGTCAGTTGGTTCGCTTCCAGGTGGCCGATGACTCAGGAATTGAAGTGGAGTTCCTTGGTGTTGTGCAACCCGACTGCTCCCTAGAGGAGATGATCTGCTCATCTTTGTAGATGGCGGGAGCTGAGGGACCTGCGAGAACTGAATCAGAGAACCCGAGGGTGTTTACCCGGCGAGGTCACTCCGATGGCTAAGTCAGCACTTAGTAGTAGAGCTGAAAATGATATAAGAGAATGAGAGAGCTAGAGGGCAGGGATCACCTCATCACCTTCACCCCTGGGGGGTGAGGTCTTTATATACTGGAGTCCTCGCGGGTTTGGTGGAGCAGTTCCTGTATTCCCATTGTGACGGGACCTGCTTTTGTGTTAGGTGGGGATAAAGCCACCAACAGGTAAGGTTGCCCATTTCCACCTGACTCGGGGAGTGGGTGAGCTAATATAGCCGTTACAAGTCACAATCCTATAAAATGGGGGGTACGGTGGTGAGCTCCTCAGGGTTGTCACGCGGTGGTCGGTCTGACTAGGAGGCAAGCTGCCCGTAAGTGGCGAGCTGCCTGTGGCAAGCTACCTGTGCAGTGTTGAGTTGTCTAAGTTGCCAGGCTATATGAGGGTGAGCTGCATGTGGCGAGCTGCTTAGTTGTCAAGAGGCTGCACTTAGTTGTCATAATGTCATTGGAGGGCCAAATCCGCCCTCATCACTTCCCAACAACCAGAATCTGCTGCCTTCTTACAAAAAAGGGAAAGGATTTCCACAATACAGATAAAAGCAAGGGAGAAAGTGGATCACCTCGTCTCAAACCCCTTGAACTATCAAAAAACCTCGTAGATTGTCCATTTATCCCGACTTCGGCTACGGACCCAGCTCGTACACTTCAGGTCGGAGCTTCCGTCGAGGAACCCCTACGAACCGAACTGGTGAGTTTTTTACTTCAAAATTTAGATATTTTCGCCTGGTCCGTGGCCGACATGCCCGGCATTAGCCCCGGCCTGATAATTCACAAACTTAATATTGACCCTGTAGTCAGACCCGTTAGACAGAAGAAACGCAACCTAGCCCCAGAACGCTGGAGGGCGGTCGACGAGGAGGTCGAGAAGCTCCTCGCAGCAAACTTCATAAAGGAAGTCCATTACCCGAGCTGGGTGGCCAACCCGGTGTTGGTAAAAAAGGTAAACGGCAAGTGGCGCATGTACGTCGACTACACCGACCTGAACCGAGCTTGTCCGAAAGATTGCTTCCCTCTCCCCAAAATTGACCGCCTAGTGGACGTGACCTCAGGAAATGAGTTGCTAAGCTTCATGGACGCCTACTCGGGCTACAACCAAATCCGGATGGACCCATCCGATGAGGAAAAAACTAGCTTCATAACCGAGTTCGGCCTATATTGCTACAAGGTCATGCCCTTCGGACTAAAAAACGCCGGGGCGACTTTCCAAAGACTTGTAAATAGGTTGTTTCGGCCCCTGATTGGCACGAAGATAGAGTGCTATGTAGACGACATGGTTGTCAAGACTCAGTTTTCACAAGAATTAATACAAGACTTAGATTCTGTTTTCCAAATCCTGCGTCAGTTTAGCATGAAATTGAACCCCAACAAATGTGTCTTCGGCGTCACCTCGGGCAAATTCCTAGGGTACATTGTCAATCGGCGTGGTATTGAGGCCAACCCGGACAAGATAAAAGCCATTCTAGATATGAGACCACCTCGGAAAGTAAAAGAAGTTCAGAGGCTAAACGGCCGCATAGCCCCTCTAAACCGCTTGATGTCCAAATCGGCAGACCGCTGCCTACCTTTCTTCAAAGCAATCAATGGCAAAGGGTTCGAGTGGACCCAGGACTGCCAGCTCGCGTTTGACGAGCTAAAAGGTTACCTCGCTAGTGTGCCAACCTTAGCCCGGCCCGAGGAGGGCAAGGTCTTGGAACTGTACCTCTCGGCAAGCGACGAGGTGGTCAGTTCGGTACTAATAAAAGAAACAGACCAGGTCCAGCGACCCATCTATTATGTTAGTAAAATTTTGCAGGGAGCAGAGACAAGGTACCCGCAGATAGAAAAGCTAGCATACGCACTAGTGACAGCAACTCGGAAACTCCGCCCATACTTCCAAGCTCACCCCGTCATCGTCCTGACTGACAAACCTCTAAGACAAGTTTTACTCAAATCCGAGGTCTCCGGTCGACTGACGAAATGGGCCATCGAACTCAGCGAGTACGACCTCCAGTACAAGCCAAGAACCGCTATTAAGGCCCAAGCTTTGGCAGATTTTATCGCCGAGTGCACTTTCAGCCACGAAGCCCCACAGGTCGAGCCCGAGGTCCCCAGTTCGGGCGAACCCGAAGCTCCCGAGCCAATAGAGTCTGAACCCCGCGAAGTAGCAGCCAGTGTGGCATCTCTCCTGGTCAGGCAAAACGCGAACTGGGATGAGGAGCCCTGGATCCTTCACGTGGATGGTTCCTCGAACCGGCAAGGCAACGGAGCTGGAATAGTCTTATGCGGTCCGGGCGGCACGAAATTAGAATACGCACTACGCTTTGAGTTCGCAGCATCCAACAACGAGGCAGAGTACGAAGCACTGATAGCTGGGTTGGACCTAGCGCGAAAGGTAAAGGCAAAACACTTGGTCATCTGCAGCGATTCCCAGCTCGTGGTCAACCAAGTTACGGGCGAGTATGAAGCACGCGAGCTCTCCATGATCGCATATTTGGCCAAAGTAAAAGAATCCATGCTCAACTTCCAGTCACATTTCATCAGGCAAATTCCGAGGTCAGAGAACACTAAGGCCGACGCTCTGTCCCGGTTAGCCAGCACAAGTCACAACAACATGAGAACTGTTTACATAGAGGACTTACCTCGGCCTAGTATTCTCGGGGGGGATAGAGGAGGTCGCTCCCGTCTTGGAAGCAGAGCCGAGCTGGATCGACCCACTCGCGAGCTTCTTGATAGACGGAACCCTCCCTGCAGAACGCAATGCGGCCAAGATGGTGCAGCGCCAGGCAGCCAAATACGTCATAATAAACGAACGGTTATACCGATGGTCCTACACGCTCCCCTACTTGCGTTGCTTGGGACCTGCCAAAGCCGAGTTCGTACTCCGCGACACTCATGAAGGCCTGTGCGGCGGACACCTGGGAGGCAGAGCACTCGCCCAAAAAGCACTTCGACAAGGATACTACTGGCCAACGATAATGGCAGAAGCTGTCGAGCTCGTCAGAAAATGCGACAAGTGTCAGAAGCACGCCAATATCTACCGTCAACCTGCCTCCGACCTCAAACACCTCGCCAGCCCGTGGCCCTTTGCACAATGGGGCATCGACCTCCTGGGGCCATTCCCACCAGCAACAGGTGGAAGAAAATTCATAGTTGTTGCAGTATATTACTTCACGAAGTGGATAGAAGCCGAACCTCTGGCAACTGTTACGGCCCGAAACATACTGAACTTCTTTTGAAAGAACATAGTATGTCGCTTCGGGTTACCTCGGGTACTAATCTCCGACAACGGCAAGCAGTTCAAGGATGTCAAGTTCCAAGAGTGGTGCCAGAACATGGGGATTCGGCAAAACTTCACATCAGTCGCGCACCCGCAGGCAAACGGTCAGACGGAAGTAATGAACAGAGCCATCCTGCGCGGACTGAAAGCACGTCTGGATTGAGCTAAGGGATTGTGGGCCAAAGAGCTACCAAGTGTCTTATGGACTCACCGAACTACAGAAAAAACTGCCACAGGAGAAACCCCCTTCAACCTCACCTACGGCACCGAAGCAGTGATCCCGGCGAAAATCGAAGTACCAACATTGCGACTAGAAACATACGACGATCGGACGAACGGAGACAAGTTACGTACCAACCTTGACCTATTGGACGAGGTAAGGGACCTCACGCACATCCGAACAGCGGCATACCAGCAGCAGGTAGCTTGCTACTACAATACCAGAGTAAAGAAACGAACCTTCCGAGTCGGCGACCTGGTCCTTCGTAAGATTATGGTGCCCGAACCCGGCATGGGCAAACTTGGACCAAACTGGGAAGGGCCCTATAAAGTAAAAAGAGCGCTCGGGGGGGCATACGAACTCGAAACCTTGGAAGGCAAACAAGTACCTCGAGCGTGGAACATCGTGAACTTAAGGTGATACTACCTATAAACCGCCAAGCGAAGTGGACGAAATCAGGTCCTATGGGCCACGATGCAGAGCCAAGAGGAACCTCGGCGTAAACAAGCAAAGAAGTCGAGCATATTATCAGGTCGGAAAAAAAATCAGTTCGCTGCAAAAAGCCTTCGCGACAAAACAGGTCGCGGAAGTATAATAACCCGGACAAAGTGGCATCGACAAAGAATCAGTTCGGGGAAAAGGAACACTTGGGCAAAAAGACTATCTATTCCGTTGCAAGAAACAGGAGTACATTGGCCATCAGAAGTGACTTACAAAAAAAAAAAAAAAAAGTTACATGCCCGGAGCTACTTCTTCGCCATCAGAAAGCACTTCAACAACACCCGAAGGCCCTGCCTCTCCTTCAGAGTCCGGCTCGCCATCGGCAGCATTGGCCATCTCCTGAGTTATACGCGAAGTGGATATGGCACTAACATCGAGGTCGGGGTACGTATTCCGGATTATCCACCTGCTCAATTTGAACTCCCTCCTGTAAGAATCCACCATCATATCGTCAAAACGCGAAGAGGCAATGTAGTCTTCAACTGCCTTCTTCTTGGCGTCTTCAATGCCTTGGGAAAAAATCTGTGTTCTCTCCCTGATGTCCTACTGAAGATATTCGACTTGATGCTGCAAATCCAACTTCAAGTCTGCCATATGCTTGACAACTACCGCCATGGCCTCGGCGTCACGCTGAGACCTTGCCTGCCTGGCCATCGCGACGCGAGCAGCCTCTTCGGCAGCATAAGCGGCCGCCTCAGCAGCCCGAGTATTTGCCTCTGCAGCACGGAAAGCTTCTTCAGCAGCATGAGCGGCAGCCTCAGCAGCTCGCGCCTGTCGCGAGCTCCTCTCCACTTGGGCCGCTAAGGCATGAATTGAAGAATTCACCTACCAAAAGAAACAAGTGAGCAAGAACAGCAAAAGCGACAGAAAATGAAAAAGGCAGACGGAATCTAACTTACCACCATAGCATGTGTTACGGCACGGCAGGCGACCTGATTCAAGGGAAGATCAGTCCACGCCGCGATATCCTCAGGGAAAGTAGCCTCCCTACTCTTCTGAAGAGCGTAGTTCGGCGTCAACACGCTCCTGAACTCCCCTTGAGCTCCTGAGCCCGAGGGCCCAGCCCGCATATGAGCGGACCCAGAGTGAGCAAGAGCACTTGAGTATGCAGGAGCGCTCGTATGAGTGGTCTCAGCGTAAGGCGCCCCAGCAGTTTCGTGCATCGGTGGAGTCACCTCGGGCTCCCTGGGCAGATCCTCCGGCGTGTGGTCTGGAACTTGGGGCTCCTCATCCAGGGGCAGCTCGGTACGAGTTCGCTTGGCGACCCGCTTCCTCCTCTTTATACCTTGGAACAGACGCCCCCCACGAGTTCTCTCCGCGTCCATCACACCTGTAGAAACGAGTTCGACATCAAAAAAAAATGAAAAGAACAAAGCAAGCAAGAAACCGCATAGCTAGAAACCTACCCGAACTCAGGCCGGCCACAATAAGCTTGGCCTTCGTTAAGTAGTGATGGCACTTTAAACCTTGCCATGCCCATTGCCGGAGGCCCTTCACCGTCTCTTTATCGAGAGTAACGCCTAAATCAGGAGCGGCCTCACCCCACCCGGTCTGAAAGGGCCATCCTTGTGCACTTTGCACGCCGAAGTAGTCTTGCTTTCACGCCGGGACCTTATTAGGAAGATCGTGCAGAAGCTTAAAACCCTGGCGAGGAGAAAGGTAATATGCCCGTCTTCCCCCAAGAAGAGAACCCGCCTGTCTCTTGAGCATCAAGATAGAGGAGAATATCTCTAAGTCCAAGGGGAAGTTCTGCTCGCAAAAAAGGGAAACTGTCCCCACCAGGTTCCGAATAGAGTTCGGATGAAGTTGGCCAATGGTGACACCGAAGTGGTTTATGACTTCGACGAGAAGGGGGTGGAAAGGAAGTCGCAACCCCGCAGCGAGCTGCTCTTGAAAAATCACGATCTCATCAAGACCGTGTTCCCAAGGAAAGCTACCCGAAGGAATAAAATATGTATACCCCCCAGGAAGGTTGTAGGACATAAGTATGGATTGAAGCCCCTTAGGCGTCATGGTCGAGGGACCAAACCTGTCTAGCATCCGACCTCGACGGGAGGTAGACGCCAAACTGCTCGAAGCGGCTCGGCCTACTGATTCATAGTCCTCGAGTTCCACCTCAGGATCACTAAGGCGGTCGGGGGACACGGCTCGGTTGGTAGAACCTACGTCGGCCCTACTTGAAGAATCATCTGAGCTATCAAAGCTAGACATTGGGGAAAAGGTGGATTCAGGAAAGTACTCACCGGAAGAAAGTTTGAAGGCTCCAAAGACTGGAACAAGCCAAAGAACCTTGAAGGCTATGTAACCAGCCTTGACGCGAGCTGGAAAAAACTTGGACGCGAGATGAAAAGTTGGACGCGAGCTCAGTAGAGAAACCGCAGAAGTGACAAATCGACTGGGGTCCCCCACTATTTATAGCTACAGTAACCAAGAATCGACCATGCAGATCGAAGACGATCCGACGGCCCACGTTTTCGCTGACCGCACGTCCCATAAGGTCGAGACGTGATTGGCGCACGTCTTTCCGAAAAAAGCGAAACGTCAACGCACGCCTTTTTGAAACCGACGTCGCGTCGACACGCGTCTTTCCGAAACTGATGCGCCGCACGACTCCCTGACAGCCGCCCACGCACGTACAGCAATGGCACGCCTTTTTGAATGACCCACTGTCACGTCCCAGCGGTGCGAATTTTTGAAATTTAAAACGCGCGCTGTCACAACCATCAGCATTCATGAGTAGGCACGTTTCCAGCCTTCTCGAAAACCGAAGAACCCTGGCAAAAGCAACTCGTGCAATCAAGATTCGAAGGATGGGACAAATCCACCTACTACCTCGCGAAACTCCCCGCACCAGGGCAAGACCCTTGGCGCGAGGAGTGGGGGGCAATTGATGAAGGAAGATTTGGCCCGACCTCACTGTTACACGACACGTGGCAGAAACAACAGCTCGGCAAAAGGGCCAAGCCTAAGGCGTGAACAAGGGGACACCAGTGGACCGAACTCCCTACGGGGGGCCCGAACTCACCCTTGGCCCAAAACCAGAGTAATCCGAACTGGCCAACTTTGTAACAGCTCGGGATACACCTCACCGAACTGACCAACCTTGTAACAGCTCGGGATATACCTCGCCGAACTGGCCACAACAGTTCAGAATACACCTCGCCGAACTGGCCACCTTGTAACAGTTCGGGATACACCTCGCCGAACTGACCAACCTTGTAACAGTTCGGGATACACCTCGCCGAAATGGCCAACCTTGTAACAGTTCGGGATACACCTCGCCGAACTGGCCAACCTTGTAACAGTTCGAGATACACCTCGCCGAACTGACCTGCCCTATAGATACCTCCGAGCTCAAGACTTCACCTCGCTCAGCACTCCGCATCACCTTCTAGGCACCAAAACCAAACAAGTCGTACCATGCCTAACACTGAGGAAGTCCGTGCCCGAGGGCGCCGCACCTGACTGACTTGGGATCTGACGTTTGGCGGCCGCACTCTAAACGGCCACCTACCACCGCCACTAACATCGCCATCTCCAGTTAGAGAGACGGTTAGGCAGTGACGGTTCTGTCCCAGCAAAAAGGACGACGGCCAAATTGACAAGCACAAGGGTAATCATACCCGACCTGACAAGGGCCTCAGAGCGAGTGTGCGAAGTGATTATAAGAGCCCCCTGCCCCCAACAAACAAGGTATGCAAAACTTTGCGCTATCTGGTATTATCTTGCTTTTGAAGGATTCTAACTTGAGCTTCGGAGCCGCTACGCCGGGTTCCCCCCCGGAGCTTCCGCATCTCCTCCGTTTCAGGTTCCCTGCTACCCCGTTCAGAAGCAAGGTCGTGGACAGCTAAGACCAGCCGGATCGCGCTTCATCATTTCCAAACAGCTTTTAACAAAGGAATAAGTTTTTCACCTTCAAACCAAGCATTTTCAAGCTTAAACGGAGTTCTGATATTCTCCTGATTGCCACAGACAAGCTGAATTGGGATATGAGCAATCTGCCTAAAATCAGGAAAAACTTCTTCCCAATTTGAAGAAACCAGAAGCCTGTCCAGTCTCACTAGAGTGGGATTGTCTTGATTATTAGTCCAGGTAAACCAACTGCCCTGAAGAGGAAGGTCCATCAACTCAAATCTGTTGATAAAATCAACAAACTGCAGAATAGCTCTTGTTCTTCTACCTCTGGCATTTTTTTCAGCAGACAAGGTAACGTTGAAATCACCTCCAATGACCCAAGGATAAGTCAAGGTGCCTCTCACCTCCATTGCCTGTTGCTGACTTCGATTTTCATCTAACCTGCCCCTCACCCCAAATACTCCAGACAACGGCAGCATCCAAGCACTCCAATTTCTTTTCATGAAGCAAGACAATCTTCGAATTGAACCTCTTCAGAGAATCACATACCACCAATCTCCTCCTACCCGAACCCAAACCTCTTACATTCCATGATAAATTTTTAAATCCATGTATACACTGCAAGATTAGATCAAACACAACCCCTCTAGATCAAGCTTTCTTAGCTCCCCTCGCAATCCCTTCACTGCTACCTGCCTTATCATTTAGGCCCCAAGTGAGCCTCATCATCTCTCTACTTCTCTTCGAGTTTGTTCCTCCTCTCTTTGCCACAAGTTTCCCTCTCTCCATAAGAACTCTTTGTTCAACCCCCTCCAGAAATTTAATTGTTTCATCCTCCATCCCCTCTATTGAGACTCCTAAGAATTTTCCCAGTCCCAAAAGTTTCAAAGAGACCCAAGAAGAGGAGGCGGAAATATTCGAAGACTTACCTCCCTGGACTATCTAGGCGGACGCCTTGACTTTACTTTTTTTTTTTTTGATGAATTTGACTTTACTATTTTTTTATTGAACAGGAACTCTATTTGGCTCTGACAAATCAGTTTTCCTCACCCCTCCTTCCTGTGACTTGAACTGATGCGGGTCTTCAACCCTTTCTTCAAACTGATCATCATTTCCCACCACAGCAATGGGTGTAGCTTCTATCAGATTTTCTTCCACACGCACCAGAGAGAGGTGTTGCACCTCCAGCCATGTAGCCTCCATGGATGAAATTATATACTTTAAGTACCAAATATAATATTTTTACTACAAGAAAAAGCTTATTCATACAGATCCTTAGGTGTTTAATTTTGTTGCTTACTTCATCTGATATAGGCCAGTTTGGTTTCTTATTATGCATAAATGATTTTATCAGAATTTAATTTCTTTTCAAAGTTGTTTCTACTATAACATTTTAATAAAAAGTCATCACATCATACCATGAGAATAAACAAAATTTATCAATAACTATGTTAAATCACTATACATGGATCAAATATGAGCACAAGGTTTAATTCGGAAACAATAGTATTTTATCTGGTTTTGGACCTTCTCACTAGAGCTAATCTCGTGAGAAGAGGCATTCAGCTTTTGGACCTTTCATGCAGTCTGTGTGGGAACAATTATGAATCTACTGACCATCTGTGTATTCACTGCCCATTCTCTTCTCAGCTGTGGAACCACTTTTTCAGCTCCATGAACTTAAGATGGACTATGCCAAGATCAGTAAAGGAGCTTTTGTGTTGCTGGAACATCAAAGGGCTCAACAAGAAAAGGAAGATAGTGTGGAAGACTATTCCTAGTTCTGTCTTATGGTCCATCTGGCCTGAGAGGAATAGTAGGCTTTTCTGTAATAAGGCCTTAAGTCCAGAAGATTTAATCCAGAAAGCTGTGGGCAAGTTAATCTCTTGGGTGTCAGTCTCTGAGTGTAGAAATTGTAATTTGTCTGTTGCTTTTCTTTCCAGTTCTTGGTGGAGTATGTAATTGCTGAGCTGATCAGTCTGCCTTTCTGGGACTGATCTCAGCTTGTATGTGCTGCTTTTATTTCAATAATATTGCATTACCTTTTTCCAAAACAAAATAGTATTTTATCTGGTTATTCCCAAGATATAAATGAAAAACTACAAAATAATTGTATATTTTATGGTTAACTTGTCTGTAACCAGCAAAACAAATAGATAATTTTGTTGATGCTGGAAGTTCAAAATAGATTATGCTACCACCTGTCATGCGATATTACATGACAAGTGTATTACTTGATCTACCTTTTCTAGTAGTTGAGGATTTAATGTATTTTCTGCAATCCATAAAATACGGCAGAGGATATGTTCAGGGTGCAATGCTCCAGCCCAAATAACAGCTCCACTACCTCGAAGACCCAAAGTTAATAACCTGTGTCAGAATGCTGACATTAAAAAGGCACCTTACAGTAAAATAAACAAACAAATGAATAATATGATGGTATAAGAAACTTGTCTGTTAAAAACACTCTCCGAGAATCTTTACATGAATATAATTCATTAGTAGAGACCACGAGAGAGAATTTCTTCTTTTCCTTTTGTTTTTTTTTTTTAAATGGTAATGAGATTGTTAATACATAACAGATAATATGTACATTGGTGGATGCACAAAAGACCTTAAGAAATTCTTTTTAATAAGCAAGGATGATCTTTATTGGCGTGCAAGAAAAGAGATAAGAAAAATATGGAGATGAAAATCCCCCACCAGAACCAAAAGATATTTAAGCTAAGAGTTTTTTTTTCATACAAAAAATCCCTTTCCAAACAGAATCCAGCATAGCCCTCCACCAAATTCCTTTCCCAAGGGATCTATCAAATCTGAACCAGGATATATACTAAAATTATCTACTGTTGGGTAATGAGCCAAGCACCAAGACCCCTCCCTAATCTTTGACTAATTGCATTAGCTGAAAACTCTTCAATTGCCAAGGATGTTAGGCAAAACTATTTGGCAATGAAGTACCTTAAGGAGAGCTACACCTAAGTGAATGGCAGAGGTTAATCCCATATAACAAGCACTAGTAGAAGAATATCCACATTAATTCCTCATTTACAACCAGATAATATAAATTAACTGAATAGCTTCACCTTATCCACTTGAAGATCATTCTTCTAAGTTTCAAAAGTTTCCTAATAACTTTGCATTAGTCATTTAGCTCCATAGCTGATTCAATCTTTTACGGAATTACCAAAGCAAGAAACTACAGAAGAAATCAAGTGTCCTCTTATTGCTCATTACCTGCAAGTTTCACAAAGGCACTGAGAGTCATCTAAAAACAATTGATCAACGATAGTTTCAACCAATCCTTTCATAGAGATTATATTTTTTCTTGGAACTTCATGGCAGGCCAGGTTTCCAATGATTCCCAAGCTAATCTCCTGGAAAAAAAAAAAAGAGAAAACACAAAAAAGGTGAAACTATGGTATAGAAAAACAAGGAGATCAGTAAGCACAAGAAGTTGCTAAATGATGTATTACCGTAACCCTTGCAGATTTGGAAACAGTAAGAGTTGCTAAAAGCACTTCAAGTAAAAGATTTTCTACCTGCACTCAAATTTTGATGTTTGCTTAGGAAAAACAAACAAACAAACAAGAAGAGGAAAAACAATACTGAAATGGTGGTAGTACAAGATTTCCTTGCAGATTTCACCAGAATGTCAAGGCTCTGTGAACCTCTCCAAATTGAGAAATTTTATATAGACAGCACATGATCAAATTTACGTCCTTTGACGCTACTAAGACATTGTTTACTTAACCATTGAGCATTAACTGCGAGCCCAAATAATCAGTTTGACATTCTAACAAAATTCAGTAGAGTCTTATTATCTTTAATCTTTACTAGAACCTTTTTCCAAGAACAATAATAAGAGGGCAAATATGGGCTATAGTTGGTTGTTAGGATTAAAATCACAAACAGTATTTTGAAAATTGGATCAAGTGGTGGAACCAGGAAAACCAAAAATCAGGAGGGCCCCCAGTTCAATAGTTTGGGCATTTTGGGCATTCCCATCAGATCAGGCAGTGGTTGAAACTATAAAAAAATGGACTAGAATCTTTCTGGCTTTTTTAATGGCAACAAAGTCATTCTTGTTTTCTGTATGGTCCAGTTACAAATCATTGATAACATGTATGAATTCGGAATTAACAAGAAAGGGGAATAAGAGTCAGGAAACATTTAAAAATTGGTTACCATAAATTCTGCATGAGTTCTATGTGCAGCAAGGTCCCACAAAATGCAGCCATACTCTTCCCAGGCCTCCTCACCTGCAGATTCCCCAGGTTGTTCAGAATTATGGGAGGATATCTCATCTCCTTCATTTCGATTATCAATTCCATCAAAATCAATCCCAATATCCATCACATCAGTTCCATTTTTGGGGGAATTCAAAAATCCAGAACGAGGCATACTACTTTCTTCTATGCTACCAGTGCCTGATTCTTGCACAAAGGATTTTCTCTCATTTATCCCATGTGGAATGTTTTTGTTACTCACATCGTGTGGTATAAGTTTTCGTATCAATGAGATGATATAGCTGGGGTCTACTGTGGTTGAGATATCAAACAACTGCAATGCAAATCAGGAATAAGCATTTAATCTCATGATACAATTGAATTTTGAAGTGTTCCTAGCATCAAAATAGGCAGTCATACAGAAGAACGGTTGCTGATTTTCTAACAAACATATAAAGTTACCATCATCTGATTATCATGAAACATAAGGGATGTCTAATTTCTTGTCAATTGTTTGAACAGGAAAAATTTCCTAGAAGCAGCAGGTCATTGCCTGTAACTCCAGAGAGCTTGTCTTAGCATGGCCTGAAACTATGGCCAAGTCGGCCACAATTCATTGAGTCATGCCACTACAAAACACAACAGACTGAAAAATACTTGGCAAAGATTCAAACATGCTAGATAGACTGACTCGTCCAAATGGCATGGAGAAACTGAATCATTTACTGATTATTTAAGCTGTATGAATGCTACACAAGCAAATAGTACACAGAATGATGAAGAAATACTAAATTCATCCTAAATGCTACTACCAAGCAGAACCACTTACCCGAAACATTTAAAAATAAATAAAAAATAACGACCGGCTCACAGACTATATAATTGGCCATAACTCAGAAAACCAAAGCCATTCGACAATAACATCAAATAAAAATTGCAGCTAGACTGTGGAAAAATTGAAAAGAAACTCCGGATTTATAATATTCCAACAAATTGAAATGGGTTTCTGTGTAAAAGTGAAGAACGAGCTAAGGGAGTAAGGGTTTGAATTAACAGGCCGAGTTCGCTCATTAATGCACTAAAATTACGCACCTCAGAAGAGGGGGCACAAGGGTGACAAGCTGGAGACTGGCATCTCTCTTCTTCTACTTCTTCTTGCGCTGATTCTGGAAGCGCCATGAGCTCGGGCTCTGTTTAAAATAAACCGCTCAAAGACAACAATATCGATTCCGGGGGGTGTTTCGGGCGAAAGGACACGATATCTTAGGCGGTGTTTGGTTTGAAGGAAAAAGGTAGGTAAAGAAAGGGAAAAAGTTAAGGAAACCTGCACACAGGAATGAGAAGGGGGATTGGGCCACGGCCCACGGGCCTACGGCTACATCTAGCTAGTAGCTAGAGAGCCGCAGGGGCCAGGCCAGGACCAGTAGCACCGACCCACCGAGCCAGTCTTATGGAAACTGGTCAGATGAAACTTGAAAGGAATGCTGAATGAGAAGGGGGCTTGGGCCTGAAAATTTACCATAAGCTTTAGCCCTGCCTAGACCTCTTCATGGGTCGGGTAGCCCGATGGCCTGGCCCGCATCCCAGCCGGGCTTGGTCGTGTAATTAGGCCCGCGGGCCTGACCTCGGGCATAACACAGTAAATCCAACTATGTTTCGAGCCGAGCTCGAGATTTGTCAAAAAAACCCAACTAGGCCTGACTAAGCATTATATATTTTATAAAATATATAATATGTATTTTATATATTATATAAAATATATAAATAATATAATATTTATTAAAATATATATTTATAATTTAATATATACATTTTGTATTCTTTTCTTTATAACTCTCTCTCTCTCTCTCTCTCTCTCTCTCTCTCTCTCTCTCTCTCTCTCTCTCTCTCTCAGCCACTTCAGCAATAATAACAGTATAGGCTAAATTTCAGGCTCAGGCCCAAGCCCGGGCTTCGGGCTTTTTATGAGGGTCAGGCTCAAGCCCAAGTCGTAGGCTCGATGGTCGAGCCGGGCTCGGGCTCGAGCCTTAGAAAAATCTGTTAATACAGAGTGAAGGCCCAGCCCGACCCATGAACAAGACTAGCCCTACCAAATTGCCCATCATTGATGGTCCAGCCTCTCCTTATAATCTTATGGCCATGATTGCTCTTGAATTGTTTAAGAATTGAGACGGCCCGGATATATGCATCATAAATTTATGCCCTATTTGGCAACGTTCCTATCTATTCTTGTTCCATAACAATAATTTTATTTCTTGTTTTTCAGAAGTAACAGATACATTTTCGTAAATTGTTATTCAAGAACAAATTTTTATTCTACGATAATAGAAATAGGATTTGGATAATGAAACTATTTCTTAACATAACAATTTTGTAAATTCACCCACATTAAGCCTAAAATTAACCATAAAAAAACACGTGCCATTATCATAGTAATGTCTTCATGTTGTTACCACCTAATCCTTGATCACTTGAAGAACAAAACAAAACATATAAGAAATAAAACAAAAGCCCAACATGCCATGATGCAACAACACCCGCAAGCAATAATGGCACTACAAAACGATCCCTGTTTTGTTCATTGATTCTTTTCGCACTTCAACATGTCAGCCACCATCACGATGTATGAATTGGTCTACCCAAATGAAATCATTTTCCTGTGCCTACTTAAAAAAAAAAAAAAAAACTCTATTATTAAATACCCAAAATATTTCATAATAAAAACATATAACCGATAAGAGATGTACCACTCCATTAGGGTATCGATAGAACCACCATCCACAATTTCTTTCCGATAGAACAAGTTTCGGTCATGATGGGTGTGGAAGCTTATTCCATTTGATTTTCATCAGCTTGTGCTAGTCATTATAATCAACTTTTAATTGATATTCAACAAATAAAAAATTTTGAGAATTGAAATCAACTTTCGGTGATGATGGGTGTGGGAACTTGTTGCATCTGATTTGCATCATCTTTTTTCAGTTATTATAATCAACTTCCAATTGGTAATCAACAAAAAAAAAAAAATTGCATCTGATTTGCATCATCAACTCTCGGTCATGATGGGTGTGGGAACTTATTCCATCTGATTTGGATCATATTATTTCAGCCAATATAATCAACTTTCAATTGATAATATATATAGAGAGAGATTTGAAATCCCCATCAGTTGAAATCAACTCAACTTCAGTCATGATGGGTGTGGGAGCTCTGGAATCAACAAGCATCCCATTTTATTATATAGTGGAGTTGGTTTTTAGTATGAAACTTAATCTATTGAACAATAAAATATATGTCAATAAATACCAAACTTGTTTTTTGTATAGAACTTAATCCATTGAACAAAAAAAATACATCAACAAATATCATACATGTTTTTTCTATGGAACTTAATCCATCAAACTAAAAATTTTAACCTTTGGCTTCTTTATTTGGTATCAATACTAGACTTGATTCTTTAATATGAGCTGCCAATTCCCAGTAGTTTCCCTATGTTTTCATTCATATAGATATGCTAATTCCTTTATTATTTTATCCATTTTTTATTTTTTATTTCAAAATTAAAATGATCATCATGCATCATATTGGTAATAGAATACATAACAAAAGACATAATAATCCAACACATGGGCAAAGGTTCATAACACATAACAAAGGACAATCGTCATGACATTCAACATATAACAAAACACAATGGTAGTATTAGAGAAGAAACTCCACCCATTCGGCACAACATATAACAAATGCAAACAAAATAATATAAAAAAATGATTTCAATTCATATTGGTTAGAGATTGTTTAAAACTCATATTTGCAGTGGGAGCAAAAATGATTTCAGGTGAATCTGGTCAGAGAAAATGTGAGTTTAAAACAAAGCACACAATACAAAATCAAGTACGGTGACGAGACAACATACCTGTTGACACATTCCTGGTCGGAAATGTTGTTAGTGCTTTCTACTGTTTGCTCATCGTTTGGTTGGAGCCAAGGGAATCCCTCCTTCCTTTAAGATTTACAGCGATGAGTTGGAGTTCACTGTTGGAAGAAAATGTTTGGTAGGGCTTCTTTCTATCATTTAGTGCGAAATGCCCAAAATCCCTCTTCTCTCACATGGGAGTCGTTAACAGGTGTTCGCTAATAGGGTTAACATCATGGGAACCATGCATTCTTTGGGTGTTGTTCTCGCATGAAAACACCTTTTTTTTTCTTGTACCAAACACGTTTATGCTCTGTGAGAACACCGGGAATGTGCAAAAAACATTCTCGCATAACGTTACCAAACAAGCCTTAGGACCCATGATGGACATATAAAAGCTGGCCTACACGGTCAATTGGGTGAATTGTGCCCCAACCCCAAAAGGCTGAGTCTGAACATGTTGAATTGGGATATGTTCCTCATAGAGCGCTCCTCACAATGACCTTACAGTCACATCCTACGATGTACTCGAAACATCTCTTTATCAGTAATAAATATAAGCATGAGAAATGTTTCTAATGTATGGCCAAGACAATGTTATGATGTCAGTGTGAGGAGGAGATCGAGACTCGAATCTACTACCCCAATGATGTTCTAGGGAGTTCGGATGGGCTCTCCAATCTCCACAAAATTCACCCCACAATCCACATGCACATTAATTGTGCAGTGTAGTAATCAAAATTAAGACATTTTAGTTAAAGATGACAACCTCAATTCAACATAAATTTGGTTCAACCTCAATTTGACACAAAGTCACTCCATCCTGACATGACCCAAGTACCCAACCCAATGGCCAAAGCCTTCTCCCTTACCCCAACGGAGAACTCTTCCCCTCTTCATTTTAGACGCACTTGCTCCATCATGAAGCCACCTCATCACTCCCTTCTCCCTCTCTCATTTTGACATCTCAACATAATAGGCCCATCTCTCTTTCCTCTATGTTTATCCCTTTGTATACCCCTTCTTAAAACTATTCCTAACATCTCACACTGACAAAATCTAATCTAATCTAGCCAAGTGGCACCACTACCCCCCACTTTCTCCTAAATTATCTATAATTCACATCTATCTCCTAAATTATATATAATTTAGTGGAGAGTTTCTCTCCTAAATTATCTCTAATTCTTATTTGTCATATCCCCTACATTTCATCTATATCTATCAAAAGAAAGTTTGAATTAAAAATGTAAGAATTATTTAATTATAATGAAATTATGTAAAAACTTTAAAATATTCATTGAAAACACAAAAATTATAACAGATTTAATAATATTCATATTATTAATAATTTATACTTTTATGAAATTCATAGCAAAATTATGTACTAATAATATAAATTATAATTGTATGACTTATTCAACTTAAATATTATTCAAATAATAAAAACTTAAAGTTAAAAATATTATTTAAAAATTTCAATAACTAAATATTATAAATAACAAAATATTCAACATAGATAAATACTATATAACAAAATACTTAATATTGTGTAATCACTCTAAAATAATGAAAATTTTTAAATATTTTATATTTTATTTAAAATTTTAAATTACTAAATATGTTAAATAACGAAAATATTTAACATAGCTAAGTTTTAAATAGTTAAAATAACTAAGTTATGTAATAAACAGAAAATTTTATTAAAATAGAAAACCGTTATAATAGTATAACTTATAATAATTTTATATTTTATAAAATTAATAATGAAATTATGTAATAATAATATAACTTATAATTTTATGGATTATGAAATTCTACAAATAAGTAATATTGAAAGAACTAAATAATGATATTATTTAAATAGATAAATAATATTGTAAATAACTAATTTTAAATATTATAAAATCAATAACTAAATCTTATTTTAAATATTATTTAAAAACAAATAGAATAGATTAAATAAATAAATCATGTAATAACCTTAAAAATTGTATAAAAAACACAAAAATAATTATAATAGATTTAATAATATTTGATAATAAGAATATAAAATATAAATAATTCATTTTTATATATTATTGAAATAATGAAAAATAGATTAAATAGTTTAGAGGTATTAAAGCTTTCAAATAAAAACAATAGGTAATAACTTTCAAAAAATGTTTTTAATAGATATTAATTAAAAACTATAATAATAATTGCAATAATTATTAATGTACTAATAATAAAAATATTATTTCACTTATATCAATTAATAATTCTAGAAAATAACTTTTAAAATATTAGTATTTATTAATAATAATTTAAAAATTTTAATCTATATTAATTATATATTTATAAATACTAAAATTTATATTTATTGTATTTTTAGAAATTAGGAGTGTTCATAGATTGGTTTGGTTCAGTTGTATATATGTTGTTTGGCCAACCAAATTGATCTAGCCAAGTTGGGTAGTTGGTCACTCGAAACCAACCAACCACTAGTGAAAACTAGCCAACTCGAGTTATATTGGTTTGGGTTAATTTTTGGTTTGGTTGGTTGGTTCAAAAGATTTAAACTTAAAAAAATAAATTTAAAAATTATAATAATATTATTACTAGGGAATGGTCAATTTGGTTTTTGTTGATTTATAAATGGTCAAACCGAAATTGACTCAACCTGGTTAGGTTGGGAAATTGCTAAATCGAAACCCACCATAAATACTAAAAACCGACCAACTCGAATTGGGTTGGGTTGTGTTAATTGGTTTCACCAATTTGATGAACCACCTAACTAAAATTAGTTATTGTTATATTTATATTATAAAATATTATTAAAAGTATATACAATATTACTAATTATTAATTATTTAAAAATTTAAAATATAAAACAATTGTTGCACCCTTGCTTGAATGTAGTTTCGACCGACGTAGTTTCGGTTATGTTAATTTCACGTGGAATTAACTGTATCACAAACTCTCTTATTGGGGATTTCAACCGACGTAATTTCGGTTATGTTAGTTTCTAGAGAATGATGTAGAACATAGAGACCGTTCTCTATTCCCCGTATGCGATGAATCTGCTATTTCTTTTAATAGTAATCGTATTACAAAATAAGACAAAATAACCATCTACACACAATTTTGAGACAAATCAAATTTCTTCTTAAATTTTGTACATAAAGACAATCTTTCAGTACAATTATTCATTCTCTAAAAATTAACTCCATAGTTCCTATGGCCACGGCTGCAATAATTGTAGTAGTCCCCAAGTAGAGTGTGACTTCTCCTTCATTCAGCCTTCTGCTTACCTTGAACCCCTACAGTGAGTTACACGCATGAGTTAAAGCCCCGAAGTCAATACACCAGGATGCAAAAGCTACCAATAAATTGGTTTCTATAACACAAGTTTCAAATTTACCTTTCTTAAATTCCAGGTAGGCAGGACAATTCATTTTCCAATGACCGATCTTCTTGCAAAAGTGACAGGCATCCGATTTTTTGTCTTTCTTCTGCCTCTTGGGTTTGCTAGCCTTCTTCTGGGCTTTCTCTTTGCCTTCTTTTTCTTGCCCGATTTGCCAGTTTCAACAAACATGGCAATGGGCTCATCATTTTTAATCAATTCTTCAGCCTTCTGCAACATATTGCTAAGTTCCTGTAAGCTGACATTCAGCTTGTTCATGTTGTAGTTCATGATGAATGGATTAAAGAATGGAGGCAGAGAATTGATAATAGCATCGATCTGTATTACCAGATCTAGCCCGGATCCAAGAGCCTCCAGTTCGTTGATATAACCCATCATCCGAAGACAATTGTCGTGAACTTGTTGGCTCTTGGACATCTACACGGTCATGAACTGTTTCAAGACCTTCTGACGAGTAGAACAATTCTGTTCTTCGTATATTGTCTTGAGACTATCCAATACGTCATTGGCAAGTTTGATCTGATCGAACTGCCTTTGAATTGGATTGTCCAAATAGGCAATGATAAACTAGCGGGCAAAGGAGTTTTTCTCCTCCCATTCTTGGTATTCTCTTCTACGGACTTCAAAAACCCTATCTACTGGACGATCATGGACAAGATTTTTGACCACTTTATCCAACTTTTCAAAAGTTAAAACCAACATAAGGTTCCTGTACCAGTCGGCATAGATTGAGCAATTTAGCTTGTCATCAAGAAGCTTTGCAAATTGTCCGTTTACCATTTTCTGATAAAATAACAAATATCAGTCCACAACTTAATTGATTCATGTTCATTACATAGATATGGATTTTAATCTACGTTTCATTTCCATTTATTCATCTCTAAGATTTCCCTCATTTCTCAGTGACGGAAACTACGGATTATCTCTGAAAATGTGAAAAATCACATAGAGTGCATAAAACCAACTGTTTCAGCTACATAACCCCATCACCTTTCTGTGAAAGATCATATCCACTCATCATATGAATTTTTCCTTTGGCCTCTATCAGATAAGGTTCAGAGCCGTTTTCAGATAAGCATTTCTGTCCAGTGAGTGCTTACCCATCATGTTCATAACCGTAAGAGAGTTCTCATTTTCTAGTGAAGCCCCTCTTACATCGGTCCATAACACCCCTATCATCTTATGAAACACTTAGACAAGCCCAACAACTAATGAATAACCCATTTTCTGGTGCGTTTCCTCATGCTAATGATGGAAAGCCTTTAAAAAAATTCATTATATGAATCTCCCTATCACATGCGCTCATATTAGCTGGAAGAAACAGTTAATTACGCCCTAATTTGATTTAGGTCAAACCAAAGTGGCTCCCAGTGACTTTCATAAAGTCAAATTTCGATGGGCCTTAATCGGCTAGGGTTCCACACGTAACCTCTTGATGAGGTGTGAGACACACCACTGAGGGAAGTCATCCAATGACGAAAATGGACACCATGATAATGATGTGCATTCAGCCATGATATGCACAAAAACCACTATTAAATGAACATGGGTCAAGCACTTATAGCCCATGTACGTAACACATCACACATCCACACATCTCATGTAAGGATAAATCAATCCAATCAATTAATCATCTATAAGACCCATTGGAAGCCCGTTTTAAATCCATAATATTAACCATTAATATTATCTAGGTATATGGGTTGAATTAGGGTTACCCAATTCGGCCCATATAGCTTTATCCTTTGGAATAGGCTTTTGGCAGTTTTAACTATTTAAAACAGAGACTTTACAGGTTGGGACGAATTAACCATTTAATTAAATATCAATCCTCAAACTCATTAGTGGGAAAATTAAGGTTGACTTTCAACATTGATTAAACCCTAGATTTGGTCCAAACAGTTTGAACCAATCTTGGTTCGAACGGGTCTAGGGTTTGATCTTTAATTAAATCTTTAATTCAAAAAAATAATTTAAAATTAAATAACTGATAAAAAAAACAAGAATCAGTTAAACAAGGATGTTCGCACAATCCATCCTACAAAACAGAGGTTAAGTCACAATTTGCAGTTTCATAAACTGTAAATCGCAGATAGTGAATGTCCCATCTACGAAATCTCCCTTTCTGCGCCGCCATCTTCAATCCAAAATAAAAATAAATAAAAATCTTATTTCTATTAATAATTACATCAGATCGAATACTTATACATTCAATCTAAAAAAAAATTATTTACAGAGCAAATGTAATAAATAAATCAAGAAATTGCAAATCTTGTAGTTTTCCCTGCGCAAAACAAGAATTCGGTCTCATCTTGTACGAACAATCCATAAATCAAGAAAATCATAAAGAACTATTCTAAACAATAATCAGATTTATATAAAATAATTTCAGATTATTTGCCCATTAATTTTGGGAACAAATTTTCCAAAACCCATATCTGCACAAATTGGGTAGAACGCCTTCTGCCTATTTGCGCAGTTTCAGATCTGAAACAGAATGGTTCAAGATTTGAACATGGCTTTGATACCACTGAAGGGATAGAATATCCATCACATAGACGCCCAAAAATTGCGAAATAAGAGGGCAAATTTCAAAAAAATTTCTCCCTTCAACTGGGAATCACATCCCCTATTTAGAAAATCATATTTTCAATAATCATTCTTGAACTATATACTGAACCAGATCTAAACCAAAAGGAGTAGGGAGGGATTATACCTGATTCGGAGAAACAACATCTCCTAATGGAGGTGTTCACGCCCAAAGAAAGATCCAAAAACTGCTCCCGTTGAACATGGCGCAATGTAGGGTGGAGTAGGATCAACAGTGTTCTTCCAAAAGAACTTGACCCTTCGCAAGAATCAACTGGATGGTTTGTGAATACAGTTCCAACCAATCTTTTCTCCAAAAGATTGGTGTCAAGATCAAATCTTGATTTCTCCCAAGAACTAGAGATCAAACTGTTGAAAGCGGCGGCTGCAGGAAGGAAGCAGCAAGAGAGTATTCGCAGGATGTAGAATTCTCTCTTCTTGTGGTCTCAGCTCTGAAGACAAGAATGTGTTAGTTGCATATCTAAAGGCTACCGCCCCCTCTTCCTTTTATAGACTCAAAGGGATCAGCTCCTAATCCCATTAGGAATTTGTTATCTAAATCATATTTGGATTAGAAGTCCTTTTAAATGATAAGGGATAATACTTATTTTATCTGTAGATCAAATCAATCATCTCCTAATCTACTTAGGAGACTTCTAGATCTAAATCTTATTTAGATATTGGACTCTCTAAGTGGATAGGGTCTAGGCCTAATCCTATCAACTGATCCATCTCAGAATTTGCCCATTTAAGTGACTAATCAAATTGGCCAAGTTCGAAATGAGCTTAAGGTCCATTTAAGGTTATGTACTCACTTAGCCTTCCAAACTGCTGCCCAATTGGGCTTCCTTGTATGACGTGAGACCCAAACATTGATCTACACATCAACCACATGGGTTCGGCCCAACCTTTGTTATAAGGCCTGACCGAATACACTGTTATAGACATTACACCCCCTGAAACTCATCTCATGGGCTCTATGGGCCCAATATTTACCATAAGTGGCCATTGGGCCAAGCCATCTTGTAACACGTAGTTTCCATCAATGAGAGTGCATCCCCAATCATTACCTTTGTCCGACAAAATGGATGATCATGTTACTATGATCATCGACTCAGATAAATTCTCAGACTGTCTCAACATACCTAGGTTTTGACTCCCGCTAAGAATCTCACTGAATGGTACATCAAAGACAGTCTAATCCGACACACAGTACAGTATCATAATCGAGTCTAGAGGTCGGATGTAACTTTTCAGTTTTGTTCATCAATCTCCAATGTCTAGGGCAATACTGAAAATCTAGTCTAATTCAAATATTCAATTAATCATGCACATAGACAGCTGAGACAGGCCACCCCAACCGACTTGGTGACATCACAGTGTCAGTTTTGTCATGATAGATCTCCCCAGACCGACCCATTGACTATAAACATTCTAAACTAACAAGAGTCTCATTAAGTGTCCAGTTTAAGGATATTACACAGAAACATACTAATGGAACAAGAATCATATATGCACTTTTATTCATTTACAATAAACTCATAAAGTATATCATTCTGATTGAAACTAAAGGCATACAAAACTGTCTAACATTTTACACATATAATGGAATGCCTATCACAATGTGATTGACTAATGTAACAAGTAAAGGAATTTCAAACTCACGATTTTGATACATGATTGGTATCTGAATACAAAAGGTTTCTTGCTACTAAAGTTTTTTTTAATTGTACTTTCCTGATACAGTAGGTGATCATTTAGAAACTAGAGAACCGAGGAAGGTTTAGGAATGAAAGCAATATGGTTGATCGACTCGTCAAAAAAATGATGATTTTGGCTTTTGGAATTCATATCTGATTTTGAAGGTTCTTGAACCTGAGCTTTATTTCTCTAAGGTAAAGGCATAAAGCTACTCCATCTAGAGTAACAGATTCTCAACATCCTCTTTGGAATGCATGGAGACAAGAGCCATTGGTCATAGGGTTTTCATAAGAACAATCATCATATTGGAACAACATTTTAATTTTTACATTTTTAGATGACATATTCCCTTATGTCATTTATTGAAAGGAAAGACACTTAATACCATTCTTCAACACAAATACTGCTCCTCAATTAGATGTTAATTTGTTAATATATCTCGAGAAGCAGAAGAGAAAATAAAATCACTTACAAGCACTCCCTCCCTGATATCCTCCACAAGCATCTGAAACCTTGTCCCAGTTCTTGATTGCTTAGTCTTATTTCCTATTTCAGATCTCCATTTTCCTCCTTTGGAAAACAAGAGCCCAAGCTCTCTTTCAACTTCACTATAGAAAATGAAAACATCAGCTATGAATAAGATAGGATTTGTTAAGGAAAACATAACTCACAAAACCAAATTAGGCCTGCGGCTTCTTGTTTTCATTGTGCATAACTGGTTTTCCCAATGGGTCAGCACATATACGAGCTTGAAGCTTCTCTCCATGGGTTTGCCTCCAATACTAGAAATAAAGAAAACAAGTTATAGATGTTAAAGTAGAAACAAAATAAACACAAGATCTGCATGCTAAGAGCTTGAGGCAATACTAAAATATCACCAAAGAGGAAAAGTGAACCTATACTCTTCACCAGTGGGAGAAGTTGATAAAATCAACCATTACAAGGAGTCAAATAACATATCAAGCAAATGAATTTATTTACTGTTGGAGTTGTCAACACATGCTAAAGAACTGGATTTATTTGAGTGTTGTTTTTAAATGGTCACATATTAAAATTAAATATAGCAAAGCTCATTTGCCAAAGAAAACTACAACAACATAGTATTGGGACAAAAGGTAAATACACCAGTTTAACTGATTCAATTATAGTATTGTTAAATTCAATCAACAATAGAAGATCCAATTGGAATAGAGTACACAATACCAAAAAAGAAGGTAGTGATTGCAGGAATAATTGGTTTTGGGTTTGAATTGTTCTGGATAGGCAAGAACTGAAACCAACCAAATCATTAATCGAGACAAAATCATAGAACCGGAACTATTATAATTGGTTTGGTCGGTTTGGGTCCATTAGGTCGACCCAACCCATTGATAACCCTAATCTAGTTTCCTTTTTGCTAGTAATAATAGTTTGTTAGTAAATTATTCCTAACCAAATAAATACTTTAAAAATAAAATATAAAAAAAGTAAATAAAAATAAATAATATATTATATTTTATTAAATAAATAAATAAATGTTTAGATAACGTTTTATTAAATTGAATAAAATAAATAAATGAATAAATAAAAGTTTATTGGATTGTTGAACTGTCTCCCATCTCATGCTTTGTGGGCATAATCGATCCTAGGATCAACATCTTAAGTAAAAAAAAAAAATAGTATGGTATAGTATTAGCGACATATAATAAAATTAAAAAGTGAAAGAGAAGATATCCCATATACAAATTTTAATCATTGTTTAAGTATGTATGGTATAGTGCTTTTAATTTTAAAGTGAAAGGCACAAGAAAATTAAGGTGCAGGTTTTAAAAATACATAAACCTGAATTTTAAAAGAAATCATAAGTTTTGAAAGACCTATTAGCTCTAAGCAAAAAACTTAGGCTCTATTTGTTTGTAGTGCAAATCTGAACCAAATACAATTAGGTTTTGCATTTGTTTATTTGTAACTATGATTTGTTACATCTACTGGTACAAAATCTAATTTGCACCATCATCGTCATACCTCTATTCTCTCCATACCAAATCATCTTGCTTTCTACAACACCCAAACAAAAAATTCTCACCCCATCTCCATTATCTTTCATATAAAGCAGGGAACACTTCATTTTAATTTCTATTTGTTTCTCACAAACAAATAATAAAAATTAAAATCTGAAGCAAAAACGTAAACCAGAATTTACACTCAGCCTATTGCACACCCATGCATTTACACCAGTGCACTGCAAACAAACTGAGCCTTAAGCACAAAATATAAATTAAATTCAAATTCAGAGTGAAAGCAAACAGATGCAGAATATCAATGTGCTTCAAGCACTTGATAATCAAGTACTGTGAAACTCTCAATGTATTTGTATCTCCTACTTGCATCACCTCAAGTAACTAGTGTGATGTTAAATGTCTTGCATTTTCATTTGCACTACGCCATATTTGTGAATTAGTTTCAATCAGATTAATAGATCTCTAGATTCACAAATATGGTACAGTGTAAAATATAGTTAAGACCCAAACATGAAAAACTATTGGAACTGCCAAGTGGAATTTGTGGTACAGACTTCTTAATAGGCAAATAAAGATACATGTCAGTATTAAATTTTGTATCTAAATATCCAGGATTAAGACAACTATCAAATGCAACAAGATAATAAAATATGCAAGCTTTGTTGTGTAAGCAAAAAAGAATGCATATATGAGACCCTTTGACCCTCTGACATCCATACTGGCACTTAAAAGTATGAATATGTAGAATGTCTCCAAGGACACAATTGCTTTCAGTGGCATCTCCCCAAGGATATTCCACATCTCCCAATGCCCATGCCTAAGCATTTTCTAAATCACCTTAGACTAATAAAGGTATCACCTTGAACACTTAGGCATTCAAGGACTCCCACATCTATCCCATAGGATCTCTTAAAGTCAACTGTAGCACAGAGTCACTGCACACCACCACCATCCCAATCAAAGAAAAAAAAAGGTAGAAAAGAAAAGAAGGCAGCTAGGAAATTTCCAATGAGTACCATTTGGCCTTAACTTCGCTATCTCCAATCTTATCAATAACCAACATGAAACATGGGTACCAATATCCATGCACCATTGATTCATGTTACAATTTCTGGGTCTGTAAGTTTTCAAAGCATAAAATAAAAACACATTTTCTGGGTCTGTTAGGTCTCAAAGCATGAAAGTAAAGACAGATACAAAGAAATGAAGTTGAACACAGCTTGTGGGTCTGTTAGTTGTCAAAGTATGAAATAAAAACACCTAAGAACTCAGGATTCTGTAAAAAATGTATAGATCTAATTATATTTTTCATTCTTAAGAAAATGGAAATAGTGTTTGCCATGTTTACATATATAACTTCGTTGCCTAATTAGCAAGCTACTCATGTACATTGCATAAATTTATATATCAATAAAACTGATACAGCTTTCTTACCTTATGCAAGACTTCAACACACCAAACCACGAACCTACCTCTAAGCCCAAAGATGGAGATGTTCCCTCTTTCTCCTCAACTTAAATCTGAAAGATCACAAAACAAATAGATTAAAATAATAAACAAAAGCATCAAAATCCAAATTGTATCAGTTTGGATTAAAATAGCAAAACCAGTAATTTGACGTTAAACTCCAAAAGTACTATATTGCTGAAAACCCCAAATCCAAACTTTCACAAACAAAAGCATCATAAAATTTAACAAAAAGGAAGACATAGAGAGACAACAAAAGATGAAATCATGTTTCGGCCCTATATTGCTGAAGCCCCTATAAATACCCCAATCCGACTTAAACAAAGAAACCCTAAAATCATGATTTCATCTGAATACAAAACAAATGAGAACTAGAACACTACAATTGAACTAAAAATAAATACCACAAAGCCCTATTTTAAACAACAAATCATCCTAAACATCGGAAAAGGAACAAAAATCAAAACCGATGGTAAAATGATTGAACTATTAAAAAGTTTATTGCTTTTGTCTTTTAATAAGCTTTTGTGGAGGGGAGCTAAAAACACTAAAAAGAAAATAGTGAAATTATTATTATTACAAACTGATATAGAAATGTACAGTGCAAAATTATCACTTAAAAGAGACAAAAGCATTCCATCAGGGGGGGGAGTAATTGAAAACTATATATTTATATGAGAAATGCAATGGAATTAAATCACAAATAGACACCAACCCGTAATTAATTTAACATACCATCAGTCACATAATTGACAATTTGACATGGTCGGCTGGTGGATGGATTGGTGAGCCTTCAACCTCCATCTCCAACACAAACCAACCTAATGCATCCATTGGCTACCCCTAATGGCAATACATATATCCAACTAAATTAAATCATAAATTACAAAGGTAGTGGGAATAAAGAAAACTAAGAAATATCAAAGAAAATAAAAGCCAAATATAAATGCCAAGAAATAAAAATACCTTGTAAAAGCACAAATCAAATAAGCAACAAACAATTAAATAAAATACCCTACAAAACACAAATCAAATAACCAAACGAGCAAGAAACAATTTAATAAACCAGAATCAAATAAGCAACAAATAATTAAATAGACAACAAATTAAGGGAAAACATGAATCATACAGAAAGAAGAAGCCCTTTTTGAAGCATAAACCTAATCATGATCCATGGAGTTAACTTGAGGAACAGAAACCCCAACATGTTAAATATGTAGAAATTGCATAAACAAGGGTTAAAGCAATGACATGTGAAATAAATATACAATAGAAAATTTTCTTAAATTTCCAAATGTTCCAAAATACAAAAAGCAGAGGTGAACCAAATGAAAATAGTGGTCAAAAAACTTTTTCCTGTACCTGTTTAGTAATAGATCAAAACGAATAAAACCGAGGAACATAGATGTACCATGTAGGAACCCTAGGAAAAAACTAAACAATTGCCAAATCAGAGTACAAACTACAAAAGAAAAGTCGAAACACCAACGGAAACCAACAACAACTCTACAATAAGCGTAGCCTGCAATACAAACCAAAAGAGACACTTTAAAAAATGGAAAACAAATTAAATCAACAAACAAAAATGCGAATGGGATTTTTTTGGTAGAACAATGGAAATTAAATCAGAAATTATAAAGATAGTGGAAATTAAATCAGAAGTTACCAAAGACATTTATTAGCAAGAAGGTCATCGTCGGGCACTAGTTCTAGTACAAGAAACAAAACTCAGAACCAGTTACAAAACCAAAAATTCAAGTCAGGAAATTTTGAAAAAAAAAAAACATGAAAAGGAAAATTTTCAAAAGAACGTAACCAGATTGAGAAAACAAATAGTAATACTAAGAACCCAAATGCAACAAATTATGCGAGAAAATCCAACCAAACCCCTACAATACAAAAGCAAATAGTATTACTATCCATTACAATGGAAATCAACCTTTCCACCTCTAGAATAGAGGAAATAACGTCATCAAAAAACCCTGCAATCGGAAAACAAAGAGAACCAGCAAGATTAAGGGAAAAGCCAAAGAAACCCCTACAATCAAAAAACAAACAGTAATACTCTTCATGGCACCATAAACCCAAATCCTCAGAACAAAAATAGAGAAAATCATGAACACAAAATAAAATAAAATAAAAAACCAGACCTACCAGATTCAAAGTAGTGACAAACCCATTCGCAGTCTTTCACTTTATCAACTGAGCTAAAATAAGGGGAAAAGCCTTCGGGGGGAGGGAGGTCATTGGAGGTCCGACCGGAAATGCCCCTCACCCCGAAGTCAATGTCAACAAACCATGGAACATAGATATTTAAATGTGAGATATACCCATAAAGAACAAACAAAAAAAACCAAAAGAGAGGAGAATAGAAAGGATGTAAATTAGGGTGGTTAGTTGAATAGTGTCTATCTCATAGTGATTGGATAAGAAGCGAGAGAGGTGACTTAAATTAAGCATTAAGTTCCAAGGATATATAAACCAGGGGAGGATATTGTGTTTATATGGCTATCGGGGAGGGTTTCATTTGGAACAAAAAATAAGAAACCAGAACTACTAGACTTAGGGTTTCTTCAATGGATAAGGCTGCTCAAGCATAAACCACAGAAAAAAAAAAAAAAAGAAGTTGGAAAAGATAGAGGAGGAGAATGAGGGAAGTGATGAAACAAGAAGAGAAGTAGAGTGGGAAGAGGAAGCGGAGAAGGAGAGAGGGGGCAATGGGAAGATAGACAAGGAAGAGAGGGGAGAAAAGTGGAACACATGTTATTAATGAAATGCGAGCTACAGTGCGCACTTTACATGCTCAATTGGGTTGCTCTCTCGTGCAATCATTGATCTACTCACACGAGTAAATTCCATTTAGCGCATGGGAAAAACATCCCAATTGTATTAATATATATAAGATACAATACATTTTAAACAACAATCTAACAACTCTTCTAGCCAGGAGCTAATAGTGGGACTTGAAACCGCATCATTTATTCAATATACACACCAACCGAGCCACCACTTTGTTGATTATACATTACAATTAATAGAAACAAAACCCTTGCTTTGGAAATTAGTATCTTTGATATATATTATATAATCACCAACTGTCACTGATACATTCAGTTTTGATTTGGTAACTTTGAAAAGCCGAAAAATAATATAAAAAACCCAGGTATATATATAATTAACTATAATAAATTATATATTATATGTTTATAATATTTATATTTATGTTATACATTGTAGATTTCTTGATTGCAATCAGAACGAATATTTCCCTGGGAGACTATTGTCTAGAAATTCACAAGTAGGAAAATTAATTAAAATAAACCAACATCTAATTATCTTAACATGAAAATGCAACTAATTTAAAAATAATTTTGCACACTAGACTTTATTATTTGTCCAACCCCTAAGTTCAATTCCGGGCAAATTATTCAACCAAACAAGGAATTAATCAACTGTAACAAAAATTTATAAATATATTAAACAATTAGAAAATCGTTTGTTTAATCGGACGGTTGACATTTATTGCCTTAGATTGGGACCCATTTGTTGTATGCCCGCCACGAAGGTGAGCCCAGCCAATAGAGTCCTTGCTGAAAGAGAGATAGTCCAAAGATGGTGTCGACGGTGACAGATGGTAAGGCGGACGGAGAGCTCTGTGCATTGTTGGACATACGTGTCCCCTGTCTCCGTAGAGGTGAGATGGTCGGGTTGCATCTGATACGTGTCCGTAAACCAACCCAACCCTACACTTGTAAAACCGATATCAACGTCTGATTCCTGCGTGTCGGCTTCATGGATGTCATTCAGCTTTTCATCTTCGTGACTAGCAGAGTTTATAAGCATCAGAGAGCATTAACCAGTGAAGAAAACGAAAAAAACACTCAGAGGTCAAGTGGAAGCTTTTGAATCTTGACCACTTTTAGTTGAGAAAGCAATTCGAAGGCCATGGCTTCTAGGCAAGCTAAGGAGGAGAGAGCCGAGAGAGCTGCCAGAGTGGCTGCCTCCGAACTCAAAGATGTGAGGAACCGTGACTACGACGACGAGCTCGCCGGTGCCGATTTTGATCAGGACCAGCCACAGCAGCGGCGGGGCTTGCTCGGAAGCATCCAGGAGGGCACCTCGAACGTTTTGAAGGCCGTCCAGGGAGCTGTTACCGGAAAATCTCAGGAAGCGGCCGATAGGACGAGAGAAGGCGCCGAGGCTGTGGGTGAACGCGCAAGGGAGACTAAGGATGCTGCCGGAGACCGAACAAAACAGGCTGCAGACGCTGCGGGAGACCGGGCGAGAGGGGCTAAGGATTATGTGGCTGGCAAAGCAGGTGAAACCAGAGATGCTGCTGCGGGTGTGACCCGTAAGGCAGTGGATACTGCTGCCGGTGGTGCTCAGCAGGCAAAGGATAAGATGGGTGAGTTTAGAGACTATACTGCAGAGAAGGCGAGGGAGACGAAGGACGCAACCATGGACAGAACGGGCGATGCGGCGGACAAGGCAAGGCAGGGCAGAGATGCTGCCATGAATAAGATGGGCGAGTATAAGGACTACACGGCTGATAAAGCGAAGCAGGGGAAAGATGCGACAATGGAGAAGATGGGAGAGTACAGGGACTATACAGCTGAGAAGGCAAAGGAAGGGAAAGATTCAACAACTGGGGCGATAACCAATCTTAAGGACACTGCAGCTGGTGCAACTCGACGGGCCATGGGTTTCCTGACTGGTAGAAAAGATGATGCAAATCAGCAGGAAGCAGATACCGAGAAGACAGCCAAAGTAAGTGATGTTTTGTTTGCATTTTCTGTGTTTTGTACAAATTAAGTTGATGAAGCCCGAATGACTAGATATGAAAAAACAACGATGAATAGTCCATGTGACAAATGGGGTTTTGCAGAAGAAGCTGGGAGAGGCCGAGGAGGCGGCCAGACAGAAGATAGAAGACTTGCGCCTGAGAGGTGAGGAGTACAAGAATGAGGCCGAACGAAAGGGTGCAGAGGCAAGAACCACCGCCGGTTCTAAGGCCGGAGACGTAAGAGGCACTATCGATCCTAAGGCGGGAGACGCAAGTGACAGGTGTGTTTCTGAAGCTTATATTATGCATTTTCTGTTGCTCCATTTCGAGTGTTATCGTCTTCTGTAATTCAGGTCACTGGGTTCCGCTTCTTTTTTTTTTTTTTTCTCTGAAAATAGGGGGACGGGTTCAGCAGGGAGGGGCAACATTTTCAGCCCCATCGGAAATGTAGCAGGAGCGATAAAGGATAAGCTAATTGGTCCAAAAGAAGTGGTGAAGCATAGAACGGAGCACAGCGGCGAAGAAGGAGGTGGAGAGAGGATAAGAATAGAAGTGGAGACAGCTCCGATCGAGACTGGAGAAGCAGAAAGGCTCGCAGAAAATCGGCTGAAGGCGTCGGATCAGATGGCAGGTCAGACATTCAACGATGTGGGTCCCCTGGGAGGAGAGGGGACCGGTCGTACGGATCGCCAGGGGAAGATGTGATGATCATATCAGATCAAACATGACGTCGAGTCGTCGACCTTTATGTGGGAGTAGGACTATATATATCCGAGTATTTTCTGTGTTGAGTTTTTGGGTCCTGAAATCATTTTGGGTTTCGTCTGTTTTTGTTTTCTAAAAGTTGGACAGCAATATTTTCGTTTTGTCTGAAATCTGTATAAAACAGATTATCTGTTCTATCTATATATCCACTGTTTGGAATTATCAGTTTGCCTCAGTTGCACACCAAGTTCCCAGTGCCAGCCAACTAGCCATGTGGTTGGCTCTTTCTACGAACCATCACAAGAGATACGATGAGGCGATACGAATCTTGACAGGTGGCAAGATTGTGCTTGACGTACGCGTCCTTTTTAAGAGCCACGGGTTTTTGAGTGACCTTTTGTATGACTTGGAATATGGTATTGCCACGTGGCTTTGTTTTGGTACAAAATGAAAGAACGCTACGCCGAATGGGACTGGCTACGTTGTGTTGCCAAATTGGCCAATAATTTCGCGGTTCCAATAATTTCCCCTACACTCCCTTCAAGTGTAGGGGTGCAAGTGCAACTTGGACCAGGTCTGAGCGGGTTAAAGCCAACCCAAGCCATAACCCGACCCAACACTCCCTTCAAGGCCTCAACTCAGTGAACCCAACAAAAAATAATAGTTTTTTGTGATTTTTTTCGTTAAAATTAAAATTAGATAAATATTTAATTGCTATATCAAGTATTTGTATGATTGCTATATTTGTATGATTGCATAAAATTAACAAAATTTTATTTGGAATTTATTCTTCTATTTTTTATTGCATTTTGTTAATAAAACATAATACTTAACTGTTTTTTAGTTTAATTTATTAATAATAAATATAATGTCGGATTCAAATCCAGTTTGGTTTGACATGAATCCAATTCGTTCAAGCTCTAAAAAGAAAACAATCAGATTCTCTATCATCATCAGAACGGAATCAATGCAGGTAATCGGAGAACGACACGTAGCATCATCATGTTCATCCTTTTTATTCCAAATTCTCCATACCAACCAAGTGTTTGGTTTTCGGTGAATCTGGAATATGTTTGGTTTTCGGTGAATCTGGAATATGTTTCACCTCACCATGATTTAAACCCTAGATAAAGGAAGTTGTTACTTGTTGGCATCTAATTGATTCCAGATCCAAAGGGTGAATCTGGAATATGCTTCACCATGACGCTAGATACGTATCGGCCGTATCGTTTCGGGACCCTTCCTATACGCCCCTACAGTGGGTGTATCGGGGTAAAAAGTATCGAAACACCCGATACGCCGGGGTATCGATATTTTGAATTTGGTTTTATTGCTAATGCACGGTAGAGATAGTGTCCTGTAAATACCATTTGGACGGTGATAAATGTCTTCACTTTTCTATTGCATATCTACCTTTCGTTCTTGAACGTACAAAACTACCATGAGCAGACGGATTTGGAGCCAGAATTAATTTGTTAATTATTTTTTTCACAAAAAATGTTAATTAATCTAATTTTATAAATGACCAATAAAAAGATATTATTTTATATTATCGGTTCAAGAAACGGAAATCTCCACGTTATCGATCGATCGATCGACCGACTAGTGTAGTGTAAGCTCTTACCTTTACATAAGCGAGCAACTCAGTTGCAGAGAAGCTCCAGCGCTCAACATGGCCCTCTCCCCTTCGCATCTCCATCTGCAACTCCCCTTTGTTTCTTCTTCATCTTCATCTTCTTCAGAAACTCAATTGTTGCTCTTCTCGGACTTCGCTAGTTCCCGTTTTATCCGATCATTGTCGTTTTCACCATCTCTTCCTTATGTTTCGTTTCGGAGGAGCAGCGACGCTGTGTTTCCTGTCACAGCGAGGCTGTCGTACAGAGTTAGAAGCTTGACAAAATCGACAGAGGAGGCGTGCAGCGAGGGCGAAACCATCACCAGTGAAGGCGAGGATGAGTGGAGGGATGACGGCAAGGTTGAGCTCAAGAATTCCGACGATAACGGGTCTCCTGTCACTTCGACTTCCCGAGTCAACTCACAGAGGTGGTTAACGTCCTCTAGTGATGCTCTTTCTCTGGGAATTAGGGAGCCGGTGTATGAGGTACGTTTTCCGATTGAATTGCATTGCATCTCTATCAATCTTCCTCTCACGTTGTTAATTGGTGCATTTTTACTGGGAATTTTAGTTATTTGGGAGTTAATTCTGTTTCTGTTTTAGAATTGCAAATCTGGTTTCTTAATGTACTTGATTATTCGAGTAGGAATGCAAGCTTTTCTCTTGGAAAGGAAGTTAGGATATCTATGTCAAGATGTTGCAAAATTTCAATGTTTTTCCCCCTTTAGTTTAGATGACATGGGGAATGTATCATTCCTTATCATCGTTATCCTTTGGTTAGAGGGAGTTGAAGAAACCTTTGGAAACAAACAAAAACTTACAGGGGTGTAACCGTATAAGTTGCTGATCCGTATATTAGGGATGGACGGATGCAATTATTGTTAACTGAATTAGTGTAAATGGGTTTAAAGGCCTGGGTTTATCACTTTTACCTGAAGTTATTTGATCAGAGGTATCAATTCTTACCAAGCATGTCGAGAACCAGCTGAGATAGCAATTCCTAGTAAGGGTTGGATTAAAGAGTCTACCTAAGATGACCCCCCCCCCTGATCACCATCTGAGCGAATATTAAATCATTGTGATTTTTGTTAGAAGAACGTGACAAAAGAAAATTGGGACTAATTGTGCCAATGCTGCAAGGATGAAGACCAAAAAGGAGAGTGGCTAGTTTAGGTGCAGTCTCGGCATAAAATGAGGTCAAAGAAATTAAAAACTGTTTTTTAAAAGTGCAAGGCACAAGGCGAGGCGCTCGCTTTTTTGAGGCAAGGCACACAATTTAAAAAAAAAAAAAAAAAGCTAAAAATTAAAAAAAATAAAAAAATGTTTTTTTTTTGTTTTTTTTTGGGAGGATCAGCTTTTGAAGGATTGTTCTTTAGCAGTTGGAATAATGCTGATGAGTCAGGTCTTTTCCAGGTCAGGGTAGACCTGGTCCCGATCTGATAAATAAGATTGCAAAGCCAGTCCTTCAAAAATAAGAGTGCAGTATATTTACAAGTTACAGATCCAGAACCAACCCAATTATTAATTGGAACTATTGGCTCGACCTGATTGTAGTTGTCAGCTATACTTTTAACCTGTAATTTGTAAATATAAATATTTTATTTTAAATCAACACATTTGGGCACCATAATATGATAATATTATAGGTATATCGTGAGAAAAATAGGTATTATGGGGGATATCTTTGTAATATGCTAATGTATTGGGTCTTAATTGATTCAAAACAACCAAACTGATCTCGACCCAATTATAATCAGTACATATAATGCAGAGTCAGACCCTATATAATTAATTGGGTCAATTAAGTTTGGTTCTGTTAGGTCTGCCCAACCCACTGACATCTTTAAGTTGGAATAGCATCTTTTATTTGGAACCTTATTGTTGATGTGTCTGTGAGGGATTTGCATATCTGAGGTGTATAGGCTTTTTGGAGGGATGGTGATAAGATTCTATTTTGTATTTTTCTTGTACATTTTCTCTTAGCCAACCCCATATAGTTGGGATAAGGCTTAGATGATGATGATGGTAATGATTTCTCTTCTGTACACAACTTCTATACCATGTTTATTTAAATCAACTTGCCTAATTATATTACTAAATACTAATGAAAAAGAAAAAAAAATGTCAGTTCCTAATGTTGGTCCTAGCTATCCAGGTCTTGGAGGCGTGGGACTGTGGGACTGGATACATACCCAATCTCTGGCATCTATTACATGAAGTGGCCACTGTCAGACTTGAGCCTACGTTTTCATGCGTATCAGCCCAAGATTTTACCTTCTTTCCAAGCAATGGCAATACAATATAGTGACCATGAGAGTTAAAATGAAATGTCCATGTATCAACTTTAGGGTGAGACTATTAGATGTCGCACTTAAGTTTCTATTAATTGGGAAGGACAGTTTTTCTCACAATTTTATGTTGATACTTCTATTCAATCTTTCTAGTCTATTTTTATTTTTAATGGCTCTAAATGTTTATTTATGGATAAAATTATTATAATGTCTTCAGGTGGTAGAAGTGAAGTCAGATGGATTAGTATCAACCAAAAAAATTAACCGGCGACAATTATTGAAGTCAAGTGGTGAGTGATAAATAACTGAAAACTTGCAGAAAATGATCTCTTTTACACTTATATTAGAACTATCATGTGGATCAAATACTTGTACCGTATAAGTTCTGTAATTATTTTTACACACGTTAGCTACTTGCATTAGAATCATGACTTCCTTGAGTCCATCTGATATTCTGATACATCTGCATAGTTAATATAGGGAAAGTTCATGATGGAGATTTGAATGGTGAATGATCCTAGTGCATTAAGGATTCATCATACTTTTTCAAATTCTTTAGAAAAATTTTCTAGCAAAAAGAAAGTTCATAACAAAAAATTCACTGCACTATTTGCTCTTTTCTACTAATAATGTCCAGACTAATGTTTTCCTGATTTATATGTACTATAAATGGCTGGAATCCATGAAATATGTGTTTTTTTTCCCTATTTTCTCCTAATGATATTTGCAATATTAGGTCTTCGACCTCGAGACGTGCGTAGTGTTGATCCATCCTTGTGGATGACAAACTCAATGCCCTCTTTGCTGGTAATATGATCACTTTCTGTTGATCTTTTTCTCTGATTTTTGTATATTAAAATCTTCCATGGAAAGTATTTCCAATTGATGCAAAACTTATTGAGTATATATGAAATCTGTTGTAGCCTGAAAGCAAGTTATAAATATGCTTTTGAGAAATATCTGTAGAACATCAAACATGCTATTAACCTTGTTTCTATGAACTAGACTCCCTTCATCTCTGCAACACAAATTGGGAAAGTGTTGATAAAATCAGATTTGTCTAATCATTATGTTTGCACTTTCTTATGCTCACAATTTATGAACATGTTAAGCGGTCAATGCGAGGGACCTTAGTTTTACAGGTCCTAAACAAACAATAGTTCATGACGAGGTGTCTTGGGGTGGAAGCAATGATGCCTAAACTACCTGAGAGGTAAAGAAATAGGCATTTTGGTAACTATTTTGAGCTACGGTAGTAATTATGCTTTGCTCAAAGCCAAAATTATGGTGTTCATATTACCTTTCAGTCAAAAGGTAATTATAGTTTGGCAGTATGCTTTTCCCTGCCTCTTTATGTGTTTGTCTGATTTCTTTTTCTCTTTACCTTTTTCTTTCTGTGTGTGATTTGGAGATGAATTGATCAAATTGGTTTCTCAAGTTCTTAACTACATTTAGGGGGCAAGATGATAATTCATTGGAAAAACTAACAGCTAAAACAGTATTTTAAAATTCCTCATAATATAAATGTATTTAGGGCATTGTGGTTGCTTGGTCTTGTGTTTATTATTTGCCAATTTTGCTGGAAACATCATGTAATTTTCCTGATGTCCCAAGTTTTTGATGGAGCGTCTGTCAAAATTAAGCTTTGTAGTATCTAAAAAATTTGATTCGTGATTGGGAACGTGGATGTCCTTGGCAGAGTCAGAGTTTTCTGTCTGATTCATTTGGTGGTATCACTGCTTTTCTGAGTAGGGTAGAGAAGCCCCCAAGGTCTGTTAATTAAATATTGGGATCTCAAGGCTTTGATATGAAGTAAAGGGCAGCCCAGTGCATGAGGTTCCCACCAATGTGGGGTCTAGGGAGTGACAAATGTATGCAGCCTTACCCCTGCACATACAGAGATGCTGTTTCCAAGATTTGAACCCTGGTCACCCAGGTTGAAATGGAGCCCAACCATTGCACCAAGGCCCACCCTCGCTTTGATGTGAAGTAATAAGAGTTATTATTGATTAGAGTCTAGAGAAGGTTGGAGGGTTGGGTATAGTAATGTTGGTGGAACACGTTAAGTTGTGTAATCATGACTTTATCTTCGTAGGTGTATTCAGATGGATGAAAGATGGGAAATTTGCATCCATTTCAAGAGCAAAGAGATAGTAGACCATGTTCTTCCTTCATCCACTTGAATCATCATTAGTTAAGACGAGTGGGATCTTATGTTAAGGAGTAAGGGAGACATTGAGACCAGTAAGATACTGTCATGGATATGGATATGGGAAACAGGGATACTGCTTTTCAGTCTAAATTTGCCATTTAGAAAAAGAAAAGGAAAATGAAGACTGTTTCCTACAGTTACAATTCCCTTACTTCATTCAGGTAGTGAGATAGCCACAAAGGCTTGTTTCCTACAGTATGGCACCATCAAACTACATTGTATGAATCTCTCTCAGTTTTCATCTCTTGAAATTTGGGATACCTATAGGTATGGAGTATCATGTCTAATATGATAATACCATATTTTGTATTTGGTTTTTAAGTTGAGTATCATAAACTAAGTGTCATTTTTCAGTAATTATATCTTGGCAACTTCGGAGAGACTTCTAATGCCTACAGATATTTTATAGCATGATTTGTTAAAATGTGCATTTGTTTATATTTTGTATCTTCATGTTATACTCTAATGGTGTCCATGTGGTACCTACTTTCCCTCATTTTATCACCTGTTGGAACTACTCCTAGATTCCTTTAAACAAGTTCATATGTGATTCTATCCTTTCTAGTTTTCCTCTCATCCCTTTCAACATTCACATGTCTGCCACACTCAGTTTCTGGATATACTGTTTCTTTACTTCCCAAGACTCTGCTCTATACAACATTTCTGGCCTTATAACCATTTTATAATTTTTTTCCTTTTAGCCTAAGTGGTATTCTCCTATCACGTGAGACTCTTGTTGCATCACTCCATTTTTCCCATCTTGCACTAATTCTATGGGTGGTAATGTGGCATCCTCTATTTTTTTTTATGTTAATTATGATGTTGTAAAAATATTGAGGGGAAGTATTCAGACTTTAGAAGGTCTTTTCTTCTCATGATGATACAGAAGTCATGGATGAGATCATACCAAAAGATCCTGCAATTGTGGATACATCAAACCTCAAGATAATGCTGCCAAGGTCAGGTAAAAACTGGGCTGTATTTATGTTGGATGAGAAGAATCTCAAGGGAAAGACAGTTAAGGTCAAAACTGATGGTGTAATCTATGAGATCATTTCAATGAAAGGAAAGGGGAGAAGTTTATAGGAGCATCTAATCCAAAGAGGAAGTGATCAAGGAGGTGTGATTATTTAGCAGGTTGGAGTGTTGCTTTGTTGGTGCTCCGTGCTCCTATATATTTTTTGATAAATAGTGATTTCATTAAACGGAAGAAGAGGTTCCTTCAAGTGGAGAACTTGTACATGGGACTATGGGAGCAAGAAACAACTTCCTAAAATGATCCTGCTTAAGGCTTCAAATTCTTATATTAACCAATCACTATAATGTTCATTATTTCCAAGGACCACCTCTGACCTCCTCTGTAACAGCCTTCTTCTAAAAAAAATATCCTGCAATTCCTTTCCTTCCATGTTAGCCATCAAAGAACAAATGGTAATAGGTTCCAAAGAATTCTCCCATGTTTGTTAAACTTCTCATCGGCCATGCTGCCATAAGCATATGATCCATTGTGATCATCCATCATTCCATTGTCAATTGTGTAATTGTAGAATATGAGCCCAGTTGTCAGCAATGTTGCTGCAATTAGATGGACTAATTCTGGGCATTGACCACAAAGGCAGCAAAGGTCGTCATTTTCCCTTGGAGAGAATATGATCAATAATCAGACCTCTTCCATTACCTTGGTTCATTAATTCATAACAAATGAGAGATTGAAGGTGTTGCCTATAGAACTAGAGCAGGATGGGCAAACGGAAGGGTGCAACTGGAGTCTTATGTGATAAGTGAATACCACTTTGTATAAAAGGAAAATTCTATTTAACAGTTGTAAGGCGAGTTATGTTGTATGGAGAGGAGTGTTCGACAATTAAGAAATAGCATGTCTAAAAATGTGCGTGGAAAAAATGCAAATGCTTAGATGGATGAGTGGTAAGACCAGAAAGGACAGGTTTAGAAATGAATTCACAAGAAGAAACCTAGCCAATAGGTGATTAAAGGAGAGAAAATTGAGTAAGATGGTTTGGTCATGTGCATAAAAGGCCATCTACAACATCAGTTAGAAAAAGTGATCCGTTACAAGTTTAAGGGGCCAGAAGAGCTAGGGGCAGATAAAAAAGGACGGGTGGAAGTAATAAGGTATGATTTGAGTGCCCATAGTTTAACAATGGATATGGCATTGAACAGAATGGATGATGAAACAGGATTCCTGTAGCTATCCCCATCTAGTTGGGACAAAGCTCGCATGATGATGATGAGTCAGGATCCTATCCAGAATAGTTGTCCACATAAAGAAGGATACTTTTGATGGGGCTTGTGCCTTCCAAATCCACTTTCAAGGGAAAGAATTCTAGGTAGGTCCCTCTAAGGCACCATAGAAAGATCCAATGGAGAACAGCCCTAATTTATTTGCCTTTCAAATTCTAGCATCTTGACTTCCCAACTTAATATGACTAATACCCAACTCTTCCAATAGGAGAATTAAGTGATCCACTTCCTAATCATTTTAAGTTATGTTGTAAGAAATGAATCTAAACAATCTGATCACCAATAACTTCTTACCAATATTTTATAACAACATCCTTGCATTAAGCATTTGTGCATGGTTGACAATTTTGAGAAAGCCAAGACTCAAGGTACTTCTATATTGAGAGTACAATGTTTTCAGGGTTTCTCCTATGCCTTTTAGGTGTTTGGATTGGTATGGAAATCAATCTTTAGTTGTTACATATACTATTTTGGATGTCCTCACTTGTCTGGAAATCTCATGCAGCTGGGCATTTTTGGGGATTAATAGGGTCCATTGTGCCCTGGCTTTTAAGATTATAATATATAGCATGTTTGGTATTTTTGATGGTCTGTATTGTGTGCTTGAACAACATTTTGTCATTATTTGCTCTCATTTGTCTGTTTTTCCTTCATGGCTTCTAATCTACTACATATTGACCTATTACTAATTGGGAAAAGGAGGGATTGAAAATCTGAACTTCTCATAAGATCTTCATTATGTTTTTTAAGTTTATATTTTAGATTAAATGTTTACTATTATTTGTCTTTGGAAGTAAATGGCATGTGATGAGCTTTTCCATAAGATTAATTCTCTATGCAACACATATATCATTATTCCTAAAATTGATTAACTGAACTTATATAATATTTATGCAAATTTGCTTTTTAATTCATATTCTAGGTTCGTGAGCATGCTATTCTATTAAATCTTGGGTCATTACGGGCAATTGCCATGAAAGAACGTGTCTACATATTTGACTATAACCGGTAATTCTTGTCCACTACCAGAGAATTATGGAACCTTTCACTGCAGGAATTTTGTTAATTCTATCACATATTCCAAAGTAAGCTAACAATACTAAACTTGTCGTGTCTGCTGGACGTCTGCAGCAAAGGAGGAAAGGCTTTTCTAGAAGTATTGTTGCCACGCCTAAACCCAAAAAACCCAAATGGAGGGCCATCAATGCCATTTGAGCTTGAGGTAACTTGTTCATAATTATATGGATATTTGGACTTCAGCTATCCTGTTCTTAAGCTTAATTGTTTCTGCCTAACTTATTAAAAAAATATTTCTGCCTCCAAAATCCAATTTTTGGATTTTGTACAAATCTTGAATTCAGTTGATTCTGTCAAAGATTACTACAAATAAGAATCCAGAAATTGCCCCTCCCCTGGTGTCATATAATTTGAACATGGATTTTAGTGCTCAGAAGTATTTTTATACGTTTGTTTAATTTGTAATGGAAATGTTATTTTTATAAAGAAAACTAGAAAACATGTACAAATCTCCACGGTTCAAAATAGGAAAATATAGCAAAAAAACCCTAATAAAGACAAAGTTCACTGTTGGGGAGTGTTCCAATGTATGAATTGTACAACCACGGCTGATAAAGGAATTGGGATTTGCTCCTCACGGAATGCACCTCATGGGCACATCCCACCGTTCATTGGGAACATCTCCCATCAATAATAATACAAAAGTACAGGAGATGTTTCCGATACATGGTGGGATGTGCCTGTGAGGTCGGTGTGAGGTGCGCTCTGTGAGGAGAAGATCCGGACTTCTGATAAAGTAGATCTTAACTGTTCCTCCTATCTATAATGAAGTTAGTATATGTCAAAATCAATGTTTTCAAACATGGAGATATGACTTATGGTATTCCACTATCCTAAGACGTGACATGCAACCCAGAATGCAAGAGGCATAAACTTACCAAGTATGGATTTTTTTAATTATTAAAAATAAAATAAATAAATAGAAAATATGCCAAGTATCCCAAAAATAGGAGAAATAAGAAAGGTTCATATTTGCAATTTCTAAACTGGTAATAGGGTGGTTGAAGGAACCTGAAACTGTAATTTGGAAATACAAAGAATACATGAAAAGATTTAAGTGGCTGGTCAGAGATATGACAATTTCAGTCCAATGGGAAAGGAGGTCAGCTAACGGGATGGCTGATTTCTTTGCAAAACAGGGCGTGCATAAGTCTGTATTATTCTGGGCTCAGTTGTAATCTGGTCATATGGCTGGGGCTGCATCTTGCGCCTCCACTGGTTGTACTCTGTAATCTTGTGATACTTAACTATGCTCTAATAAATTTATATCATTTATCAAAAAAAAATTCTAATAAATCATGACATTCAAATATAAAATCGATAATCAATCCAAGACACCATCCGTAAACCTTAACAAAGTTATCAAGCCATAAGTCACAAGTCACAAACCAATGAAGTATCATCAGTCATAAGTACATCCCTTAAAATTATTTGTTCATTCACAATTCACATAATTTACATGACATTGACATAATACAAGTGTCCCATATGTCATATAATGTTCAAATGAATGTAAAGTAGTCAGAGCAATTAATAACAAGAATTTTTTGTTCAAGTTCATCGTAACCACATATTATAATTTATTAGTATTGACTACTAATAAATTAATATTGATTACTAGTTTTTATGTTAAGTGCTCGTAGATAAATATATCACTAAATTATAGACCCAATATCATGGATCTATAATGGGATCGGATGCACCTTAGTTTTGTCAAATTTGGACCAGGTTAAGATTATGACCTGACCCATTGGTAGACTTAAATTATTTATCTTATATCAATATCTAATATTTTAGCCTGTTAAGTGATGCGAACAAACCAAACTATAAGAGGATCACTAAAATGTGGAACTCAGGTAAACCAGCATATCTGTTTGATCATGTACATGTCATGATATTTTGAGTTGATATCTCATTTTAGATATTTTCTATTTCAATAAACTACTTATTTATGGCATAACTGTATCGATACATGTATCTATCTTTGTATGTGTATATTTTTATTGACTGTAGCATGCCATATTTGTTATGTTAAGATAATAATGGACATAGGTTTCAGTATAACATATATTTAGCAGTATAGCAACTGAAGAATCTCCAGTTCAAATTAACTCATTCATTAGATGCTTGTGTAACCCTCAAATGGCCGGAAGGTCCAAAGCTTGCATGTGTTTTGACAACTATAATTGTAGTTTTAAGGTCCTAACTTTGCATGGTCAAATCAAATGGCTCAACAAAATATACTCCATCTATATAAAGAAAAAGACAAGTTAATGATTTTGAGGCAGTCACTCATCTCTTCTGTGCATTTATCAAAAAAACAAACACATCACTTCTATGCTTTCATTATATGATTTGAAGGGCCTAGTATTAGGAATCAAATATGAGGAGCCCTTACATTTTTGTGGAAGTCATTTTTGTTTACAGATCGACTTTTACTATGGTATTTAGGTTGTTGAAGCTGCCTTGCTTTCACGAGTACAGCGTTTGGAGCAGAGACTAATGGCTGTGGAACCTCGTGTGAGTATGGATACATAGTGAGTGCATCTTTGTTCTTTTGTTTGGCAGGACTTGCTACCAGGCAGCTTTTAATACTGTATCATTGTATTAAAGCTGACCAAGGTGACCAATCACCTGCTGGACATATGCCCCTTGCTTCTACTGGGGTTCATTTGCACTTATTATATTTGTTTCTGTTTTTCTGTATTGTGAAAGCACTTAATCTAAGTCAAAGACGTTCTATACAAGTTTTTTTTTTCTGCTTTAATGATGAGAATGGACTTGAAAATGGGCAATATTTCTTTGAGAATGGAGGATTTTCCCAAATGGAAAACATAGGGCCATTTTGTTTTTTTAATCATTAATAAGCCAATTTTATTTTTTTAATATATATTTTTTCCAAGCACCACTCAATTTATTTTTATAAGTAACAAAAAAAGGTTGACAAAATGACCTAGCCTTTTTTACCTTTTATATTCCATATCCGGTAAGGTTCCTAGAGAAACACTTGCAAAATATAGGTGATTTCTTTGCTCTCATTGTCTGGCTAACTGATCAGCTGATGAGCTGAGCAACTTGGTAATCTTCAAAGTTCAAGCCCAAGTAAGCATTGTCCCTACTAACCTCGCCAAGCTTCTCACACCACTGCAACCTTGGAGTCTCCGACCTCAATCTTCCTCTAATTGAGTGTGTCCCAGCTTTGGTCCTCACAGTTCCACCATTTTGGAGTCTCCACAGCCAATAGGGCCGGAGAAATGGTTATAATATGTCTACGGTCATTCCTAAAAACTACCCCTCCTGAATCCCCAAAACTACCCAAGCTACACCCATCAAAAGTTCAACTTTAAACAGTTAGGAGAGGAAGATAACCATTCAGTAGAAGCCATATTTCTTGCTGTAGATGAGGTTGCAATATGTTACTTGCCTATAATAATCTGTTTATAATGGTTGAAAGCTGTCCAGCATCTTTACCTAATGCACCACTTTAAAAGATATCGATTGCAGCCTCCTTGGTATGTGCCTTCTCTTTGAAAAGCTTCCCAGCCTCTAATAATGTAAAAGGGTCCTTTCTTTTTAATAAATTGTCATAGGGTCCTTTTGACTATCATGCTTTTGTAATGTGCCTAGTGTTCTCTCCATCGAAGATTTTGGTCACCCAATGGAAAAACCAACATCCCTGTGCATAAAATAATAAACTGGATGGAAACATGGGCTATGGATAAATGTTTTGTGATTTAACATAATTAATTTACATGATTAATCTTTATGGAGTATTGACATTGGAAGGAATTGTGGTTTTGCCTCTTAACGGACAAATTCAGCTAAGAAATCTTGCCTGCAAACTCCAGTTTCAAGGAGCAAGGTTCAATTTTCGCTTCAGGAGTATTTGACATTTATCCTGAAAAGACATTGGATGATTAATTGGATAAATGATCTTGATATTTGTTAGCTGTTTCTGTCTATAACAGTTTGCAATTTTCTTTTTGGTTTAGGTTGCAGCATTACTTGAAGTTTTACCAAACCGGCTAACAGCAGATGTGTTGGAGCAACTTCGGATCAGTAAACAAACTTTGGTATCATATACCATTGATTTTATTTTCTAACAATTCATTAGCCTCTGAATCCATGTAATCTAGTAAAATTTGAATATTTTCCATTCTTTATGTGGAAGGTTGAATTAGGTTCGAGGGCAGGAGCTCTGAGGCAGATGTTGCTTGATCTTCTAGAAGATCCCCATGAAATACGCCGCATATGTATCATGGGGCGCAATTGTACTTTAAAGAGAGGAAACAATGACATGGAGTGTTCTGCTGCAATAGAGAAACAGATTGCTGAAGGTTTCTCATACATACATCATTTATTGTTCCTTGCTTGTAGCTAGTATTGAGTGTTTTTTTTTTTTTTTACAGTAGAGAATGATACAAAAAAAAGTACTATTAACAACTGTGTATTTGACTTGATTTTTTTTTTCATTTTGTTTGATTTGCAGAAGAGGAGGAAGAGATTGAAATGCTCTTGGAAAACTATCTCCAAAGGTTGTGTGAATTACATCTCTATTGCACCCAAACTGATTTTGGCAATGATTGAAGACTGCTCCAATATTTTGTCAAGTTGTTCTTATACATGTTATAAAGATCTCTTCCATTACTCCTTATGATGATGGTTTGAAGTTCTATTAATTTGTATTTCTTTCAGACTTCAACAAGGCAAGGTCCTTCTACCAGATAAGCCACAGTGTCGCATGGGCAGTTAGCAATATATTTTGAAGAATTTAGATATAAAATAGGGAAGCAAAATTTTAAATGAGGTGATACAAATTGAGAAGAGGATACAAAGGAGAACTTTAAGGGAAGAAGATGCAAGAATATAATGAGAGTAATTGAAACAGAAAAGGTGAAACTCCCCTTGAAAAGAATTAGGCTTGGAGGAGAAGATGAAAAGAAACCCCTCCTGACCCTCCTCTTCTCAACTCCAAAATCCAATTGGAGTTTGGATTAGCTAGCAGGAAATAGATTATTTATTTCAAGAGGCCTAATTAAGTACAATGTAAGGTTTCAACTCTTATAAATTGTTTCACTCTAAATGTCTCATATGGCATGAAAGGCACCGGCTAAGTTGTAGAGAAACGGTTATTCTCACCTTATATTATTAAAGAATTTCTAGCAAGTTGGTATCTATGTTTGCCTGTAATGCTTAAATGGCTGGCATGAAGCAGTTTTGAGCATTGATTATGTACTTAAATTGTATATTTCTAAAAACTTACAGCAATTCTTTTTGTAGATGTGAATCTTGTCATGGCCAAGCAGAAAGACTTCTTGATTCTGCAAAGGAGATGGAAGATTCTATTGCTGTCAACTTAAGGTTTGTAGAACTTCTTTTCTTGTTATTTTAATAATTTGTACCGGTCGTGCAGGTTATTTCTATTAAATGTGGGGATCTAATGATTACATTTGTCAATCAACTTAAGGATACAACAACTGAGTGATGTGGAGTTGATTGATGCCCCATGGCTCTATGAATTTTATTGTTTTCTGTGGCAACTAAAGGATGCTTACATTCATCTATGATTTTTTTTTTCTCTCCAGCTCTCGGAGGCTTGAGGTTAGCAGAGTGGAACTGCTTCTCCAGGTTGGGACATTTTGTGTAGCAGTTGGTGCTTTAGTAGCAGGTATTACCTTTTTCACCAAGACCTCTACAAATATCGACTTCCATGATCCTGTAGAATAGTATCCACTTGTCTGGTGTAGTTCTGTTTCTGAAAATATGGTTAGTCATAACTCATAATAAATTATCCTACTTAATTTCTTTTTAAAGGACACACAATTGTAATATGACAAACCACGTGATTTATTCCATAGAGCCCCTCCAACTAGAACTCTTGTAGTGTAGAATTGTGAGATTTAGCTATAGAAGACAGATTAGTTTGTGGTACTGGAAAATTACTAATGGCATTCAAATCACCAGAACTCGATGAAATTTTCCTATGACTAAATTGCCTTTTGCTTAGCAATGCCATCAATCTCTTCAATTGTCTAATAACTACAGAATCCATTGGATAAACCTCTGTCAATGTCTTGTGTTCAAGAGGGTCATCAAGATCTCAATCATTGTTTAATTCCTCATAAAGTTGCCAATTTCAACATTGTTGAGTGCAGCTTAATGCTTTTTTGGGTAACCAGCTACTCAACATGTTCAAAATGGGATCTTATGATTCAAGCTACTCACGATTTTCAAAGTGAGATCTTATGATTACATTTATGGTAATGACTATTAATCCTCTCCTGATTGCAGGAATATTTGGGATGAATTTGAAGTCCTACCTTGAAGAGCATGTGGTATATTTTCTCGATTCTTTAATTATGTCTATTGATTATATGAACTACGTTATTGGCAAAGACCTGTTGCTAGATTCTTTCCCATAGCACTTGTTCAGCTTCTAACTTTATATTAGTGGTATCACAATGGTGGTCATCCTAACTCTCTTATTTACTTTTTTCTCTTTCAACAGTTTGCATTTTGGCTAACAACAGGAGGAATAATTGTTGGTGCTGTAGCTGCATTTTTTATCGTGTATTCTTACCTTAAGGCAAGGAGAATATTATAACCTAGACAAGTGATCAATAGGTATATAAACCATTCTCTATCAACAAATGTGCTTGTTACATCTTGCACATTAATTTATGAACCACCAAAACCTAAATGGTGTAATTGTTTGCAGGTGATATACAGTTAGAGCACTCTTTCTCTTTTGTTGTATCATGTATGGATGGAAGGAATAGGAACCGGAATATCACATTATGTGGTAAAAGTTGATTTCTATTGTCATTTATATCAACACTTCAGTGTTCCGTGGTTCCTAGGCAAGTAGATATCCATTTAAATGCTCTTTTTTCATGGTTCTTGTTACATGTATCCTTGTAATTCTTTTCAGAGAGAATAAAACCAGAAAAAAGTATTCTTGTTAGTCAAGAGGTTCTGTGGTCATGTTAGCAAGGGTCCTAGATTGGTATAAACAATTTGATCAAAGAATTACATGGTGCGTTGTCATGGTATTAACAATTATATTGAATTTTTTGTGTTTTCTATTTGATTTCATCAAACGTAGCATGAATGCCTGGGGGTGATCCCACTTTGGCCTATCAATATCTCAGTCTATAGATGTTGATTTTGTGATGCTGCGGATTAATAATTGCTAGATGAAATTGTTTTCATGACTCCGGGTGTAAACTGGTATATTGAATGAATGACACGCGCAAAGAAAATATTTTATTTCTGCATATATATAGATACAAGGCTAATTGATTTGGACAAGTGGGAGGCCACGTGGCCTATTTACAAAGTTGTTGTAACCGCCTATGTTTTGGCTAACACCCCCTCTCAAGTTGGACGTGGGAAGCAACGCCCAACTTGGATAATAGCTGTTGAAATCGGTCTGCGTTGAGAGCTTTTGTAAGAAGGTCAGCTAGTTAAAGGGCGCTAGAAATGTGAAGGTCTGAATTTCCTTGTTCTGGATATGTTTGCGTACAAAGTGATAATCAATGTCGATGTGTTTCGTACACTCATAAAAAACTGAATTGGCTGCAATGTGTGTTGCGGCCTTGCTATCGCAATGGAGATGCATGGGTTCTAGAAGGGTAATTGTAAGATCAACAAGGATTCTCTTAAGCCACAAAACTTTGCAAGTAGCAACAACCATTGCCTGATATTTGGCTTCTGCAGAGGAGTGCAAAATTGTATGTTATTTCTTGGTCTTCAAAGAAAGTGGTGAGTTGCCAAGAAATGTGATATATCCTGTGGTTGATCGCCGAGTGATTGGGTAGATAGCCCAATCAGAGTCATAGTAACCTTGAAGCTGGAAGTCATTGTTTGATGATAGAAATAGTCCATGTGTCAGGGTGGCCTTGAGGTATCGAACAACATGAAGGGCAGCATCCAAGTGTTCTTGACGGGGATCATTCATGAATTAACTAAGAGAGTGGACTGCAAAGCTTAACTCAGGATGGGTGATTGTAAGATAAACCAATCAACCCACTAAGCATCTAAACTAGACAAGGTCAGTGATGGGTGGACTAGAGTCATCATGGAAATGCTTCTGTTGTTCCATAGTAGCCGGGCTCGGTTTATAGTCAAGCATGCTTGCTTTAGTAATGATGTCAAGGATATACTTATGTTGATTGAGGAAAATTCCATCAGTAGTTCTGAAGACTTCAATACCCAATAAATAATGTAAGGGCTCGAGGTCCTTTGTCTTGAAGCAATTGTTTATGTGGCTTTTAAGAGAAGCAATGCGAGCTGGATCATTCTCGATGATGATTAGGTCATCCACATACACAGGGACAACAATGTATGAGTTTGACTGGTGTGATGTGAACAAGGAGTAGTCGGCCATTGACTGTTGGAAACCAATGTCGAGGAGAGCTTGTGTGAATTTTGCGAACCATTGCCGTAAAGCCTACTTAAAGCCATAGAGTGACTTATTTAACTTGCAAACATGATGATCATTATGGGTAAGAAGACCGAGAAGGGGCATCATGTAGACTTCTTCATGGAGGTCTCCGTGTAGAAAGGCATTATTGGTGTTCAATTGGTGCAATTCCCAACACATTGTGGCAGCAACCGCAAGTAAACAACACATAGTCACCAATTTTGCAACATGAGCAAAGGTATCATAATAATCCAATTCTTCAACTTGAGTGTAGCCCTTTGCTACAAGACGTGCTTTGTAGCGATCTATGGACCCATCTGGTGTTAACTTCAATTTATAGACCCATTTCCAGCCTATGGCCCGTTTTCCAAAAGGGAGATCTGTTAGGGTCCACATGTTGTTATGATCCAATGCTACAAGCTCGTCAGCCATAGTTGCTTGCCAATGAGGGCATGTGACAGCTTGAGAATACGTTGTAGGTTCAGGGGGATGAGGGGATGTGGGGGTGAGTAGGGCATGATGGGTTGTGAGAGATGTAGGGATGTCACACACAAAGTCTTGTAGATGTGATGGGAGATGACAAGTACGAGTGGGATGAGAATTAGTGGGGCCATCAGTAAAATGATTGTGACCATGCCCATTATTTGTGTCTTGACATGCAATGGGACTGTTGCTGTCTATAATTGGTTGAGCAATGCTCTCATGCACATGGTGTTCATCACTATGTGAAGGAATCTTATATCCATCATCAGGTTGAGGCATAGGAATTACAACAGTTTCAGTTGAATCAATAGATGGGGCAACAACAAATGGAAAAACATATTCATAAAAAACTACATCCCATGATGTGAATATTTGTTTGGTGTTGAGGTTGAACACCTTGTTCCCTTTTTGATCATGTGGATAGCCAATGAATACACATCAGGTTGAACGAGCAGCAAATTTGTTATGGGGAACTGGTCTGATTTGAGCATAACATAAGCAGCCGAACACCCTTAGGTAGTTGTACTTAGGGGGTCGAAGATGAAGTTTCTCATATGGAGACTTTCCTCTCAACAAGGGTGTCGGTGTGATGTTGATGAGATAGGTTGTTGTAATAAGGCACTCGCCCTAAAAGGAAACAGGTAGGCATGCTTGAAAGCGAAGAGCACGGGCAACTTCTTATAGGTGTCGATATTTGTGTTCAGCATCACCATTTTGTTGTGGTGTGTCAACACAAGACCACTGTTGGATGATGCCTTTCTGTTGAAAAAAGTCTTGCAAAGGGCTAGACATGAATCCTAGGTCATTGTCAGATCGAACCTGCTAGATTGAATATTTAAATTGTGTCTCCACCATTGCACAAAAAAAATGTGAGGTAATGAAAAACTTCATATTTATGCCTCATGAGAAACGTCCAAGTACATCTAGTGTAATCATTTACTGTAGTGATAAAGAAATGAGCATTGGTGTGAGACGGGGTTTTATAACCACCCCGTACATCACAGTGTATCAATTGGAATGGATAAGTGGTATGAATATGACTAATTGGAAACAGACTCCTCGTATGCTTGGCACGGTGGCAAGCATCACAACATACATCAGAGGGTGAAAGGGAAAGTTCAGGCAGCAAAGACAAACGAAACTTGGAAGCGTGACTGAGGCGCCTATGCCACAATTCATAGGGCGATGCTGAGCTGGTAAGATGAACTGAGGTGGGAGGAGAAAAACAGATGTAGTAGAGACCATCTCGAAGTTCACCCGTTCCAATCGTGATCTTTGAGATTGGGTCCTGTATGGTGCAATGAGTAGAGAAGAAAGAAACAACACAGTATGATTGTTGAGTCAATTTATTGACTGAAACTAAATTGCAAGTGAAAACTGGAACATGCAATACATCACAAAGAGAAAGATTAGAAGTGAAGGAAATTGTGCCATGGTGTGTAACAGAGGTAGTATCACCAGTGGGCAAATGTACAAATTTTGGAGCGGGTAAAGGAAAGTAATACGAGAATCGAGACATGTAGAGACAATGTGGTCGGATGCACCACTATCAAGTAACCATTCTATAGAAGAAATATGGATGATTTTACCGGAAAGATTGGTCGAGATATTAGTCGAGTCTTTATTGAGGAGAGAAATCAATTGATTGTAATGTTGCAAAGACAATCCAATAATAGGGGATTCTTGACCAAAAGTTGAAGGAGTAGTGGTCACTGTGTGTGAAGTTGCTTTATCTAATTTGACCCGATCTAGCAGAGGACGAGCATTCTTGTCAGTTTTGGGAGGTCGATGGTTCCAATCAGGAGGATATCCATTGAGCTCATAACATTTGTCCCTTGTGTGACCTTGGCGTTTACAGTGGTCATAGTAGGGTCTGTTCCGCCCATAAGTATGAGTTTGAGGTTTGGAAGCAACATAGAAAGCTGTAGCATCAAGAGCCGATGATCCTTCAAGGAAATAGTAAGTTGGTGCCGCTCCTCCTGGATGACTAAGGCATAGATTCGATTGAGAGGTGGTATGGCATCGGATCAAAAATATGTGAGCGAAGCATGTTGAAGGAATCTTTCAGTCCCAAGAGGAATTGATGAATCTTCCTCATCTCTCGGTCAGCCGTAAAGAATTTTACAGCGCTACAGTTCAGACTACAGGTACATTCGGGTAGATCGGTGAGTGTTGCTAGCTTGTCCTAGAGAAGTTTTAACCTTGTAAAGTATGTGGTTACAAAGAGATCTCCCTACTGGAGCAAGGCAGGATCTCGCTCAAGTTGATAAATGTGTGGCACTCTGGTCAAACCTTTATTGCAACTCACGCCAGATTTCTACTACAGATTCAATGAAGGCTATGCTGTGGTGGATTTTCTCTGCCACTGAATTTAGGATCCAAGAAATGACCATTGAGTTACATTTGTCCCAAATTTCTTCTTCTGGTGAGGATGACAGTGGTCGTGGCAATGAACCATCGACGAATTTATATTTGTTCTTAGCTCGAAGTTTGGTCTTCATTGCTCATTGCCAAGTGTGAAAATTATCACCGGTGAGTGAGATAGAACGACGAGCTTGTTGTATCCTTTCTGGCTTCCATGGATAAATGACGCAAGATGCTTGATTCTTGCTCAGACTCCATTGATGAATTCTGATACATAGGAAAGAAAAAAAAAAATAGAGGAGACAAAAGATAGGCGAAAGCGCAGATCAGGGATGATCTGGCTTTGAAACCATGTAAACTGATATTTTGAATGAATGACACGCACAAAGAAAATATTTTATTTCGGCTAACTGATTTGGACAAATGGGAGGCCACGTGGCTTATTGACAAAGTTGTTGTAAGTGCCTATGTTTTGTCTAACACCGTTTTTTTTTTTTTATCTGATTGAATCCGGTTACCGTGAATTAATTCAATATTTAGGGCTCCGGATGCTAGAATATTTGATTTAATGAACACGGGAACTTACAAAGAGACCCAAGACAAGAGGAATAATCTGGCGATCAGATGAAAGCGAATAATTTGCAATTTTGCATAGAGATCCAAGACTTGAGGAATAATCTTACGGTCAGATGAAAGCAAATAATTTGCTTTGGATATACGGACGGGTGGAAGTGAGAGTGTGAGACTGAAGATTGTATGACAGATGTGAATTGATTTGCATCAATATCAAACAAAATCAACACACATCACTTCTTGGTTTGAGCTTTTGAGAGACTTGAGAGGACTTGGAAGAGTTCAAATCAGCCCCATAAGACTGCGCCCCATGACGTCCCACAACACATCTTCGTGTGTATTGAGAACATGTACAGACGATGATATCATCATTTTTTATATTATTCTATGGGATGCAATGTTATTTTCTATTCCCCATCAGAAATTTAAATCGGATTTAAAAAAGAAACAAGGATGGTGTTTGGTATCGATATAGCTTTTGAAATCAAGTGCCTGCTCATCATTGGAGATGTCTTTAATAGAGAAATGTCTAAAAAGTTATTTGGTTTAGTCGTTTATCTAAATGGTTCTCTCTAAAATCATGTGAACCATTTATTAAAAAACACCAATTTTGATTTTTTTAATTTTCAAGACCCATTTTTCATTGTTTAGCTTATACGGCGCGGGTAACGACATCTAATGGCACATATCGTAAAAACCACTGTTTGAAAACCATTGTTTGAAACAGATTTTGTCTCGTTTTTCAAGATAAAATCACGCAAAACATTTATCTTATAAACGCCATTCATACCAAACAACCTCAAGGTTCAGAGGTTTTTAAACTATTTATCTTTTGTTTTTTGTTTTTTTTGTTTTGAAAATTTCACTTTAATACTCTAAACTGGGTAGTATCAAGCCAGTACTATCACCCAGTACTCTAACTTTCAATAAGTGTGTTGAATCCTTGCAAATCTGAATTTTCGAAGGTTATTGTTCCTTTTCCCCAAGCTCTCGAAACTCCGAACAGCGGCGACGATATCCTATTTGGTATTCCGACAACGGCAAGCTTCTTCCCAATCCCCCTCTCTTCCTCTCTTTCTCCCCTTCTTTTCTCTTTCCCCCGACGTTCTTCATCTCTCCCATTTCGATTCACTGCCACTGCAACACCTAGCAGCGGTGTTCTCAGTTTTGGCCATCCCCCTCTCATTTCCTTTCATTGCTCTGCATTTCTCTCCTCCTCTCATTTTCCTCCTAATATTTCTCATCAGCCGATACCCTGACTCCCTGTCTGCATAGTTGATCATTAGTGAAGTACCACCACCACAGCAACCTCCACCACCACCATCATATCTTGGCTCAGGCTTTGTTAAATTTAAAGCTAGCTCACCGGCAAACATCCTACATTCACATTGAACTAGATTGTATCCTATGTTATTTCCTAGAGATTTCTCTTCTCTGAATCAGCACACTAATGTCGCGTCTAAGGCTGTGAACTTCAACCTGAGTTCGCTGGCTCTGGCTCGAAAATCCATTTTCCGATAACTGTTGGTGTCTAAGAACCGATTTCCCAATTATGCGGCTGAGGTCGTTAGTGCCGATGTAGAGAGAGAAGATAAAGGTGTATGAGAGCTTCATCGATTCAAAACTACTGCGAGGCAAGCACCTAAATCGACAGTTGAAATTGCGGATATTTGGTTTTATGTATAACCCCTATTATTTTGTTTCTTCCATCGAATTAATCAATCAATTCATGTTCTCTATTCTCTCATGCAGTCAATCCAACTGTAGATCACTGTTATTATGGTTCAGTCAGTATTTTGATTTTAAGGGTAGCTTTGAAAGTTCGGGTAGTAACTTGAGACTATCTCCAAAGCCTAGGGAAAGTGGAATTTTCCCTTTTGGTTTGAAGGAAAAATGGTAAGAAAAGTATGGGAGGAAGGAAAAGGTAAGAAAAGAAAGGGAAACCTAAACTTAAACAAATACAGGTCTTCCTTCCTTTCTCTACCTTTTTCTACAAACCAAAAACAACCATTGTGAAGGATAATTGATAGTTTGTGTTTTTTAAATGTTTCATTCAAATAATTAGGAGTTTTTATGTTTGCTCATGTTATTTTGCTTATTTATTGATTACATGCATATAATATGAAATTAGATGTGAGTTATAAACCTGATATGCAGCCTTTAAATGCATGGAGGGTTTGAATTCTAATAATAATAAATAATAATAATATCAATAATAATGCTATTATTATTTATTAATACTATTATTATTATTATTTTCTATTTGGGTCTATGTGGTACTCAATGTGTGGGCCCTTGCGGGTTTTCATGTGTGTCGTGGTAATGTGACGAGTTTTTATTGAAATGTATAATATAATATGTGAAAAGCATTGTTCATATGTATGGGTGAAATGATGGCTAAAATTGTCACTTAAGATAAAATAAATACTTGTTAGGAAAGTAGCTTACCAAAACATCTTCACCCCAATAAGTGCTTAAAAACCCCAATAAGTAATTTGGCGAATAGATCACCAAACATCATTAAATGATCGTTACCACTTAATCACCACAGGGATGCTCACGGTTTGGTTAATCGAACTGAGGCTTTTTTTGAATTGAACCGTTACTACCAATTTTTGAAAATTGGAAACTGAAATCGAACTGAAGCTAGTCGATTAACCGGTTGACTAGTTCAGTTAATCGTCTGTTTGGTTCGTCAATTTTTTGATTTTTTAATTTTTTAATTTTTACAATATATTATAAAAATATATAATAAAAAATTATAAATATATGTAAAATATTATATTTTAAATAATAAATAATAAATTATATATTATAAATATATATTTATATATAATGCATATTTATTAATTTATAATATATTAAAATATATATAATATACATGAATATATAAAATATATAGAAATATATATACCGGTCGGTTCGATTAACTATTGGTTTTCAATATTGGTTAACCGAAACTAAACCGATACCTTCAGTTTTTTCGATTTTTCGGTTCGATTTCGGTCGGTTTGTTTTTATTTTCAAACCCCTAAATCACCAAAATAGCCTATATGGACTACGGGCCTACGGAGTGCTAGCGTAGTGTTATACTTGGATTAAAAGTTTTCATACATGTACAATTGTTACACGTGAGAGTGGGGGCAAATGTGTCTTTACGCTTGAAATTAGAGCTCTCTTCAATGCAACGCTGCCCTAATCTTCGTTCCTTTCTCAGTCCCCACCGCCGCATGTAGCTGACTCTGAGACAGTCGAACTGAAGAGAACACCTTTCGGCACCTTCGTCACCGGTGGACGGCAGACCGCTTCTTCATTTTACAGCGATACAGGTATTTCTTATTGTTCTTTTTCTTTTCTGTTCAAATTGGTTAGGCTCAAATTCAGAAACCTGCATGAACAATTTCTGTTCAGAACCACTCTTACAAGTTACAAGTTACAACGTTCTCGTGTTCCTATTTTCCTTCTCCCTACGACTCTCATTTCTCCTTCCAAACCTCCCATGCTTCTGTTACTCTTATAGATAGAAGAAACCATGGTAATCTTGTCTGAACAAGTTTCCTCTCGTAAAGACCTCCGGACCAACTATTTTCTTCCCTGAACGCAAAAAGTCTCCTTGTTATGGCCTGTTAAGACTTTAGACTTTGGGTTCTTCAAGATAATTCACCAAGGTTTTCCAATGGACTTCGTCTCCAGAATTATATGCATTACATGATGATAAAGTTATATGCAAAACTTTCAATACTAAATACCTAAATCGTGTCTCCTTATCCATGTCTTTTCATCTTGCCGAGTCAGACTTCCTGTGAATGTATTGGATTCTACTTCTGTCTGACATGTAGCTTTGAGGCCAGGTTCTGACTGTATTATATCCCTTATTCTATATTTGCAGATAAGGAGAGGGAATTAGGAGAGGCGCAAACAGAGATCAAGGCACTGAAGTACTCTGAACGTCTCAAAGAAAAGGCTGTTGAGGAGGTAACTACATGAAATAACAAGATGCCAATTATGTATAAATGTTTGAAAATGTCAAAAGGCCATTTCCCAATGAGATCTCTTAAAGGGATTTTAATCGATGTGTATTTAACAAATAACATGGTGAGCAGATACTTAACAAATCAATCACAATCCAGTGATCCACTTTCTAGACTGGATCTCGCCAGCATGGGGGTTCTCTGAATCTTATCTTGTAGACGTTTTAGTTCAAAATGACCCTATTTCTATTTGTATTTTCTATATATAACAATTTTAATTACAACTAGTTCTTGGTACACTCATTCAACTGCAACTTCAGGTCGGCACCTTCGAAGTACACAGCGATGATTGGTGCATCAAGGTGATTGGTTGTGATCCTAAAACATGAATTTACTAGGTCTCAATTTGGATATCCTGCATAAAAAATATTTGTAGCTGAATGAGTGCTCTAATGGTGCCTTGACGTTCGATAGTAGACGAGCAAGATCTTGTTCTGAATGGTTTGTTTCACATAGAAATGATCTAAAGAGTTTACATGATCAAACCAAACATCATTCTCATTATGTGAATGGGAAATATAATTTTTTGGGTCATTTTACCAAATACTTCATATTCTTTTTTTGAAAATTGGAACTTCAGAGAAATGATTCCTAAAAGAATAATTCTGAAAATTAGAAACACACAAAATTGATGCCAAACACGACCTAAATGTTTTTATCACTTATTTTTATCTTGTAGTGTCACTACAGAGCTCTAGGTTAGGCTTCTATCTTTGTTTGGGTGTAGATGGGATATGCTAACAGAAGTAAGTACAATCTTTAACCCTTATGTGTTCTATTGGCCCCATAAAAGAGGAAGGAAAATGTGGAGGTGTGCATGAGCAGCCTTGTTATGGACAGTTTGGGAAGAAAGGAATGGCAGGATCTTCCAGGAAAAGGGGATAAGCAGTCAGGCCTTGAAGGATTGCATTTTGTATAGGGCAATGCATTGGTTAAAGACTCTGTATTTGTTTGATCATTTCTCCTTTACTGATTGTTGGAGGGATTGGTTATCAGTAACAAGTTGTTCCTCCTCAAAAATAAAGGTAATGACAAGCTGGGTGTCCCCTCCTCACGGTTCTTTGAAGCTGAATTTTGATGGAAGTAGCTAGGGCAACCTGGGTCCCTCTGGTTTGGGAGGTGTACTGAGGAATGAGGCTGGAGAGGCTGTCTTACTATACTCTGGCCCTTTAGGTGTTGGTAACTCTATTAGGGCAGAGCTGTTGGCTGCAATTTAAGGAATAATTATTGCAAAAGAAATGGGTGTGGAGCAGCTTCTAGTTGAAGGGGACTCTAAGACAGTGGTGAACTGGTTAAATAATTCGGAGAATGTCATGTGGGACTACAAGAATGAGATAAAAAAATTCAAATGGCTGACAAGGAATATGTCTGTAACAATACAGTGGGTTGGGAAATCAGCTAATGCATTTGCTGATGTCTTGGCAAAACAAGGGACAAACAGGGAAACATTGTTATGGGTGCAACTGTAATTTGTGTCTAACAGTCATGCACTTTTTGATGTAGTTTTTGTTTTTTCTGTATGGAGAGGCAGCACCTCGCGCCTCTCTGAGGGGATTTTCATGTAACCGATCTTTGAATTAATGGAATATGACTCTTTACTTATAAAAAAAAAACACGACCTAAATTTTTTAGCTTCAAAGAATGATTTCTTAGAATGAGTTTTGGACATAAAAAAAGAATTAAGTCCAACTACCTTTATAAATCCATGCTTAACAGTGATTCTTGGAATCACAAAATTCATCAGAATTTGGTAGTAAGTGGAGGAGAAGGATCAATGTTTGTACTTTGCTTTACCACCCCTACATTTGTGATTCTTATCAATGGTGCCCCAACTGGTTACCTCAAAAATTATAGGGGTCTGAGGCAGGGAGACCCCTTCTCTCTTATTCTGTTCATTTGTGCACTTTCTAAGAAAGCTATGGTGGGTGGGTTTATTTCAGGTTTTGAAACGTGTAGGAATGGCCCAAATACTTGCCTTCTAGAATTTTCTGACATCACCTTGTTTTTTCTTGATGCTTCTATTCTGTAGTTGCAGCACCTTCTGTGGGTTCTAAGATGGCTAGAGATTGTATTGGGTCTTAGAATAAATCTGGAAAAAGCTCCCTAATTCTGTTAACCGAGCTCCTAATTTTGACAAATTGGCTAGGGCTGTAAGGTGAACCACCTACCAATCTCTTATTTAGGGCTGCCTTTCAGAGCCAATTGTACTTCCTCTTGCTTCATTTGTGAACCAGTTATTGAGAGGTTTACAATAACTCATCTTGGAAGGCAAGGTACTTCCCTAAGGGAGGTAAACTAACACTAATCAAAAGTACCATGCCAAGCCTCCCTAGCCACTATCTTTCCATGTTCCAGGTCCCTTCAAAAGTTTCAAACAATTTGGAGAAGATCCAAAAGGACTTCTTTTGGAAGGAGTGGAAGGATGGCAAGGAGATTGTTGACTGGGCTAGCATTTCCTCTCCTAAGCAGATGGGTGGTTTGGGAATTTATCAAATTAGAGCAGGCAAATATGGTCTTTCTAATGGGGGTTAGATACAAATCAATCTACATGTGTTACTAATAGAGCAGTTTGGAAGGGAATCCAAAAGTCTTTGAGCTCATTTCCTTGAAGTCATTGCCAATAAACTGGTAAATGGCACTCAGCTGAGGTTTTTGTTTGACATATGGCGTGGTGTCAGGACTCTAGCTGACTCATACCCCAGATTTTTTAATGCTGCTATCAATAAAGATGCTACTGTTGTAGAAATGTTCTCTACTGATGGCCCTAATGGACTTTGGACATTTAATTTGATGAATCATTTTTGTGTTGCTGATATAAAAAGGACTTTGGACTCCTAGTTTCAGAAGGAACATTTTTGACTGGGAAATTGAAGTCCCGAAGAGCTTACTATTCCAGCTTCAGCAGTACCAGCCGATAGCTGCTGAAGATGACACTAGGATCTGGACTTGTAACGAGTGGTCAAAGGTTGCATCCTTGGTCTGGACGGCAGCCTTGGGCAAGTGTTTTACCAAAGACAAGCTGAGCAGAAGAGGCATTCTTATCATTTCCCCAATTGTCCACTTTGCCATGCTGATTTGGAAACTGCAGACTATCCTTTTTTTTACATTGCTAATAAGTAGTCTTATTTGGGATCACTTGCTTGATAATCTATGCTTGAGCTGGTTCTTCCCTAGTACCTTTCTAGGCTTCTTAAATAGCTGTTATAATGAGGGCCTACCAGAAATGGTAAGCTAGTGTGGTTCATGCTCCCAGTGGCTGTTTTTTGGACCATCTGGATGGAGAGGAACTGCAAAATTTTTTAAGGCAAATCCTCTCAAACTGATTAAATGATAGGGACTACAAGGTGGTAGCGGGCTGGCTTGGAGACCCAGACTCAGTGATATGGTGTTATAGAAATGAAATGAAGAAATTCAAATGGGTAGCACACCATGTGAATTTGACTATACAATGGGCGGGAAGGGAGACCAATGCATTTGCTGACTATCTAGCTAAGCAAGGAGTAGCTATGGATCAGTTTTTTGGGCCCAATTGTATTTTTTGTGTTGTTTTCTTTTAAAGAGTGAGGCTGCATCTAGCGCCTCCCCTTGGGATGCTTGTAGCAGACATTTATCTTTTTGCTGATAATGAATTTTTAATGAACTTTTACCTATCAAAAAAAAAAATCTCTTCGGCACAAGCTTCCAATCTTACAACTGATGACCTCATTTTGCACTTATACATCTTCTGATATTTTGTATACTCAGTACATGTTCAGTTAAATACCCAAAAAAAAAAAGAAAAAAAAATATGTGCAGTCTCTCACTGTAATGGGTTTGCCCTTGTTTCACAATTAATGCAATATGCTTTACTTTTTCTCAAAAAAAAAAAGAATTAATTCTCTGCAAGCATGGAAACTGTAGCCTCCTCTTAAATCTTCAGATCTCAATTGTGCTGCCAATCAATTGAGACTAAAAAGAGAGGACTTTAGAAGATTTTGGGGACATTATCTTTATATCTGAAGATGGATATCACACAGGAGATAATTGTTTGCAGTGATAATTGTTATGCAACCTAATAATTTGCAGTGATAATTGTTTGTTGGTATAGAATCTTAGTTTAGATGGAAGACTTTCAGATGGTAAATCGTTGGAGAACTGAGATTGCCATTGAAGCGAAGGTTTTGCTGCTCGAACAAGGTAGGTTGACAGGTAAGAATATTTTGAAGATTAGAGAATGAGGAAAATCTATGATCGTTTTGGCAGAGGAAACAATACTCCAGCTGAAAGGTTTCGTAGATGGTGCGATTTTCTCCCTGAAGAAAGAAGGGTGGAAGAACACTATGACAGCCGATGGAAAAAATACGAAACAGAAATAAAAAGGAACTTGAAAGGTTGGTACATTACTATTTTGGAATCTTTCGGTGCGAATAGGAAGTCTGTGTGCCGGAGGGAAAGAAGCAAATGGGGTGGAGGGCATTTACCGAGAAGTTACAACTTTTTTTGAATGAGTCCAACAAGGCCTGCCCGGTTGTTAAAACAGAGGACTTGGAGGGAGCAAAGAGGAGAAAGAGTTTGAGTTGAGGACAGAAACAAGGAGTGAGGAGGAGGAGGTTAGTATATCAAAGTGTTAGTTGCACAGACCTGACCCTTTGCCAATACGTTGGGCAAAATTGGTTCAAAAACTGTTGGTGCCAACAGATAGGGGGAATGGGAAAATCGATTAGTGGTAACAGTGAAGGAAGAAAACCTAGAATGGAGAAGAGTTTGTGACTTAATCATGGAGAAATTAGGAGTGGAAAACTCTGCAACAATTATCCCTTTTGAAAATAGAAAAGCTCTCTTGGATGTTGGTAACAGAAAGGTGGGCTTCGCAACCATAGCTTCAGGCAAGGGATTAATCCAAATACAAAACTGGAGACGTCCATCGAGCAAATAGTTAAGGCTTTGGGAGGGGTGATGGTAGATTGCAATATGTCAATCTTATCTGCTGCAAAAATTAGAATCGCAAGGCTGAAGCCTGACGAAGTGCCTCGTTTGATAGGCATTCTCTTCGATGGAGTGTGAAATGGAGCTTGGGTCCTTTCAGAAGTTGAAGCAACTTGGTGGGAGGAGGGAGCCAAGGTTGAAGACAATGACATGGATGTTTGGAGTACACGTGGCGGACAAGGAGAGGGTGAAAAGCTTTTGGCAGGAGATTTCCTCTCTAAGACAACTCAACATGCAAACTTAAAAAATCAAAAAGCATTTAAACCTGATTTGGAAATTAATTCAAATCAGTTTAAACTAAAGGAAGTCAAGGGGGGGGGAAGCCACTTTTGCTGACTTGGTGAAGAGTGTGGGTAGCAATTGTCTAAGGTCTGAAACGGCCCAGGTAGCAAGTGCTTTAATTCTAGATCGACCCAACTCATTGGTTAGGCCGAGCCAGGAAAAAAACCAGATCACATGGATCTGGTTAAGGGGAAGATGCCTATAGATAGATCTATGCATATATCATTGTCTTCCTCAGGGTATTGCGATCAAGTTTTGCAACAGAATGCAGTTTCAGGTTCGCAGAAGGAGCTCTTCCAATGGGTTTCTGGGTAGGAGACCCCCGGTGTTGGTGCAATTTCTTTGCCTAGTGAGGGTCTAAGACCTACGTATGAGAGGCACTATATGGATGAAAGAGAGGAGGAAGATGAAGGTTGGGTGAACTGCGTAGAAGATGAGGATGAATCAGATGATGATTTTTGTCTGGAGAGTTCAGGGGAAGCAAAAGTTTAGAACCATGAAGTTGAGGCATTGCATCTTCTGTTGTTGTTTCACAAAGCTGATGACCGAGGAAGGAATTTTTTCAGTTCCGACTTTAGATGTTAGACTAGTACAAGAAAAAGAGACTCTGTACTTCAAGATGGCGGGGGCGGCTACTCAAATTTCAGACAAAGCAACACCTCTACCAAATATTCCTCAACAGGTTTTTAGTAAGGGATCGACTAAGGTTCGCCAAAGTCAAGAAGAGAATGTACCAGTAAGGGATAATCAACAGGTCGAGGGAAGGGATCAAGGTGTGGACAAGTGGACCGATCTGCTCTCAAATAGAACTCAAAATAGGGGGTAGTTGAACCCCTCTCTTCTAAAGCTGGAAGGTTGCATGTCTGTTCCCGTCAGTTACCAATTTCTCCTCAAAATCACAACTCAGGTAACCCTGTCAATTCGTTTTTTAGTATTGATGTTTACTCTGTGTCCTTTGTGCCAGATTCCATTTCAGATCCAAAGCCGAGAGCCCATGAGAAACCTAGTGCTGAGTGCTCAAGGAGCAGGGTCGTGAAGGGAACTAAAATAGGTGAAGACTTAGCAGAACAAGGAGAGAAATAAAAGAATCTGGGAGATCATTGTGAGTGTTTTGGAAGACTTTGAAAGGGAGGTTTTAAGAGGCAGAAGCAAATAGGGTTGAAGAAAAACTAACGACTCCAACCGAGAATGTTTTTGAAGGGGGAAAAACAGGGAATATGGAGGACTCAGTGGCAGATTTTGTGGGGAACTAGGCTATTAACTCGAGGACCCCAACGATTTGAAAGTCTCTTACAGAAACAGAAGGAGGAAGGTAAGGTGAGGAAGCGAAAGCTAACAAAAGTGGAGATATTGAGGAGAGATGTTGAGGGGGACAAAACTCTAGGGGGAAGAGGGGAAAGAATAAAGGGGCATAAGTAGAAAGGTCTGGAAGGGATTTCCTAGGTGAGTTTGGATTGGAAATAGTTAGTTGGAATGTAAGGGGTTTAGGAAGTGTGAGGAAAAGAGCAATAGTGAGAGAGGTTATTAGGAAGCTGAACCCAGATATAGTATTGATTCAAAAGTCGAAGATAGAAGATTTTGATAGAAGATGGGCTACAAGCATATTGAAGGCTAGGAGTATCAGCTGGGCAGCTGCTCCAACATGGGGATTTTCGGGAGGAATAGTTACTATGTGGAAGATAGAGTGGAAGTCGTGGCCTTAAAATCCAGTCCAATATTGGAAATTTCACAATCTCAAGCTGGTGTCCAAGATCAAACTCGAGAGACATCTTTTTTGAAGATGGAGTTCTAGTGAAACTGTTGGGCCTGCCTTTTCACTTGTGGAGGCAAGAAATTGCTGAGTCGATTGCAAATTTGTGTGGTGCAACCCTTGATGGTGCTTACTGGGGAGATCTCCACTCTGCAGCTATCAGTCTAAGTGGAGTAAAACTAGAGGAGATACCACAGGAAAGTGGAGCTGAGGGTGGAAGGGCAGGTTGTCTTAGTTTGGCTAGTATCAGCCATTGAAGCTCGACTCTGGAGAGAGGCACGCAGAGAGGGAAATAAGAAGGTTGAAGAAGAAGCTCCGTGTGGCACTAGAGGATTGGTGGATTCAAATGTAAATGGACCTTGCACCAAAATGGATGCTAAAGAGCTAGGGTAGACCAAAAGACAAGGAACAGGAGGGCTTTCTTAAGCGTGTAGCAGAAGGCAACTAGTTGACAGGTAGCTGGACCTATGCATAGGTGGTTTCAGGCAACGTTTTCGAACCGTCGTTGACCCAAAAGGTAGGACCGTTTGGCCCGAGAATCGTCCAGGCAACCGGTTTCGTTTTACCCAAAACCTAGGATCTGGTAAAAGCTATTGAAAAAGTCAACAAACCGTTGACTCAGGCAGTCGAACTGTCGACCTGTCAACCCATTCAACGATTTTGATATTTTTTTAATTATTTTTAATTTTGCTGTCAGAACGGGCCGTCCGTTCGAATTAGACAGTCGGATCGTTGACCTGAAAACCAGTGGCCAGAACGGTTACGTTTTCGGGTCATTTTTTAAAACATTGGTTTCAAGTGCCAACCAAACATGATTTAAAATAGGGGAGGGGTTGGCCTAGGTAAAGTGCAAAGCAGTTGGGCCAGTTGTAGGCCTAAACCAGAATGTGTCTTGTAAAGAGGGCTTATAGGTGTCCAAAGATGGGCATATGAAAAAGCCCACTGCCCAAGACTTATCAAGTGGGCCGAATGGTAAACTGGCCCAAGTAAGTGGCTTAGACTTAAGCAAGTCACGTGACTCTTTAAAAGGTCACATGGTTGAACAATTGGGAAATAAAGTGGCCCAAGTGAGTGGCTTAGACTTAAGTAAGTCATGTGACTCTTTAAAAGGTCACATGGTTGAACAGTTGGGAGACTCTATAATAGGGGTGGTCATGGGCTGGGCCGGGCCGGGCTTTGCACTTATGGGCTATAGCATAGGCCCGGGCCCGGCCCGGGCCGGGGTTCTAGGCCTGAAAGCCCTAGCCTAGGTCTACACGGGCCTGGGCTGGGCCAGGTCGGGCCTGATTCTGGGCCAATGTCACTAATATATAAAACATTACATATCTATAATATTTTATATTAAATGACATAAGATGCATATAAACTTATTTTGTACATTATATGTTGTAAAATATTACATATAATATAAATTATACATGTCATATTATATTATTTATATATAAAATATATAATATAGTGTAAAATAACATGTATACATTATACACAACATGTGCAAGTTTAAATATATATGCGGGTCGGGCCAGGCTTGAAGTATTTAAGCCCAAGACCGGCCCTAAAATTTGCAGGCCTGATGTGGGCTCGGGCTCGGGTCGGGCCTGAACACAAAACCCAGGCCCAAACGCAGAATTTTCGGGTCGAGCTGAAATGATCACCCCTACTCTATAGACAAGAAGAATGGTCTATCACCTTCATCGAGTTGTTCTGTTGAGTGTTGCAATTCTAGAGCAGCTTCAGCTAGAAATAGCTCGCTGCAATGGGTGTCGGCTAAGGTTTTAAACAGGATTTCATCGGATAGGTAGAATCCCATATCTATGAAGAGAAGTTTGCTGGAACTTGGGGAAGGGTGGTCTGATGAAGAGAATAGTGAAAACTCAGATGGGAGTGATACAGAAAGTCTGGCCAGCTTAGATCTGCAAGTAAAAGTGAACATGTGGGAAGAGGAAAGCTTCAATACATAACTTCTATTCTTAGAAGAGGACTCGATAGGAGGTGGTGATGTCAAAGGGGACTGCGGGAAGTTGACAGTGACTTCAGGAGATGGGCTTGTTTCACCTCTTTCAAGTGAGGGAATCATTCTAAATACAAAAGCATACCTTGAAAACAAAGTGGCAGATACCATGTCTGTGCTTGATAAAGAACAAAGAGGGCCAGATACAACCCTTGATTTGATGTTGTCTAAGGAATTAGAGAAGTTAAAAACTGATGAGAGTGATTTGGCCAGTAGGGGTGTTATTATGGAATCAAATGGGGAACAACCTAACCAAGTGTTGGACAAAGAGCAAGATTTTTGTGAGTTGGTAGGAGATCTTCACTACCAGCCAGTCTTTGAGGACCAACTCAGAGACAAGCTACAGAGCCTTAGGAGTTCGCTAAAAGAGAATTCTTTGGCAGGAAGAGCTTTCCAGCCTGTAGTTCCCACTATGGAATCTGGTTAACCCAAAGTCCTGGTCTCTTAGCTAAGAGGGAAACCCTTCACTCTTCCATTGATCATGTCCTAGTTTCCACCCAAGGTATGGCTATGACTTTCCATTTTGGTACTAACTCCTTGTCTTTTGTCTCTGTCCCAGACTCCTAGCCAGCCATATTGCCACATCCGCATCCTATTGTAGGGGTGAATAATGGAGGGAAAATTGCTTCACAAGAAGAAGAGGTAGGAGAGAAAATTTGGAAGCTGATAGAAACTTTTCTGGAAGAAATGAAAAGGAAAGAAGCTGAAAGAAGAAGTTGGGGTAGGATTCTAGAGGATGAGAGAGCAATTGAAAACGTGTAGATAGGGGAGGTAGAGAAAGAGGTGAGTAATGAGGAAGATGAGAGAGGAGGACCGAATGAAACTGATAAGGAGGTCTTGGTTGCACAGTTTGTTGAGCAAATGGGCTGTAAAATAAAGGATCGAAATGAGTTGAAGGTATTTTTGAGGAAAGGAAAGGTAGAGAGAAAACTAAGGAAGAAGAAGTTGAGTGAGTCAGGAAGGATAAGGCGAGATGTAGAAGAAGATAAGGAATTCAGTGAGAGAAAGGGCCTAAGAAGAGGGACCAATTGAAAAGAGGACAAGTAAGGGTTTTTTTAGAAAGTGGTGATGAAGATTCTTAGTTGGAATGTTAGGGGGTTAGGGGGCTAGGAAAAGGCCTTTAATAAAAGAAGTAATAAGAAGAAAGGATCCAGATTTGGTGCTGATTCAGGATTCTAAGCTGATGGAGTTTGATAGGAGATGGGCTAGATCGGTGTGGAAAGTAAGGGGCATCAATTGGGCTTTTTGTCCTTTGTGGGGAAGGTCAGGAGGTTTAGTGACAATGTGGAAAGAAGAGGTTTTTGAGGGAGTGGAGAAGCTGATTGGGAAGTTTACTGTTTCTATCAAGTTAAGACACAAGGTAGATGGATTTGAGTGGGTATCAACTAATGTGTATGGTCCAACTGGTTATAGTGAAAGAAGTGAACTTTGGGAGGGATTAGGAGACATTAGAGGACTTTGGGAAGGCCCTTGGTGTTTAGGAGGAGATTTCAATGTCATTAGATTCATAGAGGAGACTAATAGGGTGAGGAGAGGCGGTAGCATTATCATGAGAAGGTTTAACAGTTTCATAAATAGTTTTGAGTTGAAAGAGGTTCCTCTACTACATGGTCTATTTACTTGGTCTAATCTCCAAGAGAACCCTATATGCTCTAAGTTGGATAGATTTTTATTCACAGTAGATTGGGAGGAGCATTAGGGGGACTATTATTTCTAGAGCATTGCCTAGTGAAAGGATGAGAGATCCATTGTATGGATGCTCGAATCTTGCGGAATAGAATGGGCAAATTTCAAAAAATTTCTCTCCATCCTATTGGGAATCATATTCCCTATTTTAGAAAAATCATAGTTTTCAATGATCAATCTTGAACCAAGAACCGAACCAAATTTGAACGAAAGCAGTAGGAGAGGGATATACTTGATACGGAGAAATAGTATCTCTCAATGGAGGTGTTCACGCCCAAAGGATGTAATCAAAGACTGCTCCCACTGAAGACGGCGTAGTGGAGGATGGAGCAGAATCAGCATTGTTCTTCAAAAGAACCAGATCCTTCGCAAGAATCAGTTGGACGACACGTGAGCATTACTTCCAATCAGTCATTTCACAAAGAATTGATATCAAGATCCAATCTTGATTGCTCCTACTAACAAGAGGAGATCGAACAGGAAAATATGGTGGCGGCAGGAAGGAGGCGGCAAGAGAGATTTAGCGCAGTGACATTGAATTCTCTCTTCTATGATTTCAATTCTGAAGACAATGTGTGTTGTGTATTTAAAGGTTGCCGCCCCTTCCTCTTATAAGCTCAGAGGGATCAACTCCTAATCCCATTAGGAGTTGCTGATCCAAATATGATTTGGATCAGAATTCCCTTTAAGTGATAAGGGTAAACCCTTATCTTATCTGCAGATTAGATCAGCCATTTCCTAATCTCATTAAGAGGTTTCTAAATCTGCTAATCTAATATCAGAATTCGCCCCTTATTTAACTGATAAAATCAACCTAGTTCGAAATGGGCTTTAGGCCCAATAAGGATATGTGCTCACTTAGCCTTCCAAACTGCTGCTCAGTTGGGTTTCTATGGCGTGGGATCCAAACATTGATCTACACATCAGCCACATGGGTTCAGCCCAACCTTTGTTACAAGGCCTGGCCGAATACACTGTGATGGACAGTGCACCCCCTGAAACCCATCACATGGGCTCCTAATGGGCCCAACACTTACCCTAAGTGGTCCCTGGGCCAAGCCACCTTGTAATACCCAGGGAATGTGGGCAGATGCAAGATTAGCCCATCAGGTATTACCCTCAATGGTCTTATACTTAACCTCTCAGCCCATAATTTTCAAACACTTCCCGACAAAAGAGGACCTCTCCCTCGGCTGCAAAGAACATTGCTGCACTCTCTGCTCACATGGATCCCGGGAATTAAAACATTTTGCAAACGTTTAGAAACCGTAATATATATATATATATATCAGTATATAAATATATTTTGCAAAACAAAATTTCAATGATTGAAATCGGTTGCCGGCAGTCTCGGTTTCCATCAGAGAGTGCATCCCCAATCATTACCATTGTCCGAAATTTGGGAATTTCTGTTGGGAAACAATCATAGAAAGGGTCAACACTTGTGATCTTCTTCAGAGAAAGAGGCCTACGAGTTGTTTATCTCCCCGCAGGTGTGTTCTATGCAAGGCTGAAGGTGAGACTAGTTGTCATTTACTGATTTCCTGCTCTGTTACTAATCACATTTGGGAGTGGTGTTCATCTTTGTTTGGGTGCAGATGGTCTCCTCCATCAGATGTACAAAGACTTTTTGCTCTATCCTTGTTTAGCTGGTTGAAAAAAAGAGGAAGAGTTATGTAGAGATATCTCAGGGCTGCTGTTTGTTGGACTATTTGGGAAGAAAGAAATGGGAGGATTTTCTCAGATGGGGAAAGAAGACTGCTAGAAATTCTGGAGCTGATTCAGATCAGAGTGGTACATTGGCTGAATTCCATGGCTCTTCTTAAAGACTTTTCAGTGGATGATTTGTTCAGAAATTAGAAGGAAATTGCAAGTTCAGCTCCAATTAAAGACACATCCTTACCCTCTTGGACTCCTAGTGGTTTTATCAAACTTAATTTTGATGGAAGTAGCATGGGTAATCTGGGTCCATCAGGTATTGGGGGTGTCTTAAGAAATGAGGAGGGAGTGACAATTGCTCTTTTCGGGGCCAATTGGATTGGGTGATTCTCTTAAAGCTAAGATTTCAGCTGTTATTGAGGGAACTCAAAGGGCAATCGAACTGAATATCACCAAATTGGTCATAGGAGGTGGTTCTAAGCTGGTAGTGGATTGGCTGAGAAATGATACTGCTAATTTTTGGAACTACAGCAATGAGAAGAGGAAATTTAATTGGTTAACCAAGAATATTGAGGTGAAGATTATAGTTGGGTTAAAAGAAGTGCCAACTCCTTTGCTGATGGGTTAGTTAAACAAGGGGCATCTAGGGACTCTTTGTTCTGGGCTATCTTGTAATTGTTCTCTTTCTTGTTGTTTTGGTTAGGTGAGATAAGAGAGTTTATGTCCCTCTTCTTGTACCTGTGTTTTTTCTCTCTAATTTTAATAAAATCTGCGAGTTATTGATCAACACACAGAAGATGGAGGCCGGTCTGACTTTCAATGAATAAACACTTTATTTTTGTTGTTAAAATTTAACAAATAAAAATAAAACTAAAAAGAAAAAAAAAGACTTGCACATAAAACACCGGTTAAGCATTAGCCACTTTTAAAGTGACAACATGTGGTATGGGCTAAAACAAAAATCCCTTCTTATCCAAACTCACTGGATTCAAATAGTGGGAATTCTAGCTCACAATCCTTTTCTATTGAAATTATAAAGAGGTCTTCGGTGTGTTATTTTTATGTTTGAGCTGATTCCAGGCGTACTATGATATTTGGGCATTTTCAAATTATTTTTGGTTCTGATTCAGCTATCTATGTTTCCAGAATTCAAAATATCATGATGTTTTTTTAATACTTTTTTTTTTATTTCCAGCTTCTGTACATATTTTTAATTGAAGTAGAAAGGAGAGGCAACAAGAGGTTCCGAGATGCAGCATGATGAAGTTATATGGCAAGTCATCAGCAAATGGGCCAGATACTCAATTTTGTATCTTTTTAAGAGAGATTTTTTAACACGTTAGTCACCTTTTTAAGAGATATATATATTTTTTTGTTTTATTAGTCCGTAATTTTATATCAAATTTTAAAGGAGATAGACCATCAAGTACCAACAGCTCAGCCAATGGGCCAGATACTCGATTTAGTATCGGAATTCAGAAGTATTAATTAATAAGATCATAAACAATTGTGTGGTCTTTGGCCATCGGATCAGCCAACCAGCTACAGTGTTGTGTCATGTATCTGGGCATCTCCATGTGACTGTCTGCCCTGCGGACTGCAGCATTCTTCTTCTCCTACTCCACTATCCTCTCTTCCTCTCTGCTTCTCAACTCTTAGCATCACAAGCCCATCAACCCACACTTTCTGTGCTTCGAAAACCCAAGGCTCCGCCAATCCTACATTGCCTTGCTGACATGGAAGACAGCCATCTTCTCCGACCCTTTCAACTTCACTGCTAACTGGAATGGCCCCGGTGTCTGCTCCTACAGTGGCGTCTTCTGTTCTCCATCCTTCTTCAATTCCTCCATCACAGTATTCTCTGGCATCGATCTCAACCACACTGACGTTGCTGGTTATCTCCCACCCAAGCTTGGCCTCTTAACGGATCTGGCTATTTTCCACCTCAATTCCAACCGTTTCTGCGGCATCGTCCCAGATACTTTACTGCATTTCAAGTTGCTCTATGAGCTCAACCTCAGCAACAACCGCTTCGTCGGCCAGTTCCCCAATGTCGTCCTGTCACTCCCATTGCTCAAATACTTGAATCTTCGCTTCAATGACTTCGAGGGCTCCACCCTTCCAGTCTCTTTGACAAGGACCTCAATACCTTCCTCTTTATGAAGTATTACGAATGATGAATCATTAAAATGTTTTCTTTGAAGGGAAAATATATTTTTTTCCAAATTCCCAGTCGCTTTTGGGCATCCTGCTCAGCCTATGCTTGACTGGAATTCTAGTTTAGTATTCTTCTATCGTTGGTTATTCACTTCTGCATGTTGGATGTGGAGTATCATGGAAGAAACTTAGATTGTAAAATATGTCCTTTTTTATATTAATGAAGCATTGATTTACATACATGGTTGATGGTGAGAAAGATTATATAGCTAGCTAATATAGATTATCCCATGCCATTTTTAACAAGTAATCTGCATTTCATGTTTTCAAAATTATCTGGACCTGTAAATTATATGTTAAAATGACCTAGTTCCACTAGAAAGCTTATTTAGTTACTTCAGGTTTGAGTTTGGAGTCTGAAATTAGACACCGTCTACATTAAACATGCAGCAAGTGTTGTGATAAAGAACTTGAGTTTATGGATCTGAAACAATCTATGACCCTTCCAATCCAACCATATCTAACGTTAAGACTTTGCAAGGGTTCCATCTTGCAAGATAGGATATATTATCGGATGCTGAATGTTCATTTATGGAGAAAGAAAATATGGCAATGCGCATACAATTACGGTTTAAAATGTTGTTTTTGTTGGGATTTGGAAAGGTTACCACTTAAAGATAAGAAATATGTCAGAAGTATCAGAATTTTTGTGTGGATTTATTGTAAAAATTTTAGGGCTTTTTGCATAAAAAATGATCAAGTTTGGTCATTTAACAATTTTGATTACGTTTTGAAACTAATAGCAAATACCGTAAGCAGGAGATGTTTTGGTCTTTTCTGGACAAAAATACCCTTAAGTAAATGGCTGGTCTATGAGACCTTATTTAAGTACTCAGCGCGAGATGTTTTGGGCTTTTTTTATTCTTGCTTTGTTAGGTCTCTCATCTCTCCCACTTCTCATCGTATTCATAAGACCTTATTTCTCCTCTCCTGGTTTCTCTAACTAGTTTTTTTTTTTTTTTCCCTCTTCTAACAGAGTTCATCTTTTCTCAGTACTCAGCTAAACTTATTGGCTTTTAGTTGGGTTATGGTTTAAAGCAAGATAACCAGAGCAAGTTTTTACTAGGCAACTCAGATCTGAGTTATGACTCCACTAACAAGCCTCTCCCTTCTCTGTAGCAAAAACTAAATGTGAATTTATGTTTCTTTTAGAAAATGCAAATGAGAAACTATACGGCAATACATTTCTCTTTTCTTTTTAATACAAGGAAATTTTCCTTCTCACTCCTTTTTTCACAATAAACTGTAATCAATCAGATGAAATTCTGATTGTAAATAGCCTTAATTGTTGGAATTTTGCATACCAAAAGGGAGTCGTAGTCAATCAAATTGAACATTTGATTGTAGACAATTTTCATCCCTTTGCTCTTCATTTTCATCTGAAGGGAACCATAATCAGCCTTCGAGAATTAGACTGTAGATGGTTTAATCCCTAACTTTGTCTTGAAAGATGAACCATAATCAACCAAGTAGAGACACCTGTTGTAGATGGTTTATTCCCCTCTACTCTTCATTTTCATTTGAAGGGAACCATAATCAGCCTTTGAGAATTAGACCGTAGATGGTTTAAACCCTAACTTTTCCTTGAAAGATTGATCATAATCAACCAAGTAGAGGCACCTGGTTGTAGATGGTTTATTTCCCTCTATTCCCTTTCTCAAAAGTGAAAATAAAAGAGAGAGGAAGAAGGATACATAGCAGAAGACACACACACACACACACACACACACACACACACACACACACACACACACACACACACACACACATATATATATATAGGAAGTATTCACAGAGAGGACTTTCTTTTTTCTACCTGTATTGGTGAGACTTTTCCTTCCCTATGAAGAGTCTCTCTGTCTATTTCTAGCTTCCCTTTAAGGAGCTTAAATAGAGAGTGGGGTAGTTATGTAACTACCCCCTCCCGGGTGAAGGACACTTGTCCCTTTCACTTAAAGAGAGGGAACTCCCCACTTAAAGAGGGGGAACTCCCATACAGGATACTTTTTTATAGTTTTAATGATTTGGCTAGTAGACTAGCCAACCACTTATTTGAGTTCTAATTTATTTAAATATTATTTGGATTAAAAAATGCCTTCAACACATGGATATATATTTTTTTGATTGATTGATTTACATATGAAAATTCTTCTTATTCTATTAATGATAAGTTTGAAAGAAACCATGAGTTTGAAGAAAAAACACAAATTATTTGAATGATTTCTATGTACAAGAAAATTGAGAACTTTACATTTAATATAAAGTTTTGATAAGTAGGACAATTTCATTAAGTGAAAAGAGAAAACCTTAACAAGTAGCAAGGACAAGAGACAATCAGCATTTCATGTTGATAACTTGATACTCATGTAATGGAAACATTTTGTGGCAATACTTGGAAATATTTAGACATTTTAAACCATTCATACAAGATGAGGGTTTTGAATGGTGGGAAAGTTAATTATTCATGGGTGTTTAGCTATCAATATGGTTTATCACATCATTAATGAGGGTTTTGAACTAAGGTAGAACAAAAGATCATACATGGTGGTGGTTGCATAACCAATGTTTAGAAAACCAGACCGAACCATCTGGTCGAACTGGTTAAACCATGACCCAGGGCCCTGACAAGTTTGGTCACACCCCAAAAACCGGACTTGCTCAAAACCTGATTTAACCCAGCTGACTAGCTGGTTTAATCGAAAATCTATGAAAGAATGATGGGATCCATCGTATGGACGCCAAGAAGTTTGCTGAATTGGGTGGGGCGAATTTCAAAAATTTCCTACCTTTGTTCCAACTGAGAATCATATTCCCTGATTTTAGAATCATTTTTTAAGAATCTACTTGAACCAAAACCGAACCAGATCTGAACCAAAAGCAAAGGGAAGGATTATACCTGATACAGAGAATCAGTATCTCCCAACGTCGGTGTTCACACCCAAAGAGAGGTTCAAGATCTACTCCTGCTGAAAATGACACAGCAACAGTGGGGCCGAATTAACCCCTACAATTGACCATTAGTTTTAGATCTGAAAGTGTGAGAAATCTGGACTGAAAATAGTCCCATTTTGAACCCTAGATTCGGTCCAAACAGTTTTGGTCCAATCTGGTCCAAGATGGTCCAGAACTGATTTTCAATTCAAGGAAGATCTGAAATTAATATTTCTGATTTTAGACAATCATAAATCAGATAAGGACTATTCGTACCACCTGCAAAACAAAGGTTAGTCACCAGGGTTGCAGTTTCACAAACTGCAAAACGCAGAAAGTGATTCCTCCATCTGCGAATCTCCAGCGCCGCCGCCTTCTCTTCTCCAATCAAGAAAAATAAAAAAATTATAGAAATCCTATTTCTATTAATTAATTACATCTATGATTGAATCCTATACATTCAGTCTAGAAAAATAAAAAAATATATTTTACAGACCGAATAGAATAGAAACTGCAAAAAGATTGCGTAGATTATCTGTGCCAAATCTGCACTTCGATCTCCAGGTACGAACAACCCATTAAATCAAGAAATAAATAAAGAACAATTCTAAATAAATTTCAGATTTAATAAAATTAATTTCAGACCAATCACCCTCGACAAGAAACTGTTTCTTGAAATAAATTGCAATCTGCACAATACCCGGATAGAATAGCTTCTACTAAATTGCGCAGGGTCAGATCTGATTTCTTCGTTCAAGATTTGAACCTATGGCTTTGATACCACTGAAAGAATGGTGGGATCTATCGTATGGAAGCCAAGAAGGTTGCGGAATTGGGTGGGGCAAATTTCAAAAATTTCCTACCCTTCTTCCAACTAGGTCATATTCTCTGATTTTAGAATCATTATTCAAGGATCTACTTGAACCAAAACCGAACTAGATCTGAACCAAATGCAAATGGAAGGGTTATACCTGATACGGAGAATCAGTATCTCCCAATGTCAGTGTTCACGCCTAAAAAGAGGTCCAAGACCTGCTCTTGCTAAAGATGGCACAACAACGGTGGAACAGAACTAGCAGTGTGCATCCTACACACCGAATGCTTCACAAGAATTCGTTAGAGACTATGAGCACCGAAGTGAATCAGTCTTTCAACAAAGACTGATATTAAGAACTCCTTCTTGATCTTTCCCTCTCAAACAGATTGAATCTTGCAGTGAATGGCGGCGGCTGGAGGAGAACTATAGAGATGAAGTCGGCGTATACTGCTTTTCTTCACTCAGGAATATCTGAGATCCTATCTCAATTCGTAGGAGGTTGTTCTGCAAAAACCCTTGGATCAAATTCTGTTGATTCTCATTAGGGTTTCTCCTCTTTTTTCTTGATTAAGAAATCTCCTAATCGTATTAGGAGTTATCCCAATCCAAATATGTATTTGGATAGGGGATAATCTTAATCCTATCTGCAGATTAGGTTAGCCTACTCTTGATCTTATCAGGAGATTACCATATTCAAATCTTATTTGAATTTGGTCTCCAGGAGTGGATAGGGTTAAAACCCTAATCCTTTTAGCTAACCCTAATCTCAGATCCGCCCCATAAGTGGGTGATCATATTAGCCCCAGTTCTAAATGGGCTTTAGGCCCAATAAGTATTAAGTGCTCAACTAGTTTCCAAACTGCTGCCCAGTTGGGCTTCTTTGTATGGTGTGGGAACCAAGCATTGATCTGCACATCAGTCACACGGGTTCGGCCCAGTCTGTGTTACAAGACTTAATTGAATTCACTGGAAAGCCCAGTGAACCCCTTAAGCCCATCACATGGACCCTATGGGCCCAACACTTACACTAAGTGGTCCTTAGGCCAAGCCATCTTATAAAAACCTAGGAGCTGTGGGCAGATGCAAGATTTCCCATCAGGCATTACCCTAAATAGTCTTACACTTAACCTCTCAGCCCATAATGATCAAGCACTGCCTGACAAGAGAGGACCTCTCCCTTGGTTGCAAGGAAGAGTGATGCACTCTCTACTCACATGGATCCTGGGAATTAAAACCATTTGCTAATATTTTGAAACCGTACATATCTATATATCATATATATAAAATTTGCAAAACAAAATTCCAACGATTGAAATCAACTTTCGACAGTTTGGTTTCCAGCAGAGAGAGTGCATCTCCGATCATAACCTTTGTCTGACAAAGGGGCTAATCCTGTCACTATGATCACCCATTCAGATGAATTCTCAAACTGTCCCAACATACCCAGGTTTTGACCCCCGCTAAGAATCTCACTGATCTTAACCCCTTTGACTACTGATTCTTTTCTGTTTTGTAGAGAAAAGATAATGACAACACCAAGAAAGGAGAAAAAGAAGGGGCTAGGAGAGTGGAAAAGGCCGAAAAGGCTGCACTGTTGGATAAGGTCATCATCTTTGCCTTGTGATTATGATTCATTACTTGGTTTAATCTATATTTCAGTTGTTGCTAAAATGTTTTATCTTTTGTAGAGTATTGAGGAAGAATTGTTAGAACGTCTTAAGAATGGAGTTTATGGTGACATATAAAACTATCCTCTTAAGGAATATAATAAAGTTCTTGATATGGAAGGACTATAGGCTGCTAGTGAGGATGAAGAGGAGGAGGTATGGTCATCAAAATTTCTTCTAGTTTTTCCTATTCATGATCTATAATGTGAATACCATTGTGTCTTATGCTGACATGAGCAGGAACCAGAGATAGAATATGTAGAAGTCTATGAGGAACTTGAAGAAGAAGAAGATATGGAAGATTTTGGTGGCCCTAAAATTGATGAGTCTTTGAAGGATGATGATTCTGGTAATGCAACATCTTTTATTCTTATTGCCGATCTCATCATCATTCAAGCATTAGCCTAACTATATGTGGTCCATTGTTAAATTATGAGTGCTTAAACCATTTCTTGCTACTTGGACCTATGTCCTTTTTGCTCTACTACCCCTAGCCCTTCTAGCCCATTCAACTTGAAGCAGATCACTTCTTATGGGTGTTGTCAATGGTCTTATGCACATGACAGCCATTGTAAGTCTACTTTCTCTCATTTTGTCACCTATTGGAGCCACTTTTGGGTTCCTTTGAATGACTTCATTTCCGACCCTATTCTTTCTAGCTTTTCCACTCAGCCATATCTGCATACACGTTTGCCCAACATTTTGCTCCACATAGCATACCTAGCCTTACAACTATTTTTAGAATTTTCCTTTTAATCTAAGTGATATTCATCTATCACATAAGACTTTGGATGCAGCCTTCCATTTTGTTCCCATCATGCTCTAATTCTATGGGTGGCATCCTCCTCAATCTATCCATTGTTGTTCATCCATTCATTGCAATAAAATATCTTCTTATAAGGCAATGAAAGTTATACAATCAGTATTTTTTATACGGGAATTAAGAATTTCAGAGCCTAACATAAACTTGTTTGGGGTTGCCTCGAGGGGTGTGGTACAAAGGTGACTCATAGAATCAAGAATGCAGTATGTTTTACATCACATTTGCTATTTGAAGCAATGCAATTAAGGAAAAAAAAGACGATGGGTTTCAGATGCTTGAAAATGCTTTATATGTTTGCTTTTATTTTTAAATTTTCATTTGAATACATTTTGCATGCTATGTTTATGTATTTTTATTTTAGATAATAGTTTTTTTTAATTTATTTTAAAATTTAAGTTTATATTTTTTTATTAACATTATGTATAATATTTTTTGATTTTTTTGCTTTTTTTTTAAATTTTTGGCACTTTTTTGAATTTTCTGACCTTTTTTTTTGTAATTTTGTGCCTTGCTTAACCGTTCATTAGTTTATCAATTAAAACAATGTCATCATCAGACAACATACACCATGGGACCTCCTCCTGAACGTGTTTAGTCAATTGATCAGTGCTAAACAAGGGCTAATTGTTGAACCTTGGTGAAGACCAATCTTAACTACAAAATAAGAGAATTGGAAAATAAATGGACCAAAGTAATGGTAGTCTTGATGTGAGGCTAAGTCAAGCATCAGCATTATATAGTAAGGATTTTACTTCAGACATGCATTTATAAGTACATAGGTATAGAGGTTCTGTGTGTGCATTATTCACATTGAGTTTGAACTCTTGACAATGTTAAACTCTCTAGCACAATCTCAATTTTTCTACCATATAATTCAGAGCTAATAATGGGACTAAGTCTTAATTTTTTTCTTGTAAATAGCTCTATATTCGTGCATGCTCTTGTTTTATGCATGGATACCCACTCACCAACGTGTATCCAAAAGAATGTTCTGGTTCTGATAATAGATTGAACATGATCAGTTAATGATGATGCAGATGACGTTGGTGAATATGGTGAAGATATGAAAGCAGTTCATTGGAAGAGGGTGATTATTGAGGTAAATATCTATCACATTCTTGTTATCCCACATCCATGCACATGAAAAGCTACTTTCACTGTATTGCACAAGCATGCAAAAAGACATGGTTCACCCACTTACACATGCATCATATCTCACTACTAAGGAACAAAAAGAAGAATCAAAGGGAAAAGGTGGTCATCATCCTGACTCTGAATGAGTATATCAATTATTGATTGAGGTCTTCTTGGAAATGTATGCAACTTTGAAGTGTTATAGTACAGAGGTTTCTCCCATAAATGAGAAACCACGGTGCAATTGATGGGCAATCACTTCTTTTCTACTGTTTTTACCGTTAAGAATTCCCTGCTAACCAAACAAAAATCTGAAATTTTTGTTGTCATTGTCAGGTTGAACATGAAGATGCTGGTGCAAGGCAAAAGGAAGTCCAATGAAAGAACCTACGAAGAACATCTGGAATTAAGCTACCAACAACAAGTGGTTATTGAGCCATATACAAGTTGTATCGTCTCATGGGTCCCTTGAGGGTGGAGAAATGCTTAGCATCAAATTTTTTATTTAATTTTGACCGCGATATATAATCGCATCAGATTTTGATCTTTGAAGAAAACCATAAAGGCAAAATGTTCATGAGATCAGCTACACAACATTTATGAATGGAAATTTTGATTTGTATATTGCGCTCTCTCTCTCTCTTTCATGATATTTGATTTAATACAGAACTCATTTTCACCCAACACACTCAATCGTTGTTGCTGCTTCAGGCCTCTCGATGTAATCTTGTTAAGTTAGGATGACAAATTAAGCTCAATTCCCTACACGTTGCAGCTTATGCAACCAGACAGGAAACCCACACACTGTAAACAAGACAATTAATTAGCTGGTAGTTAAACAATAGTGTTAGAAGGATTAAATAAGGCCTCAATTTTCTTTTCTGCAAACACAAGGATTAAATAATACATACTGTAAACAGAAAATAACCCTGCATCATGGACAATCTAAAGGAAAGTGCAAATTGCAAGATCTAAATTGCCTGAGACCATAGGGAATAAAAACAAATTGAATCAGGCATGGCAAGCAACCTTGACAAGGAGATTAGGAACCATTGATATCACTCCAATACTATCCATCTATGATGAGTTGATGACTAGGAGACCAGTCTTGTAGGTGAATGGTTAGTTTGCAAGATCAAAAGAAAAACAAAAGATATAAGTATTTTTTTTAATTATTTTCATCATATATACATGTTTTAAAAAAATAACAAATTTACGAACATACAATATATATAATATATTTATAAACAAATAACACATATATGTATTATATATTTATATAAATAAATATATAACATATATCGGATTGCATCTTCTCGGATCGGATATGGGTGATCCGAATCCAATCTAAAGATCCAAATAGGGGTCATCCCTAAGGCTGTGTTTGGTTTGAAGGAAAAAGTAGGGAAAGGTAGGGAACCTTTACAAACCTTGCATAGGTTCCCTGCCTTTCCTAGTCTTTTTAACAATTTACATATATACTGAATCCTTATGAATACCAACTATGGCTTAATTTGTATTTTATCAATATTGGCCCTCACCTTCATGTTTAATATTTGATCATCCAAAAGCAAAATGATACTTTCAAAAAGGGCATTTTTCATGCAAAAGTTTTGGAGATTCTAGAAGGTTTAAGACATGGTTTTCAAAACCAGACTGGACTGGATGGTCAGATTGGAAAAACCAAGAACCAGTTTGGTGATCAGTTTCATTTTACTTCAAAACCGTTAATTCATCAAAAACTGTTGATTTGGTCAAAAAACTGTTGACGGACGGTCGAATCGTTCAAACCATTCAACAATTAGGCTAGTTTTTATTTTTTATTTTTTTGTCAGAACATGTCATTCGTTCGGTTCGAACTGTTAGACCATTTGACCCAGGAACCAGACCCCTAACTGATTCATTGTCCGAATTGATTTTAAAAACCTTGGTTTAAGAAATCTTAAAAAAAGACCCTTTGTCCAAAGTTATCGTAATTGGTTGATTGTTTGCAAAAAGGAAATTGTGTTCCTCCAAAAAAAAGTTAGGTTCCTGTTAGAGGATATTAAGATTCCACATAAGATTGCTTGTGGAATCTTGGAAGTCTCTTTTCTTTTTATCCCTAGAAGTTTCAATAGGTCAACTCACTTGTTGGTTAGTTATGGTTTTATGTATTTTTTGTGAGTTTGAGGGTGTTCTTCCTGTTTTGTTGTCCAAGTCTTTAGAAGACGTAGGTTACAACTTATAACATGGTTTTCAAAAACGGAGCGGATTATAGACAGTCGGATCAGAAAAATTAGGAACTGGTCAGATAATTGATTCTGTTTCACCCTAAAAGCACTTTTCGGCCAAAAAAACTATTGATTTTGTCAACAAATCGCTGATCTAGGCGATTGAACCATTGACCCAAACAATGCTTTTTGGCAGTTTTTTTTTTTTTTAAATCCTAATGGGTCATCCTTTCAAATAAGAGTATTGGACCATTCACCCCGGAAATCAGTCCCCAGAATGGTTCCTTATGGGATCTGGTTTTAAAAACTTTGGGTTACAAGCTTTGTCTGATTAAGGTTAGTTTTTTTAAGTTTGCTTGCCTTCGATTTGTGTGCTTTCGACTTAGTCTTGTGTCATTTTTTCTTTTATAATGAATATATATTTTCCCACCAAAAAAATTAGTGTATTTATGATCATCTAAATTAGGATTATAATTTATAACTTCTCTTCACTTTTCTATTAAATATGGTTTACTATCAGCCATTGTTACTTTTCAATGGCAAAAAATAACCCTGTCTTATCAATCTACATTCTATCGATCTATCCTATTAATTTGTTTATATAACAAAAATACTTACATTTTATTTCTCACAACCTACTTACCAAAAAAATATCTCACAACCCACCAGCAATTCAATTCGGGTGAATGGATGAGCCTATTTCCAAAATTTTGGTTCAAAAGGGAAAAGGTTGAAGAGAGGGGTATCACTATAATCTTGCAAATATATTTGTGTATTTCGTCCACCAAAAAATATGTACTATTTGTTATAATAGAAAATGTCTGATTAGAGGAACTTGTCCAGACTTGGCCCATTGCAGATCTCACACAATGATTTGCAACTGGTTTTGGGTTTGTGATTTTGTCTCGATGATTCGGAATTGGTTCTACATTGATTTAACCCAGACTCAATCAATTAACAACCCTATTTCAAATGTGACATCACCTTTTTATATTGATCTCTCAACCAATGGTCAAATTTAAAAATAAATGGTTTTCTTTTTTTTTTTCTTGGATAGTTCTACTTTTGGTATTTTGGTGATACATCGAATCTCCCACAGGGGCAATTTGAATAGTGCAACACCATGCTAATAATCATGATTTTCAAAATTGGACCAAACCGAATGGTTAGACCAGAAAAAATGAGAATCGATTAGGTAACTGGTTTCAGTTTTTCCCCAAAATTGGATTTTCTTCAAAAACCATTGATTTTGGTCAGCAAACCGCCAACCCGGGCAGTTAACCATTCGAAATGGGCTGGCAGTTTTGATTGCTTTTTATTTTTAATTTTTTGTCAAAATGGGCTGACTGTTCAATTCAAATCGTCCAACCATTTGACCCGATAATCGGACCTCTGACCGTTTCGATCTCCCAATTGGTTTTAAAAACCAACCGGCTAATATACCAATTGAGTCATCCCTCAAATTGGCACTTTTTCTAATAATTGGTTCATTTTTACTCATGGATTAACATGTAAACTTAGATTTAATTTGTTTAGATTGGATTTTCAGATTGGACTTAAAAGTGGAATTATTTATCTACTTTGTTTATATGATTGGATGCCCATGCCTCATCTTAACCCATCCTGAAGTTAGGGTTTGTACTTTTTAACCTCAAGCTTAAGGCTTGGTCGGTTAGTTAGTTAGTTAGTTAGGTAAGTGTTTATTGGGAAACATTTTTCTAGGTAAGTGCATTTATCCATATATTTTTGTTTTGTAGGTAAATAAAATAATTATCACTTTAACCATAAAAATTCAATTATCAAAAGAGGCATTTTTGTCCCATCAAAGTATTGGCAACTTTTCCTTTTAAGTGAAAAAGTTATTTATTCATTAGTAGAGGAAGTGATACCCATAAAAATAAAATTTCCCTAATCACCACATAAATCTGAAAATAGAAGGTTTTTTGGTCATAGCTTCCCGTTGACCAACTTTCCCCCTTTTGCCTAATATCCATTCTCCCTCACATGTGAATGTTGTGTTGTGGGTAGGGTAGTCAATTGGTTGATTATCAACAAAACCACCCTAACTCGGCCCTGTTTCTTGATTCCTCCACCGGACTGGACTAACGCCCTGCTTACCGCCTTCACCATTTGTCCTATTTCTTTTTCTGCCATCAGTCTACTTGGATCTCATTAGCTCGTCCCTACCATCACTACCCCCTTGCTATCAAACCGAACAGAGACCGTTGTGGAGGTAATATCTTGGCTCAGGCTTTGTTAAATTTAAAGCTAGCTCACCGGCAAACATCCTACATTCTCATTGAACTAGGTTATATCCTATTTTATTTCCTAGGGATTTCTCTTCTCTGAATCAGCACGCTAATGTTGCGTCTGAGGCTGTGAACTTCAACCTGAGTTCGCTGGCTCTGGCTTGAAAATCCATTTTCCGATAACTGTTGGTGTCTAAGAATCGATTTCCCAATTATGAGGCTGAGATCGTTGGTGCCGATGTAGAGAGAGAAGATAAAGGTGTATGAGAGCTTCATCAATTGAAAACTCTAAATCGACAGTTGAAATTGCGGATAATTGGTTTTAAGTATAACCCCTATTTTTTGTTTCTTCCATCGAATTAATCAATCAATTCATGTTCTCTATTCTCTCATGCAGTCAATCCAACTGTAGATCACTGTTATTATGGTTCAGTCAGTAGAAGACAAAGAATGGTGTTTTGATTTTAGGGGTAGTTTTGAAAGTTCTGATACTAACTTAGACTATCTCCAAAGTTTAGGGGAAAGTGGAATTTTCCCTTTTGGTTTGAAGGAAAAAAGGTAAGGAAAGTATGGGAGGAAGGAAAAGTAAGAAAAGAAAGGGAAACTTGAACTTAAACAAATATAGGTTTTCTTTCCTTTCCCTATTTTTTTCTGCAAACCAAAAACAACAATTATGAAGGATAGTTGATAGTTTGTGTTTTTTAAATGTTTCATTCAAATAATTAGGAGTTTTTATATTTGCTCATGTTATTTTGCTTATTTATTGATTACATGCATATAATATGAAATTAGATGTGAGTTATAAACCTGATATGCAGCCTTTAAATGCATGGAGGGTTTGAATTCTAATAATAATAATAATTATTATTATTATTATTAATGCTATTATTATTTATTAAAATTATTATTATTATTATTATTTTTTATTTGGGTGTATGTGGTACTTAATGTGTGGGTCCTTGCGGGCTTTCATGTGTCACAATGTAGTGATGTGACGAGTTTTTATTGAAATGTATAGTATAATATATGAAAAGTATTGTTTATATGTATGGGTGAAATGATGGTTAAAATTGTTATTTATGATAAAATAAACACTTGTGAGGAAAGTAGTTTACCAAACATTTTCACCCCAATAAGTGCTTAAAAACCCCAATAAATAATTTGGCAAATAGGTCACCAAACATCATTAAGTGATCGTTACCACATAATCACCATAGGGGGCTCATGGTTCGGTTAATTGAAATGTGGGGCTTTTTTTTGAATCGAACCGTTACTACTAGTTTTTGAAAATCGGTACCTGAAACCGAACTAAAACTAGTCGGTTAAGCGGTTGAGTTCTAGTTCGGTTTTTTAATTTTTACAATATATTATAAAATTATATAATAAAAAATTATAAATATATATAATCGTCGGTTATGGTTTGTAAATAATTTTTGGTTTTTTAATATATTATAAATATATATTTATATATAATGCATATAATAAAAATTTATAATATATATAAAAAATATAATATATTTTAAATAATAAATAATATATAATATATTATAAATATATATTTATATATAATGCATATTTATTAATTTATAATATATTAAAAAAAATATAATATACATAAATATATATAAAATATATAAAAATATATGCATATCGGTTGGTTCAGTTAATTACTGGTTTTCTATATTAATTAACTGAAATTAAATTAATGCCTTCAGTTTTTTAAAAACACCGAACCGATCGATTCGATTAACCAATTTTTTTGTTCGATTTCGGTCGGTTTGTTTTTCTTTTCTCACCGCTAAATCACCAAAGATAGCCTATATGGACTACGGGCCTACGGGGTGCTAGCGTAGCGTTATACTTGGATTAAAAGTTTTCATACGTGTACTATTGTTGCACGTGAAAGTGGGGGCAAATATGTCTTTACGCTCGAATTTAGAGCTCTCTTCAATGCAACGCTGCCCTAATCTTCGTTCCTTTCTCAGTCCCCACCGTCGCACGTAGCTGACTCTGAGACAGTCGAACTGAAGAGAACAACTTTCGGCACCATCGTCACCGGTGGACGGCAGACCGCTTCTTCATTTTACAGCGATACAGGTATTTCTTCTTGTTCTTTTTCTTTTCTGTTCAAATTGGTTAGGCTCAATTTCAGAAACCTGTATGAACAATTTCTGTTCAGAACCACTCTTACAAGTTACAAGTTACAACGTTCTCGTGCTCCTATTTTCCTTCTCCCTACGACTCTCATTTCTCCTTCCAAACCTCCCATGTTTCTGTTACTCTTACAGATAGAAGAAACCATGGTGATCTTGTCTGAATCATGTCTGAACAAGTTTCCTCTCGTAAAAACCTCCGAACCAACTATTTTCTTCCCTGAACGCAAAGAGTCTCCTTGTTATGGCCTGTTAAGACTTTAGACTTTGGGTTCTTCAAGATAATTCACCAAGGTTTTCCAATGGACTTCGTCTCCAGAATTATATGCATTACATGATGATAAAGTTATATGCAAAACTTTCAATACTAAATACCTATATCGTGTCTCCTTATCCATGTCTTTCCATCTTGCCGAGTCAGACTTCCTGTGAATGTATTGGATTCTACTTCTGTCTGACATGTAGCTTTGAGGCCAGGTTCTGACTATTATATCTCTTATTCTATATTTGTAGATAAGGAGAGGGAATTAGGAGAGGCGCAAACGGAGATCAAGGCACTGAAGTACTCTGAACATCTCAAAGAAAAGGCTGTTGGGGAGGTAACTACATGAAATAACAAGATGCCAATTTTGTATAAATGTTTGGAAATGTCAAAAGGCCATTTCCCAATGAGATCTCTTAAAGGGATTTTAATCGATGTGTATTTAACAAATAACATGGTGAGCAGATACTTAACAAATCAATCACAGTCCAGCGATCCACCTTCTAGACTGGATCTTGCCAGCATGGGGGTTCTCTGAATCTTATCTTGTAGACGTTTTAGTTCAAAATGACCCTATTTTTATTTGTATTTTGTATATATAACAATTTTTATTACAACTAGTTCTTGGTACACTCATTCAACTGCAACTTCAGGTCGGCACCTTCGAAGTACACAGTGAAGATTGGTGCATCAAAGTGATTGGTTGTGATCCTAAAACATGAATTTACTAGGTCTCAATTTGGATGTCCTGCATCAAAAATATTTGTAGCTGAATGAGTGCTCTAATGGTGCCTTGACATTCGATAGTAGACTAGCAAGATCTTGTTCTGAATGGTTTGTTTCACATAGAAATGATCTAAAGAATTTACATGATCAAACCAAACATCATTCTCATTATGTGAATGAGAAATATAATTTTTTGGGTCATTTTACCAAATACTTCATATTCTTTTTTTGAAAATTGGACTTCAGAGAAATGATTCCTAAAAGAATAATTCTGAAAAATAGAAACACACAAAATTGATGCCAAACACGACCTAAATGTTTTTATCACTTATTTTTATCTTGTAGTGTCACTACAGAGCTCTAGGTTAGGGCAATGCATTGGTTAAAGACTTTGGATTTGTTTGATCATTTCGACTTTATTGACTGTTGGAGGGATTGGTTATCAGTAACAAGTTGTTCCTCCTCAAAGATAAAGGTAATGACAAGCTGGGTATCCCCTCACGGTTCTTTGAAGCTGAATTTTGATGGAAGTAGCTAGGGTAACCTGGGTCCCTTTGGTTTGGGAGGTGTACTGAGGATGAGGCTGGAGAGGCTGTCTTACTATATTCTGGCCCTTTAGGTGTTGGTAACTCTATTAGGGCAGAGCTGTTGGCTGCAATATAAGGAATAATTCTTGCAAAAGAAATGGGTGTGGAGTAGCTTCTGGTTGAAGGGGACTTTAAGACAGTGGTGAACTGGTTAAATAATTCAGAGGATGTCACGTGGGACTACAAGATTGATATAAAAAAATTCAAATGACTGACAAGGAATATGTCTGTAACAATACAGTGGGTTGGGAAATCAGCTAATGCATTTGCTTATGTCTTGGCAAAACAAGGGACAAACAGGGAAACATTGTTATGAGTGCAATTGTAATTTGTGTCTAACAATCATGCACTTTTTGACGTAGTTCTTGTTTTTTCTGTATGGAGAGGCAGCACCTCGTGCCTCTCTGAGGGTATTTTCATGTAACCTATCTTTGAATTAGTGGAATATGACTCTTTACTTATAAAAAAAAAACACGACCTAAATTTTTTAGCTTCAAAGAATGATTTCTTAGAATGAGTTTTGGACATAAAAAAAGAATTAAGTCCAACTACCTTTATAAATCCAAGCTTAACAGTGATTCTTAGAATCACAAAATTCATCAGAATTTTGGTAGTTGATAGCTATGAATATATAACCCTAGCAAGTGCACTAGTTATCAAGTAGTATAAAATATCGTTCCCACGGGGATTTAACAAAATATGTTTTGGAACTACAATCTTCCCCAATTATCTAGACAACTGAAATTCAGAATTGAGCAAGGACTATTGAGAAAAAAAATTAGCATAAGAAAATAAAAGCGAAGGTGATCACTAATTGAATCTGCAAAGGATGGAATCATTAGGGCTTTTGGTCCACCTAACCAATGCAATGAATATTTATGGGTTCGATTTACCAAGATTAGTTGTCATTCTCATAAGTTGAAGTCTTTCCAAATTTATTTAATATTCTCTCTCGAGATATATTAAACCTACACCCATCAGGTAGCCCTTCGATCTCTCGAGTAGAACTCTCAAGATGGGAGTGCATTAAGTCCAAGAAGACCATGAAATTCAGATGAATCATGTATATATATCTCTATATACCATTTTATTCACACTATGAATTATTCAGTCGATTATGTGAATTCCTCTTTTGATTCATTCACATAACTCAAATCATTTAAGAGGTAGCCAGGCTCTTAATTGCCTTAAGCACAATAATTTGAGACTATATGAAAATCACAATCTTGGATAAATCATAGAAATAAAAATATATTCATTAACATAATTAGGCTTTCCTCAGCCCTAGCAAGAAACAAATCAGTTCATGATAGAAGAATTAAAGCAAACAAAGGGAAAGAAAGAACTCTTAGAATCGCCCATGATGCTGAGATCTCATTCTCTTGCCACAACCTTCTTCTGGAATTCTTGCTCCTTTCTTGACTGATTGCTCTTTTCTTCTTGATTCAATCCCCAAGATTGAGTGATTGTGATGCTTAAAGCTGGTCCACCCCCCCCCCCCCCCCCCTTTATATAGCTTAAAGGGGAGAGGGTGGTCTTCTACTTCCTCTTGAAGTTTATCTTGCAAAAATAGAAAGTCCTAGTCTAATCCTACTCTTTTTTTCTTTATCTAGTGAACTCAATCCCTTTATCCTTCTAAGATTACATCAAGAATTTAGATCTGGAAGGACTCTTCTCAGTTTCTTGTTCTTGGATTCGTATTAGACCTCCTCTGCGAATTGGGCTGCTGCCATGTTTTTCTGCAAGTTGGGCTTCAGCTGTGGATTGGGCTTTCCTACGAATTTGCCGTGACTTCGGGCTTGGATTTGACTTCGTTGCAGGCCGAATCAGCGAAAACCCAAAACACGAAAGTTGTGGCTTTTTCTCTTATCTTTCCATTGGGTCTTGAATCAGCCCAATTAGAGTTCGGATACGCGAGTTAGCCCCAGATTGCTGAAGGCTGGTGAAACTGTGAAAAATCATCCGATTTGCCTTTCTTTGCTCCTGATGCCTTCTTTCATGCCCTGAACCGAAATACAAGAGATATGAGTCCAATTAAGTACTAATTAGGTATGAAAGACAAAATATTTGAGGATAAAAATGTGATAAATTCTACTCTCATCAGTAGTAAGTGGAGGAGAAGGATCAATGTTTGTACTTTGCTTTACCACCCCTACATTTGTGATTCTTATCTATGGTGCCCCAACTGGTTACTTCAAGAATTATAGGGGTCTAAGGCAGGGAGACCCCTTCTGTCCTCTTCTGTTCATTTGTGTAACTGAGGCTCTGGATGCACTTTCTAAGAAAGCTATGGTGGGTGGGTTTATTTCAGATTTTGAAATGTGTAGGAATGGCCCAAATACTTGCCTTCTAGAAATTCCTGACATCACCTTGTTTTTTCTTGATGCTTCTATTCCGTAGTTGCAGCACCTTCTGTAGGTTCTAAGATGGCTATAGATTGTATTGGGTCTTAGAATAAATCTGGAAAAAGCTCCCTAGTTTCTGTTAACCGAGCTCCTAATTTTGACAAATTGGCTAGGTCTATATGGTGAACCACCTACCATTCTCTTATTTAGGGCTGCCTTTCAGAGCCAATTGTACTGCCTCTTGCTTCATTTGTGAACCAGTTATTGAGAGGTTTCACAAGAACTCATCTTGGAAGGCAAGGTACTTCCCTAAGGGAGGTAAATTAACACTAATCAAAAGTACCATGCCAAGCCTCCCTAGCCACTATCTTTCCATGTTCCAGGTCCCTTCAAAAGTTTCAAACAATTCGGAGAAGATCCAAAAGGACTTCTTTTGGAAGGAGTGGAAGGATGACAAGGAGATCTTGTTGACTGGGCTAGCATTTCCTTTCCTAAGCATATGGGTGGTTTGGGAATTTATCAAATTAAAGCAGGCAAATATGGGCTTTCTAATAGGGGTTGGATACAAATCAATCTACATGTGTTACTAATAGAGCAGTTTGGAAGGGAATCTGTAAGTCTTTGAGCTCATTTCCTTGAAGTTATTGCCAATAAACTGGGCAATGGCACTCAGCTGAGGTTTTGGTTTGACATTTGCTGTGTTGTCAGGAATCTAGCTGACTCATACCCCAGCTTTTTTAATGCTGCTATCAATAAAGATGCTACTGTTGTAGAAATGTTCTCTACTGATGGCCCTAATGGACTTTGGACATTTAATTTGATGATCATTTATGTGTTGCTGATATGAAAAAGGACTTTGGACTCCTGCTTTCAGAAGGAACCTTTTTGACTTGGAAATTGAAGTCCCGAAGAGCTTACTATTCCAGCTTCAGCAGTACCAGCCAATAGCCGCTGAAGATGACACTAGGATCTGGACTTGTAACGAGTTGTCAAAGGTTGCATCTTTGGTTGAGTTGTCAAAGGTTGCATCCTTGGTCTGGACGGCAGCCTTGGGCAAGTGCTTTACCAAAGACAAGCTGAGCAGAAGAGGCATTCGTATCACTTCCTCAATTGTCCACTTTGCCATGCTGATTTGGAAACTGGAGACTATCCTTTTTTTTTTTTTTTTTACATTGCTAATAAGTAGTCTCATTTGGGATCACTTGCTTGATAATCTATGCTTGAGCTGGGTCTTCCCTAGTACCTTTCTAGGCTTCTTAAATAGCTGGTATAATGAGGGCCTACCAGAAATGGTAAGCTAGTGTGGTTCATGCTCCCTGTGGCTGTTTTTTGGACCATCTGGATGGAGAGGAACTGCAAAATTTTTGAAGGCAAATCCTTTCAAACTGATTAAATGATAGGGACTCCAAGGTGGTAGTGGGCTGGCTTGGAGACCCAGACTCAGTGATATGGTGTTTAGAAATGAAATGAAGAAATTCAAATGGGTAGCACAACATGTGAATTTGACTATACAATGGGTGGGAAGGGAGACCAATGCATTTGCTGACTATCTAGCTAAGCAAGGAGTAGCTATGGATCAGTTGTTTTGGGCCCAATTTTATTTTTTGTGTTGTTTTCTTTTAAAGAGTGAGGCTGCACCTAGCGCCTCCCCTTGGGATGCTTGTAACAGGCATTTATCTTTTTGCTGATAATGAATTTTTAATGAACTTTTACCTATCAAAAAAAAAAAAAATCTCTTCGGCACAAGCTTCCAATCTTACAACCGATGACCTCATTTTGCAATTAATACATCTTCTGATATTTTGTATACTCAGTACATGTTCAGTTAAATACCCCAAAAAAAAAGAAAAAAAAATATGTGCAGTCTGTCATAGTAATGGGTTTGCCCTTGTTTCACAATTAATACAATATGCTTTACTTTTTCTCAAAAAAAAAAAAAAAAGAATTAATTCTCTGCAAGCATGGAAACTGCAGCCTCCTCTTAAATCTTCAGAACTCAATTGTGCTGCCAATCAATTGAGACTAAAAAGAGAGGGCTTTTTAGAAGATTTTGAGGACATTATCTTTATATCTGAAGATGGATATCACACAGGAGATAATTGTTTGCAGTGATAATTGTTATGCAACTTAATAATTTGCAGTGATAATTGTTTGTTGGTATAGAAGCTTAGTTTAGATGGAAGACTTTCAGATGGTAAAGCGTTGGAGAACTGAGATTGCCATTGAAGCGAAGGTTTTGCTGCTCGAACAAGGTAGGTTGACAGGTAAGAATATTTTGAAGATTAGAGAATGAGGAAAATCTATGATCATTTTGGCAGAGGAAACAATACTCCGGATGAAAGGTTTCGTAGATGGTGCGATTTTCTCCCTGAAGAAAGAAGGGTGGAAGAACACTATGACAGCCAATGGGAAAAATACGGAACAGAAATAAAAATGAATTTGAAAGGTTGGTACATTACTATTTTGGAATCTTTCAGTACTAATGAGGAAGAGGAGAGAGGAGGACCAGATTAAACTGATAAAGAGGTCTCGGTTGCACAGTTTGTTGAGCAAATGGGCTGTAAAATAAAGGATCCAAATGAGTTGAAGGTATTTTTGAGGTAAGGAAAGGTAGAGAGAAAACCAAGGAAGAGGAAGTTGAGTGAGTTAGAAAAGCTAAGGCGAGATGTAGAAGAAGATAAGGAATTCAGTGAGAGAAAGGGCAGAAAAAGAGGGACCAATTGAAAAGAGGACAGGTAAGGGTTTTTTTAGAAAGTGGTGATGAAGATTCTCAGTTGGAATGTTAGGGGGTTAGGGGGGCTAGGAAAGGCCTATAATAAAAGAAGTAACAAGAAGAGAGGATCCAGATTTGGTGCTGACTCAGGAGTTTAAGCTGATGGAGTTTGATAGGAGATGGGCTAGATCGGTGTGGAAAGTAAGGGGCATCAATTGGGCTTTTTGTCCTTTGAGGGAGTGGAGAAGCTGATTGGGAAGTTTACTGTTTCTATTAAGTTAAGACACAAGGTAGATGGATTTGAGTGGGTATCAACTAATGTGTATGGTCCAACTGGTTATAGAGAAAGAAGTGAACTTTGGGAGGAATTAGGAGACATTAGAGGACTTTGGGAAGGCCCTTGGTGTTTAGGAGGAGATTTCAATGTCATTAGATTCATAGAGGAGTCTAATAGGGTGAGGAGAGGTGGTAGCACTAGCATGAAAAGGTTTAACAGCTTCATAAACAGTTTTGAGTTGAAAGAGGTTCCTCTACTACATGGTCTATTTACTTGGTCCAATCTCCAAGAGAACCCTATATGCTCTAAGTTGGATAGATTTTTATTCACAGTAGATTGGGAGGAGCAGTAGGGGGACCATTATTTCTAGAGCATTGCCTAGGGTAACATCAGATCATTGGCCTCTTACCTTAATGAGAGAGGACCTCGGTACTAGAGGGCCCACTCCTTTCAGATTTAGTCTTTATTTAGAAGGCCTTTAGACCAGAGAATCTGGGTGGAAGGGTTAAGATTGGATAAAATTGTTCGAGGAGTAGAAGATGTGGCTTGAAAGAAATTTTGAGTTGGAGGAAATAAAGGAAGCAGTTTTTTCAATGGGTCGAGCTAAAGCACCAGAACCAAATGGCTTTACCATGGGTTTTTACCAAGACTGTTGGGAGATATTAAAGGAGGATATCCTTAAAGTGTTTTTTGAATTTTCCCAAAGGGAAGTAATAAATCCGGGGCTGAATTCAACTTTTATTGCTTTGGTCCCAAAGAAAGTGGGAGCAAGTCATCCAAGAGACTTTAAACCCATTAGTTTGGTTAATAGCTTGTATAAAATCATTGCGAAGGTTTTGTTAGAAGAATTAGAGAGGTGCTTCCGGAGCTAATCTCATAGAATCAAGGGGCTTTTGTTGGGAATAGGCGGATTGTGGATCAAATTCTAATTGCCAATGAGTGTGTGGAGGATATGTGGAGAACAAGGAGGAAAGGGATTGTGTGCAAGTTGAATTTAGAGAAGGCTTACGATATGGTTGATTGTTCTTTTTTGATGCAAGTGTTGGATGTCTTTGGTTTTGGGGAGAAATGGTGTAAATGGATCCTAGGTTGTATAGAAACTTGTCATTACTCCATCCTGGTAAATGGAAAGGTAGTGGATCACTTCTCGGCTATTAGAGAAATTAGACAAGGGGACCCCCTCTCTCCATTTCTTTTCACCTTGATTGCTGAAGTGTTGGGGAGGCTAATTGAGAAAGCAGATTCAAGAAGTCTTGTGAGGGGATGGAGAGTTGGAAAAGACAACATTTCTATCACCCACTTATAGTTTGTTGATGATACAATACTGTTTTATGAGGGGGAGGATGTGAGATGGGCCAAAAACTTGAAGTTGGTGATTCAAGTGCTTGAACAAATGTCAAATATGAAGGTGAATATCGATAAGAGCTGTGTGGTGGGGATCAATATGGAAGAAAGAGCTATATTGGAGAGGGCTGAAGCTTTGGGTTGTACGGTGTTTCAACTCTCAATGGCTGCTGAACTATTTGGGGATGCCCTTAGGGGATAACCCGAGGAAAGAGAGCTTTTGGAGCCCTGTAATTGATAGATTTGCTAAGAAGCTAGCCTCTTGGAAGAACTATTTATCTCTGTGTGGTATAATTACTTTGATCAATTCTACACTAACTAGTTTGCCTGTGTATTACTTATCGGTTTTTAGGATCCCAATGAAGATAAGTAGGAGTTTGGAGAAGTTAATGAAAGACTTCTTGTGGGAACCATGGAAGGATCATAGGGTGAATTGGGAACTAGTCTCTAGGAGTAGGGCTGACGGAGGATTAGGTTTAGGTAACATTCGGAGGAAAAATGAAGCCTTGTTGGGGAAATGGTTGTGGAGGTTGGGAGGTGAGAGGGATAAACTGTGGATGAGGGTAATTTTAAGTATTCACGGTCAGGCAGATGATGGCTGGGACATTAAGACTTTGGCAAGGTCTGTTGGTGCCTCTCCTTGGAAATCTATACATGTCATTCTTCCTTCATTTTTGCAGCACATCAGATATGATCTCTGCTCTGGGAATCAGGTAAAGTTTTGAGAGCACATTTGGGTCGGTGAGATACCTTTGAAAGACCAATTCCCTTCCTTGTATTCACTCTCCTGATTTAAGGGCAAGGTTGTGTCTAGCTTTCTAGTTCCTTCTAAGTCTAATTTTGGGTTTGATTGGGATGTGGGGCTTAGAAGAGGCTTAAGGGATGTAGAGGTTGAAAATGCCATGAGTCTGGTTCAGATCTTAGACCAGGTGGTGTTGGATTCCTTTGAGAGGGATAAGAGACTGTGGACCCTAACTCCCTCTGGAACCTTCTCTTGTGCCTCTTTCTTCAAGTCCCTACTGCCTTCATCCAGTCCATTTGCACAAAACTTTCCAGTTAAGGATGTTTGGGGTGAACCGATTCCTCCAAGGATTGGAGCCTTTTGTTGGGAAGCCTTCCTTGGAAGATATAATACATTCGACGTACTCTGAATTGGTGTATTCTTTGCAAGGCTAATGGTGAAAGCTCCTACTACTTATTAGCTTCTTGCCCCTTTGCTATTGATCTTTGGGAGTGGTTTCTTTCCTCTTTTGGTTGCAGGTGGACCGCACCACCAAACATTCAAAGTTTGTTTAGCCCCTCATTCTTTGGTTGGCCAAACAAAAGGGAAGGATAATGTAGAGATGTGTGAGGGCTGCTGTTTGCTGGACTCTTTGGGAGGAAAGGAACACCAAAATTTTCTTTGAAATTGAAAGAAGTAAAGAATGCCTTATTGTAGTAGTAACAGTGAGGGTGGTACATTGGTTGAAATCCTTGGACCTGTTTGTTGATATTTCTACAGATATGTTGCTGAATAGCTGGCTGGAGGTGGCAAATTTTGCTCCTGCTCGCTCTTTAGTTTGTCCTGTGTGGTCACCACCAGGAAGTGGACTTATAAAGCTAAACTTTGATGGAACTAGTGAAGGAAATTCAGGTCCATCAGGTGTAGGAGGGGTTTTCAGAGATGAGGATGAGAAGGTGCTCGCTTTGTATTCAGGTTCCATTGGGTTTGGAGATTCTCTCAAAGCTGAGGTCTATGCAGTACTGGAGGGTATAAGGAAGTCTAAGGAATTGAATATACAAAAGTTAGTTGTTGAAGGGGACTCAAAAGCTGGTCTTAAGTTGGTTACAAGAAGGTAGTGGACTTTGGAAATATGCTAATGAGAGGAGGGAGATTAAGTGGCCAACTGGAGGGCTGGAAATCAAGTTTCAGTGGGTCAAGAGAACAGCAAATGCATTTGCTGATGCTTTGGCAAAGCAGGGGGTGGGAAGGGATCAAATGTTTTGGGCTGTTCTGTAACTTTTTTCTTTTTTCTTATCTTCCTAGAGAGAGTTAAGCATGTTTATCTCTCTTTTTTTTTTTATCAGAAATGGTAACTTTCATTAGACATATAAAGAGAATACACTGTCACCACCCAGTCAAGGGTGTTTACCCCAAGAAAAGTACTTTCTGATTACAGAACAGCCCAAAACAAGTTTTCCTTGAAAGTTCCTTGCTTTGCAAGGGTGTCGGCTAGTCCATTTGTTGACCTCCTTGTCCACTTGAACAGTGCCCCAACCTCCCTTGCTAAGCAGTTTATTTCCCTCATGAATTGTCGATGTACCCAAGCCCCCAAGTTATGTGACTGCAACCACCCAATTAATAGTTTAGAGTCCCCTTCTACCTCAATATGGTGCAAGCCCCATTGTTTAGCTAGTCTTAGACCTTGTAGCAAGGCCATAATCTCTGCTATCAAATAGTCTCCATCACCTATCGGACCTGAATTCAGTGCAACCAGTCTGCCCTCCCTTTCTCTGAAAGCTCCTCCCACCCCAAAGGGACCCGGGTTTCCTAAGGAACTCCCATCGAAGTTCAGCTTCACCCATTGATGTGTAGGAGGGACCATTGCTCCTTTAACACAGACCTCAATGAGGAAGAGTTTGCCACAGTGTACCATCCTCTAAACAAATCATCAGCTGAATAATCTTTAAATAAAGGGGATGCTTTAAGCCAATGAATGACCTTGGTAGATATGTAGTCAGTGATTTGCTCCTTAGATCTTTCAAAACCCTGGAAGATCCTATTGTTTCTTTCTTCCCAGATTGACCACAAAACAACTGCTCTTATTGCTCTCCACATTGCTCTCCCCTTCTTCTTTGGAGGTCTAAAGAAGTTTGGATCAAAGAGTCTTACTACATCTGAAGGAGGGGTCCACCTACATCCAAAGAAAAGGAAAACCAATTCCAAAAGAGGCCAAACTATTGCCTTTCACCCCTGTTTATCTCTCTTTGGAGCGCTGTAACTAAATTCTTTTAATCTAATGAATTCCAATTATTGGAAGAATGAGGTGCTAGAGGAGCTCATTGGAAATTTTACAATCTCTATAAAGTTTAAACAACTAGAGGATGGGTTTGAGTGAGTGCTCACCAATGTCAATTGACCTAATGATTATCAGGAAAGGAGGAAATTATGGGGAGAATTGGGGGATATCAGAGGGTTGTGGAAGGGACCTGGTGTATTGGAGGAGATTTTAATGTATTCCGGTTCACGAATGAAACTAATAACTCCAGACAAAAGGTGACAACCAACATGAGGAGGTTTAATAGTTTGGTGGATACTCTCCAACTCAAAGAGATCCCTTTAATGCATAGTAACTTCACTTGGTCCAACCTCCAAGCTAACCCAGTTTGTTCCAAATTGGATAGATTTTTGTTTTCTTTAGATTGGGAAGAACATTGGGGTAGATTGATCTTGAGACACTAAGGAGTGCTGGCCCTACTTCGTTATGGTTTGAAAACATATGGCTAACACACCCGGATTTTGTTCAAAAGATTAAGGGCTGGTGGAGGGAGAGTAACCCTAGAGTGGAGTGGAAAGGAATGAGGTTCCATAAGAAGCTTCAATACTTGAAAGAGAGACTTAAGGAATGAAATTTGGTAGAGTTTGGGAGGATAGAGGAGAGGAAGGATACTCTTGTGGACTAAATTGAGGAGATTGATTGAAAAGAAGAAGATGGGAGTATAAAGAAAAGAGATAGGAAACAAAGATGGAATTTAAGCAAGCAGTTCGAGGATATCTTGTTCAAAGAGGAGATTAGATGGAAGCAAAAATTGAGGTGTAAGTGGATCAAGGAGGGTGATAGGAACATTGAATTTTTTCACGCCCTAGCAAATGGGAGAAGAAGTAAAAATTTCGTTTCCAAGCTAGAGGTGGAGGGTGCTACCTTAGTTCATCAAAATGAAATAGCAGAGGCTTTTGCAAATCGTTTCAGATCAATTTTCAGGAAGCCTCTAAATGCGAGAGTGTGGATTGAAGGTTTGGAGTGGCCTAGGCTGAATTATGAGGTGAGAGTTTGGTTAGAAAGAAAGTTTGAGTTGGAATAAATCCAAGAGGCAGTTTTCTCTCTTGGTCGCTCCAAAGCTCCAGGTCCAGATGGGTTCACATTGGCCTTTTATTAGGATTGTTGGGTTATATTGAAGGAGGACATCATGGGAGTCTTTGAGGAATTCTACAGAAGGGGAATAATTAATTTTGGCTTGAACTCCACCTTTGTGGCCTTAATTCCTAAGAAGAAAGAAGCCATTCACCCAAGAGATTTCAAACCGATTAGCTTGGTGAATAGTCTTTATAAGATCATGGCAAAGGTGATGGCCTGTAGGAATGGGAAAGTCTTCCCCAATATTATTGACCTAACCAAGGAGCTTTTGTCGAGGGAAGATAGACTATTGATCAAATTTTGATAGCAAATGAAAGCGTGGAGGATTTCAAAAGATATGGGAAGAGGGGTGTGGTATGTAAATTGGACTTGGAAAAGACATATGATTTAGTGGATTTGTCAGTGTAAGTGGGTGATGGGGTGTGTTAGGTCTTGTCACTACTTGTCTGCTCCATTTTGGTGAACGGGATAGTGGTGGGTTTCTTCTCAACTCTAAGAGGAATAAGACAAGGAGATCCCCTATCTCTGTTTTTGGTTACTTTGATAGCAAATGTCTTGGGAAGACTAGTCTCTAGAGCCGACTCCAGGAACCTAATAAAAGGTTGGAGAGTTGGTAAGGATGGGGTACCTCTAACTCATCTGCAATTTGTAGATGATACAATCCTCTTTTATGAAGCTGGTGATGATAGATGGTTTAGGAATTTGAAACTTAGCATAGAGCTGTTTGAGCTAATGTCTAATCTAAAAGTGAACCTTGACAAAAGCTGTATAGTAGGGGTAAATCTTGAGGAGAGAGAGATGGAAGAGTGTGCAAACATTTTAGAGTGTGTAGTATCCAATTGGCCAGTGAAGCCTCTTGGGGATAATCCAATGAGACAAAACTTCTGGGATTTGGTGCTAGAGAGATTTGAGAAGTGGCTTTTGGGGGGGGGGGGAGAGCCACATTGTATAAATCTACCCTTTCCAACCTTCTGATATATTTTTTAAGTTTTTAAAATGCCAGGGAGGATTTCCAAAAGGCTGAAAAAATTAATGAGGGATGTTCTATGGGACCTAGGTGAGCGGAAAAGGATCATAGGGTTAGGTGGGGTCTGGTGAGCAAAAGCAAAGAGTGTGGAGGCCTAGGGTTAGGGAATATTCAGAAGAGGAATGTTGCCTTGTTGGATAGTAGTTATGGAGGATTCTCCTAGAGAAAGAAAGGTTGTGGGTAAAGATCGTGGAAAGTATTCATGGGCTTGCTAGCAATGGATAGGATGCTGGAATTTTGGCTAGGACTACAAGAGCTTTTCCATGGAAAGCTATCCAAGTTTCTTTACCTCTCTTCATTCTGTGGACAAGGTATGATTTGCATTTCGGTAACCTCATTAAATTTTGAGAAGAAGTCTGGATCGGGGATTCTCCCTTGAAGGATAAGTTTCCTTCTCAGTTTGCCTTGTCTAATCTGAAAAATAAGTCTATATCCAGTTTCTTGGTGCCCTCACAAGCTTCCTCAGGGTTTGGGTGGAACTTGGATTTTAGAAGAGCTGAAGAGCAATTAGGGAGTCAGAACTGAATAGTACTGTCTCCTCTTAATATTCTAAAAGGTATTTTCTCGTGCTTCTTACTTCACTGGCCAATTGGATACTACACACTCTAAAATGTTTGCACACTCCTCTTCTCTCTCCTCAAGATTTACCCCTACTATACAGCTTTTGTCAAGGTTCACTTTTAGATTAGACATTAGCTCAAACATCTCTATGCTAAGTTTCAAATTCCTAAACCATCTACCATCACCACCTTCACAAAAGAGGATTGTATCATCCGCGAATTGCAGATGAGTTAGAGGTACCTCATCCTTACCAACTCTCCGAAGTTTGGGAGTTTCTGTTGGGAAGCAATCCTGGAAAGAGTCAACACTTGTGATCTTCTTCAGAGAAAGAGGCCTACGAGTTGTTTATCTCCCCACAGGTGTGTTCTATGCAAGGCTGAAGGTGAGACTGGTTGTCATTTACTGATTTCCTGCTCTGTTACTAATCACATTTGGGAGTGGTGTTCATCTTTGTTTGGGTGCAGATGGTCTCCTCCACCAGATGTACAAAGACTTTTTGCTCTATCCTTGTTTAGCTGGTTGAAAAAAATAGGAAGAGTTATGTAGAGATATCTCAGGGCTGTTGTTTGTTGGACTATTTGGGAAGAAAGAAATGGGAGGATTTTCTCAGATAGGGAAAGAAGACTGCTAGAAATTCTGGAGCTGATTCGGATCAGAGTGGTACATTGGCTGAAGTCTTTGGCTCTTTTTAAAGACTTTTCAGTGGATGATTTGTTCAGAAATTTGAAGGAAATTGCAAGTTCAGCTCCAGTTAAAGACACATCCTTACCCTCTTGGACTCCTAGTGGTTTTATCAAACTTAATTTTGATGGAAGTAGCATGGGTAATCCGGGTCCATCAGGTATTGGGGGTGTCTTAAGAAATGAGGAGGGAGTGACAATTGCTCTCTTTTCGGGGCCAATTGGATTGGGTGATTCTCTTAAAGCTGAGATTTCAGCTGTTATTGAGGGAACTCAAAGGGCAATCAAACTGAATATCACCAAATTGGTCATAGAAGGTGGTTCTAAACTGGTAGTGGTTGGCTGAGAAATGATACTGCTAATTTTTGGAACTACAGCAATGAGAAGAGGAAATTTAATTGGTTAACCAAGAATATTGAGGTGAAGATGAGTTGGGTTAAAAGAAGTGCCAACTCCTTTGCTGATGGGTTAGCTAAACAAGGGGCATCTAGTGACTCTTTGTTATGGGCTATCTTGTAATTGTTTTCTTTCTTGTTGTTTTGGTTAGGTGAGATAAGAGAGTTTATCTCCCTCTTCTTGTACCTGTGTTTTTTCTCTCTAATTATAATAAAATCTGCGAGTTATTGATAACACATAGGAGATGGAAGCCAGTCTGACTTTCAATGAATAAACACTTAATTTTTGTTGTTAAAATTTTACAAATAAAAATAAAATTAAAAAGAAAAAAAAAGACTTGCACATAAAACACTGGTTAAGCATTAGCCACTTTTAAAGTGACAACATGTGGTATGGACTAAAACAAAAATCCCTTCTTATCCAAACTCACTGGATTCAAATAGTGGGAAATCCAGCTCGCAATCCTTCTCTATTGAAATTATAAAGAGGTATTTGGTGTGTTATTTTTTATGTTTGAGCTTATTTCAGGCATACTATGATATTTGGGCATTTTCAAATAATTTTTGGTTCTGATTCAGCTATCCATGTTTCCAGAATTCAAAATATAATGATTTTTTTTAACACTTTTTTTTTTTTAATTTTCCAGCTTCTGTACATATTTTTAATTGAAATAGGAGGGAGAGGCAACAAGAGATTCCGAGATGCAGCATGATGAAGTTATATGGCAAGTCATCAGACACAACCACTGTAGTTTTATGGCCAAGTAAGTTTATAAACTATTCTCTTGGGCTCTCAGTTCAACCCAGACAATGAAAAAAATAAATGAATGAAAGAAGAAAAAGCTATTAGCTTTATTTAATTGCTTGTCTAGGTTTTATTCAATTTATCTTTTACCATCTCACTTGGGTTGGTTATCAGGATCACGACTGGGAATTTTTGTCGGAACCCGTATAATGTGACTGGAATTTGCAATCGAAGCTCTTGTCCACTTGCCAATAGTCGCTATGCCACCATACGGGACCATGATGGTATCAATTTTATTATCTTTCTATCATCTATAAAAAAATTGATTTTCTTTCTTTGAATATATCTTTCTGGTCCCCCCCCCCCTTTGCATTCAACTTATTTAGGTGGAACTTCTGAAGATGTTGAATTCAATCTAGCAGAAACCACCTGAAGTATTGGTAAACAACATGGAGTTCTCTATCCTATATTCCCATTGCTCTTGTTCAAAGAGTTGATTATCCCACTTCCCCTCCTGAGAACACTTGAAACATGGGGGATGGGAGGGATCTGAATAGACATCAGCTTGAATCATATGTATGCACAAGTGTTAAATGACTCACCTTATGCACATGGATGTGCAAAACATCAAAATGCGGAGTGGGCTGCAGCTCTAATCCATGTTTCAATAAGGTCATTGTAACTGATGAGGCTGCATAATATTGTTTGATCCCACGTAAGTGCTTTCCGAGGAAATGCATTCACTGGTAGATGGACGGGCTAGGAGGTTTTGTCAAATAGAAGCTTCACTTTATTGCAATTCTACTACTCAATCCTGCTACCCAAGTTCTTTTTTGAACTCTGCCATTTTCAAAACATGCTTCTTTTAATGATTTGTCTGACTCTTTGCTAATGGTCAATCTTGGTGCAATGGTGAAACCTCAGGCCGAGAGAAGTTACTTTATGCAAAAATATGCCGAAGGGAAAAGGTTAGGTTCATGTCAAGTTCACCCTCCCAAGACCCTGGATCACAGGGACCAGCATTGGGTAATAGCCCATATTTGTTTGACCCTTTGCTATTGTGTTCCCTATAAATGAAGTTCTTTTGGTATTAAATTAGTATCTTGCAGAAGCTGCTTGGTTCATGAATGGACTTCACATTAATGTTCTTTACATGTATTTTAGTTGCTATATTTCATTTTTATATTTTGTATTATGTGCCATTATGTTTTCTACTTGTACACTTTTCTTTTTCTATGTGGAAATTGCTTTCTCTGTTTTTTTACTTTTATGTAATCCCTTTTGTGGTTACCAAGATTTGGATGATGAAGGCTTCTTTTTGATATTGCAGTTGCTATGCCTCCCTTCTCATGTTGAGCCATTTATGCACTGTGCAGGAATCTTTTATTTATATATGAAAACTATAGAGAGGGCTCATATGCCAAATAAGTTGTGGGAAAGAGTTAAGTTGCCAAGAAACTATGAGAAGGCACTTGAAATCATTGATAAGTATCTGGTATTCCCCTTCACCTAAAACTTCACCCCTTTGCTTTTCTTCCTTTGTCTTGCACTTGGTTTAAAATACCTAATATTTCATAATTTTCATGAAGTTTACATTGCTTACTTTTTTACATTCATTTTGGACATGACAGATGTATTGGCCTAAGTTCCTTGTACACAAAACAAAGCAACGGCTCACCAAAATGACTCAAATGCGGATACGCATGAGGAAGCTTGCACTAAAAACAAGGTATGCAATTTCTTATGTAATCAACTATCTTTAGATTTTAAAATTAGTCACCTATAGATTTTATAACCATGATTTCCACCTATAGTAATATGATTCTTAAGCATGCTAAGCAATCCAGCACATGGCCACTTATGCATTTTTTTTGTTTTATTAGTTACCTTTTTAAGAGATATATTTTTTTGTTTTATTAGTCCATAATTTTATATCAAATTTTAAAGGAGATAGACTATCAAGTACCAACAGCTCAGCCAATGGGCCAGATACTCAATTTAGTATCGGAACTCAAAAGTATTAATTAATAAGATCATAAACAATTGCCACACAAATTGAGGTTTAAGGGGTGGTCTTTGGCCATCGGATCAGCCAACCAGCTACAGTGTTGTGTCATGTATCTGGGCATCTCCATGTGACTGCCTGCCCTGCGGGCTGCAGCATTCTTCTTCTCCTACTTCACTATCCTCTCTTCGTCTCTGCTTCTCAACTCTTAGCATCTCGTGAGGATTCCAACTTCATCAACGAAAATGAGGACTCACAAGCCCATCAACCCACACTTTCTGTGCTTCGAAAACCCAAGGCTCCGCCAAGCCTACATGCCTTGCAGACATGGAAGACAGCCATCTTCTCCAACCCTTTCAACTTCACTGCTAACTAGAATGGCCCCGGTGTCTTCTCCTACAGTGGCATCTTTTGTTCTCCATCCTTCTTCAATTCTTCCGTTACAGTAGTATCTGGCATCGATCTCAACCACGCTGACGTTGCTGGTTATCTCCCACCCAAGCTTGGCCTCTTAACGGATCTGGCTATTTTCCACCTCAATTCCAACCGTTTCTGCGGCATCGTCCCAGATACTTTACTGCATTTCAAGTTGCTCTATGAGCTCAACCTCAGCAACAACCGCTTCGTCGGCCAGTTCCCCAATGTCGTCCTGTCGCTCACATTGCTCAAATACTTGAATCTTCGCTTCAATGACTTCGAGGGCTCCACCCTTCCAGTCTCTTTGACAAGGACCTCAATACCTTCCTTTTTAAGAAGTATTACGAATGATGAATCATTAAAATGTTTTCTTTGATGGGAAAATATTTTTTTTTTCCAAATTCCCAGTCGCTTTTGGGCATCCTGCTCAGCCTATGCTTGACTAGAATTCTAGTTTAGTATTCTTCTATCGTTGGTTATTCACTTCTGGAAGTTGGATGTGGAGTATCATGGAAGAAACCTAGATTGTAAAATATGTCCTTTTTATATTAATGAAGCACTGATTTACATACATGGTTGATGGTGAGAAAGATTATATAGCTATCTAATATAGATTATCCCATTTTTAACAAGTAATCTGCATTTCATGTTTTCAAAATTATCTGGACCTGTAAATTATATGTTAAAATAACCTAGTTCCACTTGAAAGCTTATTTAGTTACTTCAGGTTTGAGTTTGGAGTCTGACATTAGACACCGTCTGCATTAAACATGCAGCAAGTGTTGTGATAAAGAACTTGAGTTTATGGATCTGAAACAAACTATGACCCTTCCAATCCAACCATATCTAACATTAAGACTTTGCAAGGGTTCCATCTTGCAAGATAGGATATATTATCGGATGCTGAATGTTCATTTACGGAGAAAGAAAATATGGCAATGCGCATACAATTACGGTTTAAAATGTTGGTTTCGTTGGGATTTGGAAAGGTTACCACTTAAAGATAAGAAATATGTCACAAGTATCAGAAATTTTGTGTGGATTTATTGTAAAAATTTTAGGACTTTTTGCATAAAAAATGATCAAGATTGGTCATTTAACAATTTTGGTTACGTTTTGAAACTAATAGCAAAAACAGTAAGCAGGAGATGTTTTGGTCTTTTCTGGACAAAAATACCCTTAAGTAAATGGCTGGTCTATGAGACCTTATTTAAGTACTCAGCGCGAGATGTTTTGGGCTTTTTTTATTCTTGCTTTGTTAGGTCTCTCGTCTCTCCCTCTCTGTAGCAAAAACTAAATGTGAATTTATGTTTCTTTTAGGAATCTTGTGTAGCAAAAACTAAACGCTAAAACATTTGTCAAGTAGGAATCTTAAAAGCATAGGGGCCAATTTGTGCTTGAGGCGCAAGGTGAGGCGTGTGCCTTTTTGAAGCATGGCGAAAAATTACAAAAAAAAAAACTAAAAAATAAAAAGTCAGAAAATTAAAAAAATGCCAAAAGAATTAAAATGCAAAGAAATATTAAACATAATGTTAATAAAAAATATAAACTTAAATTTTAAGAAAACATGTTATCTAAAATTAAGATACGTAAAGCGTATTCAAATGAAAATTTAAAAATAAAAGCAAACATACAAAGCATTTTCAAGCATGTAAAACCCACAATCTCCTTTTTTTCCTCAAGTGCATTACTTCAAGAAGCTAATGTTATGTAAAACATATTGCATTCTTGATTCTATGAGTCGCCTTTGTCCCACACCCCTCGAGGCAAGTCTGAACAAGAAGACCGTCCTCATCATCATAGTCTAGAGAGAAAGACGAAACTACTCTCCCTCTTCTCACCATCCTCACTGTCATAGTTTGGAGAGAAAGACAAAACTCTTCTCTCTTTACACGGTCTTCATCATCATGGTTTGGAGTTAAAGACAAAACTAATCTCCCTTTCCTCCCACCGTTGCTGATATCTAGGTTTTGTCACAGAGAGAGAGAGAGAGAGAGAGTTCCATCGTCATTGGAACTTGGAAATCAGAACCAAAGAGTGAAAAGAGTGTTGAAGAGAAGAATGGAATGCTCTTTAAATTAGGGGCATTTTGGTTCCAATGAAGACATTTTCTTGCCGTTCACTATTTTTGCAATTCTTTTTTTGCAAATGTATCCAATTTTGTCAATATGCAAAACTTTATTAATTTTTATGCAAAAGCCCAAAATTGTATGATAGTTTAAATATTAATCCATAAAAATATTTGTTATTATATATGTTTTTTAAATTTTAAAAAGACATGCTCTTGTGAATAGTATATTGTTATAAAATGATAAAAAAAAGATGCTTTTGGCATGATTACGATGTTTAAATATGGGCTCTTCACCCGCTTAGGATAAATTTTAGGGTTTTAAAATTATTATATAGTAGTTGCATATGTTTTGTTTATAAATATTATTTTGTTATGTTTATTTAATATAAAAGTTATAATTTGCATATTGTTGGTGTGAAAATTTTAATAAATTCTCATGCAACATAATTCACTCAATCAAGTTATTGAGTTTTTATTATTTTGGGTAAGGCCCATTCAGGGAATCATATGGATTGTTCCCCTTAATTACATCTCCACGAGAAAGTAGAGAACACCTTTTGATTCTGGCTTGGAGAAAGAACTTTTCATTTGCTTTTCTTTTACATCAAGTGTACAAGAATGAGAAGAAAGAAAAAGAAAATACAAATGAGAAACTATACAGCAATACATTTCTCTTTTCTTTTTAATACGAGGAAAATTTCCTTCTCACTCCTTTCTTCACAATAAACTGTAATCAATCAGATGAAATTCTGATTGTAGACAACCTTAATTGTTTGAATTTTGCATACCAAAAGGGAACCGTAGTCAATCAAATTGAACATTTGATTGTAGACTAATTTTCATCCCTCTGCTCTTCATTTTCATTTGAAGGGAACCATAATCAGCCTTCGAGAATTAGACTGTAGATGGTTTAATCCCTAACTTTGTCTTGAAAGAGGGACCATAATCAACCAAGTAGTGGCACCTGGTTGTAGGTGGTTTATTCCCCTCTACTCTTCATTTTCATTTGAAGGGAACCATAATCAGCCTTCGAGAATTAGACCGTAGATGGTTTAATCCCTAACTTTTCCTTGAAGGAGGGACCATAATCAACCAAGTAGAGGCACCTGGTTGTAAATGGTTTATTTCCCTCTATTCCCTTTATTAAAAGTGAATAAAAGAGAGAGGAAGAAGGATACATAGCAGAATACACACACACACATATATATATTTATTTATTTATTTATATAGGAAGTATTCATAGAGAGGACTTTCTTTTTTCTACCTGTATTGGTGAGACTTTTCCTTCCCTGTGAAGAGTCTCTCTGTCTGTTTCTAGCTTCCCCTTAAGGAGCTTAAATAGGGAGTGGGGTAGTTATGTAACTACCCCCTCCTAGGTGAAGGATACCTGTCCCTCCCACTTAAAGAGAGGGAACTCCCCACTTAAAGAGGGGGAACTCCTATACGGGATACTTTTTTAAAGTTTTAATGATTTGGCTAGCAGACTAGCCAACCATTTATTTGAGTTCTAATTTATTTAAATATTATTTGGATTAAAAAAATGCCTTCAACACATATGGATATATATTTTTTGGATTGATTGATTGATTTACATATGAAAATTCTTCTTATTCTATTACAAAAAAAAAAGGAAAAGTCATATATAATGATAAGTTTGAAAGAAACCATGAGTTTGAAGAAAAAACACAAATTATTTGAAAGAAACCATGAGTTTGAGAACTTTACATTTAATATAAATTTCTGATAAGTAGGACAATTTCATTAAGTGAAAAGAGAAAACCTTAACAAGCACCAAGGACAAGAGACAATCGGCATTTCATGTTGATAACTTGATACTCATGTAATGGAAACATTTTGTGGCAATACTAGGAAATATTTAGACATTTAAACCATTCATACAAGATGAGGGTTTTAAATGGTGGGAAAGTTAATTATTCATGGGTGTTCAGCTATCAACATGGTTTAACACATCATTAATGAGGGTTTTGAACTAAGGTATAGCAAAAGATCAGAAATGGTGGTGGTTGCATAACCAATGTTTAGAAAACTAGACCGAACCGCCCGGTCGAACTGGTTAAACCATGACCCAGGACCCTGACAGGTTTGGTCACACCCCAAAAATCGGACTTGCTCAAAACCCGATGAAACCCGGCTGACTGGCTGGTTTAACTGGAAATCTAGTGAGCCAGTCCCGATTTCTTGAAACAGCTCGGGTCTATACATAAGTGAAATTTTAAAATGTTGTTAACAAGATTTGAACAAAGGACCTCTTATTTTCATAGATTACTTAATTACCACTAGTCCACTTCTTTAATTATGCTAATTAATGACTATTTATTGAACTTATTACATTATTATGCACGTATTTTAAAGAAAATGCAAGTTAAAAGGCTTGAACCCTAGTCATTTGCTTTAAAAATTAAGAAGCTTACCATCCATCCACAATATTTAAGTACATTAAAAGTTGTAAAATATATTATATATAATATTTATGTGACCCGTAGTATATATATGTATGTGCCATGTCATCACAGTTCGACCTCCGGTTCGATCCGACTATGCTTGGTCCATTTCTCTAAACATTGTTTATAACTAAACTTCTCCTGCCCCTTCTTAACCCCTTTGACTACTGATTCTTTTCTGTTTTGTAGAGAAAAGATAATGACAACACCAAGAAAGGAGAAAAAGAGAGAGGCTAGGAGAGAGGAAAAGGCCGAAAAGGCTGCACTTTTGGATAAGGTCATCATCTTTGCCTTGTGATTGTGGTTCATTACTTGGTTTAATCTACATTTCAGTCGTTGCTAAAATGTTTTATCTTTTGCAGAGTATTGAAAAAGAATTGTTAGAACGCCTTAAGAAAGGAGTTTATGGTGACATATACAACTATCCTCTTAAGGAATATAATAAAGTTCTTGATATGGAAGGACTACAGGCTGCTAGTGAGGATGAAGAGGAGGAGGTATGGTCATCACAAGTTTCTTCTGGTTTTTCCTATTCATGATCTATAATGTGAATACCTATGTGTCTTATGCTGACATGAGCAGGAACCTGAGATAGAATATGTAGAAGGCTATGAGGAACTTGAAGAAGAAGAAGATATGGAAGATTTTGGTGGCCCTGCAATTGATGAGTCTTTGAAGGATGATGATTCTGGTAATGCAACATTTTTTATTCTTATTGCCGATCTCATCATCATTCAAGCATTAGCCTAACTATTTGTGGTCCGTTGTTAAATTATGAGTGCTTAAACCATTTCTTGCTACTTGGACCTATGTCCTTTTTGGTCTACTACACCCTGCCCTTCTAACCCATTCAACTTGAAGCAGATCACTTCTCATGGGTGTTGTCAATGGTCTTATGCACATGACAGCCATTGTAAGTCTACTTTCTCTCATTTTGTCACCTATTGGAGCCACTTTTGGGTTCCTCTGAATGGATTCATTTCTGACCCTTATCTTTCTTGTTTTTCCACTCAGCCATTTCTGCATACACGTTTTCCCAACATTTTGCTCCATACAGCATAGCTAGCCTTACAACTATTTTTAGAATTTTCCTTTTAACCTAAGTGATATTCACCTATCACATAAGACTTCGGATGCAGCCTTCCATTTATTTCCCATCATGCTCTAATTCTATGGGTGACATCCTCCTCAATCTATCCCTTGTTGTTCATCCATTCATTGTAATAAAATATCTTCTTATAAGGCAATGAAAGTTATACAATCAGTATTTTTTATACGGGAATTAAGAATTTCAGAGCCTAACATAAACTTGTTTGGGGTTGCCTCAAGGGGTGTGGTACAAAAGTGACTCAGAGAATCAAGAATGCAGTATGTTTTACATCACATTTGTTACTTGAAGCAATGCAATTAAGGAAAAAAAGAGTGGGTTTCACATGCTTGAAAATGCTTTATATGTTTGTTTTTATTTTTAAATTTTCATTTGAATATGCTTTACGTGTTATGTTTATGTATTTTTGTTTTAGATAATAGGTTTTTTTAAACATTTATTTTAATATTTAAGTTTATATTTTTTTATTAGCATTATGTTTAATATTTTTTGATTTTTTTGCATTTTTTTTTAATTTTTGGCACTTTTTTGAATTTTCTGACCTTTTTTTCGTAATTTTGTGCTTTGCTTAAGAAGGAATGCGCCTCGCCTTGTGAGGCTCAAATTGGCCCTTGCTCTTTTAAAACACTGGGTCTCCAATCCTAAGTGTATGGTGTACCCTGATTTGCACACCTATTATTAAATTTACATAGCATATATTATGTTATAGCCCTACTTATTTTAAAACCTCCTGTTTCTAAGTTATTTGTCGTCAAACTTAATTTCACATTTAACCTTTCATTAATTTATCAATTAAAACAATGTCATCATCAGACAACATACACCATGGGACCTCCTCCTGAACATGTTTAGTCAATTGATCAGTGCTAAACAGGGGCTAATTGTTGAACCTTGGTGAATAAGAGAATTGGAAAATAAATGGACCAAAGTAACGGTGGTCTTGATGTGAGGCTAAGTCAAGCATCCGCATTATATAGTAAGGATTTTACTTCAGACATGCATTTATAAGTACATAGGTACAGAGGTTCTGTGTGTGCATTATTCATATTGAACTCTTGACAATGTTAAGCTCTCTAGGACAATCTCAATTTTTCTACCATATAGTTCAGAGCTAATAACGGGACTAAGTCTTAATTTTTTCTCGTAAATAGCTATATATTCGTGCATTCCCATGTTTTATGCATGGATACCCACTCACCAACATGTATCCAAAAGAATGCTCTACTTCTGATAATGGATTGAACATGATTAGTTAATGATGATGCAGATGACGTTGGTGAAGATGGTGAAGATATGAAAGCAGTTCATCGGAAGAGGGAGAGAACAGGTTCTCAGCGAAAGATTGAGAGGGAGGAACCTGGTACGAAGTTGAAGAAGAAAGCAAGGGTGATTATTGAGGTAAATATCTATCACATTCTTGTTATCCCACATCCATGCACATGAAAAGCTACTTTCACTGTATTGCACAAGCATGCAAAAAGACATGGTTCACCCACACACACATGCACCATATCTCACTACTAAGGATCAAAAAGAATAATCAAGAAGGGAAAAGGTGGTCATCAACCTGACTCTGAAGGAGTATATCAATTATTGATTGAGGTCCTCTTGGAAATGTATGCAAAAGTGTTATACTACAGAGGTTTCTCCCATAAATGAGAAATAACTAGTTTGTGTTAGTGGCCAACTTGGTTAAATGATCTACTTGAGAGAAATATGCAATTTATTCACTAGGCAACCCTATAGCTATGCATCTGGAAGGTGGACACCACGGTGTAATTGATGGGCAATCACTTCTTTTCTACTGTTTTTACCGTTAAGAAATCCCTGCTAACCAAACTAAAATCTGAAAATTTTAATCACTTCTTTTCTACTGTTTTTACCGTTAAGAAATCCCTGCTAACCAAACTAAAATCTGAAAATTTTGTTGTCATTGTCAGGTTGAACATGAAGATGCTGGTGCAAGGCAAAAGGAAGTCCAATGAAAGAGTCTACAAAGAACGTCTGGAATTAAGCTACCAAGAACAAGTGGTTATTGAGCCATATACAAGCTGTATCGTCTCATGGCTCGCTTGAGGGTGGAGAAATGCTTAGCATCAAATTTTTTATTTAATTTTGACCGCGATATATAGTCGCATCAGATTTTGATCTTTGAAGATAACAACAAAGGCAAAATGTTCATGAGATCAGTTACACAACATTTATGAATGGAAGTTTTGATTTGTATATTGCTCTCTCTCTCTCTCTCATGATATTTGATTTAATACAGAACTCATTTTCACCCAACACACTCAATCGTTGTTGCTGCTTCAGGCCTCTTGATGTAATCTTGTTATGTTAGGATGACAAATTAAGCTCAATTCCCTGCAAGTTGCAGCTTATGCAACCAGACAGGAAACCCACTATAAACAAGATAATTAATTAGCTGGTAGTTAAACAATAGTGTTAAAAGGATTGAATAAGGCCCCAATTTTCTTTTTTGCAAACATAAGGCCTAATACATACTGTAAACAGAAAACAACCCTGCATCGTGGACAGTCTCAAGGAAAGTGCAAATTGCATGATCTAAATTGCCTGAGACCATAGGGAATAAAAACAAATTGAATCAGGCATGGCAAGCAACCTTGACAAGGAGATTGGGAACCATTGATATCACTCCAATACTATCCATCTATGATGAGTTGATAACTAGGAGACCAGTCTTGTAGGGGAATGGTTGGTTTGGGACATTCCTGGGAGTAAGCAATAGGATCGCACAACTGTGACAAGTGTTCTCTCTACCGCGCCATCAAGTGCCATCCATCGTGCCTATAACAGCCACTCCAGTGTCCAAGTGTGTATCATGGGTGGGCTATGCATGTACTTTTGTATGGGAGATTGCCAATGGCACTATTGTAATATTGTAGTATGCTTTTTCACCTTTTTGATGTTTCTTAATGTCACTCCCTCAAAAGCTTAACGTATTCTTTGAGGGGAGGTAGGTAGTCGAGTGAGCTCATAAGTGTGTAAAAGTTAAGCACGAGATCCCCTCGACACTATACTATGTGCTTGTGCTTACCACATATTAATGCAATACAAGTTGCCTTTTGTCTAATTTGTGTGCCTTCTTGTTGCCTTTTGTGTGTTGTTGCTTGCATTTGTAGGCTTTCTCGACCCCATCGAGCGTCGTACGGTGCCTCATCGATTAGCCCCGTGACAATTGGTATCAGAGCAGGAGCTCCTACACACACTCTGGACCTTGTCTTCGTCCCTACATCAACACAATAAAGAGCAACCGTGGCATTGCCGATGACACACCACATGGGCGGCCTCAAGCCCACGACACTGATGGAGCTCCACTTGACGAACCTACCAAGTCACAAGCCCCAAAGGGTCGTACAACCAAAGCTAGCAAGCACGACAAATCAATCGACCAACTAGATCGGGTTGTGAGGTGACAGTGGGAGAAACCCGAGATCGGGTTGATGAACTCCACCTCAACCTAGAGACGGTTGAGAATGTAGTGGTGGAACTAGAAGGACGTTTCAATGGCGCCTTCAGAGACATGCACACCACTATACAGAATTCGGGAGTTGGGCCTTCCCAAAGCAGCCTATAGGGCTTGCTAGACAGATTTCAAGCGCAATTGGATGAGATGAGAGATGAGATGACTCTCCTAAAGAGAGAAGTGGCCAACACACCTTGCACTCCCTCCACCCTAGCTTCCATGAACATCAAGATCCGAGAGCCAACACCTTACTCGGGTGCTCAGGGTGCTAGGGAGCTTGACAACTTCTTGTGGCAATTGGAGCAATATTTCTCCGCTACTGGCATCGTTGACAACCAAACTCAGGTACGTACAACTTCTATGTATTTGACTGATATCGCAATGTTATGGTGGCGTAGGTGTTGCCAAGACATTGAACGTGGAACCCGCACTATCGACACCTGGGTTGGATTCAAGCGTGAGATCAAGCGACAGTTCTACCTAGAAAATGTTGAGTACCTGGCGCGCTGGAGAATGAAGAATCTCAGACATCAAGAATCACTACATGACTATGTCAAGGAGTTTTCGGCCTTGACGCTGGAGATCACTGACATGTCAGACAATGATCTTCTGTTCAATTTTATGGATGGTCTCAAGCCATGGGCCGAGCTCGAACTCCAGCGACGCGGGGTTGGGGACCTCGCCACCGCCATGGCCGTAGCTGAGCAGCTTGTTGATCTGAGAACACCTAAGGAAGATGTGCAAAGACCATCCAGCCCACGTACCACGACTCTGAGTGGGGGTGATGAACAATCAACCTCTACAAAGGAGAAGCCAGTGCCTGCGGACAAGCCCTACAATTACCAACAAGGGAAGAAGTCACAAGGAGGCCCAAGCATTAGGGCCACCAAGCCACTAGGAGACCTCCTCCTGCGCCTTGTTACCTTTGCAACGGGAAGAATTGGACAAGTGACTGTCCAACCCGAAAGAAAATAACTGCCCTCATCGCCAAACTCAGTGATAGTGAAGAGAGCGATGAGGAGAAACCCACCGCGGCGCCAAGAGTAGGCACCCTCCAACTCATCAACGCCATGGTCAAGAAAGAGGCCACATCCAAGCGGCCCACCAAAGCCCACAAGGGGCTGAGTTATGTAGATATCACCCTCGGCGGGAGGCCGACCCAAGCCTTGGTGGACACTGGGGCCACCCACAACTTCATTTCACTTCTAGAGGCCAAGCGACTTGGCTTGACCACCAACAAACAAACGGGGTGGGTCAAGACTGTCAACTCCGGGGCCAAAGCAGTAGAGGGCATGGCCCGTGGAGTAGAACTCCGTGTTGGACCATGGAAAGGACCCATCAATCTATCTGTGGTCCCCTTTGATGATTTTCAGGTTGTTCTTGGAGTGGAGTTCCTCAAGAGGCGGAAGCAGCACTTATGCCACACATCAACAACTTGCTTATTCTGGACGAACACTCCCCTTGCATGGTATCTGTCTCATCAGCCATGCAGATACTTGGGAAACAACTTTCGGCCTTACAGTTGTACCAAGAAACCAGCAATCATGAAGACAACGCCACACCAACAAGGAAGAACCCCTGTCAAGTACCTCACCTCGACATTGGAACTGGTTGGGAAGTCGTCACCAGGAAGAAGTCACCCCCAAGACAGTTCGCTTTCCAGCGCCAACGCCAATGCCAGCGCCCAAGTTAGCACCAACATCGGCATCAGCATCAGCTTCAACACCAACGACATCAACGGAAGCTGACTTCGCAGCGGAAGCCGCAAGCGCCTGCAACTGATGGGCCCAACAGAAAACCCAAGGCTGTGTCAAACCTAGCCCACATCTACTACCACAACCAACAGGGAGAGCGAGTGCCACCTAAGCCATTTAGGGACCACCTTTACATCATCTCTCATGCTAAATCCAGTAGTAGCGTTGTGAGTCAAACTTGGGGAAAAATAAATGGGAACCAACACCCTAACAATCCAAAATATCATTTTGACCTAGCCCTGGCCACAAACCTTCCAAACACCAAGCTAGAGCAACCAAAATCCTACCTTGAAGCAGCCAGACAAGGACTTACCGTAGAGACAAGCCATAGGTTTTCCCGCCATCCAGAACACATTGAAGACTTCCACCCATCATCATGCCTTGGCCTTGGAAAAGATAAACTTCGTGGAGCAGCTGAAGAACCTTCCTTCATCAACAGCAGATCGGAGCCTCAAGTAAAAGCTAGTCTTCGAGGACGAAGACTGAATTGAGTGGGGGAGACTGTGACAAGTGTTCTCTCTGCCGTGCCATCAAGTGCCATCCATCGTGCCTATAACAGCCACTCCAGTGTCCAAGTGTGTGTCATGGGTGGGCTATGCATGTACTTTTGTATGGGAGATTGCCAATGGCACTATTTTAATATTGTAGTATGCTTTTTCACCTTTTTGATGTTTCTTAATGTCACTCCCCCAAAAGCTTAACGTACTCTTTGAGGGGAGGTAGGTAGTCGAGTGAGCTCATGAGCGTGTAAAGGTTAAGCACGAGATCCCCTTGACACTGTACTGTGTGCTTGTGCTTACCACAGATTAATGCAATACAAGTTGCCTTTTGTCTAATTTGTGTGCCTTCTTGTTGCCTTTTGTGTGTTGTTGCTTGCATTTGTAGGCTTTCTCGACCCCATCGAGCGTTGCACAGGGCCTCACCGATTATCCCTGTGACACAACGGCACAAGAATCCATTGTCAGACATTGGGGAAGTTGAAGGATGTGGATTGTGGAACACAATCACCAATGGTTAAGAGAGACTGAGCTGGGGAGTGATTGGTGAGGGAGGGACTTTAAATTTCTTGAATTGGGTTTTTTAAGTTGGATCTATCACTAGAGAGGATTGTTTAGCCATGAAGAATAATTTGCCCTGACTTCGTATTGAAGGTCAAGGAGATCAACTATTATATTTTTTGAAAAATAAGTGGTATTTTTTAAGCATAGAACAAAAAAGTATACAATCTAGGGATGTAAATGGATTGGATCGGATTTGAATAAGGGTATATCTGAATCTGTTCCGATACTGTTCATGACGGATTCGATCCGATCCAAAATTCTGATTGGATCTGATAGGCAAGGATCTGAATTCGAATACGATTGGGAAGTCATAAACCAATTTAAATAAAGAAAAACAAAATATACAAGTATTTTTTTTAATTATTTTCATCATATATACATGTTTTTAAAAAATAAAAAATATATAACAAATTTACAAACATACAATATAAATAATATATTTATAAACAAATAACACGTATATGTATTATATATTCATATAAATAAATATATAGCATATACCGAATTGCATTTTTTGGATCGGATAGGGGTGATCCGAATCCAATCTGAAGATCCAAATAGGGGTCATCCCTAAGGCTGTGTTTGGTTTGAAGGAAAAAGTAAGGAAAGGTAGGGAACCTTTACAAACCTTGCATAGGTTCCCTGCCTTTCCCTTTCTATCCCTACCTTTTCCTTCAAACCAAACATAGCCTAAAGGATCTTAATGACAGATGTAGAATGGCACAAGTAGTATTTTTAACAATTTACATATATACTGAATCCTTATGAATACCAACTATGGCTTAATTTGTATTTTATCAATATTGGCCCTCACCTTCATGTTTAATATATGATCATCCAAAAGCAAAATGATACTTTCAAAAAGGGCATTTTGCATGCAAAAGTTTTGGCGATTCTAGAAGGTTTAAGACATGGTTTTCAAAACCAGACTGGACCGGATGGTCAGACTGAAAAAACCGAGAATTAGTTTGGTGATTGGTTTCATTTTACTTCAAAACCGTTATTTCATAAAAAATCGTTGATTTGGTCAGAAAACTGTTGACTCGGGCGGTTGAATCGTTCAAACCATTAAACGATTAGGCCAACTTTTATTTTTTATTTTTTTGTTAGAAAAGGTCATCCGTTCGAATTGTTAGACCATTTGACCTAGGAACCAGACCCCTAATTGATTCATTGTTCGAATTGGTTTTAAAAACCTCGGTTAAGAAATCTTAAAAAAGACACTTTGTCCAAAGTTATCGTAATTGGTTGATTGTTTGCAAAAAGGAAATTGTGTTCCTCCAAAAAAAAGTTGGGTTCTTGTTAGAGGACATTAAGATTTCACATAAGATTGCTTGTGGAATCTTGGAAGTCTCTTTTCTTTTTATCCCTAGAAGTTTCAATAGGTCAACTCACTTGTTGGTTAGTTATGGTTTTATGTATTTTTTGTGAGTTTGAGGGTGTTCTTGTTTTGTTGTCCAAGTCTTTAGAAGACATAGGTTACAATTACAACATGGTTTTTAAAAACGGACCGGATTATAAACAGTCGGACCAGAAAAATCAGAAATTGGTGAGATAACTGGTTCTGTTTCACCCCAAAAGCACTTTTCGGCCAAAAAACCATTAATTTTGTCAACAAACCACTGATCTAGGCGGTTGAATCATTGACCCAGACAATGCTTTTTTGCAGTTTTTTTTTTTTTAAATCATAATGGGTCGTCCATTCAAATAAGAATATTAGACCATTCACCCTGGAAATCAGTCCCCAGAATGGTTCCCTGTCGGATCCGGTTTTAAAAACTTTGGGTTACAAGCTTTGTATGAATAAGGTTAGTTTTTTTTTAAGTTTGCTTGCCTTCCATTTGTGTGCTTCGATTTGTGTGCTTTCGACTTATATCCTATTAATTTGTTTATATAACAAAAATACTTGTATTTTATTTCTCACAACCCACTTACCAAAAAAATATCTTGCAACCCACCAGCAATTCAATTCGGGTGAATGGATGAGCCTATTTTCAAAATTTTGGTTTAAACGGGATAAGGTTGAAGAGAGGGGCATCACTGTAATCTTGCAAATATATTTGTGTATTTCGTCCACCAAAAAACAGGTACTATTTGTTATAATAGAAAATGTCTGATTAGAGGAACTTGTCAAGACTTGGCCCATTGCAGATCTCACACAATGATTTGCAACTGGTTTTGGGTTTGTGATTTTGTCCCGCTGATCCAGACTCAATCCATTAACAACCCTATTTCAAATGTGACATCACCTTATTATATTGATTTCTCAACAAATGGTCAAATTTAAAAATAAATGGTTTTTTTTTTTTTTTCCTGGATGATTCTCCTTTCGGTATTTTTGGTAATACATCGAATCTCCCACAGGGCAATTTGAATAGTGCAATATTCGGCTCGGCTGAGCTCGAATAGTGCAATTTGAATAGTGCAATATTAGACCAGAAATCAATCTTGAGTCCTTCTCACTAGAACACTAGATAAGAAAGACAAAAAGGAGAGTTCCCTCGTCGTTTTTGTTGGTTCGTTCTTTGGCCCCTTCTTGCAGTATAGCTCTGCGACAACCTATCTCTTGGACTCAGGTAATTATTGTCCTTCTTAATTCGTTTATGTTTCCTTGTGTAGGATTACCTTATGCTTCTGCAACTTCTTTTTATTTGTATCTTTTTTTGAAGTGATTGTTCCATTTAAATATTTTAGATTGTGTAACTTTCATTATTTTTTATATGAATACAGTTTATGTGAAGGCTTGACTATATCGGACTTGCACCCATCTGTTGTTTGAAAAAATCCCTCAAAGAAACGATTTGTTTTTAGAGGAAAAATTTGTGATTTATTACACTAATTTGCATACTATTTAATTTTTGTCACGTATCCCTTTTAACTTTGAATCTTTGATTTTGTTTATTCAATAATTTTAGTTTGCAACTGTGTTACGCAAGAGCCAATAGTGAATGCAGAACATTAGAAAGTCAGTTAGGTTGTTCTGCTTCTTTTTTTTTTTTTCCCACTTAACATAGCTTTTCCCCCCAAAATAAACACCGAGGTGATCCAGAGCAGTGGACCTCGCCGGTCACTCAGCGCCTATGTAGTCCATGTAGGTTACCAGCTCAATGCATTGCAAAACATACATGGCAATATGGATATCTGATGTTCTATTGTTATTATTATTATTATTTTTGATCGATATCTGATGTTCTATTATCTGAATATACTGCAGTGTTTGCATTTTAAAACGGTGAAGAATCAAGATGGGGGTGGAACAAGAAAATGGGACTTCTGACAAAAATATGCCTCTAGTTGAAGAGGTAAGATATTTCCCTTCATAGTTTTCTGTAAAAATTATTTCTGGTTAGATGGTGGTTCTAAGACCTTTTGTTGGGTTCAAAATTGAAATCCAGAGGTTGAGGGCTCAGGGGAACATCATCCAACTTGAACATCTGAATGCAACAAAATGATGCCTTTGTATATACTGGCTAAAATTTTAGGTTGGAGGTGCTGCCCAAAACCCCACATGGACTTATTTGGGCTTTGCCTCAAGGATTTCCTAGGGTTAGGAATTCCAGATGTTTAACATCACACTAGCTATTTGAAGTAACACTGCTAAGAGACAAATAAACACCTTAAAAGTCTCACATACATGGACTATTGAGTGTTTTGAAGAACTTTTCTATGATCCGCGTGAAGGGATAGGAAATCCATCACATGGACGCCCAAAGATTGCGGAATAAGGGGGCGAATTTCAAAAATTTTTCTCTCCCTTCAACTGGGAATCGAATTCCCTATTTAGAAAATCATATTTTCAATGATCATTCTTGAACCATAAACTGAATCAGATCTGAACCAAAAGGAGTAGGGAAGGATAATACTTGATACAAAGAAGCAGTATCTCCCAATGGAGGTGTTCATACCCAAGGAAAGATCCAAAATCTACTCCCACTGAAGATGGCACAGTGCAGGGTGGAGCAGAATCAACAGTGTTCTTCCAAAAGAACTTGACCCTTCTCAAGAATCACCTAGACGGCTTGTGAATACAACTCCCAAGAAGTGGTGATCGAACTATTGTAGGTGGCGGCTGCAGGAAGGAGGCGGCAAGAGAGTATTTGCAGGGTGCAGAATTCTCTCTTCTATTAATCTCAGCTCTGAAGACAAAGATCTGTGGATTGCATGTCATGTATAAAGGTTGCCGCCCCCCTCTTCCTTTTATAGACTTAAAGGGATCAACTCCTAATCCCATTAGGAGTTGCTAACCCAAATCATATTTGGATTAGAAGTCCCTTTAAGTGATAAGGGATAACCCTTATCTTATCTACAGATTAGATCAGCCATCTCCTAATCTAATTAGGAGGTTTCCAGATCTAAATCTTATTTAAATCTTGGAATCTCTAAGTGGATAGGGTGTGGGCCCAATCCTATCAGCTGATCCATCTCAGAATTCGCCCCTTAAGTGGTTAATCAAATTAGCCCAGTTCGAAATGGGCTTAAAGCCCATTTAAGGTTATGTATTATTTAGCCTTCCAAACTGCTGCCTAGTTGGGCTTCCTTGTATGGTGTGAGACCCAAATATTGATCTACACATCAGCCACATGGGTTCAGCCCAGCCTTTGTTACAAGGCCTGGCCGAATACACTGTTATGGACAGTGCACCCCCTGAAAACCCATCAAATGGGCTCTATGGGCCCAACACTTACCTTAAGAGGTCCTTGGGCCAAACCACCTTGTAACACACAGGGACTGTGGGCAGATGCAAGATTAGCCCATCAGGTATTATCCTCAATGGTTTTACAGTTAACCTCTCAGTCCATAATGATCATACACTGCCCGACAAGAGAGGACCTCTCCCTCGGTTGCAAGGAACAGTATTGCACTCTCTGCTTATATGGATCATGGGAATTAAAACTTTTTGCAAATCATTTCGAAACCATAATTTATATACTTTTATATCTCATATAAAATATATTTTGCAAAACAAATCTCAACGATTGAAATCGGCTGTCGGTAGTCTTGGTTTTCATCAGTGAGAGTGCATCCCCGATCATTACCTTTGTCCGACAAAGGGGCTGATCCTGTCATTATGATCACCCACTCAGATGAATTCTCAAATTGTCCCAATACACCCAGGTTTTGACCCCCGCTAAGGATCTCACTGATTGGTACATCAAAGACAGTCCAATCCGACACCTACTGCAGTATCATAATTGAGTTTAGGGGTCGGGTGTAACTTTCCAGTTTTGCCCATCAATCTCCAAGGTCCAGGGCAATACTGGAAATCTGGTCCAGTTCAAAGATTCAATTAATCCTACACTGTATGTGCCTAGGGTCTCACCCCGGTAGCTGAGACAAGCCACCCCAACCGACTTGGTGGCGCCACAGTGTCAGTTTGGAGGTATCCTATTTCTGATGATACCCATGGTGTTTTCTGTTTCATGGTTACCATATTTGGTATCATTAATACATTGGAATCTCTACATGTTTGTAGGTTTTACAAGATAAGAAGCTGAAAGGTCAACTTGCTGTTAGAGAAAAGTTATATGGGAAATCTGCAAAAGCTGCTGCCAAGACTGAAAAGGTGCTAGTTGTATATGCTTTTCTTGTTTTTTATTCCTAAAAGCTTGAGGGTAAAATGGTTCCCACGTTTTTTTTTTGCCTATGTATCCCTTTCCTATTTATGCACCTGAACTTTTTAGAACCACTATGACAGGTTTCTGTTGATTAGATAACATAGTGATCATTCTACTGCTATGATATAGTCTTTAATAGGAGATATGTGGTATTTCCATAGGGTGGTAATATTCATTTAATAGAAGCAAATTGGTTGGTGTATAGTGGAGTGCAGCAACCATGACAAATGCAATCAAAACAAGTAATTTTACTATTTTGTTTTTGTAATGGAAACATTACACTTTTGGCTGACTGCAACATATCACTTCAGTAACATATCCCAAGTTTTTCTGTAATCTCTTTCCCCTCATATTCGTGCCCTTTGCCCTGAAGAATGGGGAAAATACCTACCATTTCCTTTTACATTGCTCCTATGCTTCATGGGTGTGGCAGCATTTCTTTTTTCTAGTTGGAAAGATTGGGTGGCACTTCTTGAAGTGGCAGATTGGTTTAAAGCAGATTAGCAGAGGTGATGAATGGTTCAGCACTAACGCAAAATCTGTTTTGCAAAGCAGTCTTATGGGGACTGGTGTGTGAGAGAAATGCTAGGATATTTGAAGAAAAGCACAAGCAGGTTGAGGTTTTGGTTGAACTCACTAGGTGATTTGGTTGAGCACGAAAAATCTATATTACCAATTAAGATCACTGCAGTTTAGCTTTCAAGAAAGAGGAAATTTTACTGGCTGCCAAAATACAATGCCATAGTATTTACCTTGGCTCAATTTCATTATTTTTGCTAGAACTAGAATGTCTCTTTCATTCTTCTATTTCAACCTTGATATGTTTCTACTATATGAATTATCTTGGAGTTAACTAATTGTGAATATGTTCAGTGGCTTATGCCAAGTGAGGAAGGCTATTTGGAGGCTGAAGGCATAGAGAAGACATGGAGGATCAAACAGGAAGCAATTGTCTGAGAAGTAGATATTTTGAGCTCAAGGAAGGCATTTGATCTAGTCTTACCAGGTTGATGTCAACATTTACCTTTATGTGTGCAGCATATATGCTTCCTGTATATGAAGGATGACTTGACCATTAAGTAATTTGTTACATTTGTTCATATATTTTCCTTTCATTGCCTCTATTTTTGATGTTAGTGGAATAGATATCTGACTGGGTGAGAGCATAGTTTTCATGGTGCCAAGTTGAGGCTAGGTGACAGGGGTAGCCTTGTTACCTTGTCACATGCCTAGGCAATGGATTTTTTTTTTTTTTTTTTTTTAAGTTAAGACATATATCCTGGGTTAGTTCCCTAGGTTCCATAGCCATATTTCCTTAATAATTATCCGTAATTTTTATAAGAGAACTATTAACTTCATTTTTAAGTATAGAAAATCAACTTATTCTGCTTCAAAAAAAAAAAAAAGAAAGAATAGTAAATTCAAAAAAATAGGGGCTGAACTCCCATTTTTATTAAAGGAAAGGAAGAAAAGAAAAGGTGGAAGAAGAATGTGTTGATTAGAAAAAATTTTAAGTTCTTCCTTACATATTGGTTCAGGTTTTGAAGTCTTTGAGGGTTCAATACTGCAGTTAGCAATGCCTGTGTTGATTAAGCCCTAGCAAATAAGAAAATAATAAAAAGACACTAGCATATAAGCACACAAAATGAATATTTTAGTTTAATTATGTTTATTTTTTTATCAATTTTAATAATGTGTATTTTATAAATATAATCTCAAAAAATTAAGAATAAAAGTATTTTATAATACAATATACAAAATTGCTTGGTGATTAGGTGAGGCCAGCCTCTAAGAGCACCTTGTTGCATGGGCGTCGCCTTGACAACTATGGGTGAGAGTACTCTTAATGTGGAAACTATGTGGTCTCATATGGAATTTGATATTCTATGTATTATTTTTTTAGATAGTAGAGGTATTTTGGCCATTTTATGTGCTATCTGTGAGTCTAGTGTAAAGGTTTGATTTATCTAGAAAGAGGTCATTAGTCAAGTGGTTTAGGATTTATTTTCTTGTGATAATAGTAATTCTGTAATTTTTGTTTTCCCTAGTTCTAGTAGGATTGGCCACCCCCATAGTGTCTACAACTACTCGTAAAGTGCAAAAATGTTGAAGGGATGAATGATTGGAGTTTATATGAGTTTTCACTTTTCACAGCTTATGCTATGTGTGGTGAGTGATTTTTTTGATAATAAAATACAAATATTATTAAAAGGAAAAAGAAGTTACAAGAAAGGTGACAAGAAGTCACTTGAGAGAAGATAGCAAAACCCTTCACCCTCACAAAACTGCGTCCAATACTCCACATCTCAAACCCATCAATACCCACCAAAAACATGAAGAAACCTAATCAAAGGAAAGACTGAACACATCCACCAGGCCCAACCGCACAAACAAAGAGAAATCCACAATCTAAACCTTCACCATAAACCTGAATCACCAGTCAAGTCTTCGTATGACCTCTTCAAATGCTTGTTTTATAACATCGAAAATCTTAATGATTCAAGGCTGGACCTTGGAGTTTTTTTTTTTTTTTTGATAAATGAGTGAAATTTTATTAAACCAGCAAATAATAATTACATGCAACCCGTGGAAAGGCACGAGATGCGACCCTTCCTTTAAAGCTAATTACAGAATTATAAGTACAAAAGAAATTACACTGAACCCCAAAATAAAGTATCCCGGGAAACCACTTGTTTTGCAAGTGAATCAGCCAATGAGTTTGTTGATCTGCCTACCCACTGAACTCTGATTGTCATATTCCTTGTTAACTATTTAACCTTTTTGAGAAGATCTCTAAAACCCCAAATCACAGTGTTTGGATCCTTCAGCCAACCCACTATCACCTGGGAATCCCCTTCAATAATCAAATGCTCTATGCCTAGCTGATTTGTAAACTGGATTCCTTGTACAGCAGCCAGTAATTCGGCCCTTAAAGAGTCTCCCACACCCACAGGACTTGAGTACAAAGATATCACATTATTGTCTTTGTTTCTGAGCACTTCTCCTATGCCTGAAGGTCCTGGATTTTATCGGCTACTTCCATCAAAGTTCAGATTGATAAACTCCTCCCCTGGTGGCATCCATTCAACCCCATGTCTGTCCTTCCTGGTGGAAGTATTAGCCACTGTTAACCAACTTCTCCATTAGCTGGACCTTGAGATTTTGTGAACCATGATCGATACCATGTAAAATGTTTGAATAGGAGGGGTGCAAGTCAGGTATCGGATTCAGAGAATATACACTGTATAATGCTTGGGTTGGGTTGGGTTCATTCAAATTTCAAAAAATTTCCAACCTGAGCTCACCCAGGTTGTACCCCTATTGAATAGAAAAGCAGGGTAAGTTCTGTTAGTGTAGATTATGCACAATTCCTTAATGACTTACACCTGAGTCTGAATTTTATTGATCTTTTTAATCCTTTGTGTTCAAAGTTTTTAACCTACCCTGATTCTTGACTTTCAAGTGCTTCTTCTTTACTATTTTGTTATTTTTTTATCTGTGTTGTAATGAGAATACACAAAAGCAATGTCAAAGGAAAAAAAATCATGATGAGCCCCCTGACAACTCCCAAGTAGACCAAAATCTGATCCAAATGATTCCCTCTGAAAATTATCAAATTCTGGTAGCACCAATATCCAGTCCAAGATAGTATTTCCTAATTCTGAATAAAGTCTTTCACGTCTCCTTTATTTCTCAGAAGAGATGTGGTTTCGAGCCCCGCTATTGACTCCCACCCTCTTTGGAGAAGAGTTTTTAGATTGTTGCTGAAAAGTGCTGTGTGCCTGTGAAAAATTGAATTACGGCCCCTGCACAAGGCGTGTGATTCAATACCAAAAAAATAGTGTTCTATTCATTATCGTAGTCATCTGTGTTTTTTTCCTTCCCTGAATATTGGAGGTCTCATATACTTTGAGGCTGTATTTGAATTGTGGATTGGGTTGAAGTGGAATTGCAGGGAGGTAATATGGAGTTATTAACATCTTCACCATGCATTCCAGAATCTGCTAAAGTGGAGGAAAATAACATTGAAATCTGCTAACTTCAGTTTCCATTCCACTCAAAGCCAAAGGAGGAATGTGGAAAATACTAAACTTAGCAATGTTTTTTCCTTTCCACATTTTCCATTTCTGCCCAATCCAAACACAGCCTTTGAGTTTTCTGTTTCTTTTGTATACAAGGAGAATAATTTATTTTTAACTATGAAGTTGTTATTATTTAATAAGGTTTTTGATATTCTAAATCTATTTAGTTATTTTCTCCCATTTAAAATTGTATTAAAAATTTGAATTTATATACATCACTTTTTTTTGGGGTTTATGATGTGCAGAACTTGGTCCATACACACTGGATTATACTTTGAGTGGCCGTTACATGGCTGTTGCCGGATGGAAAGGTCATCTGGCAATCATGGACATGAAAAATATGGCCCTAATAAAAGAATTTCAGGTTTGATCTCTTCCTGTAAAGTTGAGTAAATACCTTGGTAATATAGGTAAAAGTGTACAGCTCCTGAACCCCTTCCAATTTGGAAAGAGCTGTGGGAACACAGTGGTTGATCTGACATAAAATCATGCAATATGGAAAACAATACAGAGATTCACCATCAATAGTAGTTTGCCCAAAAGAGTTATATAATGCTTATAGTAACTACGGTTGATACCTTTCGTCTATGATATCCAGATATAGATACATTTATGCACATGCCTAGCATACTGGTATATACCGGTCTTCTAGATGTATTCTATAGCATCAGCATTTTTTTTTTCAATTTTTGATGAAACAGAAAATACTTCATTGAAAGAAGCCACCATACTGCCCAAAAAGATGGGCAGTGTGGGCATCCCCATTTGAAACAGAAAACAGAAGAGACAACATACAGCTTTTACAAATTACAGCCTGACCCTGGGCACCCCCATTCTGAAACTTCTCTCCAATCCCACCTCTAGCCATAGAATCTGCCAACATATTAGCACTCCTGGGCACCCAATTGAATGAGAAGAGTTCAAAGAAGCACCTAGGGAGTGAGCCAGCCTCACCCATGGCCTGAATTCCTAAGAGATCTGATCCTGCATATGCTTAGTCAATTCTTCTACGAGTAGCACAACCAAACAAGGGCCAAATGTTGTGCCTTGGTGAAGCCCCTATTGTAATTCGAATTTTTGGTACCCTCTACCACTAGTGTTCTAACACTAGGATTTTACAAATCAATGATAGAAAACAAGAACAAGGAAAAAAATATTAGATGAAGAAGTTGGGCCTCATTGGGTATGATGGGAAACAATAGTGGCAATCTATCATCTTCTCCATAAGAACTGCAATGGTGTGGAGATCGAAAAAACCTAGGTAAACAAAAATCTTTGAAGCAAATTTTCCAGTGGGTTCTAGACTTCTAGTCGCTAAATCCAAAGAAGGGACCAGGGTAGAATGTGTCCAATGGGAGAAGATCGCCCAAATCCAAGATGTTCTATGGTTAGGAGAGAGGAGATTTTGGAGAGGACAATGGATGGGTAAACTGTAATTCCTCAGATGACCACTTTGAACCAGGGTCGGAGACAGAGCGATAGCTTGGGGGAGGTTACAGAGGAGGAGGAAGAAACGTTTAGTGCATCCTTTCTATTCTCTGAGGAACAGGAAGATGTTATCTCAGTTCTAAGATCTTCTGCTGAGTGTGGAATGTTAAATGATGCCAAGTGCATCTTGGATGATAAGGGGGAAAACTGAACATTGGGTAGAGGATTATCAAGTCAGAATTTGAGCAATGGGCAGGGTACCTGTGAGAAGTTAGCGGTTGACCACCAAACTTCACAGAAGGACACTACAGGTGGGGATAAACAACAGAGCAATGGAAGTAATTTTGAGTGTAAATTGATTTTAGGAAGCTACTTGCAAAACTCTATTCTGGAGATGAATTGTGAAACCCACCCAGTTGAGCCTCTCTCAAACTCAGATCCAGGTACTTTTGTGATTTTGGGTTTTGGTACTAATCCTTTCTCTATTCCTGATGTTTGTCTCCCAGATTCCAGAACTGCTTCCCTGTCACTTGCCCATGGGCTGGAAGTCGATAGAGAAGGTGGTGTAGCTGAGACACAGGGGGGAGAGGAGGGAGGGGAGAGAGTGTGGAACCTCATATTTGAAGAGATCAATGAGGTGACAAGAGCTGAATTAGAGAAGGAGAAGAAAATGGGAGGAAGGAAAGTGGGAATAAAGTAGCTGGAGATGGGGTGGAGTCTGGAAAGATGAGTGAAGAGCCTAGAGAAGAGGAAAAAGAGAAGTTTGAAAAAGAAGGAAAAGAAGAATCATTGGCTGAATTTGTAGTAAAGTTAGGCTGTAAAATAAATAAATAAATAAACCAAATGAGTTAAAAGCGTACTTGAAGAATAAAAAAGTGGAATGGAAGATGAGAAAAAGAAAGTTAAGTGAAGCCGAGAGGTTGAAGTTGGATCTAGAGGGGGACAAAGAATTCAGTGAAAGAAAGGGTAGGGGAAGGAAAGGAGGAAGATAGTAGTAGAAGGATCAGGGGGTAGGGGGCATGTTAAGTTGGAGAGATGAAGATAGTGAGAGGCTTGAGAAATGTAAAAAAGAGAGATTTAATAAAGGAGGTCCTAAGAAAAGAAAACCCAAATATACTACTAACTTAGGGGTCTAAGATCATGACCTTTGACACTGGGTGGGATAGAAGTGTGTGGAGAGCAAATGGTCTTAGCTGGGCACATAGTTTTCAAGGCGTCCAGGCGATTCTGGGTGACACTCGGGTGCCTAGTCGCCTAGGCGCCCACCTATTGTCAAAGGTCCTGAGATTAGACTCCTAAATTAGTAGTATATCTGGGTTTTCTTTTCTTAGGACCTGCCTAGTCGCCTAGGCGATAAAAATTTTATGATATAAAACACTGACTTTTGGCTAGTTTCCTAGTTTTATGTACCATTCAGCATGTATGTTAATTGAAAAAATAGCAATTCTCTTTATTAAGAACATTAAATTTCCTCTAAAAATTTGGCAAATCATCACATCTAAACGATAAAAATCTTTTACATATATTAATTTCATTATGTTAAAAAATAATACTACTATAATAAGTATTTAATAGAGCAAATTCATATTAATTAGCCGATAAAGAAGGTTATTAACTTCATATGATAAATATTCAAGATGGAAAGTAAGAAAAAAAAACAAGGATGTAGTTTATGTTTTATTTAATTAGAGAGAGAATAGAAAAATGAACTTTATTATTCTATTCTTTCTTTCTTTCTTTTTCTTTTCTCAAAACCCTTTGATCTTTTAAATTTCAATAGTAAAACATTAAAACAAAGTATAATCGATGTATAGCATATAATAAAATGTATTAACACATACATTAATAACATACAACAATACAAATGATATTATAAAAGGCACCGCCTTGTCATTTTTGTTGCCTAGGTGGATGCCTAGTTGCTAAAAGTCAAGACGTTTGGGCGAGCGCCTAGTCGCCTAGGCGACACCTTGACAACTATGGATGGGCAATGAACCCCTCTTGGGGATCCTTAGGAGGGATAGTAACATTGTGGAAGGATGAGGTTGTGGAGGGAGTCGAAGAATTAGTTGGATGATTTTCAGTTTTTGTCAAATTCAAACGGGTGGCTGATGTGTTTGAATGGGTCTTAACTAATGTTTATGGCCCTAATGGCCACAAGCAGTGGAATGAGTGGTGGGAAGAACTCGGAGATATTAGAGGGCTGTGGGAAGGTCCTTGGTGTCTAGGAGGGGACATGTAATTAGATTCACTGAGTGTAATAATGTGCAGTAGAGAAATACCACAAGTATGAGAATTCAATGAGTTTATCAATACTTTTGTGCACAAGGAACTGAATCTGTTACATTGTAGTTTCACCTAGTCTAATCTCCAAGTTGAACCAAGTTGTTCAAAATTAGATAGATTTCTTTTAACTACTGATTGGGAAGAACATTGGGGAGATTTGGTGTCAAGGACATTACCTAGAGTCACCTCTAATCATTGGCCAATATTGATAAGTAAGTTTGAGTCTGGAAATAGAGGACCTACCCCTTTCAAATTTGAGAATATGTGGCTGTACCGCTCAGACTTTAAGAAGTGGTTAGGAAGTAACCCAAGGGTCAATTGGGAAGGTATGAAGTTCCATTGGAAGTTAAAAGAGTTGAAAATTAAAATCAAGGAATAGAATATTCTTCGTTTTGGGAGGTTAGAAGAAAGAAAACATCAGATGATTAACTAGATTGAGGAATTAGATGCAAAGGAAGAGTTGGGTTCTTTTAGGGAAGGGATAAATAGTTAAGGTGGGAGCCGGGGAAAAACTTGGAGGATATCTTATTCAAAGAAGAAATCAGCTGGAGGCAAAAGTCTAGACATAAGTGGGTGAAGGAATGAGACAAGAATACAAAAATTTTTCATGCTATAGCTAATGGTAGGAGGAAGAAGAATTTCATCTCTAAGCTTGTGGTTGATGGTATAACCTTAACTCATCAGAGTGAGATTGAAGGGGCTTTTGTGGACCACTTCAAATCACCATTATTCCACTTTGGTGAATGGTAAGGTGGTAGACCACTTCCTGGCTACTAGATGTATCAAGCAAGGAGATCCCCTTTCTCCTTTCCTATTTACCTTGATTGCTGAAGTCTTGGCCTAGGCACACAGGCAAGGCGCATTTTAGAGTAGGCGCCTAGCCCAGGTTCTAGGCACAACCCTTTCAAAAGGCAGATGCCTGGTGCACCTTGTGCCTTAGCCCAGAATGCGCCTTTTGAAAATTTGCCGCTTTTTCCATTTTTTGAGTCTGGCGGCTGGTTGGAGCTTCGAGAACCCCCTATTTGGTAATGTTGTCCATTCATTCATCCTAATAAAATATCTTCTTAAAAGCAATTAAGACTATAAAATCATTATTTTTTGTGTGAAAACTAAGAATTTAAGACCCTAACATGGACTTGTTTGGGCTTGTCTCGAGGGGCGTGGCACAAAGGCGGCTCGTAGAATTAGGAATTTAATGTCACATTAGCTACTTGATGCAGTTGATAAAAAAAGAGATTGTGGGTTTTGTATGCTTGAAAATGTTTTATATGTTTGATTTCATTTTTAAATTCTCATTTGAATATGCTTTACATATTATGTTTATGCATTTTAATTTTAGATAATAGGTTTTTTAATGCTTAAGTTTATATTTTTATTAATATTATGTTTTATAATTTATATATTTTTTTTGAATTTTTAGCTTTTTTTTTTAACTTATGCACCTTGCCTAAAAAAGGCGCGGCGCGTGCCTCGCCTTGTGCCTCGGGAGAAAAATGGCCCTTGCGCTAGGATCTTGGTGAAAGTTTGGAGAATAGGGAGGAATAGAGTCCCAATAATCCATTTACAATTTGTGGATGATACAATTCTTTTTTGTGCGGGGATGAGGTCAGGTGGGTTATTAATTTAAAGCTAGTAATCAATTGTGTTTGAACAAATGACTAACCTCAAAGTTAATTTTGATATAAGTGTGTGATTGGCATCAATTTGAGTGATACAAAAGTGGAGGAAAGGGCCCAAATTTTGGACTGTGTGATTGCTCAGTGGCCATTGAGCTATTTGGGGCTTCCACTAGGGATAACCCGAGTAAATGAGTTTTTGGAACCTAGTGATTGATAGATTCACAAAGAGGTTAACCTCTTGGGAGAAAAACTACCTCTCTCTAGGTGGTGGGATAACTTTGATTAAGTCAACTTTGGCTAATCTACCTGTTTACTCTTTGTCTGTGTTTAAAATTCCTGAGGGAGTATATGGGGCTTTGGAAAAGTTAATGAGGGATTTTCTATGGGAATCAGGGGAGGGGAAAGGGATCAAAGAGTTAGGTGGGATATAGTTACCAAAGCCAAAAGTGATGGTAGGCTTGGATTGGGTAATTTACAAAAAAAGAATGAAGCTTTACTGGGGAAATGGCTTTGGAGATTGATAATGGAAAGGGATAAACTGTGGGCTCAAATAATTTTAAGTGTTCATGGGCAAGCGGCGGATGGTTGGGATACGGAGGTATCATCCAGGGCTACAAGAGCTTCTCCTTGGAAATCTATTCATGCCATTCTTTCTTCATTCCTTTCCTTCATCATGTATGGCCTTTGTTCTGGTAACCTTATGAAATTTTGGGAACATGTTTGGGTGGGAAACACACCTTTGAAAGAGCTATTCCCCTCCTTGTATTCCGTCTCGAGGTTTAAAATGAGCCAGCATCCGCTTTTCTGACACTTTCTAATTCTGCTGTTGATTGGAACCTGGGTTTTAGAAGGGCTCTTAGAGATTCTGAATTGAACACTATTTTTTATCTGCTCAAAATCCTGGAAGAGGTGGTTTATTGATCTCTCTAGGAGGGATAGTTAGGATTTGGGTCCCTTCTCCTACGGGTGTTTTCTCTTGCTCTTCCTTTTTCAAAGAGTTGACTCATACCCCACCTGTCTTTGGACACCCTTTCCCAGTCTTTGAAGTTTGGGGTAGGCCGATCCCTTCCAGAATTGGTGTTTTTTGTTGGGAAGCCTTCTTAGAAAAGTGTAACACTTGCGATTTACTTCAAAGAAAAAGGCCTAATTGGTGTTTATCCCCACACTGGTGCATCCTGTGTAAGGAGAATGGTGAGAGCTGGTATCACTTATTGATTTCTTGCCCCTTTGTTTCAGAGGTCAAGTGTTGGTTTTTTTCTCTTTTTGGTTGCAGGTGGATCTCCCCTCCAAATGTGCAAAGTTTGTTCATTTCTACTTCAGATAGGGGGTTGGAGAGGAAAGGTAAAATTCTGTGGAGATGCGTAAGAGCAGCTATCTGTTGGACAGTTTGGGAGGAAAGGAATCGAAGTACCTTCCATGAAAAAGAAAGAAACAAGGATGTCATTGTGTTAAGACTATGAAACCCTTTGAAGACTACTCAGCAGGAGATATTATTAGGAATTGGAAGGGAGTGGCATGGTCAGCTCCATTAAAAACTGCCCCTAACCCAGTTTGGTCTCCTACAGCTATGAGGTTCACTAAATTGAACTTTAATGGTAGCAATGAAAGAAATCCAGGCCCTTCATGTATAGGAGTTTTCAGGGATGAAGAAGGTCGGATTATTGCCATGTATTCTGGTTGTATTGGATGGGGGATTCTCTAAGAGCTGAAATATTGGCTGTCTTGGAAGGGGTAAAAAGAGCTCAGGAGAGCAATATCAGAAAACTGATGGTGGAAGGTGATTCTAAGCTGGTTATTAGTTGGCTACAAAAGGAAGAGTTCAGTTTGTGGAAATACTCAAATGAGAAAAAGAAAGTTAAACAGTTCTTGTAAAACATGGAAATCAAGTTTCAGTGGACCAAGAGGAGTGCCAATTCTTTGGCAGACTCACTGGCCAAACAAGGGGTTGGAAGAGTCGACCTTTTCTGGGCAATGTTGTAATTTTAAGTGTACTTTTAGGGAGGGTTAAGAGATTTTGCCCCTCCCTCCTCTTGTATCTTATTCTCTTTCTCTTCTTGATAAAAGTTTCTGTTATTTATCAAAAAAAAAATATTGAGATAAGAAAAGCATGACAATAGAAGAGAAGAATAGAAGAAAATGGGTGCTAAAAGATATGCAGCAATTGCCTTACATAATATTTATATCAATCTAATAAAAGTATGTACAAAGATCAATATACCCCTGGCTACTCCAATAATACAAAAAGAGAACAATTCAGCGATACTAAAGAATATAAAAGACATCATATATATATATATATATATATATCATTCTCAACTTGCTTAAGTCACATTTTGGCTTTTCTTTTTCTTTTTTTTTTTTTTTATCAGCGTGTCCCAGCTTGTTTTTAGCAATTCCTCTAGTAAAGATGTCAGCCAACTGCATACTACATCTAACATATGACAAACAAACTTCACTAAAAGATACCCTTATTTTAATGAAATGTTGATCAACCTTAATGTGCTTGGTCCTACCATGTTGAAATGGATTATGTGCAATATGCATGGCAACCTGATTGTCACAATACAACATCAAAGGCTGCTCACTCAATCCCAAGCTCTCCAAGTAAGGACTGAATCTGTAAAAGCTCAAACACACCTTAAGCCAAGGATCTATACTCAGCCTTTGCAATAGAATGAACAACTACAGTCTTTCTTACTCTTCCAAGATACCAAATTTCTCCCAATAAAATTACAAAAGTTAGATGTAGATTGACTATCAGTGAAGGAACCTGCCCAGTTTGCATCTGTATAGGTTTCCACTGTCATGTTGCCATGATCAAGTTGCATTTCAGATAAGCAAGAATCTTGTCAATAGTAACCACGTGCATGCATATATTGGTTCACCACACCTGCATATGAAATATCAGGTTTGTTCATGCACAAATGAAGCAGTCAACCAACTAATCTCTGATAATTCCAAGCATCCTTAAGCAACTCCCTTTAGAACCATTTTTTTTTTTTTTACTTTGATCAATAATCCTATGGTTTTGACCAATAGGTTTATTAGTTGGCTTAATACCCAACTTACCAGTCTCCTTTAGTAGGTATATAACATACTTACATTGAAAAATAAAAATTCCATGTCTAGGCCTAGCCATCTTAATCCCCAAAAAATATCGGAGCTTCCCAAGATTCTTAATTTCAATTCCTAATGAAGAAACTTCTTCAATCCATCAATCTTAGTCGAATCATTCCTTGTAAAATTGATGTCGTCTACATAAATAAGGAACCTCTCCTCTTCATAAAGAGGGTATGATTTGATTGTGTTTGCATAAAGCCAAATCAAACTGAAGCTTGTTTAAACCTGTCAAACTATGCTCTGGGTGATTCCTAGAGCTGTTAATGGGTCAGGTCTGCCTGATAGAATTGAGCTGAATGAACCGGTTATATGGATTCTGGTTCTATGGTTTTGTCCCAATTAATAGTTGGGTTGGGGCTGGTTCTTGCTGTTCCTAACTGATTCAGACCCAAATTGATTATATAGTTACAAATCTATAAAGGCTTCCTAGTTTTCTTGTAATATTTGTTAGGTTTCATGTCCAAAAGAGGAAATTCCATAGGTAGTATATAAGATAATTTTGGTTAAAAACATTTGTTTTATCAGCAATATAAACAGTTTACTGTTTTACTGTCATCTTTATTAAGGTTATATTATCAAAAATTTTAAGTTATTATTTTAGGTAATTATAGATCTCAAGTAGTTAGACTTGATTGTCCCGATTCATAATTGGGATGGTTCTAGGGTTTATCATATGGAAGCGATCATCTCCCAGCTTATTATGTGGTCTTCCCTAGTCTCTCTTGGCTCCGAAAGGAAATCCCCCCTAATTTTTCCAATTTCTTTTCTTCCCTTGGTGGAATCTTAAAAATGGTGAGGAAGTAGTTGGGTATGTTAGCCAAAGTTGATCTTATCAGAGTAATCCTACCTCCCAAAGAGATAAACTTCTCTTCCAAGCGGCCAATCTCTTTTTACATCTTTCTATAGCTAGGTTCCAAAAATTGCTTTCCTTAGGGTTTGCATCTAGAGGTAGCCCTAGATAGGTAAAAGGTCACATGGTGATATGATATTCTAAGCAATTCACTACCAAATCTTGGACATTCTCCTCCATATTAATCCCTGTTATGCAACTCTTGTCTATGTTGATTTTCAGATTTGATACTTTTTCAAACTTCTTAATCAGATCTTTCAATCTCGTCAATTCTTAACGTCTCCCCCATCACAGAATATTATGATATTGTTTGCAAATTGGAGATGATTAATTGGAACATTGCCTCTACCACTCTCCAACCCTTGGAATCATATTCCCTATCTGCCTTGGAGAGGAGTCTACTAAAGACATCCACACTAAAGTAAAAAGGAAAGGTGAGAGGGGATCACCTTGCCTAAACCCTCTACAAGCTGGGAAATGTCTTTCACCACACCATTAACAAAGGATAGAGAAATGACAAGACCATAGACAACCAAACATCCAATTGCCCCATCCCTCCCTAAACCCCCATTGTTGCAATATTTCTAACAGAAATTTCCAGTCCACCATGTTGTAGGCCTTTTCCAAGTCCAATTTGCACACAAATCCTTCCTTTCTAGATCTCTTTATTTCCTCTCACATTCATTAGCTACCAGGATTTGATCAATTATTTGTCTTCCTTGAGCAAATGCTCCTCAAAACTGTCTAATGAGAAAGGGGAGTATTGCTTTTATCCTCAACGGAAGGACCTTAGCAATTATCTTGTAGACGCTAGTCACTAGACTAATGGGTCAAGGTTCAAAGTATCAATACGTATCGGCCCGTATCGGTAGGGGTGTAAACGGATCGAATTCGAATCGGATCAGGCAATATCTGAATTCGAATCTGATTAGAAAATCCGATATCCGAATTTGATTCAATATCCGACGGATATTGAAAATTAATATCCGAATTCGAATCCGATTAAATATTCGAATATTCGATTCGATTTGAATTCGATTAATTAATTATTTTAGATAATTAATAAATATATAAAATAAATATTTTATTGATATAAAATATATAAATATATAAATTATTTATATAACTTAATTTTTATATATAAATTATATAAAATATTTTATATATTATATATAAGAATTAAATAATCGGTTGGATTCGGATATTTATCGAATCGAATCAGGTCATATCCGAATTCGATTCTGATTAACTATTCGGTAAGAATAGGATACTCGAATTATCCGAATTCGATTCGATTATGTTGAATATCAAATTCGAAATAGGATTTTCGAATACCGTTGACACCCCTACGTATTAGCCAATACGTATCGTTCCGGGACCTCTCCAATACGCCCTTACAGTGGGTGTATCGGGGGTCTGACTGGTTTAGGGGGTGGAGGAGCCCTAAACCGGCCCCTTGAAACAGTTTTGAAAAATACAAATAAAAAAAAGTAAAAAAAAAGGTATTGATATTTTGAACCTTGTAATGGGTTGGAAGTGGCTAGCGTCAAGTAATTTTTTTTGTGAAGAATCTGAAGTTTCTGGCTTTTTTGTTGTACCAGTACAACCAATGGCCATATGAGCAGATTGGGCCCATTCAAGGTATTTGTTCCGTCAAGCTTAACTATGGTGATTTGGGTACCAGGTACCTCTCCCATTCTTCCCAGAGATATGCTTACCCCTCCCTCGACTTGTGCTCACTTCTAGAATCTTCCATTGATTTCAATCACGCCAAACTACAAAAAACAGTAAACAGAGAGCCAATCAACTAAAAAAAATGTATTATAGCTCCTAAAGCCACAAAACATCAAACAATCCATGGATTGGACATGGACAGTTACAGTGTCCTCTGCAATCTGCATCTTGGGAAGATGCACCAACATTAGGTAGCTGATGTCTTGATTCAGATAATATAAATTCTTACAAGTAGTTGGAAGTTTCCTGTAACCATCTTAGTGCTTTGCATAATCTTCATAGAAGTCAGTCATGAAAGAATGCACATTTTGACTTTGTTGTTATATGTATATATTTCACAGAAGGTACATTGTTGCTGTTTCTTGAGCATGCATCTTTTGGGATGTTAAAAAGGGTCCTGAACCATTACAAAACATTTGTTAGTATCTACAAATGTTAAAACATTCCTTTTTTTCCTTTATCCATTTTGATACTTGCCTCAGTGCAACACCACTAGGGATATTTCGTGGTAGAACAATTTGGAAAACCCTTTTTAACTCTCTAGCAGGAAAGGTCATACAGGTTAACTAATCTCACTTTTCCTCTTGGTTCCGTGATACCTTTTTTTATTCTCTGAAGATCTCATTTTTATCCAAGTTGGTTAGTAATGATTACATATTTTCTACTGGTTACGAATTTAGATGAGACGAAGTTTAGCTTTTGGTGAATATGTGATTGGCTTGTTTTACAGCTAGAGAGTGGGAAAGTTGTTCCAATTTAATCTGTTACATATACTAACTTCATTTTCTAAGCAAACAGTAGAGCATATTCCATTACCTTCATTATTGATGGCATTGTTTATCACTTTGTAAATCAGGGCAATGGCTATCACTATCTATATGTTTTAACTGGTACTCTTTTCTTTGACAGGTATCCATATATATACGACAGAAATGGTATAGAATTGCACTGTCTTAAGGTTAGCATTCTGCCGCCAAATAAATTGCGTTGAGTCCTTTTGGGCACTGTAGAGGTTCATTTAGTCTTGTGTCCCAAAATCTCTCCATAATATAGTTAAATGGGTTATGTACCAAAAAAAATCTAGTTAAATGGGTTAGTTGTCAGACAAGCAGATCTTTTCTTTTCTTTTCTTTGTTGTGTTGCATCCATGTGGTAAATGTAGTTGATCTTCCTGGCACATATAGTGTACATGGCATACCCGTATACCTTAGTCATCCTTTGAAAAGAAAGTGGGTCATCAAAAACTTAATCAATCGTAGTACTATTTCTCATTTTATGCTAGTAATGGTTAATCACTGTTTCGTGGGTTGTGAGGATTGGCTGAATCTGTTTTATCTTTCCTAGGATTTTGGGGTTGATCTGACATATGTAAACGAGACATGGTAGTTCTCGAAGGATTATTTTTTCCCTCAATGTCTCAATGGTTGCTGCAAATGTATGATTAGGACCTAACATTCCAAATGTCTTTCAGGAACATGGTGCAGCAGTAAAGCTCCAATTTCTGAAAAACCATTTCCTTTTGGCATCTATAAACAAATTTGGGCAGCTACATTATCAGGATGTTACTACAGGGCAGATGGTGGGCAATTATAGGACTGGTCTTGGTCGTTGCCATGTAATGCAGGTTAATCCCTTCAATGCAGTGACGGTTCTGGGTCATTCTGGTGGCAAGGTAACCATGTGGAAGCCCACCAGTTCTGCTCCCCTTGTCAAGATGCTCTGTCATCATGGTCCCATCTCAGCAATTGCATTCCACCCTGGAGGTAATCTTATGGCTACGGCAGGCATGGAGAGGAAGATCAAGCTGTGGGATTTGAGGAAATTTGAGGTTCTTCACACCTATCCCGGCCATGCAAAGACCATGAATTTTAGTCAGAAAGGACTGCTTGCTATTGGAAATGGTTCCTTTGTTCAGATATGGAAAGATAACTCTGGAGCTCAGGATTATGGACATTACATGAACCACTCAATGGTGAAAGGTTATCAGGTTGGGGATGTGTTGTTCCGACCTCATGAGGATATTTTGGGTCTTGGGCACTCCATGGGTGTATCTTCTATTCTTGTCCCAGGATCTGGGGAGCCAAACTTTGATTCTTGGGTGGCAAATCCATATGAAACACCTAAACAGCGTGGAGAGGAGGTGCACTCTCTTCTTGATAAGCTTCCACCTGAAACAATCATGCTGGACCCCTCAAAGATAGGTACTGTGAGACCATCGAGGAAGAAAGAAAAGCCAACATCGCAGGAAAGAGAAGCCGAGATGGAAGCTACCATTGCTGCTGTTAAGAGCCTTCCCATGAAGAAGAAAACGAAGGGCAGAAATAAACCAAGTAAAAGGGAGAAGAAGAAGCAGGAGGGTATTGCAAGAGCCAAGAGGCCCTTCTTGGAACAGGCAATGAAGGTAGAACAGCAACCATCAAAGAAACAGAGAATAAGCGAGGAAGCTGAGCTCCCAAAGTCTCTGCAGCGCTTTGCTCGCAAGAAGTCCATATAACGCTAATATATACAATCGACAAGTGTTTTTATTTTTATTTTTATTTTTTTCCTTTTTCTTTTATTTGTTTTTCTTTTTTTTTTTTGTTGGTGGGTGGGTGGGGGTGTTGAGAGAAAAAATTCCGGCTTACGTACTTGTCAATCTATCAATCTTGTACATCGATAATTGAATTATTCACAGCATCGATAAAATTGATGTAAATATTTATGTCAATAATCACACTTTTCAAACTGATTGATTGTAAATTCAATCGATGTACTTTTACATCGACAGAGAAATATACAATGAAAAGTTGAAAACATCCCTTTCCCTTTAATTTGTGACTTACCCAAAAGCTCAGATGCTATGATAGGCCCAACACGCGATCATTTCCCTTGCCCATTACTCGTTGGACTATAAAATGGGTTGAACTTTGAATCGGTTAACAAAAGGGGAAATTTAAATTTGACCCAAAATTCAATGGACTTGAAGATCACAAATTGGATTCAAATCGTATGAAAATAGGATCGTATTCAAAATTAGTCGATTTCTCTTCATTTTTAAAAAATAAGAAAAAAAGTAATTACATTTTTTAACTTATATATAACAAATAAATATCAAATATTGAATATACTATATAAATTTATATAGTATAATATACACAACTATATTACATAAGTTCTGTATATTAAAATCAAATATTGAATATACTAATAGAACCCTTACTATATTCAAAAGTTGTCTGACAATTGATATCACCACTGAACATTAAACATTGACGAAAAATATTGAAGTGTCAATTGATATCACCACTGAACATTAAACATTGACGAAAAATATTGAAGTGTCTATTTTACCTTCATTGTTCTTCAGATGTTCAAATACATACCATGCCTTTTACAAGCTTCCGTTTCAAGCAAATACTTTTGGAGACCCCTTTAGGCGCTTCTAGAGCACACCTATCCTATGAGTTCCACATCAGGCAGCTGGTTTTAGATCGGACTGTGGCCGCATCCTTCTCGATTGACTATCCAATATTTGCTATCATCCTCTTGCTTCTTGGCAAAGACGGTCATGTCGCCTCCCTGTTTCCTCACCACTTGGCCTTGGAGGTGGTGTCTCAGTACAATGCGCATGGAGAAAGCGTCACCATCACCCTCCCATATAAACAATTGGGATAAGTAAACTACACTCCACCTCAGAATTCTGAATTCTAATGTATACCTATAACAATTCAAAATTTCAAACAATACTAATACTTGACTATATGGTTTTCAAAACTGGATGGCCGGACTAGAAAAACTGAGAATTGGTCTGACCGATTCTGTTTTACCCCATACTGTCTTTTTGGCAAAAAACCATAGGTTTAGTTAGCAAACCATTGACCTAGGCGGTCGAATCGTTCGAACTATTCAATATTTTTTGGTTGTTTTTTATTTTTTTTAAATATTTTATTTCTTTTGTCAGAACAGGCCATCCATTTGGTTCAAGTGGTTAGATCATTCAACTCAGGAACCAGACTTTTGGATAGTTGGTTGTTCGATTCAATTTTAAAATCCTTACCCGCTCATATATTGACATCAATTCCGAGCTGACACCTACATCAGGAGCTAAGATTTGTTGGGGTGGACTGAACAGTAAAAACCCCTTAGCAATTTTGCTGCCAACGTCGACATCGGCACTGGATGGCCTCAGCCCTGATGTCAGCTCTTAGGGCCCCACTCCCGTGGGTCCCACCTGGCGAAACTGGTTTCACCCACTTAAGGTAACCTCGTCTGATTTGATGATGCTTACACTGCCTCCCTTCTCTCTTAAGAAGAATGGAAAGTCTTTCACTCTTCAGTGTTCACTCAATTCGGTAGCCTTCACGTCGATAGGCTTCTTCCTAATTTCTGGTATTTTCTTTTCCCAGTCTTGGTCTCCTTTTCTTTCCTTTTTTTTTCCCTTTAAAGTGGTGGGTATTCCGTGGCCATTACCCAATGTTGGTCCTAACTACGATTTGGGCCTGATGGGTCCCAAGTACAAGCTATACAAGTTAAACCCAATGTGTTAGTTGTTGATCAATGAGGAATTTGGAGACAGGATTCCGATTCCATAGAGGAATATGGAATCAATGGGTTCCTTGTATTTTGAACACTTGCACAAATCCCCTTACCATATAAGTATATCTCCAAAATAAAAGAATTTTATCATACATTTTCAATTATTTGAACTTATATACATACACACACACGAAAGTGAGAGGTTTCACCATTTTTCTGGGTGAGCATCCAGGATGGAGATACAACAGTGGTGTGTTAAGGCATTTTTCCAGAGGAGGAGATCGGGGGAACCGTGAGCAATGGAGAGAGGGTCATGAAGGTGAAGGTCATGGAGAGAGAGAGAGAGAGAACTACCAAATAATTAAGAAACAGAGCAATAATGACTCTTTTCCATCATCTTCGTTCTGGTGGGATGTCTTAAAAAGGTAAAACAGTCACATGCAATCACGAGTTGGCAGAATATGATGGTGTTATAACAGTAAGGATACACTTAGTCAATTGTTAGAAAACTTAAGGGTACCCATTGGGAATATGCATACAGTAGGTGTATACTTAGTCAATTTTGCAAAACTCAAATGTAAGCAATTTTCAATTCAGTTAAACTTTGCGATGACAATAAATAAAGCTTAAGGACAAATAATCCCACAGGTAAGCATTTATCTATGAGAATACAACTTTTCACATGAACAATTAATTATACAATGTTTTATTAAAAGTAATATCTTAAATACTACTCATCTAACCTGAATAGCCAAGTAAGAAGAAAGGAACTTTCAAAAAGTATATAGTATACAAAGAAGTTTTAACCGTAAATATCATCTGAACCTTCATCAATCTACAAGTTACATTCATGTTTTTTAGACAACAAAATTAATGGCATCACAAGGCAATGCTACTTATACATTATCACATAAAACTCTTTTAAGTTTTAAAAATTATTTCCAATTGGTCACCCACCACCACGAATTAACACATTTCAAATGTTTATATAGAATTAGACCTATTCATGGGCCAGGTTGGGTCAGGTTTTGTCTTTTTATTAATAGCTTCAGGCTCGAGCCTAAGCTCAGCCTAACCATTGGGCCTATGTTTTGAGCCCGAGACTGACCAAAAATTTGAAAAAAAAAAGATTTTATTCTTTTTTATTCAATAAAAATCTATTAGATTTATATTAAAGACCTCAAAACCCAAAAATAATGACATATCTCACTATGACTTGAGCAAAGAGCAAAGGAACAAAGAGAAAAACATGTATATATTTTTATTATATAAAATATATTTTTGTTTGTATAATATTTTTCGAGTTGGGCTTGGGCTCAGGCAGAGCTTTTTTGAGAAAGCTTGAGTCTAGCCTAAAAAATGTTGGGCCTAGTGTTCTGGGTCCAATCCCAAGCCGAAGCCCATCGGCCTAAATTCATGTCAAAGTTTGACTTACAACGGGTTGGGCCCGACATAGCCCATCGAGCTACTTGACCCATGAACAAGTCTATATAAAATGGACAAAGAACTAGAATATGTCTTCAACTCACTTTGATACAAGTTGGACTATAAAGGAATTTATCTTATATAAAGGGATAATTATTAGTTACAACAATCATAGAGAAACTAAAATGAAATTCAAAGCCATACTACTTAATGAATAAGTATCCATACACATTTTTTATATTTTTCCAATAAATAAAAATGATATTAGTAATTAATTTTTCCATTGCAAGGTATACAAATCCAAGCCATATTATTTAACTCAATAGTAGAAAAAGTTGCCAATACATTGCTCTAAAACAAACCATATTTAATCATCACAGAAGCAAAAGTTCTAATCAACTCTACTAAGTTAAACTACAATTTCATCAACCTTAATGACTTATGTGAGTACATAACAAGCAAATGCGTGCTTGGTAAGGAATACATTTATCACAACCATACTATCAATTTTCAAGATAAAATAATAACAGAATAAACCACACTAAAAAATTTTCATTTCTATATAGATGTACTTGTATGTAGTCTTGATTGATGTAAGCACAATATACAAATTTAAATATAAAGGAAATTCCATGAAGAGAGAGTCACTATATGGACATCTCATTAAGTTGAAAAAACCAAATGGAATTGTTAGTTTTTTATTCAATAAAGATTAACTATTTAAAATTTTCTTTTAATCTTTGATTAGTTTAATTGGGTAATTGAATCAAAGACTAGCCACTTTAATTAAAATATTTTAAATGTTCAAATAAATTAATTGATACAACATCAATAATATGGGTCCCACTTTCAAATGTATAATAGAAAACTATTGATAGGTTGAAATTTTAGAGGGTCAATCGATCGCTAAAATACTTTGTCTCACTTGATTAAGACTTTAAAGGGTTGATCTATCATGTTTTTTTTTTTAATTTTTTAATTTTTTGTTAGTTCTTTATGAACTATTTTTTAATTTTTTAGGATAACTTTTGTCTTTTGGGACGTTTTAGGTTTTGGATTTTAGTGGGCCAGGACAAAGATGTTAGAGGGTTAGAGGTAGGGAAGGAACCAAGTATCTTAAGCACAAATTTTTCAAATCAATCCCAACAATCCCTTAAGCACAAATTATGAAAGAAGCATATGTACATTAATTAGATCCAAATAAATACACTAGTTAATATTTAATACAAAATATGCTTTACAAAACAATGGACTAATACATGCAAAATAAACTTGTTAAAACAATAGAAGGAATCTAAAATAATAAAAAAAAACGTAATAAAGAGGTCGTGCTTCAAGGTAAATATAACACCATAATATCATATAACTACTAAAAAGTAATACTATTATTTCCACTTGTAGAAAAATTTTTGTGATACATCACATTCAAAATGCACACAACTTGTTATTCAATCAATGCAATCATCATAGATATAATCAGTCTTCATGAACCACTTTGTTTAGAGTTATTTGCATAATTTTACTACGAAAACTTATATAATACTATTATTTAAAATGATCCTCTATCTCCATCTTATCAAAATTTCAAACTACACTATTTTGCCTTAGAAACTATAATATTATAACCATTGTATCATTAATGGAATCCAAACAATAACAAAAAAGATTTCTATTTCCTTTAAGTTGAAAATGTTTTAATCCGTTTATATATCCTTTCAAATTTATGCTACTTTCACTTTTTTCTTTTGCTTTTTTAAGCAAAAAAAATTATTCATTTACTCCGTGGGTGATATTTTGAACTTTGTAGGATCAGTTTGGAAAGAGTACAAATATAGATGTAAAACCTTGAATTTATTCTCTAAATACTTGTAGGCTTGCTCTTCCCATATTGAGCCTTACGATTTTGGGATGAATATATTGTCAATCTAGTGGATCACTTATCTAACTTCTGGCTTAGATTGACAATTTGATTTGTATCCCTGCCTCCTCATGGGTTCATGGAAGGAAAATCCCTGCTTGATCCAGTTAGAGAGAATTGAAAAGTGCCTCAGTAGTGGAGTTCAAAGCGTATTTCGTTGGTGATACTTCGATCAATTTGGTGGAAGAATGGTCAGCTTAGTGTTGGAATTGGGGTTATTAAAATTTCGAGGAGAAGCTCTGAGGTGTGTCTAAAGATATTGTCTTTGAAACGTTATTTGCCCCCACTCAGTTCTACTGAGTTTGTTGTTGGGTTACAAGCAAATCTGTTTCTAGGATACAACAAAGAATTGGGCGAGAATCTACCACTAGCAAAGTTGAAGAGTCTCCGAAGAAACCTTTTGTGAGACAGTAGCATACCAGACTAAGAGAGACAACGTGATTTTCAAAATTGTGTGTAAAATGTTTGATTCACGCTCCCTAAATAATCTAAGAAGAGTTATGGAGCAGAGGAAAGTGTTGGTTCAAAAAAAGGCTCATTGAAACAGTGATTGTTAAAAGGTATTTAATAGTTAATTATTGTTAACTTTGAATAATGTCTCTTAATCACACCCAATCGAATTGTGGCCGTTGAAACATCAATGGTCAAGTGCGAGCAAAGTGTGCCTCTAAAGCGCCTCATTTCACCGCACACACGCACGTGCACGCGTTGTGCAATAGCAAGCCTCCATACTCTCCTCTTTATTTTGAAGGAGTGTAAGTAAGCTATTATTTAAAAATCTCAAAACAAGTCTTGAATTTTCTAATGTGGAGCAAGTTAAAACTAATTTTTTGTAAGAGAAAAATTTATTTTTCAAGACATGTGTGTAGGTGTGTTTTTCATGTAATTGATCAATCAAACCCCATTGGATTTAATCTCTAATGAAATTAAAACCCAACACTTTGGAAGCCCAAAGCCCAAACCCCTCTCTCCATATCTTTTCACCTTGATTGCTGAAGTATTGGAGAGGCTAATTGAGAAAACAGATTCAAGAAGTCTTGCGAGGGGATGGAGAGATGGAAAAGACAACATTTCTATCACCCACTTAATTGAAAATGCATATTCAATACTGTTTTATGAGGGGGAGGATGTGAGATGGGCTAAAAACATGAAGTTGGTGATTCAAGTGCTTGAACAAATGTCAAATATGAAGGTGAATTTCGACAAGAGTTGTGTGGTGGGGATCAATATGGAAGAAAGACCTATATTGGAGAAGGATGAAGCTTTGGGTTGTACGGTGTCTCAACTCTCAATGGCTGCTGAACTATTTGGGGATGCCCTTAGGGATAACCTGAGGAAAGAGAGCTTTTGGAGCCCTGTAATTGATAGATATGCTAAGAAACTAGCCTTTTGGAAGAATTATTTATCTTTGGGTGGTAGAATTACTTTGATCAAGTCTACACTAACTAGTTTGCCTGTGTATTACTTATTGGATTTTAGGACCCAGTGAAGATAAGTAGGAGTTTGGAGAAGTTAATGAAAGACTTCTTGTGGGAACCAGGGAAAGAGAGGGGAAGGATTATAGGGTGAATGGGGAACTAGTCTCTAGGAGTAAGGCTGATGGAGGGTTAGGTTTAAGTAGCATTCAGAGGAAAAATGAAGCCTTGTTGGGGAAATGGTTGTGGAGGTTGAGAGGTGAGAGGGATAAACTGTGGATGAGGGTAATTTTAAGTATTCACGGTCAGGTAGATGATGGTTGGGATGCTGAGACTTTGGCAAGGTTTGTTGGTGCCTCTCCTTGGAAATCTTTACATGCCATTCTTCCTTTTTGCAACACATCAGATATGACCTCTGCTTTGGGAATCAGGTAAAGTTTTGGGAGCACATTTGGGTCGGTGAGATACCTTTGAAAGACCAATTCCCTTGTTTTCACTCTCCTGATTTAAGGGCAAGGTTGTGTCCAGTTTTCTAGTACCTTTTCAGTCTAATTTTGGGTTTGATTGGGATGTGGGGCTTAGAAGAGGCTTAAGGGACGTAGCGGTTGAAAATGCCATGAGTCTGGTTCAGATCTTAGACTGGGTGGTGTTGGATCCCTTTGAGAGGGATAAGAGACTGTGGACCCTAACTCCCTCTGGAACCTTCTCTTGTGCCTCTTTTTTCAAGGCCCTACTGCCTTTATCCAGTCCATTTGCACAAAACTTTCCAGTTAAGGATGTTTGGGGTGAACCGATTCCTCCAAGGATTGGAGCCTTTTGTTGGGAAGCCTTCCTTGGAAGATGTAATACATGTGACATACTCTGAATTGGTGCATTCTTTGCAAGGGTAATGGTGAAAGCTCCTACCACTTATTAGATTCCTGCCCCTTTGCTACTGATCTTTTGGAATGGTTTTTTCCACTTTTGGTTGTAGGTGGACCCCACCACCAAACATTCAAAGTTTGTTTAGCCCCTCATTCTTTGGTTGGCCAAACAAAAGGGAAGGATAATGTGGAGATGTGTGAGGGCTGCTGTTTGTTGGACTCCTTGGGAGGAAAGGAACACCAGAATTTTCTTTGAAATTTAAAGAAGTAAAGAATGCCTTATTGAAGTAGTAACGGTGAGGGTGGTACATTGGCTGAAATCCTTGGACCTGTTTGTTGATATTTCTACGGATATGCTGCTGAATAGCTAGCTGGAGGTGGCAAATTTTGCTCCTGCTCGCTCTTTAGTTTGTCCTTTGTGGTCACCACTAGGAAGTGGACTTATAAAGCTAAACTTTGATGGAAGTAGTGAAGGAAATTCAGGTCCATTGGGTGTAGGAGGGGTTTTCAGAGATGAGGATGAGAAGGTGCTCGCTTTGTATTCAGGTTCGATTGGGTTTGGAGTCCACTTGCATCCAAAGAAGAGGAAAACCAATTCCAAAAGAAGGCCAAACTATTGCCTCTCACCCCTGTTTATCTCTCTTTGGAGCATTGTAAGTAAATTCTTTTAATCTAATGAATTCCAATTATTGATAAAAAAAAAAGTTACTATGTGGAAGAATGATGTGCTAGAGGGGATTGAAGAGCTCATTAGAAATTTTACAATCTCTATAAAATTTAAACAATTAGAGGATGGGTTTGAGTGGGTGCTCACCAATGTCAATGGACCTAATGATTATCAGGAAAGGAGGAAATTATGGGAAGAATTGGGGGATATTAGAGGGCTTTGGGAGGGTCTTGGTGTATTGGAGGAGATTTTAATGTATTCCGGTTCACAGTTGAAACTAATAACTCCATACAAAGGGTGACAACCAGCATGAGGAGGTTTAATAGTTTGGTGGACACCCTCCAACTCAAAGAGATCCCTTTAATGCATAGTAACTTCACTTGGTCGAACCTCCAAGCTAACCCAGTTTGTTCCAAATTGGATAGATTCTTGCTTTCTTTAGATTGGGAAGAACATTGGGGTAGATTGATCTTGAGACACTAAGGAGTGCTGGCCCTACTCTGATATGGTTTGAAAACATGTGGCTAACACAACCGGATTTTGTTCAAAAGATTAAGGGCTGGTGGAGGGAGAGTAACCCTAGAGTGGAGTGGAATTTGGTAGAGTTTGGGAGGATAGAGGAGAGGAAGGATACTCTTGTGCACTAAATTGAGGAGATTGATTGAAAAGAAGAAGATGGGAGTATAAAGGAAAGAGATAGGAAACAAAGATGGAATTTTAGCAAGCAGTTCGAGGATATCTTGTTCAAAGAGGAGATTAGATGGAAGCAAAAATTGAGGTGTGAGCGGATCAATGTTGAGGCACAAACAAAGGGAATACAAGTGTACAAGAAAAGGCCATGTCAACCTTTAAAGAATAATTAACAACCAACCACTAGAACAAATTAAATAACAAACTAGACAAGTGGACTAGACACGTGGAGAGGTTGGTATAACAGAATTGTAACAATAGTGTATAAATAACAACAGTGTTATAACAGAAGGAATTATTGATTTGGAGAACATAATCGACTACATGGAAGGAGAAATGCAAAGAATATCAGCTGATGTCAAAGAAATCAAAGAAAGCTTTGCATCCTTGCTAGAACGACTGGCATAGGCACCACCTGCGCCAATTCAGGAAGAGCGCAGTGACACCAGTCATCGAAGTGGATCAAGAACAACAAGAATTGAGTTTCCCATCTTCGCAGGGGGGATCCCAGTTTCTTGCTTTTGTGAACAGAAAGATACTTCAATTACCACGACACACAAGGACTTGATCGTGTTCCACTAGCTTCTGCACAATTGGAAGGAGAGGCAATCATCTGGTACTAGTGGTACCGGTGACAACACCCAAGGGCCACATGGGTAGACTTCATCGATGCCTTAACCATGCGATTTGGAGTCTCGGCTTTTGAGAACTATGATGAAAGCCTCACTAAGCTACGATAGACCGACTTCGTCCAAGATTATCAGATGGCATTTGAAAGATTGGCGATGCGCGTGCAAGGCTGGCCAGAAAACGTGCTTGGCGGCAGTTTTGTTGGTGGACTCAGGGAAGAAGTGCGGCTGGAGGTAAAAGCCATGCAACCCATCACCGCTCTTGAAGCAACAGCATTAGCTCAACTACATGAAGACAAAATGAGCCGGGCAAGAAGGATTAGCCGACCTCTGGGAGCTGCAATCAGACCAGGTATACCAAACCAAGAACCTCGAATCTTGGGTAAACCAGAGCCCAGATCAGGATTAGGAATCACAAGCAAGGATGCCAACTCTGGTTCAGGCCCCTGCTCAGCCAAGAGGTTAACCTAGGCTGAGATGCAAGCCCGACGAGAAAAGGGCCTTTGCTACGCATGTGGAGACAGATTTAGGCCGGGCCATCACTGTAAGGTCCCTCAAGTTTTCTTCCTTCAACCTGAAACTGAATATGTCGAGCAACCAGCCGACATTGAGGAACCAAGGGACAACCAAGAATGGGTACAAGGGACAAAGGAATACCTGGAAGTATCCCTGCAAGCCTTGACCTGTCTTGCTTCTTCTCAAACTATGAGAGTAACCAGACTGATACATGGGTGCCATGTGTCAGTTCTGATAGATAGTGGCAGCACCCTCAATTTCATCACCCAAACATTGGTCAGACAACTAGGGGTTCCAATCCAACCATGTGCAGCCTTTCGGGTGCATGTAGCTAATGGGAGCAACCTGGTATGTGACAGTACATGCATAGAATTAAAGATAAGGATACAAGGACATGAGTTCGAGGTGGATCTGCACCCCCTGGAAATCAATGGAGCAGATGTAGTTCTCGGAGTCCAATGGTTAAGGCAACTAGGGCCGGTGATATGTGATTGGTCCCACCTTACCATGGATTTCCAAATGGGCAGCTCACTGGTGCATATTCAAGGGTAGCGGTCCAAGGGTCCAGGGCCTATTAGCATTGCCTTCCTAAGGAAACAAGCAGCAGACACAGCCCACATCATTTTAATGCAGATAGAATCCCACAAAAATGGCCCCATTCTATCCCAAGAAAGTAAATCTGAATAGAGCCGCACACATCTACAGCAACTACTTCAGAAGTTCTCAGTGATCTTCCAAGAACCTAAGGAACTACCAGCGAAGCATGCCCATGATCATCGCATTCCATTTATGCCCGATGCTGCACCTACAAATGTGAGGCCCTATCATTACCCCTATTTTCAGAAACTAGAGATTGAGAAGCAAGTGCAAGATATGCTTGACAGAAAAATCATACAACCCAGCCAAAGCCCATTATCCTTGCTAGTATTACTTGTGAAAAAGAAGGATGGGACGTGGCGGTTTTGTATAGACTATAGGGCCCTGAACAACATCATTGTGAAGGATCGATTCCCCATACTAGTAATTGATGAACTGCTAGATGAACTTGGCAGGGCCACCATATTCTCTAAACTAGACCTGAGGTCGAGATATCATCAAATTTGGGTCCATGAGGGAGACTGCCTTTCGTACACACGAAGGGCATTATGAATTTCTGGTTATGCCGTTTGGGTTGACCAATGCGTCAGCTACATTTCAAGCCCTTATGAATGACATATTTCGACCCCATTTGCACAAATTTATACAAATCACCTTGGAACTGCTAAGGACTTATAAGCTCCTTGCAAAGGAGTCAAAGTGTGTATTTGGACAAACACAAGTACACTATTTAGGGCACGTGGTCGAGAATGGCACTGTAGCAGCAGACCCAGAAAAGATCTCAAGCATGATAAATTGGCCCCGACCTCAAAATGTGAAGGAGTTACGAGGCTTCTTGGGTTTAACAGGATACTATCGGCGATTCATTAGAGGGTATGGACTGATTGCTGCCCCCTTGACAAGTTTACTTAAGAAAGATGGGTTCTGCTGGACTAGAGAGGCCCAACAGGCCTTCGAGACACTCAAGACAACTGTCTCATCCCCACCAACGCTCGCACTTCCAGACTTCTCAAAGGACTTCATCATTGAATGTGATGTGTCAAGCCAAGGAGTTGGTGCAGTCCTCACGCAAGAAGAAAGACCACTAGCATTTTTCAGCAAGGCAATGACCGCACAGAAATGGGCCAAATCAGTATATGAATGCGAATTGATAGCAATTGTTCTCGCAGTTCAGAGGTGGCGGCCATACCTCCTAGGAAGGAGGTTCACCATACGAATTGACCACTAGAGCCTGAAATTTCTGTTGGAGCAGTCTGTACTATCCCCGGAACAACGACGATGGATAGCCAAATTACTTGGCTACAATTATGTCACTAAATACAAGGCCGGGCACACTAACTAGGGTTGTTCATAAGAATTCCCAACCCGACCAACCTGGACCGACCCAAGCTGAGTCGGTCGGGTTTTCATTTGTACTGGTCGGTTTCGGGTTGGGCACATACAAAAACTGATATCTCGAGTCGACTTTCAGTTTTCACATAAGAAAATCAAAACCGACCCGACGCGAACCTAATTAGTCTTTCTTCTACTAGTTTGGTAGTTCCTACTTCCTAGTTTGAGTAGTTTCCTAATTCCTACTAGTCTTCTAGACTTCTACTAGAAATAGAAGGCCCATTAGGCAATTACAATTAGAATTCAATTAATTAGGTATCCTTTTTTAGTTTTTTACCTAGATTAGACAATTACAATTAGAATTCAATTAATTAGGTGTCCTTTTTTAGTTTTTTTACCTAGATTAGGCAATTACAATTAGAATTCCTACTAGAACTAGAAGACCCATTAGGCAACTACAATTAGAATTCCTAATTTCCTACTAGTCTTCTAATTCCACTTTTGTCTTCTCTTAAAATCTTCTATTCTCTAACTTAACTTGGATGATCCGCCCCCCTCAACTCAAGTCCTCAAATAATTCAGAGTTTATTTGCCTTTGTATAGGAGCAAAACCAAAACCGACCCAACCCGACTCAAACCGACCAGGTCGGTTTGGCCTATCAGTGGGTCGGTTTCGGTTTCCACCTCTGGTAACCCGACTAGGTCAGTTCGGTTGAGAAAATCCCATGAAACCGACCCAACTTGACTCGTGAACACCCCTAACGCTAACAAGGTGGTAGATGCACTGTCACGCCAGCCACAACTATTTCCATTACTTCTCACGGGCCCTACATGTTCCATCATGGGTCAGCTAAGGGATGAAGCTGAAGGGCACCCACAACTGTGCAAGCTATGTTCACAGATCCAAGAAGACCCTACTAGCCACCCAGGGTACACAGTGGAGAATAAATTGCTACTGTATAAACGCCGAATGGTGATACCACAAGATTCAGCCCATATTTAGCAGCTTCTGGAATTGTTCCACTCATCCCCAGCAGGAGGGCACTCAGGGATCCTACACACTTACAAAACACTAGCCACCCAATTCCATTGGAAAGGCATGAGAAATTCGGTCCAAAAATTCATAGCCGAATGCGTCATTTTCCAGAAAAATAAGGCGGATACCCAGTCTCCAGGTGGGACTGCTACAACCACTCCCAATCCCTACACAGGTGTGGGCAGATATATCCATGGACTTTATAACGGGACTCCTCCTTTCCTATGGCAAGTCTGTCATTCTCGTAGTAGTTGATAGATTCAACAAATACTGCCATTTTCTCCCTCTGCCCCACCCCTTTACAGCCTCCATGGTGGCTGAGATTTTTACTAAGGAGGTGGCATGACTGCATGGTACCCCCAACTCTATTATCTTAGACCGCGACCCTATTTTTATGAGTCGTTTCTGGGCAGGACTTTTTCGACTACAGGGAGTGAAACTCTTCAAATCTACCAGCTACCACCCTCAACCGGAGTTTGGAAACCTACCTAAGGTGCCATGCAGGGAAAAGACCACGTCAGTGGCTCAAGTGGCTTCATTGGGCAGAATGGTGGTACAATACCACGTATTACAGTGCAACTAGAATGACTCCCTTCTGGGCTCTATATGGACGAGACCCACCTCCCCTACTTCCATATGAGAAAGGGTCTACAATAGTAGCCACAGTAGAAGACCAACTCCTCCAGCGAGATCGGGTGTTACAAGACCTCAAGTCCCACCTCCAATGAGCCCAACAATGGATGGCAGGCTCCTACAACAAAACACATAGGCCTGCGCAGCACTAGATTGGGGAGCAAGTCTTCCTTAAATTACAACCATACAAGTAGGTTTCAGTAGCAGGCCACTGGTGGAACAAACTAAGCCTAAGGTACTTTGGCCCATTTCAGATTGTGGAGCGTATAGGGTTGGTGGCATACAGGCTTGACCTCCAATCAACATCAAAATTACACCATGTATTCCATGTATCCCTACTGAAGAAATGGCCAAAAACAGATAATAGATTTCAGGTGGATACGCAAAGGGAATCACATCAAACCAGAGGCCTTTGTGGTATGGTTAGGTCTCCCAATTGAGGATGCAACTTGGGAACCTTACTTAGAGTTACAAAATAGATTCCCACATCTTGACCTTGAGGGCAAGGTCGAATTCAAGGGAGGAGGGACTGTTGGGACACAAACAAAGGGAATACAAGTGTACAAAAAAAGGCCACGTCAGCCTTTAAAGACTATAACTAACAGCCAACCACTAGAACAAATTAAATAACAAACCAGACAAGTGGACTGGACAAGTGGGGAGGCTGGTACAACAGAATAACAAACTAGACAAGTGGACTGGACAAGTGGAGAGGCTGGTATAATTGAATAGTACTTTGGCTCCTCTTAATATTCTAAAAGGTATTTCCTTAGATCCCTTTAAATCAGATAGAAGGGTCTGGACTTTATCAATCTCTGGAATTTTTTCTTGCGCTTCTTACTTCAAAGCTCTAGCCCATCCATTGGGTCAGTTAGGGCAGCCTTTTCTGGTAAAGGAAGTCAGGTGCAAACTGATTCCTCCGAAGTTTGGGAGTTTCTGTTGAGGCCTATGAGTTGTTTATCTCCCCACAAGTGTGTTCTATGCAAGGCTGAAGGTGAGACTGGTTGTCATTTACTAATCTCATGCTCTGTTACTAATCACATTTGGGAGTGGTGTTCATCTTGGTTTGGGTGCAGATGGTCTCCTCCACCAGATGTACAAAGAATTTTTGCTCTATCCTTGTTTATCTGGTTGAAAAAAAGAGGAAGAGTTATGTAGAGATATCTCAAGGCTGTTGTTTGTTGGACTATTTGGGAAGAAAGAAATTGGAGGATTTTCTCAGATAGGGAAAGAACACTGCTAGAAATTATGGAGCTGATTTAGATCAGAGTGGTACTTTGGCTGAAGTCTTTGGCTCTTTTTAAAGACTTTTCAATGGATGATTTGTTCAGAAATTGGAAGGAAATTTCAAGTTCAGCTCCAGTTAAAGACACATCCTTACCCTCTCGGACTCCTAGTGGTTTTGTCAAACTTAATTGATGGAAGTAGCATGGGTAATCCAGGTCCATTAGGTATTGGGGGTGTCTTAAGAAATGAGGAGGGAGTGACAATTGCTCTCTTTTTGGGGCCAATTAGATTGGGTGATTCTCTTAAAGCTGAGATTTCAGCTGTTATTGAGGAAACTCAAAGGGCAATCAAACTGAATATCACCAAATTGGTCATAGAAGGTGGTTCTAAACTGGTAGTGGATTGGTTGAGAAATGATACTGCTAATTTTTGGAACTACAGCAATGAGAGGAAATTTAATTGGTTAACCAAGAATATTGAGGTGAAGATTAGTTGGGTTAAAAGAAGTGCCAACTCCTTTGCTGATGGGTTACCTAAACAAGGGGCATCTAGGAACTCTTTGTTTTGGGCCACTTATGCATTTTTTTTTGTTTTATTAGTCACCTTTTTAAGAGATATATTTTTTTTTTGTTTTTTTAGTCCGTAATTTTATATTAAATTTTAAAGGAGATAGACTATCAAGTACCAACAGCTCAGCCAATGGGCCAGATACTCAATTTAGTATCGGAATTCAAACGTATTAATTAATAAGATCATAAACAATTGCCACACAAATTGAGGTTTAAAGGGTGGTCTTTGGCCATTGGATCAGCCAACCAGCTACAATGTTGTGTCATGTATCCGGGCATCTCCATGTGCCTGCCTGCCCTGCGGACTGCAGCATTCTTCTCCTACTCCACTATCCTCTCTTCCTCTCTGCTTCTCAACTCTTAGCATCTCGTGAGGATTCCTACTTCATCAATGAAAATGAGGACTCACAAGCCCATCAACCCAAACTTTATGTGCTTCGAAAACCCAAGGCTCCGCCAAGCCTACATCGCCTTGCAGACATGGAAGACAACCATCTTCTCCGACCCTTTCAACTTCATTGCTAACTGGAATGGCACCGGTGTCTGCTCCTACGGTGGCATCTTTTGTTCTCCATCCTTCTTCAATTCCTCCGTCACAGTAGTATCTGGCATCGATCTCAACCATGCTGACGTTGCTGGTTATCTCCCATCCAAGCTTGGCCTCTTAACGGATCTGGCTATTTTCCACCTCAATTCCAACTGTTTCTCCTCTCCTAGTTTCTCTAACTTGTTTTTTTTTCTTCTTCTAACAGAGCTATCTTTTCTCAGTACTCAGCTAAACTTATTGGCTTTTAGTTGGGTTATGGTTTAAAGCAAGATAACCAAAGCAAGTTTTTACTAGGCAACTCAGATCTGAGTTATGACTCCACTAACAAGCCTCTCCCTTCTCTATAGCAAAAACTAAATGTGAATTTATGTTTCATTTATGAATCTTGTGAAGCAAAAACTAAACGCTAAAGCATTAGTCAAGTAGGAATCTTAAAAGCACAAGGGCCAATTTGTGCTTGAGGCGCAAGGTGAGGCGTGCGCCTTTCTGAAGCAAGGTGAAAAATTACAAAAAGAAAAGCTAAAAATTAAAAAAAAATTCAAAAAAATGCCAAAAATTTATAAAATGCAAAGAAATATTAAACATAACGTTAATAAAAAAATATAAACTTAAATTAAAAAAAAACCTGTTATCTAAAATCAAAATACATAAACGTAACATGTAAAGCGTATTCAAATGAAAATTTGAAAGTAAAAACAAACATATAAAGCATTTTCAAACATGTAAAACCCACAATCTTTTTTTTTTTTACCTCAAGTGCATTTTTTCAAGAAGCTAATGTTATTAAGCATGTAAAGCGTATTCTATGAGTCGCCTTTGTCCCACACCCCTCGAGGCAAGTCCGAACAAGAAGACTATCCTCATCATCATAGTCTAGAGAGAAAGATGAAACTACTCTCCCTCTTCTCACCATCCTCACGGTCATAGTTTGGAGAGAAAGACAAAACTCTTTTCTCTCTTTACACGGTCTTCATCATCATAGTTTGGAGAAAAAGACAAAACTACTCTCCCTTTCCTCCCACCATTACTGATATCTAGGTTTTGTCACAGAGAGAGAGAGAGAGAGAGCTCCATCATCATTGGAACTTGGAAATCAGAACCAAAGAGTGAAAAGGGTGTTGAAGAGAAGAATGGAATGCTCTTTAAATCAGGGGCATTTTGGTTCCAATAAAGACATTTTCTTGTCGTTCACTATTTTTGCTTTTTTTTTTTTGCAAATGTATCCAATTTTGTCAATATGCAAAACTTTATTAATTTTTTTGCAAAATCCCAAAATTATATGACAGTTTAAATATTAATCCTTAAAAATATTTGTTAATATATATGTTTTTTAAATTTTAAAAAGACATTCTCTTGTGAATAGTATATTGTTATAAAATGATAAAAAAAAAGATGCTTTTGGCATGATTACAATGTTTAAATATGGCCTCTTCACCCTCTTCGGATAAATTTTAGGGTTTTAAAATTATTATATAGTAGTTGCATATGTTTTGTTTATAAATATTGCTTTGTTATGTTTATTTAATATAAAAGTTATAATTTGCATATTGTTGGTATGAAAATTTTAATAAATTCTAATGCAGCATCATTCACTCAATCAAGTTATTGAGTTTTTATTTTCTTGGGTAAGACTCATTTAGGGAATCATATGGATTGTTCCCCTTAATTACATCTCCACTTGAAAGTAGAGAACACCTTTTACATCAAGTGTACAAGAATGAGAAGAAAGAAAAAGAAAATACAAATGAGAAACTATACAGCAATGCATTTCTCTTTTCTTTTTAATACAAGGAAAATTTCCTTCTCACTCCTTTTTTCACAATAAACTGTAACCAATTAGATGAAATGCTGATTGTAGATAGCCTTAATTGTTGGAATTTTGCATACCAAAAGGGAACCGTAGTCAACCAAATTGAATATTTGATTGTAGACGATTTTCATCCCTCTGCTCTTCATTTTCATTTGAAGGGTACCATAATCAACTTTCAAGAATTAGACTGTAGATGGTTTAATGCCTAACTTTGTCTTGAAAGAGGGACCATAATCAACCAAGTAGAGGCACCTGGTTGTAGATGGTTTATTCCCCTCTACTCTTCATTTTCATTTGAAGGGAACCATAATCAACTTTCGAGAAATAGTCTGTAGATGGTTTAATCCCTAACTTTTCCTTGAAAGATGAACCATAATTATCCAAGTAGAAACACCTTGTTGTAGATGGTTTATTTCCCTCTATTCCCTTCTCAAAAGTGAAAATAAAAGAGAGAGGAAGAAGGATACATAGATATATATATATATATATATATATATATATATATATATATATATATATATATATATATATATATATATATATATATATATATATGAATTATTCACAGAGAGGACTTTCTTTTTTCTACCTGTATTGGTGAGACTTTTCCTTCCTTGTGAAGAGTCTTTCTCTCTGTTTCTAGCTTCCCCTTAAGGAGCTTAAATAGGGAGTGGGGTAGTTATGTAACTACCCCCTCCTCGGTGAAGGACACCTGTCCCTCCCACTTAAAGAGGGGGAACTCCCATACGGGATACTTTTTTATAGTTTTAATGATTTGGCTAGCAGACTAGCCAACCACTTATTTGGGTTCTAATTTATTTAAATATTATTTGGATTAAAAAATGCCTTAAACACATATGGATATATATTTTTTTGATTGATTGATTTACATATGAAAATTCTTCTTATTCTATTAACGATAAGTTTGAAAGAAACCATGAGTTTGAAGAAAAAACACAAATTATTTGAATGATTTCTATGTACAAGTAAATTGAGAACTTTACATTTAATATAAATTTTTGATAAGTAGGACAATTTCATTAAGTGAAAAGAGAAAACCTTAACAAGCCGCAAGGACAAGAGACAATTAGCATTTCATGTTGATAACTTGATACTCATGTAATTGGAAACATTTTGTGGCAAACTAAGAAATATTTAGACATTTTAAACCATTCATACATGATGAGGGTTTTGAATGGTGGGATAGTTAATTATTCATGGGTATTCAGCTATCAATATGGTTTAGCACATCATTAATGAGGGTTTTGAACTAAGGTAGAGCAAAAGATCAAAAACGGTGGTGGTTGCATTACCAGTGTTTAGAAAACCAAACCGAACCCTCTGGTCGAATTCGTTAAACCATGACCCCAGGTCCTGACAAGTTTGGTCATACCCCAAAGCAGGTGAGCCGGTCCTGGTTTCATGAAATAGCCCGGGTCTATACATAAGTGAAATTTTAAAATGTTGTTAACAAGATTTGAACAAAGGACCACTTATTTTCATGGATTATTTAATTACCACTAGTCCACCTCTTTACTTATGCTAATTAATGACTATTTATTGTATAAATTACATTATTATGCATGTATTTTAAAGAAAATGCAAGTTAAAAGGCTTGAACCCTAGTCATTTGCTTTAAAAATTAAGAAGCTTACCATCCATCCACAATATTTAAGTACATTAAAAATTATAAAATATATTATATATAATATTTATGTGACCCGTAGTATATATATGTATATGCCATGTCATCACGGTTCGACCTCCGGTTCGATCTGACTATGCCTGGTCCATTTCTCTAAACATTGTTTATAACTAAACTTCTCCTGCCCCTTCTTAAACCCTTTAACTGCTGATTCTTTTCTGTTTTGTAGAGAAAAGATAATGACAACACCAAGAAAGGAGAAAAAGAGAGAGGCTAGGAGAGTGGAAAAAGCCGAAAAGGCTGCAGTGTTGGATAAGGTCATCATCTTTGCCTTGTGATTGTGGTTCATTACTTGGTTTAATCTACATTTCAGTTGTTGCTAAAATGTTTTATCTTTTGCAGAGTATTGAGAAATAATTGTTAGAACGTCTTAAGAAAGGAGTTTATGGTGACATATACAACTATCCTCTTAAGGAATATAATAAAGTTCTTGATATGGAAGGACTACAGGCTGCTAGTGAGGATGAAGAGGAGGAGGTATGGTCATCAGAAGTTTCTTCTGGTTTTCCTATTCATGATCTATAATGTGAATACTATCGTGTCCTATTCTGACATGAGCAGGAACCTGAGCTAGAATATGTAGAAGGCTATGAGGAACTTGAAGAAGAAGAAGATATGGAAGATTTTGGTGGCCATGCAATTGATGAGTCTTTGAAGGATGATGATTCAGGTAATGCAACATCTTTTATTCTTATTGCCGATCTCATCATCATTCAAACATTATCCTAACTATATGTGATCCATTGTTAAATTATGAATGCTTAAACCATTTCTTGCTACTTGGACCTATGTCCTATTTGGTCTTATAGCCCATTCAACTTGAAGCAGATCACTTCTTATGGGTGTTGTCAATGGTCTTATGCACATGACATCCATTGTAAGTGTACTTTCTCTCATTTTGTCACCTATTGGAGCCACTTTTGGGTTCTTTTGAATGACTTCATTTCTAACCCTATTCTTTCTAGTTTTTCCACTCAGCCATCTCTACATACACGTTTTCCCAACATTTTGCTCCACATAGCATACCTAGCCTTACAACTATTTTTAGAATTTTCCTTTTAATTTAACTGATATTCATCTATCACATAAGACTTCCGATGCAGCCTTCCATTTTTTCCCATCATGCTCTAATTCTATGGGTGGCATCCTCCTCAATCTATCCATTGTTGTTCATCCATTCATTGCAATAAAATATCTTCTTATAAGGCAATGAAAGTTATACAATCATTATTTTTTATACGGGAATTAAGAATTTGAGACCCTAACATAAACTTGTTCAGGGTTGCCTCGAGGGTTGTATTACAAAGGCTACTCATAGAATAATGAATGCAATATGTTTTACATCACATTTGCTATTTGAAGCAATGCAATTAAGGAAAAAAGAGACAGTGGGTTTCACATGCTTGAAAATGCTTTATATGTTTGTTTTAATTTTTAAATTTTCATTTGAATATGCTTTGCATGCTATGTTTATGTATTTTTATTTTAGATAATAGGTTTTTTAGAACATTTATTTTAAAATTTAAGTTTATATATTTTTATTAACATTATGTTTAATATTTTTTGAATTTTTTGCTTTTTTTTTTAATTTTTGGCACTTTCTTTCTGATCGTTTTTTTTTTGTAATTTTGTGCCTTGCTTGAAAAAGAATGCGCCTCGCCTTGTGAGGCACAAGGGCCAACTTGCGCCCCAGGCGCAAATTGGCCCTTGGGCTTTTAAAACAATGGGTCTCCAATCCTAAGTGTACGGTGTACCCTGATTTGCACACCTATTATTAAATTTACATAGCATATATTATGTTATAGTCCTACTTATTTAAAAACATCCTGTTTCTAAGTTATTTGTTGTCAAACTTTACTTCACTTTTAACCATTCATTGGTTTATCAATGAAAACAATGTAATCATCAGACAACATACGCAATGGGACCTCCTCCTGAACATGCTTGGTCAATTGATCAGTGCTAAACAGGGGCTAATTGTTGAACCTTGGTGAAAACCCATCTTAACTGTAAAATAAGAGAATTGGAAAATAAATGGACCAAAGTAATGGTGGTTTTGATGTGAGGCTAAGTCAAGCATCTGCATTAATTACCCTGATTTTGGGTTTTTCTTTGTCCTTTCTACAAATCTGAGAGTTCGAAGTTGGAAGGACCGATTGGCTCCCAATCTCCCATCAACTAATCTGTAACCAGCCGATTAACATTCAAATGTAACAATCAATCCCAGAACCACAAAGACCACCGCACCGTCCATGTTAACTTGCAGTATTTGTAAAAAATTTCATTACATGCTAACTTGCGGTTTTTGTTTTGATGCTATTACTAAAGTAAAAAATTTCATTACATGCTGATTTGATTCTATGTCGCTTGTGGAGAATTCTCTTAGGCAATCAGGATAAATTGATTTGAACTTTGAAGCATTATTACAATTTATAAAATTAGGGATAATTTTTAAATTTTTATTGCTGCACAAATTTGACAACAAGCAAGTGAATATATTGCTGTTCAAATTTTTTATTTCCGGACTTAAGAGTTCCAGAAACACTAGATGGGACAAATGCCCCCTAAAAAAGTCCTTTCAGATAGAATCGATCAAGGTTCCACCCTTCCCTAGAATGGAAAAAGGTTATGCTGGATGATATTGTGATCGAACATTGGTGAAGATATTGGAGTTGAAGAAAAAAAAGTCACTGTGAGAGATGGAGACAAATACCTGAACATTGACAAGAGCTCCATTAGAATTTTCTCATTTAGCTCCTAGAAAGCGACTTATTAAAGATTTGAAAACAGCTGAACAAAGAGAAAGCATTGCCTATCAGAAGAAAGGAGAAAAAAAAAAGAGGTGAAGAGAGAATGTACAGTACAGCTAGAGATAGTTGTCAATGGGTCAAGTTCCAAACCAATAGAACTCAGTTCCAACCCAAACCCTATAAGGAAGTTCATGACCAACATCAACAATCCCCTCACCCAAAGTATTAAAAAAAAAAGAGCAAGAAGTCAAATTGTGGTGACTTAAATTTCATTTTCACTTAATAGAACTAGAGGATATTATTGGCTTGGACTGATTTAAAGGTAAAGACAGATTGAAAGGTCAAGCACAAGTTCAGGATCTATGCTTCTGAGAAAGCAAAAGATTTGCCTCTTTGAAAAACAAGTAAAACATCAAAGTTCTCTAAAATGTACCTGAGTATGCATTTCTGGATTCATATTAGAAGACCATCCATCCTCTGATGGTTCAGGAGCATCAAAGAACTCATAAGCCACATCATTAAGTACCAGAAGACTTGCAGATTTTGAAGATTGTTTTTCCACCTCTTCTTTCATCAAATCAACTTCCTTGGTCATAATATTCTCTGATGATGTCTGGACTTCAACCTTGAGATCCTCTTTTTCATTCTGAGGCAATCCTATACATTGTGTCAACTCTCCTGATGAGAACTCTGTGGAGGGGTAATTTCCTACTTTGGCTTTGAAGAATTCCCTCAGTGCTGCAGGCCCAAAAATCATGATGCAACTCAAGTAATGCCCTGAAACTTCATGAGCCAAAAACCTAGAGGCTAGGAAGAATGAAAAGTGGAACTGTGCTTCATTAATAAAGAAGAAGAAGAATAGTACCAGCAACTCTAGTCTCCCAAGCATTCGGATGGTTATTGACCGTGCAGATGATGTGCGTATATAACACTTCTAGAACCTCCAGTTAATGGCAAGCTTGTGCTTCCAACATATTGTTTCCCTTGGTTCACTGAAGAATTTACGTATCCTCCATCTTCTACAGATTCATTGAAGCTCGAGCAAGCTCAGTTTATTATCGAGCTCGAGCCGAATCATGCTCGAATATATAGTTTTTTCATTCGAGCTGAACTCGAGCCTGTATTTCCAGTTTGAATCAAGCTTGAGCCTTGTAATGTTATACCGACCTGAGCTCGAATACTCAAATATTCGGCTCAGTTCGGCTCGAATCCACCCCTAGTTAGGGGGCTCTGGCTAAACAAAAAAACCTACTGCGTCAGGAGCGGCAGATACATTGGTCGGCCACAGGAAATAAATCGTGAGTCCTTCTCACTAGAACGCTTTATAGGAAATATAGAGAGAAGAGAGTTCCCTCGTCGTTTTTGTTGGTTTGTTCTTTGGCCCCTTCTTGCAGTATAGCTTTGCGACAACCTATCTCTTGGACTCAGGTAATTATTGCCCTTCTTAATTCGTTTATGTTTCCTTGTGTAGGATTACCTTGTGCTTCTGCAACTTCTTTTTATTTGTATCTTTTTTTTGAAGTTATTTTTCCATTTAAATATTTGAGATTGTGTAACTTTCATTATTTTTTATATGAATACAGTTTATGTGAAGGCTTGACTGTATCGGACTTGCACCCATCTGTGGTTTGAAAAAATCCCTCAAAGAAACGATTTGTTTTTAGAGGAAAAATTTGTGATTTATTACACTAATTTGCATACTATTTAATTTTTGTCACGTATCCCTTTTAACTTTGAATCTTTGATTTTGTTTATTCAATAATTTTAGTTTGCAACTGTGTTACACAAGAGCCAATAGTGAATGCAGAGCATTAGAAAGTCAGTTAGGTTGTTCTGCTTCTTTTTTTTTTTTTTTCAATTAACATAGTTTTTCCCCGCAAAATAAACACCGAGGTGATCCAGAGCAGTGGACCTCGCCGGTCACTCAGCGCCTATGTAGTCCATGTAGGTTACCAGCTCAATGCATTGCAAAACATACATGGCAGTATGGATATCTGATGCTCTATTGTTTATTATTATTATTATTATTATTATTATTATTTTTTGATCGATATCTGATGTTCTATTATCTGAATATACTGCAGTGTTTGCATTCTAAAACGGTGAAGAATCAAGATGGGGGTGGAACAAGAAAATGCGACTTCTGACAAAAAAATGCCTCTAGTTGAATAGGTAAGAATATTTCCTTTCATAGTTTTCTGTAAAAATTATTTCTGGTTAGATGGTGGTTCTAAGACCTTTTGTTGGGTTCAAAATTGAAATCCCAAGAGGTTGAGGGCTCAGGGGAACATCATCCAACTTGAACATTTGAATGCAACAAAATGATCCCTTTGTATATACTGGCTAAAATTTTAGGTTGGAGGTGCTGCCCAAAACCCCACATGGACTTATTTGAACTTGCCTCAAAAATTTCCTAGGGTTAGGAATTCCAGATGTTTAAAATGACACTAGCTACTTGAAGTAACACTGCTAAGAGACAAATAAACACCTTAAAAGTCTCACATACATGGACCATTGAGTGCTTGAAAAACTTTTCTATGATCTGCGTGTGCTTACTTTTACTTCCACATTGAAAATGTGGCTGACCCCATTAAACAGAATGGAATGGTGAAACAGGATTCATGTAGCCGATCCCATATAGTTGGGGATTGGGATAAGGGATGATGATGATATGTTTTATATGTTATATACTTATGTATTTTAATTTGTTCCAATAGTTTTTTTTTTTTTTTTTTTTTTTTTTTTATGGTAGGTCAACACTGTGTATTTTGTTGTCATAATGATGAATCTTTAGTTCATCTTTTCTTTTTCCATCCTTTTTGTTATGTCTATTTAGTTTGCTTTCCCCTTAAATTTTCGTTGCAAATCTATGAACTTTGGTTCTGTAAACATTATTTTGTTAGTGTTGTATTCCATTCATTCTATGGAAGAGAAAAATATGTTTCTCAGTTGGTTGTCTGTTATTTGTTACCATATTTGGCGTTTAAGGAATGCAATTATTTTTAGAGAAGAGCTTGTGGACTTCCACAAATTGTTCTTCAAAACTCATTATTTAGTATTTGAATGTAGCTCTAGTATGGGCCTTGAATATCTCTTTCCTTCTCTTGCTTTGGGTCTCCTCATCTTTCTTATCTCTCTAATAATTAGATGTCTAACTCTACGATCATTTTTTGTGATGGTGGTGTTATTAATGAGTTTACTGGTTCTTTGTGATGGAGGTCGAGCTTTTTGCTATTAAACATGCACTTTAATGGGTGTGGATAAAGGTTATTGTTCGATGGTGGTGAAGTTTGACTCAGTGCTGGCTATTTTGGCTTTGAATGGAGTTTCTTTTATGATTCCTTGGCCTTGTAGTTTTCTCTTGAATGCATGGTGTGGGGTTTGTTTCTTCTAAGTTGGGTAATGTTGTTTTCTATCATGTTGATAGAGATCTTTAACTTGTAAGCATAGTTTTAAAAACTAACATTGAAATGGAATCACTTTGGCCACTAGTTTCTATGTCAAATGGTCCAATCGTCTGGTCCAAACCTTAGACGGTTTATGGGTCCAAAACCAAACCTAGAGCCATAATCGGTAACCGTTCGGTTTTCGAAATCATGCTTGTATGGCTAATTTTTTTGGAGAACTGTATATTGTTGTCTCCTCTGTGTTTGTTGAACTTAAATAGTAGTAATCTTTGAGCTCGGATTTCCTATAATCATTTTGGTATATGTCGGCGTGCAGTCCCAATTAGATCATTGCATGTCAACATGTGTGAGATTATTAAACGATTAGTTTGTCTTGTTGATTTTTCATGTTTTATTTTTTAAAATTTAAATAAAAAATAAAAAATGTGAATAAAGAAAGTTTAACCATGCAGTTCGTGAGACGAGATAAAACAAGCAAAATTGAAAAAAAAATTATAGATCAAATCCTGACTGAATATAAGTTCGTGGTCTTGAATGACATGAAATATAAGTTTCATTGAATCAATTGTGGGCCGCACTTTAGGATAAAGTAAACAAAATAAATAGGCCCATGGGCGGGCATGATTCGCATTTTACATGGGTCACATATATGTCGTGTCTGCCAGCTTAGCATGGCCCAATTTACACCTCTAGCCCTTTAGGTGACATAGATAGTAGTTAATTGGTCAGATGTTTCAACGGGTCATAAAACAATTGCTGAAACTTCACAGTTTTATATATACTAGATCTGCTATAAGCGTTAATCTTTTTCCATACACGCTTATACATGAAACAATCTTCTTCACTATCGCACTATTAGTCGGAAGTTGTAGTGGCAACCATTGTAGGTAAAACCCGATTTTGGTAAAAAATCATTGAAAAGTCAACAAACTGTTGATCTGGGTGGTCAAACCGTCAACCCGTTCAACGGTTTTTGACCTTTTTTATTTTTAATTTATTTGTTAGAATGGGCCATCTGTTCCAATTGGACGCTTGGACTATCGACCCAGAAATCGGTGGTCAAAACGATTTCGTTTTTGGGTCGTTTTTTAAAACATTGATTGTAGGTAACGTATTTTCTCCTTTCCTTTTGAAATAGGATTTGATGGATGGATAAAATTGACATTTCGTTATTTTTATCGGCCTTAATGACAATGACAATTGTAAAAAAAATTGGGGTATTTTAAGACAATATGAAAACATTAAGGGTAGATTTAGTTAATTTATTAAACCTTAGGAGTACTTTAAGAAATTTATCCAAAAATAAATTAACACCACTAACAATTAATTGACCCGGACGGTCAAACCGTCCAAACCATCACCTGGTCACCTTTCTGGATCCGGTTTAATCAAAACCCCGTTGTTTTGCAAAAAAACCAATGATTGAGTCAACTAACCGTCGACCCAGATGGTCGAACCGGACGACCTGATTAGCGGGTGACGGTTTTTTTACATTACAAATGTTTAATAATTTGAAAATGACCGTCGTGTCCAAACTCCCGCTTAAGCCCGACCCCTCTTTTATTTTACGTTTTGTTTCGTTTAGGGTTTCAAGTTTTCAAACTTTCAGAGAAACAACGAAAGAGAAACAGGGTTCGATTCTTGCGCTTGAGATTTGAGAAGTAGAATTCAAGTTTAAAACAGAGATTTAATGCCGGCGACTCCAGTCCAGTGATTAACGCTGGCGACTGTAATCCGTTTCTGAGTTTTTCACATTAACGTCGGCGGCTGTAAGCAACTAAGCATTGGGTGATTCAAACAGTCCGTAAGTTTCTCATTTAGTTTTGAGTTTTCTTTTTAATTTCTCACTTTCTAGAAATCAAAATATCAAACGATTCAGACATCTGAAACTCTGTAATTAGAAAACTTTAATTTTCGTTTTGGATTTTTGGGTAGACTTTTCTAGAACGATATTCTGGCATTCATTCTAAATTTCTAATATATCTTTTTGTATATTTTCTTTTCATTCATTTTAATATATTTTCTAATTTTTTAAATGGCTACAACTTGTCAACCCTTTTGAAGAGGTAATATTTTTTTTTCATGTAATTTTCTTATTTCTGAAATTCGATTATGAATCTTAATATATATATTTTTTCTTTTCCACCAATTGACAAATGACAAATGCTTTCATATTTCTGTTATGAATATTATGATTATTGATATTTTTTTTATTTTTATAATGATATATTTTTTATTTCCATTAAATCTGAATCTCTTAAATGTTAAGGTATGAAAATATATTTATGTTTTGATTAGTGAATGTTAGATGCTTTGCAATTTTATGATTTTTTTTTCATTTTTATGTATTTTTTGGTTATATATATTGTAAATTGCAGACATTTTTGGCTAATTATACAGGTATCATATATATTACATTTTATTTTTAATTATTTTAATTATGATGTCATGTGTTGTCCCGTTTGACCCGGATGATCAACCCATTCACCTGTGATCCAGAGGCAAAAACGGTTCAGCCTCTTGGTCGGTTTTTAAAACATTGGCAGTAACTATTTGCTTATTAAAAGAGTAAGGTTTGGGAGACTGACCAAATGATGCCCTAGTCATATGATTTGAGACACCTGAATCAATAATCCACATATGTCTAGTTGCTAGCTGAGAAACAGATGTGAGGAGACTAACTAGATAGGTTTATAGCAGAAAAAGTAGAAGAAAAGGCTGATGACATAAGCTGCCGGCCTGCCGTATATTATCCTCAGTTAAAATGCTAGAAGATTCCTCTTTTGAAGCTGAAGTTAAGGATGAAGTACTATCTGATGATTCTGCAACAGTCTAGAAAGCCTTATGTTGATCATTGTTGGAGGACGGGTAGGGCATTTAGTAATGATATGCCCTTCCTGTTGACAATATGTGCAAAAGTTTTTCGTTTTGGGGTGAGAGACAACATGTCTAAGTTCTTTGCATTCATAACACTGAATATTTGAAAAGCCTCCACCCCCTTTGATTTGTTAGCAAGTAACACAAGGCAATAAGGAACATTTCTGGGAAGATGTTTGGTTAGGGGACACTCCTTTTAAAAACAGATTTCCCCTCTATCTACTCCCTTTCACTCAATAAGGAAAGATTAATTTCATCTGTATGGATTTGAAAATTCATGGGGCTTTGGGTTGAGGAGAGGTTTAAGGAATTCTGAATTGGGTTTGGTAGATGATCTTATCTCTCCCTTCTAAATACTATGTTTTTGGATCATTCCTGTTCAGATAGCAAAATATGGTCACCATCCCCTTCTAGGTTCTTTGTGTGTTCCCCCCTTTTCACTGTTTTTTGATGAATAATAATAAGTTTATTGATTCAGAAGCAAATTAGAGTGTGAGTTCATACATCATCCCAATGAGACGCACGAGCTGCAGCCCCTCCTTGAAACTTGCAAGTAAACTAGGAAAGAAAAACAAGAATCACAACTGAGCCCAAAATAATTCTTCTCTATTTACCCCTTGCTTAGCTAACACATCTGACAAGGTATTTGCTGATCTCCCCACCCATTGTACAGTGACCAACATATTCCTTGTCAACCAACTAAATTTCTTCATTTAATTCTTGTATCGCCACATAGCATCTTTAGAAATTTTCAACCAACCCACCACCACTTTGGAATCCCCCTCGATTATTAGGTGTTGTACCCCCAGCTGGTTTGCAAATTGGACCCTTTGTACAACAGCTAAAAGTTCTGCCCTGATGGAATTCCCATATCCCAAGGGACCTGAGTAGAGCAACAAAATCTCTCTCTTCTCATTTCTCAAAGCACCCCCCCTCCGGATAATCTTGGATTACCCATGCTGCTTCCATCAAAGTTCAAATTTATTGAGCCTTCGGGTGGAGGAGACCAACTTGTAATTGATTTGTCCTTTAGAGATGAACACCTTGCTACTGTTGACCAATTTCTCCAAATGCCATTAAAGGAGAATTGATGAAAAATTTCTTAGGTCTTCAGCCAATGTATTGCCCTGTTTAACACACAGTCTTTCAAATCTTGGCTGTTCCTTTCCTTATCTTGAAAAATTCCGAGATTCCTTTCTTCCCAAAGAGTCCAAGTCAAGGCAGCACGATCACATCTCCACATAATTCTCCCTATTTTTGTAGGCCAATAAAAGGTAGAATGGTTGAAGAGCATATGAACTTCTGCTGGTAGACTCCAACTACCCCCAAACAATGAAAGTAGCCAAACCCAAAGGTTTGTAGAAAAGGGACAAGATACTAATAGATGGTAACAATCCTCACCGTGAGCTCTATAGAGGATACACCAATTAGGGGAAATACATAGAAAATGTCTTCTCTTTTGTAGGTTGTCTAAAGTGTTTACTTTCTCATGGAAAAGTTCCTAACAAAAAGCCATAATTTTTTGGGGAACTGGCCTACACCAAATTTCTTTTGATGGAAAGGGTTGGTGAGTAGAAAGTTGAGAGATGGACTTGAAGAAAGAAGCACAAGTGAAGGTTCCATTGGGTCTAGGAGTTCAAACCCTCTTATCTGGCTTGGAGGGATCCAAACAAACCTGATTAAGACAACCTAGCAAAATAGAAAGAGACTCAATTTCAGCATCCCTAAGTCCTCTACGAAACCCAAATTCCCAAGTAGGATCTAAGGGTGTTCCCAAAGGTGAGACAAATTTTGAGACCACCTCTTTTTTGTACAAAGAAATAGAAAAAAGCGAAGGGAACAAATCCTTTAACGGTGAGTCTCTTACCCAAATATCCTCCCAAAAAAGGATAGAGTTGCTAGAACAAACTTCATACCTGATAAAATTGAGGAATTGAGGAAGGGTGTTGTGAATAGCCTTTCAAGGTGCTGCTAGGTTAGCTTGCCTCGATACACCAGCATCCCGTTCATTCTCTAACCTCCCATGAATGCTTCCCACCACCTCATGCCACAATCTCTCTCTTTTCAAAGGCCATCTCCACAACCATTTCCCTAACAGAGCTTGATTCTTTCTAGTTACCCTCTTAATTCCCAAACCCCCCTCTTCTTTACTTCTGCACACAATTTCCCAATTAACCAAGTGATCATTTTTTTCTTGTCCCGGCTCCCATAAGAAGTCTCTCATCAACTTCTCAAGTTTCCTAGCTTCCCTAACTGGTATCCTAAAGATAGGCAAATAATAGGTAGGTAAGTTAGCCATGGTAGCTCTTATTAGGGTAATTCTCCCTCCTAAAGAGATATAGTTCCTCTTCCATTAGACTAATCTCTTCTCAAACTTTTCTAACACTGGGGTCCAAAATCTAATCTCCCTAGGATTTGCCCCTAAAGGAAGCCCTAAATATGACATAGGCCAAGAAGAGGTGGAACACTCAAAATACTCCGCAATAATCTCGACCTCCCCTACCTCCAAATTTATACCTGCTATGCAACTCTTTTCTAGATTTATTCTCAAATTAGAGACACTATCAAATCCTTTTATTAGCTCCTTTAGGTTTGCTACCTTTTCACTAAGACCTCCTTCACAAAAAATCATTAGGTCGTCTGCAAACTGAAGGTGGTTGACGGGGACTTGGTGTCTCCCTTTTCTCCAACCCCTAATGGCATCATCGTTGTCAGCCTCAGTAATGATCCTACCAATCACATCAGCTACTAAGGTAAAAAGGAAGGGTGAAAATGGATCCCCTTGCCTGACACCCCTGCAAGCTGGAAAAAAGTCCCTCATCGTACCATTTACCAGAATAGAGTAGTGATGAGTACTGATACACCCAAAGATCCAACTACACCACTTGTCCCCAAATCCACTATTTCGCATAACTTCTAATAGAAACTCCTAGTCCACCAAATCATAGGCCTTTTCAAGATCCAATTTACAAATGAATCATTTCCTACCAGACCATTTCATTTCCTTCACACACTCATTCACAATTAAGATCTGATTTGTTATTTGTTGCCCTTGAATGAAAGCCCCCTTGGTTTCACTAATGATGGTAGGGAGGATTGTTTTGATCCTCAATGAGAGCACTTTAGCCAGAATTTTATAGATGCTTGTCACTAGACCAATAGGCCTATAATCTTTTGGGTGGTTGGCATCATTCTTCTTAGGTATCAAGGCCAAAAAGGTGGCATTAATTCCAGGGCTTATAGTGTGATTGTCTGCAAATTCCTTAAAGACTTCAGCTAGATCCTCTTTCAATACCTCCCAACAGTTTTGATAAAAAACCCATTGTAAAGCCATCTGGACCCGGAGCCTTGGATCTATCCATTAGGACAACTTTCTTAATCTCTTCTTCTTCGAAATCCCTTTCTAGTCACCTTGCCACTCCTTCATCAATTCTTGGCCAATCCACCATTTCCATGACTGTTCTCTTACTCAAAGGCCTTCTATAAATCGATTTGAAGTGGTCCACAAATTTTCTTGCTATGTCATCTTGGTTGGTAATCACCTCCTCTCCTATCTCTAGCTTGGTGACAAAATTCTTTCTTCGTCTCCCATTTGCCAAACCATGGAAGAATCTAGTGTTCCCATCGCTTTCCTTAATCCACTTGTGTCTAGATTTTTGTCTCCAACTGATTTCTTCCCTCAATAACACTTCTTCCAAATCCTTTTTCAATTGTCTCCTTAACACTCTGTCCTCCTCGGTCAACCCATTGTGAGATTCCTTTACATCCAAATTCTCTTTTTGAGAGATTAGGCCCAATTTTTGCTTCTCAATTCTACCAAACTGATCTCTATTCCACTCTTTTATTTTGGCTCTCAGCCTTTTTAATTTCTTATGTAACTTGATCCCCTTCCATCTTACCCCCCTCTCCTCCTCACCCCACCACTCCTTCACTTTTTTCCCAAAATCTGGATGAGTAAGCCATATATTTTCGAATCTAAAAGGTTTGGGTCCTATAGGAAAAGATTGTTCCTATTTGGATGGGACAGTGATCGAAGGTGACCTTGGGTAACGCCCTAGCAACCAAGTTTTCTAAACTAATCTCCCAGGCAAGGTTAAATAGGAATCTATCCAACTTCGAGCACAAAGGGGTTTCCTGAAGGTTGGACCAAGTGTAACTGTCTTGCAGCAGAGGTATTTCCTTCAGTTCACAATCTTCAATACAACCATTAAATTTCCTCATGCTTGTTGAGATTACCTGTTGGGGATTACTGGTTTCATCAGAGAATCTAATGACGTTAAAATCCTCGCCCAGGCACCAAGGACCATCCCATAGCCCCTTGATTGCATATAGTTCCTCCCACATCTCATTCCTCTCTCTATAGGAATTAGGGCCATAAACATTGGTTAAGACCCATACACACCCATTTTCTACATTCTTGCACTTAATGGAAACTGAGAATCTGCCTATCAATTCTTCCACTACTTCCACCACATCCTCCCTCCGTAGTATTACAATCCCCCCCAAGGCTCCCCAAGAAGGAGACGAGCTCCAACCTAAACCTCTAGACCTCCAAAAACTCTTCACCCATCTCCCATCTAATTCCATCAGTTTGGATTCTTGTAACAACACAATATCAGGTTTTTCCCTTCGGAGTAGGTCTTTGATTGCCCTTCTTTTCCTTGCACTCCCTAACCCTCTTACATTCCAGCTAATAATTTTCATCGATACAAAATAGCAAAGGAACCCAATAAGAGGCCATATTCTCCTCATTTTAGGCCCTTTCTCCTATCCCCTCTACCACTGAATTCTAAATCCTCCTCAATGTCTGAAATTAGCCTTTCCACTTCAGATATTTTTTTCTTATTTGTTCCTCTTTTCCCTCCCTTCCCAATACAACAATCATCAATTTTCTTTTCTCCATCCTTTCCAGCCAATGTTTGAGAAAGAATTTTACCCTTCTCACACTTATTTTGGCTACAACATCTTTCTACGAGTCCTTTCTTTTTATTTTGTTCCTCCATCATTGTACAGATCAACTCCCAAATTCTATCCGCCTCCCCCTTACTACTTCCTTCCAACACCCTCTCTCCTCCTTCCACTATCACCCTCTCTCTTGCAACAGAACCTCCTGGATGGGAAGTTGGGATATCTGTTACAGGCATAACAAACAAGTCAGTACCTAAAACAGAATTGACACCCATACCTGATAGAACGGGGGTAGGACTAGAATCACTGGAAATGACTTGTTGACAGGCGGCAAATGGTTTTAAAGCCTTTCCCCTTTTTGGACAAGGTTGTGAAGTAGACAAGGTGAAAGAATCACTTCCTGGCGACCTACCCACTTGGAAAACCTTTCTCTGTGTTTCCGACACTAGAATACCCGCATCCATCCTCACGGCCGATTCTTGTCTCTCTCCACCAACATCCTGTAATTCATTAGACTCAAGGTCAGCTCCCTCGACGAAGGGAGGAGGAGTTTTCACAGCTTTAGAACCATTTTCTTCCCCATTTCTAGTCTTCCCGCCACCTGCTTCTTTAGTCTCTTCCTCTAAAAACAACAGCTCTGTATGCAAACTTTCTATTTCAAGAAAATCATTGTTGCTTTTCGGAGACAGACTTCCAAGACTTAGCGTTTCGTCTCTATCAGAACTGTCGTTGCTGTTTTGTTCACTCAAACCCATCTGTCTTGTAATGGGCCTTGGGCTCAAGACTATAGGAGCCCAACTTTAAGGCCTTTACTTGAGATGCCTTCTCCGGCCCACCATAAAAGGGATCCACTCGATTGGGCCCTTCTTTTCGTCCCACGTGACCACTTAAAGAGTCACGCCCCCCTCTTTTAATGGTCGAACCAGCAACCTTCCCTGTTTGAGGTTGCTGGTTCAGCCCTCTCCCTTTCGACACTAGAAAATTTTTGTCTGTTTCCCCTGACACCACCTGTGCAAAGGATCTGCCATTTGTCATAACCTTTTCTTGCTTTCTTCAGGTTTGACCTTCCAACTGCCCCAAAGCTTTTTGGGTTCCCAGAATTTGTTGGCCCTTTTTAGTGAAACATCCCTTCCCATTTGAATTACCCAATCTCACAAGTCCATGTAGTGCTTCTTCTTCCTCCTTCTCCCCTCCTACCATACGGGCTCCTTCCACAACCTTGCTTCAATGGAGGAAGCTAACCACACAGAGACAAAGCTCCCCTCTGTTCGTACCTCTACCTTTCGTGGAATTTCTTCTGGCTTCACACCACTTAGCAGGATTGCTACTGAATAGAGATCGCCCTAGAAAGCTCCTTTCAAGATTCCTCCACACAACACAGCTATAGACTCTGCTATTTCTTGTTTCCATAGATGGAGTGGCAAGCCTATTACACGCACCACCACACCATCTTCGACAAAAAAATCCTTGGAGTTGGATGTTGGATTCCATTTGAAGACTGTGAATGATCCGAACTCAGCCTGAACATTGATAGCTGATATTTCTAAATCATTCTCTATTGGATCTAGGATGGCTTTACAGTTATCGAAGGGGGTTACTATGAAAATACTCTTCAACTTCAACCTGGTTGCCAGTAAATCATCTACCCTCCTCTAATCATTAACCTTTTTCCTTGGATTGTATCACAAACTTACTATCCCACTCCTCTCTCTCTAGACCTCCCACCATTCTGCAATGGCCTTTTGTTTTTGCCATGACCACTGGCCCTTGTTTTACCCTGCTGTTGCTGAGATATGCATTCTCCTCCCTTATTGGAGGATTTTTTCTCATTTGCTACTCTTTGAGCTAGGAACTCTTTGAGCAACCAGTCAACTTCCCCCCAACCTTGGTTCTGTTTTCCTGCTGGTAGACACACCAGTTGCCTTTGTCCCTTACCAAAAAATTCAGCCAAAGCTATGAAGAACCCCTTTCTATTCCTCTTACATTCAACAACATATCTTCTCCCTTCTAGTGTACTAAAATCCTGCCAGTTTATCTGCTTACCTTTTGAACAGGCTCCAGCTATGAACCCTCTTAGCCACTTGATCACTTCTAATCCTTCCAGCATTATTGTACCCTTTTTCGCTTCCCTTACCTTCAGGCTTACCTTCCCCTTGTTTCTCATCTCTTCGAATAGGAGATTTTTTGTTTTTATCTTCAAGGATCTCCTCCACTGACCTGCCTGCACGAACTCCATCCCATCCCTCTTCACCATTTCTTGTCTTCCAACTTCCTTAATTCATTTTGGTAGCTTAGGCCTATAGCTTTTTGTTAGGATCTAGCATAGGTGATTGTTCCATTTAAATATTTGAGATTGTGTAACTTTTATTATTTTTTATATGAATACAGTTTATGTGAAGGCTTGACTATATCAGACTTGCACCCATCTGTTGTTTGAAAAAATCCCTCAAAGAAACGATTTGTTTTTAGAGGAAAAATTTGTGATTTATTACACTAATTTGCATACTATTTAATTTTTGTCACATATCCCTTTTAACTTTGAATCTTTGATTTTGTTTATTCAATAATTTTAGTTTGCAACTGTGTTACGCAAGAGCCAATAGTGAATGCAGAGCATTAGAAAGTCAGTTAGGTTGTTCTGCTTCTTTTTTTTTTTTTCACTTAACATAGTTTTTCCCCGCAAAATAAACACCGAGGTGATCCAGAGCAGTGGACCTCGCCGGTCACTCCGCGCCTATGTAGTCCATGTAGGATACCAGCTCAATGCATTGCAAAACATACATGGCAGTATGGATATCTGATGCTCTATTGTTATTATTATTATTACTATTTTTGATCGATATCTGATGTTCTATTATCTGAATATACTGCAGTGTTTGCAATCTAAAACGGTGAAGAATCAAGATGGGGGTGGAACAAGAAAATGGGACTTCTGACAAAAATATGCCTCTAGTTGAAGAGGTAAGATATTTTCCTTCATAGTTTTCTGTAAAACTTATTTCTGGTTAGATGGTGGTTCTAAGACCTTTTGTTGGGTTCAAAATTGAAATCCCAAAAGGTTGAGGGCTCAGGGGAACATCATCCAACTTGAACATCTGAATGCAACAAAATGATCCCTTTGTATATACTGGCTAAAATTTTAGGTTGGAGGTGCTGCCCAAAACCCCACATGGACTTATTTGGGCTTTGCCTCAAGGATTTCCTAGGGTTAGGAATTCCAGATGTTTAACATCACACTAGCTACTTGAAGTAACACTGCTAAGAGACAAACAAACACCTTAAAAGTCTCACATACACGGACCATTGAGTGCTTGAAGAACTTTTCTATGATCTGCGTGTGCTTACTTTTACTTCCACATTGAAAATGTGGCTGACCCCATTAAACAGAATGGAATGGTGAAACAGGATTCATGTAGCCGATCCCATATAGTTGGGGATTGGGATAAGGTATGATGATGATATGTTTTATATGTTATATACTTATGTATTTTAATTTGTTCCAATAGTTTTTTTTTAAAATATTTTGGTTTCTTTTTAGGTTCAGGTTTGCATTCTAATTTATTATTGATATTTATATATTTTTTGAAGTTTAAAAAAAGTTGCACCTTTCTTTGAAAAGGTGTGCACCTTGCCTTTTGCTTTTGTACCATCGGTGTTAAAACTTAAAAGGCCCTTGTACTCTTAAACTACTGTTTGTTATACATATCTGTAGTTTGTATATACTTAATTGATATTGCAAATATTTTGATAGAACATATTTTTTTAGTCAACCAGTCAGTGCCTAACCGCATTGCCTAGGAAAGCCAAATGACTGATCATTGCGTCACTGCATTGGCAATAAATTCACATCAGTGCCCCACAGGGGGCACCCCACAATGCTCTACAGCACATCCCGACCGTGTATTGGGAACTTCACCCGATGACAAGTATGGGAGATGTTCCCAATGCACGCTGAGATGTGCATGTGGGGCACTGTGATGATCTCATTGACAATATTGATATTTATTGGTAGAATTAAATCTTGTCGGAAACATGCTAATTTACCATGTAAAAAAACATGTTAAGCCTTTTTAACATGTAATATTGTTACTCGGGAAGTATCCCGTCAATCTAACTAGGGTTCAGAAAGGATCATAATTTGTTGGTCTTCAAAATATAGTTGTGGTAGATGATTCATAAACAGTTGTAAGGTGGTTAAAGAAACCATAATAAAATTCTATTGTTACCTATCTGTGAAAAGGTGGATATTTATTTTCAGCTTGGGTTGATGTAAAAATATGTTCATAAACAGTTATTAGGCAGTGACTAGTTGTAAGGTGGTTAAAGAAACCATAATAAAATTCTATAATTATCTATCTGTTATAAAACATAATAGCTCCTTTAGCAGTGCCTAATAACTTGTTATTGATAAATTTTTTGTACTAACAACTTAAATATGGACCTTTTGTGTAGCTATTGATAAAATTTGTCTGTTTTCTTCTATTTTATACCCAATAATTGAAATTTCCAATAACAATTATTGTTCAGGATATTTCCAATGAGTTGGATTTGAAAGTAAAGAAGTATCTCCGAGGTGATGGTGCTAATTTGGAGGTATGCTATTTCTGATGATACCCATGGTGTTTTCTGTTTCATGGTTACCATATTTGGTATCATTAATACATTGCAATCTCTACATGTTTGTAGGTTTTACAAGATAAGAAGCTGAAAGGTCAACTTGCTGTTAGAGAAAAGTTATATGGGAAATCTGCAAAAGCTGCTGCCAAGGCTGAAAAGGTGCTAGTTGTATATGCTTTTCTTGTTTTTTTATTCCTAAAAGCTTAAGGGTCAAATGGTTATCCCACGTTTTTTTTTGCCTATGTATCCCTTTCCTATTTATGCACCTGGAACTTTTTAGAACCACTATGACAGGTTTCTGTTGATTAGATAACATAGTGATCATTCTACTGCTATGATATAGTCTTTAATAGGAGATATGTGGTATTTCCATAGGGTGGTGATATTCATTTAGTAGAAGGAAATTATTTGGTGTATAGTGGAGTGCAACAACCATGACAAGTGCAATCAAAACAAGTAGTTTTACTATTTTGTTTTTGTAATGGAAACATTACACTTTTGGCTGACTGCAACATATCACTTCAGTAACATATCCCAAGTTTTTCTGTAATTGGTCTCTTTCCCCTCGTGTTTGTGCCCTTTGCCTGAAGAATGGGGAAAATACCTACCATCTCCTTTTACATTGCTCCTATGCTTCATGGGTGTGGCAACATTTCTTTTTTCTAGTTGGAAAGATTGGGTGGCACCTCTTGAAGTGGCAGATTGGTTTAAAGCAGATTAGCAGAGGTGATGAATGGTTCAGCACTAATGCAAAATCTGTTTTGCAAAGCAGTCTTATGGGGACTGGTGTGTGAGAGAAATGCTAGGATATTTGAAGAAAAGCACAAGCAGGTTGAGGTTTTGATTGAACTCACTAGGTGATTTGGTTGAGCCTGAAAAATCTATATTACCAATTAAGAGCACTGCAGTTTGGCTTTCAAGAAAGAGGAAATTTTACTGGTGCCAAAATACAATGCGTAGTATTTACCTTGGCTCAATTTCATTATTTTTGCTAGAACTAGAATGTCTCTTTCATTCTTCTATTTCAACCTTGATATGTTTCTACTATATGAATTATCTTGGAGTTAACTAATTGTGAATATGTTCAGTGGCTTATGCCAAGTGAGGAAGGCTATTTGGAGGCTGAAGGCATAGAGAAGACATGGAGGATCAAACAGGAAGCAATTGTCCGAGAAGTAGATATTTTGAGCTCAAGGAAGGCATTTGATCTAGTCTTACCAGGTTGATGTCAACATTTTCCTTTTATGTGTGCGGCGTATATGCTTCCTGTTAATGAAGGATGACTTGACCATTAAGTAATTTGTTACATTTGTTCATATATTTCCCTTTCATTGCCTCTATTTTTGATGTTAGTGGAATAGATATCTGACTGGGTGAGAACATAGTTTCAAGGTACCAAGTTGAGGCTAGGTGACAGGGGGCGCCTTGTCACCTTGTCACGTGCCTACGCAATGGATTTTTTTTTTTTTTAAGTAAAGACAAATATCCTAGGTTAGTTCCCTAGGTTCCATAGCCATATTTCCTTAATAATTATCCATAATTTTCGTAAGAAAACTATTAACTTCATGTTAAAGTATAGAAAATCAACTTATTCTGCTTCAAAAAAAAAAAAAAGAAAAGAAAATTCAAAAAAATAGGGGCTGAACTCCCATTTTTATTAAAGGAAAGGAAGAAAAGAAAAGGTGGAAGAAGAATGTGTTGATTAGATAAAAATTTTAAGTTCTTCCATACTTATTGGTTCAAGTTTTGAAGTCTTTGAGGGTTCAATACTGCAGTTCGCAATGTCTGTGTTGATTAAGCCCTAGCAAATAAGAAAATAATAAAACGAAACTAGCATATAAACACACAAAATGAATATTTTAGTTTAATTATGTTTATTTTTTGATCAATTTTAATAATGTGTATTTTATAATTATAATTTAAAAAAATTAAGAATAAAAGTATTTTATAACACAATATACAGAACTGCTTGGTGATTAGGTGAGGCCAGCCTCCAAGGGAACCTTGTTGCATGGGCGTTGCCTTGACAACTATGGGTGAGAGTACTCTTAATGTGGAAACTTAGTGGTCTCATATGGAATACGATATTCTATGTATTATTTTTTTAGATAGTAGAGGTATTTTGGCCATTTTATGTGCTATCTGTGAGTCTAGTGTAAAGGTTTGATTTGTCTAGTAAGAGGTCATTAGTCAAGTGATTTAGGATTTATTGAGTTTTCTTGTGATAGTGGTAATTCCGTAATTTTTGTTTTCCCTAGTTCTAGTAGGATTGGCCACCCCCATAGTGTCTACAACTACTCGTAAAGTGCAAAAATGTTGAAGGGATGAGTGATTGGAGTTTATATGAGTTTTCACTTTTCACAGCTTATGCTATGTGTGGTGAGTGATTTTTTTGATAGTAAAATACAAATATTATTAAAAGAAAAAAGAAGATTACAAGAAAGGTGACAAGAAGCCACTTGAGAGAAGATAGCAAAACCCTTCACCCTCACAAAACTGCGTCCAATACTCATCTCAAACCCATCAATACCCACCAAAAACATAAAGAAACCTAATCAAAGGAAAGACTGAACACATCCACCGGGCCCAACTGCACAAACAAAGAGAAATCCACAATCTAAACCTTCACCGTAAACCTGAATCACCAGTCAAGTCTTCGTATGACCTCTTCAAATGCTTGTTTTACAACATTGAAAATCTTAATGATTCAAGGCTGGACCTTGAGATTTTTTTTTTTTGATAAATGAGTGAAATTTTATTAAACCAGCAAATAAGAATTACAGGCAACCTTTGGAAAGGCACGAGATGCGACCCTTCCTTTAAATCTAATTACAGAATTATAAGTACAAAAGAAATTACACTGAACCCCAAAATAAAGTATCCCGGGAAACCCCTTGTTTTGCAAGTGAATCAGCCAATGAGTTTGTTGATCTGCTTACCCACTGAACTCTGATTGTCATATTCCTTGTTAACCATTTAACCTTTTTGAGAAGATCTCTAAAACCCCAAATCACAGTGTATCGATCCTTTAGCCAACCCACTATCACCTGGGAGTCTCCATCAATAATCAGATGTTGTATGCCTAGCTGATTTGCAAGCTGGATTCCTTGTACAGCAGCTAGTAATTCGGCCCTTAAAGAGTCTCCCACACCCGCAGGATCTGAGTACAAAGATATCACGTTACTATCTTTGTTTCTGAGCACTTCTCCTATGCCTGAAGGTCCTGGATTTCATCGGCTACTTCCATCAAAGTTCAGCTTGATAAACTCCCCCCCTGATGGCATCCGTTCAACCCCATGTCTGTCATTCCTGGTGGAAATATTAGCCACTGCTAACCAACTTCTCCATTGGCTGGACCTTGAGATTTTGTGAACCAAGATCAATACCATGTGAAATGTTTGAATAGGAGGGGTGCAAGTCAGGTATCTGATTCAAAGAATATACACTGTATAATGCTTGGGTTGGGTTGGGTTCATTCAAATTTCAAAAAATTTCCAACCTGAGCTCACCCAGGTTGCACCCCTATTGAATAGAAAAGCAGGGTAAGTTCTGCTAGAGTAGATTATGCACAATTCCTTAATGACTTGCACCTGAGTCTGAATTTTAGATCTTTTTAATCCTTTGTGTTCTAAGTTTTTAACCTACCCCGATTCTTGACTTTCAAGTGCTTCTTCTTTACTATTTTGTTATTTTTTGATCTGTGTTGTAATGAGAATACACAAAAGCAATGTCAAAGGAAAAAATATCATGATGAGCCCCCTGACAACTCCCAAGTAGACCAAAATCTGATCCAAATGATTCCCTCTGAAAATTTTCAAATTCTGATAGCACCAATATCCAGTCCAAGATAGCATTTCCTAATACTGAACAAAATCTTTCACTGTCTCCTTTATTTCCCAGAAGAGATGTGGTTTTGAGCCCTGCTATTGACTCCCACCATCTTTGGAGAATAGTTATTAGATTGTTGCTGAAAATTGCTGTACTGTGCCTGTGAAAAAATGAATTACGGCCCCTATGGGGGGCTCAAGGCATGTTATTCAATACCAAAAAAATATTGTGTTTTATTCATTATCGTTGTCATCTGTTTTTTTTTTACCTTCCCTGAATATTGGAGGTCTCATATACTTTGAGGCTGTATTTGGATTGTGGATTGGGTTGAAGTGGAATTGCAGGTTGGTAATATGGAGTTATTAACACCTTCACTATGCATTCCAGAATTTTCTAAAGTGGAGGAAAATACCATTGAAATCTGCTAATTTCAGTTTCCATTCCACTCAAAGACAAAGGTGGAATGTGGAAAATACTAAACTTAGCAATGCTTTTTCCTTTCCACATTTTCCATTTCTGCCCAAACCAAACACAGCCTTTGAGTTTTCTGTTTCTTTTGTATATAAGGAGAATGATTTTTTTTTGATAAATCAGAATAATTTATTTTTAACTATGAAGTTGTTATTATTTAATAAGGTTTTTGATATTCTAAATCTATTTAGTTATTCTCTCCCATTTAAAATTGTATTAAAAATTTGAATTTATATACATCGCTTTTTTTGGGGTTTATGATGTGCAGAACTTGGTCCATACACACTGGACTATACTTTGAGTGGCCGCTACATGGCTGTTGCAGGACGGAAAGGTCATCTGGCAATCATGGACATGAAAAATTTGGCCCTAATAAAAGAATTCCAGGTTTGATCTCTTCCTGTAAAGTTGAGTAAATACCTTGGTAATATAGGTAAAAGTGTACAGCTCCTGAACCCCTTCCAATTTGGAAAGAGCTGTGGAAACACAGTGGTTGATCCGACATAAAATCATGCAATATGGAAAACAATACAGAGATTCACCATCGATAGTAGTTTGCCCAAAAGAGTTATATAATGCTTATAGTAACTATGGTTGATACCTTTCGCTTATGATATCCAGATATAGATACATTTATGCACATGCCTAGCCTACTGGTATATACTGGTCTTCTAGATGTATTCTATAGCATCAGCATTTTTTTTTTCAATTTTTGATGAAACAGAAGATATTTCATTGAAAGAAGCCACCATACTGCCCAAAAAGACAGGTGGTGTGGGCATCCCCATTCTGAAACAGAAAACAGAAGAGACAACATACAGCTTTTACAAATTACAGCCTGACCCTGGGCACCCCCATTCTGAAACTTCTCTCCAACCCCACCTCTAGCCAAAGAATCTGCCAACATGTTAGCACTCCTAGGCTCCCAATTGAATGAGAAGAGTTCAAAGAAGCACCTAGGGAGTGAGACAGCCTCACCCATGGCCTGAATTCCTAAGAGCTCTGATCTTGCATATGCTTAGTCAATTCTTCTATGAGTAGCACAAACAAACATGGGCCAAATGTTGAGCCTTGGTGAAGCCCCTATTGTAATTCGAATTTTTGGTACCTTCTCCCACGAGTGTTCTAACACTAGGATTTTACAAATCAATGATAGAAAACAAGAACAAGGAAAAAAAATATTAGATGAAGAAGTTGGGCCTCATTGGGTGTGATGGGAAACAATAGTGGCAATCTATCATCTTCTCCATAAGAACTGCAATGGTGTGGAGATCGAAAAAGCCTAGGTAAACAGAAATCTTTGAAGCAAATTTTCCAGTGGGTTCTAGACGTCTAGTCGCTAAATCCAAAGAAGGGACCAGGGTAGAATGGGTCCAATGGGAGAAGATCGCCCAAATCCAAGATTTTCTACGGTTAGGAGGGAGGAGATTTTAGAGAGGACAATGGATGGGTAAACAGAAATTCCTCAGACGACCACTTTGAACCAGGGTCGGAGACAGAGCGACAGCTTGGGGGAGGATACAGAGGAAAAAGAGGAGGTGGAAGACACGTTTAGTACATCCATTCTATCCTCTGAGGAACATGAAGATGTTACCTCTGTTCTAAGATCTTCTGCTGAGTGTGGACTGTTAAATGAAGCCGAGTGCATCTTGGATGATAAGGGGGAAAACTGAACATTGGATAGAGGATTATCAAGTCAGAATTTGAGCAATGGGCAGGGTACCTGTGAGAAGTTAGTGCTTGATCACCAAACTTCACAGAAGGACACTACAGGCGGGGATGAACGACAGAGCAATGGAAGTAATTTTGAGTGTAAATTGATTTTAGGAAGCTACTTGCAAAACTCTATTCTGGAGATGAATTGTGAAACCTAGCCAGTTGAGCCTCTCTCAAACTCAGATCCAGGTACATTTGTGATTTTGGGTTTTGGTACTAATCCTTTCTCTATTCCTGATGTTTGTCTCTCAGATTCCCGAACTGCTTCCCTGTCGCTTGCCCATGGGCTGGAAGTCGATAGAGAAGGTGGTGTAGCTGAGACACAGGAGGGAGAGGAGGGAGGGGAGAGAGTGTGGAACCTCATAGTTGAAGAGATCAATGAGGTGACAAGAGCTGAATTAGAGAAGGAGAAGGAAAATGGGAGGAAGGAAAGTGGGAATAAAGTAGCTGGAGATGGGGTGGAGTCTGGAAAGATGAGTGAAGGGCCTAGAGAAGAGGAAAAAGAGAAGTTTGAAAAAGAAGGAAAAGAAGAATCATTGGCTGAATTTGTAGTAAAGTTAGGCTGTAAAATAAAAAAAAAAAACAAATGACTTGAAAGCGTACTTGAAGAATAAAAAGAGGAAGGGAAGATGAGAAAAAGATAGTTAAGTGAACCCGAGAGGTTGAAGTTGGATCTGGAGGGGGACAAAGAATTCAGTGAAAGAAAGGGTAGGGGAAGGAAAGGGGGAAGGTAGTAGTAGAAGGATCAGGGGGTAGGGGGTATGTTAAGTTGGAGAAATGAAGATAGTGAGAGGCTTGATAAATGTAAGAAAGAGAGATTTAATAAAGGGGGTCCTAAGAAAAGAAAACCCAGATATACTACTAATTTAGGAGTTTAAGATCATGACCTTTGACAATGGGTGAGATAAAAGTGTGTGGAGAGCAAATGGTCTTAGCTGGGCACATAGTTTTCAAGGCATCTAGGCGATTCTGGTTGACACTGGGGTGCCTAGTCGCCTAGCCGCCCACCCATTGTCAAAGGTCCTGAGCTTAGACTGCTAAGTTAGTAGTATACCTGGGTTTTCTTTTCTTAGGAGTTTTCTAGGCGCCTAGGCGATAAAGATTTTATAATATAAAAACTGACTTTTGGCTAGTTTCCTAGTTTTATATACCATTCAGCATGTATGTTAATTGAAAAAATAGCAATTCTCTTTATTAAGAACATTAAATTTCCTCTAAAAATGTGGCAAATCATCACATCTAAAAGATAAAAGTCTTTTACATATATTAATTTCATTATGTTAAAAAATAATACTACTATAATAAGTATTTAATAGAGCAAATTCATATTAATTAGCAGATAAAGAGGGTTATTAACTTTATATGATAAACATTCAAGATGGAAAGTAAGATAGAAAAAAAAACAATGATGTGGTTTCTGTTTTATTTAATTAGAGAGAGAATAGAAAAAAAGAACTTTATTATTCTATTCTTTCTCTCTTTCTTTTTCTTTTCTCAAAACCCTTTGGTCTTTTAAATTTCAATAGTAAAACATTAAAACAAAGTATAATCGATGTATAGCATATAATAAAATGTATTAACACATACCTTAATAACATACAGCAATACAAATGATATTATAAAAGGCACCACCTTGTCATTTTTGTTGCCTCGGTGGACGTCTAGTTGCTAAAAGTCAAGGCGTTTGGGCAAGCGCCTAGTCACCTAGGCGACACCTTGACAACTATGGATGGGCAATGAGCCCCTCTTGGGGATCCTTGGGAGGGATAGTAACATTGTGGAAGGATGAGGTTGTGGAGGGAGTGGAAGAATTAGTTGGATGATTTCAGTTTTTGTCAAATTCAAACTTGTGGCTGATGTGTTTGAATGGGTCTTGACTAATGTTTATGGCCCTAATGGCCACAAGCAGAGGAACGAGTTGTGGGAAAAAGTGGGAGATATTAGAGGGCTGTGGGAAGGTCCTTGGTGTATAGGAGGGGACATGTAATTAAATTCACTGAGGTGTGTAATAATGTGCAGTAGAGAAATACCTCAAGTATGGGAAAATTCAATGAGTTTATCAATACTTTTGTGCACAAGGAACTGAATCTGTTACATTATAGTTTCACCTAGTCTAATCTCCAAGTTGTTAAAAATTAGATAGATTTCTTTTAACTGCTGATTGGGAAGAACATTGGGGAGATTTGGTGTCAAGGACATTTCCTAGAGTCACCTCTAATCATTGGCCAATATTGATAAGTAAGTTTGAGTTTGGAAATAGAGGACCTACCCCTTTCAAATTTGAGAATATGTGGCTGTACCACTTAGACTTTAAGAAGTGGTTAGGAAGTAACCCAAGGGTCAATTGGGAAGGTATGAAATTCCATTGGAAGTGAAAAGAGTTGAAAATTTTAATCAAGGAATGGAATATTCTTCATTTTGGGAGGTTAGAAGAAAGAAAACATCAGATGATTAACTAGATTGAGGAATTAGATGCAAAGGAAGAATTGGGTTCTTTTAGGGAAGGGATGAATAGTTGGGTTGGGGCTGGTTCTTGCTGTTCCTAACTGATTCAGACCCAATTTGATTATATAGTTACAAATCTATAAAGGCTTCCTAGTTTTCTTGTAATATTTGTTAGGTTTCATGTCCAAAAGAGTAAATTCCATAGGTAGTATTATGGTTATATTATAAAAAGTTTTTAAGTTATTATTTTAGGTAATTATAGATCTCAAGTAGTTAGACTTTATTGTCCCGATTCATAATTGGGATGGTTCTAGGGTCTATCATATGGAAGCGATCATCTCCCAGCTTATTATGTGGTCTTTCCTAGTCTCTCCTGGCTCCGAAAGGAAAACCCCCATAATTTTTCCAATTTCTTTTCTTCCCTTGGTGGAATCTTAAAAATGGAGAGGAAGTAGTTGGGTAGGTTAGCCAAAGTTGATCTTATCAGAGTAATCCTACCTCCCAAAGAGAGAAACTTCTCTTCCAAGCGGCCAATCTCTTTTTACATCTTTCTATAGCTGGGTTCCAAAATTGCTTTCCTTAGGGTTTGCATCTAGAGGTAGCCCTAGATAGGTAAAAGGCCACATGGTGATATGATATTCTAAGCAATTCACTACCAAATCTTGGACATTCTCCTCCATATTAATCCCTGTTATGCAACTCTTATCTATGTTGATTTTCAGATTTGATACTTTTTAAAACTTCTTAATCAGATCTTTCAATCTTGTCAGCCTCTTAACGTCTCATCCATCACAGAATATTATGATATTGTTTGCAAATTGGAGTTGATTAATTGGAACATTGTCTCTACTCACTCTCCAACCCCTGAAATCATATTCCCTATCTGCCTTGGATAGGAGTCTACTAAAGACACCACACTAAAGTAGAATGGAAAGGTGAGAGGGGATCACCTTGCCTTAACCCTCTACAAGCTGGGAAGATGTCTTTAACCACACCATTGACAAGGACAGAGAAATGACAAGACCGTAGACAACCAAACATCCAATTGCACCATCCGTCCCCAAACCCCCATTGTTGCAATGCTTCCAACAGAAATTTCCAGTCTACCATGTTGTAGGCCTTTTCCCAGTCCAATTTGCACACAAATCCTTCCTTTCTAGATGTCTTTATTTCCTCTCACATTCATTAGCTAGCAGGATTTGATCAATTATTTGTCTTCCTTGAGCAAATGCTCCTTGAAACTATCTAATGAGAGGGGAGTATTGCTTTTATCCTCAATGGTAGGACCTTAGCAATTATCTTGTAGACGCTAGTCACTAGACTAATGGGTCAAGGGTCAAAGTATCGATACGTATCGGTAGGGGGTAAATGGATCGAATTCGAATCGGATCAGGCAATATCTGAATCCGAATCCGATTAGAAAATCTGATATCCAAATTTGATTCAATATCCGACGGATATTGAAAATTAATACCCGAATGCGAATCCGATTACATATTCGAATATTTGATTCAATTCAATTCGAATTCGATTAATTAATTATTTTAGATAATTAGTAAATATATAAAATAAATATTTTATTGATATAAAATATATAAATATATAAATTATTTATATAGCTTAATTATTATATATAAATATATAAGATATTTTATATATTATATATAAGAATTAAATAATTGGTCGAATTCGAATATTTATCGAATCGAATCAGGTCATATCCGAATTTGAATCCGATTAACTATTCGGTAAGAATAGGATATCCGAATTTGACCGATTAGACATTCGAATTATTCGAATTCAATTCGATTATGTCGAATATCAAATTCAAAATCGAATTTTCGAATACCGTTGACACCCCTACATATCGGCCGATACGTATCATTCCGGGACCTCTCCGATACGCCCCTACAGTGGGTGTATCGGGGGTCTGACTGGTTCAGGGGGTGAAGGAGCCCTAAACCGGCCCCCCTGAACCAGTTTTGAAAAAAACAAATAAAAAAAGTAAAAAAAAAAAGGTATTGATATTTTGAACCTTGTAATGGGTTGGAAGTGGCTAGCGTCAAGTAATTTTTTTTGGAAGAATCTGAAGTTTCTGGCTTTTTTGTTGTACCAGTTATGTACCCTAATTTCTCTCTTCCACCAGTGGCCATATGAGCAGATTGGGCCCATTCAAGGTATTTGTTCCATCAAGCTTAACTATGGTGATTTGGGCTCGGTTCTAGAATCTTCCAGAGATATGCTTACCTCTCCCTTGACTTGTGCTCGGTTCTAGAATCTTCCATTGATTTCAATCACGCCAAACTACAAAAAACAGTAAACAGAGAAAGCCAATCAACTAAAAAAAAATGTATTATAGCTCCTAAAGCCACAAAACATGAAACAAGGCTCTGGGAAAACAAGGGGTCCTAGGTCGATCTCACTACAGCCACAAAGATCCAACTGTGCGGTAGCTTCTCGGTTCTCCTAACCTTTTTTTCTTAATTGTGGTGTTACAAATTATGTGTTTGTAACATGATGTGAAATTCTTTAATGCACTAGCATGATGTAAATCTCTGCCTTTCTTGTTTTCCATATTTGCAAGCTTATAAATTGCACTTGTAATTTTTCTTTATTTTCAAATTTATCTGTTGGTTGGTGGGGAGAGAAGATCAGTGTGTCCTCAAAAAAGATTTATCTAGATCCTCATAAATTTGTGAAGATAAAATAAATTGAGCAAAAATGGAAATTTTCTTATTCTTTGAGGGCACTGCTTATTACATCTTTGTTATTCTTTTAATTTGCCTTCGGCTATGATATTGGAAAGACATGATCTGGAAAAACTTGTAACCAATCAACTAGTATCATCATAAAAGTGGTAATCAATGAGAAATTCATGGTGGTTTTGATTGGTCGAAGCTCTTCCAGTATCATGTTTTTCTGGCAGCATAGATTTTATCAAACAACTTCGACACAGAAGCTTACAGTTTCTTGTCCTTGTACTCAGGTTAGGGAAACAGTACGTGATGTTGTGTTCTTGCACAATGAGCTATATTTTGCAGTGGCCCAGAAAAAGTAAGATGTCCTATTGCTAATAGTGGACAAATGTTTTACATTATTTGGCTAAGCATTATCTTTCATATGTAACACTCAAGAGGCTATATGCATGTCAACTGAATATCAATACATATTTGGCCTCCATTCAGCAGGGTTTTTACTTAACATGTGAGGGATCTGACCCAAATTTTTGAAGTAGAAGTGTTTAAACAATGTGATTGTTATTGTTCACTATAATCCATTCTGGCACTCAAGGTATAGTGTATGGCCTTGTTGAAAACTTATGAATCTTGTTCCAAACTGAAAACAGGTCCATAAACATCGCCATGGATTGGTAATACACTTGGGCCATGGAGATACAGACACAATATCAGGGAAGTAAAACTTTTGGCTGGTAGACTCGATGCATCTTTCAATTGGGTATTCTGGCAGATGACTCAGATCAGTCAATTCTGTAGCTGAAAAGCTGGCAAGGGAGTCAGCTGTACTTAGCTGCTGTGGGGGGCTTAATCTTGTAATCCATTAAGCAATTTTCCTTAAGATGGGGAGTTAAATGAAGGGAGAGGAGCCAAAGGGCCTTGATTATATTATATTTCTTGACCAATCTGAGTCACAGGCACTACTACTCTATCATGTATCATTCATTCTATTCTCAAGCATGAATAAAACCACTTGACCTCTTGCCAATCAAGGAGAAAAAAAGCAATGCCATGGATTGGACATGGACAGTTACAGTGTCCTCTGCAATCTGCATCTTGGGAAGATGCACCAACATTAGGTAGCGACTATCTTGATTCAGATTAATATAAATTCTTACAAGTAGTTGGAAGTTTCCTGTAACCATCTTAGTGCTTTGCATAATCTTCATAGATGTCAGTCATGAAAGAATGCACATTTTGACTTTGTTGTTATATGTATATATTTCACAGAAGGTACATTGTTGCTGTTTTTGAGCATGCATCTTTTGGGATGTTAAAATGGGTCCTGAACCATTACAAAACATGTTAGTATCTACAAATGTTAAAACATTCCCTTTTTTTCCTTTATCCATTTTGATACTTGCCTCAGTGCAACACCACTAGGGATGTTTCGTGGTAGAACAATTTGGAAAACCCTTATTAACTCTCTAGCAGGAAAGGCCATACAGGTTAATCAATCTCACATCAACTGCAGAATGGCACTTTTCCTCTTGGTTCCCTGTACCTTTTTTTATTCTCTGAAGATCTCATTTTTATCCAAGTTGGTTAGTAATGATTACATATTTTCAACTGGTTACGAATTTAGATGAGAGGAAGATAATCTTTTGGTGAATATGTGATTGGCTTGTTTTACAGCTAGAGAGTGGGAAAGTTGTTCCAATTTAATCTGTTATATATACTTCATGTACTAAGCAAACAGTAGAGCATATTCCATTACCTTCATTATTGATGGCATTGTTTATCACTTTGTAAATCAGGGCAATGGCTATCACTATCTATATGTTTTAACTGGTACTCTTTTCTTTGACAGGTATCCATATATATATGACAGAAATGGTATAGAATTGCACTGTCTTAAGGTTAGCATTCTGCCGCCAAATAAATTGCGTTGAGTCCTTTTGGGCATTGTAGAGGTTCATTTAGTCTTGTGTCCCAAAGTCTCTCCATAATCTAGTTAAATGGGTTATGTACCAAAAAAAAATCTAGTTAAATGGGTTAGTTGTCAGACAAGCAGATCTTTTCTTTTCTTTTCTTTGTTGTGTTGCATCCATGTGGTAAATGTAGTTGATCTTCCTGGCACATATAGTATACATGGCATACCCGTATACCTTAGTCATCCTTTGAAAAGAAAGTGGGCCATCAAACAATTAGGCAATCGTAGTACTATTTCTCATTTTATGCTAGTAATGGTTAATCACTGTTTCATGGGTTGTGAGGATTGGCTGAATCTGTTTTATCTTTCCTAGGATTTTGGGGTTATCTGACATATGTAAACGAGCCATGGTAGTTCTCGAAGGATTTTTTTTTCCCTGGATGTCTCAATTGTTGCTGCAAATGTATGATTAGGACCTAACATTCCAAATGTCTTTCAGGAACATGGTGCAGCAGTAAAGCTCCAATTTCTGAAAAACCATTTCCTTTTGGCATCTATAAACAAATTTGGGCAGCTTCATTATCAGGATGTTACTACAGGGCAGATGGTGGGCAATTATAGGACTGGTCTTGGTCGTTGCCATGTAATGCAGGTTAATCCCTTCAATGCAGTGACGGGTCTGGGTCATTCTGGTGGCAAGGTAACCATGTGGAAGCCCACCAGTTCTGCTCCCCTTGTCAAGATGCTCTGTCATCATGGTCCCATCTCAGCAATTGCATTCCACCCTGGAGGTAATCTTATGGCTACGGCAGGCATGGAGAGGAAGATCAAGCTGTGGGATTTGAGGAAATTTGAGGTTCTTCACACCTATCCCGGCCATGCAAAGACCATGAATTTTAGTCAGAAGGGACTGCTTGCTATTGGAAATGGTTCCTTTGTTCAGATATGGAAAGATAACTCTGGAGCTCAGGATTATGGGCAATACATGAACCACTCAATGGTGAAAGGTTATCAGGTTGGGGATGTGTTGTTCCGACCTTACGAGGATATTTTGGGTCTTGGGCACTCCAATGGTGTATCTTCTATTCTTGTCCCAGGATCTGGGGAGCCAAACTTTGATTCTTGGGTGGCAAATCCATATGAAACACCTAAACAGCGTGGAGAGAAGGAGGTGCACTCTCTTCTTGATAAGCTTCCACCTGAAACAATCATGCTGGACCCCTCAAAGATAGGTACTGTGAGACCATCGAGGAAGAAAGAAAAGCCAACATCGCAGGAGAGAGAAGCTGAGATGGAAGCTGCCATTGCTGCTGTTAAGAGCCTTCCCATGAAGAAGAAAACGAAGGGCAGAAACAAACCAAGTAAAAGGGAGAAGAAGAAGCAGGAGGGTATTGTAAGAGCCAAGAGGCCTTTCTTGGAACAGGCAATGAAGGTAGAACAGCAACCATCAAAGAAGCAGAGAATAAGTGAGGAAGCTGAGCTCCCAAAGTCTCTGCAGCGCTTTGCTCGCAAGAAGTCCATGTAACGCTAATATATACAATCAACAAGTGTTTTTATTTTTTTATTTTTTTCCTTTTCCTTTTCCTTTTTCTTTTATTTTTTTATTTTTTTTTTTTGGTGTGTGGGTGTGTGGGGGGGTTGAGAGAAGAAATTCCGGCTTACTTAGAAGAATGTCTTGCGAAATTTTGAGTTATTCTCTTTATAGTTATTTTCTAATTTAAAAGCAGTTTTGTCTTGTTTTGATGTGGTAAACATAAAGCTTCACTCCATTTGGATGGAGTCCACTCACAGTGAGTTTTACATCGATAATTGATCTAATCACAGCATCGATAAAATTGTATATCAATAATCACACTTTTCAAAGATACAATAGTTCACTTATTTAAACTGATTGATGTTAAATTCAATCGATGTACTTTTACGTCGACACGGAAAACAAGGACAGCCTTAACCTACCTCTCTCTCTCTCTCTCTCCAAACCCTTCTATTGCAAAGTGTTTCTTCACATGTCATACAATGAAAAGTTGAAAACATCTCTTTCCCTTTAAATTGTGACTTAACCAAAAGCTCAGATGCTATGATAGGCGATCATTTATTTCCCTTGCCCATTACACCTAGGACTATAAAATGGGTCGAACTTTGAATCGGTTAATAAAAGGGGAAATCTAAATTTGACCCAAAATCCAAGTGGACTTGAAGATCACAAATTGGATTCAAATCGTATGGAAATAGGATCGTATTCAAAATTAGTCGATTTCTCTTAATTTTTAAAAAATAAGAAAAAAAGTAATTACTTTTTTGAACTTATATATAACAAATAAATATCAAATATTGAATATACTATATAAATTTATATAGTATAATATACACAACTATATTACATAAGTTTTATATATTAAAATCAAATAATTAATATATATTATCGGGTAAATCTCTTAAACTACCCTTGGATATTGGGAAATTGACTAATTGAACCCTTACTATTTACATATTGTTATAAAGTACCCCGGAGTTTTTTGACAATTGATATCACCACTAAACATTAAACATTGACGGAAAATATTGAAGTGTCTATTTTACCTTCATTGTTCTTCAAATATTCAAATACATACCATGCCTTTTACAAGCTTCCGTTTCAAGCAAATACTTTTAGAGACCACACCTATCCTACGAGTTCCACATCAGGCAGCTGGTTTGAGATAGGACTGTGGCGGCATCCTTCTCAATTGACTATCCAAGATTCGATATGATCCTCTTGCTTCTAGGCAAAGACGGTCATGTTGCCTCCATGTTTCCTCACCACTTGGCCTTGGAGGTGGAGTCTTAGTACAATGCACATGGAGAAAGTGTCCCCATCACCCTCCCGGTTAAACAATTGGGATAAGTAGACTACACTCCACCTCAAAATTTTGAATTCCATTGCAGACCTACAACAATTCAAAATTTCAAATAATTCCACCTATAACACCAATACCTGCCCACATGGTTTTCAAAACTGGATTGGATTGGATGGCTGGACCAGAAAAACTGGGAATTGGTCTGATCAATTCTGTTTTACCCCATAACTATTTTTTTGGCAAAAAACCATTGGTTTGGTTAGCAAACCACTGACCTGGGCGGTCAAACTGTTTGAACTGTTCAATGTTTTTTGGCTGTTTTTTATTTTTTAAATTGTTTTATTTCTTTTGTAAGAATAGGTCGTCCATTTGGTTCAAATGGCCAGACTGTTCAACCTGGGAACTGGACCCCTGAACAGTTGGTTGTCCGATTCAGTTTTAAAATCCTTGCCCGCCCATATATTGACATCAATTCCAGAGCTAAGATTTGTTGGGGTGGACTGACCAGTAAAAGCCCCTTAACAATTTTGCTACCAACGTCACCATCAGCACTGGGTGGCCTCAACCCTGATGTCAACTCTCAGGGCCCCACTCCCGTGGGTCCCACCTGGTGAAACCTGTTTCACCCACTGAAGGTAACCTCGTCTGATTTGTTGATGCTTACGCTGCCTCCCTTCTCTCTTAAGAGGAACGAAAAGTCTTTCACTCCTTAGTCTTCACTCAATTCGGTAGCCTTCACGTCGATAGGCTTCTTCCTAATTTTTAGTATTTTCTTTTCCCTGTCTTGGTTTCCTTTTCTTTCCTTTTTTTCCCTTTAAAGTGGTGGGTATTCAGTGGCCATTACCCAATGTTGGTCCTAGCTGCTATTTGGGCCTGATGGGTCCCAAGTACAAGCTATAAAAGTTAAAACCATTGTGTTGGTTGTTGATCAATGAGGAATTTGGAGACAGGATTCCGATTGATAGAGGAATATGGAATCAATGGGTTCCTTGTATTTTGAACACTTGCACAAATCCCCTTACCATATAAATATATATCCAAAATAAAAGAATTCTATCATACATTTTCAATTATTTGAACTTGTATACACACACACACACGAAAGTGAGAGGTTTCACCATTTTTCTAGGTGAGCATCTAGGATGGAGATACAACAGTGGTGTGTTAAGGCATTCTTCCAGAGGAGGAGATCGGGGGAACCGTGAGCAATGGAGAGAGGGTCATGGAGGTGAAAGAGAGAGAAGGTCATGGAGAGAGAGAGAGAACTACCAAATAATTAAGAGATAGAGTAATAATGACTCTTTTCCATCATCTCCGTTCTGGTGGGATGTTTTAAAAAGTTAAAACAGTCACATGCAATCACGATTTGGCAGAATATGGTGGTGTTATAACAGTAAGGGTACAGTTAGTCAATTGTTAGAAAACTTAAGGGTACCCATAGGGAATATGCAAAGAGTAGGGGTATACTTAGTCAATTTTGCGAAACTCAAGTGTAAGCAATTTCCAATTCAACTGAGCTTTGCCATGACAATAAATAAATAATCCCACAGGTAAGCATTTATCTATTAGAATACATCTTTTCACATGAACAATTAATTATACAATGTTTTATTAAAAGTAATATCTTCTTCAACAAAAAAAAAAAAATCTACTCATCTAACCTGAATAGCCAAGTAAGAAGAAAGGAACATTCAAAAAACTATTCATCTGAACCTTCATCAATCTATAAGTTACATTCATGTTTTTTAGACAACAAAATTAGTGACATCACAAGGCAATGCTACTTATACGTTATCACATAAAACTCTTTTAAGTTTTAAAATTTATTCCCAAGTGGTTACCCACCACCACGAATTAACACATTTCAAATGTTTATATAGAATTAGACCTATTTGTGGGCCAGGTTGGGTCGGGTTTTGTCTTTTTATTAATGGCTTCAGGCTCGAGCCTGAGCTCAGCCTAACCATTGGGCCTAGGTTTTGAGTCTGAGACCGACCAAAAAATTGAAAAAAAAAAAGATTTTTTTCTTTTTTATTCAATAAAAAACTATTAGATTTATATTAAAGACCTCAAAACCCAAAAATAATGAAATATCCGTGAGCAAAGAGCAAAGGAACAAAGAGAAAAACATGTATATATTTACATTATATAAAATATATTTTTGTTTATATAATATTTTTTGAGTTGGGCTTAGGCTTGGGTAGAGCTTTTTTGAGAAAGTTTAAGTCTAGCCTAAAAAAAGCTGGGCCTAGTGTTTTGGGCCCAAGCCCATAGGATAAATTCATGCCCAAGCTTGACTTACAACGGGTTGGGCCCAACCTAGCCCATCGGGCTACTTGACCCATGAACAAGTGTTTATAGAATGGACAAAGAACTAGAATATGACTTCAACTCACTTTGATACAAGTTGGACTATAAAGGCATTTATCTTATATAAAGGGATAATTATTAGTTACAACAATCATAGAGAAGCTAAAAAAAATTCAAAGCTATACTACTTAATGAATAAGTATCCATACACATCTTGTATATTTTTCCAATAAATAAAAATGATTAATAATAAATTTTTCCATTGCAAGGTATACAAATCCAAGCCATATTATTTAACTCAATAGTAGAAAAATTTGCCAATACATTGCTCTAAAACAAAACATATTTAATCATCACTAGATAATTAAAGAGCATCAATCCATTATACAAGAATATCTACAAACATAATGACCTCTACATCATTGATTTAACCACACTCATTGAAGCAAAAGTTCTAATCAACTCTACTAAGTTAAACTACAATTTCATCAACCTTAATGACTTATGTGAGTACATAGCAAGCAAATGTGTGCTTGGTAAGGAATACATTTATCAAACCATACTATCAATTTTTAAGATAAAATAATAACAGAATAAACCACACTAAAAAATTTCCATTTCTATATAGATGTACTTGTCGTCTTGATTGATGTAAGCACAATATACAAATTTAAATAAAAAGCACAATATACAAATTTAAATAAAAAGGACATTCCATGAAGAGAGAGTCACTATATGGACATCTCATTAAGTTGAAAAAACCATATGGAATTGTTAGTTTTTTATTCAATAAAAATTAACTACTTAAAATTTTCTTTTAATCTTTGATTAGTTTAATTGGGTAATTGAATCAAAGACTAGCCACTTTAATTAAAATATTTTAAATGTTCAAAAAATTAATTGATACAGCATCAATAACATGGGTCCCACTTTCAAATGTATAATAGAAAACTATTGATAGATTGAAATTTTAGAGGTTCAATCGATCGCTTTTTCAAATTTTAATAATAGAAAAGCAAAATACTTTTGTCTCATTTGGTTAAACTTTAAAGGGTTGATCTATCATTTTTTTTTTAATTTTTTTAATTTTTTGTTAGTTCTTTATGAACTATTTTTTAATTTTTTAGGATAGCTTTTGCCTTTTGGGACTTTTTAGGTTTTGGATTTTAGTGGGCGAGGACAAAGATGTTACAGAGTTAGAGGTAGGGGAGGGAGCTTAGTATCTTGGTGTGGGGGGGGGGGTCCTTGGCCCCCTTCCCCCAAAAATCACTAAAATGTAAAGGATTATTCTTTAATATTCCTCAAACTCTCAAAATTAAAACATTTATTTATTTTTCTTTAAAAAGATTATAATAGACCCAAACCTTCTCATTCTCAGGCCATTTCCTTCAAAGTCTACTTCTTCTGTTCCCTATCTGATTTAATTGTTTAACACTTTAATTTGACCCCGCAAAAGAAAATTCTTAGCTCCGCCACTGGTTAGAGGTTAGGTGAGAGGAATGGGAAGCAATGAATTGGGTGGTTTGGGTAGTGACCGACAGGCTTGACATGGTGAAATAATGACATTAAAATCATAGGAAAAGTTGAGGTTTTTTGGGATGTAGTAGTATCCAAATTACCACACATCCCACATTTCCACTAATGTATATATTTTGAATGAGTTAATTTGGATTTGGTTTATATGTTTATAATCCACAACCGAACTAAGTTGCTAGCTTTTAATATTTATTACTAAAACTAACCGATTACTTTCTAAAATTGATTATCTTTAGTCCGATTTGGTCAATTTATAAAATTTTATGAACATCCCTAACGTACATACATTTGTTAAAGAGTAATGTTAATTCAAATATGAAAGTATTGTATTCCGTTTATAACCATTGTACCATTATATCCTTTCAAATTTATGCTACTTTCACTTTTTTCTTTTGCTTTTTTAAGCAAAAAAAAATTATTCATTTACACCATGGGTGATATTTTGAACTTTGTATGATCACTTTGGAAAGAGTAAAAAGATAGATGTAAAACCTTGAATTTATTCTCTAAATACTTGTAGGTTTGCTCTTCCCAAATTGAGCCTAACGATTTTGGGATGAATATATTGTCAATCCCGTGGATCACTTATCTAGCTTAGATTGACAAATTGATTTGTATCCCTGCCTCCTCATGGGTTCATGGAAGGAAAATCCCTGTTTGATCCAGTTAGAGAGAATTGAAAAGCGCCTCAGTAGAGACATATATGGGAAAGTAGTGGAGTTCAAAGAGTATTTCATTGGTAATACTTCCATCAATTTGGTGGAAGCATGATCAGCTTAGTGTTGTGAAATGGGGTTATTAAAATTTAGAGGAAAAGTTCTGAGGCATGTCAAAAGATACTGTTTTTAAAACGTTATTTGCCTCCACTCAGTTCCACTGAGTTTGCTGTTGGGTTACAAGCAAATCCATTTCTAGGATACAACAAAGCCTTGGACGAGAATCTGCCATTAGCAAAGTTGAAGAGTCTCCGAAGAAACCTTTTGTGAGACAATAGTAGATTGGACTGAGAGAGACAAAGTGATTTTCGAAATTGTGTGTAAAATGCTTGATTCACGCTCCTTAAATAATCTAAAAAGAGTTATGGAGCAGAGGAAAGTGTTGGTTCAAAAAAAGGCTCCTTGAAATTGTGATTGTTAAAATGTACTTAATAGTTAATTACTGTTAACTTTGAATAGTGCCTCTTAATCACACCCGGATCGAATCGTGGTAGTTGAAACATCAATGGTCAAGTGCGAGCAAAGTGCGCCTCTAAAGCGCCTCATTGCATTGCACACACGCACGTGCACGCATTTTGTGGTAGCAAGCTTTATACTCTCCTCTTTATTTCTGAGTGTAAGTAGGCTGTTATTTAAAAATATCAAAACAAGTCTTGAATTTTCCAATGTGGGGTAAGTTAAAAACTGATTTTTTGTAAGAAAAAATTTTATTTTTCAAGACATGTGTGTTTTTCATGTAATTGATCAATCAAACCCCATTTGGAATTAAAACCCAAGGGAAGACCGAAGCCCATTAGATGGCTTTAAATTATAGGAATCATCCAATCTCTAACCAGAGATCACATCTACGCCTCACTGGAGGCGCCCCACAAATGCCTCACATGCACATCTCAGCATGCATTGAGAACATCTCCCAAAATTATCAGTGGGAAATATTCCAAATAAACGGTTGAGATATGTTGTGGGGCACAGATATGAATTCAGCTAACCAAGTTGTAGATTCAGTAGCAAGAGAAGTTTTTTCTTTTTTTTTTTATGTGGATTCTCCTCTTTCTTTTTTTATAATGATAATCTTTCCTACATTTAGTTGCTATTTGTTGGAGTGATTTGTGGCCTTGTGGGATCAAGTTATGTCATGTGAGTGAGATGGGGATGCTCACATGAGTGGCGCTAAAGAGTCCTCACTGTACAAATATTGTGGGACCCACCTTCATTTGCTTGTAGGGCGAACCCGCTAATCAATGTTATACAAACAACCAAACAAAAAAACATCTCTCTTTTATAGTTGTAGTCTTGTCGGCTCGTTGCTCTACTGTCAACCCCACACACACATGGATTTTGGGGATTGGAACAGAACAGAACAGAACACAAAGATCAAAGCTGGACAGAGAGCCTAGTCCAGCTTGCTCCAGGCTTAGATTCCTAGTTCCTTCTATATCTAGCTTTGAACATTTGGTATGGCCCATAGTAAAGCCCACGTCGTAAACTAAATTTAGCCCACTAGGGCCGCTTCCCCTTTGTAACAAGTGTCCTCTTCGCCGCACCTTCAAGTGTCAATCACCATGCCTACAGTTGCCACTCCAGCGTCCAAGTGTGTGCCATGGGTGGTCTATACATGTACTTTTGTATGGGGGATTGCTAATGGCACTATTGTAATACTGTAGTATTCTTTTTCACCTTTTTGGTGTCTCTTATTGTCACTCCCCCTAAACTTAACGTACTCTTTGAGGAGAGGTAGGTAGTCGAGTGAGTTCATAAGTGTGTAAAGGTTAAGCATGAGATCCCCTCGACACTGTACTGTGTGCTTGTGCTTGCCACTGATTATTGCAATACAAATAGCCTTTTGCTAATTCGCGTTCCATCTTGTTGCCTTTTTGTGTGTGTTTGCTTTGTTGTGTAGGCTTACTCTCCCCTTCCGAGTGCCGCATGGGGCCCCAACATTTATCCCCGTGACAGTTGGTATCAGAGCAGGAGCTCCTCTTAAGGAATTCGGCTCACGACGTGAGTGATAGCATGAAGCATAACAAGGACATCATGGTGGAGATTGAGCATGGACTCTCCACAGCCCATGAGGCCGATGATGTGCCCGCCGATGACATCGGCAAGGACAAGGAACCGAAGCCCAGCAAATGTGAGAAATCTTTCAACAAGCATGCAGCCGTTGAGTTGCGCATGCTACGTTGTGAAGCCACCGTAGGTGAGATGCGAGACTCGATAGACGAGCTGCATCAAAACATGGAAGCCATTGACAACACATTGGTCGAGATTGAAGGTCGCTTGAGTCGAGTCGTGGACGAGGTCCGAGACATAATCAATGGCACGCTCAAGCAAATTTGCAGCACTGCGCGCCAACAAGAAGCAAGCTCCTCCAACTTGTAGGTCCAAGACAGGCTTGATAGTTTTCAAGCCCAGCTCGATGAGATGAAGAATGAGTGGGAAACGTGGAGAAGAAGCACCTCCACATCAATGGCCATCCAGGCCCAGCTAGATGAAATGAGAGTGGAGTGGGCCTCAATGAAGTCCGCCGCATGTTCCTCCTCTGACAGCCAAGCTCAATTAGAAGAGCTTAAAGCAGAATGTGCAATCCTAAAGAGGGCCATCGCTAATCCAACCAGCACTTCCTTTACACATACTCCCTCCCACATCAAGATTAGGGAGCCAACCCCCTATTTGGGAATCCGCAATGCAAGAGAGCTTGACAACTTTTTGTGGCAAATGGAACAGTACCTTGCCGCCGCCAATGTGACTGATGAAATGACTCAGGTACGTACTGCTACTATGTATTTGACTGATGTCGCTATGTTGTGGTGGCGCAGAAGGTGTGTTGATATAGAACGTGGTACATGTGTTATCTGTACCTGGGCTGACTTTAAAAGAGAGTTGAAGAGACAGTTCTACCCAGAGAATGTGGAATACCTCGCTCGTCGCAAGATGAAGACTCTCAAGCACGGCGACTCCCTCCATGACTATGTCAAAGAGTTTTCAGCCCTCACATTAGAAGTCACTGATATGTCAAACAATGACTTATTGTTCAACTTCATGGATGGTCTAAAGCCCTGGGCCGAGCTCGAACTCCAACGACGCAATGTTCAGGACCTTGCCTCCGCCATGGCCGTGGCCGAACAACTTAGTGAACAAAGATTGTCGGATGACGAAGGAAGTAGACCAGCCAGCCCGCGTACCACACATTTGAGTGGGGGAGATAGACAACCCAGTCCCCTGAAAGAGAAGCCACCCTTCAACCACAAACCAGTCGAGCACCACAAGGGGAAGCAACCACAAGGAAGTCAAAGCTACTACAACAACAGATATCAAGGGAGACCAAGCCATCCTCTCACTTGCTACATTTGTGGGGAGGAGCACTTCACCAGGAATTGCCCAAAGTGAGCAAAGCTGAATGCCCTCATTGCCAAGCTAAGTGATGATGAGCAGAGTGATGGGGAACAGAGTACCCAAGCGCCAAGAGTGGGCGCCCCTCCAACTTTTCAATGCCATGAAGAAGAAAGGAGCTACCTCTAAACAACCCTCCTCAGTCAAAAGAGGACTGAGGTATGTTGATGTAACCATTTGCGGGAGGCCAACTAGGGCCCTAGTTGACATAGGGGCCACTCACAACTTCATATCCATTGCAGAGGCCAAGAGACTAAACTTGGCCATTTCCAAAGAGCCTGGCTGGCTCAAAGCAGTTAACACAGGTGCCAAACCTATTGAAGGCATGGCCCGCCGAGTAAGACTACAACTCGGTACCTGGGATGGAGAGATTGACCTCTCTGTCGTCCACATAGATGATTTCAATATTGTCCTTGGAATGGACTTCATGATACATGCCAAAGCTGCACCGTCGCCTCACCTCGACACCCTGATGATCTTGGACGAGCAGTCACCTTGCATGGTTAACATGATCGGCACCACTAGCACCAAGAAGAAGCACGTCTCTGCCTTACAACTCCAACACCACCCTCCACCATTGTTGGTCGAGAGATCTACAACTACCACCATTGCAATAGGAAGTGATCGCAGCAACTCTGGGAAGAAGTCAGTGTCAATGCCAGTGCCGCCACAACAACAACAGTGGAAGCCACCGTTGCAGCAGAAGCCGCACACACCCACAACTGGTGGGCTCAACAGAAAACCCAAGGCCGCATCAAACTTTGCCCATGCCTACTACCACAACCATCGGGGAGAACGAGTGCCACCCGAGCCTTCTAGGGACCTCATTCACATCATCCCTCAAGATAAATTTTGTAGTAGCCTTGTGAGTCACCATTGGGGAAAAATGCATGGGAACCAATACGTTAACAATCCAAAATACCATTTTAACCCAGCCTTGGCCACCAACTTTCCTACCACCATTAGGAACAAGTCAAAATCCTACCTTGAAGCAGCCAAGCAGGGACATAACTTAGGGACTGGCCATAGGTTTTCCCACCATCAAGAACATCCACTAGCAATCTACCTGACCTACAATCAGGGCCTTGGAAGAAACCCGGTTCGTAGAGCAGTCGAAGAACCTTCTTTCACCAACAACAAGTTCAAGCCTCAAACAGAAGATAGTCTTCGAGGACGAAGACTGAATTGAGTGGGGGAGACTGTAACAAGTGTCCTCTTCGCCGCGCCTTCAAGTGCCAATCACCATGCCTACAGCCGCCACTCCAACGTCCAAGTGTGTGCCATGGGTGGTCTATACATGTACTTTTGTATGTGGGATTGCCAATGGCACTATTGTAATACTGTAGTATTCTTTTTCACCTTTTTGATGTCTCTTATTGTCACTCCCCCTAAGCTTAACGTACTCTTTGAGGGGAGGTAGGTAGTCGAGTGAGTTCATAAGCGTGTAAAGATTAAGCACGAGATCCCCTCGATACTGTACTGTATGCTTGTGCTTGCCACTGATTATTGCAATATAAATAGCCTTTTGCTAATTCACGTTCCATCTTATTGCCTTTTTGTGTGTGTTTGCTTTGTTGCGTGGGCTTACTCGCCCGTTCCGAATGCCGCACGATGCCCCAACGTTTATCCCCGTGACACCATGACTTATTATTAGAGCTGTAAAATAGTACAGCGCTGCAAGGTCCGTTCGAATAGAATATCTCCTATGAAATAAAGCATAAAAGTAGAGAGATATTCCCAATGTAAGGCTGTAAATTCTGTTCGAACGGCTTTTACACTCACTGAAGCCGATCTCTTCTCGTCTATCTCTATGAGTCAGTCAGTAGTCACAGACGCAGAAGAGAAGGAATACGGTACACAAGGAAGCAACGAGAAGAAAGAAAGGGCCGAGAAAATCATGAGCATCGGACTTGGAGTTGGATCGTCTGCATGTTTTCACTTGAGGGCTTCATTTCATCACCACCACCACCGGTCTAGGCTCTCCGCCGTTGCCCTTCGGCGGCGCGCCGGGATTCCAGTACTTGAGCCTGCTTTTCTTCGTGTGAAGCGAGGTGGTTGTTGGGCTACAGACCTCACCGCCTCCTCATCCTCGTTTTTCAGGGCCCCGCGCGCGCTGTTCCATTTCCATGTCGACCATGGCGCACTTTTGCAGGACGCCGGTGCCACCATGCTCGTTACTGCCGGCGCTTATGCTCTCGTTCTCGCTTTCGATAAGCTTACCATGCTTAATGTAGTCGAACAGGTCTGAGTTCGAATTTTATTCCCCAATTCCACCACTTTGTTCATTTACTGTAGGCATGGTTTCTTAGGCTACATATTTCGTGAAGTTACATGATTTCAAATCTTGATGGGACGACATGCACTGATTGCATTTCAGTTTATCTTCATAGGTTGCACTTCTCTGATATCTCAATTTCCGATATTTTTTTTTTGAGCAATTTCAATTTCCCATAACTCGAGGGAGTGGCCTAGAAACAACATCCTATCTTGAAAAGCGCGGGGGCTGAAACTGAGCTTTACAAAAGAATTGGAGGTTTCTGACATTATGTTTATTCCTGCTGAATCAATTTCAATCTATATAATTGTGGAGGGGCATTTAATATATAACATTCATATTTTCGGGCCTCTCTGAGTTCATTAATATCTGATGCTGTAGTCTGCAGAATTTTTGCATCAGATTGAGTATTCTGAACTCTGAAGTCAGAACCATTTTTGTGGGGATTTACTAGCACGGGTCCGGACCAGGAGAGCAGCCGAGCAGGTTAATATAATGGAAGGGAACTGATTATTTTTTATTTTGTTTATTTTTTTTAAGGGATTGGTAGGGAACTGGGCAATTGTTTATAGGTGTCGAGTCTAGGCTTAGCAAGTCTCTTCTTTGTATTTTAACTGTTTTCTCCTTTAATATTTTAATTACTTCATAGACATTATGATGAACCTCTCATCAAACAGATGGTTCCAGGTAGTTTCAGACTCTGGTTTTGGAGTAACCTCTGACCTGGTAACTAGAAGCCTAAGATGATAAGTCAAATAATCCACATAATGGCTATTTCACCTACATGTGATGGGCAATAAACTCAATATGGTTTCTATAAGGTCTTAAATAACCCAAATAAATAATTTTCTAGTATGGGCTTTAGGACAAGTCTCCCCTGACAAAATTGAAAGAAAAAAAAAAAAAGAAATGCCAAAAGTAGATAACTAATTCTTAATTGAATTGATTCAAATTGCATGAATTATACAAATTGTAAGATTTTTGTAGACAAGGATCCAAACGTTAGATTCAGAATCATATCGTAAATTGTAAGATTTTGAGAATTATGCTATTGGCATCAAATTATTCACCTGACAAAGCTTCTGCTCAGATAAATTTATGAAATGAGAAGATTCCTTGGTGCTTCAGGAATGAATTTAAAAACTTTAGGAGCTTGTCAAGGGGTTTACAGAGAGCATTGTTTCTGGGCTGAATCGTAAAATAACCTAAAGTTTTCTGTTGTTGAATGTTTCTGTATTATGTAAGGGGGTAGCTGAGGCTACCTAAAAGCTGTAACTCTTCAGTCTTCACTTAATTAATAAAGTTTCTGTTGCTGATAAAAAATGATGTCTTTTGTTTCTAGCAATTGTTTTATGTCATCAATATGGATTTTTTCTGCCAAGATTTTTGCTTAGGCATTTCAGGTTAGTTTTAAACATTGTTAGAATAGTTTAAGACTAAGGTTTGGGTCACAATTGAATGCTTGACCCATTACCAGGGCAGGTTGCAGGGCATTAGGGATTGAATGGAAGATGTAGGTGGGTGGGGGGGGGGGAGGGAAGTGTCGTGGCCACAATAGTAGAATTTGATTTAAAATGGTGTAACTATAGAAGAAATAGAGTGAAGGTCTTATATGTTAGCATCTATTAAACAGATATCATGATAAATTTTGGTGAAACTTTCAAAATTTCGTAAACTTTCATTGCATTTGGTTTGAAAAATGGTGAAGTTTCATGCAATTGGAAACATTGGATAATATTTATATGGCATTTTCTGGGCCTATTGGCTGTTTACATCTCCTAGATATTTAACCAAACGGTATTGTGTTTACATAAACATGACAGGATTTACAAGGTAAGAGTTCACATTCCCATCCCTTTATGAAAAAAAAAGGTAAAGAGTTTTCATTATAAAAAACAAAAGACCATACCTAAATTCTTGCTAAGCTATCAGTAGTTGAACTAGAAATTGAACTTTCCAGGGATTATGGAGCATTTGGGACTTGGGAGGAGAGATTCTGGAATCTTCTCTAACAAACTCCAACCTCACAAGATTATAATTGGAATTGACTTGCAGAGAGTCCAATTCCAAAAATACACTGGTCAGAGCAAGAAGTCTTGGCAATTCCAAAATTTCAATATGATATGTGCTGTATTGGGCATATTGTATTGTATCGGTAGAGCCGTAGAGGTGTAATGTGGGCCCACTTTTGTAGGCTGCCTGCACTGTAGTAGGACATGCCAGGCCATGGGCTGCATGATATTTTTAGAAAAATTGAAAAATTTAATGAAAAAGTTAAATTAAATTAATGAGATAGACAATAAATTGAAAAAAAAAGTCTTTAAATTTTATTCCATATGAATTTTGATGTATACAATTGTTTATATATGAAATAATAAAGTGAAAGTAAAAATTACAAGAAAATTAGAATAAAATAGTAATAAATAAAAACTTATATACATATATGTATATTTGTTAATATATTATTTTTTTTATCAGTAAACAGAATATACTTCATTAGATATGAAGAAGAAATTACAGCACAGATTTAAGTAAAAATTTAGAAACAAGAAAACACAACTTATCCATAGTTACAATTTAACCCAAATCTGCCCAAAAAAATTGATCTCTATACACCCCTTGTTTTGCCAAAGTATTTGCATATCCATTTTCTTATCTCTTAACCCACTTGAAACTTGCCTCAAAATCCTTTGCTAAGCGCTTGATTTCTCTGATTAGATGTCTGAACTTCCACACACCTGGGCAACTGTCAACTATCCAAGGAATTACTAATTTGGAGTCACCTTTTATCTCCAAATTCTTAAACCCCTGCTGTTTTGCTAATTTATTAATATATTATAATAAAAATTTATATACATGTGTGTGTCTGGAACAAGTCGTGGGCCTCAAAAAAATTTATATACACGTGCCGGCCCATGGGCCTAAAAATCCCCAGCTTGGAACGAAAATTCATGCTAGGCCGTGCTGGCGTGGCCCACTTCACAATTGTGCATATCGGCAGGGTGTCAATACTCTAAAAAGTCTATTTGAAATTTGGTTATTTCGGGGAGTAGGTAGACCTAAGACCGACCCCCTGACCTATTCTTGGAAAAAAACAAAAAAAAAACTTGTGTATGGTTCAAAGTGTTGATACACCCCTTCCGTCTTTTGGGGTCTATCTATACTTTGAACTGTAACAGATCACTTCTTCTAATGGGTGTTGTAGATGGTCTTTAAAGCACCTCAATCTACTTTCTCTCATTTTATCGCCTATTGGAGCTACTCCTAGGTTCCTTTTATATGACTTTTGTTGAGTGGGCCGGTTTGTCTTTAGTTTGTTTTTATTTAATTAGGAAGTTGTTGGGCCTTCGACCCATTAGTTTTTTATTTTTTAAAGTTGTGACTATTCGGTTTTAGTAGCCGCCCTACTAAGGGCATCCTTGTAATATCTCATATTTAAGTTAAATATAAATATAATGAGGGGCTGACGGCTAGGGTTAACTTTCTCATAACTCTAGTTGACCTCCTATTCTTTTCTTCTTCTCCTTCCTTCTCTACTGCTGAAATCTTCACCTTCCCCCTTTCTCTCACAAGAAGCTTGATTGAATAAGCAAATAGTGATTTCTACTTGGTATTAGAGCAGGTTGAAGGTTCTTGAAGTTGTTCTCTCATGCAGCCCTAGATTGGCCGACTGCATGGTGATTTAAGAGCTGATCGAAGCTCTCAGGTAAGCCCAGTTTTTTGATTTTCTTGATGGATCTGTGTGCCCTGTAGCTGGTCTAGGGGTTTTCATCAGAATCAGGAAAAACTGGAGAAAGGGGAAGAGTCCTGTTTTTGCTAGACTCTTCAATTTTGACCTAGGAAGTGGCGCCCTAGTTTTTTAGGGTTCCTTGGAGTTTTTTGTAAGGGACGATTCAAGTCCCACGTGGTTTGGAGGCTTCTAGAGAGGGCGGTTGTCTTTTCTCTCTCTTCTCCCATCCCATAGAAAAGGAATCTTTTGTTGGAAGAAAGCCCAAGACACCAAGAAAGTTTTGTTGGTTCCAAAAGGTGTCTTGTTTGATCTTGCTGCAATTTTTAGTTATTTTCTTTACCTTTTTTGAGAAGCATGGAGGGCCATAGAGTTGAAAATAAGCCCGGGAGTGAAATGAGACCAGTGAGAGGGGGTGACCCCTTCGGGGCTGGAACCATTATTACAGATAGGTTGGATGGTGCAAATTACTTGGAATGGTCACAATCTGCAAAGATGGCCATTGGGGCTCGTGGGAAATTAGGGTATATCACTGGTGAAAAGGTGAAACCCGAAACTAGCAACTCCCGATGGGTGTAGGAAAATTATATGGTGATGAATTGGTTGTGTAATTCCATGTTGCCACATATAAGTAAAAATTTCTTATGGGCAAACATTGCTAAGGAAATATGGGATGGAGTTGCAGAAACTTATTCACAAAGGGAGAATGTTGCTAGGGCTTATTAACTGAGAAACCGGATTATTGCTACAAGGCAGGGAGATAGATCTGTTGCAGCCTATTTTTCAGCCCTTAAGACCCTGTGGCAGGAGATTGACCATTTGGAGACCTTTGCTTGGGAAACCACCAAGGATGCAACTACCTATCAGAGACATTTAGAGAAGTATAGGGTGTTTGAATTCCTTGCTGGCCTTAACCCTGAGTATGATATTGCACGACAACATCTTCTTTCCAGAGATAGTGTCACTCTCTCCCAAGCATATGCTTTTGTGTCAGGGGAGGAATGCATGAGGGATGTGTGAAGGGATACGCCCAAGATTGCGGAATAAAGGGGGTGAATTTCAAAAACTTTTCTTTCCCTTCAACTGGGAATCGAATTCCCTATTTAGAAAATCATATTTTCAAGGATCATTCTTGAACCATAACCTGAACCAGATCTGAACCAAAAGGAGGAGAGAGAGATAATACCTGATACAGAGAAATAATATCTCTCAATGGAGGTGTTCACGCCCAAGGTAGAAACCAAAATCTGCTCCCACTGAAGATGGCGCAGTGCAAGGTGGAGCAGAATTAGTAGTGTCCTTCCTAAGAACCTGATTCTTCCCAAGAATCACCTGGACGGCTTGTGAATGCAACTCTTACCAATCTTTTCTCCAAAAGATTGGAATCAAGATCCAATCTTGATTTCTCCCAAGGAATGGAGATCGAATTGCTATAGGCGGCGACTGCAGGAAGGAGGCGGCTAAAGAGAATTTGCAGGGTGCAGAATTCTCTCTTCTGTGATCTCAGCTCTAAAAGACAAGACTGCTGGTTGTCTGTTGTGTTGTATAAAGGCTGCCGCCCCCTCTTCCTTTTATAGACTTAAAGGGATCAACTCCTAATCCCATTAGGAGTTGCTAACCCAAATCATATCTGAATTAGAAGTCCCTTTAAGATAAGGGATAATCCTTATCTTATCTGTGGATTAGATCAACCAGCTCCTAATCTAATTAGGAAGTTTTCAAATCTAAATCTCATTTAGATCTTGGACTCTCTGAGTGGATAGGGTGTGAGCCCAATCCTATCAGCTGATCTTATCTCAGAATTCGCCCCTTAAAGACTAATCAAATTAGCCCAGTTCGAAATGGGCTTAAGGCCCATTTAGGGTTATGTATTCATTAAGCCTTCCAAACTGCTGCCCAGTTGGGCTTCCTTGTATGGCGTGGGACCCAAACATTGATCTACACATCAGCCACATGGGTTCAGCCCAACCTTTGTTACAAGGCCTGGCCGAATACACTGTTATGGACAATGCACCCCCTGAAAACCCATCAGATGGGCTCTATGGGCCCAACACTTACCCTAAGTGGTCCCTGGGCTAAGCCACCTTGTAACACCCAGGGACTGTGGGCAGATGCAAGATTAGCCTATCAGGTATTATCCTCAATGGTCTTACACTTAACCTCTCAGCCCATAATGATCATACACTACCCGACAAGAGATGACCTCTCCCTCGGCTGCAAGGAACAGTGTTGCACTCTCTCATATATGGATCCCGGGAATTAAAACATTTTGCAAATCATTTCAAAACCATAATATATATACTTTTATATCTCATATAAAATATATTTTGCAAAACAAATTTCAATGATTGAAATCGGCTGTCGGCAGTCTTGGTTTCCATCAGTGAGAGTGCATCCCCGATCATTATCTTTGTTCGACAAAGGGGCTGATCCTGTCATTATGATCACCCACTCAGATGAATTCTCAAACTGTCCCAACATACGTAGGTTTTGACCCCCGCTAAGGATCTCACTGATTGGTACATCAAAGACAGCCCAATCTGACACCTAGTGCAGTATCATAATCGAGTCTAGGGGTCGGTGTAACTTTCCAGTTTTGCCCATCAATCTCCAAGGTCCAGGGCAATATTGGAAATCTGGTCCAGTTCAAAGATTCAATTAATCCTACACTGTATGTGCCTAGGATCTCACCCCGGTAGCTGAGACAAGCCACCCCAATCGACTTGGTGGCACCACAGTGTCAGCCTTGTCAGGATAGGTCTCCCCAGACCGACTCACTGGCTGTGAACATTCTAAACTAACACGAATTTCATTAAGTGTCCAGTTTAAGGGTATTACACAGAAACATACCAAGGGAACATGAATCAAATATGCACTTTTATTCATTTACAATAAATTCATAAAGTACATCATTTTGATTGAAGCTAAGGGCATACAAAACTGTCTAACAATGTGATGATGAAAACCCAAATTTCTGATAAGTCTGCTATGGTAAGTGCTGTGAAACTTAAACAAAGTGGCGGTGAAATCAAGAAGGAAGACAAAAGAGACTTGGTTTGTGACTATTGTAAGAAGCCTAAGCATACAAGATATACTTGCTGGAAGCTTCACCCACATCTTGTGCCGACTAGATTGAGAAATAAGAAGGGAAATGCGCACATGGCAGTTACCTGTGACACTCCGGCCCCTCCTACTACAGCTGCTTTGGAGTCTGTTGCAGCCGTTGTAGTAAGGGCCGAACTTGAGAGGTATGGGCTACTTCTGAACCAGCGGGATACAACTAGTTCAAGTTCAGCCACAAGCGGACAACAAGGTACAGGTGGCACTGGTGCAGTTCAATCTACCTCCTTTGCTCACACAGGTAGTTCACTCATCACTACAAATTATGTTCCCACTTCAGGTAAGGAGGGACCTCCTTGGATTATAGATTCTGGAGCCTCAGAGCACATGACCCATAGCTCCACTATTTTTTCCTCTTACCAGCTTTGTTCTTGCAGAGATAGAATCTCCATTGCTGATGGATCCCATGTTCCTATTATTGGAAAGGGATCTGTCAAGATTAATGATTCTATTTGTTTACCCTCTGTCCTTCATGTTCCCAGATTGAGCACAAATTTGTCATCTGTTAGTAGTTTGACTAAGAATTTGAATTGCTCAATAATTTTTTCTCCTGGACGTTGTATTTTGCAGGATCTGGATTCAAAGAGGACGTTTGGGAGTGGTCGTGAAGTGAATGGAATCTACCTCCTGGATGTTCCCCCTCACCAGAGTCATCATGTTAGTAGGGACAGTGAGTCAGAATCTGTGAGTCAGATTATGCTTTGGCATAATCGTTTGGGCCATTTGTCTTTTCCTTCTTTGAGTTCTTTGTTTCCAAAACTTTTTGAGTCTGTTAGTCTATCAAGTTTGGAGTGTGAAGGTTGTCAACTTGGAAAGCATTGTAGACATTCTTTTAAACCTAGTAATAAAAGATGTTCTTTTTTTGATGTTATTCATTCGGATGTGTGGGGTTCTTACCATGTTCCTTCTATGGGAGACTATCGCTATTTTCTCCTATTTGTGGATGATTTCTCTCGATACTCTTGGATTTACCTGATGAAATCCCGCGATGAAGTACCATCATTGGTGCAACAATTTTATCAGATGGTACTAACACAGTTTGGAACAAGAATAAATGTGTTCAGATCTGACAATGCCAAGGAATATTTTGAAAGACATCTTGCCTCGTACTTGTTAGAATATGGTGTTGTCCATCAGAGCAGTTGCTCCTACAGTCCACAACAGAATGGTGTTGCAGAAAGGAAGAACAAACACATTGTTGAGACCGCAAAAAGCATGATGATCACATCTACAGTTCCGGTTCGGTTTTGGGGTGATGCAGTTCTCACAGCAGTATATCTGATTAACAGGGTGCCTTCTTGTATACTTGGATTCAGCACTCCATTCAGCTTTCTTTTTCCTCAAGGGGAGATGTTTCATGTTCCTCTCAGGGTGTTTGGGTGTGTCTGCTCTACACACATCCTTGGTTCTCACCGCTTAAAGCTTGATCCCAAGGCAAAGAAGTGTGTCTTCCTTGGATATGCAGAGAATCAGAAAGGGTACCGCTGCTATGATCCAGTCTCTGGGAACCGATATGTTACCATGGATGTCACCTTTTTTGAATTCACGTACTTCTTCTCACAGAATCCTTCTCAGGGGGAGTGTTTTGGGGAAGTAAGTCAGTAGTCTATCCCTCTCCCAGTTCCAGTCCTTGTGTCACCTCTTGTGCTTGACTACCACCCGTTGCCACCTACCTTGCCACCTCCTTTGCGCTTTGTTTCTCAGCATTACTCACGATAGAGACTTCACAAGGCGGTTGATTCCACTACAGCAGAACTCACACCACTTCCTGTCGATCCCTTGGAGACTCCAGATTCGGCTGATATGGATTCAGGTATTCTTCTTGATCCCACTACTATTTCAGTTCCCATTGATCCTACTAACTCTGTTACCGATAACCTTGATCTCCCTATTGCTCTTAGAAAAAGGAAGAGAAAGTGTACTGTTCATTGTATTTCACAGTACTTATCCTACAGTGGACTTTCTCCATCCTACCGTGCTTTTCTTCTTCTCTTGATTCAGTGTCTATACCCAAGGGTGTTAGTGAGGCTCTCTCCAAACCTAAGTGGAAGACAACTATGCAGGAAGAGATGGAAGATTTGATTAAGAATCAGACATGGGACATTATGGACCTACCAGAAGGCAAGGATACAGTTGGATGCAGATGGGTTTACATAGTAAAATATAAGGCAAATGGAAGTATAGAGAGATACAAGACAAGACTTGTCGCAAAAGGATACACACAGGCTTATGGCATTGATTATTTAGAGACCTTTGCGCTAGTTGCAAAGATGACCTCCGTTCGGATACTCCTTTCCCTTGCTGTCTCATACTCTTGGTCCTTGTTTCAACTGGATGTAAAGAATGCTTTCCTAAATGGGGATCTGCAAGAAGTGTATATGGATCTTCCTGCTAGTTTCTATAATGATACTGAAAAGGGAAAGATATGCAGGCTTAAGAAGTCACTATATGGCTTGAAACAATCTCCCAGAGCATGGTTTGACATATTCAGAAAGACCCTGATTGATTTTGGCTACACTCAAACTCAATCCGATCACACTTTGTTTGTGAAGCGCAGGGGATCTTTGGTGTTAGTCCTAATTGTTTATGTGGATGATATTATTGTCACTGGGAATGATCTGAGTGAGATTGATAGTCTGAAGAGGAACCTACATAAGGAATTTGAAATTAAGGATCTTGGAGAACTGAGATACTTCTTAGGCATCGAAGTTGCAAGATCGAAACATGAAATTTTTCTCTCTCAAAGGAAGTATGTCTTGGACCTTCTTCGAGAGACAGGGAAGCTTGGAACAAAGGCAATGAGCACCCTTATTGATCAGAACCATAAAATCAGTGCAACAGAAGGTAAACCAGTAAAGGACATTGGGAGATATCAGAGACTTGTGGGTCAGCTGCTATACTTGTGTATGACAAGACCAGACATCTCTTATGCAGTGAGTGTAGTAAGTAAATACATGCATGCCCCACGAGTCTAGCATTGGGAGGCAGTTGACAGGATTCTTGTTTATCTAAAGGGACATCCAGGGAGAGGCATATTGTTTATTGATCATGGACAGTTGAAACTAGAGGCTTATACAGATGCTGATTGGGCAGGATGCCTTGATGATAGGAGATCAACTTCAGGAGTGTCCACCCTAGTTGGGGGTAACCTAGTCTCATGGAAGAGTAAGAAACAAACAATGGTGGCAAGATCAAGTGCTGAAGCCGAATATAGGGCCATGGTGCATGGAGTTTCAGAACTTCTCTTGATCCGTTCTCTGTTAGAAGAAATTGGTGTACAGGCAGAAGAACCCATGATGTTATACTGTGATAGACATTTTATCAAAGAAAGGGTAACTTCTGGAGAAGTCCGTCTTCCATACATTGCTTTTGATCTGCAACTCGTTGATGTTCTCACAAAGGGTGTTGCAAAGAACAAGCTGGAGCATGATCTACGCAAGTTGGGAATGTGTGACATTTACTCCCAACTTGAGGGGGAGTATTGGGTGGGCCGGTTTGTTTTGTTGAGTGGCCCGGTTTGTCTTTAGTTTGTTTTTATTTAATTAGGAAGTTGTTGGGCCTTCGGCCCATTAGTTTTTTATTTTTTAAAGTTGTGACTATTCAGTTTTAGTAGCCGCCCTACTAAGGGTATCCTTGTAATATCTCATCTTTAAATTAAATACAAATATAATGAGGGGTTGGCGGCTAGGGTTAACTTTCTCATAACTCTAGTTGACCTCCTACTCTTTTCTTCTTCTCCTTCCTTCTCTACTGCTGAAACCTTCACTTTCCCCCTCTTTCTCTCACAAGAAGCTTGACTGAATCAGCAAATAGTGATTTCTACTACTTCATTTCTGACCTTGCCCTTTCTAGTTTTACCACTCATCCTTCTAATAAAGTAATTCTGTCACACTTCTTTTTTGTACATGCTGTTTCTTGACTGCCCAACACTTTGCTCCATACAACATAGTTGGCCTTACAACTGTTTCATAAAATTTCCCCTTCAGCTGGAGTGTTATTCGAACTCTTGATGTCCCTTTACATTTTTCCCATCCTGCATGTACCCTAGTATGGAAGAGGTCATATTGGGTTATCTGTGGTCTCCAATCCTATTGTTATTGTATTTACATTGCATATATTCTGTTTAGTACTACTTATTTTAAAACCTCTTGTTTCTTATATGGTTGTCCATATTCCATAAACCTAATTTTGCATTTAATCCCTTGTCAGTTTTATCAATTAATACTATGTCATTAGAAAACATCAAGCACCATGGGACCTCTTCTTAATATCTTTTGTCAATTCATTTATGACTAGTGCAAATAAATGAGGAATTAGTGCTGCTTGAACCTTGGTGAAGACCCATTGTAGTTGTAAAATCTGATTTCTCTCCCATAGGTGTTCAAACATTGATTTTTGCATCCTTGTACATATTCTTAGTTAGGCTCACTGCCCATGTATCTATTTGGAACTTTTTTTTTCCAAAATCCACCATATTACCTCTCTAAAGACCCTATCATATGCCTTCTCTAAATCAATGAAAACCATATGAAGATCTCTCTTCTTTTCTGTTAACTTTTTTTTTAATCAACAGTTTTAATAGAAAGATTGCTTCCATGGTTTGTCTCTTTGGCATAAGCCCAAATTGGTTTTTGATGTACTTGTTTCATGTTGGAACCTTTGCTTAATTATTTTTTTCCCAAATTTTCATAGTGCATAAGTTTAGTTCCATGATAATTATTGAAACTTCTTTTCTGTTAACTTTTTTTTTTAATCAACAGTCTTAATAGAAAGATGGCTTCCATGGTTTGTTTCTTTGGCATAAGCCCAAATTGGTTTTTGATGTACTTGTTTCATGTTGGAACCTTTGCTTAATTATTTTTTTTCCCAAATTTTCATAGCGCATAAGTTTAGTTCCATGATAATTATTGAAACTTCGTATCATTGCCCTCGTTTTTAAATATAGGCACCATGGTGCTCTTTCCATAGTTGTCAAGGTGACAAGGTGCTCATGGAAGGTTGCCTTGCTTAATTGCCAAGGTATTTTATACATGGTGGGTGGTGCTACTATATACTTTTAGATTTTTAATTTTCTGAGATTATAATAAATAAAACAAGCATTATTAAACTTAATTATTCAGTTTGTGAGTTAAAAATATTATTTTCTGATTTGTTAGGGTTCAATCAACATATTCTGTATTGAACCATTGAAAGCTCAGAATCTGAACTGATAAGCAAGGAAGAACCCAAAATTTTGTCCAATCAACACATTGATTATTTCCTCTTTCTTTCATTCCTTCTTTTCTTCTTTTCCTAGGACAAAATTGGGACTCAACTTCTCTAATTTCTTTTCTTTCTTCTATTTTTTTATGAATATGCTGGTTTTCCATATTTTAAATGAAGTTTGTACATTTTTTAAGAAGTGTATAGACAGTTACTGGTGAAAGATGGTTTCTGCTTGCTATGGAACCTAGGGAATTATCCTACAGTTCATGGCTTTAATTAAAAAAAAATTCCATCACCTAGGTGACCTGGCGACAAGGTGCCCCCCTTGTTGCCTAGCCTCACCTTGGTACCTTGGATAATACGGCTCTTTCTTAAACAGCCCATACCAGTAATCCTGCTAATAATTGTAACTTGTACGTGTTTCATCTACAACTCATCTAAGTTAAGGTTGAACCATGTTACCATGGCATTGTTAGACAGCAAACTCAGTATGATATATAACGTAGCATCAATAAAGCTTCCCGAGTTATTTATCAAAAGAAGAAAGCATCCCGAGTTTTGGATACTTTAGATGCAAAGAGAAAATGGAAATATCTAGCACAACAAGATTATATGAAATATACTTTTACTCAGTTTAACACATCTGCCTTGGTTCTCACTTTTTTTTTTAACAGATCTTTATTTCTTCTCTTGTTTAGAGCAGGCATTTAGCAGAAAATTGGTCCATATATTGTCAGGATTGCTTTACATGTTTTCCTGGCCAATTTTCAGGTATCCTCTCATGATTACTCTGAGTTCTTCTCTTCTTGTTAATATGGTCATCTTTCTGTTAGGTATCAGCATTTTGGATTTCTCAACTAACTCAGGTGATCATTTTAATGCTAGAATAGCACTTCAATAATGGCTCGGTTCTTTGCTGCTTTGGTTCCTTTTCTGAATTGCGTAAGGCTTGTTGTTTATGGCCTATCACTAGCCAATGATGAAGGTCTTGTGAAGTCTGTAACACGTGAGGGAAACCCAGAGTAATTTCTCATCTCACCATCCTTAAATATATCTCTTCTTTCTTCCTTTTTTTTTTACCTTTTATTTTTTTTTTCAAATTTTGTGTCTTTTCTTCCAATGCATATCAAATTATCTAGTGTGGGTGTGTTAATATTTGCAGGGAATTGCTTAGAGGTCCTCTATATTATGTTCTGATATTGATTTTATGTGCTGTGATCTTCTGGCGTGAATCTCCGATTGGGGTGATCTCATTGGCTATGATGGCTGGAGGAGATGGTAAAATCTCTGCCCTGGTCCAAATTCTAGTCTCTTGAGGCCCTTCAAGTTGTCTGATTGAGTTGTTGCTTTACAGGATTTGCTGATATCATGGGGAGGAGGTTTGGGTCTCTAAAGCTTCCTTATAACCAACATAAGAGTTGGATTGGAAGCATATCTATGTTTCTCTCTGGTTTCTTAATCTCTATGGGGTAGGTTATGCAAGAAAGTTGTATTGTTCAATATGTATTTTGACTTGAACAAATTTGCTCACATTTATATGGTTATTTTGTGTTACAGGATGCTGTACTACTTTTCTGCTTTGGGTTACTTTCAGTTGGATTGGGTGTGGACAGTGGAAAAGGTAGCATTAGTTTCCTTGGTAGCAACAGTTGTGGAGTCCTTCCCAAATAAAGAGGGTATAGATGACAACATATCTGTTCCTATAACAAGCATGTTAATGTCATACTGTTTTTTCAGTTACCACCCTCCTCACATTGATCCAGACTGTTTGTTTAATTCTTTTTGAGTTGGTTGATGTGGAAAGGTGCATCCTTAGATGGCCTTTGGTGATTATTCCCAGAGTTCCTTTGTTATTGTAGTAATTGAAGCAGGTGAGAAGATTCATGTTGAAACCTGGGGCTTGAAAAAGAGGGGGCTCCACTAGTCTCGACATATCAACACACGTAGTTGCTGCCATGCTTGGGCAAGCCAGGACAAGCTCCACATGTAGGAACTGCCGCTGCTCTGGCCTGCACATGAGGGGTGCTCAGTGTTCTTGAACTAGTTCCCAGCCCCACTAATGCAACTTCAGGCTAGTTAGGGTCCTTCCTCTCGCAGCGGTGTATTGTGAGTTCAGATCCCCCCTCTTCTACCATTGAACTCCTGTTCCTTCACCCTCTCCCTCTCGTTCTCTTCCTTGGTGTCACAGGGGAGGGAGCCTTTGTCCCAAGCTTGGAAGTGGATGTTGCTACCAGGAAAATCAGCAAGCACCACTGATTCTTATTATTCTTCTTGCATTTCTAGTAGTGACGCATAAAAATAAATAAATTTCTCTGATGCCTTTATACACCCTTCAACTAATAATCAAAGTTCAAAATCCAATTACAATATATATGTATATATGAATTCCCTCTGTTTTGCTCTATTTTCTTTGGATTAAAAGAACCAAAAGTTAGAGATTTTATAGAGGCTTTAGTTCATTCTCAGACAAGCATCAAAACCCAAGCTTTACAAAGACGCCCATAGAAAGAATCGGTAAGGACTAGTTCGTTCTTGCTCCTGTGTCGCTTGAAGTTTGGAAAACTCTTTCTGTCGAGCTCTTGCAGAGCTCAAACAAGTAGTTTTGCCTCAGGTCAAATAGTATGTTGTAGGTTTGGATAAGTTTGTAGCTGCAATTTCCATGGATGAACTAGTATTTTTGCCTCTGATCGAATTGCATTTCATTCTCTTCAATAAACAAGTATTTTTGCCTCTGGTCCCAATTCAAGACATCGAAAAAAGGGGAAAATTAGGGTTTAATGTTATCGTCAACTATGGAAAATAGAGCAGAGGTTAACTTACTTACTTGTTATAGTCAATAACATTGTATTACTATGGAAAATAGAGCAGAGGTTCACTTACTTGCTTGTTGTAGTCAACTATGGAAAATAGAGCAGAAGCACACAACCGCTAGATGTTGCAGTAGTCACGGGGTGACATAATGGGTTGTTTGGCTAGAGGTTTTCTAGATGTTTTTTTAAGGTTTCTAATCAATTCTACATGTTTCTGGGGTGTTTTAGAGTGTTCTCCATGTATCTAGAAGGGTCTAGATGTTGGTGGAACTCTTTAGAAACTTGTGGAACAATCTAGATTGTGTGGTATGCCCTAGAGGGATTGGAAGCAATCTAGACTTCCTCTAGAGTGTTCTTGTATCTTATGGAGTAGGCATCCACTTAAATAGTGTAGAAGGTAGAATGTTTTAGAGGTGCTTCTAGATGATGCCAAGTGTAAATAGTTCTAGAGGATTCTTTGAGGGGGTTAGTGTATAAATAGGGGGCCCTCTCATTCATTTGCAATAGGCATCCAAGTTGTAAAAGCATTCATTGAGTTGTGCAATACAATATATTCCTCTTACAATACTTGGTGTGATCTTTTGTGCCTTTGTGTGTGTCATTAGTACTCAAGCAGCCTAGCAAGAAGGGTTTTGGGCGGGCAATTTGGATGACTTGCTTGGAAGGCATGCCACACGACTTATCCAATGGGAGCAGTCAAGTCGTGACAAGTGGTACCAGAGCAACTTTGCTGGGAGGTGTGGGAGCTTGTGCATGGACCTGATGTTGAACGGACTCGACGATAGCAAGACATATGAGTGGGAGAAGGGCTACTCAAAAAAGACAAGGGAAGCATCAAGGGACATCCTTGCTGCCTTGGAGGCTATGATGGCCAAATTGGAGCTTGCCATGGGAGACATGCAAGATAAGTTCATAGACATAGGTATACGAGTTAATGGCCTGGAGGACACACGACGATGTTTCCCAAACTGACATGGCTCATATTGCAAAACTGACAAATGACTCAATGACGGGACCAAAATCTTGAGAGCCTTGAGAGATGGATGTCCTAATCGGCAATGCTTTTGTAGAGGAGTAAGTGAAGTCTGAAGAGCAATTGAAAATCCACCACCGTCAAGATAATACAATCCACCAGCTTCATGCCCCCCACTAATTTTCTTCCCCGTCTTGAGATCCTGAAAAACACAAGTGGAATGAAAGAAGGTAACAGAACAGTTAAGAGCTTTTAGTTATTTCACTAACAGACATAATATTGAATGGAAACTTAGGTACATATAAAATAGATGATAAGGGCACAGAAGCCATGTCAACATTACCAACATCACAGATGGGAGATGATGACCCATTGGCAAGTGTAACGGTTTGTGATGTGGAGGTTTCAGAAAGAGAAGAGAACACACCTGGAGTCCCGGTCATATGATTTGAGACTCCAGAGTCTAATCCAGGGAGAAGTTTTAGATGACATGCAAGCAATACCTGAGTGGGCAAGTGTGGCAGTGGTCTGTTGTGAAGTGGTTTGAAGGAACCGTTCATACTCATCACACGGTACACTCACCATCTCCCTCCCAGAAGTAGATGTAGATGGGAGAGGAGTACGATCTGCCTATTTACTGTCACTGATGTCAACCTCACTTGCTACAACATGATTAGCCCATTTGGAGGGAGGGCCATGTAGGTCATAACAGAAATTCACTATGTGCCCTTCCCTATCACAATGACTACACTTCCTTGCAGAGTTATTCTTCCCTCTACCACGGCCTCCCCCTAAGTCACGACCACCCTGACCAATCATGGAACTGCCACGGCCTCCTCGGGGAGCATGACCTCCCCCTCTTGTACTATGTCCACCCCCTCTAGCTGTCACAAGTGCTGATCTATCAAACTGTGTGGAGTACTCTGTCTGTCCCAAAGAAATTCTACGAAGCCTTGAGAATACTTCCTCAAGTGTAGGAAGAGAAGAGCCCCCTAATATTTGGGCTCTAACTGGTTCATACTCCGACTTCAGTCCCACTAAAAATCTTGTAACATCTAGTTGTTCCCTTTACTGTTTCTGAACTTTAATATTAGGAGTGAGGGGATGATAGACATTGAGTTCATCCCTTAACAAGGGAGAGGTTCAAGCATTGCTTGAATCTTTCAAACATAAAACAATGCTAAGTTGTTAAGGCCCCAAGAAGAGGGGGTAATCTAAATAGAGAAATGGAGCAGGGGGAAGAAGAGAGTTGAAATTTTTTTTTTTTTTTGAGTCGAGGTGGAGAATTTTGGAATGGGCTCAAAATAAAATCAGTTACAAAAAGTGGCTATTAGTGCTATTAGTGCAAGGCAACCATAAAGTAATTATAGAAAGTGGTTGTTAGTGCATGGTAACCATAAAGTAGTTACATAAAGTGGCTATTAGTGCATGGTAACCACAAAGTCAAATATAAAAGGAGTGGCTATCTTGTATCTACTTCTTCTTCTTCTTCTACAATTTTAATGAAAAATCTCTCTCTGGAGTGTGTTCTTCCCTCGGGCGTAGGAGGATTTTCTCTAAACCATGTAAATTCTTGTGTCTTCATCTCTATTTACTTGAATTTTTGTTTATTTTCCCATTTTGTGTATTCTCCATTTTTCTTCATTAGTTGATTTAGGATATGTGATCCAACGCTTCTACACCAACATGCCTTGGTGTGTGTCATTAGCACTTAAGCAGCCTACCATGAAGGATCTTGGGTGAGCAGTTTGACTGACTTGCTTGGAGGGCCAAGTGAGTGCCACACGACTTGGCCAACGGGAGCAGTTAGGTCATGACATATGGCACTATTCACAGTAGCCAAACTGAGTTGTCTAACCCTTTTGGGTGACTTAAACCGAAAGGGTAAGACGGTCATTTCAAAATTCATATGTTTTGTTATTTTTTTCTCTAGTTTAGGGGTAAATATGACATTTTATCTTTTCCATCACGACTTAATGATAATGTCAATTGTTAAAAAATTTAAAATTTAGGGATACTTTCAAGGAAATATGATGTAAACAGTAGGGTACTCTTAAATTTGTGGTAGACGAAAATTGCAAAACCAGTTAATGGATTGGCTTTTCCGATCTGATCCGATTTGTTAGAATCAGGAGGAATATCTGAATCCGCTTCTTAACGAATCGGTGTTGGATTTAGATCGGATCTGATCTAACTTATTTGCAGCCCTATTAGGCCTTGATCTTATTCTAAGATTATTAGTGAGTTTAGATTCTAGAGGAAAGTATTTGTACCATGTTGGTAAGTCGAAATATATGGATATAGATACGTTTTGAAAATGCATGGATAAGGTGGAAACATATAGATACACTTGGGCTCATTAGAAATTTGCTTTAAATCTACAAATATATAAGAAATGCAAATTTAAAGATGCATATGGAGTAGGGGGTGATCACTTCAGCCCAGCTCGACCCACACAAGACCATCCTGGAAATTTTGGGCTTGGGCTTGGGTTTTGTGTTCAAGCCTGGACCCACATCAGGCCCACAAATTTTAGGGCCAGACTTGGGCTTAATACTTCAAGCCCGGCTCACATATATCTAAACTTACACATTTTGTGTATAATGTATACATATATATATATACATATTATTTTACATTATATTATATATTTTATATATAAATATTATAACATGATTTCAGAGTTCATAATTTTCAATTGATCCCATTTGGGTTGGTTAGGAGGGGATGTCCTGGAATGGAGTTTTCTGTTGCCATTGATGAACTTGTATTAGCGAATCATCTGCACATGTTTGACTGGACATTACCGAATGGAGCAAGTGGGAAGGATTTAGATATGACCGAAGCTTCTGGGATAACAATTCATAAGAAATCCCATCTCCTTGTTATTGTCAATAGTTTCACTTGTTGAATCAACCTTTAATAATTGTCATCTCTCTTTTGTTGGAATAAGGAATCGTTTGGGATTATCCCATATAGTGTATACTAGTGATGTATGTGTGAAGTTTTCACTCCCCTCCTAGAGTGAGGGAGCACTTTGGCTACCTCCTGATAGTTAGGACTTAAAAAAAGTTTTGTCTTCACCCCTATTGACACGCTCTCACTCCCTTACTCGAGTGAGCCAAAGTGCTATTGACCTAAAAAAATCTAGGTAATTGGTCGAATTCGGATATTTATTAAATCGAATTAGCTCATATCCGAATTCGAATATGATTAACTAACTTATATGAATAAAATATTCTAATTCATTCTGATGTAGTGCGATCTGGGCACTCCTAGTTGACTGCTGATTCGTTCCTTGCTGGCAACGAATGATACTTGAGGAGATGGAAGGAAAGATTCCCGGGGATTTACTCGGTGGGAATACTTCGATACTTAAGTTAGTATTGTGAATAGGAAGTAAAGGAAAAACAAAGGCTAAGAGTGGATGTCACTCTTTTTTCCTATACTCGAGAAATTGGAGGTCTCCAAAAGAAGTTTCTCCTCTGCCCTGAGGACTTTTATAGGGGCGCTCTTTGTGAGATCGGGCATAATTGCCACTGGGCCCCCTGCCACAGCCGTTATCTGCCAAGGTTGCGCATGTGGCCGTTGCGACATACTCCTTACCTGGGCGAATGACATGTCCCCAAAGTGACAGGCACGCCTCCGCCTACTGAGAGACGTGGGCGCAGACTGACGAAAGGACAGGGACTGCGCCGTCAGTAAGGGATATGGCGCAGCCTGATTGGTACGGCTTGTCAGATAGAAGCTTCCTGCGGAATGCTCATGCGGCTCACTCGCGAGCTACTTTGCAGCGAGCTTGGGATACTTCAGGAGTACCCTTAGTAGAATTAGTCCTCGGGATGATTTGTCTGCTCGGGAGCTCGGGCGAGCTGGTTTTCTTAGCTTGCGAGCTGAAGTTGCCTCGGAATATCCCTTTGGGGGTAGCTCGGAGGACCCGGAGCTTGCGTCGTGACGAGCTCCTCCTTCTGCGCGATATGATGTGACAAGCTGCTTTATGGGCCCGTTACTTAGCTGTATTGGACCACAATGTTGAGTTGTCGCTTATGTCAGATCAGTGTCCACGTATCGCCGTTTCATAGATCGGGTCAAATCATTCTTCATCAGAAAGGGTTAGGGAGAAAAGGCCATAGTATATCATTTAATCATGAGTTTATTATGAGATACATAACTAATATACTAAAAATGCTAAATGTGGAAGCGAGACAGTTGGGTCTTGGGAGGCAAGTCAAGCCTTGATGCAATTTAAGTCTGAACTACTAAATTGTGCATGATCTTGTGTTAATTCTGCATGCCTCAATTCTCTCTTTAGGTCCACTTAACACTGCTTCTAATGCAATTTCATTTGCACTAGTACATATGTGCCAATGAGAAGAATCCAATTTTTGTTTATTTCTGTTTTGAGTTTTGATGATGACAAAACCAGTACACTAATCACCTGACAACACATGTCACCTCGAAAGCCTTAGGACCTGCAGGAGCAACATGTTGGAACTCATCTCTTTACCAAAGAACCCCGGGAGGTCGCCAAAATTGGTCCAAGTGGACCGACCAAGGCCCCAGTTCCGCGTCCAACACCTCGGGACGCCTAGACGGCTTAGGCACCAAATCGGCACTCCAGTTCCTCGAAGGCATCTTGAACACCCGAAAGCAATGGCAAGAGTCTCCCTGCTTCTTAGGGAAACGACGAGCAGTTCATCCAGAAAATGCTCCCAAGGGCCCTTAAGAATCCGATCACAAGGTCCATTACTTTTGAGAATCTTGGAAGCACCTTAATCACCCCTCATCTCTATAAAAGGGGGAGACATTCGCCCTTAAGAATCCGATCATCCGAGCTCTCTGATATCCTCTCTCTAGACAGAATTCACACCATTCCATACTCTCACACTAAGACCCGAGCTTCTCGGGCTCATCAAGTTTTATTACACTTTGCTTCAAATTTAATATTACTTCATCCTTACCAAAACAAAAATAAACCGGAACTTGCAGTGTAATCATTTGTACTCCCATTCTGTTGAATTAAAAGCAAATGAAATTTCACTTCAAATAAACGAAGTTGGAATATGCTATAACAAGATTACGACGGAATTAAAAGCAAATGAAATTTGAAATTTCACTTCATGTAACACCCCACATCTCATCCTAAGACTGGGACCCACCATAAAGTGTGAGACCCGACATGTATGAGATGTGCGGTGTGAGATCATGTTAGTAGAGGGTTGAAACGTGTTTTGTTGGTAAGTGATTCAGACTCATGTGCTGGTGGTTATATAACTAATCACGAGTTAAAATACCAGAATTTTATGTATATGTATATGGGTTCTATGTGTATAAAACACTTATGGTTTACTTGATTGGATAGATAGCTATCTAGGTAGGCTACATTAGTGATGTGACTGTAGATCCCAAGAGACAGGATCTGCTCATCACAAATGGGTGATGGGATCTGCTCCTCATGAATGGATGCCTCATAGGCACATCCACCATGCATTAGAACATCTCCCGTGAATTATAACTAATAAGTATGAGAGATGCTCTCAATGCATGATAGGATGTGGGTGTGAGGAGCAGATCCGGTCTCCTCACATGCATATCCACCGTGCATTGGGAACATCTCTCGTGAATAATAATTAATAAGTATGGGAGATGTTTCCAATGCATGGTAGGAGGTGCATGTGAGGCGCCTGGTGTGAGGAGCATATCCGGTCTCAGATTCTAAGTGGTTTCTTCATTTTATCCTTAGTATTCAATTTTCTTCTGTTTTAAACAAAAACAATGCTACTTTTTTTTTTTTTTTGGATTATGAAAGCTACACCAACCGGGGGAGGGGGAGAGGGGGATACCCATTTCCCCTCCCCTTACCCTTAAAACCCTGGTGGGAAATTGGATCTAATCTCATGTCTCTGCTACGATGAGTTAGAGATCCTACCAACTGAACCACCATCATCAGTTGGTAACAATGCTGTTGAAAATCAGTCAAGGTGAACAAAAAAAAAAAAAACAAAAACCTTTTTTGAAGTTACAAAAGAGAAGATTTCAGATCAAACCAGTAAATTATGGTTTGAGAAATTTTTAAACCAAATCAAACAGTTTTATTACAGTTTGGTGAGATTTCTAATACGGTTTGGGGACTTTTGGACCATTTTATGGTTCTTTTGGGCTTAATCCAATTAGAAAGCCCTAATAGCTCCCCTAAAAATTAAAACTTAAAACGTTTATTTAGTATTTTATTATAAAATAAAGAGTTCATTATGTATTTACAATTTTACGTATTCCATTTAGATATATTATATATAATATTTATATATCATATATTCATATTATATATATGTATATAAAATTTTGATTTACGGTTTACGGTTTGGTTTGATTTATAAAATTCAATAAACCAACTAAAACTACAAATCACAATTTAGAAAATTCTCAAACCGAACCCAACCCCATTTGATTTTGTGGTTGGAAACGTTTAATAAAACACCCCTACAACAAAAGTGTAGGAAAAAAATCCCTGCCGCACTATAAAGCAATAGAGATTGTTTGAAAACCCACATTTGCAAATTAAGATAAGATGAGATGAGTTATTTGTGGCTATATGCCTTGCAGCCTTGGTAGTAATTGAATAAAAGGGAAGGCTTCATTAAAGCCAAGGGTGACAAATTTGATGATCTAGGTCGTGATCCAATTTATTCAGTTTTTCTTATACTAATCGAGGTAGATACGCAATAAAAGATCCTACCAACTTGGATGAGCGCAAGTGAAAGGACGAGGTGGTGCATCGAACAAATCTGCAAGTAAGATGATGTCAGAGGCATGAGAATTTAGTCTTCAGTGAAACCATCCCAACTCATCAAATCAGCAAAGGATGATGAGTTAGGTCTGGCCGAGCTGTTGAGGACAAGCTGGTCCGAGGTGAGGAAGAGATGTAAGAGTAAGGGAACAAGAGATTAAGGGAGCAAGAAGTAATAAGGGAGATTAAAAGATAGCAAACTTTGGGGTGAGATGTCTTTATATAGCTGAGTGTCGTGGTGCACTTAGACATGCTCCTTGCGGGGTTTTAGGGAAAAGGCCGCCCACTAAGGTCTTCGGAAGGCTCTGCCCTCCCTGGCCGCGTGTTGATCACGCTGGTGCTTATCCATGTGAGATTATGCTTACTTTAAGGTTCTCAATTATGGGTAGGGGTGGCCACGAGCTAAGCTTTTCACGAGCTATTCGAGCTCGGTTTAAACCAAACTCAATCCTGATATATAGGCTCGTTTGCTAATCGAGCCAAGCTCGATCCTAGTATACTAAATAAATATTTTTTATTATATACATACATACATACATGTATACATACATATAATAAATAATTTTATTATATACACAATAATATTTTCTGTATATAATCTTTTTATTTTTATGTATAATAGTAAATAATTTTTATAATTATCTTTTGTATGTATAATAATAAGTACTTTTTGTAATTCTTAATTTTTTGTATGTAAAATAAAATAATTATATTTATATGTATAATTTTTATTTTTTAGAAAAATCTTAGCTTGTAGTCAAGTTCGAACCGAATTGAACTCGATCTTGCGAGTTTTTGAACCGAGCTAAGCTCGAACTTAAGTCTAGCTCAAATCGAGCTGAAGCTCGAGTCTAACACTATTTTTACAAGCTGAGCTTGAATAATCAAGTATTTGACTCGATGCAAGTCAAATCCACCCCTACCTATGAGATTGTAGTAGGAACCAAACAAAAACGATACTCTTGGGTTGACCAATGAGCCAAACAAAACTGTTTGAAAATAAAACAAAACTGATTAAAACTTTTATTTCTAATGCAGTTTGTTTAATCATTAACCGACTAATAATGGACTACTGTATTTGAATTTTAACATGTCCCAACATTCAATATTTAACTATTTACTTTTATATATGCATTTCTCGATTCTCAATGTTCAACTTATATCTTTGGCTTTTACGTGAGGAAAGAGAGGGACAACAAAAGGTTCGACTTTAAGAATTATACAAGCAGATGTAGAGGGAGTGCAACGGAGGTTTAATTGTAATAATTACTTTAAGAGGTGTATTAGAGTTGGTAAACTTTTTTTGATTTTGATGTCCGGATGTAAAGAATGTTGCTATTAAATCTAAGTGTTGAATTCTAAAAGGTAACAAATGACTATTTTAACTTTGGATATGAAAAGTTTGTTGAATTATTTATTAACAAATTAATTAACAATTAATTAAATGAATATAAAATAATTAATAAAAATGAAATCGGCAAAAATTACTAAAACAATTAATAATTATTTATGAATTAAAATAAGTAATTAATTATTAAGAGATATTTAGTAGATAATATTTTATTTGATATTTAATAAAAATTAAATAAATAAATAATAATTAAGAATATAATAAAATAATCATTCATATATAATAAAATATTTAAAATATTTATGGGGTTAGTGACAAACACCCCCTTATACTTTTAACTTATGACAAATACCCCTGTTAGCTTGGAAAAAGATTCGCATATAGCTGTTCAATTTTTTTTAAAATGCCCAAATTACCCTTTTCTAACCATGTTTGACTCCATTAAGCATATCCAAATCCAGAATTTTCTACCCACTACCCGCAGTGAATTGCAGCTACACATCTACGAGAGAGATGTGGCGGCATTAAATTGGGTTGAGGTCATAACTAAACCACAGCAATTCTTTCTCTCTCTCTCTCTCTCTCTCTTTTCCTTTGTTCGTTTTTTCCGTCTGCAATTGATAGAACCTTAGCCATCTCTCTTCATTCCCGCCCCCTTTCTGTCTGCTGGTATTCTATTTGCAGATATCTCACTTCGTTTGAGACACTCTCTTTTTATATCCCTTGTGTTCAGATATCCATTAATCGTTAGCGTCTCACATGAATTTTTGTGATGTTTTTATTATCACTGGTGTCATTCATACTTTCACCTATGAACGAAATCAGTTTTGGTGATAGCCGCTTTCCTTCGGGGCTGTTGATACATGATCGATCATATGTTTGAAACTCAATTGGGGCATTATTCAGGAAAGCAAAATGCCGCTCCTAAATCTAGAGACAATGGCAGTTTCGTCACTTCCGAGATAAAGAGGCCAAGAGTCCCACTTACAAAAAGTCAAAAGATGTCAAAGTGCCTGCATTGTAATCTCAAGGGCGAGGATTCCGATAATCAAATCAGTTGAGGGCTCCTGAGGTCTTAGTAAACAAGAGTAGTAAGAAAACTTAAGTGTGGGTAAGGAAGGTATCTGAGGCCAAGGTTTAAAGTATCGATGTGTATCGATCGATACATATCATGCCAGTGGCTTCCCGATATGCCCCCTGTAGAGGGTAATCAGGACTTAAACCAATCCCTCTGAACCGGTTTTGAAAAAATAAATAAAACTTAAAAAAAAACACTAATACCGACATATCGGCCTGTATCGATACTTTGAACTTTGCCTGAGGCCATGAAGTCCTTCATATAGTCGGAGTCGCACGGGAACCAATGTGGGGAGAACTCGAGGGCTACAATTGTGGGAATTAATGGGGTGAGAGATCCATGCGGGCAGGCATTACCTTGCCATAAATGCACTAGGGAGAGTTTGGTTGAGACCATAATGTCTGCACGGTCCGTAATGACGTTGATACCCTTAGACTAAGTCAAGATGACAAAAATGCCCTTAGGGTACATCAAGAGTCATCCACTGATAGAGTGGCCAATAACACCCGTATCACAAATAGTGCCTTTCTTTCAATTTCATTTGCACAAACTGATGTTTACACTGTTCTTGTGCACTTGGTACAAACATCTTCAAATCTTTAATGTAGGTACAAAATGTTTCGATCTTGTGTGACAATGGTGTTCCTAGAATGATGATTTCAATGCCCCGTAGTATAGCTTTTTTGAGCTTGCATAGTAAACGTGTACCCTCCAATTGTTCCATTAGACTTTTTTAATCATTCATTAGTTATTTTGATTTTTGGTATATTAAGGCCTAGATAAATGTTGATTCATAAAAATGTGTGAATACTTTATCTAAATGATTGTTCTTAAGGAGGTGTTTGGAAACACTGTGAAAATGAAATTACTCATCACCATAGAACTTTAGATGGAAAAGATTCCATGCAAAGAAATAGACTCACTTGAGCTAGCTAGAAATCGGAATTTTGTCTTAGATGTCAACATGTACAAGAGAAGTAACCTCCTTTTATATAATCACATAAAATGGCTTCATGCAACTGATGGACTTATATGCCCGACGTATTATGACTCTGAAATTAAGAGAAGCAAGTTAGGATGACTTACAGAGCTTGCTAGTCTTTGGAAACCATGATGGGTTAAACCATTTCAAAAATGTAAGTATTTTCTTAATTTTCTTTGCTTTGAATAATGACTCAGAATGGAAACAAACTATGTTAAAAGAAACTTCAAAGAAAAGAACTAAAGTCGAAATAAATAGGAACAATAACTCTTCACTGAATACTGAAGAGAAAATTAACATCAAAACTGTCATAGTTTTATCTTAACTAGTTTTTAGATAAACTTACACCCTTATGTCTTCTATAAAGAAATTTCCTAATCTAATAAAATACTCATTATAATCTTACTAATCTCTTAAAAAAAAGTCATAGTTGAGCAATCCTAATGTAAAAAAACATTCCATAATAGGATCATACTAAAACTCCTCAAAAAATGTCTTAATTGAATACAAATTCGAAAATCTCGCTATAACGCTAGTTTGGTAAATACGAACTAAGATAGAAATCATGTGATGGCACTACCTTGGTAAAAACGAATTAAGATAGAAATTCTGTGATGATACTAACTTGGTAATTATTTACTAAGTTGGGTTGGTGTCATCATTTCTACCATGGTTTTCGAACCGTTGCTGACCTAGATAGTCAAACTGTTTAGTTCGGGAACTGTCCAAGCAACCGGTTCCATTTTATCTCAAACCCAATCCCTTGCCAAAACCGTTGAAAAAGTCAATGACCCATTGATTCAGACAGTCGAACCATTGACCCGTTCAACGGTTTTGGGCTATTTTTTTATTTTTTAATTTTTTGTCAAAACGGGGCCGTCTGTTTGAACTGGATGATCAAACTGTCAACCTGGAAACTAGTGGCCAAAATGGTTCCATTTTCGAGTCATTTTTTAAAACCATGATCTCTGCTTCTTACATGTACTGTGGCACTACCAACTTGCATAGAACTTATTAGTTTCCTTCTATACTACATCATCCTCCCCCTATATGTATTAAGATGGGTCTTCGAAAACCAATTTTATAAATATTTATTCAATTGGTGTGACTGCATCAAACAATATAATCAAACATTCTGCATTTGGTTTTTAAAGTTCCTAAAAACTCTATTGCATGTTACAATGATATTTTATTTAGGTTCTCAATTCTCATGTTCTACCCACTAGCATTTTTGCTTCTTAGGTCTATTTACAAGAAGGTTAAAATAGGAAAATTCACTATGTGGTGAAGATGCGAGTTCATAAGGGATTTCAAGCGCCACAAAGAACCAAGTCTCCTTCCCATTTGACTTGGGTCCCTAGATATGCGTTATGCAAAACTTAATTTTCCATGATAGAAGCAAACATAGCTCCGCCATTAGGCAGACGTGCAAGTCATCCTTGATAGGGAGCTTGGCATTTGGTTTGTGGGAATAGGGGTCTGAAATCGGAATTAGAATGGACCATTCCAATACAGACTGTTTGGTTGGGTGGAATATTCAAAATTCCATTTCCATTCCTAGTAGAATGAAATTCCCCCATTTGAGGGAATGACATGTTTTAGGTTATCAAAATTTCCCCATCACCAAGTTTCGATCACTGACGAAATTCCTAATGAATCATTAATATAATTGAGACTAGATTTCTGGTTACCTAACATTTTATAAAAAAAAGTAAATAATTTAATTGGCTTAATCTATGCAAAAAGATACAAATAAAAGAAAAGAATTCCATTAGGCTGTGTTTGGTTGCCGTGCAGTTTTATATTCACAATTTGTACGAGAATGCAAATGAAAAAAAAATGCAAATTTGGTTTAATTTTTTTTTGGATTTTACTTTATTCTTCTTTAGGTTTTATTTATTTCATTTAGACTGCAACCAAACAAAATAAGGTAAAATTTGAAACAAAAATAAATACAAAATTTACATCCAAAACATTTGCACTGCCATAGTTTTGCATCAGTGTAAATAAATTTATAATGCAATCAAACACAGCCTTAGGAACAGACTTGAGAAGCAAAACTTGGGTAGATAATATTTTCTTATGGATAAGATAGAAAATGGCATTAGTGATAGAAACCCTAGGAGAGAATATGAACTCTATTTGCTCTATTAGCTTTTCAGTTTAACATTTTCATTTGGCACATAAATACCAAAATATCCTTCTTATATGTTTTAAATATATGTTTTAAAGTAAGCTGAGTCATGCTTCCCCCCCCCCCCCCCCCTTGGGATAATTTCATTTGGCACACTTAAAGTAAGCTGAGATTTCCTAAGCTGAGTCATGCTTTCCCCCCTTGGGATAATTTTAAGGGTTGGCCTGCCACAACCCATGGTCTGAGTCCATGCAGGACCATGTCATGCCGCAAGTCTGGGCTGGGCAGGTTACATGCAGTGCCATGGGCTTAGGTCGGGCCTTGGGTCTAGACTGTTTTTCTTTTTTGACATTGTGATTTTTTTTTTTACTTTTTCTAAGTAAAACTAAAATACTTAACCTTCATTTGAAAATAAATTAAAAAAATAAAAAATCTAACACAAAAATGAAAAAAATACTTACCAAAATACAAAAAGGACAACAAATTGGAAAAAAAAGAAATTTTATTGCAATTAAATATAAAAAATTACAAATTGAAAATAAAAAATTATATTGTTGAAAAACAAATAATTAAATAAAAAAAAGTTAATCCATCTCTTTGAATTTAATCATCTACTTCATTAGGTGTAGTAGTGTCATGCCCTACTTTGTCTTGTAATGTATACTCAACATCCAAGAAATATTAAAAGTAGATGTCTTTTTCATTTTTCTCATGGAAGAGAAAATGTCTACCAAAGTGGCTAGTACCACCCTTGCTAGTGAAGCTGAAGTTAATTCTATATTTTTGACAAATGACTATTTTCCCTTCCCCTCAACTTCATTTATTTTGAATACTTTCCAAATTGGGCTAGTGAACTTACTATTGGGGAATTAGTTTCGAGAAGAGGAGCTGGCCATTTTTTTATTCTAAAAAAATAAAAATTAATTTAATTGCACCCGGATGGGTGAATTACTAGTTCAGAATCTCAAGTTGATTTCAAAGGTTGAAGCCTCAAAGGCCAAAGCCTCGTAAATTGCTAAGTGTAGAGATGAGAGACTAAGAGAGTATGAGAATTGAGAAGAGAATTGCTGAATTGGTGTGATGAGAATGGTAGAGGATAGGGCCATTTATAGGAATTGAAAATAATTCAATTGCCCAAAATACCCCCAAAAACTAACCATTTTTTCTTTGTTGGAAGGGGTATTTTAGTTATTGTAAAGTCATTTATCACTTTACCCAAATGCCCCCAAAGGCTCAAACTAATTGTCATATTACTAGTTCAGAATCTCAAGTTGATTTCAAAGGTTGAAGCCTCAAAGGCCAAAGCCTCGTAAATTGCTAAGTGTAGAGATGAGAGACTAAGAGAGTATGAGAATTGAGAAGAGAATTGCTGAATTGGTGTGATGAGAATGGTAGAGGATAGGGCCATTTATAGGAATTGAAAATAATTCAATTGCCCAAAATACCTCCAAAAACTTACCATTTTTTCTTTGTTGGAAGGGGTATTTTAGTTATTGTAAAGTCATTTATCACTTTACCCAAATTCCCCCAAAGGCTCAAACTAATTGTCATATTACTAGTTCAGAATCTCAAGTTGATTTCAAAGGTTGAAGCCTCAAAGGCCAAAGCCTCATAAATTGCTAAGTGTAGAGATGAGAGACTAAGAGAGTATGAGAATTGAGAAGAGAATTGCTGAATTGGTGTGATGAGAATGGTAGAGGATAGGGCCATTTATAGGAATTGAAAATAATTCAATTGCCCAAAATCCCCCCTAAAACTAACCATTTTTTCTTTGTTGGAAGGGGTATTTTAGTTATTGTAAAGTCATTTATCACTTTACCCAAATGCCCCCAAAGGCTCAAACTAGTTGTCATATTATAGGATATAGCTCTTGGAGGGGCATTATTATCTTTTTCTTCCCCTCAAAGACAAAATACATAAATATCCCTCACCCTATATAGCTATTTATAGGTTTACAGTTGTTGATTGAGGGAGTATTTCCATAAAAGCCCCCTTAAAAAGCTGAAATTAGCCCCAACAACTAATTCTCTTGAACTGGCTGCACTTGGCCCATTGCGGGCCCACAAACCGTGTAGTGTTGTGTATTGTGCCACATGTTGGGCCATACCGACACACAGGCCGCAGACAACATGACACACATAGTCGTGCCTTACTGTGCCAACCCACCGACCTGAAACCCCCAGCACAGCATGGCCCACGTGCCATCATGTCAGACTGGTCCAAAATCATGTCGGACCCCAATTTACACCACTATTCAAAAGCACGGGCATCTAGTGGCACATTGAGAATCTTCCCATTAATTTAACATTACATGTATTAGGGGTGCAGCTTGGATTGTCGCATTTTACACTGCTTTGGGCTTGAGCCGCCAGGTTAGGTCCATTAAAAATTTGACAAAAGTCAAACCCCAGCCCGTCAAAATTGACCCCTAACATGTACAGGAGATATTTCAGATGCATTCAGGAGATCTGGGCTCGTGAGAAGTAAATCCAAACTTGATTTTTATACGGGCTGCGAAAAAGACCAATCCTTCGGTCCTTCCTTAAAACTATATCAGCCGAACTGTATAAGACCCACAACTACGGGTTATCATGGGCCAGGCATAGGCTGGGCTTAGCGCCTAGGTAAAGGGTTATATCTTAGACCTAAGTCACATATTATATTTTATAAAGTATATATAATATTTTATATTATATGGCATATAATATGTATATAATAAATCTGTTGTTTATAATATTTGTATATATCTATCTATATTATATTATAAAGCGATTAAGTCTCATGTCGGTAGCCCTTTCCTTCTCCCATTATCCCTTCTTTTTTCTCTTCTTAAACCTTTCTCCTTTCTTCCTAGGGTTGTTCATAAGAAGGCCCAACCCGACCAAACCAACCAATCCGGATTGACCCAACCTGAGTCGGCCGGGTTTTCATCAGCACTGGTCGGTTTCTGGTTGAGCAAATTTATAAACCGAAATATCGGGTCAGTTTCGGTTTTCTTGTGTAAAAACCAAAACTGACCTGAAATCGAACCGAACTAGTCTTCCTACTTAACTAGTCTTCTACTAGTTCGATAGTTCCTAACTTCATTGACATGGACAAAAGTAGCTTCTTTTTCAGCCAAAGAAAGGAATCATAGAAGGGGATTAAAAGTTTCAAAAATAAGGAAACTCTGGAGCTCGGTGTGAGAAAGGAAGTCTTACAGCTTCCTTCCTCTAATAGTAGATCAGGATCATTGGGTTTGAATCCAACGTCTCAATTCAAAACTTATGCCCAGATGGCTACTCTAGGCTTTGAGAAAGGACAATTGGGAACCCAGACATGAAAAATTCTCTGCTCAATGACAGGTGGTGGCCAACAAAGGTCTGAACAGATTAAGGTTGCTGGATACCAGGGAAATACAAAAGCTTTTTGAGTGGAACAGGGGTTAGTGAGGTTGACATTGGACCAAAGGTGAAACAAGTTTCAAAAATAAGGTTTGACTACAGGAGCAAAACCGAAACTGCCTGAAACCGACCCAACCCGACTCTAACCGACCAGGTCAGTTTTGCCTATCAGTGGGTCGGTTTTGGTTTCCACCTCAGGTAACCCGACCAGGTCGGGTCGATTGGGAAAACCCCAGTAAACCGACCCAACCCAACCCGTGTACAACCCTATTTCTTCCTTATCCATTCTTAGCCCTTCTATGTAGACACGTGGCAGCCTTCTCTTCTGCACTAGAGTCCCACTCCAAGTGTCTCTCTAATGTTCCTAATCACTTAGCCAACCCCCTCCTAAAATGTCTGCTAAACTATCTCTCCCATTTAAAATTCTTCCTAAAACACCTCTTAATCTATATTGCCATGTGGTAGCACTCTCTTCTTCACTAGAGTCCCCCCCTCTCTCTCTCTCTCTCACTCTCTCTCTCTCTCTCTCATGTTATCAATCAGCTCAACCCCCTCCTAAAATTTCTCCATAACAATCTCTCCCATCTAAAATTCCTCCAAAGACCTCTTAATCTACATTATAAACCATCTAAAACCAAAAACTTGATTAAATTAATTAACTAGATTAATTTGGGTAGTTAAATTAATTTGTATTTTTTTATATTTTCAATATTTATTGATACAATTGAATATTATTTAGTAAATATCAACACCTAAACTATAATTTTTCATAGTTTTGGTAAATTGAAAATTTCAATTACTAAGAATTACTTTCTGAAAATTACTGATTTTGGTAATTGATGTAGTGCGATCCGGTCACACCTATCTGGCACTCACGTGGCTCCTGGAAGATACCTAAGAAAAAGAAGAATCTCGGGGGAGTTACCCGGTGGGAACATTCCGATGATTAAGTTAGTACTCGGTAGGAGAAGCAAGGAGAAAATGGAGGCTAAGAGTGCAGATAGCGCGAGTATAGAAGATGAAGATGATGAAGATAATCAAGATCATACCTGTTCTCCTTGATACTAAACTCCTTATAGTTGAGATTTGTTGCCTCTTGTCCCTTGGCTTCTGACAAGGCGGGTATAACCGCCACTGTCAACCTGCCGCAGCCGTTACTGGTAGGGATGAGGTGGCACGCACAGGGCCGTCACCGCAGAGTACGTGCCTGTCAGGTGTAAGACACCTTCTAAAGGTGGCAGGCACGACACTGCATGACGAGGGACATGGATGCTGTCACCAGATTTGTCGGGTACGGTGGTCGGGCAGGAGATCTTCCTGCGATATGCCGAACTGCCCTTTCGCGAGTTACCTTGTGTTGGGCTATCTCATAAGCGATGAGCTGCCCGTGGCAAGCTAAGCCAAGTTGTCTGGCCTGAGGTGTCTTCACCTCAGGTGTTTATAGGCGGATCGGTGTGTTCCTGTCTAGGAGTGACCCGAGGTCCATTGGGAGGAGCTCAAGTATTAGGAAGGGACCCCGAGCTCGGAGGCAACTCGGGTGCCTTAGCCCTGGGGAGGGAGTGTAGGCCAGGCGGCTCACTCGCGAGCTAAAGTTGCCTCAGGGTATTCCTTCAAAGGGAACTCAGGGAACCCGGAGCTCGCGTCATGGCGAGCTTCTCCTATTGTGGGCTACGATACAGCGAGCTGCTTTATGGGCCCGTCACTAGGCTATAATGTTGAGCTGTTGCTCGCGCTGAGTCAGTGTCCATGTGTCATCGTTTTATAGGTCGGGTCAAACCGTCCTCCATCAATTTCCCCCACTCCTTGTGTTGAGAGCATTGCCTTTGCGCGAGGAGTTCATGAAGCGTGATGGACTGATTTGACCGAAATTCAAACTTGATTGACAACTTGCATTAAATGCGTCCGCGAGAATCAAGAGATTTTCTGACTTCTGACTTTTCGGATTCCCAAAACGTACAGAAGTGGCTTTTAATTTCGAGCGTTGTGCAGTCGTCATTGCCTTAATCGCAGAAGACGTGCCGCCAATCGCCTTTGGTTTTCAGAAGGCGTGCGGTCAATGCGCCTGCAAGCTGCTGAATTTGCTCAGATCTGGGCCGTCGCTTTGGGGAACCGCCAATCACATTTAGTTTTCAGAAGGCGTGCGGTCAGCATGCCTGCGAGCCGTTGGATCTACTTAGATCTGGGTCATCGCTTCAGAGACACTAGGGCTATAAATAGAGGGGCCCTCTGGGCCTCGTTTCCCCTAGTCTAGCTTGCTGTCTTTGGATTCTGAGTTCGCGCACCTGTCAAGCCTACCCGAGTTCCTCAACTTATTTCATCCTGTCTCCTTTCGGTGAGTCTCGCTTATTGTCAGTCATGTCGGGATACCTGTACCATGTCCGTCACCACGGTGGTGACCAAGATGATGATGCTCCCTCGAGCTCAGGGGGAGCTTGGGAGAAGACTCTAGGGGCTAGGGAGTTCTCCGGAGAAGGAGCTTCCACTTCGCGAGGAAGGGAGTCTGATACTTTCGGCCCTTCCTCAATGACAGAGGGGAGACTTAGGGCTCTGATTAGCTACTTCCACCTCCCTAGGGACCTCCTCTACTGCCTCCCCACTTGTAACTTTCCATGGGAGCATGGCCCCAATGACATAGTCATTTGCCAGTAACAGCTCGAGGCTAGCCTGCGTCTCCCTCTACACCCCCCGATAGTGGAGGTGCTAAACCACTTCAATGTCACTATTGACCAGCTTCATCCCAACGCCATTCGGAACATGGTTGGGACTATATCTTTGTGTCATGACTATTGTCTTCCCTTGAACCTTGATATTTTTGCTTCTATTCTTTGTATAAAAAATGCCACTCCCGGGGTTCTACCGGAGAGGCGCTTTTACTATCTCTCCCCCTGCCGCGACTATAAGCTCTTGCATGGGCTATCAAATAAGATTCTCTTCTGGAACCGAGATTACTTTATGGTTCATAACCCCGAGGGGTGGCCCTTCCCAAATTCTTGGAGGGGCGCCATCCAGGACTCCGGGGCCGAGCTGGACCCCAGAACTCGGAAAACGATGTTGTCCTGGGCATCGGTAGGCTTCCTTTGTTCGGACTACTTTGCTAAGGAGAAGCTCACGCAAGCCGGCCTAAGCCCAGGTAGGTTGTCCTTTTAGGTTGCATGGTTTTTGTCACGACATTTGTGTTCACATGCATATATAATTCATTCTTACCGAACTAACACTAATTTCTTCTTGGCAGCCATCATGTCTGGTATCAACTCGTGCCGCCTTCTCTCAAGCAACTAGAGGTGCCAAGTGAAGAGATCGTGCCCCGACTGGGCACTGAGTTCGGTTCCACCGAGCCGGTTTTAACCTTCCCCCCCCCTAAGATCCCAACACCTCCACCCGAGGGAACTAGTGAGGCTGGTGTCGGGGGGGGGGGGGGACGAGCTCCCTCCGTAGGGGGCAGCTCCCAGTAACCCCCTCCAGCCATACCCTTACCCTTCGTTCCTGGTGGGGAACTGGGAAGGGGTGAACGACTACCAAGTGGCCCGCCGGAGGAGCCGGAAGGCGATCAACAACGACGAGGTCGCTCACTGGGGAAATATGGAGCTCGGGGACCTCGCCGCATTCACCTCCTCCCACTATATGGAGCTCGGGGACCTCGCCTCGTTCCCTATGCCTCTGCCGTAGGGAGCATCATGTATGCCATGCTGTGCACTCGTCCTGACATTGCTCAGGCAGTGAGTGTAGTAAGCAGATTTCAGGCCAACCCAGGGCAGGAGCACTGGACTGCTGCGAATAACATACTTAAGTACCTTCGAAGGACAAAAGAGTTTTGTCTAGTACTCAATGGTAACTCACTACAGATCCAAGGGTATACAGATGCCGATTTCCAGTCGGATCCAGATGATAGAAAGTCTACATCCAGATATGTTTTCACGATAGGATCGTGTGCTGTTTGTTGGAAAAGCAGCAAACAAAGGTCCACTACAGACTCTACGACCGAGGCCGAGTACATTGCCGCAAATGAGGCTGCCAAAGAAGCCGTGTGGATGAAAAGTTCGTTCACGAGTTGGGAGTAGTTCCGTCCAACACATCACCCATCCCATTGTTGTGTGAAAACAATGGAGCTATTGCTCAGGCTAAGGAGCCACGAGCCCACTCAAAGTCCAAGCACATCGAGAGGAAGTACCACGTACTATGGGAGATTGTTGGTAGAGGGGACGTCCTGATTTAGAAGGTAGCGTCAGCGGAAAATGTAGTAGACCCATTGACAAAGCCACTATCACAAAAAGTGTTTGAGAAACATGTGGAAAGTATGGGACTCCGGCTAGTACCTGATTGAACCTAAGTGCAAATGGGAGCTGTTAGACAGTTTTGTATGCCCTTAGCTTCAATCGAAATGATGTACTTTATGAGTTTATTGTAAATGAATAATAGTGCATATTTGATTCATGTTCCCTTGGTGTTTCTGTGTAATACCCTTAAACTGGACACTTAATGAGACTCGTGTTAGTTTAGAATGTTCACAACCAGTGGGTCGGTCTGGGGAGACCTATCCTGTCAAGGCCGACACTGTGGTGCCACCAAGTCGATTGGGGTAGCCTGTCTCAACTGCCAGGGTGAGACCCTAGGCACATACAGTGTAGGATTAATTGAATCTTTGAACTGGACAAGATTTCTAGTATTGCCCTGGACCTTGGAGATTGATGGGCAAAACTGGAAAGTTACACCCGACCCCTAGACTCGATTATGATACTGCACTGGGTGTCGGATTAGGCTGTCTTTGATATACCAATCAGTGAGATCCTTGGCGGGGGTCAAAACCTGGGTATGTTGGGACAGTCTGAGAATTCATCTGAGTGGGTGATCATAGTGACAGGATCAGCCACTTTGTCGGACAAAGGTAATGATCGGGAATGCACTCTCACTAATGGAAACCAAGACTGCCGGCAGCCGATTTCAATTGTTGAGATTTGTTTTGCAAAATATATTTTATATGAGATATAAAAGTATATATATATATATGTTTTTGAAATGTTTGCAAGAAGGTTTTAATTCCCGGGATCCATACAAGCAGAGAGTGCAACATTGTTCCTTACAGCCGAGGGAGAGGTCCTCTCTTGTCGGGCAGTGTATGATCATTATGGGTTGAGAGGTGAAGTGTAAGACCATTGAGGATAATACCTGATGGGCTAATCTTGCATCTACCCACAGTCCCTGGGTGTTACAAGGTGGTTTGGCCCAGGGACCACTTAGGGTAAGTGTTGGGCCCAAAGAGCCCATGAGATGGATTTCAGGGGGTGCACTGCTCTTAACAGTGTATTCGGCCAGGCCTTGTAACAAAGGCTGGGCCGAACCCATGTGGCTGATGTGTAGATCAATGTTTGGGTCCCACGATATACAAGGAAGCCCAACTGGGCAGCAGTTTGGAAGGCTAAGTGAATACATAACCTTAAATGGGCTTTAAGCCCATTCAAACCGGGCTGATTTGATTAGTCATTTAAAGGGGTGAATTCTGAGATGGATCAATTTATAGGATTGGGCCGAGACCCTATCCACTTAGAGAGTCCAAGATCTAAATAAGATTTAGATCTGGAAGCTTCGTAATTAGATTAGGAGATGGGTGATCTGATCTGCAGATAAGATAAGGGTTATCACTTATCACTTAAAGGGACTTCTAATCCAAATATGATTTGGATTTCCAACTCCTAATGGGATTAGGAGCTAATCCCTTTAAGTATATAAAAGGAAGAGGGGGCGGCAGCCTTTAGACATGCAAGCTACACACTCATGTCATTAGAGCTGAAATCACAAGAAGGGAGAATTCTACACCCTGCAAATACTCTCTTGACGCCTCCTTCCTGCAGCCACCGCCTCCAGCAGTTCGATCTCTAGTTCTTGGGAGAAATCAAGATTTGATCTTCATACCAATCTTTTGTTGGATTTGTATTCACAAGCCATCCGGTTGATTCTTGCGAAGGGTCAAGTTCTTTTGGAAGAACACTGCTGATTCTGCTCCACTCTGCACTGTGCCATCTTCAGTGGGAGCAGATTTTGGATCCTTCCTTGGGCGTGAACACCTCCATTGGGAGATACTACTTCTCCGTATCAGGTATAATCCCTCCCTACTCCTTTTGGTTCAAATTTGATTTAGTTTAAGGTTCAAGAATGATGGATATCCTATACCTTCAGTGGTATTAGAGCCATGGTTTAAATCTTGAACCATTCTGTTTCAGATTTGAACCTGCGCAAATAGGCAGAAGGCGTTCTACCCAATTTGCGTAGATATGGGTTTTTGGAAAATTGTTCCCAAAATTGATGGGCAAATAATTTGAAATTAATTTTATATAAATCTGATTATTGTTTAGAATAGTTCTTTATGATTTTCTTGATTTATGGGATGTTCGTACAAGAGGAGATCGAATTCTTGATTTGCACAGGGAGAACTGCAAGATTTGTAGTTTCTTGATTTATTTATTACATTTGGTCTGTAAATAATTCTTTTTATTTTTTAGACTCAATGTATAGGCATTCGATCTGATGTAATTATTAATAGAAATAGGATTTCTATTTATTTTTATTTTTGGATCGAAGATGGCGGCGTAGAAAGGAAGATTTCGCAGAGAAGGAGATTTTGCATATGGGACATTCGCTATCTGCGATTTGCAGTTTATGAAACTGCAAATTTTGATCTAACCTCTGTTTTGCAGAATGGATTGTGCGAACAACCCTGTTTAACTGATTCTTATTTTTCTTTTATCAGTTATTTAATTTCAGATTATTTTGTTGAATTAAAGATTTAATTAAAGATCAAACCCTAAACCCATTCGAACCAAGAATGGTTCAAAACTGTTTGGACCAAATCTAGGGTTTAATCAAGGCTGAAAGTCAGCCCTAATTTTCCCACTAATGGACCTGAGGGTTGATATTTAACTAAATGGTTAATTCGGCCCAACCTGTAAAGGCCCATTTTTAAATAGTTAAAACTGTTAAAAGCCCACTTCAAAGGATACAAGCTATATGGGCCAAACTAGGTAACTCTACTTCAGCCCATATACCTAGATAATATTAATGGTTAATATTATGGATTTAAAATGGGCTTCCAATGGGCCTTACAGATAATTAATTGATTGGATCAATTTATCCCTGCATGAGATGTTTGGATGTGTGATGGGTTGCGTTCATGGGCCATAAGTGCTTAGCCCATGCTCATTCGATAGTGGCTCTTACGTACACCATGGCTGAATGCACATCATTGCCATGGTGTCCCTTTGGGTCATTGGATGACCTCCCTCAGTGGTGGGCCCCATACCTCATCAAGAGGTTACGTGCGGAACCTTAGCCGAGTTAAGGCCCACCGAAATCTGGCTTTATGAAAATCAGTGGGAGCCACTATGGTTTGACTTAAATCAAACTAGAGCGTAATTATTTGTTCCCTCCAGCTAATATGAGCGCAAGTGATAGGGAGATTCATATGTTGAACTCTCTAAAGGCCTTCCATCATTAGCATGAGGATGGGTCCTTCAGTAATGAGGAAACGCACCAGAAAATGGGCTATCCATTTGTTGTTGGGCTTGTCTAAGTGTTTCATAAGATGATAGGGGCGTCATAGACCGATGTGGGAGGGGCTTCACCAGAAAATGGGAACTCTCTCACGGTACTTTGGCGTTCACGAACATGATGGGTAAGCACTCACTGGACAGAAAGGTTTACCTGAAAACAGCTCTGAACCTTGTCTAACAGAGGCCAAAGGAAAACTCATATGATGAGTGAATGTGATCCTTCACAGAAAGGTGGTGGGGTTATGCAGCTGAAACTGTTGGCTCCATGCACCCTATGTGATTTCCCACATTTCCAGAGACAACCCATAGTCTCCATTACTGAGAAATGAGGGAAATCTCAAAGATGAATAAATGGAAATGGATCGTAGATTAAAATCCATATCTATGAAATGAACATGAATCAAATTAGGTTGTGGACTGTTGTTTGCTCTTTTATCAGAAAATGGAAAACGGATCATTTGCAAAGCTTCTTGACGACAACAAGCTTAAGGGCCCAAACTATGCCGATTGGTATAGGAAACTTATGTTGGTCTTAACCTCTAGAAAGTTGGATAAGGTAGCCAAGAATCCTGCCCCGGATCGTCTGAGAGATAGGGCGAGGCCCGTAGACGAGAATACCAAGAATGGGAGGAGAAAAACTCCCTTGCCCGCTGCTATGTCATTGCCTCTTTGGACAATCCAATTCAGAGGCAGTTCGACCAGATCGAACTTGTCAAGGATGTATTGGATAGTCTTAAGACAATGTACGAAGAGCATAATCATTCTACTCGACAGAAGGTCTTGAAACAGTTCATGACCGCGCAAATGTCCAAGAACCAACAAGTTCACGACCATTGTCTCCGGATGATGGGTTACATCAACAAACTAGAGGCTCTTGGATCCGGGCTAGATCTGGTAACACAGATCAATGCTATTCTCAACTCTTTGTCTCCATCCTTTAATCCATTCATCATGAACTACAACATGAACAAGCTGAATGTCAGCTTACAGGAACTCAGCAATATGTTGCAGAGGGCCGAATAATTGATTAAAAAGGATGAGCCCATTGCCATGCATGTTGAAAGTGGAAAAACGAGCAAGAAAAGGAAGGAAAAGAGAAAGCCCCAGAAGAAGGCTGCCAAACCCAAGAAACAGAAGAAAGACAAAGCATCAGATGCCTGTCACTTTTGCAAGAAGACCGGCCACTGGAAAATGAACTGTTCTGCCTACCTGGAATCCAAGAAAGGTAATTTTGAAACTTGTGTTATAGATACCAATTTGTTGGTAGCTTCAGCATCCTGGTGTATTGACTCTAGGGTTTCAACTCATGCGTGTAACTCACTGAAGGGGTTCAAGGTAAGCAGAAGGCTGAGTGAAAGAGAAGTCACACTCTACTTGGGGACTAATGCAATTGTTGTAGCCGCGGCAATAGGAACCGTGGAGTTAATTTTTAGAGAAGGAAAAATTGTACTGAGAGATTGTCTTTATGTACAAAATTTAAGGAGAAATTTGATTTCTGTCTCAAAACTGTGTGCAGATGGTTATTCTGTCTTCTTTAGTAATACGATTACTATTAAAAGAAATAACAGATTCATTGCATACGGGGAACTGGAGAACGGTCTCTATGTTCTACATCCTTCTCTAGAAACTAACATAACCGAAACTACATCGACTGAAATCCCCAAGAAGAGAGCCCGTGATACAGTTAATCCCATGTGTCTGTGGCATTACCGACTTGGCCACATCAGTGTTGACCGAATCACAAGGTTGGTAAAGGATGGTCCTTTGGATTTTCTAACTGTAAAAGATCTTTCGACCTATGAGCCTTGCCTACAAGGCAAGATGACAAAACGGCCATTTAACGATAAGCCTAAAAGATGTATAGGCACACTTGACCTAATACATACTGATGTATGTGGTCCCCTGAGTGTTAGGACACGAAATCAACACGTGTATTTCATCACCTTCACAGATGATTTCTCACGATATGATTACATGTATCTAATGAGACACAAGTTTGAATCCTTTGAAAAGTTCAAAGAGTTTAAACAAGAGGTTGAGAAATAGTTAGGGAGAGAAATTAAGGCCCTTCGATCAGATCGAGGTGGCGAGTATCTCTCTGATGAATTCAGGGACTAAGTAAATGACAATGGGATAGTATCACAATTAGCTCATTCTGCTACACCACAACTTAACGGTGTTTCAGAGAGGAGGAATAGGACCTTATTGGATATGGTCCGGTCGCTTCTCATACACTCAGAGTTTCCCACATCCTTTTGGGGTTACGCATTAGAGACTGTGATTTACGTGCTGAATTGGGTTCCAACCAAATCGGTTCCGAATACTCCATATGAACTTTGGACCAGAAAGAAACCAAGTGTCAGACACTTGAAGATTTGGGGTTGTCCAACACACGTTAAAAGAACGAGTGCAGACAAGTTGGAATCCAAGACCAGCCGTTGCCTATTTGTAGGCTACCCAAAAGGCTCTATAGGTTACCTTTTCTATGACCCAAGTGAGTAGAAAGTGTTCTGCAGTCGAAATGCACAATTCTTAGAGACCGATTACATCCTAGACACCCATCGTCAAGAAATTGTTCTTGATGAGGAGAGCTCAGGAGCAGTGGGAGATGTCCCACAAGTTACAGGTAGTGACCAACCTAGAAGATCCACTCGGGTGTCCAGGCCACCAGTCCGTTATGGTTATGACCAGGATAGTTACCTGGTGGAAACCTTGACTAGTGAGGAGGATCTCCGTGACTTACGCGGAAGCTATGCTGGACATAGATTCCTAGAAGTGGGTGGAGACCATGAGAGCAGAGATGGACTCAATGGAGACCAATGGAGTCTGGACTCTAGTAGATTCACCCTCCGGGGTAAAAAAAAAAATTGGTTGGAAATGGATTTACAAGAGGAAGAAGGGCCCCAATGGTAGGGTTGAGACCTTCAAAGCTCATCTGGTGGCGAAAGGGTACACTTAGAAAGAGGGCATCAATTATGAGGAAACCTTTTTGCCTATGACCATGCTTAAATCCATTAGGATCCTGCTAGCTTTAGCAGCATACCATGATTATGAAATTTGGCAGATGGATGTCAAAACCGCTTTCCTGAATGGAGATCTTACTAAAGATATCTATATGCAGCAGCCGCAAGGCTTCATTGCTAAGGATCAGGAAAACATTGTATGTAAACTTAGTAGATCCATTTATGGACTTAAGCAAGCTTCTAGAAGTTGGAACATCCATTTTGACTCTGCTGTCAAATCGTTTGACTTCGAGTAGAATCCGGATGAACCCTGTGTTTACAGGAAGTACAGTGGAGATAAGGTTACCTTCTTGGTTCTGTATGTAGATGACATTCTACTCATTGGGAATGATGTATGAATGTTAACTATGGTGAAAGTATGGCTTTCACAGCAATTCTCCATGAAAGATCTTGGAGAAGCCTCCTATATACTAGGTCTTCGACTCTATAGAGATAGATCAAAACGGATAATAGGATTATCCCAATCTGCCTACATTGACAAAATAGTCAAAAGATATAGCATGGAAAACTCCAAGAAAGGAAATGTTCCTTTCAAGCACGGATTCACTCCCTCCAAGAAGATGTCTCTCAAGACTTCTGAGGAGATTGATGACATGAGAGACGTTCCCTATGCCTCTGCCGCAGGGAGCATCATGTATGTCGTGCTGTACACTCGTCCTGACATTGCTCAGGCAGTGAGTATAGTAAGCAGATTTCAGGCCAACCCAAGGCAGGAGCACTGGACTGCTGTGAATAACATACTTAAGTACCTTCGAAGGACAAAAGAGTTTTGACTAGTACTCGACAGTAGCTCACTACAAATCCAAGGGTATACAGATGCCGATTTCCAGTCGGATCCAGATGATAGAAAGTCTACATCCAGATATGTTTTCATGATAGGAGATGGGTGATCTGATCTGCAGATAAGATAAGGGTTATCCCTTATCACTTAAAAGGACTTCTAATCCAAATATGATTTGGATCTCCAACTCCTAATGGGATTAGGAGCTGATCCCTTTAACTCTATAAAAGGAAGAGGGGTTGGCAGCCTTTAGACATGCAAACTACACACTCCTGTCTTCAGAGCTGAAATCACAAGAAGAGAGAACTATGCACCCTACAAATACTCTCTTGCCGCCTCCTTCCTGCAGCTGCCGCCTCCAGCAGTTCGATCTCCAGTTCTTGGGAGAAATCAAGATTTGATCTTGATAGGAGTTGTATTCACAAGCCATCCAGTTGATTCTTGCGAAGGGTCAAGTTCTTTTGGAAGAACATTGCTAATTCTGCTCCACCCTGCACTGTGCCATCTTCAGTAGGAGCAGATTTTGGATCATTCCTTGGGCGTGAACACCTCCATTGGGAGATACTACTTCTCTGTATCAGGTATAATCCCTCCCTACTCCTTTTGGTTCAGATCTGATTCAGTTTATGGTTCAAGAATGATCCTTGAAAATATGATTTTCTAAATAGGGAATTCAATTGCCAGTTGAAGGGAGAGAAAAAAAATTTTGAAATTCGCCCCCTTATTCCGCAATCTTTGGGCGTCCATGTGATGGATATCCTATCCCTTCAAGTACCGAACTGACCACTTCGTCGCTTGCCAAGAGGTACAGTTCTAAAACATCGCCCTCCTCGGGCCAGGTTAAGATCGGCACGCTAGCGAGGTATTTCTTGAGCTCGTCAAACATGAGTTGACAGTCTTGGGTCCATTCGAACCCTTTTTTCTTGATTGCCAAAAAGAACGGCAGACAGCGGTCCACCGATTTGGACATGAAGCGGCTCAGGGCGGCTATGCGGCCATTCAACCTCTGAACATCCTTCAACTTCCAGGGTGGTCTCATATCTAAGATGGCCTTAATTTTGTCCGAGTTGGCCTCAATGCCACGCCGGTTAACAATATATCCTAGGAACTTACCCAAGGTCACACCGAATACACACTTGTTTGGGTTCAGTCTCATATTAAACTTACACAAAATTTCAAAAACAGAATGCAAGTCTTGTATTAATTCATGTGAAAATTGACTTTTGACGACCATGTCGTCTACATAGCATTCTACTTTTTTTGCCAATTAATGGCGCAAACAACTTATTTACAAGTCTTTGAAAGGTTGCCCCTGCGTTTTTCAACCCAAAGGGCATAACCTTGTAACATAATAGACCAAACTCCGTGATGAAGGCAGTCTTTTCTTCGTCCTCCGGGTCCATCTTGATTTGGTTATAGCCCAAATAGGTGTCCAAGAAACTTAGCAACTCGTGCCCTGAGGTCACGTCCACCAAGCGGTCAATTCTGAGGAGCGAGAAGAAGTCTTTTGGGCAAGCCCGGTTTAGGTCGGTGTAGTCGACGCACATGCGCCACTTGTCGTTGTCCTTCTTTACCAGGATGGGGTTGGCTACCCAGCTAGGGTAGTGGACTTCTCTTATGAAATCAACTGTGAAGAGCTTCTTGACCTCCTTGTTGACCGCTTTCCACCGCTCCAGGGCTAGGATGCGTTTCTTCTGTCTAACAGGCCTAACTATAGGATCAGTATTCAGCTTGTGAGTTATAAGGTCGGGGTCTATACTGATCATCTCTGCCGCGGACCATGCAAAAACATCTAAGTTTTGAAGTAAGAAGCTTACTAGTTCGGATCGTAGAGGTTTCTAGACGAAAGCACCGATCTGAAGCGTCCGAGATGGGTCTGCTACTGAGGTTGGGACTGTGACTGTTTCTTCCGTGGGCGTGGCTCGTTCTTCACCTTGCTCCGTAGGCTGCTCCAGTTCGAGGTTGTCGGCCACCTTGGTCTTTCCCTTCAGGACGACGACATAGCACTTGCGAGACTTGAGCTGGTTGCCCCGCGCTACCCCCACACCGAAGTCTGTTGGGAACTTCATAGCCAAATGATAGGTGGAAACCATTATCCGTAGGACATGGGTGATCGGCCGGCCTATTATGGCATTGTATGGGGAGGGGGTCGCGACCACCAGGAAGTCGTGGTTGAATCTGACTACACAAGGCCATGTGCCGACTTCCACAGGTACTGTTATTTTCCCAAGGGACCGGACTACTTCTTCGCTGAAGCCCACCAAAGAAGTGTCTGCAGGCTTCAAGTCACTACTCTGCAACTGAAGCTGGTCGAACGCAGCTTTGAAGAGGATGTCTGCCGAGCTGCCCAAGTCAACGAGTACGCGCCTGACCTCAAAGTCGTTGGTTCACAACTTTATCGCGAGTGCGTCATCGTGGGGGTAGTGGACCCATCGCGTATCGTCTTCCGTGAAGAAAATTGGCTCTTCTGTCCTCAGCCGCTTTGGAGGATTCTGTTCTTCCAGGGCAGCTTCACGAACTGACATCCGAGCTGCTGTTGAAGTACAACCCGCGATGATCGAACCTCCCACTATCATGTGGATGGTGCCCCGAACCAGCCTCTCTTCCGGAGGCTGCCTTTGCGACTGTTCGACCGGCCTACTGCTGGACTCAGGAGCCTCCTTACCATGCTCCCCTTGCCGACCTGTTTTATCACTATTATTATTATTAATTTGTACAAAGTTCCTTAAATATCCGCGACAGATGAGCTCTTCAATCTCGTCAATGAGGTTTTTACAATTTTTGGTACTATGATCGTGATCTCTGTGAAAACTGCAATACAGATTCTTATTTCTCTCATTGGGATCTTCCCTCAAATGGGGTGGCCACTTCACATACGGGGCGTCCTTGATTGCCATCAGGATTTCGGCCCGCTTTGCGTTCAGTGGGGTGTAATCAGTTCGATCCGCTACAGGAGCTCGGAACGATTGACCCAGCTTTGCCCCCCGAGCTGCATCCCTTTTCTTTCGGCTGTCCCCTTGACTGAAAGGTTCTCCTTCCCTCTTCCTATTTTCGGGCGTGCCCTCGCCCTTCTGGTTGACCTCCTCTTCGGTGGCTATGAACCTATCTGCGAGCTTAAGAAATTCGATTATGGTCGCCGAATGGGATGTGAAGGCTTGCGCGAACTATGCCCAAATTCTTATTGATCCGGGCACCAGGTTTCAGTACCATGTGTGGGCTACTCCTCTGAAAGTGGTGGAGAAGACCATGCACATGCAGGACTCACTGGCTCTTGCCAGATGCATCTGCGACTAGAAGACATCTACGTGATCATTTGGGTCGAACCGTCGTACTTGTCAAGAGGGGGGCGTTTGAAATCTTTAGGCATTGGGACTGCCAGGAGCTCGGGAGATAGGGGGATTGAACTGAAAGGATGGGAACCTTGGCTTCGCCCGAGCTTACCTCTTCTTTGCCTCCGCTCGGGTAGGTCGTGGGTGGTAGATCGGCGAGCTCGGCGTTTGTACTACTCACCTCTGTGTTGTCTGGGATGGTGTGTGCAGGGAGGAGTTCGGGCCGCTAGTGATGACTGCGGACAAAGGGATCCTACTTAGAGCCTGCGGCTAGGATCTCGAACCGGCCGCGATGAGACCGGAGTGGCTGGTCTTTCTTGCCTTCCGCGGGAGAAGACCTTGCTCCTAGGAGGGTTCTAGGGGGCCTCTCCTTGGCGAGAAAGGTGCTCCTCCTGACGGCGAGACCTAGCTCGCTGTAAGGCTGGGTGATGAGGAGGGAGCTGCGACTACTAAAGCTGAGGTTGAGGCAGTTGAGGAAATTGCTACTGATACTGGCACTGGGAGACCTGGTGTAGCACTTGTTGCTAATAGAGTTGAAACTTGGAACTGTTGCATTTGAGCCTGCATGGCCCGCATGCATTGCATCAAGTCTTCCATCTAGTTCGGGCTGGCTACTGGGGGCACAACCGAGGGTTCGGTGAAAGTTGCTCCAACTGTAGCAGGGAGTGGAGCAACGACGGGTGCCCCTGTAAGAGGCACGTTCAGGCTAGAGATCCCATCCGCCGAGAGGGGGACGGTGAACTGTCCGATGCAGAAAGTAGGAAATTGGGGTTGCTCCCTGGAGTTATCCATCTCCATGCTTCGTCCGATGTTGCTTGAGGACGCCAGGAGTGTTGAGTTTTTGAAGAAGAAAGAGCTGTGAAGGTTTAGAGAAAGGCTTTTCAAAGCGTTTCTCACAGACAGCGCCAAATGATGTAGCGCGATCCGATCACTCCTAGCTGGCACTCACGTGGCTCCTGGAAGATACCTGAGAAGAAGAAGAATCCCGGGGGGAGTTACCCGGCGGGAACACTCCGATGATTAAGTTAGTACTCAGTAGGAGAAGCAAGGAGAAGATGGAGGCTAAGAGTGTAGATAGCGCGAGTATAGAAGATGAAGATGATGAAGATAATCAAGATCATACATGTTCTCCTTGATACTAAACTCCTTATAGTCGAGATCTATTGCCTCTGGTCCCTTGGCTTCTAACAGGGCGAGTATAACCGCCACTATAAACCTACCACAGTCGTTACTGGTAGAGCTGAGGTGGCACGTGCGGGGCCGTCACAGCAGGGCACGTGCCTGTCAGGTGTAAGACACCTTCTAAAGGTGGCAGGCACGACGCTGCTTGACGAGGGACATGGCTGCTGTCACCAGATTTGTCAGGTACAGTGGTCAGGCAAGAGATCTTCCTGCGATATACCAGACTGCCCTTTTGCGAGTTACCCTATGCTGGGCTATCTCGTAAGCGGTGAGTTGCCCGTGGCAAGCTAAGCTGAGCTGTCTGGCCCAAGGTGTCTTCACCTCGGGTGTTTATAGGCGGATCGGTGTGTTCCTGTCTAGGAGTGACCTGAGGTCCATTGGGAGGAGCTTGGGTATTGGGAAGGGACCCCGAGCTCGGAGGCAGCTCGGGGTGCCTTAGCCCTAGGGAGGGAGTGTAGGCCAGGTGGCTCATTCGCGAGCTAAAGTTACCTCAGGGTATTCCTTCAAAGGGAGCTCGGGGAACCCGGAGCTCGCGTCGTGGCGAGCTTCTCCTATTGTGGGCTATGATACAACGAGCTGCTTTATGGGCCCGTTACTAGGCTATAACGCTGAGTTGTTGCTCGCGCTAAGTCAGTGTCCACGTGTCATCATTTAGGTCGGGTCAAACCGTCCTCCATCAGTAATTTAATTTCATTTTTTTGAAAATTAATTATTGAAATCAAGAATTACTAAAAACTAATAATTAATTAAAATATTAATAAATGCAATTTTAATAATTAAAAATTATTAGTAATTTTAATAATTTCTATAAGTATTGGATACTACATTTATAATTACCATAATTAGTGGAACTATGTTTATGGGTTTAGGGGGTGTTATGGGTTTAGGGGGTGACCCCTAGGGTAGAAATGGCAATGAGCAGGTTCGGGGTGGAGATCATACTCCCCATCCCGACCTCAAGTTTTAAGTTAATACTTGTAAAAAATTTGAGCTTGCATCCACGGTCCTCAACGGAGAGGGCGTCCCCATCGGGGACTTGAATCCCTGAATTTTTTATTAAAAGTTTGTTTTTTGAAATAACATAAATATATAATATAAATATTATTATATATTTAATATAATATATACACATATATTTAATATATATAATCGTGGTTGGGACGAGGTGTGGACTTCACTCCCCCGTCCCAAATCAGGTATTCCTATTAATCCCATCCCCACCCTATTCACGCTAAGGCAATTTCCATCCCATCCCTGCCTGATCGGGAACGTTGGGTACTCGGTGGGGATGGAGAAAATTGCCAGTAGGTTCATAGAACAAAAACTTTCAAGTCTAATTTTGTACATCGCACAGGGCCCGCTAGTAATATGATATAATATAGAAATACATAGTTAATACAAAAATAATATATTACATTGATAAAAGATACATAAAATGCATAAGTGTGCATGAGAGATAGAAAACCTGAACTAATGTATTGGGTCCAAGCTCAGCCCAAAAGTTTTCGGGCCTGAGACAGAGAGGGCTAAAAATGAAGCCCCCTACCATTGGCACCATCCAACTAATCCAGATCTCTATTTATGTTAAAACACATATTACTCAGTGGACATGTAGTAGAAACTGATTCAAATGGACATGACTTCTAGGAAAAATGAAGATCCTTAAACCTCGCCTAAGGTTTCTGGAAAATATTAAAATCTCCCTTCACCCTTCTAAAAGGCCATTCACCTCATTATCATCAGTCCAAAATGTCTGAAGTGATTTACCTTTAATATAATAAAATGTGTCATCTATTGTCCAACGTGGCCAAAAGGTTGACCATGTGGCAGACCAAATTGGAATTCGAATGGGTGCCCCATACGCGCCCCACAGCACATCCCCATGTATTTGGAACATCTCCCCCCGATAAATACGAGAGATGTTTCAAAAGCACGGGCAGATGTGCCTATGGGGCACATGTGGGGCGCACTCTGTGGGGAGCCCATCCGAATTCATCAAATTGTTGGCCTACAAGATTAGACACCGAAATTTGTTCCTAAAACCACCCTTATTTGTCAAGCATCACCTAATGATCTTTATCAATTGAAATTTTGTAAAATTAGACATCAGATTTTGGACTATATTCCAAACCCTGAATAGGTTTAAATTTTATAGGTGGCATAGTTAGAGGAAAATTTTCACCATGGGTGGTTTTGATCAAAACCAGGTGACCCACCTACAAGTATGACAATTTTGATATTAGGGGAAGATTTTTGTATTAAGTTTCAAACATTCAAACCCAAATAGGAATGCCTATGAGACAAGGCGGGTTGGGTTTTGCCTACCCTGTACCTAACCCTAAACTCAAATACCCTGCCCCGAACCCTGGGGATTCATGTATTTGCCCTACCCTGCCCTATCCCTAACCCTAAACCACCCTTATTTCTATACTTACAATTTTATTTTTTTTTTTACATTTTTTTAAACTTACACAGAAATATTTTATATTATGTAATATAATATAACATAATATATATATATATATATATATATATATATATATTGTGTTATATAATATAGTCAGAGCAAGTTCGGGGTGGGGTGGGACAAGACTCCACGAGGATAGGTCAAATTGTCATTTCTAAACCCTAATCAAGGCATTTTTTATATTTATCCCATCTTAGCAATGCTAGAAGCAAAATCCTTTGATAAGGAATTGATGAAGGAAGATTTGGCCCGACCTCGTAATTACACAACACGTGGCAAAGGCAACAGCTCGGCACAACAGCGCGCCTAAGGCGTGAAGGAACCAGCGGTCCGAACTACCTATCAGCAGTCCGAACTCACTACTGGGAACCCAAACTTTCCCTTAGGCCCCGAGCCAAACCCGAACTGGCCTACCTTATAGCAGTTCGGGACACACCCCACCGAACTGAACTGCCACCTCACCGAACTGACCTGTCCTATGGCAGTTCGGGACATACCTCCGAACTCAAGACTGCCTCGCTCATCACTCCAGCACTTCGCCTCCAAGACGCTAAACTGAACAAATCGTACCATGCCTGGCACCGAGGAAGTTTGTATCCAGGGGCGGCGCACTTGACTGACTTGGGATCTGACGCTTGACAACTGCACTTCAAACAGCCACCTGCCACCACCACCTGACACCACCATCTCCAGTTACAGAGACGGCTCCGACAAGGAGCAGTGGTAGTTCTGTCCTAGCAGAAAGGATGACACCCGAACTGGAAAAAACACAGAAGTAATAATACCCGACCTGACAGAGGCCTCGAAGTGAGTGCGAGAAGTGGTTATAAAAGGCCCCCTACCCCCAACAACAAGGTATGTGAACTTTGCACTATCTGGTCTTTATCTTGCCTTTGAGAGAATACTAACTTGAACTTCGGAGTTGACACGACTTTAACCAATGTAGCAGAAACATGTTTACAACGGATAATAACTGATTGTTAGGGGTGGTCATGGGTTGTGCCGAGCTGGGCCTAAACATAAAACCTAGCCCAAGCACAGAAATTTTCAGTCGAGCTGGAAATGATCACCCCCTACAGTGATTGTCTTTGGGTGTAAAATTTGACCCATTAGTGTGGGGGCAGATGCCAGAGCTGACAAAAGTGGATGATATAAGGGTGTGTTTGGTTGCAATGTAAATAAATTTGCACTGATGCAAAACCATGACAGTGGAAATGATTTGAGTGTAAATTCTGATCTATTTTTGTTTTAAATTTTATCTTATTTTGTTTGATTACAGTACAAATAGAATAAATTAAGACATAAAGCATAATAAATTAAAATCCAAAACAAAATTAAACAAGAATTTACATTTCTTATATTTGCACTCTCATGCATTTGTACTAGTACAAATAAATTTGCACTGCAATTAAACACAGCCCAAGTTTCTTAAATTGGAGGGATCCCATTGACCATCTCAAATACTAGGTCATGGGCAACTGAAATTTGGTTGGAAGCTATCAAAAGAAATTTAAGTGAAGAAGGGTTAGGGAGAAAAAGGCCATAATATATCATTTAATCACTATTTGAATATGAGATATGGTGAATATTTTAGAATGCTAAAGGTGGAGAGGGCATGAATCTGAGTTAACATGCCCTTTCATGCGAAAGCCCACTGGGCTTGAAATATAGACAAACCCAGGTCTATTTATACCTTGTGCTGAAATTTAATTATTTATGATGGAAGCAATGAAGATTGAATACTATACAATTTGATCAAATAGACTTTGATACCATCTGAAGGAATCATTCAATTAACCTAAAAGCTTAACCTGTTGGGTGAGGTTCGTGAATAAGGTTTTATTCTCCAACACTGTGTGTCTCAGCTCTCTGTTTAGGTCAATATAAGTCTTTATTTGTTTCTAATGCAATTTCATTTGCAGTAGCACAAATGCATGAATGTGTAAATGAAAAGAATTCAATTTTTGGTTCCCTTGTATTTCAGATTTTACTTCACTTTGCATCTATTCTAAGTCTGGACTGCTCAATATGTCTTATGGGTCCAACTCAAAACCTGTCAATTGACACCCCTATTTCCTTCAAGTTCATCTTTACTCTCCCACACTTTTGCATTAATACAAATGAAATTGTACTGCAAATAAACAAAGTTCGAATATACTATAAACAAGATATGTACCATGGACGACAATACTCATTACTCAATCACCAACAAACACATCAATTACCGGTAATCTGACAACAATATAGATTTTGATGAGATGATGTTTCTTAATTGGATTTCATACCTCATTGTGCTAGACATGTTTTATGCAATGAAAATGCGTTATTGAATTAGCTGCTTTTGTCAATCGAATGAAGCATTATTTCATGGTTTTTAAAATCGAACCGGTCAGGGGTTCGGTTACCAGTTCGAACAGTTCGACCATTCGACCTGAATGACCGGCTGACAAAAGATTAAAAAAATTGAAAAACGGTCAAAACCGTTCAAATGGTTAACTGGCTGGTTCAACGGTTTATTGACTGAAATCAATAATTTTGGGGAAAAACAGTTTTGGGGAGAAACGGAACTGGTACCGGTTCCTGGTTTTTCCGGTCTGACCATCTGGTTCGGTCCAGTTTTGAAAATCATGCATTATTTATTCAGAATCTAGATCTGCTGCTCACACCTCTGTGTGTTCAGTTCGGATTAGGTAGGCACAACGTTGTAAGCACGTTAATGAGCACTTAAATTTTTTTTTGACACATGTCCCTTAAAATATCCTCAGCCCACCCTTGAAACCCCTTGTGCCTACTAGATCCAGTCCCCACTGTGTTTAGGTGGTCATCTAACCAATCATGTATCACCAGTGAAAATACCAATGTTTTGTACACATGCATGTAGGTTCTATGTTGCTTATGAGTTTGGCTTCAGTCAGGGCAAAGTCCATTCGGCCAACTTTTACTGTCATGCATTGAGAATATCTCCTTACTTGTGTGCTGTATTTCATGTGGAGATCTTCCCAATACAAGATTACAAAAGGCTGTTCGAATGGTATGGGCACAAATTTGCCCTGATAGAAGCCGATCTCGTTGCCTACACACAGTGGTGCGAGCAGTAGATCTCAAATGGTTTATTCATTTATTCATTCCCTACTCAATTATCTTCCTCTCTCTCCCATAAAAACAATGCTGTTGAAAATATATAAGGACAAATTTGTTAAACTATCCTTATCGATTAGTTAATTGACTAACTCTATCTTTTTTGTTTACATATGGTGTTAGAATAATTTTAAGTTTTTTGAAAATTGTCTTAAGGGAAAAGTGAAAATGACTATTTTACCCATTATTTTTCTTCAAATTTTCAAAATGAAATATTAACGGTAATTGATTCTAACCTCAAAAGTGATGACAATGGTGGGTCTCAACCGACAACTGTTGGTCTCAGCCTCTGTTTACTGTGGTTTGACAACATCGGTCAAACCCAATATAATCGCCAGGGCTCCATCTTCCTCCTCGTCGAGGCTGGCGGCGATACCTTCGTTAAGACGGGTGCCATAGGCCTTCAAGAGCCTGACCTCAATGGGCATTTACTTGAGGATGACATCTGCCTTGTCGTTCTGAAAATCACAGAGACCAACGAGTATAATGTCGTCGGCGGCGATCCAGACCTTCTTATGCATCTTGTCCCGGATGTGGCAGAGACGCTTGGTGTCATCTATGCACATGGCTTCGCAACGGCCGTTCCTGAGGAAAACCATCGGAGATGAAGACAGCGTTAGATGAGTTGAGTTGTCCGTAGCTTAATTAATAGGGAAAAAAGAGGAAGGCTTCATTAAGCCAAGGGTGACAAATTTGATGAGCTTGTCCTGATCCAATTTATTGCTTTTGGACAAGTATAGAAGAAAAATGTTGATGTAGCAGTTGTCCCCTTGAATCAAAGCATTATCAAGATTAGTTGTTGCTGTACAGTCTTCCTGTGTTTTTTTCTTAGACTTTGACCATTAGTTTATCAACTTATGTACCTTCTTTTCTTTGACCATTAGTTATAGTTTAGACTCTCTGATTCATCCCCTTTCATCTATCTATCTATCTATTTATCCATCTCTTTGATCATGTGTGTGTTTATGCATCGCTTCCATTATAAATCCACAAACCCCAAGAACTGAGTCAAGAGTGTTGTCTATTAGATTTTCTGCAAGCAAAAGAATGCTAACATGCTAAGAGCATAGCAATTTAGTCATACATGAGAAACATCTCTCATACTGCGAGGCCTTGCATTAGAAACATCTCCTATTTTTTTTTATGTACGATTGGATGCTATGCTCTCAGGGTGTTTGTACATTAGTTTCTTTCAGGAAATCTTGTCTACAATTTTGTGGGGGCAAGAAGACAATTCACAAACCACTTAAACAAGAAAACTCATAAAACATATGTACGAGGTGAAGATAAGGATCTATTTGGATTAATTTGAGGATGCCAAAATGTGGTCCAATTTTTCGTGACTTTTGGCCTTCTCCATGCATCCATAACACAAAGTTATGTTTCTCACATTCTAGATGGATTGCCCTAAATGCATTGGGCCATTTATTCTCACAAAGTTATGAGATTGTGGAACCATTCTTCTTGACTACAATATCCATATTTTTTGTATTCGGTCCCTCTCTAATTGTGAGGGCAAATAACTATTACTTTTCACCTCATTCAATTTCTTTTCATTATTCTTATATCTAAGGTATTAATCTTATATTTAAGGTATTTTTTCTCACCATTAAAGTCTATTAGTTAGATCTATGTCTAATACTTATGACAATATAAAACCCATCTTTTCATGACATAAAAATGAATTTGTTCTTTTGTCCAAGTAGTGGATAAGCAATTCAACCATCTAGGTCAAATAGGTAGGGCAAATCATGTTATCTTTATCGCCCAATTTAGATGGGAAAGAAGGAAAAAAAAAACTAAAGCAAATAGTTTATACAAAAATGTCAGATAAAGGAACAAATGGTTCAACAAATTAAGGAAAGGGTAGTTTGAGGATTTAAAAAGGTTTAACAAGAACATAACAATCAAATGAAAATCCTTTTCAAAGTTAACTAACTGAATTCTAATAGAGGAGGCAAAGTGTTGGAATCTAATAGTTCAGGTGGGGTAATTGTTACAAATGAAAGTTCAGGGAGCTAAGTGTCACTACCCACAAAGTACAAAGTTATTATCTGTGATTTACCCAAATTTAAAACTAATCCAAAAATGAACCCATTTTCCTATTTGAGTAACATGTCAAATGGGTTCGCCCATGATGTTTTAGTTGAAAATATAATAAAATTTTTAAAAATAGAAAACATATGAAAACTTATTGAAAAAATAAATTAAAAAGTAGAAAAACTTAAGCATATCTCTAATATTATGCATTAATCATATTAAGCAAAAATAAGTGTGATATACAAAAATTATTTTTATTATGTAAATGAAGTGATAAATTTAAAACTGATAGCCTGATAGGTCAACAACCCAACCTTCTTGATCAAATGGATATGTTTTTTGTCAACTTACCTAGAAAAGTCTCACTCTTCTCCCATGTAGGTAAGTTGCTTTCCCACGTGGAGAGAAGGTTGATAAAATTTAATGAGATAAAAATGTTCATTAATTAAAGAAGCCCTAAAAACAAAATAGGTGCAACAATAAAAATAAAAACAGGAAACTTACCTAATCAGAAAAGAACACAGGTAAATGCACTTGCCTAGGTTAAGTGTTACTTGGGAAACACTTAGGTCCTATTCATTTACTCTTAATGCCTCTTAACTCTTATCTCTTAATACCTTTAAGGCCCCGTTCGTTTAAGTTACTTACCCGGATAAATGCAATTACCTGGGCAAGTTTATCTTGGGAAACACTTACCCGAGTAAATACATTTACCAATGTTCTTTCATTTCCTAGGTAAATAAGGTAATGACCATTTTAGCCATAAAAATTCATTATTAAAAGGGGCATTTTTGTCCCATTCAAGTGTTAACAATTTTCCCCCTAGGTGGGAAAGCTATTTACCCACCTAGGAGATGGGTGTAAGTGATACCAAGGAAAACAAACTTTCCCTGGTCCCCACATAAATCTGAAAAATGAACATGGGATTCTTGGTCGATGGGAACCAAAATCCCATTGACCAATTTTCCCCCCTCTCAAAATCCAAAAAAAGAACACACCCTAAGAGGCATTAAAAGTGTTCAATTCCCATTTTATCTTCAACCTTAATGTATATCACATCATGTACAATAGAAATAATGCTCACTTTTCTTTTCCAAAACTACCCCCAAAAGGTAACTCTTTTTACATATGCTATGATGGCCCTATACAATAATAATAATAATAATAATAATAATAATAATAATAATAATAATAATATTAATGAATTCATATTTAGAAATATTGTTATTATTTTATTAATCATCTTTTGTTTATTTAATCACCTATTTGATTATTGATTTTTTTGATTAATTAATTAATATATAATTACTAATAATTAAAATAATGATTTAATTAATAATTATGTAATTAATTATTTTAATTATTTATAAGAATAATTAAACATGATTATGATTTAAAAATTATTAATTATTAGTAAATTATTTAATTAATAATTATGTAATTGTTTATTGGAAATATATATCCAATTATTCATTAACTAGTTAATGTTCAATTCCTTAAAAATATTTAATATTTTTTATTAATTCCACCATTTATTAGTTATTTTATATTTATTTAATTAATTTTTAATTATTTTGTTAAGTAGTTAAACAAACTATTTCATGTCCAGGGTTAAAATGGTTAATTGCCATTTTTCAGAACTCAACATTCAGATTTCAAAACATCATTTTGACATTCAAAATTTATAATTAAGAAAAGTCCTTAGATACATCTTTAATGTGTTTCCAAAAGATATTGGATACATATTATTACATTTATTATTATCACCAAACATCATAATCAACATATGCACATTTGCCACTACTACTAAAACACTCTCAATGAATCAGCTTTGTCAACTCAAATTGATACAGACACGCAAACCAACGAAGTAGTCAAATGAAATCATTTATGTATGGATGTATTGACGGAGAGCTTCTAGATTCCAAGATCCTTCACTACAAGAAAATTGGACTTTGGCAACAGTCGATTGATCACAGTTACAGTTAGTTGTTGCCAAAAGTCAAAATTTAGGAACAATTGATTAACAGTGTTGCTAAATTAGGAATTGGCAACAGATTTTGTCCAACTGTCGCAAATTACTTATCCAATTGTTGCCTTTCAACAACAACTGATTAAAATTGTTGTTAAACCAATGTATGGGCAATAAGTCTTATACAACGGTTGCTAATTGTATATCAATTGTTGCTAATTTCTTTTTTTTTTTAACTTTAGCAACACAACATCATAGTCATAGTGATATTTAAAACATCAACAACTAAGGTAAAGAACGATTAATATGGCAGCCATAAAAAATATAAAAAAATGTAAGAAAAAACAATGCTTTTAGGGTTCTAGAACTTTTATGACACATATATATATATACCATGTCTTTCCACATATATTTTCCCTAATTTTATTAATTTGTTTTATAATTAACTCATGAACCAATGTTTGATTTAAACATTTCAATGGTTTAAACAATAGAGTCGATAATTTATTTTCCATCTCATTGGTTTTTCCTATAATTGGATCTAAAATTGTGATAAGTTCTGGGTTGGATGGTTCAATTGTTGTTTGCATCAAACAATGGTTTCAAACATTGATACATAGTACCTTTAATTAATTAGCCAATATGATAAAAAAAAAATTGTGAGGCAATCCACTAGCTAATTTATTGGTTAGGCTTTAAAAATTGATTAGCTAAAAACATCTTCCATAATTGGGAAACTCCAAAACTAATAAATTAGTCTTGATTTCATAAAACTTGTTTTATATTCCTTTTTTAACTTTTATACCAACTTCTAGATTAGGTCATAACTTTCCACTCATTGATTGGATTGGGATGATCTTTTTTTTTGTTTTTCAAATTTGAATAACATTTCGCAGTTAATATGCATTACCAAGGGGTCTAAGGCACCTTGCCCTACTATTTTTACCAAAAAATATTCCTTTTTGATTCAAGTAGTTGAACTTGCCCACCATTAGCCCTGTTCACGAGATGGATTCGAGTTAGATTTGTCTCTATATTAATAAAACATATTTAGGCCCAAGCTCGAGCTTGACCCAACCATTGAGCCTCAAGACCAACCCTTGTATAAATCCTACAGCCCAATTGAGAAGTTTGGAAGAAGTTTTTTTATTCAACAACAAAGCTGATTTATTTATGATAAGTGACCACAAAACCCCAAAAAACTAAAGGATATCATTATATGATAATTTGAAAAAAAAAAGAGAAAAAGAATAAAGAAAATATATATATTATAGATTTTTTATTATATAAAATATATTTTTTATTTAGTTTTAATCAGTGTTTTGAGCCTATCGTTGACCTGAACAATTGAACTGTTCGAACCATCACCCAATCAAGATTCTAGCTCTAGTTCGAGTAGAACCCGAAGAAGTGCCAAAACTATTGATTTTGTCAAAAACCATTCGACCCAAATGGTTTGACCATTGATCCGGTCAACTCGATGACTAGGTCATAGTTCAAGAGGCCATAAAACAAATATCATATCTAAAACATAATTATACATTATTTATTGATAAAATATGTACTTGTGTGTGTGTGATCCAATTATTGAGAACTTACATCTATATTTTTATAATTTTAAATATATAAATTCATAAATAATATAATATATAGACTATATTTTATAATTTTAGATATAATTATATAAAATTTATATATTAAAATTAATAAATAATATAATATAATCAGATTCAGATTTTTATGGGATTGGATGGGGTCAAATCCGAAACCGATCCAATTATTAATCAGATGTAAATTGTAACATTCAAATTTGATATGATTACATAAATACATAATTCAAATCTAAGATAATTGGATCCATTCACATGCCTATATAAGTATATAAATATATATATGTCAAATATATAGACATTGATGTGGCACGATCTAAACCATTCGACTTGATTAGTCAAAATCGGTGGCCTGTGACCTACAAGCAAAAAATGGTTCGGCCTTTGGGTCGGTTTTTTAAACACTGGTTTCAATGTTTTAAAAATACACCTGAAACTAGAATCACTTTCGCCACTAGTTTATGGGTCAGCTATTCGATTGTCTAGTTTGAACGAATGGCCCACTCCAATTTTAAAAAATTAAAAATAAAAAATTATTAAAATATTAAAAAAGTTGAAAACCATTGCTTGTGACGAATGGGTCAACGGTTCAATCGCATGAGCCGACAAGTCATTGACCAAGTGAATGGTTTTTTGCCAAAGAACGGGTTAAGAGTAAAATGGAATTAGTTGCCTAGATGGCTCCTAAGCCGAACGGTTTGACCATCCGAGTCAACGGCGATACAAGAACGCTGATTAACAAGTTTTTTAAATCGACCTGGACAACAAACCAATCAGAGGTCCAGTTCCCAGGTTGAATGGTCTGACCGTTTGAACTGAATGAATTGCCCGTTCTGACAAAAAGAATTTTAAAATCTCCAACCCACTTAGGCCTGATCACGCCCCTAAAATTGCCCAAAACACAAAATAGGCATATCAGGGTGTCACTATTCCCCAAGAATCACTCTTTAGTATTACTGTTAAGGCACCCTAAATCTCCTACCCACTCCACATGCACAAGGGACATCTCCTCATGCATGATAACATACAAGTAGTACTGTGTTGTGATCTCATGCGAATAAGTGTTAATGGTGTTCTTGTGGGTAGGAGATCCGATTGCATAAGTGTTGCCTCTCTCTCTTTCTCTCTCCACCTCTATTACCACCTCTGTAATCTAATCCAAATTACAAATTAGGATTCTTGTTTCTTAGGCTAAGTTTGGGAGTGCTTATTTGGTAAAAAAAATACTTCTTTCAAACAGGGGTAGTATAGGTATTTTTGAAATGATGTGGTGGGTCAAGACAAGCCAGAAAGGAAATAAGCACTTATTTGTAGAGGTGTCCATATTTTGGTTAATCGAACAATGGGCAATATTTGCAAACCGAACTGGTGGTACCGGTTTTTTCATTTCTCTAAACCAAAACCAAACTAGTACCGCGGGTTAATCAGTCTACCGGTATCAGTTTTTGATCAGTTCGGTTCTTCGGCGTTTTATATTTATAATATATATTATATAAATCTATGTATAATATTTATATTATAAATAATAAATGATATATAATATATTATAAATATTTTAAAAATATATAAAATATTTATAAATAGATTATTATAAATATAATATAAGTATAGATTTATATATAGAATGAATATATATTTATATATAATATATAGAAAATATGTCACATATATTAAAAATATATATAAAATATACATATAGATATATATACCGGTCAGTTCAATTAAATGCCGATTTTTTTGTAGGTTAAATAAAAATGATCGGTTCGGTTAATTGCATTTTATGGTTCGGTTTTCTCAGTTTGGTTCGGTTTTTTGGTTTTTCATGGACACCCCTACTTATTTGGGCTTATTTCACAAACTCAAATAAGCAGTTATTGGTGTGGTCCCAGCCCAAAATAAGTGTTTATTCCAATAATTGATTATTTTTAAGTACTCCTAAATTTAGCTTTAACCGCTTTAATAAATTAACAAATTATTTTATTTTTCTTTCTTTCCAAATTCCACCTTCTAATGGAATTCCCACCACCCCCCTTCCATCCTCTACTTCTCGTCTTCTTTCTCACTCAATACCCTATGGGAAAGAGAATCCTTAACATAGTTGTTCAAAGAAACCCTCCTGCTATAAATGAGTGTGGATCTCCTGCCCACGTCTATTGCAACCACACATGGAGAACATCTCATCCTCTGCATAGTATTATGTAGGGGTAGATGTTCCCAATTCACAAGGGGTAGTGTATTCTGGGTAGGCGTGGGCAAAGTTCTCGTGGGCAGGAGATCCGGAGTTGCTATAAAATTTTCAATCCCCTTGTAGCAAACTACGGAGGTACCCATGTTTATTCATCTCTTCTCACCTTTTCCTTTCCCTTGATTATCAAGTAGGGCTGGCAATCTTGACCCACCCACCTTGGAACCCACCCAATCTATTGGTGGGTCAATATGGGTCAAGTAACCCATTAGAGTCAATGGAAAAAGGGTCAAGGTGGGTTGGGTCAAGGGTACCCATTAGGATCAGGATGGGTTGGGTCGCGCGGGTCAAAATGGGTTGGGTCAAAGTCAATTCTATCTATACTAACCAACTCTCAAAAATTAGAAATTGCAATGATTCAAACTCATGCCTCCTTCCGTAGTCGCACCTCGTTAGACTTCCAAACCACCATGCCACATTTCATTTTAAGATTAAAAATGAAATAAAATAGATTTTACTACCTTCCATGTTCACATGCAATTTTATACAAAAGCAATTTTATGAAAAGCACTTTTAGAAAAGTAATTTTACACGAAAGCACTTTTATAAAAGTGCATTTATGAAAATATTTTTATAAAAGCACTTTTACACGAAAGCACTTTATGAAAGTACTTCTCTGAAAACACTTTTATGAAAGCATAAAAGCACTTTTACAAAAGTACTTTTACACAAAATCACTTTTATGAAAACACTTTAATGAAAGCACAAAATCACTTTTACATAAGTACTTTTACACAAAAGAACTTTTATAAAAGTACTTTTGTAAAGTACTTTTATGAAAGAACTTTTTTAGAAGTACTTTCATAAAAGTGCTTTTGCGAAAGCAGTTTTATAGCATTTTCTACATTTTTTTTGTTATTTTCTGCATTTTTTACAATTTCTGGATAATTTTTGCATTTTTGGTGTTTTTCATGCATTTCCTACAATTTTCTAGTATTTTTTGCATATTTTCTGATTTTTTTTGCAAAAGTTGTGAATTTTTTGTAATTTTTTAGTTTTTTATTTTTCATATTTTTTTGGTATTTTTTGTATTTTTCTACAATTTTTGGTATTTTTTGCATTTTCTGCATTTATCTACAATTTTTGCATTTTTCGGGTATACGGGTTGACCTGACTCATTTTTGTCACGTGTTAGTCTTGAGAGAGATTATTCTTTCAAAATTTATTATCTTGGGTATATGGGCCTTTCCGATCCATTTTTGTATTTATAAGTGAGGGTAGGTGGGTGAGTAATAGGTGATGGTGATTAAGGGTCAATATAGATGGGTCAAGTGGGTCATATGGGTGGATTAGGGTGGATTATAACCCTTTAACAAGTAGGGATGGTAATTTCCCCCGTAAAATTGGGGCCCCGCCCTGACCCTAAACAAGGACGGGGCGGGAATGGGGAAAATAATTTTTCCCCGAACTACGGGGCAGGGATGGGTTTTGTATATCTCTAGGTTTTCCCTAAATTTTGATATTGATATTTAAAATATCTCTAGGTTTAATATTGATATTTAAAATATCTCTAGGTTTTCCCTAAATTTTTAAAATCCTAGGATTCCATAATTTTATTTTTGAATTACCCCTAAAGTATTATAATCAATTCTAAAATACCCCCAAATTCTTATATCCTATGTATAAATTGTCCATAAAATAGATACTTTAAATAATTGTCTTGGAGCGGGAAAAATTCAGGGATTCCTCGTCCTCGATGGGGAATGGATGCCCTACTCCGTCACCTGGGATGGGGGCGAGTATGAGGCAAGATATCATGACTTTGAGACGGAGACGAGGAGGGGGTGCCCTGCCCCATTGCCATTCCTATTAACAAGGATTGATGATGGGTCATGATGGGTTGGTGGGTCAATATGAATGGATTGGTATTCAACCCTTACCCAACCCAATCGAATCCACCCATTTGCCACCCCTATCAAATGTTGGATTTGTGTTAACGAATTTAGTCATTTGCAATTTACACAGAGAATTGAATTTGAAGTTGACTCTATTCCTAGGGATGGCAATTTTGCAGAAATTTTAGGTACCTCAATTCCAAACCCAGTACCCAAACCCAAATTATATTTATCATGTAAAACCCCAAAAAAAATCTATGTTACTAAATATTGTATCAATGTGTTATATTACTCCTCTATCTCTCATTAAAATAAAAGGATTGAAGGAAAAGAAAAGTTTGAGAATGATAAAGTTAAATTAGGTAATGAAAATTTTAAATATTGGAGATGTGAAAAAAAAAAAAAAAGAGTAGTTAGATGATGGTTTTAGACAAAATTAATAGATACTTCTATAAATTGGCCGTCTACTCTCGGGGTTGGGGTTTATTATCTAGTGGCTTCCACATTGAAGGAAAGAAAAATGAATCTGTTCTAACCATTTGACAATAACCATGCTGAAGAAAAGGGGCATGCCGTAGAGTCTTTGGTTAAGGGAACTAGGGAAAAGAAAATTAAAGAAATTTTTTAAAATAGTATAAATAAAATAATTAACTGGTTCGTTTTATATTGATGCAGAATTGATTCCCCTAAACCATTAATTTGGAAAAATTGAGTTATTAATGGTGCATGTCACCAAATATAAAAAAAAAATAGTATAGATATAAAAAGCTTAATACAAATTAAATGATAATTGGGTCTAGGCGAAATGGGTCATGACAGATTTAATGGGTTTGAAATGACATAGGTTTAGAAAAATTAAACAGGTATAGGACAGGTTTTAGATCAATTAAGCATTTTCATTTCCTCCCATTCCATTTTCATTTCCTGCCATCTCTCTGCTAACTTCTTTTATTTGCTTTTTAGTTTTTACTTTTTCTTTTTCATAATTTTTTATTTTTCATGCAGCTGTGAGAGAAAAGAGAGATTTTTGTATGGAATTATTGGAGATGATGTGATCCATGACGTACACTTGATAGAGAAATCGTGTATTACTTCTGTCAAGGTGTGGGAGACCTTCAATCCTTTTCAAATTTTCAACAAGCAAACAATAAATGCTTTGGCAGAATTTGATTACAATTTGTTGTTTGGTGAATAGTGGTTTTTGTTCCATTTCCACGATGTTTGATTGATACCAGAGACGCTGCATAATCGTTTTCATCCAGCAACTCTAGCGCCACTAAGCGATGGCTTTATATAGAAATGGGTCGGATCTGGAGTTAGAACGGAATGCAACTAACAGATTTTGAATGCTATTTTTTTTGTTTTAATTTATTTTAATTTTTATTGTTTTAAATCAGAATGGGCCATCCGGACAGTCAGCCATTTGACTCAGGAATCAGTGGTCAAAATGATTTCATGTCTGATCTGATTTTTAAAAACTGAAACTGTAGGGATGCAACTTGGTGGGCTCAATCCAAGCCAGATCAACACGATCCAGATTGGACTTTTAATCCTTAAGTAGTCCAAATTTGGCTGAGCCTGATTCGATTTTATACAATACATATATGCATATGTAATCACATTTTTGCAATGTGAACATTCATATATATACATATATTTTTAGTAAATGATATATAAATGCATACATGCATATATTTTAGTGTAGTCAGGTTTACTAACCTTAAACCAGTATGGGCTTGAATCTAACTTGAACAGATCAAATTTAACTGCGGGCTAGGCTCAGATTGAACAATTTTGCTTAAATCAAGTTTGGGCATCAGGCCCAATTCTTAGGATTGAACCTGAGTTGAGCTTAAACTGGCCCAGCCCGCCCGACTTGCACCCCTATGCAGTAAGGTCCTATGGTGTGGATCCCATACTCAATCTATGCACGTATAGGACCAGATTGTAGATTAGATCCCACGAGAAAGAAAATGCAGGATTCATGCCTTGTTCACGTTTCAATCCGGTTGGATTCGAGCTGGGGATATGCAAAAAATAAAATAAAATAAAAAGATTCCAAAGTGCAAAAAACGGGTATGGAGCAATGTCGGATCGAACCACTCCGTTTCATGCCCTAGTCCATTTCCTATATGCGTGGTCCATTTCTAATAGACCACTAGTAGTTGGAAAATTAAACCGGTTCTAGTTGGCCCATTTAAATTTTTTTAATGGATTTGTGGTCCATTTGATCGATTATGACATTAAGGTGGCAAATGGTTTCTTCTCAATAACAACACCATCATCATCACCAAGCCTTGGCCCACGTTTACATGAACCTTGTTTTATCACTCTGTTCTTTTCAAGTATTTCGTGTTATATCCATCATTAAAATATTGACACTTAAATCATTTCAACGCAACTTTAAAAAACATTCAAAGATTAGGAATGAACATGCTAGTGTCTCGGGGTGTTCATAAAAAACCGAAAAAATGAATCGAATCGAAAAAATCGAATTGTAAAATGCGGTTAATTGAACTAACCGATTTGATTTCCGTTTGGAATTTTTAAGGACTGGTTGGTTTTCGGTTAATCTACAAAAAAAAATTAGTGGTTAATCAAACCGACCAGTATATATATTTATATGTACATTTTATATATATTTTTAATATATGTCACATATTCATTATATATATAAATATATACTTATATTATATTTATAATAGTCTATTTATAAATATATTATATATTTTCAAAATATTTTTAATATATTATGTATCATTTATTATTTATAATATAATACAATACATATATTTATATAATATATATTATAAATGTAAAAAACCAAAAAACCGAACAGGTCAAAAATCAAAACCGGTGGTACCGGTTCGGTTTCGGTTTGGAAAAATAGAAAAACTGGTACCACCAATTCAGTTTGCAAAATATGCCCATGGTTTAGTTAACCAAACCATGGACACTCCTACTAGTATTTCATACACATGAAATGATGAGACCCATATATCGACGATAGACGGTGATGCAATTATCAAATCTGGGCCCCCAGAAAACATGGCCTGATGAGTATAACTAGTTAGACGGATATAAAATGGGCATGGAGAACAAATTAAAACTGATGAAGATAATAACAACCAAATTAGGTCAGATGGGTGAGTTCACATCTCCGCCCCACAACGGGTCGCCCCATAGCACATCCCGCCGTGTGTTGGGAACATCTCCCAATGATGACATCATCGGTTCTAGTATTATCATCAGGAAATGTTCTCAATACACAGCAGGGATATGCTATAGGGTGTTGTGGGGCGGAGATGTGATCTCCAGATGGATAAGTTACTTTACAAACTTTTTTTACACAAATTTGATGATCTCTTTTCTACCTCTAATTAGCACAAAAAAAAACTCAAGAGAATCCCTATTTTTTATTCTCAGATGTTTTTAACATTTGTATTAATTAATTATTTTCTTGTAAATTTATCAAAAGAGCTATGGTCAAATTTGCCAATATTTTATTTATTTATTATATTAGAATTACAAGCCAAATTTCATTGGATTCAAACCCAATTCATTTAGCAAATGAACCTATATATCAGGCTCGAAACTCAATTTAAATCGAGCTGAACCAAGTAGAGCTTATCCTCGAGCTGAACCAAGCATATGTGGACTCATACCGAGCAACTCCATCAGTGAGCCAATAAGGGTGGTTTAGAAGGTTCATTCAGGCGGTTCTTCTGGTGGAACAATCAAACCACATCAAAACTCCTCTAGACCTAGAATGCTCAGGTCACCTACCTGGACGTGTAATGGTAACAAACACCGAGAAAGGATTAATTGAACGCAGCGGGCTGTCAAATCAATCATAACACCTCACGTCAATAACAAAATACATGGCACAACATTTTTTATTGTGAGTTCATCGGTTGCCAGCCACTGAATAACCATTGCCTTTAGTTAATTTGGCCAATCCAAATTTAGATCAACCATTTTTTGTTTTCATTTGTTTTTGGAATTGTCACATTAATAAAATAATAAAACATGTTCATACAATGTGTCAATCGAGTTGATCAAAACATCCATGCTAACGCATTCCATGTAATCTCATTGTCTATTATGTGCATATAACGTGTCAATCAAAGGTGTGACAAGTGGATCGAGCTCCAACCAGGATATCACTCAGGTTTTTAGGCTATATTTGGTTTGAAGAAAAAAATAGGGAAAGAAAAGGAAACGTAATAAAACCTTGTATATGTTTTCTTGTCTTTCCCTACTTTTTCCTTCAAACCAAACACGGCCTTAACAACCCAAGTGCCAAATCAAAGTGACATTCTGAACCGCAGTGACACCCTACTACATCAACTTTTCATCTTCACCTTTGTGGCCAATTTAATGTCAACGAAAAACAAATATTTTAGTATAGAAATTATATGATTTATTGAACATAATGTCGAATAATCAAATGTAAACATGCTTTTGAAACTAGATTCAAAAACATATTTTTGGTTTCAGTTTTGAAAACAGAAAAATACACCCACATTCAATAACATGTTTTTTGTGTTTTTGTTTTAAGAAACAATCTGTATCTTGTTTTTATTTATTTTGGGGACCGGCAAATCACATTGTTTCTCAAACAATCTCTTTTTAAACAAAAACAATTTGTACAATTGACAATTTCACATTGTAGGACACGCCCTTGACGAGTCTGCCATGTGTACAGTCATACACGTGCCCACGTGGACCATACAGAGTGATAAAAAGTTAACACTGCATAACCACTAGAGCCCACGTGTCTGTGATCCAATGGAAGCGAAATCGCCTACCACTGTCAGGTTGGCGGATTGTAGCCTTGTAGACAGAATTGAATTGGCGTCGTGGTTATACACGGAATTGTGTATGAAAATGGCCACCCTCCTTTTCACATGCCCCACGTGGCAATAGATCTATCTCTGTGGAATATAATACTAATTGATTTATCTATGTAAATCAATTGATTCTCTTTCTAACCAGTAACTTCCCTATTAATTCAATTAAGACGGCCATCCATCAATTAGAAATAAATTTGATAAAACAAAAAAACGTTTTTCTTGGCTCCTTTTGAATCATCCGCCATACAAACGATGGGTCCCACGCAGTTGAATGGAATGATATCGTCTAGTGGGCTCCACTCCGGTAAGAAAAGTCTTGTGGTACTCTTCTTTCTCCCTGAGTCCCTGTTTTTTGACGGGTAGGTGGCACATTCATATGCCTTAACGCCATGAGATGTCTGTGGTGTTTGTCTGATCTGGCAAGTTCCTCTCTCTCTCTCTCTCTCTTAAGAGATAAATGTGAGTCGGGCTGCTGCTGCTGCATTCTCTGCGGAGCAGAGGCCATTTTGGAGTCTCACCTGCTTCGAAACACCTCCTTCCTTTTATTTTATTATTTGAATCTTTTAGCCTTTCTTTGTAGATCTATTGTTTCTGTCAAGTGAGGTGGTTGAGCAAAGGCAGGCATCCATGGCGACGAAAGGATTCGTATTGTATCTGCTTTCTGCATTCTCTGTTGCAGTTCTATCGACGTTCTTCGTTTCCGACTCTAATGTCCACCACTACCCACCTCGTCTCTCCTCTCTAAACTCAACTATTACGCAATGCCCAGATAATGCATTCGGCGACAGCACCAAAGTTTGGCCTGTACGTCTCTTTCTCTCTTGACTACTTGCTTCTTCTCTCTTTCTATTGATCAGAGCGTTTCAACATTTTTTTCTTTTTTCTTTTTTGGTACTTGGGTTTCGCAGAACTTAGAATTCAACTGGAGAACTGTAGTGGCGACGGTGATTGGATTTCTGGGTTCGGGCTTTGGAACGGTGGGTGGCGTTGGAGGTGGAGGGATCTTCGTCCCCATGCTCAACTTGATCGTTGGATTCGACACAAAATCCGCTGCTGCTCTTTCCAAATGTAACCCATCTGTTCCGCTCTCTCTCTGAACTTCCTCTGCTTTTTACTTTGTTTTCATCTCAAGAGAAGCTGATTCCATTTGTTACTACATCAGAAAAGCTAACTTTTTCAAATGGAAAGCCAACTGTAGAATCCAAAACCAATTCACTTTGCTTGAACAAAATAGTATATAATGAAAAGTAAAAAGGCAGAGAGAGATTAATATAGTAATAGTTTCTATCTATGACTGTTTTTTGTTTTTGACATAAAGATGGGTGTGGTACTGCTGCTGCTTCAGGTATGATAATGGGTGCATCAGCATCGTCCGTTTGGTACAATCTAAGGGTATCTCATCCAACAAAGGACGTGCCCATAATTGACTATGATCTAGCCCTTCTCTTCCAGCCTATGCTCATGCTTGGAATCACCATTGGAGTCGCACTCAGTGTTGTCTTCCCTTACTGGCTCATCACTGTTCTCATCATCATTCTCTTCTTGGGTACGCCAAATTTTTTTAACCCCATTTGTTTAATACAATCTCTATTTAATTGTTCAATATATTATCAAGAAACCCAGATCCCCAGTACTCATTAGATGTTATAATAAGCTGATAATTCATACTTTTCAATGGGTCTCTGTTTCTCAATCCTATTAAGCTGACACGTCACTGAGAGCATTCTTTAATAACAATTAGGGACATCATCGAGGTCTTTCTTCAGGGCAATCGAGATGTGGAAGCAAGAGACGATTTTGAAGGTGAGTTTGTAACGTTAGAACAAATCAAACAAGGAATTGTATAAGTGCCGGTGGTTATTAAAAGTTTCCATTGTTTCTGGGAAAAACGTCAAACAGAAGGAACAGAAGAAGCAACAAGAAGCTCTAGTGAACTGTCAGGACGATGGTAAGACACTAAAAGAACTCGACTTATTATAAAATTCTCTCTCTTTTAGATTTAGGCTTATTGAAATTTGCTCGCATCTCCGCGTGGCAGTTCTGATAGATGCAGAGTATGAGCCTCTGATCCCTCAAGTAGAGAAGACCAAATTGGTGAGCAACCCACCCATTCTTCTTCTTTTTCTGTCTTCTGATCCTCTTATCTATTTGAAAGACTAAGTTGGTCTTATTTTCCTTAATTTGCTCCTTACTTTCAGCAAATACTACGCTTCAACTTGAGATGGAAAATGGTTCTAGTGCTCTTGCTTGTCTGGTTTTCATTTATACTTCTTCAAGTCCTCAAGGCATGTCCCTCTCTCTCTCTCTCTCTCTCTCTCTCTCTCTCTCCACCCACCCATTTATCTGAATGACCGTTTTGTACTGCGCGCTCTGTGGCGTCTTGGGAGGAACTGTCGGTGGCCTGCTCGGTTCTGGTGGTGGATTCATATTGGGGCCTCTCCTCTTAGAGATTGGAGTCATTCCCCAGGTTTGGATCAATGACTATTCTTATTTCTTAATCATGGGGTCATTTCACTGAATCTAATATGAGAGGTTCATCATGTGCAATTAAAACAATAAGGGGTTTAGAGAAATAATAATTTCATGAAAATGTTGACTAAATTAATAATACTTTAATTAAAAAATGTGACGCTTTAGAAACAAAGAAAGTAAAGGGCAACCCAGTGCAGGAGGCTCCCGCCAATGCCGGGTCCAGGGAGGGACAGAACAAAAGAACAGTATTTATAATATATTGAGTGACCCTTTTCCCTTGAGGCCTGATTGCCTGACTAATATAATATCTTCCTAAGTGTTTCATAAGTTACCCTTATTTCAGGAAAACTCAGAACTTGATAGAAGCAAGAATCAAAATTTTGCAAAGTATCGTCCCCCCAACCTATCAAACCGGATTTCCTGCCCACTTCTCTCTACCCGCCATGAATTGCAGCCACACATCGCCATATTGAATTGTGAGATGTGTGGCTGCAATGATAGAGTGTGGGTAGAAAAAGTGAATAGGAAATCTGGGTTCCCTAACCTATTGACCCATTTTAGGGGGTAGGCAGGCCTAGAATTGACACCCCCCCACACCCAACTTCGAAAAATAATAACTAAAAAAAAAAGTGCATGCACACCCCAATTATGACATCTCTTCTCTCCCACTTCACACCTCAGAATGCACCGCTTTTATAGAGAGAAATGAGCTTTCACATCTTCTTAACCTGAAATGGCTGAGAAGAGGAAAGGTTCCTTCTTGAAGGTACTCCCACTTTTTTTTCCCAGAGAAGAATCAATAAGCCTAAGTTTGAAAAAAAGTACAAATGCAAATATATACAGTGTAAATACATATAAAATAATACAAAATATAAGGTTTTGCACTCTACATATTTGCATTTGTACTCGAACCAAACTCAGCCTAAGGTTTAAGGTACCAAAACACCCCTTCCACCATGTTGCATATCAGTGTATCTATACTTTGAATCTTGGATATAAGAAGCTGATTAGTAATTTAAACAGTACCAAAATCTAACTAAAAGAGTTATTCTCACGCCCATTAAGTTATTCTCGCCCACTGGCTATCAGCTTAATTCAAACTGCTGAACTAGGGCTTACTGGATTTGAAGGAGGGGAGCATATGAAATAATTCCCCTTTTCAATCGTGTTTATTTTTGTGTGTGTGTGTTTAAGATTGGAATCATTCATAATCAGTACAAACCCGTTCTCCAGTCCATGATCTTTCTCCTCATCACTTTGAAATCTCACAGATTAAGTTGTTAATGTTCCCCTGATTCAGAAAACAACCATTGACTTTTTGAAATCGAGAAATGGGCTTCACTCTCTCTTTTGCTGATGGGTTCACACTTCCCACTAAAAAGAACTCTCCTGAATGTTAGCTTTCCTAGAAATTGCCAAAGCTAAAACCACTCTATGCGACCCAGAAAAGAAATCGTCAGTGTTTTAAACCAAACAGCAAAAGATGTGATGTTTTGTTTTTCCTTTCAAACACTGGCATATTCAAATTTTATTGAGGGGTCTCCGGATTGTCCTACAACCACAGTCCGTCTCCTTATAATCAGTACACTTTGACAAAATATACACCCCTTAAAGATCCTAACTAGCACAACCCTCTGCATTGTTCTAATGTTGGAAGTATCAGTTTTATCGGTTGAGTACTTTCTGTGGTATACACAATTAAGCAGAGATTTGGTGCTTCATTTGTAGGTAGCAAGCGCCACAGCAACATTTGTCATGATGTTCTCATCATCTCTGTCTGTCGTGGAGTTCTACTTCCTCAAGAGATTCCCTATCCCTTATGGTAGGTCCCTCTGTCATTTCCTCTCCTTCAATTTTCTTTCAGTAATCACAGTAACCACCATCTCTCCTGTTCTTGTTTAGCAAACAAAACAACAGGACTAGACTCTATAAATCCCATTGGTTGTCTGGCTGAGGTTTCTGCTCAAGTATACTCATCTTTGTTGACAATCACTTTGTATTTGCAGCTTTGTATCTTATGTCAGTGTCTATGGTGGCTGGATTCTGGGGTCAGTTCTTCATTAGAAAGTTGGTTACGTTTTTGGGGAGAGCTTCCATCATAGTCTTCATTCTATCAGCTGTCATCTTTGCAAGCGCTCTAACAATGGGTAACTTCATTTTCAATTCAACTACACAACCCATATCATTCTGCAGTATAATCAGAGCTAATTTATATAATATATATACACGTTTGGCAGGCGTTGTGGGCATCGATAAGAGCATCCGCATGATACACAACCATGAATACATGGGGTTCCTGGGCTTCTGTGACAGTTGATTACTGTCTGAACAACAGAGATTACAGCAAAGAAAGAGGGTGTAACAGAAAGGAGAAATGAAAGGAGAGGAAGATAATATAGCTTAAATTCTGTCAAAAGCAGTACAGAGGATGTGTTGGCCAATACCTAATTGACCAACCCAACTGTGCTGTCATTCCATGAAGAGTTGAAAACAAGAAATAAATAAAGCTGTGTTTTATTGTGGCTGTCTGTGATGTGTGTTAACTGCTTGTTAACACCAATTCTATTTGTATTTCACTATTTCTTCATCTTGATGTGTGTTAACTGCTTGTTAACACCACTTCCATTTGTACATCTTAATTGTGATGTGTTGTTAGCTACTGGTTAACACCATTCATCACGTTCAATTAGTAAAGGGTTCAAGTAATTAATATTTCTTAGAAAAATATCTATCTTCTGCAATTTCTGTGGCTGGCTTGGGTCTATATCTGGCTGCTATATGATCAATTTTTTTGTGGACAGACACCCTTTTTGTCTTGTGTTTCTTGTTTTCCTTGAATCATGAGCCTTTCAGTAAAAGGAAAACGAAAAGTTGTCTTCAAGACTGAGAGTGCTTGGCGTTTGGTCAATTATATATAGAAGAGACACTGTAAAAGGCTTTGGGCTCCAAGCTGGTCCAAGACCTACAAATACAGCAAAGAATGAAAAAAATTTGAGGTATTACTTGATGCCGATAGCCACATGAGGATAATCGCATGAGGATAAGCTGTAAGCCTGAGACAGGTCAAGTTGTTGGCTTGATTGGATTGGTCCAACCATCATAGCCACCTGATCTGTGCCCCCTGGTTAATTGTTTGGGACATGAGAGATAAGATGGACCTTGGACGTTTGCCTTCATTTATTAATGACATTGACACCACGATTCGGTCAGCACCCACCTGATATATAATAACCAGTCAATCGGTATTCATCAAATCAGTTTGGGGAGAGGGGTGTTGATTGGCCAAAGCTCTTTCTGTCTTTCACTATTAAATAAAAAAGTTTATATTTTAATACATAGCCATAAAAAAAAAATCCTCATTTCTGATTATATGAGATTCATAAAAGGGTTATTGTTTACAAATAAAATTTAACTTCATTTCTTGAATTAAATAAAAAAGTTTATATCGAAAAAATTCTCAGACACTGGGGGTATGTATAAAACAAAATTCTCAGACACTGTCCTCAACCCCGATCTCCTCTGGGGATAAAAATGACCCTTCACCGTTGTCCCTAACGAAGACAAGTTTTTTATCTGGGATCTCAATCCCCAAAATTTTTAAATTAAAATTATTTTTAGAAAATAGGTTTATTTAAAAATAAGGAATTTTTTTAAATATAAAAATGTTTTAAATATATTTAGATATATATATATATATAATATAAACAATATCATAGATAGTATGTATAATATTATATATATATATATATATAATTAATATAAATAATTGGGATTGGGGCGGGCGGGGAATTCACTCCCCATCCCCATCCCTGTCCCCAGTTGGGTATTACTATCAATCCCACCCCATCCCTGTCAAAGCAATCTTCATCCTGACTCGATGGGATTAGAGAAACCGAATAACCGACAGGGACGGGGAAAATTGCCATCCCTAGCAGGGACACTCATTATATAGTTATTAATACCATGGTTTTCAAAATCGGACCAGACCGGACAGTTGGACCGAAAAAATCAAGAACTGATCAGGTGACCAGTTCTATTTTCCCCAAAAACCGGATTTTCCCCCAAAATCGTTGATTTTGGTCAGCGAACCACTGAATTGGGCAGTTAACCATTCGAACGTTTTTAGCCTTTTTTATTTTTTAAATTTTTTTGATTTTTTTTGTTAGAACAGGTTAAGCATTCGACTCGAACGGTCAGACTGTTCGACCCAATAACCGGACCCTGACTGGTTCAGTCACCGGATCGGTTTTAAAAGCCACGATTAATACAATAAAAATAGAGGACCGATGATAATAAATGATTGTCCTAATCAATGTTGGAAGGCTGGAACCAGACAAGAAACCGGAATGCTCCATGGGTCCCAGTTTTGCTATTGCTAGTTTAACCCATTCAGGCCCTACGTGAAAACCACCAATTCAACCTACACGGACAAAGGCCATGGGTTCCTGATTTTCACGATCTGACTCTCACTCTCCGGTCTAGGTCAAGTCCTACAACAGTGGGCCCAAATAGTTGAATACTTGAATTATTAATTAATTCTACAATTGAAATTTTGAATAGGCCACTTTTGGGTACAATAGAAGGTTGATGAATCATCCAAAGCTTGATATAACTCTTTTATTTATTTATTTATTTAGTTTAGAGTTTAGACAGACAGAAATTGATGAATAACAAATGGCTAAAAGTAGAGAGGTGAATTCCCCTAACAATTGAAGGTTGGAATATTTTGCCCTGATCTTTCAAGGCAGTCATGATCTACCACATGACCAGCCCTTTCGCCATGTTGGACCACACCCATTGAGAATGCTCTCATTTTTGTTTGCTTATATTTTTTCTGGTTGTGAGGAAAAATAGCTAATTCATAATATCCAAATTATAATTTCTGTTCTCACAAGAGAGAGAGAAAATAAGTTTAAAAAGAGGGGTATTTTAGTCAAGACAAAGTTAAGATACTTTGAGAAATAATTCCTATTTTTTTATAGTAGTATCATTGTCACTCCCGGCATTCTTTATACACTTCTCTCCCTTAGGTATGGATATCTATTTTTTTTCTTATTTCTTCCTTCTAGATTTCTCTCCCTCTATCCCCCATTCAACCAAAATACTTTCTCTCTCCTCTGTCTAGTAGGTTGCATTTATAAAGCACATGCCATATGGTTAGTTCTCTCTCTCTCTCTCTTTCTTGCACATGCCGTATGGTTAGTTCTCTCTCTCTCTCTCGCACATGCGTTCAGGGATGGGAGTGTGTGAAGCTATTGATGTAAACTAATTGCAGTCTGCAGTTAGTTTAAGGGAGGGCATGAAGAGGTCGTTGGTTGGAGTCAGATTTTTTTGTTAGTGTTTTACTTAGTCTGTTTTCTGTTTCAATAAACCCTAGTTTTTAGGGATGTTATTATTTGACCTATTTCTTTGCTTTGTTAATCACATAGCTAAGATAAGGCTAAAGTGTGCTGCTTTTATGCTTTCTGTTAGAGTTGTAAATGGCTATAAAAGCCAAGTTCTGTTTCAATAAAATAGGCAAGTCATTCAGTCCATTTTGTTGAGCTCTTGTTATTGCATTCAATTGTTTCTAACACTTTGTCGAGTATTTTTTTCTTCTTAGGCTCTGTTTGATTTCTGTGTAATTTTATTTGCATTAGTAATAACACAATGAGAATACAAATAAAAGAAAATTGCATATTTTTTCTTCAGATTTTACTTTGCTTCAGGTTATTTTTATTTTACATAAGGCTCAGTTTGGAAAAAGTACAAATACAAATATATACATATACAGTGCAAAACCTTGTATGATATTTGTATTTGTACTCTTCCCCAAGTGTGCCTAATTTGCAATGCAAAGGAAACAAAATAAGGCAAAGGATAAAACAAAAACAAATAAAAAAATTGCACTCAAAAACATTTGCACTTCCATACTTATACCAGTGCAAATGAAGCTGCACTGCAAACAAACCAGGCCTTAATGGCTGACATGATAGCATGCATTCCGATCCCTATAATAAGCGACAATCTTGCTTTTTTTTTATCTGATCTTTTTTTGTTTTGACATGATATGTCTGGAAATTTATTTGAGCAATTTGAGTTTCGAACTAGCAGTCAGCTGTCAGCAACTCAACTACATTCAGTTGGTTTGCATGTGGAGTGGTAGATAGACTCCAAAGTCCTCTGGACTGTTTGTTTGGTATGTAGAGATAAGATAGTATGACGGGTGTCAATTGGACTGGATTTGGCCCAATCTGATCCAGTCTAATGTGAGTCCATTATAAATGGATCTGATTTACTCCAGTCTAATGAATATTTTGGACCGTTTTGAACCGGTTCAGTTCAATGTTTAGACTATCTAATCTGTTTAAATTCACGTTAATTAGATTGGTTCCAACTCAAACCTGGTCTATTGATACCTGTGTTCTTATCTTCTATCAATGGACCAGATATTGGCTCAATCCAATCCAATCCAATATAAATTCATTACAAATGGACCAGGTCCAATCTAATGTCTTATTGGTCTGTCCAAATTGATTTTGATTTTGATGGAATCCAATCCAAAACCGGTACATTGACACCCCTAGGTGACAGAACCTTATTAAAAAAAATCTAGCTAGGTTGTGTTTGTCTCTCCTCAAGTTTTTCAATTAGTCAGAATGAAATATTTCGACTGTTATATCTGCTTTGGTGTAATAACATGTTTTGGTGTGTCAAAAGTAAGAGCTCAAAGATTTCTGCCCTAAAAAATCTTCCATCCATTTTACGTTGAAACAGAAGTAGCATTGAATGATCTTGACATTACATTATATCACATACAGCTGAGCAAAAATGCCATGACATTCATATGAGATGTGAGTTCTCCAACTTGAGTTCATGGATGACTTGGACCGGCAGATTGCTCCTAATTGATCCACTCAGACTAGACTAACACCACTATGATCTCTCTCTCTCTCAACCCAAACCGATACCAGATTTAGAAATTAACACATGCAAAAAAGAAAAAAAGAAAACATTTTATATAATGTTGTTAAGGGCAAATTATTGATCTCAATGTATTTTTCCTTGGCTAGCATGTTAATTAGGTCTTATTGGGGTCACAAGAGAGTTTTGCAACCGTGATCGCAAATGTGTGCTCCTAATGTGTTCATGCAATCATGTTTTATGAAAATGATACATGACATCAAAATATAATAATATTTTAAATACACAACTGTGGTTTGGTTAGGACCATTCTGTGAGTGGGAAGATGTTCCCTATGAACTGCTACAAGTGCTGTGAGGTGGGTGTGAGGACCATTCTGTGAGTAAGAAATCCAAACTCTGGGCAGGTTGGCCAAGGCTTCAGTCCAATCAAACTCTACTTTGTTGAGGTTAGGTTAGACAAACCGAATTTGTACCCATATTGCTCACCATTGCATGGTTTGTTTTGTGCTTCGGGAAATCAGATCTGTTCCTCATAGAGCGCACCTCACACCAACCTCATAGCTCTTTCAGCTGTGCATTGAGAACATCTCCCACACTTGATTTTCACATTCATGGGAAGATGTTCCAATGCATGGCTGTGATGTAATATGAGGTTGGTGTGAGGTACAATCTGGAGCAAATCCAATTTCTTTCTTAAGATGACCAAATCTTACATGTCCGAGAAAGTCTTAGTCATGCTTTTTAGGATAAATTGCTGAAACCCCCCATAAAGTTTGGTAATTACAATTACTTTCCCTTAACTTTATGACACAGTTGTAAGTAGACCCCCTTTGTTAGAATTTGTTAACAAGAGGCACAAAAATGTCCAAAATACCCATGCATTTACTATTGAGGTTGGTTTCTACAGAAAAACAATACAAACTTTATAAACAATAAAAAAATGAGAATTTAAAAATGCAGTTTTACCTTTGAGCAATTGATATAAAGCACAAATTTTAAAAAGTAAATCATTTTCAAAAAATGATTGGAAAGGTTTGGGGTTGCCATTCATATGAAGAGAAAATTTGGAAAAATAAGCATTTAGGTCAAAAGCACCACATGGGTATTTTGGAAAATTTCATGCCTCTTTAGAGGATTCAAATAAAGGGATCTAATTGTAACTATGTCATAAAGTTCAGGGGAGGTAATTACAATTATCATATTTCAGAGGAGGTTTCAGCAACAATCAAAAACTTCAGGGAAGATTTCAGCAATTTACCTTTTTTTTATTTTAATAAGATGTCATTGGCTTGTCAATAGGTTGGGTTGGGTCGGATCAGGGTTGAACATGACCCCAAACCAATAAGAAAACACCAGACCCATTCCTAACCAAAACCTCATAAGGTCCATAAGTAGAACCAGAACCAACCCTCTTACGTCTGAGCCAATGAGATTCCATTATAACTGACAGGCCTTTAACATAATAATTTGGCAGGGAAGCCATGAGAAATATATATAGGGGCTGTTTGATAATGGCTGAATTTTCTGAACCAAAACACTTATTACTTTGTCTTTTAGTGGATAAAATGGTTAAATAATAAAGTATTCAATGCTATTATTATCTATATATACAACTTTTTGAGCTTCAGCAATTAAGGAGCCTACAATTTCCTTAGCTTCTTAAAAAGACAAAGCAATAAGCTTGTCAGTTAAGTCATTTCAGCTGTTATCACTTATCCAACAGCCCCTTAATATATTCGACCAAAATTAGTAAACCCAATCCCGTTTTTAGAGATTTGTCCAGTTCTATGATCCTGAGATGAGTAATGGTTGAATGGAGTTTGGATCTCCTCTCTAACACAAAATCCCTTCCCAACACATTCCAACATGATTTATGCCCACACATTTCAAGCACGACTTAGGATCTCCTTCCACAAAAAACTGTCCCAACACATTCCAGCATGACCTGTGTCCACACATCTCATCCATGGTGGGTCTCGTTTTTTATGGTGAGACACGCAGACAGATATAATTTAAGAAACTATAACCGTGTTGAGACAGTTTTTGCTAGGAGATTCCAACTCAAATCACATCCCATCAATGTGTACAAAACCAGACGAGATCATCTGCCCACAAAGTACGCCCCACAGTCCATCCCATCCGTGCATTGGGAGTATCTCCCCATGACAAGCACGAGAGTAGTTCACATCTCTCCGCCTCACATGGGGCCACCCCACAGCACATCCCCGCCGTGGGGCACGCTTTGTGGGCAGCCAATCCGATCCGGTACAAAACACGTTTGAGATCCGTGGATATAGATCAAATTGGACCAAGTTGGAAAGATTTCCGTTGGGAGGAGATCCGGTCTACTTCTGAGAAGTCAAAGACTCAAAGCGATCCTTTTTACCACCAAAGTGCTTTTATCTGCTGCGTGGAGACCAAACAGGAACATATATCAACATGATGTCTGGGTCAGGACAACTACTGTCAGATGTGGAGATGGTTGAACCGGTAAACCACAGACCCAGTAAACTTGCTGAGTCCCGATTGCCTGAACGTTTTCAAGAGTTACCGGATAAACGATTAAATTCCATGTTAAACCAATAGACGGTCGACTCAGTGAGCTTTCTGATTTTGCCTCAACCGGATTCCGGTCTGACAACTGATCAAGAGAAATAGAGCTCTCTCTTATCTCTAGTTTGCTGATGACTGATGTTACTTTCCTGTTTGTAAGTTGCCATGGCCCTTGGGTCCACTGTCCACTCCACTTGCATTCTTTCAGAAACCCCTCCAAGTGAGCCACAAGGAATCAATCTTCTTAGGTGGAATTATTATGTAATAAAGAATAGCAGTATTGTTCATAAATTATCCGCAGTAAACTCCATATACTCATAAGTCGGAAATCCCTCCGGACCATTAATTTCCATGCAGTCTGAATAAAGTTCTAAGGAAACCTGGGGATCTCACCAAACCATCAACATTTCAATTTTTTTTTTTCAATCAAGAATACTTGATCATAATTGATAAAACTTGGCCCCCAACATAAACAAGCATATAGGAAAATAACTCTAAAAGAATGCAAAAATATTATGTATTTCCAGGGATGATTTGTGATGCATGAATCCCTCCAAAGTATAAAGAAAAGACAATGAAGCTGTACAACAAAGGCCAAAGTGCAAATGTTGTACATGGAGGGAAGCTGAACACTATCCCAATTACAATGTTCCTTGAGAAAATTGGAGCAATCTTTGATCTGAAACCCCACCTGGTAAGAAACCTTCCTTCAGTTCACCTGCACTTGGACCCAACCCCACTCTATAATACTCAGTTAAGATATTAAATCAATAAGTGATCATTCCTCACTTAAACACAAACTGATGTGGCTAAACCTCTGTGGAAGAAGGTTGCATAGGAAGAGCACCATGCCATAGTGCTGCTACCTGGAAGAATTAATAACAGCTGTTTTTATGGGTTTACTGCTAGGTTGAGGATCTTTAGCTGACTTAGAAGCTACATCAATTGCAATATTCCCCACACCCGCCTCCATTGCCTCTCTCTCATCCTTCTCCCTCTTTTTCTTCTCACAGATACCATCATCCACAGCCTCAGTTTGAACAGAGGGCAAAAAAGGTTCAAGAAGCCAAGGTCCTGCACTAATCCAAGGATGAGTAAGGCATTGTCCTGCTGTTGGCCGCTTCTCAGGGACAAAATCCAGTATGGGGACCAGGAAATCTGCCATGCCATTTGCATCTTGCTCACTGAATTCATATTTCTCCATAAGCACCTTATTAAGGGGCCAGAAACGTAACCGGCGAATGTGCCTCAAGTCCCCATACCTGTTGAAGAAGTCTCGGGAATACCGTCCACCTAACGCAATCTGAAAGGGAATTTTGTTGACAAATTTAAAGCCATGAAACATTCAAAACTGAGGTGCAGAGTGTGACATAATCTGTTTACCTTGCGTGGCATCATTCCAAGAAGCTCCATCATTAATGCCAAGTGATCCTGTAAACAACAAAGATTCAGTCAAAAACACACTCATACCTTGAACAGAAGACCTTTAACCTAGCTTCAACATACACATATGCATAAATTATCCATCAACCACAAGGAACAAAACTATCACATTTCTAAAACTACAAAATTGTTTTGCCAAACAAATACCAATTTAATGAATATAATTTGTAGCTAGGAAGTATGTGTGCAGAGTCTTGCAAAAGTACTTCATTCAGAGAAAGGACATCTATTGCTACATAAAGCAGATATCCCGCTTCTGAAAGAAGCTTCAAAACATACAGAAGAACTATATAAACTAGTCTTCCTATCTTTTCTGTCCACAACTAGTACCACAAACAACCTTTGACTTTCCACTTGTCTATATAAACTAGAAACAAAGTCACTGAAATATGGCTTTTAATTAAAACAACCCTGGTTACTCCTTTTTAATGCAATACAAGTCCACAATCTACCCAAGTAAATTGCATGATACAAACTCCTAGACCATATGGATTTCATCATATCTAATCCAGGCATAAGAAAACACAGGATTTAAGAACAAAACAAGGAATCAGAAAATTTCTAATTATTTTAGAAAATATCCCAGACTGCCAGTGAAAAATCTGAAGTTGAGCAAAGCAGCTGAAGGATAGCAGAATGATAGACTACCCATGTAACTGAGCAGTAACACTTTTCAACACTATTACCATAATATCTTATGATAAGCCATGATTCCAAACCATAGACCTAGTGGAGTGTGCACATGTTATGAAACCATAAACCAACCTCACATAAGAAACGGGAGATTCTGTGGAAATAATGCATCATGGGAGGGATTTAATTTAAGAAGTCTGAGGACATCAAAGACAACTTATTAGGGAGGCTATGTCAGTATGTATGATTTTGTATTTCAAAGCAAAAACAACTGCCATATCAGCAAAATCATATTGTTTTTGCTGATGTGGCAACTGTTCTTGTTTTGAAAAACAAAGCCATAAATATAGGCAGTTGGATCTGAACTGACCCAGACATGAGTTAAAAGCACAAGACCCACAGGAAAGGCTGCTTAACCTGCCTGACCAGATTAAATGAACAATGGAGTTCCCTAGTTTTCAATATTTAGTACCTTAACAGTTGACAGAATTCTCCGCAAAGACATCACTACCCAAGCAAAACTGCAAAAGTAAGCTGGGGTGCCCTGATTAAAAACTTTCAATTCCTGAAAAATAGTTAAGATCCAGATGTTGAGGATTCACAAGAGAAGATGACATTCTTCTTGAATCTCCAGTTAGGTCAATGAATGTTCAGTTGGTTAAATGAATGCTTTTATCAAAACTTGTCCAACTGATACCCAACACAGGATCAGTTAGTTCAGAGGATTCAGTGGGAACAACTGAAAAATCCCAGTTTTTTTGCACCCCCTTTAGTAATCTGATTATATCTATTCATCTACCTTGTTCCTTGTTCTGTTATATAAAGTGGAGCATCATTCTTATATATTCCAACCCCCCCCCACCTTATTCTTATGCATTTTCTATTCAATAAGGAGTGTCATTACAGCTTCAAATAATATACCTCTAGTTATGTTTTGTCATGTTTAGAATACAAAGATCCATTGTTGTTTAGCCTTCAATGAACTCATTGTTAAATTAACAGGTTTGACGGCTTCATGGAAACACTACTGAAGAAGTGAAGATATACGAAAGGACACAACATAAAAAGCCATTGTAAACCAAAATGGCAAAAGTTTGAAACACAAAAAGGACAAAAAGAAAAAGAAAAACAAACATTTCCCTTTCATTTTTTCTTTATTAACTTTTTGTGGATCAATGACTACAAAGTTCTACTAAAGGCATAAGAAAGAACAATAAATAGCATCTTAATTTGTGCCTTCCAACAACAATAAAAAATAATGAAATCTTAAATAAGTGATACGAATGAGAAGAATTGCAATTAATAGCGTCTTAATTTGTGCCTTCCAACAAGACCAAAAAAAATGTATTCCCTAGTCAAAAACGAGTTTTTGGACCTTATTTGAACTTAACAATTTTTTGATCAATTTATTTGAACCTAACAATGCATAACACATTTAATTCCCAGCACCAACTCATGAACTAGTCACCTATTTATCTTAGCATCCCAGGCTTGGTCATAAACCCTGAATAACAAAAAGAACAAAACCTTCTATTTTTGCAAAAACAGCTTCATGTTTTACATGTTGCCATTTTGTGATTTAAGGGATCCATGATGAACAAGGCCCATGACGCTAGCATGCTCTTAAGGTCTCGAACTAGATCTACATTTATGCATACTCCATTGAATCCTTTGGAGATGCATAGTCAATGCAGGCATATGGGAAAGGGAAAGCCACCATTTAGGAAGGAATCAAATTTCTTCAAATCCCTGCACCAGTTGCTCTTGTCATGAATAATGAATAAGAAGAGAAGAGAGCATAGGAGAGTTATTGGGTCTAACAATAAAACACGACAAAATCTTGTCTCTCTTTAATGAGCATGGTTATCAAGGTGTCACCTAGGTGCCCACCTAAGTGAAAATTTACAAGGCAGGCATCCTATTATAATAATATTAGCATGGTTGCATCTTATTACTATGCATAAATACAATCTATTATATACTATGTATCAATGTTTTAAAATGCAGAGGAATGATGCGAGGCATTCCACTACGTGAGATGTAGTTCAGAACGTAAGAGGCGTAAGCCTCCTTAAGAGGAGGGGGATGAGGATGAAGAAAAGGAAGGAGAATCCCATCTTTCTCTTTTTTAATAAAGATATTTTATAAAGAAGAACGAAGATACATAACACTAGCTGAAAGGGCCCCCAGCACACACACACACACACACACACACACACACACACACACACACACACCAAAAAAAAAAAGTAAATTGGGGTGCATTGAAAAGGGAGTGGGGGGGTCTAGGCCAAAGGGGGTCTGGGGGTTCCTCCCCCGACCCAAACTTTTTTCCCGTTCTTTTTCCTTCCCTTTTCTTTTTTTCTTTTTCCATTTTTCTTCTTTTTCTTTCCCTTCCTTCCTTTTCTTCTTTCTTTCTTTCTTTTTCCTTTTTTTTCTGTCCTTTTGTATGAGGTGTTTGTGAGGCACATGAGGCATACACATCTAGCAGCCTCATGCAAAAGGCGTATGAGGCATACGCCTCTTGTACCCATGGTTCGTAATTTCAATATCGATGAACATTTCTCCATGTAGAGTTGGAGAAATTTCACTAATCTCTGCATACGCCTCTTGTACCCATGGTTCGTAATTTCAATATCGATGAACATTTCTCCATGTAGAGTTGGAGAAATTTCGCTAATCTCTTTAAGATATTTGAAAAATCTAAAAAATCAAGAAAGTTCTCCATAAACATGGAATTAGTTAATAAACCTTCAAGAGATCATTAGAAGAAATATAATACATATAGGGCTCAAAACCATAGGCCATAGCAAAAAACTTTATAAATCAAGTAGGAAAAATTACGAGACTATAATAGGTATGTTTCTTTTGTCTCCCATTTGGTGTTTAGACATCTTCTGTTCCTTATATGTGTCAATTATTTTCCATTTTAACTTTCATCTTTATTGTTGATATATGTTTTGATTAGATTGAGAATACTCTTTTCTAGTTATGCATTTTTCTTTTCCTTTTGAATTATAATGATTTAGTAAGTGAATCATATAAACGTAGTAAGCCAATTATCCAATCAACAATTCCCTGCTAGTTTTTTAGGAAAATATTTTTGAAAAATATGATGATTTTAACAAAATATTGAAAAGTTTTTAATAATATTGATAATTATGAGGTCTGCGGGAGGCTGAACTTCTTTGTGTCACAAAGTTGCTTTCTTCTCTTGGCAATGTTTGTTTAGGCCCTTCTTCTTTTGATAAGAGAGTATGGGCCCCTACTTCCCAGGGTTCTTTTACTTGTGCTTCTTTTTTTCAAGTACCTGTGTTCTAATGTTGTGCTTGGGTCTCCTTGTGCGAGAAGTTTGGGCCAAGCCTATTCCCCCTAAAATAGATGTCTTTCGTTGGGAGGTGTATCATGTTAAGATTAATACTTTGGAAAACTTAGAAAAGAAAAAGCCTTTTTTGTGTCTATCCCCAAACTGGTGTATATTGTGCAAAACTCATAGTGAGGACGGCTACCACATACTGATTTCCTGCCCCTTTGTTGCAGCTCTGTGGGATTGGATTTCTGATTTGTTTGGTTACAGGTGGATTCTGCCATCAGAAGTAAAATTGTTGTTTAGCTCGTCTACCTTTGCTTGGCCAACAAAAAAGGAAAATGCATGTGGAGATGCCTTAGAGCAGACACGCTGTGGACTATTTGGTAAGAAAGGAATTCTAGAACCTTTCTTGAAAGGAGAGAACTTTTACAGTAATGAAGTATATTAACTAGAGCTATACACTGTCTAAGAACCCTAGACTTACTCTTTTTTCCTTTGCTGACTTTTGGAGAAGCTGGGCTGTAATAGCTAACATGTCTTCTAAGAAAAATAAATCTGCAGCAATTTGGGTACCTCCTCCAGAAGATTTTATTAAACTGAATTTTGATGCGAGCAGCCAAGGCAATCCAAGACTATCAGGGATTGGAGTCTTGAGGACTGAGGAGAGTAATATCGTATCACTGTTTTCAGGCCCAGTGGGAGTAGGTGATTCAACAAGGGCTGAGCCGTTGGATGTTGTACATGGAATTCAGATTGCCAACCAACTTGGGATAGAGAAATTACTGATTGAAGAGGACTCTAAGGTGATTGTAGGTGTGGGTTGGTTGTTGAACCTTGATTCAATTACTTGGACCTATAGGGATCCTATGAAAAAAAACAAAATGGTTGACAAGACAAATGACAATTAGAGTCCAATGTGTCGGTAGGCCGGCAAATGCTTTCGCTGACTTTCTTGCCAAACAAGGGGTATCTAGGGAAGAGCCAAAATCTCATTTGTAATTATAATGAATGGGCCAAAATCTCCTTGCTACCCTAATTTAAGTGTGGCCCCAACAACTTTTTCTGATAATAAAATAAAAGTCTCGTTAAAATAAAAAGAGATACGAGAGGAAGGTGATACGACATAACCCAAGTGAAAAAAAAATAGACCCCTGAAACAACTACCAACTGAGAAACATCCAAACAAAGGATCCAGATAAAACAATGCTCAAACTCAAAAAAGTACATATCCATTGGGGATCAACCAACAACATTAAAGCCAACACTCCCCCTCCCTCCTTCAATCAACTATGCATGTTAACACAAGGCCACTCCTTCAAGATGCAAAATGGAAATAGTAGAAGATTAAGACTGTAATCAGTCTTGAATCCTAATAGGTTTTAGGTTTGCAAAACAGAAGAAAAGAGAGAGAAAGGAGAGAGAATAGAAGAGAAACAAGAGAACACAAGTTGTTGAAAGAAGGGACAGATTCTTACAGATCTGCCGCCGCCACTCTCTTAATATTTATAGGTTATGTTTAGTACATAATGGAAAGGACACATCTGCCCTTGGTACTTACATAATAAATAAAGTAAATAAAAACTGAAATAAATAACAACTAAATTAACAAACTGACTCAAACTATCACTACTATAACTAAAACAAATAACTACATTGCTGTCCTACGAACACAGTGGAGACCACTGCAATGGGGCCCACATCAGTGTTTCCCACTCCCCCTCAAGTTGGGAGTAGATATCTATCATGCCCAACTTGGATAGGTCTGTCTCTAACTTCTTCCTTGGTACAGCCTTGGTGAAGATATCCGCGAGCTGCATATTAGATGTGATGTACGGAAGACACTTCTTGTGATGTGACCCTTTCTCGCACAAAATGTCGATCAACTTCGATATGTTTAGTTCTGTCATGCTGCACTGGGTTGTGGGCTATATTAATAGCTGCCCGATTATCACAATACAACATTAAGGGCTTTTCATAGTCAATACCCAACTCTTCAAGTAGTGACTTCAGCCATAAGATTTCAGCCACTCCATTAGCCATTGACCTGTATTCCGCTTCAGCACTGGAGCGGGAAACAACACTCTGCTTCTTACTCCTCCAAGAGACAAGGTTACCTCCCACCAGGGCACAATATCCAGAGGTAGACCTTCTGTCATTAACACTTCCAGCCCAATCGGCATTTGTATAGACTTCCACCCTCATGTGATTATTGTTCTTGAGCAATATACCTCTACTCGGGCATCTCTTCAAGTATGCTAATATTCTCTCTACCGCAAGAAGATGAGAAGTTCTAGGGGAGTGCATGTACTGGCTAACAACACTAACTGCATAGCTGATATCCAACCGAGTGAGGCAGAGATATAGAAGTTTTCCAACCAACCGTTGGAACATAACTTTGTCTTCAAGAGGCTCCCCACCCTCTGCACTAATCTTGTGATTCTGTTCAATGGGTGTATCAGCCGGCTTAACACCCAACTTTCCAGTTTCCGCCAACAGATCTAGAACATATTTTCTCTGAGAGATAAAAATCCCCGGCTTGGATCTAGAAACCTTAATACCCAAAAAGCATCGTAGTGCACCAAGATCTTTCACCTCAAACTCTTGATGAAGGAGCTATTTGAGAGACTCAATCTCATGATTGTCATTTCCTGTCACTACAATATCATCAACATATACTGCTAGTAGTGTCAGAGAGGACTCCATCCTCTTGATGAATAGTGTATGATCTGACTGGGCCTGTTCATAACCAAACCTTCCAAGAGCTAATCTGAACCTATCAAACCAGGCTCTAGGTGACTGCTTCAAGCCATACAATGCCTTGTTTAGTCGGCAAACCTTCTTACTTGTCTCTGTATCATAGAATCCAAGAGGCAACTGCATGTAAACCTCTTCTTGTAAGTTTCCATTCAGAAAGGCATTTTTAACATCCATCTGAAACAGGGGCCAAGAATAATTTGCTGCAAGGGATAACAAAACTCGAATTGTGGTCATCTTGGCTACTGGGGCAAAGGTCTCCAAGGAGTCTATACCATAAGTCTGAGTGAACCCCTTTGCAACCAGCCGGACTTTGTACCTTTCAATAGAGCCATCAGCATTATGCTTCATAGTGAACACCCATCTGCATCCCACCGGTTTCTTTCCTTTTGGTGGGTCAACCAGTGCCCAAGTATTATTCTTCAACAAGGCATCCATTTCGACTTGCATTGCATCTTTCCATTCTGGAACTGATAAGGCTTCTTACACTGTTCTTGGAATAGGGACATCGGCAATGGAAGTGAGATAGGACCGGTAAGATGGTGATAGACGACCATAGGATAAGAACTGTGAGATGTTGTGAGCTGTAGAAGTGGTGCAATGTCGTTTCCCTTTGTGAATGGCAATAGGGAGATCAAGGTCATCCATAGGAGGGGAAGTGGCAACAGTGAGAGGTATCTCAGTAGGCTCTGGATCTGGAGCCGCAGAAGGAACTGGAGCTGGCCGGGACTGCCGAAGACTAGGATCAACCTGCCTGCATCGCCTGTGATAGACTCTCAACTCCAGCTCCCTCTGACCACCCTCACCACTACAACCTTCATTACCTAGTGGAATAGGTAAAGGAACAGCCCCACTTCTACCAGCCCCACTTCCACTCTCACTGCTCTCCCCCTGAGGAAAGAAACTCAAAACAGCCCCACTCTCACTGCTCTCCCCCTGAGGAGAAACCCTAGGATAATAGGGTGTCTCCTCAAAGAAGGTGACATCCATGGAAACAAACCGTTTCCCTGAAACCGGATCATAGCAGCAATAACCCTTTTGAGTTTGTGCATAACCAAGGAAAATGCATTTGGAGGCCTTAGGTTCAAACTTGGAATGATGAGGCCCGAGAAGCTGAACAAAACAGGTACAACCAAAGGTTTTAAGGGGAACATTGAACAACTCCTCATTTGGGTATAGAAGGGAAAAGGGGGTTCTCATATCAAGGTCCCGGGAAGGAACTCGATTAATGAGATAAACTGTCGTGAGGATAGCATCACCCCAGAAGCGAATAGGTACATTGGAGGTAAACATAATGCTTCTAGCCACCTCCAAGATATGCCTATTCTTCCTTTCGGCAATGTCGTTCTGCTGTGGTGTATAAGGGCAAGTGCTCTGGTGAATAACTCCATGGCTAAGAAGGTAGGAGGTCAATGGCTGAGCAAAGTATTCCTTTGCATTATCAGACCTAAGGACTTTGATTTTGGTCCCAAACTGAGTGAGAACCATCTGATGGAAGTTTTGGGTCAGAGCAGGAACCTCATCCCGAGAACACATAAGATAGATCCAAGAAAAGCGGGTATGGTCATCAACAAACAGTAGAAAATATCTGTACCCACCCATAGAAGAGATATGATATGGCCCCCAAACATCAGTATGCACAATATCAAAAGAGGAATTACTCCTTTTATTACTTAAAGAATAAGAGGTTTTACAATGTTTAGCAAACTCACAACTCTCACACCTTAACTTTGATAACTCAACAGACTCAAATAAAGCAGGAAACAGACTCTTCAAAGACTTAAAAGACAAATAACCTAATCGGTTATGCCAAAGCATAACCGAACTCACAGACTGGGAAACAAAAGATTTATTATCCACTGACACCTCCCGACGAGAACTCTCTCCAAGCAAATAGATCCCGTTCGTCTCACGGCCAATCCCAATCACCTTCCTTGTCTCCAAATCCTAAAAAACACATCGGTCAGGGAAAAAGGTTACTGAACAGTTCATGTGTTTGGTAATACTACTAACTGAAAGCAGGTTAGTATCAAGCTTAGGAACATGCAAGACAGAAGATAAAGAGATAGTATCCGATAGCTTGATGTCCCCCTTGCCCGAAATGGGAACAAGAGAGCCATCAACAATGGATACTCTATCTCGGCCAAAGGACAAGTTATAAGTGAACAAAGATGACAAGCTAGTCATATGGTCAGATGCACTTGAATCTATTACCCAGCAGTGATCAGTATTACCTGGAGCTGAAGCATGGTAAACTGAAGCTCGAGTACCTGAATGTGCAAATGCAGATGTGGTAGGAGCTAATGGTGATTGAGATGGCTGAGCTGAACTCCCAACTTCCTTTTCCAACTGTATGAGGGCAGCCCGAACAACAGCTAAAGTCTCGAGGAATGTGCTTGATGAGGATGTTGAATCAGTGTTCACTACCATATGAGCATTACCCTTCTTATTTCTTAGTTTTGCTGGGACCAAGTGAGGATGTAGCTTCCAACAAGTATCTTTAGTGTGTTTGGGTTTCTTGCAATGTTCACATACTAGATCCCGTTTATCTTCCTTCTTCCGATCCCTTTCTGAGTCACCCCCTGGCTTGGGTTTAGTAGCTGTCAAGGCTAGGAAAGAGGGTTGAGGCTGCATCATGACTTTCCTCCTGGTCTCTTCACTATGCACTAGGGAGTATGCTTGAGAGAGGGCCACACTATCTCTTGTCAATATCTGTTGTCGCACAATGTCATATTCTAAATTCAAACCAGCCAGAAACTCAAATACCCTATTCGTCTCGACTTGCTTTCTGTGAGTCTGTACATCTTTGGGACTCTCCCACTCAAGGGTCTCTAGATGGTCAATCTCATGCCACAAGGATTTCAAGGTAGAGAAGTAGACAGAAACTGGATTCTCTCCTTGTTTAAGGTTGTTCACCTCACACTTCAATTCATAGGCTCTAGCAACATTAAGGGGTTGGGAATAGGTTTCTTTCACAACATCCAATATCTCTTTGGCTGTCTTTGCCCACAAGTAATTTCGGCTGATATGTGGCTGCATAGAATTACACAACCATGCCATAACCAAATAGTTCTCTTGAACCCACTTGGTGTATGTTGGGTCCTCCTTGGAAGGTTCTTTCACATCTCCCAAGAGGTAACCCAGTTTTCCCCTTCCTCCAATAGCCATCATGGCTGATTGCGCCCACTCCAAATAATTTGACCCATCAAATCTCATAGTTGTAATCTGAAACCCGGTTTCAGATACACTACCATAACTGTGGTTTCCAAAACTACTTTCTCCCTGACCCTTAAACTCCATCTTTGATCAAGATTTGGTGGCTACAAAATGTTAGAGCAACTATACCAGAAAACAGAGCCAAACAAACAAGTCTGAAATCTGATCCGAAACCAACACAAATCTGATTTGATCTGAAATCTGATCTGATCCGATTTGAAACCAACCCAAATCTGATCTGAAATCAATCGCCTATCACAGTATATGCAAGAAATCAACTCAAATCTGATCTGAAATCAATTGGCATGCACAGTACCAGGCAGCCTATCAATCTGAGATACTATTTTCTGAAATCACTACTGTGGGGCCCACTGCTGCGAGAGCAAAATTAGGGTTTCAATTGTAGGTCTGAAGTGCTCAACTGCACTCTCCAAGCAGTCCGCACAAGTGGGACTTGTCGTAGGGCAATATGAAACCCTAAAAACTAATCACCTTTGAAGAGGGGGGTTCGGCCCAACAGTCAAACCCTAGAAACAAACTTAAACACAGTTCGGCAAGCCAAACCCTAGAACAAACTTGAACACAGTTCGGCCCCTCTTTCTAGATAGGTCCAACCTATCTCGATTGATTGCAGTCTCTGAAACTCGGTAAAAAAAAAAACTTACTTATGTACTTCAGTTTACTGTCTTCTAGGGTTACCTGAACCCTAACCTTCGCTGCCTCTTCCTGATTACCAACTCTCTTCAAGCCGCGGCAAGTCTTCAACTGCTGTGAACCTCTCCTGGTAATCTCCAAGATTCAGCCACCGAAAAACTTTTTCAAAGCTTCCAGCCTAGCTAGTCCTCATGTGGTCGGTTGGACTAGACACACATGAGAAGCCCTAGATAGGCTCTGATACCAAGTAGAAGATCAAGACTATAATCAGTCTTGAATCCTAATAGGTTTCAAGTTTGCAAAACAGAAGAAAAGAGAGAGAATAGAAGAGAAACAAGAGAACAGAAATACCCAACCACCTTTGAGGACCAAGTTTCGTCCTTATCGTCAAAAAATATCTTCTTGACCACCTTCCTTGTTCCAAATCCCCCCCCCCTATTCTGCTTTTCTTCATGCTTTCTTCCTTTCTTTTCCTTTCAAAATCTTCAAATGCTCTCCAAGCAAAAGCCTCTCCACCCAAGAAGAACAAACCTAAGGACTTGCCAACCTCCACCTCCCTATCAATGATTTTCCTTATATCCAAACTCCCCTTTTTCACTTCCTCTGCCTCTAATGACACCTCAGCACCCTTCTCTTCTCCTCCACTCCACCCCCCCCTCTTTCTCTTCTAAGGGTCCCCTTCTCTCCAACTTCCTTTGGGATAAATACACTGAAAAATTCCTCTCCAAACTAAGGTCCTGCAAAGTGTGATCCCAACAATTTAACTAAAATAGAATTAATAAATTAACTATAGGGCTCTTCCATCAAGGCCCACCTACTCCAAGTTGGATAGGTTTCTGTTCTCTTTGGATTGGAAATAACACTGGGGAAATTTAGACCCTATGGCTCTTCCAAGATTGACCTTTGACCATTGGCCTATAGTGATTTGCAAGGAGGAAAGAAGGAATGGTGGACCTGCCCCCTTTAGATTTGAGAATATGTGGTTGCTCCATCCTGGATTCACTAAAAGAGTAAGGGAGTGGTGATATGAGTGCAACCCAGTGGTGGATTGGGAAGGAATGAGGTTCCATAGGAAGCTACAATTTTTGAAAGCAAAGATCAAGGAGAGGAATCAATTAGTGTTTGGAAGGCTTGAAGAAAGGAAGAGAACCTTGATGAACAAGATCGAGAGCCTTGACTTGAAAGAAGAAAGGGGAGACTTCGGAGAGACAGAGAAGGAACAAAGAAAAGGCTTGAGAAGTCAGCTTGAGGACAGACTACATAAAGAGGAAATTAGTTGGAGGCAAAAATCTAAATGTAAATAGCTACAAGAAGGAGATAGAAATACCAATTTCTTTCATTCTTTGGAAAATGGGAGGAAAAGGAGAAGTTCTATCTCCAAACTGGAGATAGATGAAGTTGAGTTGACCAAAGAAAGAGCTCTAGAGTCTCTTTGGTAATTTGTTAAGGTCCGTGGATCTACCTCCATGGTTTCCATCAACCTAATAACTACTTAACAGTCCCCTTCCACTAGCAACTCACTCTAACCTGAGATGCAGGCTAATTTTAAGCCTTGAAGTAGTGAGAGGAGTTCCACTCTAAGAGATATTCCATCTCCAACTGGACTTAAATACCTGAGCAATATATTACCCATATGATTAGCTATTGTAAAACAGTTGGTCAATTAAAAAAGGCCATTACCCAATGTTGGTCCCAGCTATCTGGGGTCCTGGGAGGGATGGATTGGACAAAGTGGTCTTTCTCAGGCTCAAACCCGCATTCTCACGCTTGACAGCCCAAGATCTTACATTACATTAAATAATGGCCCCTTACCTTTTCTATAGTTAAGATTATGCAAGTATCTTTGAAACAGTATTGCATGGACTCTCCTAAATGGATGATCCATCAGTGCTGAACACAAGTGGGATTCAGAGCCTTTATAGATTCTTGAAGTTGAAGATACTTCTACATAACACTTTCCTTTTTCTCCTTACTCATTTGACATAAATGAAAAGCTACTTCATATGATGAATGTCATTTTTCCCATAAAATGTGGGAAGCGCAGAGGGGTTGTTGAGTCTTAGGGATCCTTCTATCTGCAGTTTAATTTCTGCTCATATTGGGAGGTTCTCAATCTCATTAATTGTGAAACTTCCTGATGGTAATATTTGTCAAGTCACAAATGTCTATGGTCCGACAGATGGAATCTTTTTTTCGTTTTTTGATCAGCACCCGACAGATGGAAATCTTCAAGAGGATTTTTGGAAAGAATTGGTTGAAGTGAAGGGTAGTCTATCATCCATGGGCCATTGGTGGAGACTTCAATGTCATTCTAGCTGCTGTAGAAAAAAAGACCAGTGGTAGGAGGTCAAGAGGGATGCTTCAATTTTCTGATTTCATCAACAGATTTGAGCTGATTGACTTCCCTCTTTAGGGCAGCCGATTTACTCAAACTAACAATCAAGACACTCCCACCCTGGTGAGATTGGACAGGTTTTTGGTGTCCTCGAATTGGGAAGAACTTTTTCCTGATTTTAGGCAGACTTATCTCCCTAGGCCTATCTCAGATCATTGCCCAATTCAGCTGCTCTGTGGATTTAGAGGAAAAATCAGCGCACCCAATTCAGCTGGTTTGAAGATGAGAAGATTATTCCCTTGTTGAAGACTGTATGGAATGATTTGCAGGTGGCAGGTACTAGCCCTTTCATTTTTGCAAACAAACTTGGTGCAGTTAACAAGAGGCTGAAAATCTGGAAAGCAGAGAATAATTTGAATTCTGAAACTGAAAAGAGAAATTTGTTTAGTCTTATTAAGGAAATTGATGCTGCAGAAGAAGTAGGTCTTTTAACTGAGGAAAGCAAAATGAAGAGGTCTCAAGAAAAAATCAAGAATGATAAGTTGGCAGTAAAAGAAGAAATCAAGTGGAGGCAAAGAGCTAAAGTGGCCTAGTTAAAAGAGGGGGATAAAAACACTCATTTTTTTCATGAAATGGCGAATGCCAGAGCAAGAGTTTCTCCAATTAGTAAGCTGGAGTGGGAGGGCAGATTGGGGGAATGTAATGCAAGAGTTTCTTCAATTAAAGGTAATGGCTACTAATTTCTATAAAAACCTCTATAAAGAGAATTGGCCTATCAGACCCTTTCCAAGAGGCCTTCCTTTAAAACAGTTGAATGAAGAGCAGTCCTATCTCATCAAGAGACCCTTTTTGGAGGAGGAAATTAAAGTGACCATATCTGTGTTGGCGGCTGATAAGTCACCAGGGCCGGATAGGCTTACCAACCTATTTTATGTCAAATGCTAGGATTTTGTGTAGGAAGATATTTTGAGAGTATTTCAGGCATTTTATGATAATGCTTCCCTTCAAAGAAGCTTAAATACTACCTTTATCACCCTCATCCCAAAAATTGAAGGGGCGGTTAACATTAAAGATTTCAAGCCAATCAGTCTCTTACATAGTTTCTACAAGATCCTAGCTAAAGTACTTGCCGAGAGAATGAAAGGGGTGTTAGGAAATGTTATTCATATAATCAAAGTGCTTTTGTACTAGGCAGACAGATGCTTGATTCTGTTCTATTTGCAGATGAGCTTATTCACTCAAGAAGAAGAGAGGGCTCCCCCGGTTTGATTTGCAAACTGGACATTGAAAAAGTCTATGATCATGTCAACTGGAGGTGTATTGATTTGGTGTTGCAGCATATAAAGTTTGGGCAGAAATGGAGAAACTGGAGAAAAGTCTGTGTATCCACTTCCAAATTCTCAATGTTGGTTAATGGTCAGCCAGCAGGGTTTTTTGATAGCTCTAGGGGATTAAGACAAGGTGATCCATTGTCGCCCTTGCTTTTTATTTGTGTCATGGAGATTCTCACTTTGTTTTGTAGAAAGGCTGCAAAATCTGGTGAGTGGGAAAGTTTTGCATTCTTTCCTGAGGGAGAAAAAATCAATATCCTCCAATTTGCAAATGATACTTTATGCTTTGTGGATGCTTCTCCATCCTAGTTAGATCTTGTCCTTAGAATCCTATCATGGTTTGAGGTAATCTCTGGACTGAAAGTCAACTGGAATAAAAGGAAAAACATTCCAATGGGTCATGTATCAAATTTAGCTGATTGTGCGGAGGTTCGGGCTTGTCAGACTGAACTCCTCCCGGTGAAATATTTGGGACTGCCGACTGCCGTTGGGTGCAAATTGTCTTGCCTCATCAATTTGGGACCCAGTTATTAAAAGAATGGAAAGGAAGTTGGCTGCATGGAAGGCTAGATATCTCTCAATTGAGGGTAGGGTTATCCTGATAAAAAGTACTCTTTCCAATTTACCTACTTACTTTCTTTCTCTCTTCCCCATCCCAAACAAAGTTGCCAAAAGATTGGAGCAGATCCAGAGAAATTTTCTTTGGAGGGGTTGGGAGGAGGAGAGAAAAGTACATCTTGTAAGCTGGGATCAAGTTTGTCTTCATAAGGCTGATGGTGGGTTAGGGATTAGGAAAGTGAAGAATTTCAATTCTGCCCTGCTAAGTAAGTGGACTTGGAGGTTCTCGGCCGAAAGGGAGGCTTAGTGGAGATCTCTCATTGCAGGTAAATATGGGGTGGAGTGGGGTAACTAGAGATCCAGGGATCCCCCCTAAGTTGGGGTAGTTCCCCTTGGAAATCTATCATGAAAAACTTCTCTTCTGTGTTCATGGAAGGGATTTCTGTCAAGATTGGTAATGGGGATAGAACAAAGTTCTGGAAGGACCCTTGGTGTTTGGATGGGACTCTAATCTTTTCCTCATATTTTTCAGTGTGCTTTTAACCAAGAAGCTTCTGTGGCCAAGTACTGCAATGTGACAGGTGGGTCTCTAACTTGGACTCCCATTTTTAGGAGGGATCTGTTTGATTGGGAATTAAAAGAGATTGTGGTCTGATGGCACTTCTTCAAAATCAGAAGATTGATCAGTAGTTGGAAGACAAATGGAGTTGGAAATGGAATTCAAATGGTGAATTTTCTGTCAAGTCCCTTGCCTCTAAAATGGGTAATTTGGGTCCCACTGATTTTCCTGCTTCTCAGATCTGGAACACTATAAGTCCTTCAAAAGTCAACTTTCTGATTTGGACGATGGCCCTTGATAAATGTCTTTCCAGAGTTAATCTGGTGAAGAGGGGCGTCCAGGTTATGGATCTTTCATGTAGTTTTTGTGTGCAACATGCTGAATCAATAGATCATTTATGTATTCATTGTCCATTTTCCTCTCAGATTTGGGGACACTTTCTCAGAGTCTTGGAGTTCAGTTGGGTAATGCCTAGATCGGTTAAGGATCTCCTCTGTTGTTGGAATGTGAAAGGCCTAACAAAGAAAGGGAGCCTGGTGTGGAGGACTACTCCTGCTGCTGTCTTATGGTCCATTTGGGCTGAGAGGAACAGTAGAATTTTCAGTAAGAAAGCTAAAAGTCCTGAAAACATCATACAGAGAGCTGTGGGCAAGCTGATTTCTTGGATATCTGTAACTGACGAGTTCAAGAATCTGAATTTGTTTTCTTTTTCTTGCTCCAATTTCTGGTGGAAAGTGTAACTGCTGTGGTTTTCAGGCTGCCCTTCTGGGTCTGAACCCAGCTTGTATGTTTTTGAGCTGAATAAAATTACTTTACCTTTTCCAAAAAAAAATTCCCATAAAATGTTACTAATATAAACTTTCAGACCCTTTTTCTATAGGTATATGATGTTAGAATTCAAAATATATTGAGAAGTTCACTATTATTAATTTCTCCATATGCATGTCCACAAGTCCATGACTTTTGTGGTGCTGTGTCAGACTCCTGGACAGATGGTGGATTCCAATTCTTGTGTCTTGTCCATGCAAACTACAGGTAAACGCACAAATAATGCAAATGAATTTCCCAAAGTTAAAAAGCAGTAGGATACTGAATTGAGAAATCCAGAACATCCACAAAGTGCCAAGTACAAAATACATGACCACATGTAATATTCTTCTTTAGCAGTTACTACCCATCCAAAAAAATATTGAAGTTCATCATCATCCATGCTTTGTTCTAAAATATAAATCATCAAGTACCATAACCATGATTCTATGGAATAACTCCGCTGACAGTATGCACCATTGAAAGAAAGGCCAAAGTTGAGAGCAACAGCAAAACATACCTCATCTCTATCAAAGTTGTCACCACTATGAGGATCAAACAGAACGTCACCAGTTGCCAGCTCAAAACATATGCAGGCAAGGGACCAGAGATCTGCTGAAGTAGAGTACTTGGATCCAAGTATAACCTCAGGACATCTATACTGTCTTGTCTGAATGTCACTTGTAAACTGTTTATATGTCCAACAGGCATTCCCAAAGTCAACCAATTTGCACTTCAGGTCCACCGAAGCCAAAAGCTTCTGCCTTGTGGAGCGGCTCCCTCTCCTATGACCCTGCTTTCCTTGATGAACTTCCTTTACCCCATCAGCATTTGATGAGTTCCTTTTGCTGACAGAACTACCAGGTTGGTCCTCCGCAGTATTGGTCTTTGCTTTTACATCACCAGAGGAATCCACTGCACCAGATATCTTGGGATCAGTCTCAGTTTCCTCAGAAACTTCCTTCTCAGAACAACCTTGAGCAGCTTGTTTAGCCTTTCTGCGGATCTTTTTCTTCTGGTTCTTTGTCAAATCCCCATTTAAACTCTTAACATCTTTTGAAGCCTCAAACACAGGCTTGTCCTTAATAGTTGGGAGAATGAGAGGAGCACCTGACTTCCCGGGATCTTTAGCTGGGTCTATCATGGACAAGAGTAAGATGTTCTCTGGCTTCAAATCAGTATGTATAATTGAGAGCTGGCGATGCAAGTAATCCAAACCCACCAAAATGTGAAAGCAAATTTCCTTAACCATGTGGAGTGGCATCCCACGATAGTCACTATACTTAACAAGCGTCAAAAGATTATCACCCAGATACTCAAAAACCATACAGACATGCTGCCCATTTGGACCGGAGTGCTTAAAGTGATCCAAAAGCCTTACGACGCACTTCTTGTCATCTGGGTCCCCTTCTGCAATCTGCTTGAGTATGGTTATCTCATCCATTGCTGCCTCAGTGTAGTGCTGAGCGCTCTTTTGAACTTTCAGAGCTACATATCGCTAACGAATATGCAGAAATAATAGGGAAAAGGAAGAAAAACTCAATATAGAATTCTCTGAAAACCAACGAACTAATGAAAGGTGGATTCTTTTCACATAACTTACATAGAACTATAAAGTTAACAAGTATCAGAAAACAAGGAAAACAGAAGACAAGGAAAGATATTAGGTATTGGAAGCATACAGAATGCTGAGTATCCCAGGCAAGCCAGACAGTGGAGAAATGGCCCCAGCCCAGCTTGCTCTGCACAACGTAGCAGCCGTTCTTGAATGTATCTCCGATCCGAACAGCGTGGTATCCTCCACGCCTGTAATCCTCCGTTCCTTCGTCTTCTGATGTGTAATCGCTGCTCTCGCTTCGGTCCTCCTTTTGGGGGTCCTCCATGAAATGACCCAAAAAAAAACAACAAAAGTTAAAAAGATTTGAAGTGGCCGAATCACCCGCTTAAGCAAATCAGTCCTTCTCGATTGAACCCAAAAAGGAAATCTCCACCAGAACCTCTCCCTCGTTGCCCGGACCAAGAGATTTGTGCTCAAAGAAGAAAACTAGGGTTTTGCAGGTAAAATGTGAAGAAAAAACAAATTGAAAACGAGAGAAAGAGGGACTTAGAGAAATGGAAGAAAGAAAATGACTGCTCTACCTCTACCTCAATCAATTCCTGTATATATATATACATAAAGAAAAAGAGAGAGAGAGAGAGAGAGAACAAAAGTGGAATGTATATGATGTTTTGTCGAGAAAGAGAGCAGCTAAAGATGATGGTGATGATGACTAGTTCGTAATTGTAACTGGGTTGTTGCTCCTTCTAAGCTTTAACCACCTCTCTGTGTAAATTACGATTAAAATTTACTAAAGATGATATTTTGTCAAACAAATAAAGGAATGAATGTACAGGAAAATCGTAGGTTTGCAAATCCAGAGCTGTCGCGCGCTTTACAATCTCAAGACTGCAACTGTGCAACTCGTATGAACTCATTCCGGAGATGTTTTTGGGCAGCGGTTCTCATACATAGAATCAATCAAAGCTGAGGAGAAGCTTTTGGGGCCCGTTTGAAAGGGCTTAAGTTAAGCAGCTTAGCGGAAGCGGCTTTTCGCGCTTTTACCAAGTGTAGGGTGTCTTTGCAGTGGGTTTTCTAATTTCTACCCAAAAAAATAAATTTTTATTACTCAAAAAGGTCAAAAACATGTTTTCTTCTATTTCAAAAACTCATTTGTCAAACCTTGCATTTCATTGTCACCAACAAGATTTTGTTTTATACGATTTTAATTTTATAAATAACGAGATTATAGAATCAAGTGTGAGCCCCAATTTTTCTTGAAATATAAGCAAGAAAGATTGGTCTAAGCTTCATTGTCAATCTTTTTTAAATCAGGCTGCTATGGATTTTACTTTTTGGGTAAATTGCATATTAATATCTTATATTTTGGGGAATGTCCCACTTTAGTACTCAAGCTTCAAAATACGTCATTGTAGTATTATTTGAGCTCTCTTAATTTAGTTTAAAATCGTTAACTATCGTTATATAGCATGTGAAAACATGCAAATATCTTTGGAATTTTGAATAGGTGAGGGAAGCATAAATTTGAAATGGGTATAATAGTCATGTTTAAATCCCTTTTCATTGTGATTGAGCACTACTATTCACTTTATGCCCTAACATTTTTACCAAAGAACCAATGTTTTATTGCCAAAGAAATTACATGAAAAATTGTCGTTCGAGAAGAGGGATTTAGACCGTTGCCATTGTAATCCTTTTTTCAGTTATTCAATCCACAACAAAGTGGAGTTCACTATTACAATTTTCCCTTACTTTCTTTTTTTATTTTTTGCTTTTGTAAGTAACACAATGAAACTTTTAAGGGAAACAAATAATAAAAATGGAACTTTAAAAAAAGAGTTGAGAAAGCAAGAAATACATAGTAAATTAGTAACCCATAATTTAGAAAGCCCAAATTTAGGGCATATTGGAGATGGCAATTTGACCTGCCCCCAATCAAGGTTCTAGCCCACCCATCCTGTCCCAGTTGGGGTGGGCCTTTTGGCCATTGATCAGGTTCAAAGTGGGTTTCAGGAAACTAGAAACTCTAATGACCAAGGGATGAGGAGGATGGTATTTGAGAGAGAGAGAGACTTGTTCTAGGCAGGTTTCACAAAAAAACAAAAAAAACAAAAACAAAAACAAAAAAAAACAAAAAAAACAAAAAAAAAACAAAGATTTGCAAGTAGGAATGATTGGAGCAGCATGGGGCAAATTTAGGGATCCTCGTTTCCCTTGAAATTTCTACCCCAATTTGGGGTGGGCCTTTTGGCCATTGATCAGGTTCAAAGTGGGTTTCAAGGAAACTAGAAACTCTAATGACCAAGGGATGAGGAGAATGGTATTTGAGAGAGAGAGAGAGAGAGATAGAGACTTGTTCTAGGTAGGTTTCACAAAAAAAAAAACAAAAAAAAACAAAAAAACAAAGATTTACAAGTAGGAATGATCGGAGCAGCAGGGGGCAAATTTAGGGATCCTCGTTTCCCTTGAAATTTTTACCCCAATTTGGGCATAGGGTGGGAATGGAATGAGGTATTTAAGTTCGAGATCAGGGACGGGGAATGCAAAACCTGGCTACACTCGACCCTATCACTATTTGTAGCTCATGTGAAACATGATTAGAATGGGTATTAATATTTAAAGTTATTAGCAGGCCCTAACTCTCATTATAGTTAACACATCAAACTGACAAAGGCTTCAAAAAATGTAACACCCTATTAAGCCATGTGTATCATTCGGGGGGATAAAATGCTTGCACTTCTCCTAGGGTTTCTTTGTCAAACACTAGGACCTTTTCTTGGGTTTATAATTAGCTTATTCTTTGTAGTCAAGGTTTTAAAAGGCTAAAGGCGTAGTTGAGGCCTAATGGCCCAAAAGGTGAGAGGCATAAGCCTTAAAGTTTAAGAAAAATTAATTAATGATTGTAAACTGATGAAATTAACATATAATATGCCAAATTAAAATGCTAGAAGGTAGATATATCCATAAACTAGAAATTTATAAGCAATAAGTTTTGGTAGTTAAGAATTAAATAAAATAATAACTAGTCAACTAACAATTATAAACATTTTACATTTCATGTAAAAAATAATTTATAAGCAATATTATTATTATTATTATTATTAAAAAGAAAAAATATCTGTTAGGATAAGAAATTAGAAAAATAACAAACTTGGAACATTACATTCACAACAATAAGAAAAACCTCACATGATTTATTTAAAAGAAACTAAGAACTTGATTAGTCCTTTAATCCTTCTTGCATTGAACTCTCTTAAAACAACAAGAAAAATTAATAGAATTTGATTTGTTTTATTGTTTTTTCATTTTATTTTTTTTTATTTGGCCCATAATTATTGAAGTGTTTTTTCTATATGTTTTAAATTATAAAAATACATCTTTTTTGCATTAAATTACCAATTAACCATTGATATTTGATGCTTACACCTTTTTACGCCTCAAACCTTAAGGGTTGAGGCTTAAGCCTCATTTTCACAAAGACTTAAGCCTTACATCAAAATTGTGAGGCTTAAGCCTTGAAGCAAAATTTGTGTGCCTCATGCCTCAAGGCTTAATCCTTTTAAAACAATGCATGTAGTATGGTATGCATTTAATTGAAGTGCAATTTTATTTACACTAGTACAAATATATGGGAGTGAAAATGAAAAAAATGAAAATTCTGTTTTATTTTTATTTTGTTTTTATTCTGCTTTCAAGTCTTATTTTACTTCATTTGTACGGCAATCAAACAAAATATGGTAAAAGTTGAAATAAAATCAGAATTTGCACCCAAACCATTTACACTTCAACTAAACATAGACAAGGTTAAGGCTCAATTTAGAAAGAATACAAATACAAATATGTATAGTGCAAAACCTTGTATTTTTGTATTCCTAAACCAAAAATTTTACCTCTCTCAATCAAATTTACCCTTTTGACACCTTCTTTCATATCATATATGCAATACCCTTATCAATACTTTTCAAAAAGAAAAGCTTTACCCAGTATAAATAAATAAATAAATAAATAAATATATATATATATATATATATATATATATATATAGTGTTGGACATTCCAACACAATAAAGGACCAAGGTTGAATCAGCATGTGTGCAATTAAAGAAGTGAACATTCTAGAAATAATGGTGTATCCAGCTAAATACATTCTAAAATGGAAATCAACATGTGATTTAAATAATTAAACAATAACATTCCAGAATAAAGGGCAAAATAGAAAAAAAAAATAATAACCCAAGAAACTTCTGAAATGGGGACCCTTGACTAATCTATTCTCTCGCTCTCCTGTCCTTTCATCTCGACCTCTTCCCATTTCCCATGCTACCAATCACCATCCTTCTTCCGATGAACTACATAAGTTCGATATGCCCCTCCAGGAGTCCAATCATTTATTTTTCCTTTTCTTTTTTATTTAACCACCCAATTAATTCCACAGATTTTAGGGTTCCACAAGCTTTAAATAAGTCATTAATTAATAGTAAATACCTATCTCCATCTTAATTCTCTACTTCTTTTATCCTCACTGTATACTGTATAGATCCAAATCAAACAGTCAAAATCGAATATTTTTAATTCACGGTTGTGAGCCCGCAGCATTTGCTAATAGATGGATATTATCAAATGGAAAGCAAATTGTACGGTCAGAATTATTGATAAGTCATTACGGGTGTAAATGGTATTGGAAAATCTGATTTTGAATTCGATATTCAATATAATCGAATTGAATTCGGATAATTTGAATATTTAATCGGTCGAATTCAAATATGACCTGATTTGATTCGATAAATATCTGACTTCGACCGATTATTTAATTCTTATATATATTTATATATATAATATTTTATATAATATATATAATAATTAAGTTATATAAATAATTTATATATTTATATACTTTATATCAATAAAATATTTATTTATATATTTATTAATTATCTAAAATAATTAATTAATCGCATTCGAATTGAATCAAATATTCAAATATTTAATTAGATTCAAATTCATATATTAATTTCCAATATCCGTTGGATATCAAATCGAATTCAGATATCAGATTTTTTAATCGGATTCGGATTCGGATATTGCCTTATCCAAATCAAAATCAATCCGCTTACACCCCTATAAGTCATCACGGCATGGAGGTCTAAGGAGATGATGCATGCCTGTGGCACGAGATGCATAATCAGTCACTAGAAGGGCTGCCCCTTGCGCCTCCTTAAACAGCTCTCGTATCAAATAAGCAGCTGAATCAATTTTAGTTGTATCTTCAATTATTCAATGGGTCCCTAGTAATTTGAAGGGCTCTTTGTTGTTTCAGCACCTTTAAATAACTTATACAGTTAACAGTTACAGCTAACCAGTTTAATTCAGGGCCCGTTTGGGGTGAAGCTTTCTATGTCTTTCTCATTTTAATCTCACGTGGAAAGACACGGACAGTCTGCCAAATTGTCTTTGGGCTACTCAAATCTTATGTTAAAAGCTCAATGTGTCTTTTGACTGTCAGAGCTATAAGAAGATCTTCTCAAAAAGACACACTAAACAGGCCCTGAATCTTCAACTTTATCCTCCCAAATGGGCTAGATAAGAGAAAAACAAAAAATGATTATCCATTTTTAGCATGTTTCACATATTGAAGAATTGTATGCTTTCTCCAATTATAATGGATAAAACAAAGGGCAAATTTCTTAAACTACCCTTATGATTTACCTAATTGATTAAGTATACCTTTACTATTTGACTATTGTCTAACATTATTCGCACTGCTTTAAAAATTATTATTATTGTTAAATATTAACAGAAGGGTTAAATGTCAGCTTTACCTTTTCGTTTCTGTTAATTCCCTTTGAAAGTAATGCTCTCTCTTCCGTTAAATCCCAATGGCACACAAAATCTCTAAGGCTTGGATCTAGTTTGTTTCCTACGTGTTTTGGCTCGACCAAGAATTTGAAATTGGGCTAATAAATAGACATGATAACAATGTTGCCGCAATGATACGCTTCAAGATGTTCACCACCATGAAAACACTTGTCAAGTCAATACTGTCATTGCAACTTCTAGTAGCGGTATCTCCTTTGCAACTCTCTTCTCTCATTGTTTTTCCTCTCCCATCTCTCTCTCTCTCTCCGGTTTCTCACGTTCTTCCTTTCCCTCTCCCTCTCCTTCTCCTCCCTCTTCACCATTGGTTCGTCGCTGCTGCAACGAAAATAGGCACAACCTTCTAATCAAATCGGTGATGAGGGTCAAGGGACATCAGGTACATCCAACAACGGCGAGGTGATTGCCAATAGGAGCGGTGGCTGCCAATCGAAGAATAGAGCATACCAAGGGACATCCAATGACGATGAAGACAGAACAAAGCAAATAGAGAAAGAAAGCCTTCGAAAATCAGGCTTCATCTTCTTCAGGCTGTCCGTGCTTGCCCAAAGAGGGCATAACCCTAACCGGAAAGACCACAACCCTAGAGGTTGAATCCCCAAACACCATTGACAATGTGAAGGTGAATGTCCAAGACAAAGAAGGCATACCTCCTTATTAGGGGTGGACATGAGCCGAGCTTCTCATGAGCTATCCGAGCTCAACTCAGCTCAGTTTAAACCGAGCTCGAGCCTAGTGAAGCTCAGCTCGTGAGGCTCACGAGCCAAGTATAATAAATAAATGATTTTTTATTATATCCATACATACATACATATAAACATATATAATAAATAATTTTTAATTTATATATAGTATTTTTATTTTTATGTACAATAGTAAATAATTTTTTTATAATTCTTTTTTTTGTATGTAAAATAAAAACATTTTTATATGTATATTTTTTATTTTTTAGAAAAAGACGGCTTGCGGTCGAGCTCGCTTTGACCCGAGTCGAGCTCGAGCCTAACATAGCTTCAGTGAGCCGAGCTTGAATAGCCAAGTATTCAGCTCGGCTTGGCTCGAATCCACCCTTACTACTGATCATCAATGCCTTATCTTTGTGGGAAACCAGCTCGATGACAGTTCCACTTTGGTCGATTACAACATCCACAAGGAACCTACACTCTACTTGGTTATCTGACTCAAAGGAGGAGCAAAAAAGCTCGATGTGTTGCAGTTCTACAAGGTTGAGGACTCGAGTGAGGTTCAAAAGTTGCAACTCCCCTCTCTGTCGACGAGAACAGGGGAGTTGCAGCAATAAAGCTCTCCTCTTAATGGTGATGGTGGTTGGGGCGAACAGAGGAATAACTCACCGTGGTGCTCTATTCTCTCTCTCTCTCTCTCTCTCTCTCTCTCTCTCTCTCTCTCTCTCGCCACTACTACTAGTCCATCGTTGCTATAATGGTAAAGAAATGTTGAGATTGGGCCATCTGAGCTTACCTCTAGATCAAAGAGTATTGCTTCTAGAGAACCACTTATTGAGAGGTAATGGGTTCTAGAAACCCCTCGAAAGAAGCAACTATTGCTGAAGTGCCACTGATTTGGCTGCCCGAGAATTCACGCTTATCTGGTGCTGACGAAGATGATTGGAGGAAGATAGAGGGAAGAGAGAGAGAGAGAGAGAGAGAAGTCAAAGGAGGAAGGGGTGGTTGGTCGAGAGGAAGGGGATGAGGGTAACATTGGATTTAAAAAAAAAAAATTAAACACCACGTGGTGTCACATGTGTGTGGGTTTTGACGAAATATTAACGGATTCTAATGGTAAGGGTAGAGCTAGTCAATTGTCAAAAACAGTGGAGGTAGCGTTAGATAATTGTCAAACAATAAGGGTATACTTAGTCAATTAGCTAAACATAAGGGTAGTTTATGAATTTTGCCATAAAACTAAATAATTAATATAAAAAAACTTAAAAAACTTAGAGCCACTTTCAATTTGACAAAAACAAACTTAAAATCTCAAAGTTGTGGAGTCATAAACAATCTTGGGCTCTCCGTCCAAAGAAAGTCCAATGATTGTATATAAAAAAACTATGAAAAACATGAAGGTGAAGATATATCCCGTTAGTTTGGAACTGCTCCTCACTTAGCATTTCTCACCCAAGACCAGATCTGTTCCTCACATAGGGCACCTCACACGTGCATCCTACCATGCATTGGGAACATATCCCATGTTTTTAAGTTATTATTCATAGGAGATGTTCCCAATGCACGGTGGATGTGCATCACGGTGGATGTGCATGTGAGACACCCAAGTGTGAGGAGGCACAGATCCCGTTCCTTCTCACACCAAGCTTACAAGGCCATTCAGTCACTTTATATTATTATTCATAGGCAATGTTCTCAATATATGGTGAGATAAGACTATGAATGCATTCTGTGAGGAGAAAAAATCTCGATTCATATCCCATTGGGTCCGTTTGAGAGGGCTCAAACTATCATTTGGCCATTGAAAGGTTGAGAAAATTCTTCAGCTGCATGACTGAATATTTGTATATTAGCAGTATAAAACAACAAATCATCACAGTTAGACTAGATTCTCACTATCACCTTCATCAATACTAGATTCTCCCTCTATGGAGGGCTGTCAATGGGTCCGGTCTGGATTGGGTTCAGGCAGAACCAACCCTGAACCGATTATTAATCATGACAAAAATCATAAAGTTATAATCATCTTGATTAATAGTTGGGTCTATAAGGTTCAAACCTGATTGATTATATGAAAGCTATATTTGTTTATCTATTCAATAACTTTAAATTTAAATTTTGATAATATAATCTTAATAAAAATGATAGAAAAATATCAAATTATTTATCTGTATACCTATTACCTATATAAAAATATAAAAAAAAAGACATTTTCACACTAAATATCTCGTCCATGATATTATTTCCTTTTTTTATCAAATTCACCCCCACTAAAAGACACTCCTCTCTGAAAGGACACATATGTGTCCATTCGGGTGACTTGAAAACACTCTATAAATAGAGTGATGGTCGACCCAATTTTACACAATAACAAACTCACAATTCTCTATCTTCTTTCCTGAGCATTATCTCTGAGTGGTTCACGGAGGTATGGTAAGCGAGTTTACGTCTACCAGTGGCCTATTGGTTGTTTTATCTTGGCGACCAATTTGCAATCACCTGACTACATCGTAAGGGGCAAATGCAATTTTAAAAAGAATGAACAAGTGGCACAACTCAGTCCTCCCTTTTCTGCAATTCTCTGTTTCGCCTTCATAGTTCTGCAACATTGTCAAATTTTGATTTGAAAAGCATTTATCAATAAATTTCATTCTCATTATTTATATTGTTTTTTAAACAGTGGTTACCTTCGTGATGCTAATAATCGACCAGCAGCACAAGCTCGAAATAATCATCATTGGAAGAGCGAGGGCATCTGTGGGTATGCGATGTCGACTATAGTATAGTAGGTCGATCTGCTTGTGTCAACCCATGAAGCAAGAGGACAGGATCAGTTTGAGACCCACCCTGTAGCTATTACACTATCTATTCTTGCTCTACAACTTTCTTTCTGCTTCTCCACACCTGTTGCGTTAAACCCACGACTGTGCTCCATCAAGACGAGGTGCCCTTTGACTTGCATAAGTATTTCCTCCGGAGGAGCTTTTGCATTGGCTTTAATTTTCTTGGGTTGGTTTCTCTCCGCAGCAAACTATAGGTTGGTTAGTGTGTAACTTCCCTTTGCTGTTTCTGATTCTTCTGATGGCGAAGACATTTTTGCTGAGTTTGGAAGGAGTATAAATACAAATATGTAAAATGCAAAACCTTATCTTTTGTATTATTTTGTATGAATTTATACTATATATATTCTCATTTGTACTCCTTCCTCACTCAGCCTTAATTGTTGCGTGGACATGGAAATTTTATAGAAGCCACTGGTGGTGACAATGAACCAATTGAGCCTTCTGTTTAGTTATAGTTATATATATTGTATACCATGCCATATTGTTCATCACTAGCTGCCTTACAATTCTATTTCCCTAGCTAGCTGAAATAACCCAGCAGGTTGATCAGCTGCAATTAATAAGCCTATCTAATGTTTGACTGGTTGCCTTGTTTCTTCATTAATTTATCAAGGAGATTTAAAATTTTAATAATCTCTCCCTTCTTTTATATTCTTTGAGTTTTGTCTTTTCCTCTTCTCTCCTTTAAATGTATGAAAAGATTCCTTGTCCTACATTGCTTGGGAAAAGAGTTAAGCAGAAATATATCTATAGATTTGCTCTGAAAACACTATAGATATTCACATGCATGTGAAGGGGGGTTGGGTGTGCTATTTACATGCGTGCATTGAGACAGAACGGGGTGTGAGCATAGGCGCAAGTAAGTACGTGTATACACACCCAAATCATTTTGGTTTTGACTAGTTTAAATAGTTTGACTTTTGAATTTGAATTTTTATTTTTTAAACTTTTTCTTTTTTGTTTTATGTCTCTTCGAATACGTGCACTGTTCTGAAGAGACTTCTCTCTGAAATGACACTTCTAGGTCCATTTGGGTGATTGAGAACACTCTATAAAAAGAGTGTTGGTCAACATAAAAACACACACCAATGCACTTAACATAGTCTTTTCTTTTATGTCAATCATTCTTCTTTGAGCATCGTTCTTTGTGGTTTGTGGAAGTCTGGTAAGCAAGTGCACGCCTATTAGTGGCATGTGGGCTGTTTATTTTGGCGATCGATTTGCAATCACCCGACTACACTATAGGGCCAGAGCAAATGCGGTTTTAAGGAGAGTAACCAAGTGACACAAATCAGCCTTCTTGTCTTTTGCAATTTCTCAATTTCATAGTTCTACAATGCTACAGTTTCGCAAATTCTTAATTTGAAAAGCGATTACCGATAAATTTCATTATGCATTTTTTACTATTTTCCAACATAAATACTCTGAAGTTTCTGCAGGTTATTGGGTAGTTGTCTTGTTTGCCGCTTGTTATATTCGAGGAAGGATCGATATTTTTATTTTGGAATTTAATTTCTTGAGGTCATGAAGGAAATTAATAGTAATTAATTACTGTAATAATCAGTAGGTTCTATTAATTAAATTATAGTAAGTAATTACTATAGATCTATTAATTGTTGTAATAATTACAAGGTTTCTCTAACATAGGAATCTACTCGCACGAATAGATTCCATTTTCTGCATGAAGAGAGAAGCCCTATTGTATTAATATATATATACATATATATATATATAAGATGACCCAACCGTAACCTAAGTTCCGGTGGCGAAATACCACGTAAGTTGATTGATTTCTGTTCCAACTTCCAATTGGGTTTCCCATGCACACCGGAGTTCCAATTTGGTTTCATGAATTCAGGCAGACACGTACAGCTGATTAATTATTTTAATTTCAGCTCCTTCCGCGAGTTGATTGATTTCAATCGTCTGGAACTTTAATTTTGGGTCCGCTAGCTGTTGGTCTATGGTGAACAATTTTATGAGACAAAGGTTCAGCAAGAGAACGAAAGGAGTACGTAATAGGGTTTTGTTTCGTGTGCCCAAAACTTGAATTTATTTACTGTCAAATTTAAATTCAAGTTAGTTAATGGCATGGCTCATTTTAATACCATCACCAAAAGAAATTGTTTATGTATGTTGTTCTGAACAAAGATAGAACTCCTTATAAAAAAATTGAGACTTGGACGTACTGCAACAAATTGGTTTTTTTCTATTAGTATTCAAAAATGTCAAATTGATATTTGATTGTCATCAAAAGTGATGATCTTGGTCACCTCAAACTCGGAATACAATATGTCAGAGGGCTCGGGTGGATGTCTTAGGCCGTAATGGATTCCAACGGTTAAGTCAGTAGGTGGTTAGGTGCCAAACTCTCTCTCCAAGCTGATAAAAAATGTAAGAGCAGAAATCAGGGTAGAAGGTACTTTCAGATGGTGGCAGCTTACCCTTATAAACCATCTGAAGGTACCTTCTACCCTGATTTCTGCTCTTACATTTTTTATCAGCTTAGAGAGAGAGTTTGACACTTAACCACCTACTGACTTAGCCGTTGGAATCCATTACGGCCTAAGACATCCACCTGAGCCCTCTGACATATTGTATTCCGAGTTTGAGGTGACCAAGATCCATTACGGCCTGTCAAAAGCAGAAATCAGGGAAAAGTATGGAGACACACGATGCAGAATTCTGAATTCCAGCCCCCCTATAAACCACATCATGCCTGTGAATTTGGCATCAATTCACAATCAGGATGCATTCCCCCTGTTCTTTGGGCCTAATAAATTCTAAACTGGGCTGATTTGTACTTCTCCCTAAAGCATTTGTGTTGTCATGTGTCAGGATGTAATTGTAGGGGGACTTTTGAGCAAAGTATCGGTTGTGGCGATTTTTGTCAAATGCTCCATAGTTAGGCTTTTGACAGGTTGCAAATTTGCACGAGTTCGATACGCCAATTCCAAACAGTCTACAAATTGTGCCATCATATGCGCAGAAGTCAGATGGAAAATTAACTGTTACAAACGCCCAAAAAATGCTAAATTGAATTCATACCTCATAAAGTGAATCACTGTGAACCTCTCTGTCATTGGATCAAATGAATCTCAGTCGTTGATGATCCGCCATTCTTAACTATAAATAGCAAGTCCAAGGGGTCCATTTCACTTGCCCATTGTGGAGTTGTCCTATATAGCAAGGTCAAAGAGCTCAATGCGTGGTTGAAGAGATTAGTTAGAGCCAAGTCGGTTTACTCTTTTATCTCTCTTGGGTGAATCTCCTTCATTTCCTTTTATTTTACTATGTCTACTTCTTCTTAGCTTGAGGGAGAGGAACATGTCAATGCTTTGGTTAAGGAGGAGTCCTAGTCCAACTTAGGGAAGAGGGGTCCCCGGTCCAGGAGCGTCAAGGTTCCCATAAAGGGGCCTTGTCCTCGAGGAAGAAGTCCAAGTTCAGCCCGACTCAACTAACATTCGTTGACCTTTAGTAATTAGGGAGTGGTGTTGTGTCCCCACCTTCCCAGTTCCAATTAGCAGCCTTGGCATCACCAGGACAGGGAGGTCTACATATATGAGCAGTCCTTCTTAGCGGGCCTTAGGTTTTCCCTTCACCCATTTGTGTCCAAGGTGTTGAGCTACTATGACATCACCATAGGTCAACTTCACCCAAACTTGGTGAGACTACTGATTGGTACCATCTCAATCTGCCATTAGTTCAACTTTCTCCTAAATGTTCAGACCTTTGGGCTATTTGTTAGAAAAAGCACCTATCTAGTGAGGATGTTTTTTCTACCTGTTGGCACAAACTGTTGGATGGTCTTCCTTCCAAGGTGTTGGACTAGAAGGGCAAGTTCTTTTACATCATGCCTGAAGAAGGGTGGCTAAGGATGGAAATTTTACCCACAAAACTGGATCCCCGATCTGACCCGCCCCGAACGGGGTAGATTTTCCCCATTCACAAATGCATATGGGTCGGGTTCGACAAATTTTTTTGCCTTGAACCGGGGATGGGAAGGGGATGAGGTCTGCCTATAAATCCCCGAACCTGCCTCGACCTCGATTTTGATTTACAAATATACCCTTATATATATAAATATGTGTGTGTGTGTTAAACGCATTAGGTTAGGAGTAGTTTCGGTGTTTCCCTACTGTTTCGTCTTCCTTCAACAGAATCATAGAATCAACCTTCGCACTTCACAGAATCATAGAATCATAATCATTCAACATTTGCACAACTACGGACCGCTAGGCGCCACCACCATCGTAGCACAAAGGAACCACCAGCTACTGAATGCCGTAGCATAGAAGTGCGGCTCAGTCTACAGTAATCTTCAGTTTGGTCTTTATCTTCGAGACTTCTCACTTTCTCAGTCTGCAATCTTCCTTCAATCTTCATAGCGATGCAACTCTCAGCTTTTTCTTCCTTTCTTGCTCTCCATTCATCTGCCGACTGTCGGGCGGTGCCGCCACCATTGCAATAGATTTATTCTCACAGTGTTTCTTGATAGTCGGTACTCTTATTGTCTGTCCATTCGTTTCCACATTACAATTTGGTTTTTTCTTATCAAATTATCATGTTGGTTTTTCATTACCTCATAATACTAGTATACTACACATGACAGTGGATGAAATCAAAGGGATTTTATTTCCCATTTGGAGGACGTTGATTATTGATCATCAACTCTATAACCATCACCAATTTTTTGATAAAAAATTACCTAAACTTTTTGGTTTTGTTTTGTTTATTTAATTTTTCTTGAACTCTTTAAAAGCTCTAAAGATGTAGTATGAATTAGATGGTCTTATAGTTTAAAGCCATCTTTGAAAGCTCTACAACCAAAACTTTGAGTTCCTCTTCAAACATTTGGAATTTGGAGTTGGATACAGTCATCAGGGCGGGAAAATGTCAGGGATTACCCATCCCCAGATCATTGGTTGCAGGGTGGATACATGTCGGGGATTCCCCATCCCCGATGGGGCTAGGGATGGGGGTTGAATCTTCACCCTGATACCAGGGACGAGAGGGGGTGCCCCGCCCCGTTGTCATCCCTAAGGGTGGCCCTTCGCCTTGAAGTGAACTGTGGCCATTGATGAACTGGGTGAAGAACCCTAACCAAGCCAGAGAAAGCACTAGTTAAGGACCTAGTCAGCAATAAATTATTGGTTAGGGATTACTTGACCGAGGAGCTACTAGTCCTGGTTGGTTTGAGTCCACCGGGTAGATTCGGGTTGTTTGATGTGCTTTGCCCTTTGTATAAGGAATGTCAAACGTCAATTTAGATACAATTAGAGTCTTTTTTACTCTCTAGAAGAAGAGGGAGATCATGAAGGCAAGGACATCTCGAGCTACAAGTGGCGATTCGAGGTCGGATAAGCGGGGCATGAACACCCTGGAGGTCGTGCATATCGACGTAGAGGACATTAAGGTGACAAGGCCAAAGGAGGTGGCTAGGAGGGAGTAAGTGGAGTCTACCAATTCTATGAGCCCTCGTGTTGAATAGGTCATCATAGCTCCCAACACAAAAAGAGTCAACACTTTGAGCGCCAGCATGGGAAAGATACAAGGGCAAACTGTCGAGTTGGCACCATTGCTTATTCCAAAGTGGTTGGTGTGGTTGAACAAAAAGAAGAGGGATGCTAGGGTGGTGCTTGAACTAAGCAAGGGGATCTTGCTTCCTGAAGATGTTAAGGAAATGGGGAGCAAGCTCCCGTTATGCTCAAAGTCTGGCTAGAGTATTAATAAACTAAACATTTTAATATTGTATTATTTATTATCTATCAAATTTACCATTTCAAACTTAAAGTTTGATACAATTATAAAAAATAAGAAAATATTTTATATACTTAAAAAATAATCAACTCCAGATTTGACTCAATTTGTGACAAACAAGAACAAGAATTGACCTAATTATTAATTGGGAGAAAATCATGAAACCAAACCACTGTAATCGTTTCGATTGATTTGGGTCCACTAGGTAGATCTGACCCATTGATAGCCTTACCTTTATCAGGTGATAGGTACTATCATCCCTGACTTATGACATTCTTTTTTGACTTAGGGTGAGCGTTCCTCCATCTTCATCATCATATCTATACACTTCTGAAAGTTCACATCTCTACCAAATTCATCTATCTATATATACAAGTAAATTTGATTGTTCTCTTGTTGCAACAACTATAACCTATGCAATAGTGGCAATAGTAGCAACCATTGCATTGTTACACTACAACCTTAATACAGACATTGTGGCATTGGCAACTACTTCTAGATCCATTAGCATTATCAAAAGTTCTTTCTACAATGGTATATGTGCATTCTTCATGAAGTGTATTGGTAAAGTTTTTTGATTAATCTAAACAATAAAAAAAAAGATGACTTATTTACAGGAATTATAAAAAGCATAGATGCAATAAAGATCACAAGATAGACAAGGACACAAGAATCATATAAATTAAGCATGAGATCATTGACAAGTGTGTTGTATTGGAAAAATAATAGAAACTAATAACAAGACCAAGGAATATTTAGGAGCTTACATATCGAGATTTACTTCTCACACCAACCTCACAACACATCCTACATCTCCCCACAAATAATAAATACAAGTATGAGAGATGTTCTCAATGTGCAGTTGAAACATGTTGTGAGGTTGGTATAAGGACATCCAAACTCCTTGCATAAGCACATATTTTCATGCTATGATGCCAGCTAGGAAATACTAACACAGATGTAGGAAATTGTGAGTATGTGTAACCATATATAGATACTATACAGAGTCTTGAAATGCCATTTTTGAAGACTTATGTCTTACAAAATATAATTAAGCTACTAGATACTATATAGAGTTTTTATAGTGTTATTTGTTGAAAAATACCATTTTTTACATCATTTACAAGTGTTGAATTCTATGAAGTCTATATAAAAGTGTCCATATAATATCTGGTGTTGTATAGGTTTTGTCATAGTAACTAATTAAGCATGTATATGTATCTAGGTATTGTCGCTTTTATGTCAACAAGGTCCAATAATACAAGGCTTGCACTACAACTAGTGTAGAATTTTTTTATAGGTGTTGTATTTTTACTTGGCTTCATTAAGCTTCTCACTAAAGAAAGCCACTAAGCGATCCTCTTAGCTAAGAGGGACCTTAAAAAGTCTTAGAGATGAAGGGCTGGTGATGTTGTTAGTCTCTCTTGATCTCCTCAAAAGCCTTGGTTGTTGCATTATACCATAAGAACCGACCTTTCTTCATGCAATTTGTTATGGGTGTCATTATGGTGTTGAAATTTTGAATAAAACACCTATAAAATGCATCCAATTCATGAAAACTTTAACTTCATGTAGTGTGGTAGGTATAGGCCAATCAACTATGGCTTTAACCTTGTCTGGATCAATCTTTACACAATCAACTGATACAACAAAATTAAGAAATACAAGCAACACTTCAAATTAACATAGAATTTCTCTTAAAAGAGAACCCTCATAACTTGTTGAAGGTGGACAACATGTGTATCACTACCCTTGCTATATACTATTATATCATCAAAGAAAACAACAATGAAACTACCAATTAAGGGTTGGAGTTTCTGATTCATAACCCACATAAAAGTGTTAGGTGCATTAGAGAGACCAAAAGGCATAACCAACCACTCATATAAGCTATCCTTAGCCTTGAATGTTGTCTTCCACTCATCATCGGGTTGAATTCTAATCTAATGGTACTCACTCTAAGATCTATCCTAGAAAAAGATTGTTGCACCAGTCATCATGTTAAGCATATCATAAAGTTTAGGAATGAGGAACCTAATATTGATGGTGATCTTATTAATGACTTAACTATCAGCACACATACACCAAGAGCCACCATTCTTTGGTGTTAAAAGTGTTGGAACTACACAAGGACTAAGACTTTATCTGATGAAACCTTTAGACAATAACTCTTCAACTTGCCTTTTTCAATTCAACATGTTTTATTGGGTTCATGTGATATGTAGGCAAGTTAAGAAGTTAGGAACCTAGAACAAAATCAATAGCATGCTAGATGTTGTACATTGGTGGAAATTCATTAGGAAGTTCTTCCGGTGCTACATCTAAAAATCTGACAATAACTTGTGTACTTTTGGAGGTGCATCTACTAGTGGTGCATGTGCAATTTTTCCACTTCTTTTGCTACTATAGCATAGATGACCCCTGTCTCTTTGCTCTCTACCTCAACTCCTTAGTGATCATGTGTAAGGCCTTCTTCGATTCAACAACATGCTTGGATATCTTTTCACCATAGTTCATAATTTGTTCTATTGACATTGGCCTTCAAATAAATTGTTGGTTATTAAACATGAAGTCATAAATGTTTGTTTTTTTACAGTGGTATACATCTCGATTATATAGCCAAGGTTGTCCAAGAAAAATGTGAGTAACATTCATGGGAATAACATCACACCAAATAGAATCTGAATATTGATAAATGGAAAAAGAAACCAAACACCATTTAGTTACTAGAAGGGTGGTGTTGCCAATCCAAGCAATTTCATACGGGTGAGGATGTGGTTCCGTTGACAACTTCAAGCGTTTAACCATTGATTCAAACACCACATTCATGTGTATACTATTATCAATAAAAGTTTTTTAGCTTGATTTCCGTAGCTAACTAATATTTGAAAAATAGTAATCCACCTCCAATCCTACTCTTTCTTTGAAACAAAAAAGTATTCATTTCACTACATTAAAAAGGAATCATCCACATCATTATCTTGCAAATCAACACCATCATAGTTTCCAAAATCATCTTCCTTTGGTGAGTTATACCCATAATGTTGTGGATCATGGGATTGGGGTTCAGGTCTCTCTTCATGTTGCTCAATATCCACATTCAAAGCCTTTTTGTTGGTCATTCATAAGTCATATGACCATGTCCTTAGCACCGAAAATAAAATAGCCTCTTATCCCCCTTGGGTTGACCATCTACCATAGGTGCCTTTCCTTTAAGATCATATGGATCATTAAGTCTAGAGCCATTTGGCCAATTAGTAGTGCCATATGGAGGTGCTGGCCACATGGTTTTAGATAAATCAATAGGTCTTCTTATTTATTTCTCCAATTTGAAAATGAAATTTCTTAATACGAGGTTGCCACATGCTCTTCTCAATTTTCAAGGATATTTGGAAGGCTTCATCCACATCATAAAAATGATGAACAACCATCTGATTCCTTATTTTAACCCTTAGTCCAGATTTGAAATGTGAAGGTGTTTGGCATGGATCTTCAATTCCTTTACATCGAACTTTCAGCTCTTTAAACTTGTTCATATACTTCACCACCAGCATGCTTTCTTGCTTTAAATTATTGAATTGATCAAAGATATCGTCTTGGTAATCATAAGGCAAATACTTCTGCTTCAACTTTAACTTCATTCTTTAAACTAGTCCACCACACTTGGGCTTGTCTAATAAGCTTCATGATAGAAAATCTAACCCTCCTCTCATCTGACATATCATACAAATCAAAGTACCTTTCTAAAGTAACAAATCAATTATAAAAAGCTTGAGGATCGATCTTACCATAAATCTAGAACTTCAACTTATACCTTCTTGGTGATATCACCAACAACCTTATAGGTATCATATCTCTCAAGCTTATTTTGCTCTAGTGATGTTGAAACATTCTCCCCTTTTGTTTCAGTTTCTTCCGCAAGTTCTCCACCATTCCTTAGGGCACTAGAAGAAGCCTCTCTAGTGGTATTTGTAGCATTAACCTACGGTTGTTGAGAACCTTGCTATAACACCTTGACTTGAGCTTCAAATGCATCAACCCTTTCCATGATCATGTGAATGAAATCATTTTGTTGCCTATTAGTCAGCCTCCCTTTAAAGTTAATTCCACTATGAGTTGCCATAATGTTGATCCTTGCTTTGATACCAAACCGATGCAAGATCTTTGTGATTCGGTACTATTCTTGCAACCAACTTAAGTCTAAATGTCTAGCATAAACAATGAATTGATAGGGAAAGAAGAGAAGAGAAGGAAAAGATGAAAACCCTAGGTAACCACACCTAAGGGTGAGGGCAATCACACCCCTAACTTGGGAATCACACCAAATTCTATAGAGAAAATTTCTTGTTCATTAGCAAAAACTATTCTCCAAATGAGCCTTACAAGCTTTATAAGAAGAAGCTTCCAAAGGAAGAAACTTCCCTAGCAAACTACTTACAAAAAGGAAGCTAAATTAAACTAAACTTGTTTCATAAAATTACAAACATAAAGCCAAATAAAGGGAAATTACAATACTAAGACTTGTCCCCAAATGCAATCCCCCTAAATGTAAGAAAACCAAATAAGTCCTATCAAGCAACAAACTCAACCACACAAAGAGCATCTTAAGGTGGATTGAAGACTCCTTCCCAAGTTTATCCATTGCTAACCTAGCTCCCATATGGGCCTTACGTCTTCGTAGTGATGCCAAATGAGCATAGGAGCAGCTTTGGTTCTCTTTTGATATGCTCCCATCACCTTACCTACTGGTCAAGATTTGTGCTCTTTAGCTTGTTCCTTCCATCACACTACCCCCTAAATCAAATTTATTCTCGTGGTTGTTAATTTGATTCCCCTCCTCAAGACTAACACCACATAACTCAATTCTCAGCCTCATGATCTTCTTTCCAAAGTTCTAAGATCAAATAACAAGAGCTTTACTTTGGACCTACATAAACTTTCTCCTATTCAAAACCCCTAGCTTGTAAAGATGCAACTTGGAGATATCTCAATCTCTTTTAGTCTTTAAAAGATGGGCCCCACTTAAAACCCCTTTACTCTCAAAACATGGCATTCTTTTCCATGCTCCTTTTCTAAAAAACCCCATTATACCCTTCTCAATATTCACTTCCCTCTCTGTTTTTCCATCCATGTGTCCTACACTTAAAGTCTCCAAACTTCTTTCCTTCCTATACACTCATTCACTTGTGTAGTTGTTCGGTATTCGAATAGACCCCCCAAGCAATCCCACTTTCCTTAAATTCACTTAGTTTTCCAAAAATACCCCCACCTTCAACCTTTGCTCCTCCCTCTCCTATTTGACCATTCGTTGGGAAATTAAGTAGTTTTGTGGCTTGGTGGTGTCCTTGAAGAGGATTTGGTAGTGGTGATGATGACATCTTCACAATTAACATCGCCATTGCTGTCAATGATGCATCGATGGAAGTTTCTAACTTTATTCTCATCTTTGAAGTTTCAAAGGGAATAAGGGGAGCTTTTCCTCTCTTGGTTTTGTGTCATGTTGATGGACACTATGGAGGTAGAGAAAGTGATAAATTGGCTTTTTTTTTTCAAAGTTAAAAATGGATTGTAGACCAACAACTTATCCTAAAAGATTAGGATAAATGAGTAAACCATAAATATCAGCACCCGATTTTTGCTCGGTCTGCTGCCTGAACCTCCAATTCACCTCAAGCACCCGATCAGACCCTTTCAATCCTTCTGAAATACCCGAAAACCCAAAAAACCAAAATTTCAACCCCAAAGCCCTCAAATCCACCTTTAAACCTCTTCGATATTGAAATGATGGCCCCGATTGACCCCCACTTACACCTCAACCATTAGATCAAACACAACCATCAGAACCAAGATCTCCCAAAACACCTACCCATGAAATTCAAACTCAAGATTCCTTTGTTTACCCCTTTATCAAGCGAAGATTTCATTTCGACCTCTCTCATTAACCTAAACACTTAGTATCCAAATTACCTTGATCTTGACACATCCGAACCGATCGAACCATCATTAAGCTCCAGACACATCAAAACACATGCCCATAAAGTTCTAGCCGTAGACTCTCCCATTTTCCCTTTCATCAAACCAAGATTTCATTCCCAAACATCTCGTTCCTATGATCTCGACCTTCAAAGCCAGATCAAACCACATCATTAGATCCTAGACACCCCCAAATACCCCTTGTGAAATATCAAACCAAAATACCTTTGTTTACCCTTCAATCACACTAAGATTCTATTTTAAGGTTCCAAATTGATTGGATTGCAAATTTTCCCGATCCGGGTCCAGTTGGCTCAATCTAACCTTACGTATCACCTCAGTTTGTTCAAAAACCTAACCCCGTGAAATTTCATTCAAAAATACCCCCGTTTGCCTCTTCATCTAAAAGGATTCCATTGTGGCTAATCTTGCTAGCCCATACATACAAACCCATTCTCTGTGGTCAGACCTATCTCAATCCTCAATTTTTACCCAAAATCTCGGCCATCCATCCAGAATCCCGGTTTGACCACCCATTGACCCAGTTTGACTAGACTTTTTCGAAATTACAAAAATACCCCTTGTATCCACAAAAATACGAAAATGCCCCTGCCCCTGCCTTCCATATAAATTCAACCGAAGCTCTTTATTCTCCCTAATCCGGAGAATTCGAGGGAATCGGCTGTTCATCGTCTCCCCTTAGAATGAAGAACCAGTAGCAGAGCAGTGGCGACGAGTCTGCTTCATCCCCGGTCTCTCCCTCTTTCTCTATTTTTCTTCTGATATTTCTTCTTCTTCTTCCTCCCATTCCATCGCCTCTGTTTTTTTTGTTGCTGCCGCTGCAACTCTCAGCAGCGGTGGTGCTTTGCTCGAAATCTCCCTCTCTCACTCACTCCGATCACCCTCCTTCTCCCTCTCTCTCTTTATCTCCCTCGAACATTTCCCTCTCTTATTCGCGTATTCTTTTCCCCAACCTATCGCCGAAAACATCCAAGGAGAAACTGTTCATCTCCCCCAACCTCTAGACACAACGGCAGAGCTGCGCGGTGGATCTGAATCCAACAGATTGCCTTTTCCCTTTCTTTCAGTTCCAATTTCTCCTACTCTCTTCTTCTTCCTCCCTTTCTCCCTATTCGTGTGGCTCTTAACCCCTGTTTTCCTCTGTTCTCGGACTACAGAAGAAACTTCACAGCAATGCCATCCATCTCGTTTTCACTCATATCTCCGGTGATGCCTCACCGTTTTTATAAGTTCCTTCTTATTCTTCCATAATCGCGCCAGTTCCCCCCACATTTGTGTTTGCTAATCTATCACCGAACCTCTGTTCTTGAGCGACTGATCTCGGTAGCAATGGTGGTTGGTTACATTACCCGTTAATCAGATTGCGTTCAATCCTAGACCGGCGCCCAACTCTTTGCTAGTGGAGTTCTTCATCGCCGCAGACTACACCATCTCTTTCAAAATGTTGGCAAACACCTGTTCAGGCTATACGGATCACTTCAACAGAAATCGTTCCCCAAGCTGCAACATCATCTCATTGTTCAGGCAATATCACTCACTGAAGAATCCGGGGAGTAGATGTAGAAGAGGATTCCTTTTCATTGCAACTTATTCGATTTCACTCTCAGCTGACGCTACGAGACAGGTAACCTCTGTTTCACCTTTGTTATTGTTGGTGAGAATTCAATCACAATGTTTAGATGGATCTCAATCTACTGTGCCTGTTCTGATGAGGATTAGTCTAAATGTTGATAATCAGATTGGGTATGTTTTATTTTCTATTTCTTGTTTACTCATTTACCCTTTTTTGACCTGATCGAATAATTGTATTTGATTCGAAATCTGCTTAGCTAGATCTCACCATGGTAGTAGACTCTAGCTTTGCTTACTGTTTTATCACCGGAGTTGAAGAACACTGTCTGGGTTTTTCTGGGGCAATGAGAACTCCGCTCTCATAACTAAAAAAATGAAAATGAAATAAAAAGGGGAAGAAAGGAAAAAGGTTAATTAGTTGAGGATGATGACAGGAATGAGCAGAGAATAGTTTAGATTAATCGCAAAAAAAATATATATAGATAGAAAAGAGAGTAAAAAAATAATGAATAAATTAGGAGAAAAGAGATGAAATGGAGAAGTTAGTATATTTGATTACTTTGGTAATAGGAGAATTTTCTTCCATGTTGATTTGCTCGTGTAGCTTAATTTCATTATGATAATATTATCTTGATTGATTAATTTTATCTTTATGATTATTCTTATTTGGGAGAGCGGTGTTTAACCCCTTCCCTCTCTCCTTCTGAGTCTTATCCCGACTGATTGGATAGATGCATTGGATTTTGAAGTTATTGTTAAAATAAAGTATTTTGAAAATCATTTTCAGAAATTCCATGGCCTCCAATTTCATAAATGATGAGTGGCGACTCCATTTTCAGTTCAAGTGGCAGATGAATCGATTTTCCAATGCTCACAATAAACCACCTCGAGCCGATCATTAAAATTGTCTAGACTGCAACATGTACGAAAAAGGCCAAGACATTTATTGACCAACAAACCACTGAAGCCATGTGTTGGGAATAGTTAACGTTCCCAATGTACAACTACGGTGGTCTATTGAGACCATATTGATAGCAAATACCTACCTAGTAATATATTATAAGCATTTGTTGGGAGCATATCTGCACTCCACTCAAATGACAAAGTAGTAATAAGTTGTTCAATCCAAGACAACAACTTCAACTATTATCAAATGGGCCTGTGGTTATACTTGTTTGGTGCAAATGAAATCGATGCACCCAACATTGCTATCTTCCTAGGTTGGGGTCTAAATCTGGGGGGAATTTGGATGTGATAGAGCATGCCTCAAACCAACCTCACAGCTATTCAAGATTTGTTTCTCACACCAACCTCATAACACATTCTGTTATGTATTAAGAACATCTCTCCATGAATAACAACATATAAGTATGGAAGATGTTCTCGATTTGCATTTGGGATGTGCTGTGAGGTTAGTGTGAGGGGCAATTCTGGGCTCCCTCACAACATGTTGCAACCATGCATTAGGAACATCTCTCCATGAAGAAACCAGATTCAGTCCTCACAAAAGTTGTTCTCACACCATCCTCACAACTGCAGCCGTCCATTTGGAACATCTCTTTACTTATATTTTTTCATTCAAGAGAGATGTTGTCTATGTATGGTTGCAAAAGGCTGTGAGCATGGTTTGAGCACAGCTTTGTAAAGACCGAATCCTAATGCTAGGTACATCATGAGGAGTAAATCTAGATTCTATAACAAACAATGCTAGGTACATCATGGTTTTGTTACGTATGTGTTGAGGACATATGACACAAACTTGTATGCCCCACCTGTTCTCTAACATGGACACATTGTGTGTGTTTTGCTTTGGGTTAATTACTTAAACTATCAAACAACTACTACCCCTTAAAATACTCTAAACTTTCCAAAATTCAACTTTGGTTAAGTTTTACCTTAAATTGGACAAAGTGATTCTTTTGGCCTTAATTATTCTTCGAAATTTAAAAGGTCTTATAGTTAGATTCCTTTGCCCGAAACCGGATTCAGTCAGTGCAAAGTCCATTCGATCAATCATTATAACCTTACATTGGGAATATCTCTCCATGAAATAAAGAACAAAAGTACAGAGATATTCCCGATGCAAGACTGTAAAGGCTGTTTGAACAGTATTCTAACAGGCATTGCGCTGACTGAAGCCAGTCTCCCTTTGCCCTTAACTATTTCTCAAATATTAAAAGCATGCCACTATTTTGCATTTACAGAAAGAAGAAAGAGGGATAGAGAATAAGAGAAAGGGGAAAAATGACAAGTTGTCAAAAATGAAATAAAATGGAGTTCCTTGGCATGGTGGAACATAATGTTTTCAAATTGGACAAGGTGGAGTTCCTTGGCATGCTATATATAAATTGTCAAAAATAGAAATAAACAATGTAACCAGAGGCGTTTCCACCTCCCAATAGAGACACAAAATGAACAGAAATTGAAAGGGAAAAAATGATATGAAAAATGAGAGAAAAACAAAGCAATACCAGAAATGGGTGGATCTTGGGTAATAACTACGAACTAAAAAGGGAACAAAGGGGTTCATGTCCAATTTCCAATAGGAACACTTCGTCACCAATATGCTCAAAATGCATCGAACCTTTGGGCATCTATCGCAGGGAGGAACTCCATGACACCAACAGTAAAAGTTGCATTAATTTGACAAAAAGAAAAATTCAAAAGTTCATCATGCATATCTTCCAATGGACAAAATTTTAAAGCCATCTTCAGCAGCCCTCGATCTTATTTTATCTCTATTCCAAGTTTTTTTTAAAATTGAACCGGACAATAAATCGATCAGAGGTCTGATTCCTAGGTCAAATGGTCTGATTGTTTGAATCGAATGGATGATCTGTTCTGACAAAAAAAATAAAAAATTAAAAACTATCAAAACCATTGGACGGTTTGAACAGTTTGACCATCCTAATTAGCAGTTTGTTGACCAAATCAATAGTTTTTGGTGAAATAACAATTCTAGGATAAAATGGAACCAATCACCTGACCGATCCCTGATTTTTCCGGTCCAACTGTCCAATCCAATCTGGTTTTGAAAACCATGCCCTGTTCAACCATCCCTACAGTAACTTGAGCCAGGGGTGGGGGGGGGGGGGTAGCTACAACTCTACGAGGATGAAGGAGAAATGGGTCCAAGGGTCTCAGTTGTGGTCTATACTAGACAGGAGACTTGCTGCATCACTTTAAAACATTGAAACTTGATAACTCTTTTTCAATTAGAATATCGGTTACCCTGAACTAATACAATACCTCAATGCTTTGAACCTGGATATATTAGAATCTTGTGCGTAACAGATCTCGACTCAAAGAAGCTACCTGTATTTTATATATTATAACTAGTGAATGACCTCGTATTAAGTACGAGAAAGTTAATTATATATATGTGAATAAATATTAATAATTTTTATTACTATTTATAAACTGTTATTTTTAAGACATTCATATAGTTTACGGGTCCATGTAAATTGACCATTGTATGTCAAACCTGTAAAATTATATGGGTCAGTCATTACATTCAATTTGAACCGTTTATTACTTTAATTTAACCATTATTATTATTATTACTATTATTAATTTATTTTAGTATTTAATTTAAAACTTTGTTATATAGTAATAATATTAACTAAATTTGTAATTATTTAAACATTTACTTAAAATATTTTTTTCCAGTCGACTATAATTATTATATAATAGATTTGTTAACTCATATATTGCATTTAAGAATAAACATTAATGATTTGGCTTAACAATTTTAATGATTGTTAATAAATATTGATTCTTATTTAAGGTTTAATTAATGTATTCCATAATTATTATTGGGCATGCTTTGAATAAACGTTAATGATAATTGATGATTGTTATTTGGTTTTTATTATTTATTTAATTAAGTACTTGATGATGATTATTATTATTATTATTATTATTTTTTATAAATAATTGATTGTTATTATTATTTACTTAATTCAGTAGTTTTCAGCAAGTAATTATTTGATTTTTTTAATTATTTATAATAGACATTTAGGGTAGTCTATTTATTTGATTTAAGAGACTTACCATGTTTTATCTAGACAATGACCCCATACAAAGTAAGGGGCAACTATAGTATCATTTAATTTGAAATTTACTATTTAATAATAAAAAATCAATGTCCTGTTGAGCAACCCACCCCCAAAAAAAGTATCAATAACTTTGAAATCATTAATCTATTTATAAAATAATAAAGTTAGATGGATGTTTACAACAATATCACCAATATTGCTTAATATTTAGGGACATATGAATGGATAAAAAGCATTTAAATGGTATGACTACAATCAAATGATAAAATGCATTTAAATGGATTGTTAAGAAAAACAATCCATGGCAAACAACATTTATAGATGCATCCATCCTCTAAAGTAAGAGGTGAAAAATATATGACAACAATCAAATCATCATGTATGGCTACAATCAACTTATAATTTAATCAGGATTCCAAAGTCCATCCAATAGAGGAAACATGAAAGAAAGGAGAACAATGTGACCATCCTAAGTATGGAAATCATCTCCAAGTTAGGTGGCAATGCTTCTTTTGGTCAATCATGGTTACTGATTTTAAGTCTAAGCTCCCCACAATGCATGTAGACCGGTTAGAATTTATCTTTAGGAAAAAAGTAGGAAAACATGTACATAACATAATGGTATGTTTGAATTATGTGATTAGGTTGAAATTATAACTTTGGGCATTTTGATGTGTCAAATTCAAGTCAATTAGAATACTCATAGATTTTTAGTTCATTCATTTAGTGGCAATTTGAATATTTTTTTATTCCATGTCTTTATTGAGTTATTATAGATTAATAATATATTAATGATTATGAAATCAATAATAATAATGAGTATATTATTATTACTATTATTTACTACTAATATATTCTTATTATGTGTGCATTGATTTTGAAATCAGTAATATTAAATTATTATTATTATTATTATTATTATTATTATTATTATTATTATGAAATAATTAAATTGTTATAATTATGCCTTTTAGTTAATCCCTGAAATAATAATTGCTTTTATATTTCTTTTAGTTTAACAAGAATGGATAATTGAAAGTTTATAATTTAACTTTAACCAAATGAAATATTTATTGGAGAATAATAATAATATTAATTATAATAACTTATAATAATAATAATGTAAATAAGTAGTACTAATTATATATTTATAAAATAATTAATATGAATTAGTATAAATATAAAATTATTTTATCTTGATTAATAATTAACATTATTAAAATACTTATTAATTAATCATTAATTAATTAATATTCCAAAGTAATAATTATCATTGTTATAATTAAGGAATTAATTATCAGTATGTAATTATAATCAGTAATTAAATTTTATCAGGAATCATTATTATTAGTAATAATTAATTATAATTATTTATAATAATAAATAAATATATAATTAGATTAAGTAATATAAGTATTAATTATAATTACCAATAATAATAATATAATTAATTATTTCATATAAATGTATGAATTATAATTTTTGATAATAATTCTAATATAAACAATTAACATTAAATATTTATTTTCAAAAGAATTAATATGAGTTAATATAAATATAAAATGATTATTTTCGAATTATTAATTACCATTATGAAAATCGTTATTAATTATCATTCCGAATTAATAATGAAAAATACTATCAGTAATTATTTAATATTAGTAATTAAGTATTAGCTGTAATAATTATAAGAAATTATTATCAATAATTAATTATTATTAGTGAGTTATTATTATTAGTAATTAATAGTTGAAATTATTTAATTAGAAGTCGTTAATTATTATTAGTACTTTTCTCTTTCAAAAAGTTGACTCATCATCATTGTCATCATCAATGACAACAACTTGATAAATACATAATTTGTTAAAAATAGGTAAACTTATAGAAATGAACCATTTTCAATAAACTCTTTATTAAATGTTGACCTCAAATCCTTCATATTCTTCATGTTATGGGTAGATTTGTCCCATGGCTTTTCTGCAAACGCTTCAACCACATAATTAATCCTTTTTGATTGAAGCACATCTACTCCCACAGACACGCCATCAATGATGAAAAACTGAAAACAACCCTTAATTTGAATGGACCTTAGTGTGGAAAAAATTGGCTATCTGGGAGTTTCTTGTGCACGCATTGACGCGGGGTAAAAGAACATTTGCAATCAATATTTTTCTAGCCAAAAAGACAAACAAGGGACTGAGTGTGGTAACTTGTCTTGCAGTTCAATCTCCCAAACAACCAAAATTTCCCCCGCATCGACTATGGAGAATAACAATCCATTTGGTTCGTGTGATGTGGATGAGAAAATAGGAATATTCACTCATGTTTATTTCGAGAGATATGATGCAATGAGATGAGATTTGTATTGTTAAAATAAGGGATGCAGGGTCTCACCAAATAGGTGCGACCCCAGTGAGAAACAAAAGTTGTGCGACGAGTGTGAGAAAATTTGTTAAGGGTGGACTATTCTCATCTCCCACCTCTGCAACGGTCCAAACTCTAACCACTTTATCTTTCATTTTCAGCGAGGTTTACCGCCTCCGGTAAGTACTCACATCCCCTTTCATGCTATTTGGTGTTTTATTCCACAAAAAATACTCTTATCTTCCTCCATCAACTTTGATCTTAGATCTTAGACGACAAGGAAATAGGATATTGTCATCGTCTTCTCCAATGAAGGTAACCTTGTCTTCGTATTCTTAGACGACAAGGAGATAGGATTCCGTTTCACACATCATTTACGTTTCTTTTTTTTGCATTTATATCAAGAATGTTTTTTCCTTCCATGTGTTTCAGGTGCTTAGCGGACAAGGAGCACGGGTTCGTCTTTGGAGACTGGAGTTCTCATCCTCATCTTCTACGAATGCCGGTTTTCATTGTCATCTTCTTCCCATATCTTCTCCATTTGCTAACCCTTTGCTATTGGGTTGCCAGATCTAAAACACTTTTATTTTTTTTGTTGCTATAAACCCCTGTTCATTGTATAAATCTACTAAATTGGAAGTGTTTTGTTACAGATCTAACATGAATTTAATTTTTCATGATTTATTTGTCCTAACAAAATAAACTTCTCTTGCAGATCTGCTCTTAAATCTGACAGCTCTCATCAACTAAATGCAGGAAGCAGATTCTGTAGGATAATGGATCTCAGCAAACAAACATAGTGACCAAAAATGAGAAAAAAAATTCCTTTCTCATCCTATCTCTTCTCATCTCACTATTTTTCGACAACCAAATAGACCATAAAGGAAAAAGAAAATATAAGAAAATGACCTCCTTTTCTCTCCTAAAAGGTAGAGAAAGTGAGAAAAGTGGTAGGGTGTGATAAAACAAAGTTGGCCCTACTCTCTACTAAAAGAGAAACCTGGCTACTTGCTTTTTATATTATTTTTCTTTCTATTTTCTTTTAATTTCTCTCATTTTCTTCACAACCAAACACAATGTAAGAGGCGATTTTATAACAACTCCAATACCTGAACTGAATTGAATGACTCATTGCCTTTTTTTAATGAATAAGTCAATAAGTAGATGTAATAGGTGAATGATGTTTTGGGTTTATTATCATACGTATACCCCTCCATATTTTTTCATACAATTACTTAGTCCACTAAAAGATATGGAGAATAAGCCATTAAATTCAGGCATTAGATGGCCTCTGGGTATATATTTTCTGATCCAGGTTTTAAAAAAGGTACACTGAAACCTAGGGAAAAACTAAAGAGGATAAAAAAATATTAATCGTCCTCGTGTGCTTGCACATTGGGTTGCCAATGGACTGGATATTGGTCTAACCTGATCTGGTCCAATTTGAATTCATAACAGATGAAATAGGTCCAATCCAATTCAATAAATATTTTTTACCATACTGGTCTAATTGAATGTCTTATTAAACCATTCAGCCTGTTCAAATTGGTTTTAATTCAGGTTGTGTTTAACTTATTTTCTATCAATGAATTGACACTGGATATTGGTCCAACTCGACCCAATCCAATATAAATCCATTACAGATGGATTAGGTTCAATCCAATCCAATAAATATATTGTACCATTAATTCCGAACTGGTCCAAATCAATGTCTTATTGGACCCATCGAACCTGTTCAAATTGGTTTTGATTCGGACCATTCCAACCCAAAACAATAACATGGTCCTTTGAAACCCCTACTTGCACTCAAAAACCTTATGTATATATTAACCAGAATTCCACTCTGAATTCTGAATTTTTTAGGAAAAGTCAAATAGGCAATCCTGTAAAGCTCAAACTTCATGCCAGAAGCTACCATTTATTTAATATTTTGAGCAGCTAGCAATGGTTTCCAGGCCAAAGGGTGGCAGGATTCTCTTTTATTTCACCAGTTCAACCTGCTTGTAATGCATTTGCATGGACGCACATGCAATAAGCCCAGACCCACCAAAAGAAAACGTCAAGGCCAGAAGAAAAGAATATTGATTTCATGGTGTGACCAGTGACTGTAATCTTATCTGCCAGTGGATTTTCAGACTTTAGACTTTTGTGGGTTGCTGGGTCACAATCAGCTTATGTACTTGCATTACCTACACCATATAACCTTTTAGCTCTTCCTTATCCACCTTAAACCAATAATTCTTTTTGAAACTTTGAATTCTGAACAGCTGGTTTCAGCTAATACAAGGTTTGGTAATTGCTGTCAAAGTTGATAAAGTAGTATTCTATGGGGCTCCACACATGGGGCCTTTCATACACAAGCTGTTGAGTTTTGAGAGGGATTGGTCCTTCAAAAGTGGTTGCCCAAAAGGCAGAGAATGTTAATCAACTGGAACATAAACAAATAGGATTTCAACTGAAAGCCTCTTACCTCCCAATAAGAGACAAAGCCACTGAACTAAATAAGTCTCTTAAGGTAGAAGTGCTTTAGTTGGTATATGAATCACTGAATGTGACTGTTTTCAAAGGGGTGGGTGATGACATGTAACACACGGCATTGATCCTTTGCCAAGTCTTATGTGTGGTAGGGGGTTGATGAGGTGGCCCAAAAAATAGTTGCTATATTTAATTAAAATCGACCGGAAAATGACTTGGATTATGATCTGATTTATTGATTAAATAATCAAACAATGTGATATAGTTCTTTGGGTCATTTTATTATTATCATGACATCACCCCCATCTTGTGGATAATGGATCTGATCAATCAACTTCATACTCTCTGTAAGAGAACCTTTGATAGCTCCATTGTTTTCTTTTGTTCTCCATCTGCTTCATCTATTGACCTGATCCGTTCTACCTGTGACAAGCATTTCCCATTATAATTCTTAATTTCATTCCAAACTAGTACATTAGGGCTGCAAACGGTATCCGATTATCCAATTCCAAATTCAAATTCAATCTATTTATAATTGGATCAAATATGAATATGCTCTTATTCGATCCGATATAATCTGATTTGATTTATAAATTGTCATATGTTCAAATTTTATGCAAGTAGTTTTCAATTCATTTTGTTCATAAACTATATTATTAAAGTCATTTTTAACTCATATTAATAATAATATATAATATTTTGGTTATGTTTAGTCTAATTCATTTATACTATTCAATATCTGATTATAATCTGAATTCAATTCGAATATGCTAGACATTCGATAGATATGATCCGATTCGGATTCAAATTGAATGTTAACAAATTAAAATTGGATATGCCTATATCCGTTTCGAACCGATCCGTTTGCAGCCATATAGTACATAATTTAAGTGTGTATCAGCCTTATTCTAGATAGATGCACACAGAGCAACATACTACTCCAATTTTCTATTCACAAAATTCAAACTTCAGGCCAATTCTACGCCTCAATGCAATAAAGTAAAAAAAAAAAAAAGGCTAAATAGCTTTCCTTAGTGGCCTACTGGCGTAGGGTTTCCAACTTGGATTAAAAAAATCCATTTTGGCCTAACTGACTCATTTTCAGGGGGGAAATTGGTATTTTTTCAAATTTATGTGAGGAGCAGAATAAATTTATTTTCATGGGTTTCTAGGTGGGTAAATAACTTTACCACGGGGGAGGAAAGCTTTAACACTAATGTCCATTTTAATAATGATTTTTTATGGATAAAATAGTCATTGCCCTATTTGCTTGAAAAATAAAAAAACATGGATAAATGCACCTACTTGGATGGACTTACTCCGACTTACCCAGGTAAATGCATTTACCCCAAAAAAATGAAGGGGACCTTAATAGGATTGTCACTAATAAATTTTCCCTCTTAGCCCAGGTATAAATTCACACTTATTCTGGATTTGGGTGCACATTTCTCCCAAATCAAGGGCTCAGAAATGTAAGATTTATTTGATCAATTAGTAATTTTTTTTATGGAATAGATCATAAACATCTGAAAAATAGTAAAGAAACTTCCCTAACAAGGTCTAAGAAAAAAATATATTACTCAATACTCACAAAACATCTCTGTTTGGATTGAAAAATGAAAATAGTATAAACTCCACTAATTTGGCAGAGAAAAGGAATGAATACATATTATTGCCACCCAATCTTTATATATGAATATAGCAAAAGCAAAACCATTTGTGTAGTCGTATCCAAACAAAAAATAAACCATTCAATAGGGTATTATACAGATGATGATGAGAATTGAGAAAGCTCTCTGCTCTCCACATTGTAGTTATAAATTCCCCAGGTTTGAAACTCCATTTCTCAATTGAATTGACTACAATGTGAGATTTAACTCAAATGACCCAATAAATCCCAATAGTTAGAAAGAGAATGGAGATTATGCAAATGGGACAGTGGGAAGAAGCTTCGCGGCAGTCTGACTTTGGGCCTTAGCCTTTCTCCGGGCCTATAATCGCTTGTCACTTCCCTTTCATATTTATCAAGCATAACAAATTAGAAAGAAAACAGAAGAGGAAGAAGAAAAGTAACCGAGGAGGGAGGGAGGGAGAGGGGAAAGAAGAGGAGGGTCTGCATCAATCCGTCGTTTTCGTCCCTCATTGCGAACGTTCCTCAACTGCAATGTTGTTCGCTTTGTTCTTATTTTTCTCAGGGGGGATTTTTGGTGAAGCCAATTGTTTATGAGATCGCGTTGCCTAGAGGAGTTGTTGGTTTTTCTCGGTTATGGGTTTCAGCCCAGTTAACGGTGGAAACAGCAGCAACGGGAGCAGTTGCTGTGATATGAGTCTCAAGTGCCGGTGTAGATGGAGATGGGATCACTGTTTCCTCTCCTCGACATTTCTCTTCATTCTCGTCTCTTTTGTTGTGTTTGGATCCGTGGCTACTCTTTACGCTTGGCTTATTTTCTCTCCTTATGAACGACCGTTTCTTTCTTCCTTCGGTTGCCAAGATGATTCTGAGGGTTCATGGTCGGTCGGCGTCTTCTATGGGGACTCTCCTTTCTCTTTGAAACCCATTGAGTCTGTAAGTCCTTTTCATATTTAATTTGTGTTGATTAGGTTAGGTTTGGTTTTATTGGTTCTTTGTTTTTGGATCCGGGTTTTGCTGGTTGATTGTTTTGGTTGATGGGTTGGTTGCATGGATCGGATTCGGAAACAGAAAAATGTGTGGAAGGATGAAAGCGCAGCATGGCCCGTATCAAACCCAGTTGTTACTTGTGCTTCAGTTTCAGATGCTGGATTCCCTAGCAATTTTGTGGCTGATCCTTTTCTCTACGTTCAGGTACAATTTCTTTCTTCTCCTTAGCTTTTCTAGTTATTGTTATTTGTGTTTTTTTATCAATGTTCTTTAGGTGTTTTGTTATTATAATTGGTTAGAGTAAATATTGCTACTCTTACTCTGACAATTTCAGTCAATGATGAAACAGTAATTGGATTGAGATTTCTGATTTTAACTTGCAATAGAGGTACTCTTCTTGGATTGTCTTGTACATGCATGTGGATATGCTTTAATTCTATTTACTTCATGTTTTCCTGTCAGTCTTGATTGGTCCTAAGCGAGTTAGCTGTCATTGGAACGACCCACTTGGTGGTTCATGATTGCTTGATGGATTTTCTCAATGCTTTAAATCTCATTAAGCTAATACTCACATATAGCTTTTGGTCCCAAATACTTCATGGCTCTAACTTTTATTAATTTTTAGGACATTCATATCCAGCGGTAACACTGTCTAAGATGGTAATAGATGAGAGAAAAAATAACTAAGTATATGAAAAAAAGTAATTGTGAAAGAAAACTGTCAGGAAGCTTCAGAAGCAGTTTTACAAGGACATGAATAGTTTGTATTTCTTCTTGGAATTCTAGCAAATTATACTGGCACCTGGTGGGAGGAAAACAGCATGAAAAAGTGAAAAAGTTCATAGTAACTACTAGGACCTTAAAAAAATTGAACTCATAATACACCTAGCTGTTTATTTATGTCAAACATGCAACTGCGGAAAAACAAAGATGATATGCAGGAATTCCTTTAAGAATGCATGGAGTGTTTGAGGTGTCATCTTGTCACCTTCTTTTTTGTAAAACCTTTTTCTTATTAATAAAGTTTCTTTTATTGCTCTTCAAAAGTGGAGTTTTTGAATCTGATATTCTGATGTGTGTCTGACTACACAGACACTTCTTCCATTTTGTCACTTCATTGCCCCTAGGACTTTGACTTTTTATTGATCGGAGTCCCTGTTGCTTTGTTTTGGATATCAATGCATTTTTTTATCATCAAGATATCAAGGCAATTCAAGAATCATGCATAGCCACAAGGTTTTTTTTTTATGAGGATAATGGGGGTGTAATCTGAATTTTGTATTTGATGCTAGGTTGGTATATCTCTATGGAACAAGCTTATGTAATGCTTATAAAATGATGAAGAGTGAAGAGGGGTTCTTGTTGGCAGTTTAGTGCTGAAGAAGGGGATGGGTTCTTGGAAGTCAAGAGACTCAAGCTGGAAGTTCCCTAAACCAGCAGGCAGCAGCTCCTCCACCCTATCTCTTGTTTTCGAGTCACTGATGGGTAGGGTTTTGATGATTTGAATTGGAGGGAACAATTGGAGGAGTAGAAGATAAGGGCTTCAGTATGATTTGTCAATGGGACCAAAAGGTCTACCTATATTGGACTTCCTGTTGGAATTGTTTTTGGTGGTGCATGCTCCACTTTGGCCCAGGTGATGGAGGCATTCCTGTCCTGGCCTAGAGTGACCACTACATTTTTCCTTTTCCAGCAATTGACATTACTCTGCCTTTATTGCATGAGTTATTTGACTGCTTGAATGGTAAAATGACTGGCCTTTGGGGGTTGAACAGTTAGTGTCTATTTGTAACCTTCACAACTACTTGTTGTGCCTCTTTAATTAATTTAATGAAAATTTCTTCTAAGCATTGATAAAAAAAAAAAAACCCTCTCCCCCAAAATATCTTATATTATCCTCTATAAAATGACAACTTTAGAGTTTAGACATCTTGTATGAAATTATTATAGGTAAACCATGAAAAACATATAATCAGTTTGGGTCTTCGTTGGGTTGTAACAGGTAAAACCATCCCTAAATCTATTATACTTGGGACTTGAAATGTTGACCCAGAATTGATCCTATTGATAAACTGGACTTAAAAATGCCAACCCATACCTTGTGGAATAGGGTTCGATTGGTTTAGGTCTGTTGGATTGACCCAGACCATTGACAGCACTGGGTGTAAGCCACAAAATTTGTACATCATTAAGGCATCATCTGTCCATTTTACAGTGCTTTACTTGCTGAAGGGAGTTTTCCATTGTTGCCTCAATCATGTTTTGTGTAGTCTTATTAGGGTTAGGTAAGCTTCTATTCCTTTCTTACCCTATGGATGTTTCTAAAAGCACTTTGATGCAACAGTTATTCATGGCTAGGCAAGAATATTCTTTCAAAGCCTTTGAGAAGATCTTACAAATCTTAAAATGCTGGAGTCTGTTTTGGCTCCATCTTCAAGTGGCAAACTAGGGAAAGAAGACAAAAGAAATGGGAAAATAATCCCATGGGGTGTCTTTTGGGCCATAATATCTGTGTAAAAATGATGTTCTTGATTGCCTAGAAGAAGTAGTTGGAAGATATTTAATCTAATAGAAGTTAAAGAGTGGATGCGATCATTTACAGAAAAAAAAGGCTGAATTGGTGTATCTCTCCCAACATATATGTTCTATGCAGAGCAAGTTGTGCGACTACCATACATTTACCATTACCAATTTGCTGTCTGCTTGTTTCTGTATTTGGGATTTCTTCTTTTCACTATTTGGTTGTAGGTGGACTCCCTTAGTAGGTTTGGGAAGCTTATTCAAGACTTCATTTTCTCCTCACAAATGAAAAGAGGTAAATTCTTATGGAGACGTACAAGAGCAGCTATCTTCTGGACAGTTTGGGAGGAACAAATGTGAGGATATTTAAAGACAAGAGTCAGGCTAAGGAAGCACTGATGGCAACTGTCGTGATGAGAAAAATAAGGAACACTCCAAGTTTTGAAGCCATACAATAAGTGATAATGCAGTCAGAAAGGAGACGTGCTGTGAAAGTGCTGATATTAATCAAGCTGGGAAGGTGAGCGAGAGATTGAAAGTGCTAGAAGCGTTCTCTCTCTCAAAAAAAAAAGTTCGTTCTAGAAGCGAGTCTGATAGGAAGGTTTGTCGGGGTCGAGCTGGAAGCTAAGAAGGTAGAAGATTGAGTGTTGTTTGAATGGGGAAGGAACATGGTTCTGGGGGGTAAGGAAACTCAATGGGGGTTTGCTTCTTTTCATGTTTAACAATAGAGCCTAGCAGATTGGGTCTTGTAGTCAGAAAAAGAGAGGGTTAGGGAGTTCGACTTACGTTTGAGTAGATGGTTCCTAGCGGCAGGGGCTATTTGTGGCGATAGGAGGAGAGCTATGTGGATTGGGGCGATGGGAATTCCCCTCCATGCTTGATATTTACTCACCTTCAAAATTGGGGAGCTTTGTGGCAAATTTCCTAAGCACGGTGACAAGAATAGGACGTGGTAGAAGTTGGATATTGATAGAATCCTAGTAGAAGTAGAGATATCACTAGAATCCTGAATATGGTGGAACTTCAATGTGCTTGGGAAACTTATGATATAAGAGTGTTTTTTAGAAGGGGATGACCCGACTTTTTTTAGTGTGGTGAGAGAAGAGGAAAATGGAAAGGTTGAGATGGAGGGGAGAAGAAAGGGGTTATGGGAGGAGCTTCATAGGTGTGAAGGTGAAAGGAATACAAAGATTTAGTTAGAGGAAGAGGATAATGTTTTGACAAAGATGGGGGGCAAAGTGGTAATTTAGGAGGGAAGGTAGAAGGTGTTGTGTGGGTAGAATGACAATGTGGGAGGATCTTTGATTTTTAGGTTTGAAGAGGAAAAGGCAGAACAATTTTTGAGGATTGAAGGTGGGTGGGGAGGATTCTTCTCTAGAGAGATGTGGAGGTTGGAGGCGAGGAAGAAGTGGAACTGTGGGTCTTTGAGAGGGGGAGGCTAGAGGAGGGTATTGAAGGGTCGTGTAAGAGGTTTAATGAAGTTGGTCTCAAGAGTGGGGTCCACCTATTAAAGTTGAAAGCTTTGGTTAAATATAGAGATATCTGATGGAACAAGCTTAAGATATTCAAAGGAAGGGGTTTCAAGGTTTTGCAGAAGAGCCCAATTCAAAGCTTGAAGAAGGAAGAATGAAGAGTGGATTTGGAGGGCCGTTAGATATGACTAGATTGGAGAGAAAAGGTGCTTTCAGAGCTAGAGGTTTCTTGAGACGATGGTGAAGAGTGTTAAAAACTCTGTTAATTGCGAGTTGTTGATCATGTTGAGTGCGTCAAGTGCACAGAGTGAAGGAAGAGCTTTGGTGGCTAGGGAGGAATGCAGTTAATAGGGTCAACAGGTAGGTACTGCTTTAAGGTTAAGCTTTGGTTCTTTATGGGTCGAGCTTCAAGATGGAGTGCTTCAGGAAGGGAGGAAGGATTCGGTTAATCAGGCTGATGCAGGATTTGAAGAGTGGATAGAGAAAGAGAAGACGAATTTGGGAGAAGTAGCAGAAGACGTAAGGGGGGTGGGAGTGTTAAAAAAGGAGAGGGAGGTAGGGGAGAGGTGAGAGGATTGAAGGGGGCAGCTTGGAAGTTAGTTATGATCCTAAGGATGTTGATAAAGATGAAGAGAATGGAGCGGCTGGAGGATGTGAGGAGTTTTCAAGAACTGAAGTAGTAGTTGGGAGGCTAGGAGTCGATATAGGTCAGAAAAGGCAAACCACAAGCCCTGAAGGTTTTTGTGGGTGAATCAGAGGTGTTGAAGAAAGCTAGAGTTGCAAATAATTTCCACTTGATGCATGTTACTATTTTTTTAAGACTGAAAGGGGGCCTGATAGTAATTGGTCCAACAAATAAATTGAAGAGAGTCTAAAAGGGATCAGAATTCAAGGGTTCGATGGAGATGGTTGAGAGAGGTTCTGAGACTCAAGCGTTAGATGGGGTAGTGACTCATTAGTGTAAAGACTACTGGAACAGACCAACGGAAAGCAGTTAATCAGTTTTACAAGAGGAGGCCACGTCAGCATAACTAATCGTCCACTTGCAACAGCTGTAACAGAAAGAACTCAAAGATTGTAAACAGTATAAATAGTGAAGCACAAAGAGAAATAAGGAAGGAATTCTTTTGGCATTACTCTCCCTCTCTCCATCCAACGAATTCAGGAGGTTGGCTCCCTCGAAGAGCCCTAAGTTAGGCAGGTTCCTAACTATTAGTTAGTTATATTTGAGAAAAGTTAGAGGTAATAGATGGGTCAGAGGTTTTTGAAAAGGATTGGGGGGGGGGGGGGGAGGTGTGGAAGAGAATAAACTCAATTAGGTTAGTTTAGATAGCAAGGATGAAAAGGGAGGATTGGTGGAGATCGAGAATCTAGCCGCTAAAGATGTTAGAGTTAGTAAAAGTTTAGGTTTGTTCTATTGGGGTGGAGAAGAGTTTGTTAGACGAGCGTTTGAAGCTTTTGAAAGGATCAAGAAGGAGGAGAGACTAAAGGAGATCATAGTAGGGGATGGTGGAGGGGCATGGAACGAGATAGGAAGTTGGCAGGAAGAAGGCATTTGAAGAAGATGAGTAAGGTGTTGGCGAGTCGGCATCTGTAATATAAGAAATTTTTTCTGATATTGTTCTAAGTTGTTATGGGTAGTGGAGGCTACTCAAGATGTTGTAAATTTTTCTTCTAATTAATAAAACCATGTTTTCTGTTGCTGATAAAAAAAGGTGTTGGCGAGTTGACAAAGGGCTTTGGGCATCTGTCCATTAGTTTGTGGTTCTGGAGTTTTGGAAGAAGATTAATTTACCAAGAAGAGCTTTGGATTGTGTGTTTCCTTTTCCTTTTGATTGTATTCATCTTTGGATTGTTATGTTTGGATTGGGTTGATCCTTGTGTTGCCTTAACACCCGCTGTCGATTGTATTCATCTTTTTATTTTAATGAGTATTTTTCTTTTACCTTTCAAAAAAAATGTCATGATGAGGGTGGCACGTTGTGTGAAGAATATGCCTATCCTTGCTTCTCTACTGATGACATTATTAAAAACTGGGAAGCCTACATCCTCTACAACAAGGACAAGACTACCTATTCTGTGTATGCTTCCCATTCTACCTATTATCAAGTTGAATTTTGATGGCTGCAACTTAGGCTGCATTTGGTAAGTGTGCAAAAGCATTTGTGGGGAATAAAATGCTAAAGTTTTTGAAAACAAGGATCAGGATGTTAATACTATCGTTCACTTGTTCATGGTAAGAATTGCACATTGGGTGTTAACTAGGGGATTTTTTTGGCTAGTCAGACTAGGGAGGAATGTGAAGGATTGAGTCTCTATGGACTCTATTTTGGAAGGCTGGTGGAAGGTTTCTAGTTTTGCTCCCACAAGAAACCTGAGAACAACATGGGTATCTCCATAACTAGGCAGGATAAAGCTGAATCTTGATGAGTGTATTTAGCTATTCTTGTTTTTTCTGGATTCTTTTCTTTATTTTTCTTGGGGGTGGGATGTGGACATCATGCTGGAAATATTCTGCTTAGTGATTTAGGTTGAGTTGGTGAAGTAACACTTTTAAGGGTTGAATTGTTAGCACCCCTCCAAGGATTGAATCTGGATTTTCAATGGGTGCCATAATTTGTCAGTAGAAGGGGATTGCGGAGTGGTTATTAGCTGGCATTGTTGAAAACAGTTGTCCCTTGGGCCGTAAGGTTCACAAGTAGAAAAGTGAAGGAGTTGTCAAGAAGCTTAAATTTCTTGTTCAGGCGGACACCAAAGGCAGCAAATAACCATGCAGATTCTCTTGCTAGAGAATGGGGTAACTAGGACTGATCTGGTTTGAGTTTGAGGGCAAGCTGGTCAGGTCTAACTTGTAAATTTTTGTTGTGTTTTCAATGTTATAGTATGACCAGCTTGGTGCTGTTTTACTGTTTTCTCCCACCCCATACATCTTAAGATGTTGGGTATCTCATTTTTCTATATCAATAGCAATTACTAATTCACTATAAGTCTATATCTATACCTATAACTGATAAAAAGGGAAGAAAAACAGAATGTCAAACATTTTCTAAGATTTTATCTTTATTTCCACTATTATTATAATGTTCCATTACTTTACAACATTCTATGAATAAATCCCACGATAGCAGTGCAGTTAAGATTAATATTGAAGCTTGAAATCTTGTACAGTTTCATGGTTGTGATGACTTTTGTCTGGTGTCAGGGCTGGCCTGACATGGCTAGTCTAGACCTGAGTACCTGACCTATTATTGGGGACTAAAACAATCTATTGCCTGATTTTTGGTTAAGGAATGACTTTTTGTCCATCCATTATTGTAAATAATCTGATTTTTGTGCTTTTATTTAGTCTTGCTAAAATCTCCTCATGTTCTTGCATTGTGATTTAGGGTGATATGCTTTTCCTGTTTTACGAAACCAAGAATTCAGTAACCTTGCAAGGAGATATTGGAGTTGCAAAAAGTACTGATGGGGGTGCAACATGGCAGCACTTGGGCATTGCCTTGGATGAGGATTGGCATCTCTCTTATCCATATGTTTTTAACCATCGTGGCGATGTAAGATCAACTCCTCTTGTTTATGAGTCTTAATCGTTTTTGTTGTCTTAGAGTTAAGTTTTTTAGTTATCTAATTCTATCCTCTCCTTCCTGAGGACCCTGAAGTTGATCTGTTTGGTTTTGAATTTTATTTCCAACAGATATACATGATGCCAGAAAGCAGTCAGAAAGGTGAAATCCATCTATATCGTGCAATTAACTTCCCCCTGCAATGGGCACTGCACAAAGTTATCCTGAAGAGACCTCTTGTGGATTCTGTTATCATAAACCATGATGGTAACTACTGGCTCTTCGGATCAGATCATAGTGATTTTGGAACCAAGAAGAATGGGGAGCTAGAAATCTGGTATAGTAGCTCCCCCCTTGGTCCCTGGAAACCACACAAACGAAACCCTATTTATAACACTGATAAGAGCTTGGGAGCTCGAAATGGCGGTAGGCCATTTATATACAATGGAAAGCTTTATCGTCTGGGTCAAGACTGTGGTGAAACTTATGGGCGGCGAGTCCGTGTCTTCAAGGTGGAGGTTCTTACCAAAGATGAATATAGGGAAGTTGAGGTCCCACTAGGCATGGAAGAGCCTCAAAAAGGCCGTAATGCTTGGAATGGTGCTCGTTACCATCACCTGGATGTGCAACAGCTAAGCTCTGGTGAGTGGGTTGGAGTGATGGATGGAGATCGTGTTCCTTCAGGAGATTCTGTTTACAGGTTTGTCCTAGGCTCTGCTGCATTTGCAGCTCTGGCTGCATTGATTGTACTAGTGGGAGTATTGCTGGGTGCTGTTAAATGCATCATACCCCTTAGCTGGTGCCCCCACAGCTCTGTAAAGAGAAGTGATGCCTTTTCAGTTTGGGAGCGTCCACATTTGTTCTCTTCCAAGCTGAGGCGGTTTTGTACTCGCTTGAACAGGACAAGTTCATTTTTTAGAGGCCGGATGAAGCCCAGCACCTGTGCTGGAAAATCAGTTCTTGCTTTAATATTTGTAACAGGGGTGTGGCTAACATGCGTGGGGGTTAGAAATATATATGGTGGCAATGGTGCAGAGGAACCTTACCCTTGGAAGGGTGCCTATTCACAATTCACATTAATAACAATGACTTATGAAGCTCGCCTATGGAATTTGAAGATGTATGTGAAACACTATTCAAGGTGTTCATCGGTGAAGGAAATTGTTGTGGTGTGGAACAAAGGCCAACCTCCTGAGTTGAGTGACTTTGACTCAGTGGTGCCTGTTAGGATCAGAGTAGAAGAACAGAACTCTTTGAACAATCGGTTCAAGTTAGATCCATTGATAAAAACCAGGGCTGTTCTTGAACTGGATGATGACATCATGATGACATGTGATGATGTTGAACGAGGGTTCAGGGTATGGCGGGAATACCCAGATAGGATAGTTGGCTTCTATCCACGACTCATCAATGGGAACCCACTGAAATACAGGGATGAGAAGTATGCTCGAACCCACAAAGGGTACAACATGATATTGACAGGGGCTGCTTTCATTGACAGTAAGGTATCATTCAAAAGGTATTGGAGTGAAGAATCCAAGGTAGGAAGGGAGGTTGTGGACAAATACTTCAACTGTGAGGATGTGCTTATGAATTTTTTGTATGCCAATGCTAGTTCATCAAGGACAGTTGAGTATGTGAAGCCCACATGGGCCATTGACACATCAAAATTGTCTGGTGCGGCAATCAGCCGTAACACACAGGTGCATTATCAGATAAGAAGTGATTGCCTTCTCAAGTTCTCAGAGATGTATGGGACTCTGGCTAATCGGAAATGTAACTTTGACAGTCGGAAAGATGGTTGGGATGTATAGGCAGAAGGAATTAACAACAGGTGACTTGCCACCTATCTTTTTCATTTTGGGGTTTCTTTTTGCTCTTATTCTAATATTTTGTTATTATTTTTTTCTTGTAAGCTGTATCTATTTTTTTTTCCTTTTTTGGGGGCTGTGGTTTTTGGGGATATCAGTAGCTTTGGTTAGTTGATGTACATTAAAGGTATTATGTCTTTACTTTTTTATGGGGTGATGTTTGGTCAGTGTGGGCTTGGTTGAAAGGTTGGTTGGATGTTGGCATTCTAGAAACAGAAAGAAAATCACAATTTTGAGACCACTGATGTGTGTCCTGAATGCACGAAATGCTTGGGATGGTTTGAGGGCAATCCTTTAGGATTCTTTTGCCCATTAAAGAACTGAGTAGTGCGATAGTATCTGATTTGATGCAACAAACATTTTTGTGAATTGTAGCAGCCTAAGCTGAAGTGGATTATGGAAAAGAAAGAAACTTCAGAAACAGCTTGATCCATCCGTTTGAGGTATTATTGTATTAATGCCTTAGTGGGAACCTAGATGTGCAGCATAAGTTCCCATAAAACTTGATTGTACAAGCGGTTGAAAGTAGTTCTATTATTTGTCAGAAGAAATGTTTTATTTATTTTGTTTGTAGCTTTAATGAAACAAATAGTACTCTTCTCTCATACTTTGGAAGAAATGGAGAAAAAAGATCTTATGGGCTTGTGCGTGTGCAGTGTAAGTTCCCATGAAACTTGATTGTACAAGCGGTTGAAAGTGATTCTATTATTTGTTAGAGGAAATGTTTTATTTATTTTGTAGCTTTAATGAAAAGAAATAGTACTCTTCTTTCATACTTTGGAAGTAAAAAACCAAGATATAGAAAAAAACTTTCATTTGGTTACAGAAAATAGTCTGGTTTTACTTTCCAGAAACTGTCTCCAGTTGAAAGAAATAGCAAAGAAAAAAACGAAATTCATAAATTGTTAGAAAGAAACAAAAAATGGTCATTCTTCCCCTGGGCATTAGTGGATTATTCTTTTTCATTGCTAGTTTGCCTAGCCTAAGTGGCCAAATGATCAACTTTTCAACTTATGATACAAGAGATGCTAAGTTTTCTTACATTCTTTTTAGTTTTTCCTTTTTGGTTGGTTTCTTTCTTTAATAACAAGGTTGACCAAATAATATTCCACATGATGCCAATCTGGACTGTGTTAACTGTTAAGTAATTACCGATTGTGTATCCAAAAGTAACAGTCTATGTAAATGGGAGCTCTACCAAATGGAGTGAGAGATGAGAGGTGGAAAGGATGCAAGTGTATGAAGATGGTTGATTTGGTGTAAGAAAGTAGAAAGATATTTTTAGGGTAAGTTGCAGGTCACTATCCTCTTCTTTGGGGGGTAGTGGCAAATAACCCCCTAAACTTTTATTTGCGACAAAGACCCCTGAGCTTTTAGATTGCGTCTGACAAGGACCCCTCTGATGGCATTTCGTCATTTTTTTTTAAATCCCCAAACTACCCTTTTCAATGATTTTACGCCTTTTTTTTTTCCGATTTTCATTTATTTCTGGTTTAGTTGATATTAATCAGTTAATTGCATGTTGAATTTGGATATTTTATTAATATTGAATAGCTCATTGGATTCAAATTTGGATATTACCTGATTCGGTTTGATAAATATCTGAATTTGATTGATTATTTAATTCTTATATAAAATAATTAAATATTTATATAATTTATATATATGATAATTAAATTATAAATAATTTATATATTTATATACTTTATATAAATAAAATAATTATTTTATATGTTTATTAATTACTTAAAATAATTAATTGGTTGAATTCAAATATTAATTTCTAATATCCATCGAATATCGAATTGAATTTGGATATCAGTTTTTCTAATCAGATTCGAATTCAGATATTATCTGATTCCATTCGAATTCGATCCATTTACACCCCTAATAAGTAATTTACCCTTTTTGAGCTCTCTCTCTCTCTCTCTCTCTCTTCTTGAGTGGGGAAGACCATGTTAATCACAATAGAAATGAGTATCTAGGATAATAATATGCATGTACAGAATTTGTTAATCACAATATAAATGAGTATCTAGGATGATAATATGAAAGTATCAAAGTGGCCTAGGTGGTAAGGTCTCCGGCTGGTTGTAGCGGATTAATTCCCACCTTCACCTGGATTGGTTTGTAATGATAAAAACAAAAACACTTTTTTGAAAGGTAACAAAAACACCTTGAATGCCTTGTTAGCATGATTCTGGATCTACGGTTCACACTGCTGTGTAATGGGCTATTTAACTAATCACAAGTGGACAAGCCAGTGTTTCCCCTGTTTCTGTGTACACGAGTCAGTGTTATATATATAAAACATTGGCATGTTCACTTGTGATTGGTTACATAGCTCGTTATGCATAGCTGTGCAGCAGTGTGAATGCATTAGGCATGAATCCAGCCATACCAAACACCTTCTGAATGGAGAAATAGAGGCTAAGCAAAGTCATATGATAGTGTACCAAAAAGAAAATTTTATGTTTGGGGAGATCAAATCAGCCCCCCCATAAAGTTCCACAGCATATTTCTGCCGTGTATTGGGAGCATCTCCAGATGATGACATCATCATTTCTGATAATATCATCGGGAGATGTTCCCATACACGGTGGGGATGTGTTGTGGGGGACAATCTTGTTGGGGGCTGATTTGAACTCATGTTTGGGAGTATGATTGTAAATACAGAGAGGAAAAAGAAATGTTGGAACAGAATGAAAAGGAGAGTGAACTCTCTTTTATAGTTGGCAAGTTCTTGAAAGTAAAATTCTATCTATTCAATACTCTGCTAGTTTTGTATTAATTAAATATTATTCAGAAGAGGGTTCAAGTTTAAGAGCAGCCACTTTGTGAGAGAAAAAAAAGGTTAGGTCTATATCCAATCCACCCCTGCGAGACCCCAGATGGCCGGCACAGACATTGGGTCATGGCCTTTTTTCGGTTTAGAAGGGGGAAGGGGGAATGCTGGAGATCAAGACAATCAATGTGGAGCCTCTACGTTCGGAGGGGGTGGCGCCACCCCCTCCCTCTTATTTGGAAGACAATGCTAACATTTTGCAGTCAAATGTGGAGAAAACATAATGCAAAGTTAATGGTTGCTAACCTCGGCTCTGCCCAATTTTACATATCAACTTTTGGCTCTGAGTAATTGCTAACTATAGCCAGGTTATTGGTTGGCTTGCATGAATCATGATAGGTTGAGATGAAGACCAAGAGAAGTTCTACCTGCTCACCTTATTTTGCTTACAGGGTCATCCTATTGATGGAGAGTTGGCATTGTATTGCTTCAACCCAATGCTAAGACCCTCTGGTCGGCCTAAAAGATGGAACCAGGCTCATACTGGATTTTTCTACCAATGCTTATTGGTCCAGAGATGGTCCATGTTGGGTTAATATGCCATTTGATCAAATATCTTTCCCCTAACAAACAGTAAAGAAAATGTCTGATTCTGATCCACAAAAGCCTGGCCTCATTAAAATTAACTGGGCTAGATTATTGGGTTAACAGGTCTAACTGGAAATATCCAAAGATGTGTCTGGACCTGCTTGGATGTCCTCCATGACTCTATCTATGATTTATTTATTCTTTTTTTTATCAGCACAACTTATCCAATCAAGCTTTTGTTCATAGATTTCTAGTGGAAGTCTGAAACACTAATTACAGAAGGAACTAGCATGGGCTGTCGGCCTTCCTCATTTTCTGCCCAGGTTCACTTCATATGTGTTTCTATTATTAAAATTGTTACTTCAATAAGGAAATAATTTGTGGGGTTGGCAAATTGTTGTAGCTGTTGCCATCTTTTCCAAAGGGAGCAGCTCTGTAGACAAAGCCCACAATGCCAGAAGCTTCATGAAATGTTAGCTCTACAGCCTACTGGCATTAAACCCATGTACAGGCAATCCAAGCATATGATGATAATGCTGCCATTGTTCTCTTTATTAGTTCTTGGCAACAGAATTTGAGAGGGTCATGGCTCAAGATGCAATGATGCAGCCTTAGGCCAATGAGAATCAACTAGTTACATTGGAAAAGAGGGAACTTTGGAAAGGCTTCGGGCAGTAGATAACAAAGCTGCTCCATACCCATGTTTGAGAGAATCTTATACTTAACATGTTATTGTGACATGGTTGACATTAGCCAATGCTGGTCTTGGCTGGATATCTAGGGTTTTGCGCAAAGTGGCTGCTCTCCAACTCGAACCTGCATTCTCGTACTCGTCAGCCCGAGATTTTACCATGCACAAACTTCAATATTTTGGACTTCTTTTAAGCAAGTTGGCCAGGCAGATAAGAATTTCGCCACTTTGACCATGACCCTCTATCTACAAAGAGCTCTTTGGTCATTGATTCCTTCTTTCCATAAAGACCAGCAAAGGACAACAAAAAGCAATAGATTCCATATGATCGTTCCACTTCTACTGTACCCTTGGCAGTAGTTGGAGGAGCATATCCAAGACGTGCGGGGTCCTCTGCTCTTACTAAAGAGATGGCTGAAATGATGCCATACTTTTCAAATGAATTGCCAGAGAAAATGAAATGCCTCACCCTTCCTCCCACCCCACCCCCCCCCCCCCCCCCCCCCACACACACACACACACAGACAGTTGGAGGCATATAAATCTACTACTTTGGTTTCAACCCAGCTGACATTTACTGTGAAAAAAGAAATTTTCAAACTTCTAGACCAGGCATCTTGTCCCTTGTTCTTACTTCTTAGAAAAACAAATGAATGTTCTTTGCAGTTGGATTCAAGGTTTAAAGTACTGACACACACAATACGCGTTGTGTATCCCACGGTTGGAAGGGTGATATTCTTAGATTATTTTTTTTTTAAATTTCAAGAATTGAGCCAAGACATCTCTAGGAAGCGTATTAACCTTCAAAATTGGCCACATATTTAGCTATGGATACTTCGAACCTCAATTGGATTCAATCCCTACAAGCATTTGAAGCCCACCTAGAAAATGCACAACCACCAAGCAAAGCAGTAAAATTGACAACCAAAGTAATCTAGCCTCTCAAAAGGAAAAAGTAACTTGGTCCAGAACTGGGATTTTCAATTCTGTGCGTCTCCAGGTTCCATCCTCTGGATTTTTTTTTTCATCATAGTCGAATTTGCAAAAGAGGTGATTTTTTAACACCTATGAATTGAAATTATATGGAATTGAGGCAGGGAATCCAATTCAAGTTCAGTTCAACTTCCACCAGGAAAATGCAGCGCCTAGAATCATAGAACCAAACAACTGAGCAGGTTGTGGTTCTTCATGTTACAATGAGTTCCTAAGATTGAATTCATAAAATTTAGACGAAATATAATTACTCCAACACTAAAAACAAGGCCTTCTCACTAAACTTGGAATCCTCATTTATTGCTACCTAGTGTCTTTCAAAATTTTATGAATTTTGTAAATAGAATAGCAGAAATTACAGATGCAACTATTATGATTTTAACTCATCTTTTTTTACTATGTATGGCTTTGTTTTGGCTCTACTTTTATCTGAAATCCAACTATACATAATCTTTTTGCCATGCTGTATTTTTTAAATATAGGTATTTGGTAACCATGGTCACAAGCAGGGACCAATCTAAAGGGGAGTTAAAGGGTGCCTCCCCACAAATTTTTAGTTTAATTTCCTGTTTGGGGTTGTTTAGAAGAATCCTGCCCCACCATTGTGCTATATCAAGAGCATATGGACAAATTGATATCAATTCCTATTCAAGGTTCAAAGTATTGATACATGCAAATCAAACAACTGAAACTCTATTTTTTTTTCTTTTTCATTCTGACATGTTATAGGGGTTAATGCCACAACACAAATTATCATTCAAGACATTTAAACCCAGTCAATTCTCAATATATAATATATGAATGTCCCTTAAAAACTATATATTGTTATATATATATAATGATATGCAATGATACATTTAAACCTATTCATATATATAGCCTTCATATGAGTGTAATATGTTCCAAGCTCTTGTTCTTCTTTTTCTTTATTGTCATCAATTCAATAATTGAGACAAGGAGTTTTTTTCTACCATCTTGAGATGCATGGTAGGTAAGAATTTTAATTTTATTATATAATTGTCAACCAGTCTGATGAATATGAACAATTGAATATTTCTATATGAAAGACAACTTAGTTACTGATAGAAAAGATATTATTCTCCATTTTTTTACCAAAGGAAAGACCTTTTCTCTTTTCTGGGGTATTATTAGAAATCTAAAGCTTCAAAGGTCCAATACATGGTAAAGCTGACTTGAATTGGACAATCTGACACCTTGTCAATCCAAAGGATCTTTGGATTGATAGATGATATACATTGGACACACCATCTTTCACACTATTAGAATACAAGTCAATGGGTGAAAAGAATTCCAACTTAAACCATTTAGGAAACCTCTTCCCTTTTAACTTTACTTTTTCCAAACACTCATGTCACCTGGCCAAAAGATCTTGGTGACATACGATAAGTTCCAACCTGAAAGCTCCTTGCTACTCCCCCAACCCCAACCCCCCTCTCTCTCCATATATATATATATATATTATAAAGAAAGAAAAAAAGAAAAAATATCAACAGCATGTCTAATAACCTTATTAAACAACTTTTCTCTAGTAGATGCATCCTACTTGAATAATGATTTGCTTGGATTGGATGTTTAATATGTCTACCCTTGAATAAGTCTGGATGGCTGAACAGTGGATATGACCTACATGTATAAAAAGTAGATAAAGAGTGGGGATGGACAAGTAGTAGCCATCACCACTCACCTTAGCATAATATGCATCTTCTTGCTAAAATACACATGAGGGATAGGACAAATACAGAGGTGACAGTTGTGGGATTCATCCAATACAAAATGTACATAAAGCGGATTTACTATATCCCACCTCAAAGAATGAGTAATTACCGACTAGTCTCTCTCTTTGTGGACAGAAATCAGTGAGAAAAATTCGGATTCCTACCCCCTTCCACTTCACAATCTTATCTTGGAGGCCCTCTAATTTTAGAAAATATTATCATTTTTCTAAAAAAAATAATAATACATAATAATAATAATTAAAAAATGTTTGGTTTTATTTCTTCCCTCTCTCTCATCTTACAACTTTGTTCAATTTCTGAGAATGGAAAATGGATGGAAGCATTAGATGCTGTTTGGAGGATATCCCAATAATCAGCATCAAAAAAGGTTTTTAGGGTTTGTGAAAATGAACCACCTATCACTCAAATATATGGGCTCTTCTTCTCCAATGTCCATCTCGCACCATCCAACATCCATCTCAATAATCAATGTTCATCCCTTTTTCATTAATTTTCTTAATTTGTTCATTTATTATTATTTTATTATATCTGTTATTTAACAAAGTAATATTCCATATTATAATATTGGTTAGTATTGTATAAGGGGAGCATCAGAACCAATGTCTGGATTGAGATTGTATTGTATTTAGATTCATTGGATAAGAGGAAAAGAGTGAAGGATAGAAAGAAAACAAACCCATTATTAATAGAAGGCCAAATCAACATTAATTTTCCAATTCTCCAGGTGGGTGGTTGTTCTTCGTAGCTGTTTTTTTTTTTTGGAGATTGGATTGGAAGAAAAACAAAGGAGGAAAGCAGGAGAGAAAGAAACAAAGAAAGTAAAGGCTGAGAGGTGGTCAGATGGAACCGTCGCTTTATTACCGCTTTATCAGATTGGCAAAGAAGGGAATCTGATGGGTTATTTGGGTTCTCGTTGACCGTCTTCCCTTCGTTGGAGGCCGTGTTTTGATTTGTTAACAGCAGCAACAGCTGCAACAGCTGCAACGCTACCACCCCTTGACACTCTTCTCTCTGTTTCTCTCTCATTCTTCATTTATTCTGTCGTCTTGTTTCAAGAGATTGCTGCTGGGAGAGAAAGTGAGAGAATTTGATGCTAGAGGTAGTATATAGAGGGGGAGAGTGTCTGTGGAAGAAAGCGAAGGATGGCAGAGATGGTTGAGGGTGAGGGTGAAGGTGAAGGAATTGGAGAAATGGAGAAAGATGTCGACTCTAAGCTTCGCATTCAGAACAACAATGTAGGCGTCCCGCGATCTAAAAGTTTTGCTTTCAGAGCCCCTCAAGAGCAATTTACCATTAAAGACTTCGAATTGGGCAAGATCTATGGTGTCGGTTCCTATTCTAAGGTCCTTCCTCTTCTTCTTCCCCTTCATTTCTTTTTCATTTTTCCTCCATTGTTCCTTCTGTCCTTCTAGTTTTTGGGCAATGATGGTAATCGTATTCTTTCGATGAATGTGGTATTGGGTGTTTTTTTCCTGAACGGTTATCTTCTTTATCAAACAATTTCTAGGCCTTTCTGGTCTTTAATGGGACCTGGTTTTCATTTGTCATTGATGAGCTTAGAGTTTATCGAAGCTTGAATGTTTGAGATGCCTACCTGAAGAGACAAAAAATGGAAATCTTTCTTGCTGGGTCCTCTCTATTTTTTCCACCTAAATTGGTTTGAAGGGCCCTGTTTTATGAAATAATTGCAGCGAATTTGGAAAAAATATTCATCTTTTCTATTGGACGAAGAAGGCTAAGGTGATGGTTCATGAAAGCAATAATCCATGTCGATTATATCTAACAGGTTAGAACGCTTTTGAAGATTCCACTTTGAACAGGCGATATTTCACATACAACAAGGAGCTGTGGGGAATCAAGAAGAAACTCATATTAAATTCAATACTTGTTGTCTTCCAGGTGGCATTGAGAGTTTGTCTGATGTTACTGGTATTTTCCAATAAAAAATGACGAATGGATGGTGAGCAGGAGGGAAAATCTATTCTATATACACCTTCTGTATGGTTTCAATTGAATGATTTATTTTGCATAATATTTCCTTTCCCATCTTTCTAGCATTTGAATTATACCTTCCTAGTAATTGTTGGAGCTAAGGTTAATTGTCCAAGAATGGAACAAATAAAATGATTTAGTTCAATTTATTTTCTGCCCATGATTTATGGGAATGAAATTGTTGTTGGTAACCGTAAAGTAGAGAGTTAAGAGAGGACTTCAATGCAATCATGGTGTACAACTTTCTTAGACTACCATTAATGAAATCCTTTTGCTGATAAAAAAAAGAACTTTCTTAGACTATCTATGATTTAGCATAATTTCTTTCTCTGCTCATAATATATGAAAATAAAATTGTTGCTGATAGCTTCAGTAGAGGGTTAAGATGGGACTTCAATACAGGCACGAGATCCAACTTTCCTAGGCTTTACTAAATTAGCTACCTAAATGCCGTTTTGACGGTTTGAACATGCGTTTCTTTTGTTTTTGAGGAAGCCTCTCCTTTTTGATCATGAGAGTTTGGCAAAGGTTTTAATGACGACTGCCAACCTGATGCAACCCTCCTCCTTTATTTGGGCTTGGGACCAGTGGTGTAAGACAAGCTCAAACTGGTATACTTAGCTTCTCCTTGTAATCTGTCACCAGGAGAGAGATCTGCACCCACTTGATCTGAGGCCCTTGATGATGTTTTATGAGGTTTGCATAGTAAATTTTATTATTGTCATTGTTCCAACCGTCATTGCAGTTGTTGGTATTCTTATTTGTTTTATAATTCATTATTATTTTTGGGATGGGGTTCAATATCATAGAATTTTAAAAATTTCTAAGTTTCTTTTCAGTTCTTCGAAATTTCTTCATTTTGACCATTAATAACTTGTCTGACAAAATTTTTATGGTATATGAGAATTTGGGATTTTGTTTCAGATTTGTCCAGGACTCAAAAGTGATAATTAAACTGAGCGTCAAAAACTCTAGAATGCACAGAAAACTATTTTAATGCTTTTGGGTGTGGCAGAGATTACTAGATTAGAGTCTTGAGATGGATGAGTTGTAAGGCCAGGTGAAAAACTAAAATGCTTGCATCAGGGTGATTGGTGAACTTAGGATGGTGGCAGAATAAGGGAATGCTTACTGAGATGGTTTTGCAATTGGAAGATAAAAACCAATGAATCTTCAAATCTGTAGCTATTTGGTATAATTGAATGTCCTAATCAGTCAAGTGGAAGCCAAAAAGGACTTGGTTCATGTAGTGCAAAATGTTTGGCAGATAATTCTTTTAAATATGAAATGCTGTAGATAGAGCACAATGGAGGTATGGATTGATGCTACCAAGCCAAAATAGGTGCCTAATTTAGATAATAATGATGAAATGACATTTTCTATTTGACAATATATTATTGCATATATTTATCAAAAAAATATATTGTTGCATGCACAATTTGGCAATGAATTAAATATCATTGATTGCTAATCGTCGGACCCTTCCCGAGGTTCACTTTTATCTTCCCCAGCATTTTCCACCTGGGTGAGCTCATCATCATTCTGTTGGATGGCCTTTAGTTTCTTAATGATGACCAAGAATTGATATTTTTCTCTTTTACCCACTGGAAAATACTTTTTTTATCAGTGACTACTGGAAAATTTTTAATTGTTTATTTCTTTGGAAAGGGACATTCTTTTAAGGACTTACCTATCCAAATTGTCCATATTATGAGTTCATTTTGATGCATATAAATCAGTTAGCCCATTGTTAGTAAGCACTCCTTTAGTGTACTCCCTGATTTACTGGAGTACCCTGTCTTCCTCTTCCACGTCCCACCATTCTGTTCTATTCCATTCTATACATGTTCTATCCTAATATTATTACATGTGATTATTTTGTACTTTGCTTTTTTTCTTATTTCATCTTGAGAAGCTTTAATAGTATAACAGCTATTTTCATATCAAAGGATTGATTAGAATAAAAGCTAAGCCTCAGTTTATGCTGGACTACATCTAAGAAACATGTCATTATTTGGACCATTAGCAGCAAAATAGATGCATGAATTGAAGTAACCAATTATGTCTTGTTTTTGTATATTGTAATTTTCTCATCCTTTATTGTTCTCTAAGTATTGAAAAGTTTTACATCAGGTTGTGAGGGCAAAGAAGAAGGACACAGGAAATATATATGCTTTGAAGATTATGGACAAAAAATTCATAACAAAAGAAAATAAAACTTCGTATGTGAAATTGGAGCGCATTGTACTTGATCAATTGGATCATCCAGGCATTGTCCGACTGTTTTTCACATTCCAAGACTCCTTTTCTCTATGTAGGTATTCCGGTTCCATCCATCCTATATATTTTATCTTCTCCATGCTCACTTTGCATCTTTTATTTTCTTTGTGGACCATTGCTCTTGTTTCATGTGGTACCTTAGATTGTTTAATTTGTTATCTCCCTTCTTGTGCTGTTTTATTTGTTATCTGATCTGGTTCTAATTATTATATTTTGAAGACATGGCACTTGAATCTTGTGAAGGTGGAGAACTTTTTGACCAAATAACTAGGGTAAGTAAATTTTATTTTCTGGAGCTTATGGTTCTTCTAGCACTATATTTCCTGCTAGAAATGTCATTTTTTGGTGCTAATCAATGTATGAATGCAGAAAGGTCGTCTGTCAGAAAATGAAGCTCGCTTCTATGCAGCAGAAGTTGTAGATGCTCTTGAATATATTCATGGTGTAGGATTGATCCATCGGGATATTAAGGTACATCTAATTACATGTGCTGCTGTGCATTCTGTTCCATTGGCATGCCAAACACAGTAATAATTTCTTTATTGGCAGCCAGAGAACTTGCTGCTTACTACAGAAGGACACATAAAAATTGCTGATTTTGGTAGCGTAAAGCCAATGCAAGATAGCAAAATTACAGTCCTTCCGAATGCATCTTCAGGTAAAGTTATTGTAGTGTCCTAAAGAACAGGAGAGATTTCTTTGCTGAGAAGGTCCAATAATAGTTTACTTCCCCCCCCCCCCCCCCCCCAGATGATAAAGCTTGCACATTTGTGGGAACAGCTGCATATGTTCCACCAGAAGTCCTTAATTCTTCTCCTGCAACTTTTGGGTAAGGGGCATTTCTAGATCTGGAGATGCATATCAGATAATTGTTTCATTGTGGCAAAATGGATGAGACCTTTTCATAATACCATTTGTTAATCCTGTAACAGAAACGACCTTTGGGCACTTGGATGTACCTTGTATCAAATGCTTTCAGGAACTTCTCCATTCAAGGATGCCAGTGAATGGCTCATATTTCAAAGAATCATAGCCAGAGATATTAGATTTCCAGATTACTTCTCTGCTGAAGCTAAAGACCTTATTGATAAGCTACTGGTAAGCTAAAAGCATTTGCGGGTTGGACGTTTTATAGTATGAGATTGTTTAGATACACATTTTATTGTTTTTAAAAATACAACTTTTCGTTTCTGTCTACCTTCTGTTCTTTTGGTTTAAAGTATGCAGTCCAAATTGTCTTGACCTTCCTTTCATCTCTCTCTCTCTCTCTCTCTCCAAGTCTTAACCAAAACTTGGATTCATATTTTGGTCAGTCAATAACCATTTTCAGATTATCTTTAATGTTTTACTAATTTTAATATTTAAAAGATGAGAAACATTGATTGTAAACTGTTATCTTCTTATTAACTTTCATGTTTTCATGAAACCTTTTTCCCTGTACTACTTTCCCGGAATTTTTTATATAAACCAATTGATGTGTACACAATATTCAGTATAAATAAAATATGCAATTTATTCTCAACTTCTTGGCAATTTCTTCATCATTCTCCATCTACATGAGGCTAGCAAACATATTAAGCATTGAAGTTCCTGCCTTCTGGATGTTAGCAATCTGTCTGACATTAACAGTGCAGAGCAGAAATATTTATTAAAAGAGCAGAGGATAAACCCAACTGAAGTAAACTTAATAAAAGCTTCATCAGAAGAATAGGATAAGCTAAATTACTAAAATTCCTTTATTTGATGCTTCTTTTGATGGTTGAATGCATGGATGATTTTCTTTAATCCTCTTTTACCATTATATAATTAATTGTTTTTTGTGGGACTATATTAATTAATAAAACATTCATGATTGCATTTCAAAATGTTTCTAGTCTATGGTTTGTTGATAAATAATTGAGAGTTTTCCAATTTTTTTTTTGAACGATCACAAAAAATTCATTAAAAATAAAAGGATAATACATAAGAAAGGTGATAAAAAATCACCTGAGAGAAAGAAGGCACCACCTAAACCTAAATTGAATTACAGCAGGACACAAATACAAAATCTAAACCAAAAGCAGCTGCCCCTAGTCCTCCCCCTCAAACACTTCCTCCTGCCCATCATCATCTTCATTCCAAATTTCTCCTCCTTCACCTACTACAATTTTCCTCATTCGTTCTTCCTTTCTACTACTCTCAAACTCGTCAAATGCTTTTCTATCAAAATCCTCGCCACCCCCCCCCCCAAAAAAAAAAAATAATAATAATAAAATAAAGCCAAGCTTTTACTGATCCTAATGTCTCTTTCAACAATTTTCTTAATGTCCAAACATCCATTCCTTTCCACCTTTTGTAAATTTATGTCAACAGCTTCACATCATTTCTAACCATAATTATATTTTCCTCTTGAACCGTGTCAATCCTTTGAGTTCCTGAGAGAAAGAACACCCCTATGGCCTGCATCTTCGACTATCTCCTCATCTATAGCACCTTCAATATCTTCGATATTCTCTCTCTTATCATCTGCCTTTCTGGCTTCCTTCACTCCCCCCAACCCAGGCTCCACTCCAAAAACCTTCTTTGCATCAAAAGAGAAGTTTGAGGGCAAAGTAGAATCACAATCTTTGGTCGACCTAACCTCCATCTGGGTACTAGATGAAACAGAATCATCTTTTTCAGCACAAGCTTGATCACAAGAACATAGAGAAAAATCGAGTGGAGCATTGCTTTGAGCCTTCTTAAGATCAGCAAACTCCTCCCTATTTAACCAAACAACCTTCTTCTTTCTTGACTTGCTGAATTTGAAAAACACTCAAACCCAGCTCTCCCCTTCTCTTTGCACCTTGCACAAGCCAGATAGAGATGGCAATTTGACCCGTCCCCACAGGACCCCGCTCTACCCTACCTCGGTTGGGGTGGATTTTTTGACTATTGATCGGGGTTCACAAAACTCTAGGGATCGGGGATGGGACGGGGATGGTATTTGTCCACCCCACCCCAACATTGGCCCCGAACCCGCCTCGACTATATTATGTAACATAGTACATACATAACTATTAATATATGTTATATTATATTATAATATTATATATTATATTATACTATATAATATAAAATAGTTCTAGATAGGTTTCAAAAAAATAAAAAATAAATAAATTTATAGGTATGCAAGTAGGAATGAACGGGGCAGAACGGGGCAAATTCAGAGATCCTCATTACCCGCGAGGACAAGGATGGGGTTAGAATTTCTTGCCTCGCCAAAGTTTGGGACAAGGCATTTGAGTTTGGGGTTGGGGACGGGGCAGGCAAAACCCAACCCCACCCTGTTCCATTGCCATTCCTAAAACCAGATCTGTTCAAGATCCCAAACCTTTTGGGCTAAGACATTTGAAAGATAAACCATATTTTCTTGTTTACTTATAACTTAACCAACCAGTTCCTTCTAACCTCTGTGGACCCCTTCCTCGAGAAATGGCCCCCCTCAAACCTCCAGCCGGACTTGTGGCCCAACTTAATTTATTGGGTACAATTTTCAAACAAACTCCCAACTCCAAATCCTCCCTTTTCTTCGATTGACAATCCATGTTTCCCACTGGAATGCACACCACATCAGAACAGTTATCGATTAAAACATTAGGGCCACCCTTTCATCTTACATCAAATGGGCCCCACTCCCTCCATTAGGCTTTGAGACTCTGCAGTCTTCATTTACTCCTAAAACCATCAAACCACCCCCATTGACATGAAAATTTTCAATTCCAGACCTGCCTTCATCTTGAACCTCTGTTTCCTCCTCGAGCTAACCTTTTGTCTCCCTGGATTTCTCCACAGAAGGACTAACATATCTCACTGCCCACATCCCTCCACAAACCCAAGCTTTCAACCCACCTCAGTGGGTAAGATCCTTCCACCACAACACTTACGCCGTACAACTCTCCAGCAAAGTGAAGGGACAAGGACGAAGGAACTGAATGAATCTCTTTTACTTCCACTAGGATGTGCACAAGAACTAGATTTTTTTTTTTTTTGATAAGTGAGAAAAGTTTTATTAATTCAAATAACAAAAATAAAATCAGCCTAGGAGGAGGCACGAGATGTTACCTCCCCCGAGGACTGAACCATATACACTAAACATGCCCAAGCCTGAAACACAATTACAAAGTAGCCCAAAACAGATCTCCCCTTGACACCCCTTGCTTGGCTAGAGAATCCGCCATTGCATTTGCTGATCTTCTGACCCACTGAAACCAGACAGTTATATTTCTTGTCATCCATTTAACTTTCTTTAATAGATCCCTGTAGCCCCAACAAGCTGTTTCTGGGCTAATCAGCCAGCCTACTACTACCTTGGAATCCCTTCTACAAACAATTTGTTCACTCCAATTTGACTGGCCATCTGTATACCTTGTACCACTGCTAGTAGCTCTGCCCTTACAAAATCACCTTCACCCACTGGTCCTGAAAATAGAGACAACATATTGCTGTCTTTGTCTCTCAGAATCCCACCAATACCGGATGGCCTTGGGTTACCTTGGCAGCTGCCATCAAAATTCAATTTTACCATTCCATCTGGTGGGGGTTTCCATTCAACTTGTGAATTGATCTTGGTGGAGACTATAGAAGCCAGTGCAGCCCAGTTTCTCCATAAGTCTTCAAAGGAGTAATCTGCCAACAAATGTGAAGATTTTAACCATGAGATAGTCCTTGTCATATGCATTCCTTGATTTCAGCAAGATTTTTTTCCTGTTCTTGAAATATTCTAGCATTTTTGTCCTCTCTTAAAGTCCACAAGGTAGCAGCTCTGATACATTTCTGCATTAGCTTCCCTCTTTTTGTCAATCTCCCAAAAGCAGCCAAAGTAAACAGCAGCTTTACTTCAGAGGGCAAGTTCCACTTGCACCCAAATAAGGAAACAACCCAGTTCCAAATATTGGCAGCAAAGGAGCACGATATCAGCAAATGGTTACAGTCCTCACCCTTCACTTTACATAGAAAGCACCAATTTGGGAACAAATACATAAAAGGTTTCTTCTTTTGCAAGCTTTCCACAGTATTGATCTTACCATAATAGGTTCCCAACAGAACACTGCTATTTTGGGGGGAATTTGTCTTGACCAAACCTCTTTAACAGGGAAGACCTGAGAGGAGGGGTTGGAGCAAAGGGCTTTAAAGAAAGAAGCACAAGTGAAGGAGCCAACCGGGGTTAGGGACTAGACTCTTTTATCTAGGTTAGGGGGGTCCAAACACACCGAATCTAGAAGCAACAACAGCTTTGAAACACAAAGAAATTCTTCATCCCTTAACCCTCTTTGAAACCCAAAATCCCAGTTTAAAGCCAAAGGGAAAACCGGGGGGGGGGGGGGGGAGGAACCATGAAATGGGTTTCTCTTTAAAGAGGGAGATGGAATAGGGAGAAGGGAAACAATCTTTTAGGGGTTGAGTGCTCACCCAAGTATCTTCCCAAAAAAGAATGGAGTTTCCAGAACAAGCATCGTACCTTACAAAACTGAGGAATTTAGGGAGAATGCTAGAGATAGCCTTCCAAGGTGTTGTGAGCAAAGCCCTTCGGGATACCCCCGCATCCCAACCTGATTCGGAACAGCCATGGATACTTTTCACTACTTCATGCCACAACCTCTACCTCTCCAGGGGCCACCTCCAAAGCCACTTACCCAAAAGAGCCTCATTCTTTCTCACCACATTCCCTAAGCCTAGGCCTCTTTCTTCTTTACTCCGACACACCAGTGATCTTTCTTCTCTTCTCCCGGTTCCCATAAGAAATCCCTCATCAGTTTTTCCAACCTCTTTGCCTCCCTTTTGGGAATTCTAAAGACTGACAAGAAGTATAAAGGCCCAATACAAGCCAAATGGTGGTCTTTACTAAGCAAGCCAAATGGTTATTCCAGGGATAATTTCCTGAGAGAAAATTTTGCATTTGTTTCTTGGTTCATATGGAAGAATAGAAATAATAAATGTTTTAATGGAGGTTTCAGTAATGCAGAGAATATCGTTGGCAGAGCTTTTGCTTACTGGAATGAAATTAAAGAAGTTTCTTCTTGTGTGGGTATCACTAACAGTAAAAGTTTTCTTGTTAAGTGGTATAGGCTCAAAGCTGATTGCATCAAAATCAACTTTGATGCTTCCTGTTTGATTAATGGCAATTGTGCTATTGGGTGTGTTGCTAGGAACCACCAAGGTTATGTCCTTGAGACCAAAGCGATTGGGATTGGTATCGTGATGATCAACCTTGCGGAAGCGTGGGCTACTTGGGAGGCTATCAACATCGTGATTAACTTCAGGGACCAGCAAATCACCATCAAAGGAGACTAAACTAGTTAAAGATTGTCTCAATGGTCGAGTCTCGCCCCCGTGGAGATTAGCTAGTATCATTAGGGAATGCCAAAACCTTGTTGAGTTTTTTAACCTAAATATCAGATTCAAGCATATGTATCGGGAAGGAGTCAATTGGCTGATCGGTTAGCTCGTAAAGCTCTTAATAATCGTGAGGATAGTAATGAGTTTAGGACTTGTGATTTTAATTTTATTTGTGATGCGAATGTAAGGGGAAAAGCTACCCCCAGACTTTGTAGCTCACCTTTTTTCCATAAAAAAATAAGTATAAAGGCAAGTTGGCTAAAGTTGCTTTAATCAAAGTAACTCTACCCCCCACGGAAATATAGTTTCTCTTCCAAGCTGCCAATCATTTTTCGAAATTTTCCACCACCGGGTTCTAGAACCTACTTTCCTTTGGATTTGCACCTAACGGAAGTCCTAGGTAGGATAGAGGCCACTGAGAGCAGGTGCATTCTAACAAGGCTGCTATAAACCCCATCTCCTCTCTATTCAAATGAACTCCCGCAATACAACTCTTCTCAAAATTTACCTTCAAATTTGAGGCCCTCTTAAAGTGAATTATTAAATCCTTCAAATTCCTTACCTTCATCAAGTCACAACCTTCACAAAAGGTTATTATGTCATCTACAAATTGGAGATGAGTTACTGAAACTCAATCTCTACCTATTCTCCACCCTCTTAGAGATCCGGCTCTATCTGCTTAAGAGAAGAGCCTACTAAAATTATCGGCAACTAAAATAAAAAGGAAAGGTGACATGGGATCACCTTGTCTCGAACCCCTACTAGCTGGGAAAAAATCATTAACTACCTTGTTGACTAGGATGGATAATGGCAATTGGAAAGGCAACCGTTTATCCATTTGCACCATTTATCCCCAAACCTACTAGCTGGAAAAAAAAATCTAGTGCACAACAACTAGATTCTGCCATGAAGCTGTTCTTGGGTCAACGAATCTGAATTTTCCACAAACATCTCCCACAGATTCAAAAGTCTGGAAATCATGCATGAAGCCAAAGATGTTAATCCAAACCAAGCTTGAAGGACTGAGGTCTCTGATTGCACCTACCATAGGGTTCCATCTCCCAACCCCAGAACATGGACCTGATTCTGTTCTCAACTCAGAATGTTGCTCTCTTCATCCTCACTACCAAAAGTAAAGAGAAAAAAGAAAAAAAAAAGCCAGAGTTCAATTTCCTAATCTGAAACGCCGAATTTAGGCATCATTCTGCAGCTGCCCAATCCCTTGTGCACTCTACATTTGGATCCGAATTAACAAACTGGCCCACCAGGCTTCTCTCAAGCAACCTAGTGTGTTTGTGAACACAACCTAATGATTTCATGATCACTTCCTTCATCAGCGTCCAATGCTTTTGCCCGTTTGAAATCAGATTATGGGGAACTGACCATTGGAACCATCTCAAGCAACCTAGAACTTTTTGAAGATCAGATTCTGACTAGTAAATGCTAGAGATCATTGGAACCATCTCCCTCTTACAAGATGATTACTTGTCAGAATTTGGTTTCCATAAAAGCAAAGCGAGAAATCTCAGTGACACAAGAGTCCATGTTGTAGAGAAAATGATAACAATTGCAAATCCAGGACCACTTAAACCGTGCAACATTTTAATGTTTGTAGCACAGATCCAAAGTTGATATGTTTCAAATCTAAAACCCTTGATGCAAGCACTGGTTCTACTTATTCATTTTATTTTATTTTTTTGGTATACTTATTTATTTTAGGGTAATTTACAGATAGCCACCCTGTATTTATGTGGTGGTAACACTTAGCCCCCCCTCCTGGGCTATGGAGCTTCTAGATTCCAGAACTTTGTTCCCTGACCTCACAGGGTTTATGGTGAAAGTAAAATTACCAAATTTCCCATTCAAGATTCTATGGGCCAACCAGCAACAAACATCAAAATGATGAAAATAAGCATTCTAAAGCACAAATCATTCTCAAGGCATTCTCAAAATGAACTTTATTGAAAGAAAGTTGAGAGAAATATGTAAGAGTTCAGATTTTAGAAAAACTAAGTTAAAAGGGCAACATGGTTTTGTAAAATAACACAAGGGCAGCTTGGGGGTTTAGAAATGTTTAATGGAATATTCCATGAAGTCAACTAACAGAATGATAGGCAGAGGCAAAGTAGGTCTTTGTTGCAAAACAAAGTTCAGGGGACCAAGTGTCACTACCTCCTAAGTACAGGGTAGCTGTCTCTAATTTACCTTTTATTTTATATTGATCAGACAATATAAAAGGTTCATTTCTGTAGGACTAGTTAAGTATTTACAACTTTATAGTCAAGGATCTGAATGTCTTGGAGAACCAAAAACAATTTGAGTGCATCTTCTTTTCATGTGTACTAATGTATTCAATGATCCAAGCATGTGTCTTGGGTGCATGTATGCATCTAGGACTCAGATCTATCTGTCCTCAAAATCAAGATACAAGGACTTAGCTAAAACTAATCTGCCAATAAGTGTATTAGCTCAGAATTGTTTAATTTTAAATCATGCAAGTAAGCTATATATAATCTAGTTGTGTTCCATTATTTTGTATCCAAAAAAGGAAGTATAAAAAAATAAGGTAATTAAAATCAGTTTGTAGCGTGACAATTAGAATCCTAAAATATGTGTATGAAAGCCTATACTTGATGAGGTTTAATGGGCATTCTTAGTTGAATTTTGTGTTCAACCTTCAACTTCTGAATGCAAATTTATTTTAACCAGATGACTCTAATTTATGTTGGGGGTGTCTCCAGGTAAATGGTTATGTGTCTAATCCATCAAAACTTTGCACTAAGAAAATAGACGCTTATTTAGTTGGTCCTATATACCCCATATCCAGACCATTGTTGTGTCATCTTCAACACACACACTTGCCTGCTTGGATTAAAATAAAGAGTTCAGTTTCATATAAAAAGACTTAGAGAAATTTCTCTTCTGGTGAAACTGGAAATATACTTGTTGGGCACTGGCTAACTCTCATGTTTATTATGTTATAAGTTTCACTTTTTTTACCACTCAACCAAGATTACTTGTAGCATTGTCTGAATAGTTGTGCCTTCTAACTAGCCATGCAACTCTAATGCAGGATATGAATCCAAGCAAAAGGCCAGGTGCTGGACCTGATGGTTATACTGCACTCAAGATGCATCCTTTTTTTGAGGGGATTGACTGGAAAAATTTAAGAGGGCAAACTCCTCCCAAACTTGCTTTGCAGTCCAGTGTATGATAATCTGTTTTTTGAAGTGTTCTTATAAAAGGGATGCAGTTAGTTTATTAACATGTTTGCAAAAGAGAAATAAATTACCAAACATTTGTATGTGGTTTCAGGTGGCTGAGGCTAATAATGGCCAAGTATCTAAATGGAACCATTCACATGTTGGAGATAATGATGGGAGTGATAATGCTACATCATCTTCTGAAGCAACATCTCACGTGACTAGGCTTGCTTCAATTGACTCTTTTGATTCAAGATGGTATTTTAACAATCTGGTTGACTTTTTTCCTTGTGTTTGACATTAATCCTAATAAGAGTTAAAACATAGCCAAAAGAAATTAGATGTTTCTTGATGGAAGTATATGATCACTAATATGAAGTCAGATCTATGAGATCTAGTGAATGAGTTCTAATTTTGTTGGTGGTATATCCACTATCATGCCATTAGAACTTCATCATCAACAAGATATGGACCCTTATAGTTGCCATCTCTTTGTTGTATCTTTCTTTCCTAAAGAAGTCAATTGATTAGTATTATCTTGTTATTACTATTATCTTTGATTGATCTGTTAATTTGTCATATTTACAGGCAACAGTTTCTTGATCCAGGCGAGTCTGTTATAATGATATCAATGGTTAAGAAAATACAGAAATTATCTAACAAGAAAGTTCAGCTTATCCTTACTGATAAACCCAAATTGATATATGTGGACCCAACAAAGTTGATGCTAAAAGGGAACATAATATGGTCTGACAACCCCAATGAACTAAGCATCCAAGTCTTGAGTTCTTCACATTTCAAGATTTGTACGGTATGCTCAACCTTCTCATTTTCTCTTCTTTCTGCATTTATTTGTGCTTTATCTGAATTAGATTTCTTCATGTCAGCAGCCAAAGAAGGTAATGTCATTTGAGGATCCAAAACAAAGGGCATGGCAATGGAAGAAAATAATTGAAGGCCTTCAAAACCGGTGATTCCAGACTTGTAATTTTCAAAAGATATTCTTTGGACATTTTGACGATATAAAGAAAGAGCATGAAGATCCTAAGGGATTGAATGTTTCAGAGAAGTACTTATTAGAAAGAATTGAATTGCATTCTGGAGGTGCAGACGCTCATTTTCCACCCACCATCTTGTCCTCTGGAACTGGGTATGGCTGGGCTGTCTCCCTTTCTTAACCTGGGCACGACCCTGCTTGTATGGTGGTATTTTGGCAAGCCTAACGCCTTGTGGAGGTCCCGTCCATTCAAGTACCTGTTTATTGTAGTTAAGAAAAAGACAGTATCCATAAATGGAAATTTCATTCCCTCGAGCACTGTACAAATTACAATATCTGAATATATATTATCTGCACAGAGGAGCTTTGGGAGGAAGCTCTTCCTGGAGCTCCACTTTTCATTACAGTAATTGTCTAATTGATTCGGCCCCATTAATATCCAATTGGGTGAACATCTCATCTCACTAATCCGGTTCGTCTAAGGCAGATTTACATCACCAGATGACTATCTAATGGGAAGATGATAACCCTTGTTTTCTTATAACTGTCCTATCTTCTAGAAAATGTATTTTTTATACACAGACTCTAATAAACTTAGCTTGCTCAATATGCTAAATCTCTGGTCTACAGTCATTCAGACTACTGGGATGGCATTGATTCTAGTATATGTAGAGTAAATTAAAAAAAAAAAAAAAAAAAAAACACCGAACAGTCTGAATGTAAAATCTCAGTCCGGCAAGCATGAGATCATGTGTTCAACACTCAACAGTCTGAATGTAAAGGGTTAAAGAGGACATGACCCCATATGGCTGGGACCAACATTGGGTAATGGCCTCTTTTTTGAACAGTCTGAACGTGCAGTATTTAGATTAAAGCTGGAATGATAGTATCTTCCACCCTTCTCTTTTTGTTTTGTTCAAACTCTGAACTTGTTTGAATTGCACCATCACAGGCTATTATACCTAGTTCTTGTGGGATTTATTTCCGTGACTGTTAACTAAAAAGCCTTGCATTAATTCATTATTTCTAGTTCATATTTGCCGTCAAGGGGACATATTCCGATTCTAACGTGGCTGTCTTTGCTAAGGCTAATATTTTATGGAATTTGGAAAGATAGGACACATCTCGTTTGATAGAACTGGTTGCATGCTTGTTGCATTGCTTCTTTTCTCGGCAAGCAGTGGCAAAAGGTTGGTCCTAACCTCTAAACTTCCCATGTCAGCAGTCACAACAGAATGGCTATGGCTGCCGGATTTCAGTGGTAAAACGTCATATTTGAAGCTTCAACTCTAAATGGAATTGATTAATCCCTACATGCATTTTTTAGTTGAAATGATTATCTTATGTGATGTGACTAGGGGTTTCAATTGAGATGGATTTGGTCCAATCTGATCCAGTCCAATGTGAGTTCATAATAAATGGATCAGGTCCTAGCTAATCCAGTGAATATTTTGGACCATTTTGGATCAGTCCAATTCAATGTCTGGACTGTCCAATATGTTAAAATTCGTTTTGATTTAGATTAGTTTCAACCCAAATCCAGTCCACTGACACCTATATTCTTCTCTTATATCAATGGACCATATATGGGTTTAATCCAACCCAATTCAATATAAATTTATTATGGATGAAGCAAGTCCAATCCAATCTAATAAATATTTTGGACCGGATTGGTCCAATCCAATATGTCATGTTGGTCCGTCCAAATTGACTTTGGACTGGACGGGGTCCAATCCAAAACCAGTCCATTGACACCCTTAGATGTGACAACATATTTTTTTACCAATTTGTATTGACCAACCCCAAACATATCAAGTATACATGTTATGAATGAAAGCGTATGAGAGAGGGTTTATAGAATATCAAAAAATCAAAGTAAGAAGAAAATGTTAGCAAAGTGAAGAGGGCCTTCAGATAATAACCCTAAAGAAAAAAAAAATCTCAAAAAATTAAAACTTCATACAATGGATATGACACTGATCAAAACGAAATGGTGGAACTAGATTTATGTAGTTGACTCTATATAGCTGGTACAAGGTTTAGATGATCGTGATGAGGTAGAAAGTAACCTTTCTTTTTTGTGGTTTTTCTCTAATATATACCATATCGGGCCTTCCATTTTCATGAGTTTACATCTCCTTTCTTATCTCTGTCGTTTAAGCAGCTGCTGAAGATCCTTTGAACATAGTTGGAGACCTTGGAAAGCTTTTTAATATCTTAAACTACATAACGTCCATAAATTGGCCATTCTGATTTTGCCTATTCCAAAAATGACTCAGATTGTCAAAAGGTTGGAGATGGATCATGTTAGCCAATGACTTGAACTTGGTTGACCAAGTCATGTAACATCCACACAAGTGATTGGGGAGTTCAAAATGCCCCCTCTATAGGTAGGGGTGCTCGCATTTTAGTTAACCGATCTATGAGCCTATTTTTCAAAATCGAACCGATACTATAAATTTTTGGAAAATCATTAATTGAACAAAAAAGCAAGCCCAAGTGTAAAGGACTTGGGCAAACAAACAAGCACAGGGCATTCAAGCCCAAGTGTAAAGGACAAGGAGGAAAGGGTGGGCAAGGCTCTCATCAAAACAATGGGCCAAAAAGAGGGGGAGTTGCTAAGCAGTGTAGAGGCAAGCGTGCAAGGAAGCAAGACGTAGAAAAGTAGTGATGCTACAATTGTGGGAAGAAGGGTCATTATAATCGAGATTGCTCTAAGCCTAAGAAGGTACCTTCCTTACTTAGCTCTTTTAATACCTTTGTGTGTATTCATGCTTTAGTTTCTCATACTCTTCCCAATTGAATTATAGATACGGGAACAAACTTTGTGGGCTACCATTGGGTTCTAGCGGGAGCACAATACGTCATGTTAGGAAATGGCATAGAAGAATTCCTTGGAGTTGGATCGTATCAACTCAGGTTGCACAATGGACATACATTGCTCCTACATGATGTGTTATGTTATATGCTTCCGATGTTCAGTGTAATTTGTGTTTTGTTCTAATCTTGCTACGTTTAGGGTACACTTTCTAGTTTAGTGGTGATCATTTAGACATCTTCTTTGATGGATGTTTGTTTGGACATGATTTTCCATCTGATGGTTTCTTCGGGCTTGATTTAGATGATAATAAATATGATTGCCTATTTGTTTGTGTTAATTTCTTGTTGAAACTTCATGCTAAACTTGGCCATTTTAGTCAAGAAAGGATGATTAGATTGGCTAGAGCCTAGAGAAGGCTTTTTAGAGTTACATGCTAAGGTTAATTACCTACTGGTGTGCGAGCCATGTTTGGAAGAAAAGACATGTAGGAAGCCTTTTGGTAGAGTTGTAAGGCCCTCTGATCTGCTAGAATTAGTTCATTTTGGCATCTAAAGTGCCATGAATGTTTAAAGCACGATACAATGCATACCTTAATTGATGACTACTCATGGTTTGGTTATGTGTACTTGTTGATTCATTGCTTTGAAGCTTTGGATTGTTTCAAATGCATCGTTGAAAAGGATGAAAATCAGAAAGAAAGAAGAGTTAAAACTCTTCAAATAAATTGTGATCATGAATACTTGTATGTAGGGGTGGAGTCGAACCGAGGTGAGTCGAATAGCAAGGTTCCCCAACAAAGTATGAGGCTCGAGTTCGAGCTCAACTGTGAGCCAAATGTTCTATAAAAAAAAATTAGTTATTATTATATAAAAATATTATATATATAACATTTTTATTTTATATATATTATTTTCTATATATATAATAATATTATATATATTATTTTATTATACATATGTATGTATGTATGTAGAAGCTCAATTAGCAAATGAGCCTATAAATGGGGCTCGAGCTTGGTTTGAAGCTCAGTTTAAATCGAGCCAAGCTTTTCACGAGTCAAGCTCAAATAGTTTGTAAAAAGCTGAGCTCGTGGCCTCTCCTACTTGTATGATCAATTTAATACATTTTGTAAGAAAAAAGGCATATATAGACCAATTCCTAGTATCCAATAACAAAATGGTGTTGCAGGGAATCATATTTTACATGATACAATTAGGTTGTTGACGGTGCAAGCTAACCTCCCAACTAGTTTTTGGGGGATGCAATTTTGATTATAGCCTATATCCTTAACTGTATCCCAAGTAAGTCGGTGCCTACCATTTCATGAGTTGTGGAATGATAAAAGACTTAACTTGGACCATCTCTATCCTTAGCCCTTAGGGTTCTACTGGCTATGTCCACAACCCCACACATAAATATGAAAAACTTGGTCCAGGGTCTAATAAACATGTATGTATTCATTAGATATCATGAAAATTTAAAGGGATATGTGATGTACGTATCGTGAGCATCCTAATGGGGGTATGACTGAAATAGGTTCTTGCAATGTTGAATTTCTTGAGGATTTGTTTCTAAGTATTGGTGAAGTTAGAGGGGATATCAAGTTGTATGAGTTACATGAAGAAATCCCATACTCACTTGGCAAGGGTAGATAATTTCAATCTCATACTGAAATCACCAAGAATAGTGAGAGTGTGTTATTGTCTAAAGAGAGTGTACCTATCAGTTGGGATGCTTCTATTATAGTAATTCTTAAGGTCCCCATTTACATAGGAGTAACTGCTATGAGAGATTAATGAGCCTACACTTTATCAAAAGGCTCTTTATCTTCAATTACAGTGAACTGCTATGAGAAATTAACTCAGTGATAAAAAAAAAACAATGTGTGGGAATTATTTGACCTTCTACTTAGGCACAAATTCATTAAAAACAAATCAGGTTTGAAGATTAAGCGCAAGGTAGATGGATCAATTGATAAGTATAAGGACCAACTTGTGATGAAAGGTTATACCCAAATAGAAGGTATAAACTATGAAGAGACATTGTCACCGGTGGTGAGACTTGCTTTTATACTCCTCATCCTAGTCATAATGGCTTATTTGGACTTCAAGTTATTTTAAATCAATATCAAGATTGCATTCCTCAATGGAGAACTAGAGGAAAAGATTTAGGTGGATCAACCTTTCAAATTTATCGCTGAGGAGCAAGATGGTAAAGTGTGTTGTCTCAAATGATTTATTTATGGTCTCAAACAATCATCTACGAAATGGTATTTGAGATTTCATGAGGCTATAACTTTCTTTTGGGATAACTATGGTTGATGAAGATTATTTCATGTATGTCAAGAAAATAGAGTAAGGGGATATTATTTCATCACTTTCTTTGTATATAAATGTCATTCTACTGGTTGGGATAATTTGGAGATGATCAACACCACTAAAAGAAAATCTTAGAATGGTTTGAGATGCATTATTCAAAACCTGTTGATGCTCTAGTTGAGAAGGACCGCAATTTAAGTCTTGAGCATTGCCCTAAGACAGATGAGGAAAAAGACCATGCATATGAACAGGGTTCCTTATTTAATAGCTTAATAGCTTAATCATTTAGTTGAACTGTTCCTTGAGAATTTCTTGAACCCTAGGTAAAACCAAGAATAGAAACGACAATCTAGGATAATTTAATTACAACTGCATGCACCGCATTAAGTTGGGAGAGGTCAGCATATGAACCATAAAGAGATCAGAATATGGGGAATCCTATCCCTTGAATTTGATAACTGAAACCACTGGGAGAGGAAGCCTTTTTCTTTACCTACTGCTCGTATCCCTTCCTTTCATCCTTATTAGGTATTGCAGGCTTGAGTTCTGAGAGGTAGAAGGAGAAATTTTTAACGGCTATATATTAATTGTTGAAACTTGGTGGAGAGGCGGAGGAGAAGCGAAGACAACAGAAAAAAGAAGGCTTTGTTTTCTTTTCCTGGTTCTTAGAGAGAGAGAGAGAGAGAGAGAAAGAGAGAGAGGGTAAGTTTCACATAAGAAAATTTCTCTAACAGAGCTATGATAAGTGAGAGGGAGTTTTGGATAGTAACCCAAAGTTAAAACCTCATCACTAACACTAAACCATCCTGGGGTCTCAACCCTAACCCAACCGGATCATGATTAAGGTTGGGTCCGGTTGGAACTTAACCTCCCAGACATCACCCTAGCATCACAGAAAATCTATACGACGTCACTCAAAAACCAAGATTCTCAACCCTCTTCTGTGAAAAAAAAAATGCTTGACCAAGCACGTGCTGATGCATGGCCGGATAGAGTAACAGAGAATAGAATTAGAGTTGCAGAGATGCCTCAAGAGGCAGCTTTCTGTCATCAACTTCTTATACTTAGATGCAATTCTTGTTAGGTATTCTGTTCCTGTTCATTGATTGATATTCATAGAAGAAAAGAAGTAAAAAAGAAAACCCTCTTCAAGGGTGCAAATTGTTGAAGAAGAACCAATTAATGCTCACTGCAACTGTGCAAAACACATATATAAGCTTCCTCCCATGGTGGGTACATATAAGGTAAGCAGAAATTTAGGTGCAACTAATTAAGACCAGCTCTACTAACTCGTATATATATATCTCCTAGCTTTCTAGCCAAGCTCTAATCAGTTCCTCTGCAGTTCTCAAGGATAGCCAGACATGACAGCCCAGTAAGGCTGCAAGGCCGGATTGTAGTCATCCACATTGAAAATGAAGCTGTTGTTGCATTCAGCAATCTGGGCGTAGCTTGTGGAGCCATTTAATAACTTGGTGCAGCTGCGACTAGCAAACGACGTGCTCTCCACTGTCTCTTCTGCGGAGGCCTCTGTGTAAACTGTGGAACCTTCTTTGGCTGTGGCTCGATCCTCAAGCTTAGCTCTCAGTTTCATAACCTACGTACACAGTTGCATTACAGAGTTTACTTGTAACTAATAAGAGAGAAAGAAGTGGACAGTGGAAGACTGGAAGCAGAACTATCTACTTCCTGCCATTAATTTTCGTGTTTCGATTTGCATGGGCTTTGCATGGAATAGATAACTAAAAGAGAATTTTTGAACTGCGGAGGAAAGTAATATAATATGTAGAAGGAGAGAGAGAGAGAGAGAGAGAGAGGGGGGATTTTTTGTTTCAAGGACAGAAAAGTTCTACTGAGTGCTGACCTCCTCTTGGAGCTTCTGTTTCTCTCTCGAGATGACATCGAACTCCTGTTTAAGGGCGTCGTATACACGCTCGAGCTGCTTAGCCTTCCACCTGGCACGGCGGTTCTGGAACCAGACAGCCACCTGACGAGGCTGAAGCCCAAGCTCTCGAGCCAACCTCATCTTTCTCTCGGGTTCCAGCTTTATCTCCTCCTGGAAGCTCCGCTCTAATGACTCAATCTGATCACTCGTCAACCGTCTCTTCCTCTCCTGGTTATTGATATCATTGTTATCATGATTATTACCGTTGCTGCTCTTGTTAGTCATCACCGGCGCCCACCTCTCAACGGCTGTCTCCGCCTCCGGACGACACTTCATCTCCATTCCTGATAAATTAAAAGAAAATCAAATACACATTACTCAAGTGCAGAGTGCAGACTAATAATACAAGAAGAGCCAGAGAGTGAGGGACCCAGTCGGAGGTAAAACCCATTACCCACCTGGAAATGGGTGGTCGTAATCGTAGTCGTATAGGAAGGTGAAGGTCTGGTGGTCTCCTGCTCGAGATAAAAGGGGTCTAACGTTGCTGTTCCAAGCCATTTTTTTGATATCTCTGTCAAGCTACAGCTACTGAATCAAGATAGAGCCCATCTCCATTGATGGAAATTAAAGGGATCGAGTGGGGACGGATGATGAATTGGGGTGTAGATAGAGTGAGATTGGTATTACATATATAGAAGATGAGGCGTGGCAAGACCAGACATGGACGATAGAAGCTGGGGTTGGTTTGGGGCGCGACAACATTACAAAAGTGGATTGATGAAAACAGTCGTACTGTAGGAATGAGGAAGTGAGATGTGGTGACTTTTCTCTTGTACTGTATCCACGCGAGAGAGCGAGCGAGAGAGCAGTAGCAATGGCAGGAGTGTCGGGGATCTGTTGGAAGGGTGAGAGGAAGGAGAAGGAGAGGGAGGCATCAAAGGTCGCCATCTGGTCCCCCAGGCCTAGCCCTTCAAGGCTGACAAATATGCCCTCCCTTTCTCACGCCTTGGCCTGACTCTGACTCCTGCTACTCCTCTCTCTCTCTCTCTCTCTCTCTCTCTCTCTCTCGTCCAAAAATTCTACATGGTATACGACGTGCGGGGAAGGTTGTTGTAGGGGGATGAAACCCAAGAGGTATCTTCACCCTGACAACGCTTCTGCACCGGAAAAGGAGACAGAAGATAAGTAAGAAACTAAAGAAAACTAGAGAATGGGCCCCTCATTCCTCTTATCCTCCTTCCTCCATAACTCACAAACAGTAGGTAGGGGCCTAGAGGAGAAAGCTGGAGATTCTGAGCTTCTCTCTTTCTCTCTCTCTCTCTCTCTCTCTCTCTCTCTCTCTCCTTGTGTGTGCTTGAGTTATGAAAGTGATGAGAATCAGAATTCAGAAGAGAAGGCTCTCATAGAGTAAATTAACCACTTCTTGGAGCTCCACCAGGTAATTCATTAACTGGGTTTAAATATCAGACACCAAAATAGTTGTAAAATCATTCAAATCAATGACTGGAATGCAGTGCTACCAAAAAAAACATGACCGGAATGCAGGACGGATTCTAACTTCTCATGGGCTACCCAGTAAAGCGCTTATGAGTTATGACCACTGGTGCTCGTGTGCGTTTGTGTGGTGAGGGGTCTCTCCTGCATTTGGTTTTAATGGCATTGAATGAAGGCTCAGGTCTGGGAAGTGTGGAGAGGGAGGGATCATGAGTAATTCCAAAGCCATAACGGTCCCAACAGAACTTGAGCCGCAAATTTCAGAACTGGGTGGTACCACAGAAGGGACTACAGAATGATGAAACGTCTCCTTCCATTTGTTTGGACGTGTGTTGTTCTTCTTTCTCCTCCTCCTACTATACTTCTCAGTCCTCCCCACCCATTAATTAATCCAACTCTTTTTCTTTGTTTGATTGTTTCTCTGGTGTTGGTGTTCTTCTTTCTTGAGAGCAATTAAAATCAACCAGTTGACAACTACGGCTCCCAGAGACGAATTAAAAGAAGAAAAAAGGTAAAACAAATTGAGAACTAGACAGAGACGTCAGACTTTTCTATTACTAGGCCACTCCTCGTCCCTCTTCATACTTTCTTTGGACATATAAAGATTACAAAGAGACAAGTTGTCCAAAGAAGAATAAAAAGAAGACCATATTGTCTCTTTTGAACCAGAATATCTCTTCACCCTCTTCAGTCTTTTGTTTTATTAGTTCTCTCTCTCTCTCTCAATTTAACTCATGATGCACGTGTACTTGTATCAGTGGAAGAGACGAATTCGGACCATTTTTTTTGCAATAGATGGGCGTGTTTGGCAACATAATCAGGTATATCACTTGGTCCAAGTGAAATCAAATTTGCTTAGGAGCCAAACAATACTTGGTTACATATTGAATTGTACTCATGGCCATACCACACACTAATCACTCTGGCATAAACAGACCAAACCTGGAGACCTGAACTGGGTTGTGGGGCAACCCTAATAAACCAAAGAGCAACGCCTAGAAAGGTAGCTCGCAGAAAACACCATGAAGACTTTGGTGGGTGGTCCTGAATTTCTAGGCTTATATCAGTATATGCTATGCTATGAGTTAATTAAAACATCTCTCATAAAGTTGCATGAGATCTGGCTAAAGTTTCTCCCGGGCCAAAGGGGACCAGTTTGCATGTGAGCTGTGAAAGCTGAAAGCCCACCTAAGGACCAAATTCTGGAGCTACACTGTAGCATCAAACCAGTAGAAGTCTGTTAAAAGTCCACCTATATGGCTATGCCCATTGGAGGTCCAACCAAGACGACCCATCCTTCACTTCTCAGGCTTTTTGGGTTGTTAAGGTTTAACTCAGCTTAGCTTGCCCACACCATCTAGGCCAAGAATTCCAAATCTTAAAAGCCAATTATCCCAAGCTCATATTTCAAAACCACATGAGGAACGAGAAATCAGCAATAGTGCACTTCGTTTGTGATTGCTATAATTCAACATTTCCTCAACTACGACCTAAGGAATAGGTAAGCTCAGTGTTAATGAGGCTAATAGGCTTAGGTCTAGCAGCAAGTGAATGCAGACTCAGCTATAACCTACAAGCATTTATAAGGTGAGTCCAATTTCCGAGACACTAAAATAAGATAGTGCGGAGTTGCTTGTTGACTCCATACTTATTAACGAGAGAGACCAGTCACAAAGGTTTATTGGGTCATTAGCTTCAATTCAGTGGCATTGTCAACAGCCATGGAGAGTTGGAGACTGAGCTCATCTATACAACAGTTTTTACCTGTTTTACCACATCAAATTAGCGGATTACATAATCAAATTCTCATATAAGCCCTGAAAGAGTAAACCCCTCCCCTCAACAAAGGGACTCGGGTAGGAAATGTGGAAATTTAAAATTAAGTGGAGATGAACCCAGTATAGCTCTCATTTAAGAAAAAAAATAAGATTTTCTAGCATCTTGAACCCTGTTCACTTCATTGTTCAACCAAACAAACAAGCAATGTATACTTCCCAGATTAGGTCCATTCCTAATATAAACAGGGAATGTTGGGTGGAGATGCTAAAATGACCAAGACAGCATATACACCACCGTCATTTCGTGGCTCAGAAAAGTCAAAACAACTCAGCGGAAGATTCGTTGGAGATGAAAAGTTTTACTCCAAACATCCTACATCATAATTGGGATGCCAAAAGCATCGAAACAGCCAACAGCAAACTCCCCATCCGTCCACCAGTTGCACACAAAAAGAGGTGGGGACATTTGAAATGTCTATGGCACACAAATCAAAGGGCCACTGAGGAAATGCCACAAAATGTTGCTGCCTCTGTCTTCCTACTCCTGCAATGTTGGATAGTTTCAGTGCATTTGGACAAAATTTCCCAGTTGAATATGGTATCCAAATAAACCTTGATTTAAGTTCCAATTGAAGCTAAAATTCATCTTTGCTAAATTCCATCTGTCATTGATGTTAATTTTCTGAGCATATTTGCTTGAAACTAATGATTCAAGACCCAAGACAGGAGCAAAATCCAGACTGATCAATCCAGGATCTGGATCACTCGGACCATCCAATCTCTGACCCACTCTTCCACTAAAACCAGCAAACTGAATACCAAATCACTCAAAACACATGCTATGGCAAAAAAAAAGACATAATTTATATTTGTTCTCCCAACTAAGATTAATAGAATATCTGTGCTCCCAGCTAAGATTAACAGAGTATCTGTGCCAAAAGCAAGTCGATTAACCTAAGTAAATTCTTTTCATTTTTTCTTCAACAATGTGACAAAATAAACAAAACTGGGTCAAATAAAGTAAAAAATCATAAACCATTGAGAACATGTACATACTCCAAAAACGGATACCATGTCATTCTCTGAACAGTAATCATTACAAGTATGAGTTGTATATCACACCCAAATCAGGATCTTGACAATACATGCCACGATGCTTGTTACTTCAAAACCTAAACCTTTAATCTTCTCTTTCTCAAATCATTAGGAATAATAAACACAGAGTCTACACATATCCCACCTTTGGAATGTGTGCAATCAATTTGTTTCATGGAAAATCTGACTTCTATGGCAGGATCTGAATCACTGACAATAAACTCACCTACTTTGTATTCTATCCAGCATCCACGCTTACTATTGCCATTTGCATCATCCTTCTCAGGTTCATCTAAACAGCACTCACAAAATGCTTGTTGGCCATTAGATGTGGATAGCTCAAATCGTACAGGCTTTATATCCCAACCATGAGTGTGCTCAAAATTACACACACGTCGTCCCAATCTTTTCGAAAATCTACCTAGGTGAAGCCTGAATAACAAAGTGTAAACACCAGCAGGAAAAGGAAACTTGATGACTCCATCCACTTCAAACCACCATATTTGCTGCAAGTAGGCCACCACATGGAATCTGCAGACAATAACAATATTAGATGAAGCTTCAGCCTATGTGCATGAACAGCATTTTATAAAATGTAATGAAGCAGAAGTAAGCATTAATACCAAACAAAGGTCTATCAGAATCAATAAGTTCAGTGCCATCAGATCCCAAGGAAGCTTACCAGAAATCAAAACTTCTAGGTGCACACCAAACCAGGAAGTTGAATAATAACATCAATGGACATTAACTATCGTTTCTTCACCACGTAACAATTTTTATCAAGAAAACAAAAACAAAACAAAACAAATGGAGTAAAACTATCCATGTACCTTTCACCAATATGTCAGCAAAAGCTGCTTATGCTTAAAGAAAACATGATGAGAAACAATATGCTATCAGAACAACAATAACAATTTCAATTTATCTGATAATTAAGAGCTTCCAAGAGGCTTATCTGATAATTAAGAGCTTCCAAGTGCCTCTTTTGTCTTCCTCTGGCAATGAGGTGGGCAGTACAACTGAATGGTCAACAAGCTGTTGAGAGTGGACTTGTAATCACAAAACTCTCAACCGAAAATGCATAATATCATTTATCAGTAACCTTTTGAGAATAATACACCTATTTGGCATATGGATGACAAATGTAACTCCAATACTCAGTGTATGGCTTTCAAGAACAACACCACTGATCTGTGTGCTGTTTAAAGAAGAGTGATCATTAGATCCTCTTGCTCTGCGACGAATATGACCATTAGGTTCTTCATTTTTTGGTATATAGAACACCAAACAGACTTTGGCTCTAATTCTGATATTAGGTTCCAAACTATAGTCTCCATTAAAAAATTTTAAACATTCACACTTTGCTAAGTCGCTATTACTTCCAAACTAAAAGTAGGACACTTTTGTATGTCATTTTTTATCTTCAAATATAATAAAACTCCATTGCTACCAATAAAAAAACAAAAAATAAAGAAAAAAGTGGGACACTTTGCTGTTGCTAATCAAGATTCCGATTTTGACTATATTATTTCTCGGGAAAGAGTAATTAAAACAATTTCACTGAATCTTAAATAGTTTGATTTGAGTGCTAAAAACACAAATAATAAAAATTAGTTTATACCACTGCAAGCAATGTATCAACTTCAGGCTGCAGAGTTGAGAGAACTTGTTGAAGCCGCTTAGGCTTCTTGCACAGTTCTGTTCAAGATCAAATAGTTTAGAGTTGCTGAATCTCAAGTCTACTTCCCTCCCAAAACTTTTATAGAGAAAATTTAAATAAGGGAAAAATTGTTGCAGCTCAAATGCCATAAAAAACCCTTAAGATTCTTTCTAGAAAAGGGGTTACAGGTACAAAGGATTAAAACACAAAATCTTGGTACAAGTTGGTCAAACTTGTATCTGATAAAAATGTGCTGACTCTGCACACAGGAATATATTCTGTGGGTGGACAGTGGATCCCACACTGTGCCTCATAAAATACTCCTGAATGTGCATGATATGATTTACTCTTACTGGCTACAAGTTTGACCAACTAGGTTGATATAAGTTTCTTTAGAAGATATTATTACATGAAGCTTCCAATTATGCTTGATGCTTCTTTTATAAAATGGAATTTTGAAATAGTTTCAGCCAAAATAAATGTCTTAAAAGACAAAGGCAAGTTCCGTAGCACTGGCAACCTCAGATGTATGATGTGTAACCATCAGGGCCCTCATCTTTTTGAGACATATATCAAGTAGAAAATAAGGAAAAAAAAATCTTAAAGGCAAATCAAAAAATTTCAGATTGAACTTTATGATATTTATATATTGAAAAAATAATAATAATTCTAATCCATCAGTTGATACCAGAAGCAATGAAATCACAGTTTTTGGTTGGAACTATTGGTCGTTAAAGAAGCCAAGAGAACACTAAATTGCAGGCTGAATTCATAGTCAGTAATCTTAAAAAAAATTTCAAAATCACGTCTAAAATATAACATCTGAAACATTATAGATTAAACAAAATAGAAAGAGAGAAAATAATCCCCTCCCCCATCTTCAGATGACAACTATATTCTGACTAACTCCACTAGTGCTAAAATTTTGTGTCATGGTTCTGCTACCAAACTTGGATAAATCATAGTCATCAAGGCATCACCTAGGAAAAAATGTATCATGCTGGGCCAAGTTGACAATACACCTTTCTTGATTCACATAGGGCACCCACCTATAATTCTTGGTTGTTGGTTCATGCCTTGGCGATGAGCTACCTGTCTAGGAAATAAATTGGGCTAAGCAAGTTCCCCATGTATCATATCTGGCACGTGAACATGTGTAGCTGCACTATGTATAGAATACTAAAGGAGTCAAAATTGTTTAGACAAGAAGAATTAAAGGAATAAGTCGAACTAGTGTTTTAAAAGGCGTGGGAGGTGTACGCTTGGAGGTGTGCCTCCAGGCAAGGCACTCCCAAAATGCCCTAAGCATGTGCCAAAGGCGCTGACACCTCTAAGGCATACGCCTCATGCGCTTTTTTCATGAGGCATATGCCTCATGCACATCTTATATAAAAAGACAAAAAAAAAAAAAAAAAAAAGAAAAAAAGAAAAAAAGGAAAGGAAAAGAAAGAGAAGGGAAAGAAAAAGAAAGAGAAGGAAAAAAAGAGAAAAGGAAATAAAAGAAAAGGTGCTGCTAGGTTAGCTTGCTCAATTCCTCAATTTTATCAGGTATGAAGTTTGTTCTGGCAACTTTGTTCATTTTTGGGAGGATATTTGGGTAGGAGACACACCGTTAAAGGATTTGTTCCCTTCGTTTTTTTCTATTTCTTTGTACAAAAAAGAGGTGGTCTCAAAATTTGTCTCACCTTTGGGAACACCCTAGATCCTACTTGGGATTTTGGGTTTCGTACAGGTCTTAGGGATGATGAAATTGATTCTCTTTCTGTGTTGCTTGGTTGTCTTAATCAAGTTTTTTTTTCTATTTCTTTGTACAAAAAAGAGGTGGTCTCAAAATTTGTCTCACCTTTGGGAACACCCTTAGATCCTACTTGGGATTTTGGGTTTCGTAGAGGTCTTAGGGATGATGAAATTGATTCTCTTTCTGCGTTGCTTGGTTGTCTTAATCAGGTTTATTTGGATCCCTCCAAGCCAGATAAGAGGGTTTGGACTCCTAGACCCAATGAAACCTTCCCTTGTGCTTTTTTCTTCAAGTCCATCTCTCAACTTTCTACTCACCAACCCTTTCCGTCAAAAGAAATTTGGTGTAGGCCAATTCCCCCAAAATTTTTGGCATTTTGTTGGGAAGTATTAAATGGGAAAGTAAACACTTTAGATAACCTACAAAAGAGAAGACCTTTCCTCTGTATTTCCCCTAATTGGTGTATCCTCTGTAGAGCTCACGGGGAGGATTGTTACCATCTATTAATTTCTTGTCCCTTTTCTGAGATCTTTGGGCTTGGCTAATTTCGTTGTTTGGGAGTAGTTGGAGTCTACCAGTAGAAGTTCACATGCTCTTCAACCATTCTACCTTTTATTGGCCTATACAAATAGGGAGAATTATGTGGAGATGTGCTCGTGCTGTTTTGATTTGGACTCTTTGGGAAGAAAGAAATCTTAGAATCTTTCAAGAAAAGGAAAGGAGCAGCCAGGATTTGAAAGACTATGTGTTGAATAGGGCAATACATTGGCTGAAGACCTTAGAAATCTTTCATCAATTCTCCTTTAATGACCTTTGGAGAAATTGGTCAGCAGTAGTGAGGTGTTCATCTCTAAAGGACAAATCAATTACAAGCTGATCTCCTCCATCCGAAGGCTCACTAAAGTTGAACTTTGATGGAAGTAGCATGGGTAATCCAGGTTTATCCGGAATGGGGGGTGCTTTGAGAAATGCGAAGGGAGAGATCTTGTGGTTTTACTCAGGTCCCTTGGGATTTGGGAACTCCATCAGGGCAGAACTTTTAGCTGCTGTACAAGGGGTGCAATTTGCAAACCAGCTAGGGGTACAACTAATAATAGAGGGGGACTCCAAAGTGGTGGTGGGTTGGTTGAAAATTTTTGAAGAGGCTATGTGGCGATACAAGAATGAAATGAAGAAATTCAGTTGGTTGACAAGGAATATGTTGGTCACTGTAAAGTGGGTGGGGGATCAACAAATACTTTGTTAGATATGTTAGCTAAGCAAGAGGTAAATAGGGAAGAATTATTTTGGGCTCAATTGTGATTCTTGTTTTTCTTTCCTAGTTTACTTGTAAGATTCAAGGAGGGGCTGCAGCTCACGCCTCTTGCTGGGATGATGTATGAACTCACTCTAAATTTGCTTCTGAATCAATAAATTTATTATTATTCATCAAAAATAAAATAAAATAAAAATAAAAGAAAAGGGAAGGGAAGGAAAGAAAGTGGTTTTCCCCCAGCCCACTTCGCTCGCTTGCCTCCGCTTCGACAAGACCCCCCCTTTCAACTAATGTTATGCATCTTTATTATTCTTAATATAAAGATTTTTATTAAAATAAAGAAAAAATGAGATCCCCCTTCCTCTTCATCCTCCTTCCCTTCCTCGTTCTTCCTCCTTCTACCTCCTAACCCCCCCCCCTTAAGGAGGCTCACGCCTCCATGTGTTCGGGAGGCTTACGCCTCTTGCGTTCTGAACTATACCTCATGCCTCTAGGTAGTGAAACGCCTTGCATCACGCCTCCTCCATGTTTTAAAAGAAGGCCTTCACCCCATTATCTTTTTTATCATCATCTATAACGGCTGTATTTGTTGGAAAACAGGGGACTTGCCCCAACTTTCTTTTAGATTCCCCCTTATCCACATGAGACCTGTCTTTTTTCTTCATGTACCACTTTTTATGTGTGTGTGCCACACACTTTTTATTTTGTATCAGCAAAGAAGAATTTTATTTGAAATTAGAGTTAATAAAGTTTTACAACTTTGTGTATGGGATTAGAGTTCCCACACTATTACATATTTTTGTCCCTCTTTACATTGCAGCCCAAAACAATTGTTGCCTCAAAGCCCCTTGTTTAGCAAGATAATCAGCTAGCCCATTTGCACTCCTTCTAACCCATTTGAATTCAGCCTCTACCTCCCTTGCAACCTTTTCCACTTCCCTTATCACTTGTTTGAAAGTCCACAGAATACTGCTATTGTTTTTAGCCCAAGATATGATCACCTTGGAGTCCCCTTCAACCTCAATATGCCTCATTCCTAGTTGCTTAGCTATCTTCAGTCCTTGTAACAATGCCATTAACTCAGCTTTTAGAGAGTTTCCCATGCCAATCGATCCAGAGAATAAAGCCAATATTCTCCTTTCAGAATTTCTGATTACTCCCCCAATACCTGACAGTTTCGGATTTCCAAAGGAGCTTCCACCAAAATTCAGTTTATTTCTGTTACCATCTAGAGGTTTCCATTACATCCTTACTCTCTTTCACTCTTGAAGATTGTGCTACTTCTGTCCAAGATCTTATAATGTGTGCCACACACACTTAGTAACTCTAATATGAATAAATTAACACCTGTTGAATGCATGGAGCCAAGTATAGTACTGTTTCTCCTAATTCTTGTTAATATTTTAATCAAGAATTTAGAATTTTAATTTGCTATATGAACAACTTTTGTGTTGGTTATGATGTTGTTCTTGTTCACTATTGCTCAATTGCTTTAGATGTTTCTTTTCTGTATTTTTATTATGAAAGAATGGCAAACAATAGTAGTTTATGTAAGTTAAATGTTATAAATTCTAATTTTTTAATGTATGCTTGGTTGTTTACCTCAGTTTCTGAATCAATATTACTATCTCGTTTTTGCATATTTAAACATTTCTTAATACCAAAAATACCCCATCTTCTAAAACCTTTGCCTCATCTTCTTCCCTACTTTCCTCTTCCTATTCTCTCTCTCTGAAATTGCAGCAGCAGCAAGCTACAACCAGGTACGATTTCCAATCGTTTTTTCTTGTTTTTTTACCTTAAAACATTGATCGAATGTCAATTCCCACCATTCCATCTCACTCTTCTTTATTTTTTCTTCTTCTATCATTGTTTGTTTTGAATGAAATGCATCCAACAGTGGTTTTCTTTGTTGGCAGCTAAGAAAATGGCATTTTATGGGCATAAAATGGTGTTTATACATTTTTTTAGGATTATACACGATCGGGGGTAATATTGTCTTTATATTGGAAAAAACCTGTTTTTAAACCAAGCAATGTTATAAAAAAAAAGCATTTTTCATTAGAAAAAGCATGGCAAAAAAGCACCTTACCAAGCAGTTTTTAAGTGCTTATTAGGGGTAATGTTGCCTTTATATTCAAAAAGGCCTGTTCTGAACCAAGCAGTGTTGTCGAAAAAGCGCATTTTTCATTAAAAAACATGGCAAAAAGCACCTTACCAAGTGGTTTTTAAGCACTTTTTTAGAAGCACTTTGAAAAAAGCCTGTTTAGAGGCAAGAAGCCTCGCCAAACACAGCCTTAAGAAGAAATTAGACAATTTTCCATTTGTTGGATCTACTTTGCTACAAAACTTTGCCTAGATGGCCCTTCCTCATTTACTAATCTCCGGTTCTTTTGTGACTTGCATTTGGGAATACTTTTGCTCTCTCTTTGGTTGCAAATGGGTTCACCCATAGGATGTGGTTAGTTTGTTCAACTCCAATTTCTTGAGGCAACAGAAAAAAGGGGAATGTTTGTGGAGAATAACAAGAGCAGCTTTGGTTTGGACTATATGGGAAGAAAGAAACCAAAGGATCTTCAATGAGAAGAAGTGATTGAAACCATTAAAGTAAGATCTGCATATTGGACAAAAACATTGGAACCCTTCAGACATGTCTCTACAAATAACTTGTTATGGAAATGGGTTGCAATGGTGTACACAGATACACATAAAGAAGTTATGAGAATGGAATAGAAACCTCTAGAGCCAAATAAACTAAAGCGAAACTTTGACAGCAGCTCCTTTGGCAATCCGGGGAGGGCAGGTATAGCCATATAGGGGGATTCTTTAGAAACCATCAAGGAGTTGTAGTGGCTTTGTTCTCAGGACCAATTGAATTCAGAGACTCAACTAAGGCTGAGACAATGGCTCTTTTACAAGGACTGAAGTACAGCTAGGAATTAGAGAGCTGGAAGTAGAAGGAGACTCTTTATTGGTTATTTCTTGGGCTAAGAAAATCAACTCAGCCCCTTGGAAATACAGATTTGCTTTTAGGGAAATTGACCTTCTTGCAAAGAGCTTGAACACTAATTTTGGCTGGGTTAAAAGGACAGCAAATGTGTTGGCAGATGTCCTAGCAAAACAGGGAGCTGATAGATCTACTTTATTTTGGGCAATGTTGTAATCTGTTAGTGGTAAAACAGACAGCTGAGAAACCTAAGTATTGGGGGCAAGCTGTATTCTGATGCATTCTGGACTACTGAGTAGCTAAAACACTTGTATCTTATCTCAGACATTAATAAAGGAACTTTATCTTGCTGATCCAAAAAAAAAAATTTGCCTAGATGACAGGAACCAAGTTGATGTCTTGTACCACCTTGCCACATTGACAACTGCATTGTCAAGTTTGTAAGTAGTGTGTTTATTATCTCCTTTTAAGAACATATCATGATATAATTAATTTCTTATATAAAGTATTTCTGAATTAGACCTATGATTTTAAGATATTCTGAAATAAGCATGAGTGCATAACTTGTACTATCTACACTTAGAGTATCAGGTTTTTCTGCCATAGTTCTCTATAAATTTCCTATATGCTGCCACTGAAAATTTTTCTAATACTTCTTTACTTGGCATTCAGAAATCAGTTGATTCAGTTGTAAATACACTGGAAAACACTTTATAGAAATGGAGTGTTCTGTTTATTCTTTTATGTTTTTTATCAATAACTGAGAATATTTTATTTAGTATAAAGAAGGAAAAGGTAAAAAAAAAAAAGGAAAAAAATAGACAGGCTCTTAAAAGAAAAAACAGGCTGGCTGCCAAAGAAAACATGCTGAAAGGAAGAATCCCAATAGAGGAACAAAAGACTGTTCGAGAACAAAGTCAGGAACATAGAAAGGCTGGTGGCGGGCATAGGCAAATCAGTGGAGATTGGGTGATGGTACAACCAGATTTTGCTCAGGTCAACTGAGCAGATGTAGAGGAGAGATTATGGGAATGCTGGATCTACAAAATTGTAATTCTGTTTTCCTTTTTTTTTTTTTTGACTACTTTCTGACTTTCTGTTGGTGTTGCTTAAACACCTTATTAGGTTGTTTAATGAAGATTTTTTTTCTTTTACTCTACCACCTAGGTACCCACCAGTGGACCAAAAGAAGATGTATAACCTGCCAAACATAGAGATATCAACAGGATGGGTTTAGTATTGGTTCATCTTAACCCAAACTCAACCCAATGACACTCCAACATGAACCCAATCCTACACGTCTGAAAAAACAGGAATCCATACAGAATCCAACCTACTATGCAAATAGTACACTATACTCAACAAGGGCTACTTTTCATAAATGTTCCAATACAACATGTCAATGGTAAGGTTTGGCAGAGGAGCAGCCATAGTTGTCAAGGCGATGCCTAGGCGACAAGGCGCCCTTGGAGGCTCGCCTTGCCCTGTCACCTAGCAGTTTTGTATTTTGTCTTATAAAATACTTTAATACTGTTACTTTTTTGAGATTATAATTATAAAATAGACATTATTAAACAAAAATATTCATTTTTTGTGTTTATAACTAATTTCTTATTATTATTTTCTTATTAGTTAGGGTTTAATCAACACAAACATTACTAACTGCTGTATTGAACCCCTCAAAGACTTCAGAATTTGAACCAATAAATAAGGGAAAAACTTAAAGTTTTGTCTAATCAACATATTTCTTCCTCCACTTCTTCTTCTCCTTCTTCTTCTTCCACCTTTTCTTTTCTTCTTTCTTTTCTTTCTTCTTTTTCTTCTCATAAATATGTTGATTTTCTAGACATAAACATGAAGTTTATAATTTTCTTATCAAAATTATGGATAGTTATTGTTAGAATGTTAGAGTGATGTTCGGCTGATAAGAGTTCTTATTAGCCCATTCTTATGTTTAACTTATCTTGTAACTGGGCTTGTGTTAATGGGCCTGGGCCTAATCCTGTTTAATGATTTAAGTCATCTGGGTGTCCCATCACTAATCAGGGGCATCCCAGTAATTTCTTGTACCTTGTACCATATTCATCTATAAATAAAGGACTGGTCGACTGGATAGAACAGTTCGACATTCTCTTCAGTTCTGTGGTTCTCTTCTCTTCCTTGCTACTTCGAGTATAGCTCTTTAGATTACATGGTATCAGAGCATTAGCTCCTTCCTGGTTTCAGCAGGCGCACTCTTTTCCCTTGCTGTCTTTTCATCTTCTCTCTTCCTTTTCTGGGTTGCTGCAGTGAAGACCTAGGAGTGTAAGAGAGTAAAGCAAGTTCGAACCTAGGGTTTCTCTTGGTTGTAGGACTCAAGGGAAGTAAGACCCAGAAGTAGATGTCCTACTAGATTATCTCCAGCAAATAGTAGCTATTGGGCTACTAAGAGAGGTCTGTATGGGACAGACCTAGTTGAGGACTGATTTCAGCAGTCCTAGCACTAGCCGAAAGGGGGAGAGCTTCCTCTACAGTTGCAGCTTCGTGCTCCAGCAAGACTTGCGCAGAACAAGTGGTAAAGACTTAGCCTTCTCTACAGTTGCAACTTCGTGCCCCAGCAAGACTTGGGCAGAACTGTGGTAACTTCAGTTACAGATTCTCTTCAGGTCGGTTATCAGTCCTACTTGTAAACTTCAGTTACTGCACTGCACAGTTACTTCAGGTTGCAGAACAAGCCCTAACTGAAGTAACTTTAGTTACTAGCACTGTGAACTGGTTCAGTTACTTCGACCAGTCCTAAACAGCACTGCACAGTACCCGAACTGTGAACACTTCTACCAGCACTGTGAACACTATGACCACTTCGGCCAGGCCTAAACAGAACCACCTACAGCACTGTGAACAACTCTTGGACTGAAGTCAGGACGTCCTCACTATCCGGTGAAGTTTCCTCTAGAGATAACAGACCTGTTACAAGGTCCTCAAACCTGGAAAACCCTAATCTGCACAGCTTGCAGATTACAAGTGTGCTGCTAGATGAGTATAACTTCAAAGAGTGGTCTGTCTCAGCAATGTTGTTCATTACCTCTCGTGACCTCACAGGCTATTTGGATGGAGACAAGAAACAACCAGAAATTGGCAGTCCTGAATACACCGTGTGGCGCAAGGAAAATGCCACAGTCATGTCTTGGTTGCTGGCCTCTATGACTCCTAGGGTAGCCAGAACTGTTCATCACTTCCCCACAGCTACTAAAATTTGGGAGAAAGTATCTAAGACATATGGCCGGAAAAAGAACAATGCTAGAATCTACAGGCTGAACCAAGACATTGCAGCCCTAAGGCAAGGAGACATGTCCGTGGCAACCTACTTTGCAACACTGGAAGGCCTCTGGGAAGAGCTTGACCACCATTTGATTTTGGATTGGGAAAATGCTAATGATAAGGGGAGGCATGATAAGCAGATTGAGGAGGGCAGAGCCTTCAAGTTTCTGGCGGGTCTTGACCCTGTATATGAAGGTATAAGGTCACAGATTCTAGGGAGAGATGAATTACCTGAGCTTCACCATGTCTACTACCTAGTGAGGAATGAAGAAGTAAGGAGAAAGGAGATGCAAGTTGACTTAGTCTCCACTAAGGGGAATAGATTTTCAGACAAGAAGTCCCTCAAGTGTACACATTGTGGTGGTGAGAAACACACAAAGGAGAAATGTTGGGTCTTGTACCCTCATCTGAAGCCAGCTGCTCTGAGAAAGGACAAAAGGCAACATAAGGGCCACACAGCAAGTGGGAATCTTGCCATCAACAATAGTAGTGACAACTCACAGAGTATTCAAACAGTGTCATCTTCCACCGCAAGGCAGGCTGCCGACTCCTCTGGACCAAGTACTTTGGGCTTCACAGCTAGTGAGGTAGAGGTTCTCAGTCGGGCATTAGCCCGTCTGAAGAACAATTCTTTAGCTTCCACCTCTCTTGCCAAATCAGGTACAACCTCTGCATTTAGTGCATCTAGTTCCATTAATTCTACCTCTTGGGTGATTGATTCCAGAGCCACTGACCATATGACACATATGTCCTTATTCTCCACATATCATCTGTTGTCTGGCCAGGATAAGATGAGAGTAGCTGATGGGTCCCTCTCCACCATCTCTGGAAAGGGGGTGGTTGACCTAAGCAAGGATCTCTCTCTTAAATCAGTCCTACATGTTCCTAGTCTTACCTCAAATCCGTTGTCTGTTTCAAAGCTTACAAAAAACTTGAATTGCAGTATAACTTTCTTTCCTTCTCATTGTGTCTTCCAGGACAGATTGACGAGGAGAACGATTGGGAGTGGTCATGAGTATGGGGGCCTCTACTATTTTGATGAAAATGTCAGTTCAGCCTTGCAAGCTTCTACTACTAGTCTGGAAAGTGTGGAGTCAATAGCTAGGCTACACTTGTGGCATGCTAGGCTAGGTCATTTGTCTTTTTCTTCCTTAGCAATGTTGTTTCCCGAATTATGTAAGGGCATTCCGAGTCAGAGTTTAATTTGTGATGTGTGTCAAATGTCAAAACAATGTAGATCAATGTATCCAATTTCTAGTAATGAAATTCAAGCCCCTTTTGATTTGGTTCATTCTGATGTTTGGGGTCCTTCACCCATTGTTTCCATTGATGGCTTCCGTTACTTTATCAGTTTTATTGACCATTATTCTCGCTGCACTTGGATTTATCTGTTGAAAGGACGTGAAGAAGTTCCCCAGATAACTATGATGTTTTGCAAGATGGTTGAAACACAATTTGATACAAAGATCAAGCAATTCCGTTCAGACAATGCAGCTGAATACTTTGAAAGATCCCTGAACTCATTCATGGAAGATGCAGGCATGTTACATCAATCATCATGTGCTTACACCCCTCAGCAAAATGGGGTTGCTGAGCGCAAGAACAGGCATCTATTGGAGACAGCTTGAGCCCTTCTTTTCCAGCACAATGTGCCCAAGCAATATTGGTCTCAAGCTGTTCTTACTGCATCTTACCTGATAAATCGGATGCCATCTAAGGTACTGGGTATGAAGACCCCTTTCTCTGTTTTGTGTCCCACTCTTCCAGAATTTCCTCTTCCCCCACGGGTTTTTGGTTGTACATGCTTCATACATGTGAAAGATCCAAAGAAGACCAAGTTGGATCCTAAGGCTACAAAGGGAATATTTTTGGGGTACTCTCCTACGCAGAAGGGGTATAAGTGTTATGATCCTGTCTCCAAGAAAAAATATGTCACTAGGGATGTAGTCTTTTTTGAGTCTCAACCCTATTTCCAGTCTTCTCAGAATCCTCTTCAGGGGGAGAGTAGTGGGTTGGAAGAGGATTCTCATTTTCCCTTCTTTTTTGTTCCCATTTCATCACCTTCCACTACTACTAGCTGTAACATTCCGGATCAACCTAGTGAGACTTCCACTGTGCCAGTTGCTTCTCCAGATTCAGCTGATGCTCCTGAAGGTTCCAGTAAACAAGAAAAAGAGATACTTACATACAGTAGAAGGAAGAAGGCCCCTCAACCTCATGATTGCAACCAGTTGAACTCAGATCAATCTGTCTCTGCAATCCAAGGTAATTCTGATTCACTCAATTCAGATTTGGATCTTCCTATTGCTCTCCGTAAGCCTGTTCGTTCTTGTACCACTCGGCATCCCATAGCCGATTATGTTTCTTACTCACACTTATCCCCTGCCTATCATTCCTTTGTGTCTGCTCTTTCCTCTGTGTGTGTCCCTTCCAGGTATTCAGAGGCGGCATCTGATCCAAGGTGGAAAGAAGCCATGAATGAGGAGATGAAAGCCCTAATGAAAGCAAGGACATGGGAATTGGTGGACCTGCCAGAAGGGAAAGGCACTGTTGGGTGCAAGTGGGTATTTACAGTAAAGCACAGGGAAGATGGGTCAATTGAGAGGTACAAGGCCAGACTTGTAGCAAAGGGATTTACACAAAAGGAAGGAATTGACTACAAGGAAACCTTTGCCCCAGTAGCAAAGCTCAACACAATTAGGGTTCTACTGTCACTATCAGCAAAATTCTCTTGGGAACTTCATCAGTTGGATGTGAAGAATGCCTTCCTAAATGGTGATCTTCATGAAGAGGTATTCATGGAACCCCCACCTGGATATGATGTTGGAAAGAATGTATGTAAACTAAGGAAAGCATTATATGGTTTGAAGCAATCTCCCCGGGCATGGTTTGAGAGACTTTGTTTGGCCATGAAGAAAGTAGGGTACACTCAGAGCAGTGCAGATCATACATTGTTTACAAGGAGACAGGATGACAAACTTACAGCACTCATTGTGTATGTGGATGATATGGTGATTACTGGAAATGATGTGAAAGAGATGAAGAGGCTGAAGGAGTTCTTAGCTTCAGAATTTGAGATCAAAGACCTGGGAAATCTGAGATACTTTCTTGGAATTGAAGTTGCTAGATCAAGAGAAGGAATCTACATATGTCAAAGAAAGTATGTGCTAGATCTCCTAGAAGAAACAGGCATGATGGGGTGCAGGCCAGCTGACACTCCAATAGAACCAAACCATGGATTACAAGAATCAATGGGTGAGGAATACTGTGATAAGGAAAGGTACCAAAAGTTGGTAGTAAAACTGATATACTTATCCCTTACTCGGCCAGATATTGCCTATGCAGTGCATGTTGTCAGTCAATTCATGCACTCACCAAAGGCCCCTCATATGAGAGCAGTGGAAAGAATCCTCAGATACTTGAAAACTTGCCCAGGGAAAGGAATTCTATTCAGAAAAAACAGCAGACTTGAAATTGAAGCCTACACTGATGCTGATTGGGCTGGGTCCGTTGGAGACAGAAAATCAACCTCAGGTTACTGTACATTCTTGGGAGGAAACCTAGTCACATGGCGTAGTAAGAAGCAGAATGTTGTGGCTAGATCAAGTGCAGAAGCAGAATACCGGGCTATGGCACACGGGGTTGCTGAACTCTTATGGCTCAGGACTCTCCTTAATGAGCTTGGTATCAAGACTGAGGGTCCTCTCAAGCTGTATTGTGATAATAAAGCTGCTATCAACATTGCCAACAATCCTGTGCAGCATGACAAGACAAAACATATTGAAATTGATCGACACTTTGTCAGAGAGAGAATTATTTCAGGAGAACTTTGTGTGCCTTATACTCCATCAGAGATGCAGATTGCAGATGTATTAACTAAAGGGTTGGCATCAACGAAGTTTAGGGACATACTTGGCAAGCTAAACATGATTGATATTCATGCTTAGCTTGAGGGGGAGTGTTAGAATGTTAGAGTGATGTTCGGCTGATAAGAGTTCTTATTAGCCCATTCTTATGTTTAACTTATCTTGTAACTGGGCTTGTGTTAATGGGCCTGGGCCTAATCCTGTTTAATGATTTAAGTCATCTGGGTGTCCCATCACTAATCAGGGGCATCCCAGTAATTTCTTGTACCTTGTACCATATTCATCTATAAATAAAGGACTGGTCGACTGGATAGAACAGTTCGACATTCTCTTCAGTTCTGTGGTTCTCTTCTCTTCCTTGCTACTTCGAGTATAGCTCTTTAGATTACAGTTATTAAGGAAAGATGGTTATGGAACCTAGGGAACTGAAGGGATAGGAAATCCATCACATGGACGCCCAAGATTGCGGAATAAAGGGGGCGAATTTCAAAAAAAAATTCTCTCCCTTCAACTGGGAATCGAATTCCCTATTTAGAAAATCATATTTTCAAGAATCATTCTTAAACCATAAACTGAACTAGATCTGAACCAAAAGGAGTAGGGAGAGATAATACCTGATACAGAGAAATAATATCTCTCAATGGAGGTGTTCACGCCCAAGGTAAGATCCAAAGTCTGCTCCCACTGAAGATGGCGCAGTGCAGGGTGGAGCAGAATCAGCAGTGTTCTTCCAAAAGAACTTGATCCTTCTCAAGAATCACCTAAACGGCTTGTGAATACAATTCCCACCAATCTTTTCTCCAAAAGATTGGAATCAAGATCCAATCTTGATTTCTCCCAAGGAATGGAGATCGAACTGCTGTAGGCAGCGGCTGTAGGAAGGAGGCGGCTAGAGAGTATTTGTAGGGTGCAGAATTCTCTCTTCTGTGATCTCAGCTCTGAAGACAAGACTGTTGCTAGTTTGTCTGTTGTGTCTAAAGGCTGCTGCCCCCTCTTCCTTTTATAGACTTAAAAGGGATCAGCTCCTAATCCCATTAGGAGTTGCTAACCCAAATCATATCTGGATTAGAAGTCCCTTTAAGATAAGGGATAATCCTTATCTTATCTGCAGATTAGATCAGCTATCTCCTAATCTAATTAGGAAGTTTCCAGATCTAAAACTCATTTAGATCTTGGACTCTTTGAGTGGATAGGGCGTGGTATCAACTGATCTTATCTCAGAATTCGCCCCTTAATGACTAATCAAATTAGCCCAGTTCGAAATGGGCTTAAGGCCCATTTAGGGTTATGTATTCATTTAGCCTTTCAAACTACTGCCCAGTTGGGCTTCCTTGTATGGCGTGGGACCCAAACATTGATCTACACATCAGCCACATGGGTTCAGCCCAGCCTTTGTTACAAGGCCTGGCCGAATACACTGTTATGGACAGTGCACCCCCTGAAACCCATCAGATGGGCTCTATGGGCCCAACACTCACCCTAAGTGGTCCCTGGGCCAAGCCACCTTGTAACACCCAGGGACTGTGGGCAGATGCAAGATTAGCCCATCAGGTATTATCCTCAATGGTCTTACACTTAACCTCTCAGCCCATAATGATCATACACTGCCCGACAAGAGAGGACCTCTCCCTCGGCTGCAAGGAACAGTGTTGCACTCTCTCTAATATGGATCCCGGGGATTAAAACCTTTTGCAAATCATTTCGAAACCATAATTTATATACTTTTATATCTCATATAAAACATATTTTGCAAAACAAATCTCAACGATTGAAATCAGTTGCCGACAGTCTTGGTTTCCATCAGTGAGAGTGCATCCCCGATCATTACCTTTGTCCGACAAAGGGGCTGATCCTGTCACTATGATCACCCACTCAGATGAATTCTCAGACTGTCCCAACATACCCAGGTTTTGACCCCCGCTAAGGATCTCACTGATTGGTACATCAAAGACAGCCTAATCCGACACCTAGTGTAGTATCATAATCGAGTCTAGGGGTCGGGTGTAACTTTCCAGTTTTGCCCATCAATCTCCAAGGTCCAGGGCAATACTGGAAATCTGGTCCAGTTCAAAGATTCAATTAATCCCACACTGTGCCTAGGGTCTCACCCCGGTAGCTGAGACAAGCCACCCCAACCAACTTGGTGGCACCACAGTGTCAGCCTTGTCAGGATAGGTCTCCCCAGACCGACCCACTGGCTGTGAACATTCTAAACTAACACGAGTCTCATTAAGTGTCCAGTTTAAGGGTATTTCACAGAAACATACCAAGGGAACATGAATCAAATATGCACTTTTATTCATTTATAATAAACTCATAAAGTACATCATTTTGATTGAAGCTAAGGGCATACAAAACTGTCTAACAGGAACTACCTAGGATATGTATTTTTCACTTTAAAAAATCCATCACCTAGGTGACAAGGCACCCCCTGTCACCTAGCCTCGCCTTGGCACCTTGAAAACTATGGGAGCAGCCGGGCAGTCTCAAACTGAATTAAAGCTTACCTGACCTTAACTCAATAGAGGTGGGTCAATGCAGGTTTACCACTAGGAGTGCAAATGGGTTGGATCATGGTCCGATCCGATCCGATCTGAAATCAGATCCTATTTTGTCGGATTCAGATATTGTTATGGGCCCGAGCATAGGATCTCATCACGGGTCGGTCCACGGGGAGAACCTCTTGCTTTCCGTTGCGCCTTCCCTTGCGTGCAGACCCTATTGTGGAAAACAGAATGGGTGATTTGTCCAAGAGACCACCCGAACTCTCCTCACTCTTCTCTTGACTCGAAACTGAATACTTTATTCCCAAATCACAGCTCCTTAAATAGGAGATTACAAGAGGAGACTCCTTACTCCATTCGACTAAGCTAGGACAATCCAACTTTAAATCAAACTCCTACTTCTAACAGACTTCTAACAGAACTCGGTTCTTATCTATAATAGATAAGTAAGAACAGAACTCCTACTTCTAACAGACTTCTAACAGAACTTAGTTCCTACCTCTAATAGATAAGTAAGAACAGAACTAGATAAGTAAGAACAGAACTGGAATAAGTAAACTATTGGCGAGCTGGCAAGAAGAGCTGACGTGGCAAGATAAGCTGCTGTGTGGGCCCTCCCTCACTGCTGCTGCCGGCAGTGGTAATTCTTCCCACGAATGCATCCACAACATTACTCCCCTCTTGGACTACGAGCTTGTCCTCAAGCTCGAATTCAGGATGGGTGTCGGGAAACACCGTCAAAGGAATCCCGGATAGGTGGAATGACTTTGCCCTCCTGGATCGGGTTCCAATGAAGGGGGTTCATCCTCATCTTCCTCTTGTTTCACCAAGAGGTAGAAAAGTCTCTTGCACTTGTGCCCTGCTGAGTAGAGTTCATCGCAATTAAAACATTGCCCCCTCGCCCTGCGTTCTGCCATCTCAGCCCTGGACAAGTGCTTAATAGGGGGTGTAACGACGCTGCTCCCCACACTAGATGCTGATCTGGAATTGGTGCTCGTCTGTGGCTTCCGTTCTTGGCTGGCTACTGGATATGGAGCCATTCCGAGTGGTTCCGGGGATGCCCATGCTGATGGAGGCTGCCCCATACTGAAGGTTCCGTGGCTGAGTTGCAGTTTGCATTCGAAGGCGCGTGCTAGGTTCATGGCTGTGACCAGGTTGGGAGGGTGTTGCATCTCCACGTCCACTCTTAGGGGTTCTGCTAGCCCCACGGTGAACATATCGACTTGCTGTTCTGCGCGAACCGAGGTTGCTTTGGCGAGAAGGGTTGGAACTGGCGTTGGTATTCTGCCACGGTTCCAGTTTGCTTGAGGTTGATTAACTCGCCCAGCGGGTTGCTTGTCAACAGTGGTCCGAACCTAAGGAGACAATATGATTTAAACTGCCCCCAACTGAGCCCAGATTCTTCTTGCTCCAGTTAGTAGAACCAGAGTTGCGCCTCTTCTGATAGGTGGAAGGCGGCCAGACTGACCGTATCTTTGTCATCAATGCGCTTATTACAGAAGAACCGTTCGCAGCGATACAGCCATCCTAACGGGTCTCCGGTGCCGTTGTAAGATGGGAATTCCAGCCAGCTATACTTGGGAATAACTGCGGCTGTCGGGGCAGCGATCTGATGTTCGCTGGACGTCTCTACCCAGTCCGGACGACGAATGTTTGTGGTGGCGGTTCCCACAGAACTTCTGTCCTTGTTGGAGAGGAATGCTTACAGCAGGCGTCGCAACTCCCGGACATCATCCTTGACTTCACGAACCTCCATGCTAGTTTTTGCGAGCCTATGTTCCAGTTCATGGACCCTGGAAGACAACGGCTCCTGTTCCCCCATGACAGTAGGCTCTGATACCATAATGTTATGGGCCCGGGCGTAGGATCTCATCACGGGTTGGTCCACGGGGAGAACTTCTTGCTTCCCCTTGCACCTTCCCTTGCATGCAGACCCTATTGTGGAAAACCGAATGGGTGATTTGTCCAAGAGACCACCCGAACTCTCCTCACTCTTCTCTTGACTCGAAACTGAATACTTTATTCCCAAATCACAGCTCCTTAAATAGGAGATTACAAGAGGAGACTCCTTACTCCATTCGACTAAGCTAGGACAATCCAACTTTAAATCAAACTCCTACTTCTAACAGACTTCTAACAGAACTCAGTTCTTATCTCTAATAGACAAGTAAGAATAGAACTAGATAAGTAAGAACAAAACTCCTACTTCTAACAGACTTCTAACAGAACTCAGTTCCTACCTCTAATAGATAAGTAAGAACAGAACTGGAATAAGTAAACTATTGGCGAGCTGGCAAGAAGAGCTGACGTGGCAAGATAAGTTGCTGTGTGGGCCCCCCCCCACTGCTGCTGCCGGCGGCGGTAATTCTTCCCACGAATGCATCCACAACAGATATACTCTTGTCGGATTTTCGATCTGATTGAAAATCAGGTCGACCCCCTATCAGATCCAAAAAGATCTAATCTGATACATATGTTATTTATTTATACATACATACATACATACATATATATGTTGTTTATTTATTTATTTATATATACATGTTGTTTATTTATAAATATGTTTATATTGCATTTTTGTATTTGTTATATTATTTATTTTTTTATAAAACACATGTATGTATGTGTGTGATGAAAATAGTTAAAGAAAATACTTGTATTTTTTGTTTTTTCTTTATATAAACTGTTTTATTTTTTTAAATTTTCATTAATTAAATCGAGTTGGATCATATTTGGATATCCGACATTATTAACGGATTTGAATTCGTCTGTGTTTGTGAGATCCGATCGGATCGGATGTTTGCACTGTCAGATTGGATTCAGATATACCCTGGTTCGAATCCAACCCGATCTGTTTGCATACCTATTTACACTTAACCTGAACCACTGACATCCCTATGATCAGACCCTCAAAAAGAGAATTCATGGAACTAACTTTATGTCTTAGTCTATGTTTTAGCCAATTTCTTTCTCACATGGATGCATACTTTGTTATATAATATAAAATGTATATATGGCATATTTAAATTTTGTAGGCCTTTGTATGATGGTGGATGACAGCTCAAATTATTTTTTATACAGTGTGAGTTCACCAACAAGGTCCGGTCACGTTACCCAAAGGCCTTCCAATTACGATGGTGTACACCAGATATAATTAAGGCTCTGAAGGCCAGTTGGGTTTTGAAGGGTTTAAACAGAAAACAAAGAGCTGTGTGGATCGTCATTCCACTAGATGTTCTGTGGCCTGCATGGTGAAGAGGAATTCTTGCATCTTTGAGTTGGAAAGGAACTTGTGAAGAAAGTAATAAATATATCTGTAGAGTTTACAAGATGCTGGCTGACCAACCACAGGCTCTTCAAAGGAATATCAAGACAGGATCTGTTGAATCTTGATTTCTTTTTGTAATCTCTGTTTCTGTAGCTTATAATATCTGGACAGATATTCATTGTACACAGGGCACAGTGTCATGTAGGCCCAAAATCCCAGCCCTGATCACCCCCAAAATTATTGTATTATTTCTTAGGCAGCCACACCTTGCTAAGAAGGCGAAAATGCCTAGACATGACCCAGGAAGCCTGAATACATTGAGTCAAACTATGTGTGATATAGGTTTACTAATATGGATTTTGCATTAAGAGATGGAAGAGAAAGAAAAGAAAAAATAGATGCCCAAAAGGCATTCTTCCTGATGTTTAAAATGTGAACTGTAACAAAAGGCATTCTTCCCGATGCATGATGCATAAACAAAAATGCAAAACCCTATGTTTTTAATTAATAATATTAAAATAAATAAATAAGAAAATGGTGAAATTTCCTAAAAATGAAGGAAAATCAGAAAATTAGAAAAAAAAAACAATAGTTAAAAATTTATAGTAATGAAACCATCACATTCAAATATAAAACCAATAATTAAGCATGATGACATCCTTTATTTGTTCTTTTAAAAAAAGAGTGGGATGTATGAGGTATGATAGAAGTGCATGCCTGAAATGAGGTTATGCTTTTTTATTTGCTTGTATGCAAGAGGCATAAAACTCATATTTACACTTCCATGCATTTTGTTAGTGCCTCACCTGGAGGTACACCTCCTACATTTTCTAAAACATTGGGGGGAACCTAAAAACTAAGGAACAGGATGCAATGCACAAGGAACGGACTCCTACACCTAATATTGGGGAAGTTTACTTCCTCAAAAGGGGAAAGGAAGTTTTAAAATAAAAAAGATAAAAAAACAATTCCATGCAATATGAGATTAAATCTCATATAATATTTTCATCAATTTTATTTTAATTTATTAAGGATATACAACATTCAAATCCAATCTAAATCTGAAGGATAAGATTCAATTGAAATCCAAATGTCAATGGAACAAACTTGAATCTGGTTAATATCTGATTAAAATCTGATCCATTCCATTTGCAACTCTATCCTCCAAGGCACTCTAATAGTACCCTGCAACTAGTCATCTCAGCTAGGAATCTCAAATTTCTGGAAAACTAGACCACCAGGGGTATCTTTGTAGAAAAGCATAGGTCACATTAAAACTAGTTTGCATTCACCATAGTTTTCAAGGCATCTAAGCGATTCTGGGCAACACTGTGGCGTCTAGTTGCCTAGGTGGGTACCTAGGTGATAAGAATTTTATAATATAAAGAACTAACTTTTGGCTAGTTCCCTAGTTTTAGATACCATTTGGCATGTAACTTAATTGAAAAAATAGCAATTCTCTTTATTAAGAACATTAATTTCCTCTAAAAATGTGGCAAATCTAAAAGATAAAAAATCTTACATATATTAATTTCATTATTTTCAAAATAATACTACCATAATAAGTATTTAATAGAGCAATTTCATATCAATTTTAAAGAAAGTTATTACCTTAATATGATAAATATTCAAGATAGAAAGTAAAATAGAAAAAAAAAAGGATGGAATTTCTTATTTATTTAATTGAAGAGAGAGTGTGTGAGAATAGAAAAAAAGAACTTCCCTATACATCTGTTCTTTCTTTCCTTCTTTCCTTCTTTCCTTCTTTCTTTTTCTCTCCTCAAAACCCTGTGATCTTTTAAATTTCAATAGTAAAACATTAAAACAAAGTATAAATGATATATATAGCATATAATAAAATGTATTAACACACATATTAATAAGATACAACAATATAAATGACATTATAAAAGGCACCTTCCTTGTCATTTTTGTCACCTAGGAGGGCGTTTAGTCACCTAGAACGACACCTAGTTGCTTTATTTTGGTTAATGAAAATTAAAGAGCTGACATATACATACATATATGCATATGCATGAACAACATATCCATCTCATGCATTCTTTTCCAAGGTAAATGAAGTGCTTCTAGGTTTGTTGCTTTGAGCAAGACTTCTCTCAACTCCCACAGAAGGCCTACATGCTTTCTCTCTCCATGGTAGTTCATAGAAATCTTGGTATAATACAAATTCTCCTAGGTATGATGCCTAAAACTCCACTACAGTTATTCTAGTAAAATGCATACTTCTCCCAACACTCTCAGATACAACAAGCATTGGTGTGTCAACATTGAGAGAGCACTCCACCATAGGGAGTAAGGGTATCGGTGTTGTGCCAAATGTGAATACATGTCAAGAAAGATATTGATACCCTCTCCACTCCTGCATTGTTTTCCAATAGTAAGTTTAGACAATATTCAGTGTTTAACCTATGATTTGAGAGAGGGCATTCCATCACAGGGAGTAAGCATATCAACATTGTGACAAACCACAAATGTGAACATATGTCAAAAGATATGGACATCCTCAAAGGTATCTTGTCACTCCCCCCACCCCCCAGAAAACAGAAAAGAAAAAGTACTAACCACCATGAAAGAAAGGGGGAATTAGAAAGGAGGCAGCACCTAGTAGAAGAAAGAGGGGGAAATAATTCCCAATATTAGTGTTACAGTATCAAGTTGAAGCACGAGGCTCTAACTTCGATCTTCCCTCAACTTACCTTGATAACAAAAACTTTTAATTCCCTTCTCTGTTTATAATTTCACTCCATCTTTGAACTCCAGCATCTTTGCAAGCAGGGTCAGGGCCAAGCATATCATTGAGAGGTCCTTGGCCCCCCCAAACATTTTGTTAAAACCATTATTTATATGGTTACTAAGTGGAGACAGGGTCAAAAACGTAATAAAGTGGGTCCTTAATTGCCCCCCCCCTCCCCACAAAACTTGAACTAAAATGTGAAGGATCACTCAATAACGCTCCTCCAATTCCCAAATTAAATAAAAAAAATTGTTTACTTTTTCTTTAAAAAAATCTGTAGTAGATCCAAACATTCTCAGGCCATTTTACTCCAAACCTTACCTCTTCTACTCCCTATCTCATTTTTTTGTTTAACTCCCCAAAAAGAAAATTCTTGGCTCCACCACTGTTTGCAAGGATAGCAAATGTATTGTTTCACTTCTATGCTGCCCACCAGTGTTGTCAAGCTTGGACTGGACTGGACAGCTAGTAACCCAGCCACCCTTCTGGGTCCTGCTTAAATGATGGTTTTCATGGTTTGAACAAGCCAACCACCCAGTTAACTGGTAAAACTGTGACCCAGTGAGCATTCCAGTCTTTCATCCAGTCCGAGTCTGACAATATTGCTGCCGAATAATGCAGGAAAACCCAGAAGAAGAAAATTTCAGTACTGCAGTTTTTTCTTATAATAATTTATTATTACTGAAAAAGTACTAACTCATACCAAGGTATCAGAAGCATTAATAGTGGGAACAAAAACAAAAGGAAGACTTATGAAAAAGAGCTGTATAGGTGAAGGAAACATACTGCCCCAAACGGCCAAACCTAGCCCCTGATCTAGAGTCTCAGCAATTACCAACCATAGGAAATGGACAATGTGGGGTATTGCCACCACCAAGGAAAAAAAAAAAACTACTTCTGAAGAGAACATAAAGTTGCAGACCAAAATGAAGTTAATCTGTTAGCTGCACTTTACTTGCAATCCTAAGATGCAATCTGTCTGGACTATAGTTCCAATATGCATTCACAGAATGACGGAAAGAAAAACACCCTGAGGCAGCAAATTCAAGAACTGTTGGGCCTTCACCACTCAGCTTCCCTAAAAAACAAAGACCAACAGCATGACATTCCCTCTGTAGTTGAATTTTTTTTAAATACAACTTACACCAGGAGATTACATTCAACACCCATACACATCAAATTCTCAACTGCCTCCCTTCTTTCACAAGCAAATATTCTCCCATCTTAGAGCAGCATGTTACCCCCATCATCCCTTTTATAATACTACCACCAAAATCTTGAAGAGGGATATGTTTCTCCATTAGGTTTGAGAAAATGCCTCCAGAAATAGCACCAAATGTCACTGTTAGAATTCTTAATCCTTTTAGAAACTGTACTCTTTTTTGGTAGTAAATAAAAAGAAAATTCATTAAAACTGAAAACAAATGATGGATACAACCCAAGGTGATAAGGCATCACCAACACTGAGACCCACAAACAAACATCCCCCGCTCCACATCCTTCCCAAGACACCATCACCACATGGCAAAAGGCAGTCAAAAAGATCCCCAGCCATTTACCTAATCATCCAGAAAACAAACACCCATTGAACCCATCCGAATACATTTATACCACAGATTTAATGAACCAACAAGATTGGAGCTTATAAAAAAAGACTGGCATTGGAGCCTCTCATATCCCTCAAGCCTCTATTAGGTTTTTATACTTTGAAGGCCAAATTGCTGATGAATACCAATTTAACTGTAGGCAATAGCCACTTGGTGAGGCTTTGAAAACAAAACATAAAAGATAGCCACTTAGTGAGGCAACTATGATTAAGAAGTCAAACAGTCAAGGAATATCTAACACCATGTCCAGATGATGAAAGGCATGCTTTCCGGTAAAGTTTAAATAACCCGGCAGTGTCCCTAAAGCCAAAGCACACCCACCACTTAATTTAGAGATCAGTAACTAAAAAATCTGAGCTTCCACACACACACAAACACAGGTAACCAGTATTTCAATTTTCATTATTTACACCATGAGGTCATCAAAACCCCACAAAGATCCAATTTTGCATTGGAAGTTAAATGTGCGTGTCAATCCCTTTTAGTCATTTTTCAAGTTCATTGGCAGGACCTAGATGCTTACGATCAACAACTAGGGTAAGATACTAGTGTGAAACTAACCCACAATAGAAACTGAATAAATGTGCCATCTCAACCCGACCAAGCACCTAGTAATTTTGGTCAGTGAAGACTAGAACCAGAAATCACATAGCCTATCAAGGCTTTAAAAAAATAAAAAAAAATAAAAAATAAAAAACCTAACAATTTGAACAATGCAATGCACCTGGATCGGGGCTGGAGTTCTAATTTGCAAACCCTTCATACAATAATAGTAGCAAACAGTGAGGAAATTATCAATATGTTTCTTCTCTTTTCCGTCCCATAAAATATCAGTGGCATTATTTCCCAGGTTATAACATATCCTATAAAAAAATAAAGAACAGAAATAGAAGTTACGAAATATTGGATAAATAAACACCGAAACAACCAACCGAATCTGTAATAATTAAAATAAACATTTTTGTAGGTAGCTTACGAGATGCATCATACCAGTGAAGTATAGTTATATACTTAATAGCACCAAGAAAAGTGTGAAACAAACCTAGATTCTTCAGTAGGAATCCAATTCCAGTATCTCCGATCTTCAATACCAGTTATCGCCATACCTTTTGCCGAGATCGACATGCAAACCCTTCCCGTAACCCTGTCCACCCAGACCTCCTGAGAAAGCACCCATGTCAGAGTCAAACAAATCAATAAGAACTGGAAAAAGAAAAAAGAAAAAGAAAAATGATTCTTCCAGAGCTCAAAACCTCAGAAAAAGAAATGGATTAAAAGAGAGAAGGTCCAGAAAACCAACCTTGTTGCCGTCGTCGAAAGAAATAGGACGAGAGAGGAGAGCAAAGATATCCTTCTTCGATAAACTTTGGTACCTCTCCGGAGGCAACAAGTCGAGAAGATCCTGGTAATTGGAGGGCAGCTTCGATTCCCAGACCGAGTCCGAGGAAGCGGCACCACGAAATGCCCTGTTAAGGCGAGCCAGGTTGCATATCTCCGGCGGGGTCAAGTACATGAATACACAGGCAACGCAGCTCTCAGGTATGTCTCCTAGGCCCGGTCCGATGGTCGAACCATTCGCCACCCCATCCGTCAAGTTGGAGAGCGTCGCCCCCATAATCGGCTCTACTCTAATCACTCTATCTTCTTCTCCCAACCTCAACTCATTATGTCTCTCACTATACTGGGATTGTGGAAAACTGAACTACTCTTAGTTGTGGTAGTGGCAACGATGGTGGTGGTGGTTTTTTCCGGTGGAAGCGGTTTTTTTCCGGTGGGGGTGGGGGTGGCGAATTGGAGATTTGTGCCTTTCCAAAGGAAATAAAAGCGCGAAAGAGAATAATCAGGACAGGGATTTGTGTAGGAGCAGAAGGAAAGAGACTTGTGGATGGAGTTGGCACTCCAAATCCTCTACGATTCCCCAACGATACAGGGCCAATCAAGGTATGGCAGCAGGAACCCACTTTATTTACGAGTAGAACTGTAGACGATTCTAACTTAGAGTTGGTGTTGCTTACATTACATGTCTGACTCGTACAATAACACAAGTGTCATCTCTCCAACGCCACGTGGCAAATAAATTCTTATCTTATCCCAATAGTCCCATCCCCGTCTTCCCTGAAGACATGAAAATCCTGCTGGAGGGTGTGGGTTAGGGGAAATAATCTGTCCACGTGGCAAGCGAAGAGGGGGTAGGGGTCGTCCAGTCTCCGATCCGGACTACCATGAAGAAAACGGATAATAAATATCTGCCACGTAGACAACCAAGGGTGGCATAGAATAGAATCTATAAATAAAAAAAAAAAAAATACGAGTGACGCGTATGAGAGTATGAGACCATCAACCTGGGATTGAAAAACTGGATGCCAACCAATTATGAATTACCAACCCGGTCTGATGTGGGTCCCACCAAGAATATTCGACCCGAAAGTCAAGATTGATTCGATCAAACATCATTTTGTCATCTCGCCAACTGTCGAGAGGTCCAGTTGGAATCACGTAGTCCAAATCATCTACAGATTTACCGGCAAAAGTTATTTACTGTACCTCTCTCTCTCATTCTCTCAGCTTTGGTAGAGTGGGCGGAGTGAGAAGGTGGCAGCTTAGAGGAAGAAGCCATGAATGATGATGGTGACAAGGTGGTGTTGTTAAAGGCTCAGAACTCAGCTTAAGGACATGGTCACATGGACGCAGCCACGGCCATGGCTGTTGTCAAGCAGTTGCAGGAGGTCGGGAGATTTTTGGGCAAATTTCACCGAGCTTTGCATGCAACCAATCAATGCAATTTTCAAATTTTTAGGTTTTTTCCTTCAAATATTAAATGCTTTATGGCTTAGTTGAGAGTGGATTTTATGGTTTGACATTGTCCCCTTTCATAAATTTTTATCGATTTACCCGTTTTATCTACTTAGGTTACAATACCCTTTTTGTATTTTGATCGATTCCCCACTTGTAACTCCTATTGGAGAATAGTTCGGACATTGGACTATATGTAATTCACTTAATCGAGCTATAGAAAAAAGAGAAAATCAAAGTAGTCGGGCTACTTTTATCTAGTGTGGGCATTTTGATGCTCAAGTAAGTGAGTTGGAGTTTTTTACGGCTGGCAAGCAAGAGAGAGCTTGAGTGCTAGGTCGTGCGTACTTCATGAGGTTGGAGGTGAGGCCTTTATATAGACGAATTGCCATGAACCTCACGAAATGCATTCAAGATCTTCGGTTTGTCTAGTTTGAAAGTGATTCTATGCCTGGATGTGGACTTTGTATAAGCAAGTAATGTCTATCCAATCCCGTCTGAAACGGGTGGAGTGATAAACAACTCTTCTAACGTGGCATCATGATCCCGGGGAATTCAAAGGCAATTGACCACTTAAGGGGAAGATCGCTCAATACGTCAAGCAGGTCGCTAACTAGGGCCAGGGTAGTTTGGTGGAAGCAGATCGCCTCTTATGCCGACCTGAGGTCCTACCTAATTGTTCATAGTTTGGCCTACCAAGTTGGTGCCAAGGTCATTGATGTAGTTGCAAAGTGTTTAAAGTGATCTACTTACGTGGTACTGAGATATCACCCAGTTGTTTTGCAATGCCACATGTCATAGTGTCATTGGAGGACCAAATTATTCATCATCAATTCCAAATTATATAAACCTATAAATTTGAAATTATTTCATTTAAAATATCAAAATTAAAAAAATAATTAAAATATAAAAAACAATTGTAATAATAAACAAAATTAAAAATTTCAAGCAAAAAAAAGAAAGAAAGAAAGAAATCACCCCCTTTTTTGCCGGTAGAACCGTAGAGGATTCAAACTTCATATTCTCTTGGTTCATTGTCAAGCATCATCAACACATTTACCAAGTCTCAACGGTGATACCAAACTCTCAAATGTGAGACAGGTGTCAAAAGAATATATAAATTTGCAAGCAAAAATTCCAATGTGGGTCTATACATAATATTTATATAATATTATAAATTAGTAGTTGCTTGATTACTGCAAACGCTTGGTAGAATTAAAAATTGAAACCAAGTCCACGCCCATGGTTTTAAATTAAATTTCTATGAATCTACATGAAAAGCATGGGAAGTTATTGTCAATTTATTGGTCAAACATTTTTCTTACCATCCACTGGATTGGAGCTAACCTTCTGGTCTGGTCTTGATCCAGCTTTCTTTAATCCTGTTTAATTGATGGTGATACTGATACAGACAGGAAATCAATCTCATAATATTAAATTGGATTTATTGCGTATCGTTGCAATTAGGGACTAATCTAATCGTAAAGTCGATTTCAACAAATCTGTCAATGGTCCCAAATAGAAATTTTGATTCTTTTGTAGGGTTTGAATGGTTGAATGTCAGGGAAGAAGTTTGATCAACTAGGTTTTCCATTTATCAATAGCAAATGCAAAAGAAATTAGGGGTGAGTAATATCCCGTAAAAACCGAAAAGTAAAACAAAAATTTCTGATTTTCGATTTTTAGAATTGAAAATTCAGTAAATCAAAAAAAAATTGAATTCACCTATGTAATTATATAGGGAAAATCTATGATACCAAAAAAACGTGACACCAGAAAGGCTTTGACTTATCACAACCTTTGGTGAACTTTGATAAAAACCCACTGATTGCTTACTACTTTTATGATTCTGTTGTTTGATGGTCATAATTTTTTTTTAGTATATGTCTTTCCAGCATTACAGTTGAAGCCTATTATTATATATTAATGGATTCGGTTTAAACCAAATAACTAAATTGAAAATTTTAATTTTATTTATTTTGACTTTAAAAGTTTAGGTTTATTTAAGAGAGAATGACGATTCAGCCCATAATCAGAATTTATAGGCACAAAGTACAATTAGGATAAGTGCCAGCTCGGAATTGATGCCAATTCACGGGCAGATATTGGTGCTTAGAGGGTGGATATTTAACATTTTGAATATTTATAGATCTAATATGGGATTCAGAAATCTACATTGGGCCTGTTTATTTACTTCAGTTTTTAATCCAATAAACTAAATACTCACCCCTAAAAGAAATTGATGGAAGCCAATCAATTTTTTATCATGTTCTAACATCAAACACGAGCTCGGGCCAAACTTGGCCATACATGGATCGTTCTAACCTCTAACCTAGCCCATCCCTAAACTGCCATAATCGGTCAAACTCGTGAACCTATCCAATTAAACCGGTTGGACCAATTAGTCATTAACTTCTTTTTCCTGTTAGGTAGGTGCAGCCCTGAATTTTTAACTGTTGATGACGAGTGAGGACTAAGATAAAATCTTTCATTTCAGAATATATATATATACATGTGTGTGAGAGAACAAAAACCCTTTTAACGGGCTGGGTCTGGGTCATATGATACCAATCGGTCTTACCATTGTTTTCAAAACCGGACTGGATTGGACAGTCAGACCAGGAAAACTGGGAACCGATCAAATAACTGGTTCCTTTTCACCCTAAGACCGCTTTTTGGCCAAAACCACTAATTTGATCAATGCCCACTAACTCGGGTGGTCGAACTATCAAACCGTCAACCCGGACAACAGTTTTGATCTTTTTTTAAGTTAGAATGGGCCATCCATTCGAACTGGACGGTCAACCATTCAACCTGAGAATCGGTCCCCATAACGGTTCCCTGTCCAGTCCTGTTTTAAAAACCTTGGGTCTGACCAAGTTTAAAAATTATAACAATGACCTACATGGATCTCCAAGAGGGGGACTCTGATTATCTCCCACCCTAAAATGGCAATGATTTTAAGTGCTTAATCCCACCCTCGTTAAACCAACGTCATTCAACCACCAACAACAGGTCAGTGTCCATACTAAGAACACAGATTATAAGGAAAAAAAAAAAGAGTAGCTAGCTAAATAGTACAAAGCAGTCCAGTAATTGGATTTTACAGGTATAGTCCACATTTAAGAACAAAATAAAATGGATCCTATTGCACCTCCTGATCACTAAAACCTAGTACAGACAGAACTTGTACAAGTCATTGATTCACTATAGTAAGATTCCACCAAGTTGATGTATATCTTCCACTTCCACAGTAAAACCCTCATTTATCAATTACTACCCACAACAACCATTCTGAAGAATGGTAGTTAGAATATTTGTGGTTGAGTTCCAATCCTCTAACTCCACTGTGTGGCTCTGTTCTGTTGCATGTGTTAGACTGATCTCTTTCCCTTCTCTAGATTACTTGAATGCCTGGTGATGTCTTCTCAAGTTGTTTCAGGTTGACTACCTATGACAGAATCTCAAGAAGTGATTGATTGTTGAAGGGAAGGAAATCATGCTAATGCCAATAGTGTCATCACAGGCGTAGGTTTATCCTTTCAGACATTTTTATGATGTCTGAGAAAATTCTGTTGCCACCCAACTCTACTCCATTGGCACCTGCTGCAACCCTCATTATGTCCTCAATCAAGGCCACATTTCCCATGATGTCAACATGAGAACTACTCTCTAAACCCCGGCCCTCAAACAGAATGGTAGGCGGCTTGTTCCGGTACTCCCTTATGTAGGTGGAGATGCCAGATGGATTGAAACGGTTTCTTCCCTGCCACCCTTTGGCACACATGAACCCAGCACTCAAAACTGGTACACTCTCATCACCATCCACAAAGTAGATGCCACTCCTCAAGCACCTACCATTGTTACCACCTGTGGAGCTATCAATCCGGAAGGGGATGTGCCTGCACTGGTCTGAAGGTAAGAGCTTGTACACGTATGATCTTTCTGTGGGGATACCCACTCCATATAAACAGTAAATCTCCATAGCTGGAGCATCAGGTAACCTGCCATCAATATATATATACATATATCTTCAATGAGACTGTTAGACTTTGAAGCTAAAAATGAGAAGCAAATATGGGTAAATGGACTACCAGACCTTGAGGGCACTTGACAATAGAAAGCTACCTAGATTATTTAGTCGGACTGTTCAGTCATATATGGTCTCTGACTACAAAGTTTCTTATTCAGTCATATAGTCTCTGACTACAAAGTTTCTTATTCAGTCATATGGTCTCTGACTACAAGGCTTCCTAATACGGCATGTTCTACGTAGGGCCTCTTGAATAAAAGACAACCTAACTTTTCAACAAGAAAATTTAAAACCGAAAGAATAATCAAGAAGGGTTATTAGTGGATTAATTTGACCTACATATTTGGTCTAGCTAGTATGTGGATTAAAACAAAAAAACGAGAGAGAACAATAGTTTATTGTGCTTTAATTTGATAAAGAAAGATCCTACATACTTGGTCTCCAGTGGATTGGACCAGTACTTATAATGGGAATACTTTGGGTGATCTAAATTTTCAGCTACCCCATGGGAGAAATGAGCATTGGCACGCCGCATCATTTTTGGGGCCACAAAGTAAAGCAAATCAAGAATAGTTGTTGCTGTATAGACTTTGTTTTCTGCAACTTCCTTGATGCTTTCCCTACTCAACTCATCATATTCAGTCCACACCTCTCCACATGATGAATTGGACTTAGTTGATGCACCACCACAAGAAAGGTCCTGATTATAAATGATGGTTAGAAAACTGAACAAGTACAAGAGAAAGGAATGATTACCTAATTGATAATAGATAGATTGGACATGGAGTTGTGATTGACATGTTAGCATGCTGCACTTAAGTTATGGACACCTTTGTTAAAGAATTTATAAACAACATTAAAAGCTAGGCCTGCTTGGCATAATTTCAACACATGATGACCATGAATAGCTGAAATATGAAAGTGGAGTTGCAGATTCAATTGCAAGTTTAGTGCATATAGCAGGATCTACTCTTTCTATGTTCTCTAGCCAAGATACATCTAAATATGTAACAAGGACATTACCACCGTTAACTTTTTTAAAAGGTATTTCACATTTGCAAGCCTATAGTTGATTGAGTTTGGGGGACTGTTTGTGTAGCATTGCATTATCTGTTTGTATCTAAAATCAAATCCTAATGATAATCCAGAATGTTTGGTTCATGTGCAGATTCTCTAATCAAGTTTGAAATCCAATTCAATTTTGGAATGCACCTATAACCCTGATTCTGGGATTTTGAGTAATGAACTTCGGCAGAATAAATAAAATTTAAAAATCTAAATTATATTTGATTTGACACGGTTTAATTTTAGGACTCAGATTTTAGAATCCCATCTCTACAATCTAACAACAACATTTTTTTTATTATACTATTTATCCTTTAATTTAATTTTTTTTGTAATTATACATACTAGTTCTCCTCTTACAAAGCGTCTCAAGCTTTCTTATAAACACTTTTACTAACCACCCAAGAGACCTGTAGAACATTAGAACTTCTTAATTTATTACAAATCAAATACACAGATAACCATATTGAATGCAATAATAACCTGTTGGTTGAAATTGAAAATAGTAAATGAAGAATGGTAGATTGGTAAGTTTTCTTGGACCAAGGAGAAAGGGTTAGAACATACAATCAGGTCATATGAGGCAGAATCATAACAACAAAAGTTGGTCTAACCATAATAAATACAGAATCAAGCATCATAAGGCAAGGGCTAATCTCATCCTCCAGCTCAGACTCTTGCTTGTAGTTGGCAAGTACCAATGGGTTGCATAGTGAACCTATAAACTAAAGATAAGTACAAAAACTGTCAGTGTAGATAGGTCCTGTAACACCCAAAAAAGTACCAGTGCCATATCCACTATATATATATATATATATATATATATATATATCAAAGAGGGTTTCCAAGTCAGGTCAATTAAAAAAGCTTTCTAAACATCTCCACTTGTTTCTGCCACATGAAACCTTCACTGCATAGGGGAGGACCCTCTGAACCTGAATTTTCACCTCCCTAGTCAATTATAGCTCAATACCCCACCTCACATTGGGGTTTTTTGTAGTTGATACAAGGTACAAAATTTCAATTTTTAATTTAAAAATTTGTCTAAAACAATGGCTTATTTTGGCCATGTTGGTGTGAAAATTTTAATAAATTCTCATGCAACATAATTCACCCAATCAAGTGATTGAGTTTTTATTATTTTGGGTAAGGCTCATTCAGGGAATCATATGGATTGTTCCCCTTAATTACATCTCCACAAGAAAGTAGAGAACACCTCTTGATCCTGACTTTGAGAAATGAACGCATAGAAAAAAAGAAAAGAACAATAGGATACTTAAAAAGAACTTTTCATTTTCTATTCTTTTACATCAAGTGTACAAGAATGAGAAGAAAGAACAAGAAAATACAACTGAGAAACTATACAGCAATACATTTCTCTTTTCTTTTTAATACAAAGAAAATTTCTTTCTCACTCCTTTTTTCATAATAAGTTGTAGTCAATCAGATGAAATTCTGATTGTAGACAGCCTTAATCCTTGGAATTTTGCATACAAAAAGGGAATCGTAGTCAATCAAATTGAATATTTGATTGTAGACGATTTTCATCCCTCTGCTCTTCATTTTCATTTGAAGGGAACCATAATCAGCCTTTGAGATTTAGACTGTAGATGGTTTACTCCCTAACTTTGTCTTGAAAGAGGAACCATAATCAACCAAGTAGAGGCACCTGGTTATAGATGGTTTATTCCCCCCTACTCTTCATTTTCATTTGAAGTGAACCATAATCAGTCTTTGGGAATTAGATTGTAGATGGTTTAATCCCTAACTTTGTCTTGAAAGAGGGACCATAATCAACCAAGTAAAGGCACCTGGTTGTAGATGGTTTATTTCCCTCTATTTCCTTTCTCAAAAGTAATAACGAAAGAGAGAGAAAGAATGATACATAGCAGAAGAAATAAATAGGAAGTATTCACAGAGAGGACTTTCCTTTTCTTTACCTATATAAGTGAGACTTTTCCTTCCTTGCCTTCCTTTGAGCACTTCTCTTTTCTTCTCTCCTTATCTTTGCTTTTCTTAAGAATCTCTAGTGAAAATTTTCTCTAAAGAGTCCCTCCGTGTGTATATGTTTCTAGCTTCCCCTTAAGGAGCTTAAATAGGGAGTGGGGTGGTTATGTAACTACCCCCTCCTCCTAGGTGAAGGACACCTGTCCCTCCCACTTAAAGAGAGGGAACTCCCCACTTAAAGAGAGAGAACTCCCCACTTAGGAGGGGGAACTCCCATACGGAATACTTTTTATAATTTTAATGATTTGGCTAGTAGACTAGCTAGCCCACTTATTACAAATTATTTGAATAAACAAAATGACTTCAACAGGCCACATCTAAAGAGGTCCTAAGTTGAATTCTTCACCATGAATTGAATGCAGCAAGTTCTCCAATAATTGGGATCAAGACTTGGTTGAGTTCAGTAGAAAATTGAAGACAGCAAATTTTGACCCTAAGCATACAACCATATGGGAAGCACCCTAGTCATTTTACTCCACTAGAGAGAGAGAGAGAGAGGGGGGGGGGGGATGTAGCAAAACAGTGAGATCACACACATATACCATCAACCATGAATCTATTGCCTTGGACATGTGATACTGTCACACTGAGTTGATACAAGGAAGAGTAAGCTGCAGGGTAGCTTCTTGTCAGTTCTGTCAGTTCTGAGGTCTTGAGGAATAAGGATTTTAAGCTCTGCTTATAAGTGACACTATTACATTTTGTTGGTATGTTATTAGGTTAATTGAACAATGGAAAGGATACAAGGTCTCCCATCCCCCCCCCCCCCAATTTATTAAATCAACAAATTGATCTACCACTAATCCACCTGTTTTTTATCAAGATTTTGGTCAGTACAACTCATTCTCATAACTGTTTTATCCACCACCCAAAGTCCAACCTGTTGGTGGAATTGTACTTTCTAATCTACCCCCTCTTAGTAATGTTAAGTTTAGACCCACCCTGGATAATAGTTTAATCGGGTTCAAATTGGACGCTTTCTTACTGAGTTGACAGCCAAAAAAACCCAAAACCATTTATTGCCAACTCCAAGAAAGTTTTTAGACTTTGTGAGCATTGTGCTCTGGAAAGCCTAGATTACTAAAGAATAAGGACACTGGATGACAATACCTCTCTATTTGGGAATAGGATTTTCCCAAGTGCAAATCATTGAGCAGGCAGGACTCCCTGCTGCAAGTCATTGGTTTTGAGGGCCACCTGTCTAAATTGAAAAAGACATTGGGTGCAGTCTTCTCCCTACGAACCTAAGAGACAATACAGAAAAGGACATGATGCACGAGGGACGTCATTATTTGGTGCTTCAAAAAGAAATGAATTTCTTTTTTATGGTTACTTGCTTATATTACTTGTAATATCAAGTTGATTCTTGAAGTTAACCAGTCATTCCAAACAACAAAGTAAAGAGAGAAGTTTAATACCTTAAAATCAAATGTTCTTAGCTCAGAGGAAGGTAATTTTGATGCCATCTTCCCAAAGGAGATTATCCTTCCAAATTTTACAGACTCCTTTACTCTGAAACCTAGCTGTCCATCACTTATGTTGGTTTTATGTGATTGGTCTCTTGAAGAGGCCTTCAGATTTTTCTTCCATTCAGAATCACAATTGTACTCTTCTTCAGGTGACCAATCCAAGTCACCCCAGATTGTCTCTCCTCCTTTTGGTATCAATGACATCATCGAGTCCCAAGTGCGAAAAACTTGCATGATGTGTTCTAGGGTTTGAAGACCAGGAAAGTTAGAATCTAAAACGACAGGAGCCATAGTTCTGCAGGAACCAAGAAAGTCAAGCAAATTAAAAGAATTGTGCTTAGTAAAAAATCCAGTAGTCTATTTAGAAAGAAAATAGAACTCCAATAAGTTGGAAAGCTGATAGTAATCTTTGACCTCATCATTCAACTGCACTGATTGGGTTCAACTTATCTAGTAAAGGCAGTGCATCTATTTTGACAAATAAACAAGTGTTAAATTGCAACAGAGTGCAATTTCGTATTGACAATTCAACATTAATCCAACTGGTTTCCACATGCCAAGTACTAAAACTGAGAAAAGTAACCTGGCAACTGACTGGATTCAACTCATATAGTTGAAACAGAGCCTCTATTTTGACAAATAAGTGCTAAATTGCTACAGAGTGCAATTTGGTATCGACAGTTCAACATGAATCTAACTGGCTACCACATGCCAAGTACTAAAACTGAGAAAACTAACCTGGCAATTGAATGGGTTCAACTGACACAGTTAAAGCAGTGCCTCTATTTTGACAAATAAATAAGTGCACAATTGCTACAGTCTACATAGTGCAATTTGGTGTTGACAATCTAACATGAATCTAACTGGCTACCACATGAAGTACTAAAACTGAGAAAACTAGCTTGTCAACTGATTGGATTCAACTCATATAGTTAAAGCAGTGCCTCTGTTTTGACAAAGAAGTGCTAAATTGCTACTGAGTGCAATTTTTGTATCGACAATTCAACATTAATCTAACTGGTTACCACATGCCAAGTACTAAAACTGAGAAAACCAACCTGGCAAAAGCAATGTCTTTAGCCTCAGAAGAGAGTATGTTACTAACTGCCTTTGGAACACCAAGAAACAACGGACCAATGTTCATGATTGCTTTGATGTGTTTAGCACACCATCCCGGACCACCACCTCCACCCATAGGAGCCGGTGCTTCAACCCACTTGAGAAAGTGGAGGAAATAGAGGCTCCCCATAGAATGGGGAACCACTACTACCTTCCTATAACCATTGATTACAAACATAAGTTCAATTTTACTCTTCAGTCTACTGAGGGATTGGTCTCGAACCTGCTCAATCCCAATTGAATTTGGATCAGATTAGATATGATATTACAACTATTGATTTCTCATATTTGTCAAGCATTGATAATCACTGGATATAAATTAGCCATATACAAAGTTAATGAAACGAATGCAAATCTTGAACTTCTAGAGATAGAAGAAGCAGGAGGAACTAAACAACCTCTGTATTCTGAAAAGAGAGCCTCCAATCGTAAGTAGCCATGTGCAGATTCTTCCCCTCGTATCCAACTTTCGCCAGGTTCTCGATAAGGGTAGTCCAAAGAAAGTACCCAGGAGCAAAATAGTCCGCCGCAGCCAGCCCAGTAACAGGACGAACCCGGATGCCTGGTGGGTCCAGCCCTGTCACACTGTCCAGAGACAAATGTTCCAACCAACACAGTGGCCTAATTGCAAGAACTCAGTTCAGAAATCAGAAACGAGCATCCATGCAATCGAAATTTGATTTAGAAACGACGGTATACAGAGTAGAAATCCGAACCTTCTGAAGTTTTCTGTAAAGCTACTGCTCCAGAGTCGCTTACGGAACAGACCATCCGCACAGGGTCTGCCTTCCCAGAGCTCCAATCCGCCAATAACAATGCCGGGCACCAACACGACGGGATGCAACGCTTTCAATCCTTCTCGCTTCAGCTTTGACCCCGGTGATTCGGGAGCTTGAAAGCCAGACAGAAAGTGAGACAGTAATAAGAGAAGCCACCATGTAGTGCATAAGTACCCAACCATCCAGCAGCACCAATCTATATACCTCCAGTCGTTAGTTGGCCTCCTTCTCCTCTTCCCTGGTAAAGATCGATTAATGGTGTTAACAACAACAGCTGAAGCACCACCCTCAGCTTTGTCACTGCTTTTTAAAGTCTCAAGAGATTCGAGACCCAACGTTGAACACTTAACAGGCTCTACATAGCGGAGCTTACGAAAACGAAGAATGGAAGCCATAGGAATACCATAAGATCGAATGAATTCGAGGTTAGTAATTAAACAGAGAAAAACCCATTAAATATAACAGAAACGAATGTGGAACAGAGATGGAGAAGAGAGAGGATCAGATGCCAATGGTGTCAGAATTCAGTATGTGGGGAGACACTATCTGTTACTCGGGATCTTAACCCACGTGGGCGCACTCAATGATAAACACCTAAGAAGAACCAGCGAAGCAACAGATATGGGTCTCCCCAACTAATAGCAGTCTGCAATAAATGAATTCTGCGTAATTTTTTTCCGGTGAAATCAAGTGCCGAGCCTGATTCCTTGCCTGCTTGGCCTTCCACTTGTCACAGAATAAATTAAAGTGTAAGACAATTGCAGAGCAACAAAAAAAAGTACAGTAGATCCCGGCTCTCGACATTTGTCCCGCTTTTCAGACAATGGGAGTCAGAGACAGACAGCTCTCGATAGATCCATTATTGGAGCTTGAGCTATCTGTCCCGAGGTGATATCGGTAAGACGGTAACGTCTCTGTTACTGTTAGAACGGAAGATTGAAGCTGATACAGCTGTAGCTTTTGGCGAAAGAAAGTATTTTCCAATCGATAATTCAATTGTATAGGCTTCAATCGCCGGAGCCGGAGCAAACACACCCCACAAGAAGTGCAGACCGATACTCCATGACCATGGAGCATGGTGGGTAGTGCTGGACGTAAAACCCAAACACGAAGATGAGAGATTGGTGGGGGGATGATCATGCTCTTCGATTCCCTCCTTTTATCGGCTGTCATCGATCATCACTGCATTCGATCTTCTTCTTTGGTCCTCTAACGAATCACATTCTACTGGATTCAGTTGATGGCTAGCTGTCTATGATTTACGTTATTTATAGCCCGACACGAAGTGACCAGACCAGCTTGAGATGAATACAAATCAAAGAACTAGTTTCCAATAAAGGGCTCTCATCAATACAAATATAAAACAACCCACACGTAAAACTTTGGGTAAATTATAAAGACCCCTCATATTGGGATGATTGATAATTACCCCCTTCAACTTTTATGTGACCCTTCTAAACATTAAGTCCGATGGCAAAATGAATTAAATTATCAAAATATCCATGTCAATTTTCTTATTTTCTTTTTGTTGTCCTTTTTCTCTTAAACCCTAATTCACCCAAAATACCTATATTTTCTCTAAGCAAAACCGATTAAAATAACAAGAATCATTTTATTGATATAGAAAAATAATTTTCTTAATTTAAATTTGTGTTTCATTTCACTAATGTGAGTTGTGAGTGTCTCTTTTCATATTAAAATATAGAAATTATTCAAAGGATCTATTACATAGGAAAAAGTGGCAGTTTGAGAATTTTAAAAACTTTAAGCAACTAAATGTGAATGTTTTTTCAAGTTAACTAACGAAACTCCATCAAAGGGGTATTTGTCACTAAGTCAAAGTTTTAGGGTAATTGCAATTGATCCCATAGTAAAGGGGTCTTTGTCGCAAATGAAGGCCTAGGGTGATAATTGTCATTAATCTATAGTACAGGAATTTTTTTTTTTTTTTTGTATTTTAACTAAAACTTTTTCAACATCAAGCTCTTCAAGGCTGTATTTGGTAATTATGTAGTTTTGTCAAGAATCCATTGTACTGAAATCCTTATAGAGTTGTTAGGTTGTGAACACAACCCAAAGTTTATTTGTTCATTATTGCTTATTCTAGAACAACCTTATAGTTTCATGAATTTATTAATATCTATTTTATAGTTTTCATTTTATTAAAACACTTCTATAATTTAAAATCTGCTTATTTAATCAATCTTTTATTAAAAAAAAGAATTGTCTGGCCATATGAAAATAGTAACATGATCACCTAAACTGAATAGAAAATATTCAAGGGCATGAGTTCATGACTGTTTATTTCAAAAGTACCTCTGGCACTTCTTTGATGATTAAGCTATATTGATAGAGCCGCTTCCAAGAAGGCACCTGCTTAAAATGCCATAAGTTGTTATGTAAAAGCCCTCCTAAACGGACACTAATCGTTTGATATCAACAACTGAACTACAGCCATTTGCCACCAAGAGGCCCCCGCCCAACCAAGACTCATGGCCTCATTTACTTTTCAAACCATCTACAAATATTAAAGATTATTCAAACCCATTTAAATGTGCAAAAGACTCTGTATTTGTCTTGATGTAGGGTACCTCCTGTTGGAAATAATAAACAGAGATGGCGACGATGGCATGCAAACAATATTTGAATGCTAAAAGCAATTCCAAATCTATAACAATAAATTTAAATCTATTAACAAAAAGGTAGATAATTTTATCAGTAATAGTTGAGTCACAACAAGTGACTGCTCTCTTTAAAATCGATTTCGTTGCCTCTAGGATAATATATGTCAATGTATGTAATGTTTTGGGAAGCTCATGACCGGCTCAAAGAGATGGAGTCGCCACCTATTTTTTTAGAGGAAATGAGCCTTCATTTTCATATTTGAAAAATTCGATTTAAGTTTTTGATAGTGACTCTATCCTTCATGGAAAATGCACATAACCGAGAGATTTCGAATCCCAAGGATTGGGAGAGGGAATAAGGTATTAGGCACCCCTCTCTCCAAACTGCTATAGCATCCCAATACGGGAGTTATTTAGGCTTAGTTTCAACGAATCACCAATAAACAGGATTGCTCAAAGCTCCTAAAATCCGGAAAAAATGTTTCAAACTTCACCCAGAATTGATTTGAGGTGATGTTATCGGGTCTTAGGTACTGGTTTCCCAAAGACCCTTGCCTCTCTACCTCTTTTTTTCAATCTGGTGGAAGTTGAGAATGCAAGTTTCCCGAGATTTTTGGACTTTAAGCAATTTTAAACTAAACTAAAAGCAGAGAGATGGTGGAATGAGAGGCTTACCTCTCGTATACAACTTTGAAACAAACTTTCCTATAGCTGAAAGGACTTCAAATGAAACTTTAGCAAAGTACAAAACTGGCTAAGTGTTTCTGGTGTTAAGTCTAGAAAACAAGGGATGAGGCTTGACCTTAGCTTCAGGGATTTCAGGATTTCAAGCAGAATGGGTATGTTACAGAAGTTGGAAAACTGCCCCCTCCTTTCAAGCTTGATCAGGGCCTCTATTTATAAAGAAAATGGAAGGAGATGGGTCTGAAACTCGTCTAACTACAATGTCTCTGATTCAACGGAGTTTTTTTTTTTCACTGAAATAGGCAAGGATTTTGAGAGAAAAGGGCCTAAAGTTGATCATTCCTTCTTTGTGCAACAAATTTTCTCGATTTTGGGTGGCTTCCTATGGATTTCGTGCATCCAATGAGGGACTAGGGCATGCCAAACGTTGCAGTCTTGTATTTGGGGTTGTCAGTGGCAAAAAATGTAAATTTGAAGAACTTTTAAATGAGATTTGTTTTTTCTTAGTTTTAAGTGGGGGCATATTTGATACTTTTTAAGACTATTAGGCTCAAATTCATTGGTCCAACTGTTTTAATGGGGTCAAGTAAGGAATTGATGCCAGCCCCCACCCTCTTAAGATCCTAGGTGAGATAGCTAATGTAGCAATTCAATTTGATGCATCAAAATGGTATATTTCTAGTTTAATGGTCAAATAGATGAATCTACTAATGAAACTTGGCGTGCTGGGGTTTTTGGGTCTTGGAACACAGTATGAGGTCTGATCGGACAAATAGGGTCGGAATGATTGAGATCTATGGCTGACAAGTTTGGATTAATAAGATTTGTTGAAATATAATCTTTGTTTGATGAATAGTCAAATAGGGGAATTTTGGGATGAAATTTGGTGGATTGGCATTTTTGAACATCCCAAATCTAATGGAAGTGATAGGTCTTTGATCAGAGGTGTAGATTGATTGTTTTAGTTCAGATCATGGTCTTAGCTTATGGTTTTCCAATGAATGGGAGGGCCCAAAATGGAATCTAACTTTTTCAACGGTCAAACGGAGGTGTTTGGTCGTAAAATTTGACGTACAGGGGTTTTTGGGTCTCCGAACACAGTGGTAAGGTCTGATTGGTCATCTAAAGTTGGGATAATGGATGTTAAGCTCTAATTAATGAAATTTGTTGAAATAGGATCTAGGCTTGATGATGAGTCAAATATGGGAGTTTTAAGTTATAATTTGGTAGGTAAGCATGGATTAGGGTGAGGGATCAAGTGGATGGTTTTGATCTAAGAAAGATATGGTCGATCTTAGTAATCATTCATGACCAATAAAATAGGATCTTAGTGTTTTTGCGGTTGGTTGTCGTGAATTTGTGTTGGGATTCACTAGTTGATTGTTTCTTAATGATCTTGAGGTGATAGATATGTTGGATTTGATTTTGGGGAGCTGGAGTTTGAATGTCGCATGGACCAGGGGCGTTAGAAAGGAAGTTGGCGTGATAAACGGTGGATCTTTGTAGTTTAGTCATGAAAAGTGATGTGTAACCAAATTGTAGTTTTCCAAGTTTGAGGATGATGTTTGATCGGATATTGACGTTTGATGATGCGCGATCCGATCTGTCCTATGCACATAGTGGCGGGGTGGGCTGGGGGTGTTCCCCTACAACATTCAAGTCGGCGTTGTGCCTAGTGTTGTTGGGAGAAACCATGGAAGCTAAGGTTTCTTTGAGAGAGAGAGAGAGAGTTAGAGGTTAGGGGAGGCTTTTTGAAGTCTTCCCACAGACAACACCAAATGATGATGCGTGATCCGGTCTGTCCTAGCTGCCGATTACCTCGCTTTTGACAAGATCAGAGGTGCCTGAAACAAGGAAGAAAATGGAGGCTTCCGGGAGGAACTTGGTTGGAACACTCCGAAGCTCAAGTTAGTGTTCTTCAGAAGGCAAGGGAAATGAGGAATTCTAAGACCAGAAAATGCAAGAATCACATACCCTCTTCTTTGCGAGATGGGGGCCTTTTATAATTACCCTGTACACACTTCCATACCTCTACCAGTTCGAACATCATTACCTCTGCCTGATCGGGTCACTTCCTCTACCAAATCGGGTCACTTCCTCTGCCAATTGCCAGTTCGGGTGTCATAACCTCCATTGTCAGTTACTAGGGCCGCCTCTGTCCGTCTGGGATGGTTGTGGTAGGTGGTCGTTGGATGGCGGTTGTCATGTGTCGGTCCCTTAATCAGTCAGGTGCGCTGCCTCCGGGTACAGTTTCCTAGGCATTAGGTATGATTGTTCAGTCAGGCGACTTGAAGCCGAAGTGGTGCGCGAGGTGAAGTCTTGAGTTCGGATAGAAGTATGGCCCGAACTGCCCCTGGGCGAGCAGTTCAGGTTTTTTGACTTTGGTGCTCCTTGTAAGGCTCAGTACCTTGAAGGGAGAGCTCGAGACTCTTTAGTTCGGAGCTCGGTTTGTAGGTTCCTTCGAGGGAGCTTGTCTCTCTTTAGTTTAGAGCTCGGGTTGTAGGTTCCTTCGAGGGGGCTCGACTCTTTAGTTCAGAGCTCAGGTTGCAGGTTCCTTCGAGGGAGCTCGGCTCTTTAGTTCGGAGCTCGGGTTGTGGGCCTGCTGGCGTTTCTACCAGGTCACTCTCGGTTGCTTCCACGTGTCGCATGGCCGAGGGGTCGGGTCAAATCTTCCTCTGTCAATGTTGATTTCAAGGTTGTTATTTGTCCTATGGATTGTGTTAAAGGATGGTATTTTGGGTTTTGGAAAGTCTTAAGTTGATTTGATTGCATTTCTAAGTTTTTGGGTTCTAAGAGAAGGGTACAAGAGGTAGGATGAAGGAACAGAGCAAAAATTGGGTCCTGACAATGTAGAAGGTTTTCAGCGATCGGCCTATAGAATATAATAGCTCTCATCCTTGGCATTACGTATACTCACTACCAGAAATAACAAATCGTCGTGCTACATATGCCCAAAACAATGTGGGGAGAAGGCCTATATTCTCTCCACAAGTCCTATATGACAAATAATTAAGTGCACAAAACAAGACATAAATATGTGTTGAGGTTTCTTTCATAATCCATGGACTCAAAACACCCAACAAAACAAAAGAGAAAATGAGATAGGATTTCCTACCCTTGAATGGGTGTGTGTAGGAGTGCACTTCCAATTAGAATTGAACACATCATAGTTCGCATGGACACTCCATGCACATGTACTTATAAAACTAAATGTAAGTTTTCCTATTACTTTTTCATAATATAATCTTTGAAATTTAAATAAAAAAAGAAAAGTTAAAAAAGAATGAAAGAGGATACTAGTTCAAGACGACGAATGAAGGAACCTCGACCAAACCTTACAATTGGAAAGATGCCATTAACAATTGCAAGAACCCAAAGGAATCCATTTCTTCTTCTTCTTTGGATGCCATTAATTTAAACCTCTCTTTCTTCTTCTCCCCTGCCCTCTCTCACACTTGTCTCTAGCTCTCGTGTATCCACTGAGAGTCGAATCAAAAACTCAACCAAGGCCCTTGGATTTCTCCAACTCTACTTATATAAAAACTTAATTTTTTGCACATTTTTTTGGTATTTAGTGCGATGCACCATTAATAATTTCCCCCTTGACCCCTTTTTCCCCAAAGTGTTGGTTGCAGGATTCGATTCCACGCCAACACTGGAACAAACCAGCTAACACACCAATGAGCCATCCCTCAGTTGGTCAACTATTGAACATTTGAGCCCAAAAGGCATGGGTTCTAAGGCCCTTGAACACCTAGCACAATAAAAACAATAATTGAAGCAACAAATGATGCTTATAACCCTTGTATATCTTGCATTTGTTCTTTTTAATCGATCCAGAACTCTTGCCCACAAGAACCCTACGCACACCTACCCACATGACATTAAAGTTGTACATTGAGACCATCTCCCCATGAATGGTAATCTATATATATATAATAAAATTGGATGGTCCATATTAGCATGTCTCTCATTTGAGAGATGCTATTTATCTATTTTCTTTATTTTTTGCATTTTCTTCTATTTTATTTTGTTTTAAAAATATAAAAAAGTAATCATTGTCATCAATAAAGATGCACATTATTATCATGTCATCAATAAAGCTTTACACTATTATCAATATATTATATTATTAAAGAAAGAGAGAGAAAGAAATATTATATTATTAAAGAGAGAATTAAGAGTATTAATGAGAGAGAGAGAGAGAGAAATGTTATACTATTGAGAGAGAGAGAGAGAGAGAGAGAGAGAATTAAGGCCCCATTTGGTTCGTGGGAATAAGGGTATGGAATAGGAATCGGAATGGGCTATTTCCGATTCCAACTGTTTGGTTGAGTGGAACTGGAATCCCATACCTATTCCTACTGGAATGACATTCCCCCATATGAGGGGATGGTCATTCCTTGCCCCTCCTTTGGGAATGAAATCTCATTCCTGCTAATTCCAATTACCATTCTCATTCCTATCTGAACCAAACAAATTATGGGAATAGGCCATTCTGATTTTGATTCTGATTTTGAAGGATTTTGATTCCGGCTGTAAATCAAACAGACCTTAAGAGTGTGTTAATGAGAGGCAGAGAGACATTGGATAGTTTATTAGAACCCCCCCTCCCGGGAATGGAATTCTCATTCAAGAGAGCAATAAATATGTTATTATAGAGAGAGAGAGAGAGAGAGAGAGAGAGAGAGAGAGAGGTTTAGGTATTTTAGGCCCCCTAGAGAATGGAATTCCTATATATTCAAGAGTTTTAAAGAGACTCATGACAAAAGTATTAATAAACTAATAACAAGAAAAAATATATGAATTTTTTAAATATAATAAGGTATAAATAGTTTATTTACACAATGTAAAGTAATAATATTATTAATAATATAATAATAGTTAAGTAATAATTCTTATATAATTAATATAAGAAAATAAAACATAATAAAATAATAAAGTTTTGAAGTAATAATAAAATAACAACTCCAAATGAACCAAACAACAATCAAAATCCAATTCTGGCTCCCAATTGAACCAAATAGGAATTAGGAATAGGTGATTCTAATTCCGACTATGATTCCAATTCCGCTTTTTATTCCAATCCTGTTTTTAAAATATTATAATAATTATTAATAAAACTTAGTTAAGAAATATGTTTTCCTTCAAATGTTAATTAAAAATGCTTCAATTTCACTTAAAATCAAACTTAATAAATACTAATTAAGAAATATAACACTAATTAAGAAATTTGTTGTTTTATGTTTTATTCTTTAACATCAACCTATTAAAGATTGGATTTGATTAGGATATCCAACTTTTATTAATGGATTCAAATTCGAATCACCATATGTTAGATCTGATTGGATATTCGATGGATCGGATCCGGATATGCCCTATATATAATAAGACATGTAGTGTAGCATGGCTGTCCTTTCTCACTACCATTTATCTATTTCGTTTTCTTAAAATTCTAAATAAAAGCATTTCAATTTCACTTAAAAACCAAACTTAAAGAACACTAATAAAAATAAGAAATTTAAACACTGATTAAGAAATTTGTTAGTTTATGTTTTACTAGCAAGGACCCTTGCGATGCACAAAATTTGTCAACGATAATGGAAAGTGATAACTATTATAAGGAAGGAATTATATGTTGTTTAAAATAATTAATCTTTATTTTATTAATGATATGATTTATTTATTTATTAATTTTGATTAATTATATTAATAATTATTAAAAAATTAATAAATTATTGCTAATGATTAAGTGTTTTAATTTTTTACCTTATTAATAAATTATTGTTCTATTTTATTTATTTTACTTTATTAATTATTAACTGTTTTATTTTTTTAAATGTCACTTAAATAATTAAAATACTTAAATATAAACAAATATATAAAGTTAAGCTTAACCATAATTAAATTAATATATAGATTAGCTTTTTTAGTTATCATTAAATTAATGTAAGCCCAAGCTCAAGGCTTAAGACTTCAGGTTAGGCTTTTATTAATTTTAGTTATTAGGTTTCAAATTATAGTTTCCTAACAATTAACCAATTAATAAGATTTGAATATGAATAGGGATGGCAATGTTCCTTGTCCTATTAGGTACTCAACACCAGTTGGGGATGGAGATCGCCTTGGCAGGGACAACTATTGATAATAATATCCAACTGAGGATAGGGGTGAAGATGGGGGAGTGAATTCCTTGCCCCGCCCTAACCCCGATTATATATAATATTATTTATCATTTTTATATCATAATATAATTAAAATATTTTTGTATTTTAAAAAAAATTCCCTTATTTTAAATAAATATATTTTATGAAAATAAATTTAATTTAAAATTTCTAGGGATTCAGGTACCTAGCAAAGAACTTGTCTCCATTAGGAATTGGGGATGGAAGGTAATATTTATCCCTAGTGGGGATCGAGGTCAAGGACAGGGATTTGTTTCAAAGTTGGAATCAAGGATGGGGAGTATGGTCCCCATCCTATTGCCACAGTTTTATAATTAACATGGGCGACTGGGCGAGCCTGTCCCTATCCCAAGCCCAAACAAATATTACTATGCTTAGGGTGTGGGCAGGATTGGGCTACACAACCTATAAACCCAAATTGTTAATGCACTATCAAAACCTAGCTTGAGATCTTTTATGTTTTTGCTTCATTATGCTACACAATGTGGGTAGCTCAACCCCTATGGCCTCATAGCTTCTTTAGGTTCAATATTAATAATTTTTAGTTAAAAATAGTTAAAAACCAAAAAATAATGCATGTATGGATTGTGCTTAGTTTTAATTCATTCTAATTCCAAATTTTGCATTGCTCTTAAGGGTGCAACTTAAGGGGTTGGGTCAGGTTGAGGATTAACCAAAGAGTTCACATCTCTGCCCCACAAGGTGTCGCCCCACAACACATCCCCGTCTTGTATTGGGAACATCTCCCAATGATAGTACTAGTCCCGATGATGTCATCATTAGGAGATGTTCCCAATACACGGTGGGGATGTGCTGTGGGGCGGAGGTGCGATCTCTCAACCAAAGCATATCCTAAAGTCTTAAACCTTGAAATTGGGTTTAGATTAATTTAATAATGACTAAAAAATTAACATATGAATTAATTTAATTATTAATGAAGTAAAATAAATAAAATAGAATACTAACGGATAATATGAACAAATAATTATTTATTAAGTAATTAATAGTAATTTACTATTTTTGTTAAAAAATATTAATAGAATTAATCTAAATTACTAAATTATTTTGTATAACAAATTACTAAAATAAAAATTATTAAAATTATTAATACAATTATTAATTTCCAAATGCACGGGTCCCCGCTAGTAAACAAATATGGAGATGTTCTCAATATGTCGCTGTACAATGAGAACATCATTGAGATGCCCACTCTATCTCTCTTCTTCTCAACCAACCCAACCCTACCCACAGACCCAACATTTCCTTGATTATCATGAAAAAGGATTCATGTTTTGAGGAGAGAAAATCATTATTAAGTATTAATAATAAGTAGCAGTTCTATGAAAATATCCAATTCAACTAACCAAAAAATTTATGTCCTAAACCAAAAGAATTTTCAAATATTTTAAGGGATTTTTTATTTACTAAAGTATATATTTTGAGGGAATTTTTGTTTCCAATGAAGGCGAGTCAATGCCATGAAGAAGAACAGAAAATTTTACAAAGAGGATAAGCTTTCACGACAAAAAAAAAAAAAAAAAAAGAAAAATCTATAAAGAAAAACAGGAAAAAATCTTATTCGAGTTTGCTAAAACAACCAATAATATATTTTAGACTTTTAGTTTCTTGCTTACGAACCGAGAATCACAAAAGACGACAAACCATCCACATCTTGTTAATTGTTACCACATCAAAAATCTATCATGATCCTGATGCTTATACATCAATCGGCGAATTGTGGTGACCAAGGTACACACTCTTTTGACGTAACTGATAGCTCCAAGTGCTTCCGTGCATGATCGGATCTTAACCTTCGGATTCGAAATTTATTCCGGCATGACAGTTGAGATCTCGTCCGCACGTAAGAACGTGAAAGCCTCTCGTCTTTCTTTTGAAATGACAGAACGATCACCACCAATATCCAAAAAGGGATGTTGTTAGTGCACCGGATTAAGAGGCAATCTGCACCAATCCGACCCGTCGAGTTTGTATTTCAGGCTCCGGCCCGGATTCGGGTTGATAATACCTGCATTCGGTTGAAGGTTTTTTAGGTATAGGCACCTGGGCTTAGTTCGGAAGCAGTGCAAATATAAATAAATAAATAAATAAATTATACAAAGTACAAGGTTTTACACTCTACATAATTATATTTATACTTCTAAACTTAGCTTTGGGATTGGGATTTGTTCTCACTTCTCACACCAACCCCACATTATACCATTGCTTTGTGATGAGGGCAGATTTGGCCCTCCAGTAAAATTGTGATATGTGGCACCTCGTGACAATTAGGAAAACATCCAGCCAACAAACTTACGAAGTTGGTGACCCACTTGGGCACCAGTCTGGCTGGCCTGGCGCGAACTGTGCGCGGCCTGACGTGCGCTTGCGCGACCTGCGCGGCGCACGCACGGCCTACGCGAACTACGCACGGCTTATGCGACCTGGCCGACCTGGACCAGCCTAGCGCATGATCCGGCCAGGCGCCAGCTTGACGACCTGATCTAGACACTGACCCGCCGACTGACACAGGCGCCGACCTGAAGACCTGGCCTAGACATTGACCCACCGACTGACGCAGGCACCCCTCTAACAACCCGGCCCAGGCGCCGACCTGGCCGCCTGACACAAGCGCCAGCCTGACGACCTCGAGGAGTTCACCACCGTACCCCGGTTCTGACAGGATGCGACGAGTCTTACCGTTTGGAGGCTTTTCACCCACCTAACCCGCGAGGACTCTGATATATAAAGACCTCACCCCCCCAAAGGGGAAGGGGATGAAAAAGAAAGAGAAGTAACCCCGCTCTCTAGCTCTCTCATATTATCTTCAAAGCTCTCTACAATAAGAGTGCTAACTTAAGCATCGGAGAACCCCCACCGGGAAAGTACCCCCGGGACCTCTGATTCAGTTCTCGTAGGTCCTTCAACTCCCGCCGCCTACGAAGAGGAGGAAAAGATGCAGTTCTCGGAAGTCCCTCAGCTCCCCCCACCTACAAGGAGGAGGAAGAGATGGAGTTCTCGGAGGTCCCTCAGCTCCCGCCACCTACAAGGAGGAGGAAAAGATGGAGTTCTCGGAGGTCCCTTAGCTCCCGTCACCTACAAAGAGGAGGAAAAGATGGAGGTCTCACAGGTCTCTCATCTCCCGCCACCTACAAAGAGGAGGAAAAGATGAAGTTCTCGCAGGTCCCTCATCTCCCGCAGCCTACAAAGGAAAGAAGACCACCTTATGCTGAGGGCAGTCGGATTGCGCCGCACCAGGGAGCTCCAACATTCTCTAAGGCATCGGCCGCCTAGTAGGGAGTTTGCCAGGCAGTTCAACCCCAGGCAGTTCGTCCCCAGGCAGTTCGCCACCAGGGAGTTCTCCACCAGGCAGTTCGCCCCCAGGCAGTTCGCCACCAAGGCAGTTCGCCACCAGGGAGTTCGCCACCAGGCAGTTCGCCACCAAGGCAGTTCTCCCCAAGGCAGTTCACCCCCAGGCAGTTCGCCACCAAGGCAGTTCGCCCCCAGGCAGTTCGCCACCAAGGCAGTTCGACCCCAGGCAGTTCACCACCAGGGAGTTCGCCACCAGGCAGCTCGCCACCAAGGCAGTTCACCCCCAGGCAGTTCGCCACCAAGGCAGTTCGCCACCAGGCAGTTCACCACCAAGGCAGTTCGCCACCAAGCAGTTAGTCACCAAGCAGTTCTCCCCCAGGGAGTTCACCACCAAGTAGCTCGTCACTAAGGCACGCCACCACCGAGTCAAATAACGGGGTACTTTGCCAAAAAAATTTACGTCACAAAACATTGGTACGTGGCCGAAAACGGTTACATCAATTGGCGCCATCTGTGGGAACCCGCTACAAAAAGCTAAGTTCTCATTCTACCAAAGCTAAGTTCTCATCTTGCCAAAACTAAGTCCTCACTTTTTAGAAATTGAAGTTATCGCTTTATAGTTTACATTTTTGTGAACTCAGAGACTATGCAGGGAGCTAACAGACTAAGTAGCTCTACCAACCTTACTTTCAATTCAGATAATGCCACATCAGTCATCTCCGCAAGGTCCCCCCTACAAAGATGAGCTCTTCGTGGCTTCCGCGGGAGTTGGCGGCCAACTGACTACATAGGCGCCCATACTGGTCGAGCCTTCCAAGGCTCCCGTGTGAGCTGGCAACCTAAAGTTAGTGGTATTGCCCCCGAAGGTCAAGCCCCTAGTAGCTTCTTGTAGGAGTAGGTGACCGGCATTACGAAGCTGATGCAGGCCAAGCCTACGGGCCACCTCACTACTTAAGACCCGGTTGCCTCTCCGGCACGGGCAAAAGTAAAAAAAGAGTAGACTACGAGTCACTCCCAAAAGCCTACGGGCCACATTACTGCTTAAGACTCGGTCACCTCTCCGGCACGGGCAAAAGTAAAAAAAAAGGAGTAGACTACGAGTCACTCCCAAAAGCCTACGGGCCACATTACTGCTCAAGACCCGGTCACCTCTCCGGCACGGGAAAAGTAAAAAAAGAATAGACTACGAGTCGCTCCCAAAGCCTACGGGCCATACCAGTAATTGGATCAGCACTTACTAGCTCATCGACTTATGGGCCAAAAGAAATCTACTCCCTTCGTTGAGTTACTATCAGCTCGGGAGTGGGGGGCTATTGATGAGGGTAAATTTGGCCCTCCAATAAAATTGTGACATGTGGCACCTCGTGACAACTAGGAAAACACCCAGCCAACAAACTTACGAAGTTGGTGACCCACCCGGGCACTAGTCTGGCCGGCCTGGCGCGACTTGCGCGCGGCCTGCGTGAACTGCGCATGGCCTACGCGACCTGGCCGACCTGGACCAGCCTAGCGCGTGATCCGGCCATGCGCCAGCTTGACGACCTGATCTAGACACTGATCCGCTGACTGACACAGGCACCAGATTGACGACCTGATCTAGACACTGACCCGCCGACTAACACAAGCGCCGACCTGACGACTTGGCCTAGACACTGACCCACCGACTGACGTAGGCACCCCTCTGACAACCCGGCCCAGGCGCCGACCTGGCCGCCTGACACAAGCGCCAGCCTGACGATCTCGAGGAGTTCACCACCGTACCCCGGTTCTGACAGGATGCGACGAGTCTTACCATTTGGAGGCTTTTCACCCACCTAACCCGTGAGGACTCCGATATATAAAGACCTCACCCCCCAAAGGGGAAGGGGATGAAAAAGAAAGGGAAGTAACCCTGCTCTCTAGCTCTCTCATATTATCTTCAAGGCTCTCTACAATAAGAGTGCTAACTTAAGCATCGGAGAGCCCCCACCGGGAAAGTATCCCCGGGACCTCTGATTCAGTTCTCGCAGGTCCTTCAGCTCCTGCCGCCTACGAAGAGGAGGAAAATATGTTCTCAGAAGTCCCTCAGCTCCCCCCACCTACAAGGAGGAGGAAGAGATGGAGTTCTCGGAGGTCCCTTAGCTCCCGCCACCTACAAAGAGGAGGAAAAGATGGAGTTCTCACAGGTCTCTCAGCTCCCGCCACCTACAAAGAGGAGGAAAAGATGAAGTTCTCGCAGGTCCCTCATCTCTTGCAGCCTACAAAGGAAAGAAGACCACCTCATGCCGAGGGCAGTCGGATTGCGCCACACCAGGGAGCTCCAACATTCTCTAAGGCATCGGCCGCCTAGTAGGGAGTTTGCTAGGCAGTTCGCCCCCAGGCAGTTCGTCCCCAGGCAGTTTGCCACCAGGGAGTTCGCCACCAAGCAGTTCGCCCCCAGGCAGTTTGTCACCAAGGCAGTTCGCCCCCAGGCAGTTCGCCACCAGGGAGTTCGCCACCAGGCAGTTCACCACCAAGGCAGTTCGCCCCCAGGCAGTTCGCCACAAAGGCAGTTCACCACCAAGGCAGTTCGCCCCCAGGCTGTTCGCCTCCAGGGAGTTCGCCACTAGGCAGTTCGCCACCAAGGCAATTCGCCACCAGACAGTTCACCACCAGGCAGTTCACCACCAAGCAGTTAGTCACCAAGTAGTTCTCCCCCAGGGAGTTCGCCACCAAGTAGCTCGTCACTAAGGCACGCCACCACCGAATCGAATAACAAGGTACTTTGTCAAAAATTTTTATATCACAAAACATTGGTACATGGCCAAAAATGATTACATCACTTTGCATTTAAAACATCTCCCGTGACGAGAGGAGATGTTCATGATATGATGCTAGTATATCCTCTAGGTCGATGTGAAAAGTGTTGGTTGTGCATAGGTGAACGGGTCTAGGATCCGATCTTTGTATACTCGGGTCGAGTATGCTTATTCATGTTTTGGATCAAACCAACCCCCGATCAGTTGACAATTAGGGGTGTCCATGAAAAAATGAAAAATCAAACCGCAAAATACGGTTATCGAATTGGTTGATTCGATTTCGGTTTGAAATTTTTGAAAAACTGAATAATTGATTCAATTTTTGTTAATCGAATCGACATATTTTACATATTTTTTATGTATTTTATATAAATATATACTTATATTATATATTTATAATGATGTATTTATAAAAAGGGACCATGATTCGGTTACCTACTTGCGAGTTGTCACTACTATGTACTACTATGTACCATATCTCAATCCCAATCCCAGTGGCATGTAAATAAGATGAATTTCCGTGGGCAGATGGGTACAGGAACACTAATATTGAAAACGATACACGTGATGACAGGGACGTACAGCTCATGTTTTCAAGCGACTCACATGGATCGTAATTAATGGAAGTGGGGCCCCCACGGAGAGGCCGAGAGCGTCCACGTAACCACTTCCCCTTCCTCTTCCATAAATACCCTTCGCTCCACTTCCCACCCAAAAATCCAAAAATATAGAGAAAGAAAAAGGGGGCCGCCTCCTCTTCTTCATTTCCCGACGAACTAAACCCGTTCCTCTGCTCTGCCATTCGTCTTCGAGTTTTTCATCCTCCTCCACTGGCGCACGATAGTAACCGAAAGCAACAGAGGAGCGAGCTAGAGTGTGAGGCATCCGAGAATGGCTTCTCCGGCGAGAGTGGATCTTGACGGGAACCCTATCAAGCCGATCACTATTTGCATGATCGGCGCCGGCGGGTTCATCGGGTCTCACCTCTGCGAGAAGTTGATGGCCGAGACTCTCCACAAGGTCTTGGCGGTTGATGTCTACAATGACAAGATCAAGCACCTCCTGGAGCCCGCTTCCCTGCCGTGGGCCGACCGAATCCAGTTTTACCGGATCAACATCAAGCATGACTCCAGGCTCGAGGGGCTCATCAAGATGGCAGATCTGGTCTGGTCTTGCTCCTCATTTCTGCTCTTCTTTTTCTTTTTCTGCGAATCCTGATTTCTTCTGTTTCCGAAGCCACTTTGATGGTTCAGATCTGTAGTTTCTTTGTTAATGTGGGCTCTTGTACTGTAGACTATTAATCTTGCCGCGATCTGTACTCCGGCGGATTACAATACGCGTCCTCTTGACACAATTTACAGCAATTTCATCGATGCGCTCCCGGTGGTAAGCATTTTGGGTTAGTGATTAGTTAACTTGTTTGTCAATGGCTTTGGATTTAAATCTTATTAGAGTGTCATTGATGGATGTGGATGGGGTTTACTCAGGTTAAGTATTGCTCAGAAAACAACAAACGTCTCATCCACTTCTCTACTTGTGAAGTCTACGGGAAAACGATTGGTAGCTTCCTTCCCAAGGAGCATCCTCTACGAAATGTAATCTATGCATTCCTCCCTCTCTTTTACTTGCAGGATTACTTTCGTTCAATTCTTGATTGTCTGTTTTAATGACATCTGATATGAATCGGTTGAATGTCGGACAATTTATTACGGAAATCTCTTTTTGCATCCATTCATGCAGTGCTTCGGAAGTTGTAATTTTCTGGATCCCATGTGCAACTCATTATTATACTTACTAACCATAGATTTTTTTGTAGGGACTCGAGAAAGTCTTTTCTTTTTATGTTTTTTGACGTAGATCTAATGGCATAATGGCATATAGAATTATTGGGGTCTATGGCATCCAATTTTCCTGGGGGTTGAATTTTAAAAGTAAAGGTTATAGCCCAAGTGTCATGACAGCGAGATTGTCCGGTTCCTTGAGCGAAGTAGTTTTGGAATGGCGCCATTTTGGCGGTTAAGGCATGGGCACATTTTGACTCCTTGTACTTGGGATACCTGAGATATAGAGAAAGAAAAGAAATTGTTGAGTATCACCTGCTAGGATGGTGATTATCAGAATGGTTCATTGTAACTTTTAGGGTGTGCTATGTTTACTAGTCAGTATCTCATGCCCAAAACATGCTAGGAGCCTAGGAATAGAGCTATCAAGATGCATCTTTGAAGCATGTGGAGGTCCATATGTGCTCTTTTGAGAATTCTTTTGAGGCTGAAAATGAAATAACCATGAAGTAACAATTGGTTCATATTTCCATTTCATAAAGATTGGCTTTGAAAGGTGGTCTTTTCTGGTTTCATTCATCAACTAATGCAGGCTTACGATGGAGATTGGATGTCCTATTTCCAGGGTGGAGTTTAGGTATTCTAGTTTGTTTATTAAGATTACGAGATCATCATATGTCCATAGAAGGTGGGGTCCATCACTCCATCAGTGGATTTATAATGACCTTGAATTGATCAGTTAGTTTTGAAGTGTTCATTCCCCTCCACTGTTTATGTTGTTTATGAATATACATGCTTAACTAGGTTAAGATCAGAATATAAAATGCACCTCTGGAACCTGGGGAAAAGCTTAAACGGTGGCTAAGTGGCTTCTATAGGTGATAGCTGTGATTATTCCACCCGGTAGGACTGTTTTGGTGCATTGGAAGGCTCTAAAAGGAGGAGAGGGGTATTGCTGAAATGGAATGGTTTGGGTTAAACAAAATTGGATGATAATTGATGCAAAAAAGAGGTTTCTACTTTAAAGGTAGATAGGCCTTGAATAGATTTGAATATCAGAACAGGGCCATCCTCATAATGGTAAGGTGATGTGGTGAACATGGTTACCCCACCTAAGCTACAAAGTGAACATGATAAATATGGTTCTACCTGTGGGCTCTTATATTGTTCAATGAGGAGTTTAGGTATCCACCTCTGTTGATATAGGCCTTTGTGGAGGTCTGTACTGTCTCTCACAGTGAAGGCTATTATCTGCATTAGATGTTTCAAACCTGATTGGATTTAGATAAATGATATTGGAAGATGAATTTCATATTGCACATGGTTATAGCGGTGGATCTGTCTGCCTGTGTCTGAGAAGGTGTTGGTCAGGTCTTTTCAGGAGTTGTTTGTCTCTTCTCTTGGGTGACTGACTACTGGTCACCTTCCTTGTAATCTCATATTTTTATTAAGTTTTATTTTACTTCCACAAAAAATCTAAAGCCTCCTTTCTCACTCTCATTCTCATAAGAAAAAGAATATTAAGAAAAAAAAATAAAAAAAACTATCCCCTTCTCTTACTCCAGTTCTTGTCTATAGACCCATTTGGCTCTACCTTTTCAATGGCACTTAGCGAGTTGTCCATTTTTTTTTTTTTTCTTTTTTTTTGGTTGATGGGTGGATCATAACATTTTACCTTTGCTATTATTTCCAGTTTGATAGGTTGTAATTATATTCGTGTGTCATTTTGGACTAGTAATGTAGATATTTGTACAAAAGCCGTTTGAAGGTGGACAACTTCATAAATCATGGAATGATACTGTTGCACATGAAGATTGAAACTTCATGCTGGACAATAATGTTTCTTATGTCTCAAAAGATCTTTTCTTTTTTACAGTTTTTTATTTTATTTTATTTTATTGGTAAGCTTTGCTTACAATTACCTGTTCAAGGAATCATCTTGCTATTTTAGTTGAGACTGCCAACTTTCTGATGGGTGTTATGATGGAATAGGATCCTAACTTCTATGTGCTCAAAGAAGACGCCTCTCCCTGCATTTTTGGCCCTGTTGAGAAGCAGAGGTGGTCTTATGCATGTGCAAAACAATTGATTGAAAGGCTGATATATGGTCTGTGGGCAAATTCATTTATGAAGCAGTAAATTTCTCACTAGGAATTTCTTTCATCCTTTTTAAACCTTTGCTTATTTCAATTGATTACAGCTGAGGGTGCAGAAAATGGGCTTGAGTTTACCATTGTGAGGCCTTTCAACTGGATTGGTCCAAGGATGGACTTCATTCCTGGTATTGATGGTCCAAGCGAGGGTGTTCCAAGGGTTCTAGCATGCTTTAGTAACGTAAGTTCAAATTCCATTGTAGCTCCAGCAACTATAGGTGCATTTCTTTCTGACTTAATTTTACCATTTCCATCTGCAGAATCTCCTTCGTCGTGAACCACTGAAGCTTGTGGATGGTGGCCAATCCCAAAGAACTTTTGTATACATCAAGGATGCCATTGAAGCTGTTTTCTTGATGATTGTATGTGAACAATCATTTTTCCTGTTTTGTTTACTTCTTTTTTGGCAATAGACCTGCTTTGTTTACTTGGGGACTGAAATTTTGGTGATGATTATTCAGGAAAACCCGGCGAGGGTAAATGGTCAAATTTTCAATGTGGGCAACCCTAACAATGAAGTTACGGTGAGGCAGCTTGCAGAAATGATGACTGAGGTACTAAACAAGCTAATTTATGTTTTTGTTTCTCATTGACCTCTCTCGTCTCAATGCTTTTATTTCAATTTATGTTATTTCCGTGTTTATTCTAATATATTGTAATACTATAAATTTCTCTCTCTCTCTCTCTCTCACACACACATTCTGACAAAAAAAATCCCCATGCTCACTCCAGATTTATTCTAAAGTCAGCGGAGAACCTCCATTGGAGGTACCTAGCATTGATGTAAGCTCTAAAGAGTTCTATGGTGAAGGATATGATGATAGTGACAAGCGAATTCCAGACATGACGATTATCAACAAACAGCTTGGTACTGTTGCGTTTATTCATCGACTACATACATCAAACGCTTCAGTCACGTTTAGCCTAGTAACATTGGTATTGACACAGTTTTTTGGAAATATGGGATGCAGGTTGGAACCCTAAGACATCTCTATGGGACTTGCTGGATTCAACGCTGACTTATCAGCACAGGACATACGCCGAGGCCATCAAACAGGCAATTGCAAAACCGGTTGCGTCCAGCTAAAAGGGACATACATGGTTGGTTGGATTGCTTTTCAGAATGCTGGTTCTTGTTCAAGGGGTGGTGTCCAATTCTTTCAAGGAAGCATACACACATTCAAGTGGTTCATATATGAATATGATGTAATTTTTTTTTCTTTTTTTAGCCCAGCGTAGATAGTCTGTAGGTTCGATATCTGTAATTTTCTATATAAAAGTAGACAGTTGACTTTGGATAGGGTATGAATCATATTACTCTTGCATTGTTGTTACAGCATCCGCGACACTTGTTTGTATGTTGGGGCGGCATAAAATCTGCGGAAGCCTTTCATCATCTTCTGTTTCCTAATCCTAAGTGCTGTAGTAGTGTGCTTTATCTGTGTTTTCTTCTTTGTTTCTCGTCCGACTCCGGGGGATGTACTGTCTTATTTCCTTGCCTTAACTTTTTCATTGGCCCCTTGGCATTGGTGAGATTGTTTATTATTTATTTAAGTTCCACTTAGCAGCATGTTACACTGAATGGTTAATGGTATGCTAAGCAAATACTTGTTTCATGAGATCATCCAGAGAAGGCTTGGTCTCTCCTTGCGTACAAGATGCAAGAATAACTTTCCCAGTTTGCCAGCCAAAGGAAAACAAAATAAAAGACTTGAGGATGCTTCTATGACATCTAATCAATGTCCAAAGGAAGAACATTTTCTTTTTTGTAAGCTTTGGATGGTCCAGTTTATTTCGTTTGTAATTTTGTTGCAGGGAAGGGTTCCGATAGGGTTGTGGGAGTGGAATTTTTTCGCTTCTAGAAAATGCAGAGTTATTGTGAACGAAATTCGTTCTCGTTGCATTGTGTTGTGGTTATTCAAATCATATTACAAAAGATGAAAAGAAGTTTCTTACAACAGTAGGATAACTGGAAGAAGCATCAAGGGAGAGAGGTGAAGTGGGGAACATCTCCTGCTGTTCCCAATACACAGTAGAGATGGCGGAGGCTTTAACAAACAGGTTGGGGGAGGGCGGGGGACGGCTTTGGTTCTGCTTTCAGTAGGAGCTCCGAGCTCAGAATGTGATTCTTTAATCTGAGTCTCTGTCAATGGTTAACGCCATCCTGAAGGAGGACATCGGTTTCTCTCCTTATCGAGCAGTTTACCAAATGACAGCATTGTCAAGAGGAGAGTTGGGAGTTTTCTTTATTTTCTGTTATCCCAACTTGGCAACTTGGTTACAAACCGTATTGATTGAGGTTATTATTAATGCTTAATTTCAATGAAAGCTTTTCCTCTTAAAAAAAAAGAATTTTATTAATACGTAGGCAATTGGACCGCAAAGGTTGTCTTGGAATTTAGAGTCCTTGCGGTTTGGTTGCTACGCGTACTGCGTACTGAATTATTGATGTAAAATTATGGCAGTGCAAATAATTTGAGTGTAAATTTTGACTTATTTGTTTTAAATTTTAGTTTATATTGTTTGATTGCAGTACAAATGAAGTAAATTAACACATGAATCTGAATAAAAGAAAATCCAAAACAAAATTAAACGAGAATTTACATTTTTTTTTTTTTTTTATTTGCACTCCCATGCATTTGTATTGTGCAAATAAAATTGCATTTTAGTTTTCTACCAGTTTGGTTCTTTCATTTTTAAATTTCTAGTATTCATAACATATATTATAAATATTAAATGATGTATAATATATTATAAATAATATATATATATATATATATATATATATATATATATATATATATATATATATATATAATACAAGATTTTTAAAACTGATCCGAGGGGTTTAGTTTCTGGGTTGAACGGTCGGCTCGTTTTGACAAAAAAAAAGTCAAAATCGTTCGAACAGTTCGAATGATTAATCGCCCGGATCAACGGTTTGCTGACCAAAATTAACGGTTTTTGGGAAAATTCCAGTTTTCTGGAAAAACAGAACCGATCATCTGACCAATTCCTGGATTTCCAGTCTGACCATCCAGTCCGGTCCAATTTTGAAAACATAAACACCCCTAATACAGGCCTCACAATTGTTTATTCTGGTTTAAGACACTTTAAGTATCACATAAGACAAAGGAGGTGAAAACACCTCTTAAAGAAGAAACCTCAAAAAGTCATTTTCACAAAAAACCACTTTCACAAAAGACAATGTAAAAGAAATACAACCATTTGGTTACATCAACTAAGAAATTGATTGCCTACATGGCACTGATATCAAAGAAAATGACCACAGTACCAAAGACCTAGGTGATGTTTAGCAGCAACGATGATCCCTCACATCTGATTTTTTAAAAATCAATGATTATTGGAATCACTGATTTTCCAAAAATCATCATTTTTTGTTGTTTGGTATCATTCTTGTCATTTAAGTTGATCTTTCAAAAATCAGTTGTGAATTTGTTAGGTAGTGATTCTAAAGGGTATTTTTTCAAAAAATGCATAAAATATCACAAGAAAAAAAAAAAGAAATCAGCATGTGTTGGCATCAAGTAATATTTCTGATGATTAGTAAAGCATAGGATCACTCTCTACTTTACATTTACACATAGGATGCCATGTCACCCCACAGAAAAAGGAATTGGCCAGAAATCGGAGCATTTACTTATTCATGCCCATGGTTTTTAGTCAAAATAAATTAAGATATAATTACAAATTTATCCATTCTCATGTTACCCATGGCATTTCCAAAAATCCTCTTAATAGCATAGGCTGTTGGCCTCCAACAGCTAAGATTTTTCCGTGAAATGGGAGAATCACTGAAAATGGTGATCCCTCCTTTGGGCCTGGTTTCAGGGATCGTTTTTCAACAATGTCCCAAAAGTCAAGAAAATCGGTTACAAACAAACAATTAATCAACGTTCTGAGGAATTACCGTGGATCCGACGTGGCATTGATTTTTAGATAATCCGTATCAATACCAAACATTGCCCTACTTACAAATCAAAAAATTGGAAATCTAATCCCAAAGACTATGTTTGGTTTGAGGAAAAAGATACGGTTCTTTTCCTTACTTTTTCCTTCAAACCAAACACAGCCAAAAGGCATTCTCTCACGTTCTTTTTCTTTCTAGTTTCTAGATACACATGGGGATAGTTGTTGCAATCAACAAATTGTCAATGAAGTATGAAGAATCAGGCCACGGGATCAATCTTGTAACCCAAATCAACCTCACTATACCTTTAGCTTTAGCAGGCAAACATGAAACTATTCATTTTTCTGAATCCCCAGTAACAAATTAAAATAGGTCCAGGATTGATATAAATTTAATGTCAGGAAATTAGATAGATAAGTGAAGATTACCAAAGTCATGCATGTCCACAGAACCCCCTTATTCCCAATTAAGTCAAAACCTTGGATCCCTTTGAAGTTTTGGATCCACCGTGTCCACTATTCTATAAGATCACTCTTTTTTTTTTCCAACATTTATTAGAAGGATTCCTTTTGCTGCAGTCAGACACGAATTTTTACTTTTTTTTCCCTTGTAGTAGTGCTAAACAGATAATAAGGGTTATGTTTGGTTCTGGAGTGTTTATTGAAAAAATGTCACTACATTAGCACCATTTAAGCATTGGTGATTATTGTATATAAAATCATTGTTCGTTTTTAAATAAACATTTACAATTTTAAAAACAGAAACACTTGGATTTATGTGTTCGAGGCATTGGGAGGAATTTCAAATTCTGGTTTCTCCCAACGTCCCAACATTTATTGAAATGAAATACTACTAGGAATATTGTAAGCTGAGGTGGAAAATAGCTTTATGGGAGTGTTACTTGAAACGCCCAACTAAACAAAAAAATCAATAAACATTAAGTTGAGGTGGAAGATAGCTTTATTGGGTGTTACTTGAAATCATGGTTTTTAAAAAATGAATCAGTGACCGAACCGGTTAGGGGTCCAGTTACCGGTTTGAATGGTCTGACTGTTCAACCCGAATGACTGGCCCGTTCTAACAAAAAAATTAAAAAAATTGGAAAACGGTTAACCAGCCGGTTCAGCAGTTTATTGACCAAAATCAACAGTTTTGAAAAAAAAAACGGTTTTGGGGGAAAACGGAACCAATCAGATGACTGATTCTCGGTTTTCCGGTCTGACTGTCCAGTCCGGTCTGATTTTGAAAACCATACTTAAAATGCCCATGAAACGCCCAACCAAACAACAAAAACAATAAATATCATTAAACATTTATCGGAAAACACCCCATAAATAAATGCCCACAAAACCAAATACATACAAGATTAAGAAATGCAATTGTAGGTCTCTCACAGACAATTTTATTTCTAATGAGAGTCTCTAGCTTCCTATATATTAATCTCTATCTATTTGAAAAGAAAATTATAAGACATTGAAAATCAATGTAGAGAAGAATAAGTAAAAGATTAAAACATACCTTTAACAGATAATAGAGAAAAGAATATCTTAGAACCCACATAGACAAAGAAAGATCACATACAAGGCCTGAGCCCCAATGGCTGTCCAGTATCAGCCAAATTGATGGTCAAGACCCAAGACCAACCATTCAGTTTGTCTTTCGGGTATGGTGTATATGAGAAGGCAAAAGCTCAGGTCTGGGATAGAGGACCCAGAAGCATAACCGGTTCAGGGCCCCATATAACATGGCATCAGTGTTTGATGATCGGGACCTTCTATTTAGTTGGTCCCACTTTGGAGATGAAGTGGGCAAAAAATCACATAGAAAAAGGTTTAATGAATAAGATGTGACATCTGATCATACTATTTTTTTATTTTTTTTAATAAGCCAGGACCCAATCCTGTCATGGATTCTGATACGTAGAATATCTGCCACGTGGTAAGTTATGGCCCCCCAGAATGCAATCGGCTGCCTTGTGTCCCCTTGCCTTTAATAACATAATCACTGAAAAGGCTACGTATAAGACAACAGCTTTGTACGTACATAACTTATGTGGCATGAAATGCTACCTTCTCTATCTAATCATCACCTTCACCACCTGCCAATAATGTTTCTTCCAAGGTTTTCAAAACAGGCCCGGAGAACGAACCGGTCAGGGTCCGGTTTCCGGGTTGAATTGTCCGTTCGTTCGAATCTAACAAAAAAATAAAAAAATAAAAAACCGTTCGAACGGTTAACTATTTGGGTCAGCGGTTTGCTGACCAAAATTAACGGTTTTTAGGAAAAATCCGATTTTATGGAAAAATGGAACCTATCATCTGACCGGTTCTCAGTTTTTCTAGTCCGATCCGATTTTGAAAACCATGATTTCTTCTGCTTCATAAAACGGTATTATAACAGTTTGATAATCGAAACAATCTGTACCATTCTGAGGCATCAAACTCCTTGATGGGTACATATCTGGATTGGCTCAAAACATTTATAAATAGAAAATGGCCATCACTCAACCATTTTGTTTCCCATTACATTGGTGGCTTAGAATGGAACGGAGGATTGTCTGAAAAATCTAAGTCTAGGGTAGAGTCCACAAATTTAAAAATGATATAGGGGCATTCTTTTTTTGGATTTTGAGAGGGGAGAAAGTTGGTCAATGGGAAAGATATTTTTTCAGGTATCACTTTTCACCTGAGGGGAAAATTGACAACACTTGAATGAGACAAAAATGCCCCTTTTAATAATGAATTTTTATGATTAAAATGGTCATTACCTTATTTACATGGAAAATAAAAGAAAATGGATAAATGCAATTACCCAAGTAAATATATATGTGTTAGATAGTTTTGTATGCCCTTAGCTTCAATCAATATGATGTACTTTATGAGTTTATTGTAAATGAATAAAAGTGCATATTTGATTCATGTTCCTTGGTATGTTTCTGTGTTATATCCTTAAATTAGACACTTAATAAGACTCGTGTTAGTTTAGAATGTTCACAGCCAATGAGTCGGTCTGGGGAAACCTATCATGACAAGGCTAACATTGTGGTGCCACCAAGTCGGTTGGGGTGGTTTGTCTCAGTTGCCAGGGTGAGACCCTAGGCACATATTGTGTAGGATTAATTGAATATTTGAACTGGACCAGATTTCTAGTATTGCCCTGGACCTTGGAGATTGATGGGCAAAACTGAAAAGTTACACCCGACCCCTAGATTCGATTATGATACTGCACTAGGTGTCGGATTAGGCTGTATTTGATGTACCAATCAGTGAGATCCTTAGCAGGGGTCAAAACCTGGGTATGTTGGGACAGTCTAAGAGTTCATCTGAGTGGGTGATCATAGTGATATGATCAGCCCCTTTGTCGGACAAAGGTAATGATCGGGGATGCACTCTCACTAATGGAAACCAAGACTGCCGGTAGCCGATTTCAATCGTTGAGATTTGTTTTGCAAAATATATTTTATATGAGATATAAAAGTATATATATTATGGTTTCGAAATGATTTGCAAAATGTTTTAATTCCCGGAATCCATACCAGAGAGAGTACAACACTGTTCCTTGCAGCCGAGGGAGAGGTCCTCTCTTGTCGGGCAGCGTATGATCATTATGGGCTGAGAGCTTAAGTGTAAGATCATTGAGGATAATACCTGATGGGCTAATCTTGCATCTGCCTACAGTCCCTGGGTGTTACAAGGTGGTTTGGCCTAGGGACCACTTAGGGTAAGTGTTGGGTCCAAAGAGCCCATGAGATGGGTTTCAGGGGGTGCACTATTCTTAACAGTGTACTCGGCCCGACCTTGTAACAAAGGCTGGGCTGAACCCATGTGACTGATGTGTAGATCAATGTTAGGGTCCCACGCCATACAAGGAAGCCCAACTGGGCAGCCGTTTGGAAGGCTAAATGAATACATAACCTTAAATGGGCCTTAAGCCCATTTCGAACTGGACTGATTTGATTAGCCACTTAAAGGGGCGAATTCTGCGATGGATCAGCTGATAGGATTGGGCCCAGACCCTATCCATTTAGAGAGTCCAAGATCTAAATAAGATTTAGATCTGGAAGCCTCCTAATTAGATTAGGAGATGGTTGATCTAATCTGAAAATAAGATAAGAGTTATCCCTTATCACTTAAAGGGACTTCTAATCCAAATATGATTTGGGTTAGCAATTCCTAATGGGATTAGGAGCTGATCCCTTTGAGATTATAAAAGGAGGAGGGGGCGGCAGCCTTTAGACACACAAGCAATCCACAGATCCTTGTCTTCAGAGCTGAGATTATTAGAAGAGAGATTTCTGCACCCTGCAAATACTCTCTTGCCGCCTCTTCCTGCAACCGTCGCCTCCAACAGTTCGATCTCCAGTTCTTGGGAGAAATCAAGATTTGATCTTGGTACCAATCTTTTGGAGAAAAGATTGGTGGGAGTTGTATTCACAAGCCGTCCAATTGATTCTTGCGAAAGGTCAAGTTCTTTTGGAAGAACACTGTTGATTATGCTCCACCCTGCACTACGCCATCTTCAGTGGGAACAGATTTTGGATCATTCCTTGGGTGTGAACACCTCCATTGGGAGATATTGCTTCTCTGTATCAGGTGTATCAGGTATAATCCCTCTCTACACCTTTTGGTTCGGATCTAATTCATTTTATGGTTCAAGAATGATCTTTGAAAATATGATTTTCTAAATAGGAAATTCGATTCTCAGTTAAAGGGAGAGAAAAGTTTTTGAAATTCTCCCCTTATTCCGCATTCTTTGGGCATCCATGTGATGGATATTCTATCCCTTCAATATATTTACTGATCTAGAACAATTTTTGTGTGGCCATTTTGAGCATTTTAATCCATCACATGAGGCTAGTGAGACCTTGACCTGTGGTCATTGTGTGGTAGTCATGTAATGCTAGCTTAAGCTAGAAGGGCTTACTATCTATCTTTCCTAGCTAGTATGAATCTACTCTCTAACACTACTTGTCTAATCTCTAACGATCTATAGCTCTGAACTCTTTAGGCAACTTACCTGCAACCGTAATGGTTTTTCAGAATTTTGGGCCAATCCATTGCCTGCAATTCCGTAACCTGGGCCTTTCGATTTGGATCAAATTTCAACGCATATTTCTACAGATTGAATCTTCTAGGGTTGGATAGATGGTTGAATAGTTCCAGCATTTAAATATATAATAAAATGGTTTAGAAATAAATCGTGAACGCCATGCCCAGCAGTTGGATGTTCAGTAAAAGCTCATAAAACATTGATTAGTTAACTGTTAGAGACTACTTTAAGAAAGTGAATAAGAATACACCAAAGTTGTATCAGCCATCAGGATTTCCACATATTCCAGAAGTCTAGTAGGCACTAAGTCTGCTATTTTACTCTCTCTCTCTCTCTCCATATCCTCTTCCCCCTTCTCCTTTCCTCTTAAATCTCTCTTGATCACCTCTTATGACCTCCTTACAGATATATTAAGGGCCAATTCAAGACTAATTCCAAAGATGAACCCTGGCCCCTGACTCATAACCGAACTGATATCAAAACCCAAACTTTTCAATCAAAACTTAACCAAATTTCTATTCAACCCCCATACATTACACGGGCCGGTTTGCATGCCAGTAATTAATATAAATGACACTCAATTATCATCCTTATTAAGAGTCCATCCACATGAGATGTAGGTGGGTGAACAAGTTAAGTTTCTTTTGTTTTTGGCAATATATGTGATATTAAGCGGAATTGATGAGCCAAAAACAGAAGATATCCATAACCGAGAATTATTAAGATTATACATATCATAAGGGGAATGGTTAGTCCAAAAAAAAGAGATCTTGTTATCACTTCATTTTCCATCCAGCTAGCAACTTGGCTGCAATAATTGGTATGCTCTGAGAATTAATTCTGATGTTTCTACCAAAAAAAAAAAAGAATTAATTCTGATGAAGCACGTAATTCTGAAAATCAATCTTAAATTTGGATATGTGAAAATTGCTGGAACCGAATCTTCCTCTTCTTCTTTTTTTTGGAGGGGGTTCAAAACTCAATTCTAAGAATTGATTCTGTGGGGATAGAAAACTATAGCTTCCAAAAATACTCATTTTGAATCAAACTTCAATCCTTGAGTAGTGATATTTTGGACTAGAATATTAACCAAATATAGCCAAATTTCCTTCAAAAAAGAATGAGAGAACCTGATTTCTTTCCCTGATTCAAGAATGGATGTCCTGAATTATAGTGCAAATTAATTTGCCATGATAGATCTGTGCACTGATTCAAGCTGTAGATTACTACCTTTGCATCACCTTCAATTTGTACCTATTAATTTATTTGTTATTCTATAAATTTCTACCTTTATAAACCTTTATAAAACACTAACAACCCAATACCCATAAGAGATGATTCATGCCATACAGATCTAGCTTTCAAAAGTCATGTATAGCCTAAAATTTTGCAAGTCAGTCTACATTCCATGGCCCTTCTTTAGGCAATCTCTCTCTCTCTATATCTATCTATCTATCTATCTATATACCATTTTTCGTCTTTCTTAAAGACTTTTTGCTTTCATTTCAAAACTTCTTATCCCCTGGGGGATTCTTCTACAATGTGAATTGTCTTTCTTGTTTTTGGCTTAAAAAATAAATCAAAACCATCTAATTTGAAAACAAATTGTTTTAGAAAATAAAAGCATAAACATGTTCTTGATTGTGTATGTATGTTTTTGTTTTCAAAACTAAAATGGAAAACATGTTATTGAATTTCTAGTTTCAAAAACATGTTTTCATGTAGTTATTTAATATCATGTTCTATAAACCATATAGTTTCTATACTACAAAATTTATTTTTGTTTTAAAAATCATTATTTTGATGGTTATTTTAAAACAAAGCCAACGTTTTTTAAAAAATAAAAAGAAAGTTCAAGAATTTTTTTTTGCTGATGTGACAATATTAAAACAAATAAAAACAAAGACATTCATATTATACAAAGCCCCCTATCTACTTTATTAATAATCCATTCAAAACTCCTCCTAGAGGCCCTGAAATTTGAATAAATCCCTTTATCCCAAATTCCACACAGCGCTAATCAGCATAAATGAATAATCCATTCTTTGAGGCTACCCAAGAATCTAATTATAGGGATTTGAACATAGCAAACGTTTCATCCATATATCCTTCTCACTGGATTTGGTTCCATTGATTTGTCTAATAAATTCATTTCTTCCATTAATTATGCATAACCCACATCATCATTTATTCAAAAAAGTTGGCCTAACCTACTACTTAGGTACATTGAATGACTTGTTTGACTATCTCTACATTTACTTTTGCTAGGATTCTTTAGTATTTATTAATAATAATTGAATCGATCAATGTTTGTGGTACTTCAGAAGTTCTGTTGAAGCAATCCATAGTGATGATCACTATCTCTAGCAGACTGTCATTCAAGTTTCATTCCCTTCAAAAGTAGTCACTTTCACCAATCAACTTTGCTATTTTTGTGCCTGACACTGCATTTAGTTGAGATGGGCTATGAATGACTCGTGTTCTCATTTTGGGATCCACTGAGCTTGAAATAGCTCTTAATTTTAATTGATTTGGGCTTGCAAGTTAACCATTTACATTGCTTATATTCTTCAATTAAAGTGATGGATTTTTTATCAGATTCCCACTTTCCCACAAAGCACACTATTAAATCCCTTCTATTGCAATAAAAAAAAAGTTAGAGATCTTAATGGGTGGTATCCCTAGAATGAATCGAACCAATTATGTCAGTTCTGGTTTTGTGGTTTGTGTCCCGATTAATAATTGGGTCGAGATTGGTCTTTGTATTTTGACGGTAATAAGTGTGGTGCTTCAAACAATATTTTCTTGTTTGGTATCGTTTTTTCAAACAAAAAATGTTCTAAATCATGCCTTAGAAATCGGTAAAGTATGGTCTGGAGAAACACTAAATTCAATATTTTCTGAGAAAATGATGCATTGCTGCCAAGGTGTAATGATGTAACATCACGTTGGACTTTAGATAATATATACCATGTTGAAAATGTTGCTGTTAGTACCGGTAATGGTTCCAGTGCTGTATTCTTAAAAAACAGCCTATGTGGCAGCCCCGGTTACAAACAAAAAATAAGTGCTTACAACTCCACATGTCATATACCATTTTTCTCAAAAAATGGTGCGATGTTCTTAACACCAATGCCAAACACCTATATAGTTAATAACATATAGAGGTTTGTTATGTTTTTATGTTAAAAGGGTAAATTTCATAAACAATATATAACTCTGGTTAAAAATATTTGTTTTTATCAACATATAAATAATTTACTATTTTGTTGTCATTATAACTAAGGCTATATTATAAAAGATGAAAATTTAAATTATTATTATAAGTAATTATAGATGTCAAGTATAAATGGGTCTAATCAGGCTAAACCCAACTATCCAATAGTTGGTTCGGTTCTACATCAGTTTTATAGAATCGATTAATAATTGATTTGAAACTGGCCCACCCTGTCCCGAACCAGATCCAACCTATGGACAGCTCTAAAAAAAGAATATATAGATTTTCCTGATGGGTTTCAAATAGAATTAATGGGAAGTAAAGTAGACTTGAAAGGAAGCTAACAAATAAGGAATCTCTCTCTTTCTCTCCCCCTTTTTCATTTCATTTCACACTTAACATAGAAGGCACAACCCCCACTAAACTTTTGAATGCAAGCCTGGAGTAGTAATCTACCATCTACCATCTAAGCAAAAAGGTTCCAGCTGAAGTGATCTCCAATGCCTAAAGAAAAAAAAAAAAAAAAAAGAGATCCACAAACAATGATGTCATCTTGATATGGACGTTTGTGAGGGTCCAGACCCGATAAATACGGATATGGAGCGGTCTCAGATTTTGATTTGATATTTTATTGGATATTGGGCTTTGGGGTGTTAGTTAACCTACCTAAATTAAGATCCACCATTGGATACAATTATGCATTTCATGTAAGAGATGACTAATCAATGCTTTTGACTTTTAAGTTCTTTACAAAATTTTCTCTTACCTTTTCAAAATTTTGTGGTTTTTCATTGGATTTTGTTGCTGCCAAATAAGAAGCCGAGGGCAATAAGGAAATTTCTGGTATTAGAGGCCGATGGGTTTAACATGTTAAGAGAAAGAAAATGTTAAAAGGCCTCAAGAGTTATCCCACGAGCAAAAATTCTGACAGTCAAGTTAGTCGAGAGTTGTGAGGGGTCGGACCAAGTAAGAGAGGAAACTTAGCTTAAGTTTGTGTGTCCTTACCTCAATGTGGGAGCCCTTTTTATATACGGAGTTGCCTTAGAAGAGGGGTAGTTGGGAGCAGGTGGCGGTGGTTGGCAGTGGTTGATGATGGATAGTTAGGATGTCTCTGATCGATGCCATGTGTCAGGATCAATGGGATGGCCAGGATGCATTCGGCTGACGCCATATGTTAAGATTCGCAAGTCAGCCAGATACCCCTACATCACTTGCCCCCACTCTTGAGGCCGTAGTGACAGAGGTTGGTTGGTGGGTTGTGTCGAGGCCTCGACTTTGGCCGAAGAGTGTATAGTAGATTCATGTGGAGGCATCGGCCTCGACCGTAGAACTCTCCTCAACGACTCTATGGCGTTTGTTCCTCCGTTCATCTTCGTATCAATAAAGGATCACCCCTGGCTGAGGGTGTGACCGTGGCCCATATGAGCATAGGCTACCCGCGTAAATCGCCTGTGCTTCATATGGATGATGATTTCATTCATTGTAGGTTCATACACGGGATGAGTGTCCTGGTTAACTAATTGAGGCCGTCCATGAGACGACATGGGGAGTCCAGTTTGGTGCATCTATGAGTCGGAGTTGACAAGCGAACCGATCCCCTCTCTTGGTTTTGTTTTGTTTCTCGAGGTTGGTACTATGTGGATCCCATCGGTTGGGGCAGTTAGGTGGGTTGATCCGTGGCCATTGGATCAACTGAATATGAGTCGTCCATTTTCCTTTGAATAGGGAGGTTGGTTGAGCGAGACTTCACCATTTGCTCGAAACCATTAATCTTTGAGCTATTGAGGACACCTCAACTTTCCACAACTAGTTCCTTAAACTCCTTTTCACAAACAACTCTTAGGTAAAGAACCTTTTCCCTCGACATGTCGGCCTCATATTTTGGTGTTGAAGTTTATGAACTTCCCGACTGGAGTGCTCCCACTAGTACTCCTAGTAACTATGAAAGAAATAATAGTGATTCCAAGAGCTCATTTCGGATGTCCAACGTCCAGGTGTTGAGGGAGAGGGTCACATCTCATGGGGCCGAGTGCTACCAATAGAGTGCAGACTCTGCAAATGAGAGTACTGGCTCCATGCGGCTGAGGGCCGATGCCACAAGGAATGCTCTAGCTTTCCTGAAGTAGTAGACGTAGAAGAGACCGAGGGACCCACGACCAAGGCTGAGCACCAAAGGTGACGTTGGGGCGTAATCCCCGCTCTGACCTAGATAGCATTCTTGGCAAAGAGCAAGTTAGGGCTTTGGTTGAAAAGTAATACATTATAGGAGGGCCATAGGATTAGAGTCCCTTGAATTGGTGACCGGCCGTGGCTTGCTCCCAAAGCGGAGGTGTGCGTCCACGAGCATTTCCTTCACTTCCGGTTGCGCTTTCCCTTGAACCCTTTGATCCCTAAGATCCTGAACCACTACAACCTCACCCTTAGCCAACTCGCTCCCAATGTCGTTAGGACGATAGTGGTTGTGTTGGTGATGGCTAATCTCCGAGGTGTGTTTGTTAATCTAAACATATTTCGGAGTTTGTTCATACTGAGGAAGCAATCCAACAAGAAAGGATTGTGGTATTTCCAAGGCCGATGGGGAAAAGTGGACAACCTGTCATCTGACCACAATTGGAAGAAGAAATACTTCTTTATTAGTTGCCCCCAGGGTTGGTCCTTTTGCTTTGGTTGGGGGAACCCAGATACTCTGGCTGAGAGAATCGTGCCCCACAATAGCGATAAGAAGGCCATGATGAATCGACTTCAGCTGGGTGGAGTGATTCATGTCGGACCCTTGGTGAAGGAAGAGGAGGCCTTGGTGATGGACAACCCCAGTCCTACCCCCCTTAGTATTGACACTCCTATTGTCTACTAGTTGCGCCATCACCTGGATGTTGTTGTCACTCTTCTCACTTGTTTCTTTCTCTTGTTGGTAGAAATGGACAACACTAGAAAGGTGAAGATGCTTGAAGTTGCGACATCCAAGAGAGTTTCTACAAAGAAAATTGTTGGGAGCACGCCTCGGCATCAGCTAGAGGAAGCGACTGCCAAACAATGGGTCGAGGTTGAGGCTGCCCATAAGAAGATGATGGCACAGAAGTGGCTCGAGACCCTATAGCAAACAAGATTTAGTTGCACGAGCAGCACCGAACCGAGGGGACCTTGAGCGGATTAGACCAAGGGTGCTTCGATTGTCTAACCCTTGGGAGAATGAGGGACTCTCTGTTGATGGCCAGTATCAGTTGGTAACTAGCGATCAGCAAGTCCTTCTTAGTGACCGCCAGACCTGGATGCAACACACTTTGGATTCGGTTTGGGACACACTTCTAGACAAGGCCATTGAGGCATGTGTTTACTTCCACGAGTCTATTATGTAGTCGAGGTCTTCTTAGTGAAATGTGTTTGATGGTTTTTTTCTTTTTTTTTTTTGTGTAGATGGTCTCCTACTTGGTCTGTCTCTACGACAAGGTGGGTGTGCTGATCTAGCAACTTTGACAGGCACAGGAGGAGATTGAGCACCCAAAGCAGTAGTCGATAGAGGCCAAGGAGTGGGCCCATGACGAGCATGAACGTTACAAAAAGGTCAAAGCTGAGGTGGTAGTCAAGTGGGAGCTCACGAAGGAGCTGAAATCTTCATTGGAATTTGTGGAGCAATAGATGGAGGAGGTGGCCACAAAGGTGGTTGAGAAGTATAAGGCCTCGGAGGAGCATGAGGTAGACTTGACCTCCTTTGCTTCCCAGTCTTACCTAGAGGGTTTCAATGACTATAATGCTTAAGTGTCAAAGATTTTTCCAAGTTTCAACGTCAACTAGTTGGTCTCATTCCCTACTGAAGCTCAACAGTTAGTAGATATACTAGGGACGGATGAAAGTCCAATCGCTGATGCCACGGCTTAGGCTGCCGCTTAAACCGGAGAGGGCCAATAAAGAGTTTTTCTTTTGCTTAGGCCTACGTGCGCCTAAGACTTGTATACTTTTTCTTCTCTTTCTTTTCTTTTTTTTTTTTTGTAAAGGGCTGACGCCTCCCATATAAGAGGCCTTTTTTGTAAAGACACTTGAGTTAATGAAACTTAAATTTCTTGTCAAAAGATGCTCTCATTCTCTTCCTTTTTATTCTTCTTTTGTGTAAGGGGCCAATGTCTCCCCCCAAAGAGGCATCTTGTAAAGAAATTTGGCATTCTTTTATAAAGCAATTCTTTTTTGCGAAAGTGTTCTTTACTTAGTCTTTTGTGAAGACATTTCGTATTAGAGTCTTCTAGGCCAAGGCCGATGTCACAAGTCATTCGAAACTTGTTGCCATAGTGAAAAATTCCTTTGCTTAGTATGTCATTCCTCAAAGGTGTTGTGGCCAAGCCGATGCCAGATCTTTGGCCTTCACAAAGACTTGCTTCATTAAGGGTCTTTAAGGCCAAGGCCGGGGTTATGGGCCACTTATTAATGGTTGCCGAGGTCCTGGAAGTTCTTGCCTTTATCAAAGGTCAAAAGGAAACTAGGTGTATGGCTTGCAAAGTGTCATATGCCTTGGATCGACATTTGGCTTGAACGCATAACCTTGAGAAATGTCATATGCCGCGTTTGGTCAGTCAAGGGGGCCGACGCCTAGTTTGAGCGTATAACCTTAAGAAATATTGTATGTTGTGGTGGGTCAGTCGAGGGGTCTTGGTAGCTAGGGGGATGAGAACATTTACAAAGAAAGATCCAAAGTGAGAGGAGCTTGCACTTTTCATTTACAATTTTCCACTAAGGTATTTACACTTCTACTGAGAGGAACTTCCCAATGGCCGAGCGGTTGCCGAGAAGGACTTAAACTCTTCAAAGGCTTTATGGAAATCTTTTGTCCATTGGAAATCCTTCAACTTCTTGATGGCCCAGAAGAAAGGTATGCATCCGTCTACCAACTTGGACATAAACCGCCTGAGGGATGTGACCTAACCGGTGAGCTTTTGAGTTTCTTTAATTGACCGAGGGGGCTCCATGTCCAGGATGGCTTGTATTTTCTCAAGGTTGGCCTCTATGCCTCGTCAAGTGACTACAAAACCCAAGAATTTTCCTAAGGTGATCCCGAAGGCGCATTTGGTGGGTTTCAACTTCATGTTATATTTTCTCAATACCCCAAATGTCTCACCGAGGTCCAAAGTGTGTTGGCTAGCCCTAAGACTCTTTACAACCATGTCGTCGACGTAGGCCTCAACGTTCCTCCCAATCTGCTCTTTGAAAATTTTGTTCATTAGTCTTTGGTAAATGGCCCCAATGTTCTTCAGTTCAAAAGGCATCACCTTGTAGCAGTAGGTGTTATGTTCGGTTATGAATAAGGTCTTTTCCTCGTCAATCGGGTGCATCTTTATCTGCTTGTAGTCAGAGAAGGTGTCCATGAAGCTCAATAGCTCATACCCCATGGTGCATCTTTATCTGGTTGGGGCAAGCTTTGTTAAGATCTCTCTTATGAAGTTGGCGCCGATTATCTTGTCCACCTCCTCTTCGATGGCTTTTCAGTGCAAATTTCCTCTTCTTTTGTCAAATCGGCGTACAACTCGAGTCCATGCTTAGCCTATAAGTGATGACTGAGGGGTAAATTCTTGCCATATCAGTGGAAGACCAAGTAAACACGTCAGTATTGGCTTTGAGAAAGTTTACCAGTTCGAAAAGTGTGTCCTAAGGGAGGCGAGACTTGACTCGTACTGTTTTCTTGGGCTTGGCCTCATTGAGGGAAACCGAGATGAGGTCCTCAGTTGGCTAGGCTCGGCCTGGCGGTTCATCCTTGAGATCGAGCCCCTTCAGTGGTAGGGCTTCCTTGTTCTTGCCTTTTAGTGCTACAATGTAACACTGTCTGGTAGCTTGTGGGTTTCCCTTAACTACCCCTACACCATGCTTTGTAAGGAACTTCATGGCGAGGTGGTAAGATGCAAAGGCCACCTTGAGTGCGTGAAGGGTCGGCTTCCCTATGATGGCGTTGTAAGGTGAGCCGATCTTCACAACCACGAACTTAATCATTTGAGAGGCATGCCGAGGTTCGGTCCCTATAGTAACCGGTAGGGTTTCTTCCCTTCAGGTCTGACAGCTGCTTTGGAAAACCCAACGAGTGGCATGTCATTGGGTTGTAGTTAGTTTGGTGTCGACTACATCTTCTCGAATGTTTCATAGAACAGGATGTCGACCAAGGAGTTGTTGTCTATGGGAATACTTTTCACTATGTAGTTGCCAATGATCATTAACACCACCAACGCGTCTTCGTAGGGCACAAAGACCCCTTGTAGGTCACCTTCCAAGATGGTGATGAGGTCCTTCAGCCTCCGCTTCTTTGGTTTTGGGCTCTAAATGTTACACTACTTGGCATATGCCTTCTGAGACAAGGTGAATGTTCCCCCTCGAGGCTGATCCCCCAGCTATGACTTCAATGACTCTGCCAAGGGGGAAATGGGTATGGGGCTCGACTTGTGGCTGTTGCAAGGATGATGTTGGGGCATTGCCTTCAACATAGTCTTTTAGGTGCCCACGACGGATGAGAGACTCGATCTCATTTTTTAGCTTGTAACAGTCCTCGGTGTCGTGGTCGATGTTGCGGTGATACTTGTAGTACTTCTTGGGGTTCCCCTCTTCTCGGGTTCCTCTTCAACTTGACTGGTCACTTCATGAATACCTCATTCCCTACTTGCATCAGTGTGTGCATTCATGAAGAGTTTAGTGGGGTGTACTTGTTGAAGGAAGGGTCAATAGCTTCTTCTCACTGCCCTTGTTAGTGGAGCCATCACCGCGGCCATCCCTTTCCTTCCTCTTCTTGTCACTGGGCTTTGCTTTCAGATCCTGGAGGCATTTGTTGGCTTCAGCCTCCTCGGCAACGATGTACTTCTAGACTTTCTTTAGGAACTCAACTTTAGTTTTGGGCGGAGTCTTGAAGATGGGCCGACTGAGGAATCTAGGTTGGAGGCCACTGATGGCCGCGTGCATGGAGACCAAGGGGTCGAGGTGCTTGACCTTGAGCTCTTTCTATTTGAACCTTTTCATATAGTCTCGAAGGCTCTCCCTGCGCTTCTATTTGACGGACATCAAGGAGATGGCGATTTTCTGACACCATCGGTTGCTCACAAAGTGACCTAGGAAGAATGTCGACCTCCCATCGGTTGCTCACAGAGGTACAATGATTGTTGAGGAGGTTGGAAATTGGTAGGGGAGGGGCACAATGTCGACCTCCCATCCCTGGGGGGACTGTAGTGGCCTGAGTGCCCACCGTCGTCCCGATTGGTCGCAGCGCGGCGGTGTTGTTGGTTATGGTTCTTGTGCTCGATGTGGGACCCTATAGTTCTTGGAATGGATTTTGCTAGCCCACTGGTTGTTGCTGTCAAACTTTGAGGGGTCGACCCCTTCTAGATTTCCCAAGCGTTGGCTAAGCAAGGTATGGGCGGATCGCCGATCATGTTGTCCGTGGCTTCCTGCGAGGTGACTATTCTATGAGTGGCCTTCTACCGAGTGCCCTATATTGTCCAAAAGTGGGGCCATGTTGTTTAGTCTGTTTAGGACCAGCTCAAATTGGTCGATCATGATTAAGTTCTGAATGTTAGGAGTGGGGTCTTGTTTGTCAGCCATTTCAGAGACAATAGTTGATCAATTCAATTTTTTTTTCCTTAGGAAAAGTTTAGAATATGTTCCCACAAATGGCACCAATTCTGCCTACAAAATAAGGAGTCGAGGGCAACAATGTAATTTCAAGTGTCCAAGGCCGATGGGTCCAACTTGCTAAGAGAAAGAAGATGTCAGAAGCCCAGGCAATTATCTCAAGGGCAAAGACTCCGACGGTCAAGTTAGCTAAGAGATGTGAGGGATTGGATCAAGCAAGATAAGAAACTTAGAGCTTAGGTTTGTATGTCTTTACCTCAATGTGGGAGCCCTTTTATAACTAGAGTTCCCTTAGAAATGGGGTAGTTGGGACTTGGGAGCATGTGGCGGTAGTTGGTAGTGGTTGATAATGATTGGTCAGGATGCATCCAATTGACACCACGTGTCAAAATCCACACGATAACTAAGATGCACCCGACCGATGCCACGTGTCAAAATTCGCATATCAACCAAATACCCCTACATCAAACTCCATATTTGACCATTCACCATAATAGAGTAGAGAAGAGGAGATAGAAAAAAGTAGGAGTGATCATTCACATATATATAACATGTAATATAAAATTATATAATTTTTACATAAATGATATGGGCCTGGAATCAGGTCCGGTGAGGTCCATGACCACCCTAGAGGACCCACAACAAGAATGAGATGTGGACAAGATTAACAGCCTATTTTCTAACACTTGGCGCTCAATCAGCAATCTATCTTCCACTCCTTCAGTGGCCACTTGTTTTGCTCACAATCCATCAAAATCCATCCATTGGATGTTTTTAAATCCCAACATTGTCAACCTCCTTTCAACTGATTTAAGAATAAATGTTTTAATTTAATCAAAATTAATTTTTGGTCCATTCCAAGGTTTTTAAAACCGGATTGGATAGGGAACAGTTTTGGGTTCGGTTTTTGGGTTAAATGATCCGATTATCTGGTCCGAACAGACAGATGGTTCGTTCCAACAAAAAATAAAAACAATTTAAGACATAAAAAATGACTAAAAACCATTCTCGAGTCAAAAGGTTCGATGGTTCGACTACTCAGATCATCAGTTTGCTGACCAAATCAATAGTTTTTGGTCAAAAAAGCAGTTTTCGGGTTAAATGAAACCGGTCAGGTGACTGATTCCGTTTTTTCCATTCCGACTGTTCGATCCGATCCGGTTTGAAAATATTGATCCATTCTATTCATCTCTCGCACGTGCAATCCCACGTGCCACCCATATACTTGTTACTTAATTCAGGTTTTTGGTTAACTTATCCCCTTGGTTTGTTGCTCCCCAATCGGACGGTCCACATCGATTGAGGCCCACCAACCAAGGACACGTGGTACATTCACTCTTATATACATAGAAAACATAGTTATTTTACGTGGATCAATCAAACTTAGTACGAGTGATAAAGATTAAAGAATTGGGCGGTGATGATGGATTCAATGACACCATTCTCCAATAAGAAACCCCACTTTCTGATTATTTTATTTAAAAAACCAAAAGACATAAAAAAAACTAAGACTAGATGCTGCATAGGACACGTGAGTATGTTGTGCAATGCATTTTTTTGCCACGTGGAGGGTGATTTGGCCAATCTAGACCTTTGTAGGTCCCCTTTTTCTTAATCAGCTCCTTTGAGTGGCAATGGCCGTTGAAAACTTGGGAAACCATAGAGCGGGGTGTGTTGTTTCTTGGACAGTGGGGTAGAAGAAGGATATGGGAGTGGGGTTATCATTCTAGATGTACTGACACGTGTAAGATTCTTGATGTCTCATAGGTGTCTGCTGGCTGGGTGAGTGATGTACAAAATCCAAACCCAACATTGAATTTCATGAGTTAAAAGATTCTAGTCGCTGATGTCGGGAGCCTCGGAGGTAGAAAACGTAGAGAGAGAGAGAGAGAGAGAGAGAGAGAGAGAGAGAGAGAGAGAGGGGTTTTGAGAAATCCTGTGGATTTGTAAAACCACCCAAAACCATGGGCAGCGAATTTCTGTCAGCTCGCACCGAAACCTTTTCCCCTAAAACCGGCTGCTCCACCCTCTGTATATATTCCGCTCCCTTCCTCTCTCTTTCATTCTCTCTGTGTCTCTGGGCGCATTGTTTCTTCATCTTGGATTGGCTCGGATGAATAGTTGGATCTTTATAAAGCTGAGAAAGAGAAACCATTCAATCTTAAGTTGCTTACCCAAATAAAAAGATCGGTTCTGCAATTATGGGTGATTACCAAACAGCTCTCTTCATGAGTTGCCAATGCACTTGAGTCATCCCGAGTGATAAGTGATAACATCGAATTCTCAATCCCCATTTCTGATTTCATTACTGTTTTATATATATATATATATATATATTCTTTGTTTTGCAATTCTGCAAAGAATAACAGATACTGGGTTTGTTTCCTTATCTCGTATCAGTCTGGTTTCAGCTCTTTAATTTTCTGCAATTGAGAGAAGACCAAGAAGCAGTGGATATTTCTGCTTTTTGGTCTTTGAATTTTATATATATTCTTGTAGAAGAAGAAGATAGTTTTATGGAATGGATGTTAACAGTATGGCGGGAAGAATGATGTCCGGCATGGCTCCTGGAATGCTTGGGTTGGAGATGCCTCTGCACCAGCCACAGCAGCAGCAGCACCATCCTCACCAGCAACTCCAACAGCAGCAGCACCACCACCACCACCACCAAATGATGGCCTTTGCGGGTCACGACAACGACCATCACTCGCAAGTTCAATCTGTGAAGCAGCATGGCTACGCTTACGCCACCAAGGGGAAGCCGCAGCAACCGGCATTGAGCGACGAGGAGGAGCAGGGGTTGGTGGGGGATGACGGTGGAGCAGACGCGAGGAAGAGAATGTCACCGTGGCAGAGAATGAAGTGGACGGATAACATGGTCAGGCTTCTCATCATGGTGGTCTTCTACATCGGCGATGACGGTGGCTCCGAAGGCAACGACCCCTCCGGCGCCGGCAAGAAGAAACCTGGTGGGCTCCTGCAGAAGAAAGGCAAGTGGAAATCGGTGTCCCGGGCGATGATGGAGAAAGGTTTCTATGTGTCTCCGCAGCAGTGCGAAGACAAGTTCAATGACCTCAACAAGAGGTACAAGAGAGTTAACGATATACTGGGAAAGGGGACGGCCTGTAAGGTGGTGGAGAACCAGAGTTTGCTTGAGACGATGGACCATCTCTCGCCCAAGATGAAGGAGGAGGTCCGGAAGCTACTCAATTCTAAGCATCTCTTCTTCAGGGAGATGTGTGCTTACCACAATAGCTGTGGCGGTGGTGTAGGCGGTGCCCACCATGCGTCGGAAGCGGCGTTGGAGTCGGAAAATCATCAACAGCAGCAGCATTGCTTCCATTCACCCGAGGGCACCGCTGCTGCTGCTGGAAACCCAAGAAGCTTAAGCAGGTCGGAGTGCGAGGGATTAAAGTTAAGAAGCCGGGAAGAGGAAGAGGATGATGATGGAGAAGATGACGACGACGATGACGACGATGGTGACGAGGACGAGGATGACGAGGATGAGTCGATGGAGATTGGTGGAAGGAGTCGGAACAATGAGCATGGAGGTGGCTGTGGGCATGAAGAAGAGGACGATAACGAGTTGAAGTTAGCTTCGAGGAAGAAGCGGAGAAAGGGAATGCCGGCGGCATCGCTGTCGCCGTCGCCGTCGATACAACAACTGAACAGCGAGATGATGGGTGTGCTTCAAGATGGGACGAAGAGCTCGTGGGATCAGAGACAGTGGATGAGGAACAAGTCATTACAGTTGGAAGAACAGAGGGTGAGCTATCAGTGCCAAGCGTTTGGACTGGAGAAGCAGCGACTGAAATGGATCAAGTTCAGTGGGAAGAAAGAGAGGGAGATGGAGAGAATGAAGCTTCAGAATGAGAGGATGAGGCTTGAGAATGAGAGAATGCTCCTTCTGCTTCGCGAGAAGGAGCTCGAATTGCTCAATCTTCGTCAGAAACAGCAACAGCAGCAACAACACTCTTCGAACAAGAGGCCAGACCAATCAGGATGAATTGTATAGACATATTAGGCTTAGATTATTTGACTACATAAGCTGTAGCTCTTCATATTGGATTTGTTTAAATGGGTGGTGAATTACTGGATTGTCCCCCCCTCTCTCTCTTCTCTCCCTCTCTCTCTTCTCTCCCTCTCTCTCTAAATTTTGTTTGAATATTGAAATAATGAGTTACATTTTCTGTGCAATCACACAATCACAAGTCTTAAGTCCAAACTCATCAATTATCAAGCCTCAAATCACTACTTTTTTTGATTGTTTGATTTGATTTTTCAGTTAAATTTGTTACATTACATGCCAAACATTACTACTGTACATTCAAAGTCAGAAGTAAATACTTACTGTTTGGAACAGTTGAAAATTTCCTACATCTGTCTTTCTCAAAATACTGGGAATTGGAGTTTGGACTTTGAGAGCTTGGATTTTCTTTCACCAGGATTCAATGCAAACATCCAAACAAGTAATTTGGATCTTAGTGATAATTCCATAACAGTTTCATTTGTAAGAATTCCTCCTCGTACATTTACATGATGTGAGAAAGCTTACTCAGTTGGACAGTACTGAATAAAGGGTTAAAGAAAACAAACACTGCAATGGTCCCCAAGGGCCATTGCTTTTAGATACATGTCCCATGGCTTTGTACAGGGTTAAGATTGACTGAAGGGTTAAGGTACTCCCCCCCTCCCCCCCCCCCCCCCCCCACCACCACCCACACACACATGAATCGCATCTCATCTCATGTAGTACACTGGTTAAATATTCTTCTGAAATTTGAAGTTACGTTGCAGAATGGAGGAATTTAGCTCAAGCCCACAGCCATTCATCAACCCATCAGAGAAGAATTGCAAATCCATCACTCAGAACTAATCCAAACATGGTGATTTTGGTTGGGGTATAGGATTAAATAATTTGGTCCCACTGTAGTGACCTACATGGCTTCACAATGGGCATAAGACCGACATCTCATGTCCTACTGATTTGTTTATTTAAGCAAACATGTAGAAGAATACTTCCCATATATTTCCTTCCCCAGTTTCCCTGGTTGAAACAGACACAGGAATTCTAATCCCCCCATGATCTCTTTCAACCAATAATTGCCCATTTCCCCCCTGACGTTTCTTCAAAATTTAGGTCCCAGTCCAAATCTCTCTCTCTCTCTCTCTCTATCTCTATCTAAACCCTCTAATGCTTGCTTTAAGTGTAATATATCAAATGGGTAGTCATACGTCATCCATGACGAGTTGGAGCTATGGCCATGTGGTTTATTGCATATGCAGGATAGGCTTTCTGAAAAGCAAATCAACTTCATTGAAAGTCCAACTTCTTTCCACAGGGAATAGAATTCTTTTATCTTAGCTCTCTACATGGTCAAATTCGTCAAAGAAATGGATTGACTGCATGTTTGTGTGTTCATTTGTTCAATATAAACAAAGGATTTGGACCTGAAGAAAAAAAAAACAAAAAGAAGAAAGAAAAAGGCTTCTTGTCCTTTTGTGTTTTGGAAGATCATATGATAAGCAATCGCTAATTGATTAAGGTTTATACTACTTATTTAGTACTTTATTTTGATTTAGAAATCAATAATTATTTGTTTGGGTTAATATAATAATCTAAACTTTCATTAGTATTAGACATCAGAATTTCTATTCCTAGTACAGGTGATTTTTGAGTGCTATACTCAAAGAGGTACAACTGCACAAGTACTAAATTTCATTATTTTTTGGGAAATTATTAAAACCTCCCCTCTACTTTTACCTCTACAAAAACCTCCCTCCACATTTCAAATAAAAATGCATATTCACCCCTTATGTTAATTATCAAGCTTTAAAAAACGACCCAGAATCAGAATCGTTCTAGGCATCGGATGGCCTATTCTGATAAAAAAATAAAAAATGGTCAAAAATCGTTGAACGAGTTAATAGTTCAATCACCCGAATCAATAGGTCGTTGACCAATTCAACAAGGACTAGTTTTGGGATAAAACGAAATCAATTGTCTGAACAGTTCTTAGGCTGAATAGTCTGCCATCCAGATCAACAATGGATGGAAAACATTATTAATTATCCTTCAATAAAATATTTATTGAGTGCTTACTCGTATGTTCATCTTGTGTGCCTACCTGATCCGAACTTATAACAAAAATGTTGTAATTAGACTATATTCCTACTATAAATACGCACCTGAACATCGGTGCTCTCTCTTCAAATTGCTGAATATGGTGTTTCTGCTCACAGAGGGGAGGATCAATCCTAATTTTGCCTTTGTTCACTAAAGGCTTGTTGGTTTGAAGGAAAAAATAGGGAAAAGAAAGGAAAAGTAAGAAAACCTTTACGAAAACCTTGTATGGGTTTCCCTACCTTTTCCTTCAAATCAAACATAACCTAAATGAAGTGTACAATTAATGATACCTGATGATGCACGACCCGGTCAGTCCTATCTGTCGGTAATCTTGCCTCTAAGGGAGCAAGAGATGCCTGAAATAAGGAGAAAACAAGAGATTCCAGGGGAGGAACCCGGTGGGAATGCTCTGATACTCAAGTTAGTACTCTTGAGAAGGCAAAGAAAATAAGAAATTCTAAGACCAGAAGGCACAAAATATCACTTACCCTTACTCTAAGGGAAGAGGGTATAGTGGGTATAGCGGCTATACCCATTGGATGGCTTTGATCTCGACCGTTGATGTGCGGGTATAGCGGCTATAAATAGTGGAGGCCCTCGTCACTTTTCCTTCACCAATATTCAGTGCTTGTTTCTTGAGCTCGTGTCCAAGGTCTTTAGCTCGTGTCACCTTCCCTAGTTCGGTAGCTTTTCCTTGGTGAGTCCCCTTAGTTTTTTTTTTTCAATTTCCTTTCCTTTTCAATGTCTAGTTCGAGTAGCTCGGGTAGTTTAGATAGCCTTTTAGGAGGGCCTGAGGCGGAGACCTCAGGTCAGGCGGCCTCTTTTGACAGTCTTCTAAATGAGCCCGAGGTAGGGCCTTCAGTCCGGGTCATCCCTGGCAGCCTGGAATCCACTTCCCGTCGAGTTCGGATGCCAGACAAGTTCGGACCCTCCACTATGATGTCTGAGAGACTTCGGTCTCTTGTTCGTCAATTCAACTTGCTCGGGGAGTACACTTATAGCTTGCTTACGGGCAACTTCCCTTGGGAGCATGAGATCGTGATCTTCCGAGAGTAGCTCATTGCCGGGATGCACCTCCCTCTCCATCCCCTAATCGTCGAAGTCTTGAATCACTTTGGCGTCTCCGTCGGTCAGCTTCACTCGAACTCCATCTGTAATGTTGTCGGGACCATCTCCCTCTGTTGTGAATACGTCATTCCCTTAGACTTAGAAATTTTCTCCGCCCTCCTCATGCTTAAGAAGCAAGCGAGCTTCCTTCCCGAGCATAGGCGAGCCTATTACCTGTCTCCTCGCCCGGGATTTAAACTTCTACATAAGCTTCCGAATAATGTCTCGGCATGGAAGTGAGAATACTTCATGGTCCGAAGTGCTACGGGGTGGTCGTTTTCTACTCATTCGAGGGCGGTTGTTCCCGATCCCGGTGTCATGTTAGATAAAGACATGGTGAAGACCTTCCAGTCTTGGGCCTAGGTCGGGCTCGAGTGCGGAGACTACCTTATAAAGGCTAAGCTTATTCAGGCCAGTTTGAGTCCGGGTAGGTTTCTTTACTCAGCTTCCTTTTTTCTTTTTACTGATGTCGAACTCTTTTTGTAGGTATCATGGAGGCAGAGAAGACCCGCGGTGTCAACTTGCTTGATGGGATGAAGAGAAGGAAGCAGGTTACTAAGCGAGCCCGCATTGAGTCTCCTCGAGCTATGGAGTCCGAAGCCCCAAGCCATCCTCCGGTCATTAACCTGGATTCTCCTAGGGAACCCGAGGTGGCCGTGCCTATCCCGGAAGTGGTGGCGGAGACCAGGGTCACAGAGGCTTGGGATGCCGAAACTACAGAGGCTTCCCACACTCATACAGTATTCTCCAGTTCGGGAAGCCAAGAGGGGGTTGGTAGCATGTTGACTCCGAGCTGTGCTCTCCGCAAGAGCAAGAAGGCCGTCTATCCCGGAGAGGTCACGGAATGGTCTGAACTTCCTCTGGGCCACATCGGTGCACGCGCGTTGTCTCATGCTATGGTGGTAAGTCGAAGTGGTTTTCCCTTTGTACTTTTCCTGTGTTTTTATTTTCTTCTTTCCGGACTGACTTGTTCTTGCTTGGCAAGTAAACTCCTCCATCCACCCCGGAGAAGCTTTAGGGTCAGCTCAAGAGCGGATCCAGCATCTTGAGAGCGACACTTCGACTCAGAAGAGCGAGTTGGAGAGACTCCGGAGAGAGAACAACGCCTTGAGGTTCGTTGTGAAGCACCTCGCAACCTCAAAAGGGGTCTTGGAGCATGAGGTGGAATACCTCAATGCCGATATCAAGGAGAAGCCCGAGATCTTCTTTCAGGCTCTCGAGGACACCAAAGTGAAGGCCGTCGATGAGTACATTGCATCGGAGCATTTCGACGATCTAATGGTGGGCTCGTGCCAGAGAGGTTTTAAGCTAAGTCGATGGATGATAAGGCATGCATACCCCAAACTCGATACTCGTGCCATAACCACCTCGCGTATTACTCAGGAGATGGCTCTTGCAACCGACGATGATCCGGATTCTGAAGATGAAGTTGACCCCCCGAGTGTTGTTGAAGTTCCTTCTGAGGGCAAGGGAGGTGTGACTCCGAAGTGACATGCATCGGGCTTGCAAGCCCGAAGTGATATGTATCGAGCCTGCGAGCTTGTTTTGATATGTATCGAGCCTACGAGCTCGGTTTTTTTTTTTTTTTTTTGAACTGTAAAGGAAACATCGGTAATGAAATACCTTTCTTGTTTAAGTGTTGTGCAGTCAAATTCTTTCCTTTTTCCAAACTGCTTAGAAATAGGTCCCCAAAACGAGGGGGTTTCTTGAGGCGAGTTAACATAGTAAGGCTATACGCCTGATCTGTTCTCCGCCTGGGTCGATTTTATCAGTTTGTCTTCCATAGGCCTGGATCGAAACGGGCTGTGCACCTCGGGTTTCACACTTGGTTCTACGTTGAAGAGGTGTTGAGGTGCCGAGGTCATTATCAGCTCGTCGCTTTAACCCATTGGCTACGACTTTCCAAGGCTTTGCCCATGTCGAAGAGGCGACTGGGTCTTATGGTGCCGAGCTCATTATCAGCTCGGTGCTTTAATCCTTTGGCTCTGGGGGCGACTCATAGTCCACTTAGTTCAGTAATTTACAGGTAATATCGCCTTAAGTTGACGATGTTCCATGCCCGGGGTATTTGTCTACCCTCTAGGGTTTCTATCTCTTACACTCCTCCCAGTACTCTTTTTACTCGGTAGGGTCCTTCCAAGTTCGGTCCGAGCTTGCCAACGCCGGGTCAAGTACCATGACTTTGCAGAGAATCAAGTCGTCGACGCGGAAGTTCCGCTTCTTGACTATGGCATTGTAGTACCGAGCTACCCTTTGCTGGTATACTACGGTCCTGATGTAAGCGAGGTCCCTCACCTCGTCGAGTGGTATACTACGGTCATCGTCATTGGTCTTGTCACCGTACTCTTCCAGTCGTAATGAGGGGATTTCAATTTTGGCTGGGATGACTGCCTCTGTGCCGTAGGTGAGGTTGAAGGGAGTTTCTCCAATGGTTGTCTTCTCTGTAGTTCGGTAAGCCCATAGGATGCTGGGTAGCTCGTCAGCCCATAGTCCTTTAGCTTGGTTTAGCCTGGCCTTCAGTCCGTGGAGGATAGCTCTGTTCGTGACTTCTACCTGACCATTTACTTGCGAGTGTGCAATCGACGTGAAGTTCTGTCGAATTCCCATGTCTTGGCACCATTCCTGAAATTTGATATCCTCGAACTACTTGCCATTGTTGAAAATCAATACCCGAGGTAACCCGAAGCGGCACACTATGCTCTTCCAAAAGAAGTTATGGACGTTTCGAGCCGTGATTGTCATGAGAGGTTCAACTTCTACTCACTTCGTGATGTAATCTACCACCACTACTAGGAACATCCTTCTACCCGTTGCTGGCGGGAATGGCCTGAGTAGGTCGATGCCTCATTGCGAAAAGGGCCATGGACTGTGTGAGATACTTGAGTTCAGTGGCGGGCTGATGGTGGATATTGGCGTGCTTCTGACACTTATCGCATTTTCTGACTAACTCAACGGAGTCTGCTTTCATTGTTGGCCAATAGTACCCTTGTCCTAGTGCTTTTTGAGCGAGGGCCCTGCCCCCCAGGTGTCCGTCGCAAAGGCCTTCATGAATGTCATGAAGTACAAGCTCGACTTCGGGAGGTCGCAAGCAGCGTAGGTAGGGGAGCGTGTAGGATCTTCGGTACAATCGTCCGTCTATTATGACGTATTTGGCTGTCTGGCGCTCCACACTCCTGGCGGCATTACGGTCTGCAGGGAGGGTCCCATGTAACAAGAAGCTTGCGAGTGGATCGATCCAGCTCGGCTCTACTTGGACGATAGGAGCTACCTCCTCTGCCCCCCCTCGAGAATGGTAGGCCGAGGTAAGTCCTCTATGTACACGGTCCTCATGGTGTTATCACCGGTGCTGGATAACCAAGACAGGGCATCGGCCTCAGCATTCTCTGACCTCGGGATTTGCCTGATGAAGTGTGACCGGAAGTCAAGTAGAGCCTCCTTTACTTTGGCTAAGTAGGCGATCATAGTCCATTCGCAGGCTTCGTATTCGTCTGTAACCTGATTGACCATGAGATGGGAATCGTTGCAGATGATGTGTTTTGCTCTTCCCTCTTGGGCCAGGGCTAGCCCGACTATCAATGCCTCGTACTCTGCCTCATTGTTGGATGCCGCGAACTCGAAGCGTAGTGCGTACTCCAATTTTGTGCCACTCGGACCGTGAAGAGCTACTCTAGCTCCGTTGCCCTATTCGATTTTATGAGCCATCTACGTGAAGGATCCAGGGCTCTTCATCCCAATTCGCGCTTGGCCTAATCAGGAGAGATACCGAACTGGGTGTGACCTCACAAAGCTTGGACTCAACCGGCCTAGGAGCACTGAGCTCACCTGGACTGGGGGCTTTGTGCTTAACTGGGTTAGGGACTTCGGAGCTGAATGTGCATTCCGCAACAAAACCCGCCAAGGCTTGGGCCTTGATAGAAGTTCGCGGCTTGAACTGGAGGTCGTACTCACTGAGCTCGATGGCCCACTTAGTCAATCAACCAAAGACCTCGAGCCTGAATAACACTTGTCTTAGGGGTTTGTCGGTGAGGACGATAATGGTATGGGCTTGGAAGTATGGGTAGAGCTTGCGGGCTGCAATGACCAATGCGTAGGCTAGTTTTTCTATCTCCGGGTATCTCGTCTCTACTCCCTGCAATACCTTACTAACATAGTAGATGGGTCGTTGGATCCGATCTACTACCTTTATTAGTACCGAGCTGACCACTTCGTCACTTGTTGAGAGATACTGCTCTAGGACATCGCCCTCTTCGGGCTGGGTCAAAACTGGGATATCGGCGAGGTACCTTTTGAGCTCATCAAATGCAAGCTAGCAACCCGGGTTCCCTTCGAACCCTTTGCTTTTTATTGCCTTAAAGAAATCCAGACAGTGGTCTATCGATTTGGACATAAAACGACTTAGAGCGGCTATCCTGCCGTTCAACCTCTAAATCTCTTTTACTTTTCGGGGTGGTCTCATATCTAAGATGGCCTTTATTTTTTCCAATTGGCCTCAATACTGCGCCGGTCGACGATGTACCCTAAGACTTTACCCGAGATGACATAGAAGACACACTTGTTTGGGTTTAACTTCATGCTAAATTGGCATAGAATTTGAAAGACAGAATGCAAATCTTGTATTAATTCATGCGAAAATTGTGTCTTGATGACCATGTCATCTACATAACATTCTATCTTAGTGCCAATTAAGGGTTGAAACAACTTATTCACAAGCCTTTGAAAGGTTGCCCCAGCATTTTTCAGTCCGAACGGCATAACCTTGTAACAGTATAGGCCGAACTCGGTTATGAAGGTGGTCTTTTCCTCGTTGGTCGGGTCCATCCCGATTTGGTTGTGGCCCGAGTAGGCATCCTGGAAGCTTAGCAACTCGTGCCCTGAGGTCGCGTCCACTAGGCGGTCGATCCTAGGGAGGGGGAAGCAATCTTTTGGGCAAGCTCAGTTAAGGTCGGTGTAGTCAACACACATGCGCCACTTGCCGTTGGCCTTTTTCACCAGAATGGGATTAGCTACCCAGCTCGGGTAATGAACTTCCCTTATGAAGTCTGCTGTGAGGAGCTTCCCGACCTCCTCGTTGACTGCCCTCCGTCGTTATGGGGCTAGGTTACGTTTCTTCTGTCTAATGGGCCTAACTACAGGGCCTGTATTGAGTTTGTGAATAATGAGGTTAGGGTCTATGCCGGGCATTTCTGCTGCGGACCAAGCGAAAACATCTAAGTTATTGAGTAAGAAGCATACAAGCATACCAAATCGGATCGCAAGGGCTCCTCCAAGGAAGCGCCGACCTGAAGTGTTCGGGTCAGGTCCTCTGCCGAGACAAGGATGGGAACGGTCTCCTCCGTGGGCGCAGCTCGTGCCTCGTTCTATTCCATGGGCCGCTCCAGCTCGATCTCACTGTCCACCTTAGCCTTTCCCTTGAGGGCGGCAATGTAGCACTTGCGGAACTCAAGCTAGTTGACCCGCACTACCCCAATGCCGAAGTCTATGGGGAACTTCACGGCTAAATAGTAAGTGGACACCACAACCCTTAAAGCATGGGTGATTGGTCGACCTACTATGGCGTTGTATGGGGAGGGGGACGCAACAACCAAGAAGTCGTGCTTGAGTCTTACCGTGCTAGGTCACGTGCCTACTTCCACAGGTACTGTAACCTTTCCTAGGGGCCTGACTTCTTCTCTGCTGAAACCGACCAGTGGGGTATTCGCGGGCTTTAAGTCACTCTCTTGGAACTGGAGTTTCGAAAGCCACTTTGAAAAGGATGTCTGCCGAACTGCCGGAGTCGACAAGTACACGTCAGACATCAAAATCATTGATTTTTACCTTTATGACCAGCGCGCCGTCGTGGGGATAGTGAACCCCGCGTGTGTCATCCTCGGTGAAGAATATGGGATCTTCTATCCTCGGCCACTTTGGGGGATTCTATTCTTCTCTGGCGGCCTCACGGGTTGATGTCCGAGCTACTGCCGAGGTGCAACCCGCTACAATCGATCCTCCAATGATCACATGGATCGTTCCCCGAACTGGCCTTTCCTCCGGGGGCTGCTTCTGTGACTGCTCTACTGGCCGATTGTTGGACTCGGGGGTATCCCTACTTCGCTCCCCCTACTAACTTGCCTTATTATTATTATTATTATTACCATTATTCTGTACAAAGTTTCTTAGGTATCCGCGAAGAATGAGTTCCTCTATTTCGTCGCGGAGATTCTTACAGTGTTCGGTACTATGATCGTGGTCTCTATGAAAGCTGCAATACATGTTTCTATTCCTCTCATTCGGGTTTTCTTTCAGACGGGGTGGCCACTTTATATACACTGCGTCCTTGATCGTCATCAGGATCTCAGCCCGCTTCGCGTTCAAGGGTGTGTAATCAGCTCGATCTGCCGCAAAAGCTCGAAACGGCTGACATGGCTTCGCCCCTCGAGCTGGGTCTTTCTTCCTCCTGTCATCTTGGTGGGGAGGCTTGCTTTCCCTCTTCCTTTTTTTCAAACCCGCCCTCAGCTCTTTGGTTGATCTCTTCCTCCGTTCTTATGAACCTGTCCGCGAGCTTGAGGAATTCTACTATGGTCGCGAGCTGGTTGACCACCATGTGCCATTTGAATTCCTTGTGTGTCACACCCTTGTTGGACGAGGCGAGTTGTACTGCGGGGTCTAGGCATGGTATCTGTAAGCATGCATCGTTAAAGCACTTGATATAGCCTCGGATGGACTCCCCTTTCTTCTGGACTATGCCGAGGAGGCTCTCCTCAGTTCGGGGGCACCGCTTGCACAAACTGGGTCCATCTCCTGATCGACCCGGGGGCCAAGTTTCTATACCAGGTGCAGGCCACTCCCCTGAAGGTGGTAGTGAAGGCCACACAAATGCAAGATTTGTTGGCCCTCGCCAGGTGCATCTGGGACTGGAAAGCATCAACATGATCACTCGGGTCAAAGGAACCATCATATTTGTCTAGCGGGGGGAGTTTAAAATCCTTGGGCATGGGTATAGTGAGGAGTTCTGATGATAGGGGGAAGGGACCGAAAGAATAGGAGCAACCTTTACCTCGTCTGAGCTTGCTTCCTCTTTATCTCTGAGCTCGGGAAGGATGCGGGTGGTAGTTCGGCGACTTCGTCGGTGCCTTCGCTGCTACTTGGAGGGTCCGGTATTGGCGCTGCTCGCTTCGGTGTTGCTGAGCTCAATGGGCCCAAACTGCTGGTGGTAGTCTGCGGCCAAGGCGCCGAACTGGTTTTCTGCCAGGGGAGCCCGAACTTAGAGCGCCGAGGTGATGCTGACTTGATTGGCCGGGAGGTTCCCGATACGTCAGCGTGCTGCAAAGCGGAGGTAGTTAGCCTTTCTCTCCTGCCAGGGGATGAGGCTTGGCTTCTAGAGGGGTTCTGAGCCTGGCAAGCTTCTCCTCGGTGAAGGCGCTCCCCCTAAGGGGAGGGTTTGACTTGCTTGACAGTAGGGTGCCGAGGTGGGAGCTGTGGTTGGCTCTGAGGCAGTTGGGGGAACTGCTATTGGTAGTGGTACTGAGAGACATGATGTAGTATCTGTTGCTGGTAGAGTTGGTGTTGCTGAAGTTGCTCCATTTGGGCTTGCATGGCCCGCATGCATTGCATCAAATCATCAAGTTAGTTCTGGCTAGTTGTCGGGGGGACAATGGTTGGTTCAGCGAAGGTTGTCTCGACAGAGGGGGGAAGGGGAACATTCACAAGTGCCACTGTTCGTGGCACATTCAGGCTAGGGATTCCGTCCACCGAGAGGGGGATGGTGAACTGCCCGATGCAGACAGTGGGGAGCTGAGGGTGTTCCCCGACGGCATTCAGGTCAGCATTACGTCTATCATTGTCGGAAGAAGCCATGAATGCTAAGTTTCTTTCTTTAGAAAAGAGCTAGAGATTGGAGGGAGGCTTTTTGTAGCATTCTCACAGACGGCACCAAATGCATGATCCGGTCAGTCCTAGCTGTCGGTAATCTTGCCTCTGAGGGAGCAGGAGATGCCTGAAACAGGGAGGAAACAAGAGATTCCGGGGGAAGAACCCAGCGGGAATGCTTCGATGCTCAAGTTAGTACAAGGCAAGGAAAATAAGAGATTCTAAGACTAGAAGGCACAAAATATCACTTACCCTTACTCTGAGGGAAGAGGGCCTTTTATAAGCCCCCTGCTGCACTCACTCCCAGGCTTCTGTCGGGTCAGGTGTAACCGCCTCTATGGGGGTGGCAGGCATAACCACCATTGTCCTCTATGTCAGGGCCATCTTTGCAATAGCTGAGATGGCGGTAGCGGGTGGCCGTGGGAGTGCGGTTGTCATGTGTCAAATCACTTATCAGTCAGGCGTGCTGCCTCAGGGTACGGACCTCTTTGTCAGGTATGGTTGCAGTTATACGACCTGGAGTCGTGGTGCCAAAGTGGTGCACGGGGGAAAGTCTTGAGTTCGGACAGGAGTATGGCCCACTGTCCTGAGGTGTCGGGTGTGGCCCAGACTGACCCGAGGTGGGTTAGCCTGGGTTTTTCCCTTCACGGGTTTCCTTGCTAGCCTCGGGATTTCTAGGGAGAGTTCGGGCTTCACCTCCCAGGAAGTGTGGGTTCCTTTTGGGGAGCTCGGGGCTTCTTCCTTGGGAGTTCGGGCTTTTTTCTGCAGGAACTCGGGAAACTCGGGACTCTTCTTGGGATATGGTTGTCGCTGTGCCGAACTGGCGCTCGAACCAGGCCATACCTCGTTTCTTCCACGTGTCGCACAGCCAAGTAATCGGACCAAATCTACCTCCATCAATACCCATTTAAACGGACTCATGAACTCATGTTTCAAAAGTATAGATTCTGAAAAATTCAGTATTGAACCATTACAAACATTGATACTCTACATTTAATCGTGTTTCAGTCAACACCTCTAACATTAATGCACAACTACTAAATTTCGAAGTTAAAGTGTGTTTGGGCGAATGGGGTAATAGGATGGATGACCTCCCAGAAACGTGGTATTGTACCTTATTTTTAATTAATATATGCTGATCAAAAGAACAAATTAATAGAACAAATCACCTATTTGGATGTATTAATAAATCTTCATTCTAATAAAGTTTTTCTAGGACAAACAGGATTGTAAAAACTTTAAATATTATGCCAACACTTACTGTCAAGACGATTAATGAGGGATGTATTTGCATATTCATTCGAAACATGAAAGAGAGGTTTTTGTAGGGATCAAAGTACAATGGAGGTTTAAATAATTTTCCCATTTTCTTCCATATAACTATTCAGTTTTATGTTATAAAATTCTCTAGGGATTTCCCCTTGGCAAACAATCTTGTACAGATGGATGATTAATTGATTCACAATGTCTTATACACAGTTAGAAAGGTAAATGACCCAACAGTACTTCATTTAATTCATTCTTCAAATTAAAGAAAAAAAAAGAATTTCCTTTTCAACAGCTAAATCATTTGGAAATTAAGGAGGTCTTATATGTATGGTGAGGGATAAAGCTGGTGGAAAGCTTTCCATGGCTAACTTTACCTATAAAGCAGCCAATAACATAATGGGTGAAAAGATGGAGGACTGTAAAAGAATACACAATTCAAGCAAGAGAAGCCCTGTGATATGGACAATCTGGATTCTTTCAATGGCTAAAAAGAGAGAAAATAATATGAAAGTGAAGTTAGCCTTGGGATATTTGGGTGCACCCAGTAAAGATTAAGTGGACATTCTGCAAATTGAATGCTTAGAATTTCAGGTACTGATAACATTGAAGTCATGGTGGGTTTTTAGCCTCTATGGTTTTCAAATTTGAAAGGGTTTAGCTGCTTTTCCCTGATAAAACAAACCCTACATTGGTTGCATTAAATCTGTGATGACAGAAAAATCCCCAATACACACCTCAACTGAACTCAAAGCCATCTATTGTCTATATGGATGAGCACATGAATCTTATTCCACCATTCTTCAATCACATGTCAAGTCCATTCTTTTTTTCTGGCAACCTCATCCCATATTCCTCCTTTGTAATTATGAGTTGTGTTCCTATTTTTTTATTCAAAATTTGTACTTTTTTGTCACTTTTATATTCATTGTCTGTGCAAATTCTTCTTCTCAAAAACTGATACAAAATTTGCACCATCTTTCAATTCTTTCTCATATAAATGGAACCACATCATCGAGTAAACCAGAATTTACACTCAGCCCTTTTGCAATATTCTCATGTATCTATAACAATGCAAATGAAATTTGTACTGCAACCAAACGTAGCCTAAATGTCTAATTCCTTAATTTCTGTCTAGTATCTACTACTAATCCATCTTAGCAATAATGGATGTTTTTCAATTGTCAATATTTTATTTCATTCATTCTACTCAGTCATATATAAAAGTTTCCCTTGCCAATTTAGATGATATATCAAGGCCCATTTAGGGGTGCTTCTCCAATTTGCTTTTTGTGGCTTTTCACACCGAGAAAGTAAAAAGCCAGCCAAAATTTTATTTGGTGAAAAAGTCAGAAACAAGTTTTGTTTTTTGTTTTTTGTTTTTTTTTTTTTTTTGTGTTAAAATAAGCCCATTTGAAAATGTGGAAAAAAAGAAACTTCATTTATCTTTTCACATTTGAAAGAAAGAATTTTTAACAAAAATGTTGGTGACCAGTCAAACACTAAATACGCACTTTTTAAAAACCCCATTTCAAAAAAAAAGGTGGCATTTCATAAGCCCATTTAGGCCAAAAGCCACTCCCAAACATGGCCTAATTACATCTACTACAGTAATATTGAGGAAATGTTCACATAATGACACATAAAAATGGTCTAATCTATGTCTATACTACTATAAAAAGTGTAAATGAATGAAACTTTTGTTTGACTAAAATACCCTAATTTTTTAATCTGGTCTCTCTCTACTTATAAGGACAGAAGTGTAATTTTAACAATCACTTTTCTCCCCATTACTTCTATTTTTGAATTTGGTCTCTTTTTTATTGTGAAGGCACAAAATATAATTTGAACTACTATTCTCCTCATTTAATTCACTCATTAAGTCTTATATTTAGAGTTAATTAACTCTCATTCTTTCATTAAATCTTATATTGACCAATCATATTATCTATATCTATACTACTATTAAAAGTGTGAATGATAGTATAAAACTTTTGTTTGACTAAAATACCTCAAATTTTGACTTTGATCCCTCTCTAATTATAAGGACAGAAATGTAATTGAACAATCATTTTTCTCTTCATTCAAACCATTATTACTATGTCTTATATTTAAGGTATTAATTCCCATTAACATTGATTGAGTTCTATTCATGACTAGAATATCCTTAATTTTGAATTTGGTCCCTCTTTATTGTGAGGGTACAAAATGTAATTTGATCTACTACATTTCTCCTCATTCAACTCCCTCATTAAGTCTTATATTTAGAGCATTAACTCCCATTCTTTCATTGAATCCTATAATAATTAATCATATTAAAGAAATTAGTGTGACATAATAATTATTTTTAAGGCAAATGACTTAAACTTCCCCTAATCTATATCTATTCTACTTTAAAAAGCACAAATGACCTCAAGAATATTTCTGAAATCTTTTAAGGACAAAATGTACCACTCTATATTTAAATTTATTGATAAAAGAAAGAGGACAAATAGAGTAATCAGTTATTGATATTAAATGAGTTAAAAAGAAGTAATTTAAAGATATTCAGTGCATTCAATTCTCTCTCATTAAATCCAACATTTAAGTTATTAACTTGCATTCATGCTCATTGAATCATGTATTTAAGTCATTTTTGTTTCTTCTCATCATTAAGTTCTATTAATTGAATCCTTACTTAATAAATTAATAATTCCAATAATATAAAATCTTATACTTTTAAAATCTACCTAAAAAAAATAGTGTTTTCATCTAAGTGGTGGTAAGAAATTAAATCATTTTGGGTCAAATGGGTTAATCCATGTTGCCACGATTTAATAATAAAATGAAAAAATAGAAATTAAAAAAACTATGAATATTTTTAGCATACATATTAAACAATAATAAGTATGATAAATAAGAAACAATTTTATTAATGATGGAAATGGAATGTAAAATTTAAAACCAATTGAAAATAAAAATATTTTCCTATTCTCTCTTATTAAATCCTATATTTAAAATATATTTTTCTCATAATTAAATCCACAATATTAATTTTAATAGTATAAAAATAAATATTTTGAAAAGTAATTTGAAAACAAAACCATTTTCTTCTTTCCCAGTGGTGGGCAAGCAATTTGTCCATTTAGGGTCAAATGGATTAATAAATAATGTCATAATTAAATAATAACTTTGAAATGTAAGAAGTATTTTTATTAATGATGAAATTGGAATGCCAAATTCAAAATATACCTAGAAATGAAATGATGCCATAGTCAAATAATAAAACTTTTAATAAAAGAAAATATAAAGAATTGCAAAAATAAAATAAAAAAAGATAGAAAAATTTTGGGCACATATCCAATGTTATATTTATAAAAAATAAAATATCGGTACATCTCTAATATTATGCATTCATTATATTGAACAAAAATAAATTCCACACATAAGAAATATTTTTATTAATGATGAAAATGTAATACAGACTTTAATGTCAACCTAGAAATTAAACTATTTTTCTTTTTAGATGGTGGGTTAGTGGTTTGAGTCAAATGATACCATAGACAAACAAAAATTAAGTGTGATAAGTAAAAAATATTTTATATAATGTAGATAAAATATATTATTTAAAGAAAAAATTATAGTCAAAGTCGGTTATAGATCTAAAATTAGGTTTCAAGTTGGTCAAGAAACCAACAAAACTCTAACAACCAACTCTACATTTCAAATTATAAAAAAACCCTGCCATGTCATCAAAGGCTTATGTGGTTGTTGCCAACATAGGACTCTTAATCCATGTTGAACACAACAAAAGACTATACCAAAAATAGGTTTTTAGTTTCTCTCTCACTCCCTCTGTCTCCCGATTTTCCTCCCTTCTCTCTCATAGTCTCATTCTCGCACTCATCTCTCGATCTCCCGCTCCCTCTGTCTCTCCCACTCTCTCAACTTTAGTCTATAGCCAAATCAAAACCTCCCTCTTTCTCTCTCTATTGTTTTCCCTCAATCTCTCACGTTCTTCTCCCTCACTCTCCCTCTCGATCAATATCTCCCTCTCCCTCAATCTCTGTCATTCTCCAATTGGTGTAAATTTCATAGCCAAGAGTTTCTTGTGAATTTTTATCAAATTGGTTTAATGATTTTTGAACCATCCAAAGTTGGTCTCATGTTCTTTTATATGATCTGATTAATGCCATATAAGTGTGTAAGAAAAAAAAAATGAGAGAGGGAGTGGAAGAGAAAGTGAGGGAAAACGACAGAAATTAAGAGATAATGAGAAATCGATTGAGAAAGAGAATGAGAGAGATAGAGAGAAAATGATAGGTAGAGAGAGAATGAAAATTTTGATATAAAGAACGTAAATGCAGAAACCAAAAATCATTTTTATTTATTTTCAAATCACATATTTATTGAGCAAATAAAGATGATTATGAGTGAGAGAGTGTGAGGGAGGTTGAGAGAGAGAGAGAGAGAGAGACTAAAAACTTTTTTCTTATTTTTCCAATCACCCAACATTAAAGGGTAAATTCAGTATAAGCTTGTTGTTGTGTCCAACATGGATTAAGAGTCCCATGTTGGCAACAACCACATAAACCTCTGATGGCATAGCGACGGTTTTTATAACTTGAAATTTAGAGTCAGTTGTCAAAGTTTTGTTGGTTTACGGACTAACTTGTAAACTAATTATAAATGTACAACCTTCTTCGACTATAATTTTTCCTAATTTAAAACTAATCCAAAAGAAAAGCTATTTTCTTATTTATACGGTGGGTCAATGATCCAACTTTTTAAAGAAACCCATGATATCATAATTGAATAATAAATATTTAAGTTTATTTTTAATCATATTATTACTTTTATTAATTTTCAATTTCTATCTTAACTATGATATATCTAAAATTCAAGTAGTTAATATGAAAAAAAAAATCTGATCACGTGCAACACATGTGCTTAATTACTAATATTCCTAAATATTGAAACATTTCCTCACTTTTCAAATTGGACCTAAACCTCCCCTCTCAGATTTGCAAATCGTATTCTAACAGAGAAAGTAAGCATACCCTGAGTTAAATTAGGGATTAAATAAATTTGTAATCAATTTAGCTTTTTTAGAGGAAAAAAAAAAACTATCATCCTTAACCTTGGAATAGTCAAAACTTGACTGCCTCTTCATATGACTGCTACATTGCTTCCAATGAAGCTCTGGTAACGTCTATATATGTGTTTAGATGTGTTTTTCTTCTCTTTGAAACTCATCCTTTGGTCAAAATGTTGACCAAATCAACAAATAGTAGCACTTTACTTCTTTCTGTTAAGCAATTGTATACCACAGAAATATTATTATTTGGAGAAAATCCATAGCAAAGATCAAGTGGGTCAGAGCTTTGTTTCACATGAGTGGAGACCCACCATTGCTAGTTAGGTCCAAATCCAGCAATTGGGTAATCCCAATAATTCAATTTGATCCCCCCAACCCCGAGCATTGGAATCTACTCTAAGATTTATGTAAGCCATGAATGACTATCAACTAATTTTCTTACTATTTAATAAAATAAATCTTAAGTATAAAATCTGAATCAAACACCAATTGGAAGGAATTCTATGTGAATCTATCCTTAGAAAGTTAGAATTTTAAAACATTTTCAATTCTCCGCACTTTGTTTTGATAAGAAATGTTCATTAGAAGATGCCTCATGTTTAATCTAGAATTCATGAATATAATACAGACCTGTAGATGGCTTTTGAATTCATTGTTCGTAAGTCCGTCTACCTTCATCACTTTCCTAATCTGCTTAGCCATTGCAGCTAATAGTAAATGAATTAAACATTCAATGTATCAATTGCTATAGGTTTGGTTTTATCACTAGATAAAATATCAGTTTGTAGGGTGTTCACGATTCGGTTTGGTGTGGTTTGGAGAAGATTTCAGACCAAACTAGTAAATTATGGTTTGAAATTTTTTTAAATCGAAATAAACTGTTTTATTACAGTTTGATGCGGTTTTTAATACGGTTTGGAGACATTGGACCATTCTATGATTCTTTTGGGCTAAACCCAATGAAAAAGTCCAAATAGTTCCCCTAAAAATTAAAACTTAAAATTTGTATTTATGCATTCCATTTAGATATATTATATATAATATTTATATATCATTATATTCATAATATATATCTATATATATATATATATATATATATATATGTGTGTGTGTGTGTATGTATGTGTATATGTATATGTATAAAATTTTGGTTTATGGTTTACGGTTTATGGTTTGGTTCGATTTATAAAATTCAATAAATCAAATCAAAACCGCAAACCGCAATTTAAAAAATTCTCAAACTGAACTAAATCGTTTATAGGTATAAATCAAACCAAACCACAAATTCAGTTTGACTCGATCAGGTTTTGCGGTTTGAACCATATAATGAACACCCCTACCAGTTTCAATGGTGGGTTAGATGCCAGTGACCAGAATCTATTTAAGGATGCCTTTTTCCCAGTAAGGAGAGGTTTTTGTCTATGTAAGGCAATCTATTAAGCAAAGGATAATAAAGGGAAAATTGAAATTTTCAAAAAACTTAAAAAGAATATGGTGTACATGGATGAAGAGTTAACAAATGGGAGATTTTTGTCTACTAATGTCATCTAAGAAGGGAAGTCTATGTCCAATTTGAAAATTGAAGGCATTTTTCAGTATTTAGGTGCAATATCAAGGGAGGTTTAAGCCTTTTACCCTATTTTTATTGATGATAGAAATAAAATACAAATTTAGGGTCCTTTTGATTCATAGTCAGAATCAAAATCGGAATCTGAATGGTCTATTCCTTACACCTGTTTGGTTCAGTCTGGAATCGGAATTGGATGGAATTGATTTTCATTCCCAATGGAGGGAGAATGAATGGCCACTCTAATTCCAAGTCCGATTCCAGACCCCTATTCCCACAAACCAAAGGGTCCCTTAAAATCAATCCAAAAATGGAGTTGTTTTCCTTTTTGGTGACGAGTCAACAATTCAACCTTTTGGGTAAATGTATCAACCCTTGATGTCATAATTAAATAATAATAATTAATAATTAAAAAAGATGAAAATACACTAAAGTATAAAAATACAAAAAAAAAATTGTAGAAAACATTTGAGGACATCTCTAATATTGTATTTTCATCATATTAAACAAAAATAAGTGTGACAAATAAAAATAATTTTTATAGACAAAAATATAAAAATTTTGAAAATGTATTATTTACTAACATCATCATAAAAAAATTGCTACGTGAAAAACACGTACACACTTACTACTCATACACTAAAGGAAAGTTACTTAAATTATTCCTATATTTTCCAAACTCATACATGTATGTTTATGGCCTTTATACTGCCAATGGGTCGGTTCTTCCCAACTACCCAAACCAAACCAAATTGATTATGTTGATCTGGTTCCATGCTTTTGTGATGATTAATAATTGGACTAATTCCGATTCTAACCAATTATTTTATTAAATATATAAGGTTTTCGTAATTTTGTTTATAATTTTTAGTATATTTTATGTCTGAAATGGTAAATTCGATATATAATATATATAAGACAATATTAATTAAAAACATTAAATTTATTAACATATAAATAATTTAATATTTTACTATTATTTTTATTAAGGCGATATTATCAAATTTTAAGTTCTAACTTATTATTTAAATAAATAAATATAGTGTTCGGTATAGTTGGGTCTATTTGGTCTACGTCCAAGTATTAACCAGATGGTTCTGGGGAAAAACTTTTGGTTGTATCCCATTTTCCTTTGGCCAAAAAGACAAACAAGGGCATGAATGGGTCAATCCCAGGCAATAAAATCCGACCCGTTGATAGCCCTATTTATACCCTTTAATAATTTTTTTTTAAGGCTGCATTTGTTTTAGGTGTAAATTCAGCTTTACACCGATAGAAAATGTTACTAGCCCTTTCAGAAGAGAAAAGAAGTGACATTTACTTATTAGCCCTTTCAGAAGCATGGTTTCAAAGTTCAAACTGGGTGGTGCTTGAGGGGAATATCAAGCACCACCCAGTCTGCATTTGTTTTGGCCAAAGGAAAATGGGAGACAATTACTAGCCCTTTCAGGCACCACCCAGTCTACTAGTAGCATTGACCTCAACTTTGAACCATGCTTCTGAAAGAACCATGCTCCAAAAGACTCCAAACCTAGTAGCATTGACCTCAGAAAGAGAACAGAAGTGACATTTACTATTTAATTTTTCCACTAAAATGAAGACAATGAATCTCCTCTTACATTGTGCAATAAATAAAATTAAATAGATTAATAGGTTTGGTTGAGTTTAATCATAACAGTAGATGAAGAAGGAACACTTTTTGCAAAGCTTACTTTATGAAATACCATGTGTAATTACTTGGTTGGATCTGATGAAACAAAAATAAGTCTGTATCAGTCCCTATAATTAATAGGCTTGTCTCTGAACTGAATGGCTTTTTGCTTTGTTTTCTAATGTATAAAATAATTAAATAAGCGGAGTAGATCAGTAGACACGGACAGGTGGGATGAAGCCCAAACATTTTAATTGGAAAACGTTTTTAGTTCGATTTGTTTATGATTCTGTAGCAGTTCATCTGATTGTAGTTGGAGTAGTGATGCTCGTGTGACTTCTGTGATATTGTTCTTTGTCTGGTAAGCTTCAGCCTTTTCTCTTGCTTTTATGTCCTGTTCTGTTTTTGGACTAATGTCAAGAGTCAGAAGGAAAGTGGGTTCTGTTTCTTTTGATGGCGATGGCGGTGGTGCTATGGTTGCTAAATTCTGCAATTTCATCGTAGAAATCGTCTAACTTTCTGTCAGGATTGAGAATTTGTTATTTTATGAATTATGGGTTGGAACAAGTTGATGTATAAACTGAAATCTGATATCTGAAAAGCAGAGTTGCAGAAATAATACTCTTTTTATTGATATGATATCTAAAAACAGTGAATTAGCTTTTCTGCTTTTTAGAACCACTGTAATATTAAAAGAATAAAAGAAGGCATTTTACTTCTTATGAGTCATTTGAAAGACTGAAACACATCTGAATGCATTCAATGCATGAATGGGTCGCCTCTTACCTCAAATCATCCTTATTATCATTTTTCAGAAGCATGGTTCAAAGTTCAAAGTTCAAACATTAACAGAAACGAGACTTAACTTCTGAAAAGCAAATTTTTCGATATCAAACTCCATCTCAGCATTATCAAGCACCACCCAGTCTGTAATACTTGGGTCCAAAGTGGGATCTTGCAATGTTTCTATAAGGGGACAAGATGCTTTATGGAGCTTAATGCTGGCCTAGGAAAAGGTCGAATGAACTATAAAGCAAGGGAGAGTGAAGCAATACATTTTGTTTAGGCTGAGTTTGTTTGCAGTGTAATAAACTTTATTCACTTTAAGTCGATAATCGATGTAAATGTTTACATTCATAATCACACTTTTCATATTAAAAGTACAAGGAGGAGGACTGCCCAAAAGACATACGTCAAATGTGCCTTTGTTCTAATACTCACCCTTTACTGGAACAGTAATTAATGGAGAAAGGTTTCTCCAGTTGACCCATTAATTTTTGTTAGTTCAAAAAACAAGTAATAATTTTCCTGTTTATAGGATCATAAGCAGACAGACATGAGACCACCACCACCCTGAGAAGCCCTGCTAGGTTATGAATTATGATGAATTTAGGCTTGAATTTAGGAATAATTGGCACTTTAGTAGGTGTTTGGCATTGGTGCTGGGTATGTCTGGGTTGTAAGCACATTGTCATATATAGGCTGTTTTTTGGAAAATAGCACTGGTTACCATTACTATAGAACCATTTTCAGCATTGATCATATTACCTAACATCCAAAATGATGTCACATTGATACCACATCATTCTATTGTTGGCAGTAAAAGACTATTTTTTGAGAAAACATAGAATTTGGTGTTGTTTCAGACCACACTTTCCCAACTTCCATGACGTGCTGAAGCAATGTTTTTTTTTTTATATAGAAAAATAAAACCAAATTAGAGACCGTTTTCTGAAACACCGCTTTTTCTGATATGACACCTACATGGTTCCGCGTTTTCTGAAAAATGGCAACAATGCCAAACACCGCCTTAGATATTGACTTGATTGTTGACACCTGAGGACAAAAAAGGGGCATCTGAATCTGATCACCCAAGGAATGATATTCCAGGCAAGCAAGATGGTTAATGCAGAACATTTTAGATAAATCCAACACTCTTAGTTATCTCTCTCTCTCTCATATTTCTATTCAGAGATAATCATCCCTGCAGGGTTCCAGACATGAAGTTTTCAGGATTTTATTACATGGTGCTCTCACAGTCTCACCTCTCATTGTGGGAATGGAGGATCACCTTTGTCTGTAGCGCGAACAAAACAAGAGTTGCACGAAACCATTTCTTGAAATAAAAATGGAACGCCCGGTAAAGAAAATATTCACAATAAAAGAAAAGACCCACGCCCGGTGGGACTCGAACCCACAATCGCCTGATTAGAAGTCAGACGCCTTATCCATTAGGCCACGGGCGCTAGCTGTGATAAACTCTCTAAGATAGATAAGATAGATATTTCAATGACTTAACCCGGCCGCATATAAACGGAAAATTATAGGTACACACGATGCAGGATTCCGAATTCCAGCTTACTATTAGCCCTCTCCCCTTAGCATCAATTCACGGTCAAGATGCATTCTCCCTGTACTTTAGGGCTATAAAATTCTGATATGGGCTGATTGATCATTCTCCCTACTATGAAATTATCATTCAAACTTTATCCCAACCATCATGTTTATCATTCCGTTCCATTTAATATCATATCCATTATTAACAAAAAAATAATAATCAGACTAAGATTTTAATTGGATTGAACGAGGTAGGATCGGTGTTTTCAACTTGTGATTGATAAAGTCAATTGAATCATTCAAATGGTCATCTAGTTAAGATTTTGGATTTGGTTTTAGTAAAATCCAAAAAATGATAAAAAAATCATTTAATTACTCAAAAATCATTCGATTCGATAACTAGGTTATGGGTTGTACACTAAATACATATATATATATATATATGCAAATTTTGGGAAGCCATAATTTTGCATTCTGATGTTTGATTGAGATGATCTTTTGTTTATTTTGGATAATTTTTCGATACATATGCATCCCAAGGTGTTGTACACACCTTGCCCCATTATTTAGTCAAAAAATACATTTTTTGGCCTCAAATCACAATTTTTAATATTCTTTTATAAATAAAATTTAAAAATTGATTTAAAAACATATATTACATTCATACATATTGCTTATACACACCTATTTATCCATGCATACATATTGCTGACATGACACGATCTGACCCGTTTGATCCAAACAATCAAACCGATGATCAACGACCCAAAGATGTGTTATAAAGCATCCTTTTGGGAAATTGTCTAAAACTCACCATGACTTTTCAGCATTTTTCTTAAACTTATCATAACTTTTCAAATCGTCCAAAAAACCCCATGTGATTGACTTTTCATTTTCCAAAACTCACCATCCATAATAACACTGTTAGTATTCATTAACAGAAGTTGTCCAAATCAACACAAATGCAATTTTTTAACCAACCTTATTAAGCATATGGTTATGTCAACTTGGGGTTTTTATAGTTCAGTCCACCCCAGAAATCTGAACCCCACCGCACAGGTGGGGTGAATCCTGACCATGGATTGATGCCAAATCCATGGCCAGGATGCAATTTATAGGGGGGGCTATTAGTATACTAGGAGGGGATTGAAGTCTACTTATCCCATTTTTTTATTCAATACACCTTTGTTCTAATTGGCATATGATAGAAGTGGACATTGGACCACCATAGATCCTTTTTTGATCTCGGTTCTTGTTGCATTTGAAATTAAAAGGGATAATGTAACAATTGTGCAGATAGGGAGTGTCTGATGAGTTTGATTTCAATCAAAAACGTTCTTTTTTTATTTGAAGCTCCCTTTTTACTTAAATACGTAAAATGGGTAAAAAAAATTTTAGATTGAAGCATTTGAGATATATTTTTGTTGTTTTTTTATCAAAGTTTTGCTTTATTTTCCATTTACAACAAAACAAAGCGATAATTAAGTCTATTCCAACAAATCCGATTATAATAAATAAATTAATATACGTATATATATATATATATATCGTGTCAGATCTAAATTAATTCAGGACTGAGTGAAATCAATTTAGAACTGATACCCAAAAGGCCAAAACCGAGGTCGGTTCCAATTCCTGGCTGAAAAATGCGTAAATTTTAGGCAATCTCCCCATTCTTTCCATGTGATTTTATGGGCTTCAACACAGTCGGAAAATTAATTTTAAGTCTGACGACGAAAGATGCACGCCCAAAAACACCTTAAAAGACCAAAATCACGAATTTCAAAAAACCCCAAAACCCCAAATGGGGCTGTGGGGCTACTACACACCCCTATGGTCGCGGTGGCGGTGGCCGGTGGGATTCAATCCCAAGGCTCCAATACCACCAGCAGAGATCTTATTAACTAACCAATTGACACCTTTCGAAGCTTTTCCGTCTTTCCATGCAAATAACTGATAAATGTGCTTTTACGGTTTTACCAATCTGGTAGATTGATTCATTGACCAAACAGTCTTCATCTTTAAAAGCTCAATACATCCTTTTTCGCCATGTAGAATGTTGTCAAACTGCACCAAAATAATCAGGGTTCAGAAACCGTGTTACCCCTAAAATGGTAAGGGCTTGAATGAATCCAACCAAGATTTCAGTACTGCTAGGTTTCATCGAAGCCAGAAATGGGACACACACCTAAACTCTGGACTCTGGACTCTGGAGTGCAGATTCTCATTTAAAAAAGGAATAAAAGATTTCGACCAAGCATACAACTTGGATATGCCGCATTGCATTGCCACCACAAGTTTCAAATTTTGCATTAAATGATTGCCTCGGTATACACTCTTAATACAAGTGTTGCCCATTGGCTTATAATCTAGAACATGGGTTTGGTGCCTCAGATCAAGGCTCAGTGACCCACCACCATTTCATTTAAAACTGGGAAGAAAGCAGCGAAAGTAAATATAAATAAAATTCAAAAAAGATGGTGATCAAACAAATCAGCATCTAGTCTTCCAGTTCAATAATCTTCACAACTGAAGAATCGCCAACTTTCTGGCAGACAACAACACGATCATGCGACTTGATCACACCAGAAACCTTACCGTGATCTAGTGCAACCTTCAAAACCGACTCATTTGTTGCATTTGTCGACTCAGCCTACATGCAGAATCAAGGAGGTAAGAATCAGATATAATGAAAACCCTATTAATCCTAGGTAACAGATGATAGATGCGTATTTTTTCCACAGATGGATCATGGATGTATTATTTGACAACTCCTCAAGAAGCATGTTTTATACATATAATGAACTTACCGGATGTCGAGGATCTGCGAGCATGGGGAAAAGGCCTCTAACTACGAGTGATTGCCTTGCCTGCGCGGTTCTCATCAAAAAAAGCATGCATCAACTAGGATCACATTTAGGTGGGTTCAAAATCTGATACATATCATACAGTACACATCGTTGTATTGTGAAACTTTGAACCTTGAGTTTGATCCCATGTAAAAGGGGCAGAAAAACAATTAGGCCATCAAAAGAAAATCGTTGACTGATATTTTACAGATCAAAACCTTTTTCAACCCCCTTATTTTATAGATTGAAAATTTTCCTCCCTTGGTTTTGTGCAAAAATACGTCTTCCAGAATTTCTTGCATCTCATAGGGGAAAAAATCCCACCCCTCTAACATGGAAACAAAGACAGCCTAAAGAAAATAAAAGAAATTATGAATTTTTTTCCATGATGTCCGGTTAAATGTAAAAGCTCGGATATAAAACTTTTACTAATTGTTATCTAACAACAAAACTGCGCATTCATCAATTCGAGTGCAGTATCAATAACCTTTCAGCATTCCCTAGTCCAACCTTCTAAGAAATTTTGTTATTGGTGAACCACCAAAAAATGGAGACAATGATTTATCATCTCAAATTTCAACATTAATAAGAACATAAGAGCCAGTAAGAACATAATGTGCTTTACAATATCAGGGACAAGGAGAATACTACAAGGTGATAGACTATAGAAGGCAATTGAAGAAGCACCAATAACTGCATGTAATAATTGAAAATATCTAGTATACATGCTTCAGGATAGTATAGCACAGCTTTTATGGAAAGGGTTTCACGCAGTAAGGCCCACACTTGAGAACTCATTCAAAAGATCACAATTAAAGAAAGCTGAAACAAAGATAAAATGGTATTCGGCTAATCTTTACAAAAGTAGCTGCTGAAAATAAATTAGAAGATTGAATTGAATTTATTTTTACAATATATAAAAGGGACCTTTGTTTTTGGCCATGAAGAAATTGCAAAAAATGGGAAGACATCACTTCCCAATTTTCCCATTTTGAACTAAAGAACATCATGGATTCCAAAAGAATCTTCCAAAATGTTAGCAAATACTTAGTTCAGCACTAGAACCACTTCTGGAGCTACAAAAAGCAATCCTAACAAATGATTTTAGTGTGCTTTTTTTATAGGTAGCCATGAACTTTTCTAGTTACAGTAAAAGAATGTTAAGTATAGTGCAAGCAGATACACTCATAGGGCTAGCATTACTGTCTGCCCCCATGATTTTGTACATCTTGATTTTCCTAGTGATTTGAAATTATATTACTCATTTGGTAGAATAAAATGAAATTAATAAATTTCGGCTATTTAACCCAAGAGACATCTATAAGCAAAAAAAAAAAAATTAATGATTCTGGTATTTTATTAATTTCAGGTAAAATTAAAATTGTAGGAACTGAAATTTCAAGTAATTTTGCAAAATTTCAACAAAACTAAAAACCGTTTCTTTGATCTTTCTAGATCCAGTTCAAATACATACACCTTCACTCACCATATATTTGATTTGGTATCAGAAATATCCTTAACAAGTGTGATGCCACCATTATCAAACATAAAATAGAATAAGCAATCAATAAAAAGAACAGTTAGAAGAAATTATTATAGCTCCCTGTCATTTTTTCAGTAAGATAGCTCCCCTTCTTTGTTGCATTGTTTGGTATCTCTAGACTCTTCGTGGTTGAACAACAATGATGTCAGAAAGAAAATATAGTGATAAAAAAGAATATGGCACCAGTAAGGTAAAAAATGTTTTCTAACAAGCTGAAAGTAGAACTACTTCTACTTTAGAACTATTTGACTCAGTTAATGTAACCTACTAAAATTTATCACAACTTGCATTTTTTTATAACAATAATAATTGGATCAGCTAAATACCTCAAAGGCACCAGTAAAACTCCACTTTAGTTGATTTGTTTTGAGCCGAGGGATGACAACTGATATAACTGGCATTGTTGGCCTATACTTTGCAATCAATCTGCATAAAAATAATTTAGTGATCAATAAGTGTAATGTAAAACACATATTTGTTATTCTCTGGTGAGAAACCCACCTAAACCTAACTGCCTGAACAGCTAACCCCCCCCCACACACACACAAACACTGACACCACACACAGATAGGAATCTTTTGGTGAGGGAAGCAAGCTGTAGACTATCATTTAAGATTTCTAAATGAGCATGCACATGTATATTCCATATGAAGGGAGTACCTAGCAGCCCTTCCAGATGAAGTGAAGACAATAATAGCAGAAGCCTTCACCTTAATTGCCGCACGTACCTAGATGAACAACATTAATATTAGCACAATAAGAACCACTCCCACCAGGGAAAACTTCAGAGAAGCCATCAGTATTTAATGCGGAAGAGATGATTATAATAGAATTTAGATGGAAATACCGCAGAGGAAGCAATTGATTCCAAGTGAGTCATTGGTTCTCCAACATATTTGACAGTCTTCTTGAAATATAGGTCTTGGTTGAAAACCTTCTCTGCCTGAAACAATCAGCAAGAGAAAATAAATGAACCAAGGAAGTTGCCAACAAGTGATGAAAAGAATAGGAATAAAAAATTACAGCCGTGTGACGATACCATAGATATGTATATATTTTAATTCTGTGCATTGGCATGAGGAATCAAATATAAACCTACTGAGACTAAAGGCAACATATACAGAAATTATGCCTAAGCATGGAAATGTGCAATTAAACTTTTCAACTCAAAATAGAATTGCAACTTTTGTTCATTCCCAGCTGTTTCATCACAGCAATATGCTTTCACTTCACAAATGTAGTTTGCCAACTAGGGGTGTCAACGGTATTCAAAAATCCAATTTCGAATTCAAGATTCGATATCGAATAGAATTTGGATAATTCAAATATCTAATAGGTTAAATTCGGATATTCTATTCATACCGAATAGCTAATTGGATTCGAATTCGGATATGACCTGATGTGATTCGATAAATATCTGAATTCGATCGATTATTTAATTCTTATATAAAATAATTAAATGTTTTATATAATTTATATATATGATAATTAAATTATATAAATAATTTATATATTAATATACTTTATATAAAAAAATATATTTATTAATTACCTAAAATAATTAATTGGTCGAGTTAAACCGAATTCGAATATTAATTTCCAAATATCCGTCAGATATCAGATTTTCTAATCGGAATCGAATTTGGATATTGCCTAATTTGATTCAAATTCAATCCATTTACACCCCTATTGCCAACTAACAAAATAGATTATTTCTACACATTTATGCTGGCGATACCATAAAGAAACTATCTAGTAAAGTCATAACATACTAGGTCAATGAATGCAAAGAGAAACAGGTGATCGAACTCTTTTATTTACTTATTTTTTGAAACAGGTGATTGAACTCATTTTTTTATTGATGCAGGATTAAAAATTAGTTTATATAAAGATCAAACTGCATTCAACTATGAGCATTCTTTTTGGCGTTAAGCTATAATGAAGTAATGCAACATGCCAATCTTGGGAAATAGCAACAGTGACTAATATTTTTTCATCAGGCCTCCATAGACAAGACAACTAAAATATGGATATCAAGTATGCTTGCAATCTCATTTTCATTCATTTCCAAATTTCTTGCTTCTTTTTAATTATTGGTTGTAAGTTTTTCAAAGTCAGGCCCAAGATCTGAATCTCGACTGTCTCAAGCATCTTTACTTTCAAATTGATGGCAGAAGCAACTAAATACTCCACCCACAAAATGGATGTGTTTAGAAGTATCAAGTTAGAGGGCAGAGTAAGCAGTCTAGACCATGAAAGCCAAGCCCAATGGCATGAATATTGACAGTTTTAAATATATTTCCCAAGAAGTATTCAAACTCCAAAACTCTAATGACCAAAATAAAGTTCAGATTCTAGCAGCTTTAGGGAGTTTTCAGTACTGTGGACAAAGCCACAGATGGCTCATTTCGGTCTATGCCACACCCTTATTGGTGCTCTGAGATTGTAGCATGGACTGATCCACACTATACTGTGAATTGGTCCCCACTATCTCGCAATTTTATTATCCACGTTTAAATATCATGGATCAGTTCACACCATGGTATATCCAAACACTTTTATAAAGTATTGCAATAAATGACCAAATTTTTTTCTGACAAGGCATCCACACAACAGTGCAGAAAACCTACAAAAAGTGTGGTGTGGTTTCAACCACACCACAGTGGGGCCCAATGGATCAATCTGCACCATGCAATTTCTTGTCCACGATATTGAACACCCCCTTAGTTTGGCATGATAAACAGAACGTGTAAATCCAGAATCTAGTATCTAAAAGACTCACCTCAGCGCAAATTTTACCAACAATAGATATGGTCTCAACAGGATACAGTCCTCGCAGGGTTTCTGCACCTAGAAGGATCGCATCACTTCCTGTACCCATCAAAAAAATGGGGAAAAAAGTAGACAAATAAGCATATCTCTTTTTAATCAGTAACACAATATGAAAGTTCTAATCAAGGTAAGCTACTGATTTATAGAAGGTAAAAGAAAAATGACGATTTCAAGCAGTATCTCCCACTGGAGGATAGAACATACCATCCAAGACAGCATTTGCAACATCAGTTGCCTCTGCACGAGTTGGTCTCAGGTTATCAGTCATACTATCTACAACACGGGTAACCACTGCAGGCTTCCCAGCCATGTTGCATTTGTAGACAGCAGACTTTTGAAATAAGAACACCTACATAACTCATAAGGAGTAAGTACCAAATAGTCTTGTCGAATAAGCATAACAAGTTTTATTGATGCAAAGTCAAAGAAAGAAAAAAATAAAAAAATAAAAAAATAACTGTAAGAAGAAACATCCCCAACAACTATCAAGTGTCATTTATCTTTTCACTACCACTTATTGAGGAAATATCCACCATTATCTAGTTCAAAATTTTCTATCAGCTACCATGACACTTTCAATGCCCTTGACTCAAGACAGCAGGCTACAAGTTGGTACTATACCATACCCAGGATGCCAATCAATAGAAATTCCGTCCCATATAGTTTCATTAAATTTGACATTTGTGGAGCATAAGCACATTAAGCCATATCAGGCCTGGAAGAGAAGTCACTAATACCACAAAGACATTAACTTTAGATAAGTAAACCCTCTATTCTTTTTTTTTTCTTTTGAAGGGCTACACAATGAGGGGTAGCCCATCCCCCAACCCAGGTGCAAGCAGGATTCGATCCCAAGTCTCCACTATGACCAGCAGGAAACCTTACCACCCAGCTAGTTGGCACCTTGCAGTAAACCCTCTATTCTAAAGCTTGTGAAATCATTTAGAAAATTGAAGACAGCAATTCAGAATATTTCCTCCAAAAAGCAATCAGGAACAACAGAGAACCACTTAGAAACAAAGGTATCAAGCAATTTTTTTGTATGTGAAGCACAATTCACAGAAAGATACTTCAGCACATGTGCATATATTTCACATGCATGTAAAGGCGCACAAACACCATGCATATTTTTTGACATACATGCATATAAGCATTCATTCTGGACCAGTTAAGGACCATGAGACATCTCTGGTTAACTGAAAACTATGTTATGGATACAAGAACCTTATGTCGGGAAGTCAGGGAACCCCAAGCAATAGAATTCAGTGACTCACCAAACAACTTATTTTTTTATTTTGACTTTTATGATAGTATTTATTTAATATATAGATAATGCAATAACCAATGAGAAATGTATATAAATTAAATATTAAAAAGATAAATCAATAAAACACTAAATAATCAAAACAATTTATAATTGGTTATACTATATTCGTTTAGCCAACCCCATATAGTTGGGACAAGGATTAGATGATGAAGATGATGATGATGACGATGATATCATGATAGGTATTAAAAGTTCACAATTCATGTTCAAACATTAGCCCAAGGCTCCAAGATTCATAGACACATATGACAGGCACGATAAAGAAGAATTCCCTTTGGAATTTCACATTTGTACCCATGTCCACAAACATGACTCATGATTGTCTTTTCCAGAGTAGGCATTAAAGCATGTGCACTCATTAATCATTATGCCTTCTATGTTGGGTTAGTTGTGAATGTGTATGGAGATGCATGCATCCAAATAAATGTATTCCAGGACCCCCAAAACATCATTGAAAACTGATAACAATAAATAAGTCATTTGACGAAGTTCAGAATACTGGCCTTCTCAGGTGGAAGATCTATGCCCAGATTCCCACGAGAAAGAATAATGCCATCCGCTTCTTGAAGTATCTCATCAAAATGCTTTAAGCCCTGCAGGAAATAGAAGAAGACAGAGTTGCTCATTCACATTATCATACAAGTACTACTGTTTCCAAGAAATCTAATTATGCATGCAGCTCACCTCTACATTTTCAATTTTTGCAAAAATCTGAGTCTGTTGGAGGTCACCCAACTTAGAAAGAAAATCGCGGGCCTGTACCACAGCATCAGCAATACTATTACTAAATAAAACAACAAATTTGAGAAAGAATTAAGGTTAACTAATTGCACTAAACACTAAAATATAAAACTAATTATATCATAAATAAAGTGGATAATCTTAAAAAACTAAAATGGTTACAAACTGCAAAAAAAAAAAAAATCAAAAGATAACAATATGGCATGGACAAGGAAAACAAAACAGTCAAGAATACTTGGATAAGTCCTCACATGGCGAACATCCTCAGCATGACGGGTATATGACAAAGAAATGAAATCGATATTGTTTCGAACACCCCATGTGCTTATAACCTGAAATAGTCATCAAAATATCATAATATGTACTGGGTAAGAAACTTGAAGTAGACAGTTCAAAATTTACCATGTTTGAAAAATATTTGAATCAAACCCATAATATTTAGTGTGACTGCACCTTGCAAGTTTAAAAGGCAACTCATTGATCTGGGTATCACTTAAGGGTCCGTTTGGTTCGCAGTTGGAATCAGAATCGAAAACCTTCAGAATTGGAATGGTCTATTCCCCCCTCCGTTTGTTTCGGACTGGAATCAGAATCAGGGTTCGAATTGGCTGGAATGGATTCTCATTCCCAAGGGAGGGGGAGGTAATGGACATTCCCACAAATGGGGGAATGCCATTCAGCAGGAAAGGGAACCAGATTCCAATTCCGCCCAACCAACAGTTGGATCCGATTCCACCGATTCCAGACCCCTATTCCCACGAACAAAACCGCCCCTAAAGATCATTTTCTATAGACTGATTTTCTAATATGTCCCTACGCAATTTTGGTTCTTAGGGAAGAAATAAGCAAGTTTAGAGTTCCACATTCACTAAAAGACTGTTTGATAACAGCTGAAATGACTGAACTGAATGACTTATTACTTTGTCTTGTAATGGATAAATAGCTATATGATAAAATATTAGGATTACAGTGATCAAACCCAATGTGCCATTCAGCCATTAAGGAGTTCACAACACATTACCTACTTAATGATTTTATTCACTAAAAGACAGAGCAATGTCTTTCAGTCCAACCACTTCAACTGTTAACAAATCGTCCCAAATAAAAGTTGTCAGAGGATAAACCATAACATCGTGAGGCATCAGATGATTGATAATGTCCAGCCAAGTGAATGAATATAGCTTCCAAAAGGGCATCGCATTAGCTTCATAGTAGGAAAGAATGGAAAAAATAACTAAAACTTACTTCTTTGTCTTCATCAGTCAGGGTAGGCAGCTCGATACGAATTTGAGAAACATGCAATGTGAACAAAGACCCAGCCAGAGTAGCGGAGTTCTTAATCATGCAAACCACATCTTCTCCCTTAACTTCAGCTACCTGCAGTAAAATACATGAAATTTTATAACTTCAAGGGAAAAAATATTAGTCGTCCTTCAACCAACATATTTCAATGCCCAAGTTGGGCAAGTATACAAGGAATGATGCAATTTAGCAAATTCCAAATCACGAAACTCTAATAACATATGTCTTACCTCAAGCCAAACAGAAGTTGTTTCACTTCCTGTGAACAGGTATTGACCAATAAAAATGGTGTCACCTTTATTCACAGCCTGCATATTACCAAAATTGTGCTTAGAAAAATGAAATACAGTGATATCAACGTACAATTACCAAGGTAATATTGAATGTAAAATCCTATTACACAACACGAGCACAGAACGAAAACCGGGAAGAAAGGTAAAAATGGTTAAGAATAGTTTACATTAATTTCCACAAGTTTAAGAATAAGATATGCTCAAACATAAAAAGGGAAAAAGTAAAAGCAATAAGAGAAAGTAGAACACAATACATATGATCCTTTAGAGAAAGCAAACCCCAAGAATCAAGATATAATAAGTTGCTGTCTTTAACAATTGGTAGTGTTACTTGTATTCTGCCCTTTTACTTATATTGGTAGTGTTACTTATATTCTGCCCTTTTACTTTTAACAATTGGTATAATCTTCAAAAAAAGAAGCCTTTTTGGTGTTTGTCCCTGCACTGGTGTACCCTTTGTAAAGCTGATGGTGAGTCTTGCTCTCATTTACTTATATACTCTGCCCTTTTATTTCTTCTATTTGGGAGTGGTTTCTCTCTTTATTTGGTTGTAGGTGGACTCCCCCATCAAGCATTCGTAGCCTCTTCACCTATTCAGTTGGTAGCCGGATCAAAAAGAGGGGAAAAATCTTGTGGAGGTGCACTATGGCAGCAGTTTTTTGGACAATTTGGGACGAAAGGAACCAACGGATATTTGCTAAAAAAGAAAGAAGCAGGGACACAGTTATAGAAGTGATTTCTTTGAAGGTAGCACAATGGGTAAAAACAATGAACCTATTTGAGGATATTTCAATAGAGATCATCATGAACAATTGGCAGGAAATAGCAGTCTCGGCTCCTAGGAGAATCAATGTTCATCCGATGTGGCTCCCTCCGATGGAAGGTTTTATCAAACTCAACTTTGATGGGAGCAGTGAAGGAAATCCAGGGCCATCAGGGGTTGGTGGTGTGTTCAGAACAGAGGCAGGTTCAGTTATATCACTTTTTTCAGGATCAATTGGAGTTGGAGATTCTTTGAGAGCAGAAATTCTAGCCCTCTTGGAGGGGGTAAAAAGGGCTAAGGAGTTGAATATAAATGGGTTGATTATCGAAGGAGATTCGCAAGTGGTAACTGGCTGGATAGAGAAGGCAAACGATGGGTTAGGGCATACATTAATGAAAGAAGGCACTTTAAGTTGCTAACCCAATGAATGGATATGCGTGTCCGGTGGGTTAAAAGATGTGCTAATTCATTTGCAGATGCTTTGGCCAAACAGGGGGTGGGAAGAAGTCAATTGTTTTGGGCTACTATGTAATTTTCCTGGTGGGGGTGTGGTAAGAGGGTTTACCTCCCCCCACCTTTGTATTTTAAACTTTTTTCTTAATTAATGAAAGTTTTCTGTTACTGATTAAAAAAAACAATTGGTAGTGTTACTAACATAATTATCTTTAACACTGTCAACCCTGATTAAGGATGAATCAAAATGTGAAATAATATCAAACATTAAAAAGAACTCCACAAAGCAGCAGTATCAGATTTTAAAACAAAGAAAAATTCCAACAAGAGCAAGAAAACCCACTAAATATCTAACAACCGAAGGAACTCAATTATCTAGCTTAAAGTTGTCATGTACTAGCCTTGGCATATGTGACACCTCATTTATCCAAAAACATTCTCAATTCACAGAAATAATTTGCAGGTTGGAGGTGGCCTGCCATGATGGACGTTGCTTACCTTTGCTAGTCCAGTAAAATTAATTGGCAACAACTCCGATGAAGCTTCCTCATCTTGATTCGGTGTCAGAACAACATGGGCACTCTCTTGAAGCAAAATAGGTTTCTCGCTTTTATTGACAACCTGCAACTCTGGGCCGACGGTGTCTAGCATAACCTAAACAAGGAAACCAAAATCTATTAATGTTAAATTCCCATTTTCTATTTGAGCAGGAGAAGAAATCAAAATGGCGGAACTCGTCTTGACAAGAATCTCAAGTTTTGACCCAAATGATCTAGCAAAACGCCGACGCAATTGAGTCATGGAAAAAATGATCGACTAAGCTAAAATGAATAAGAATTTATATTACGGGACAGATCATACAGCTTGAGATAAACAAGGGACAGGGAGCTTACAGCGCAGAGCTTCTTTGTGCTTTTGACAGCCATCTTCAGATTTTCTAGAGTCTCTTGGTGATATTCGGTATCTCCCCATGAAAAGTCAAAACGTGCCACTGCCATAAAAGACAAAGCAAACTTTAAACGGAGTGAAACCAAATCTCCCAACACAAATCCAAATCGAGAATGAAAAACCATTTTTTTTTTCTTTTAAGAAACAAATCAAAGTCAACTCACTAACTGACAGAAGCTAAAAATCAAGAAGATAGATCCGAGAGATAATACCAGACATCCCCGCCTTAAGGCAACCAGAAATAATCTCCACAGATCGCGACTTCGGACCCAGTGTCCCAACTATCTTTGTCATTGCAGGGAAGAAAGTCTGCAGAATTCAACACGATAAATCCCAAATCAAAAAACAACCAATCAACCTCTACTATTCCAATCTCCAACAATACTTTCGTCAAAATTGTCGAAAGGAGGGGAAAAGAATCGAAGTCTCAGTATAGAAATATATATATATATATATATATATATACACATATATACATAACTTTCACAAAAAAGATAAAATTATCAATCAACAGATCTCCATAGAAAAGAGGTAAGAAGAGAAGTAAGCAAGTACAATCGAGGGATTGCTACTTACAGGTTTGGATGGCTCGAGGATGGAAGCCATCCTAATGGGTTCTTCGAGAAGCAAGTGAGTCGAATGCATTTTCGATCGACGACGATAATCTGAGAAACAACCGACGAAAGAAGAAGCGGAGACGGAGCTCGAATCCTTCGACGGGATGAATCCGCCTTCGAATGAGATCGATGAAGCAACAGAGACGCACGCGGGCAGAATATGCTATTATATTACTTTCTGACTTTCGCTTTCACTCTCCATTTTGTAAGCTATTGCGTAATAATGGCGTGCGAAAAGTAAAAACCGGGTTCAAGGAAAGCGGAAAGCCCATGACCATGAGACAAGCGGAGTGATTTGGGCACGTCCCATTGATAGTGCCCACCTACGTGTCCATGCGAAAGAGATGGGAAGTACAAAATTAAAAAGACAAAAATACCCCTGGTATGTATTATAAAACATACGAATTTTGCTGAAACCTCCTATCAAATTTGTGATTATTGCTAAAACCTCTCCTCTAAATTTTGGTAATTGCAATCATAAATACTTACATTTAGGTGTGGATATGAATTAAGCTTTTTCATAAGTCATTTGACCTCGGCTCGTGAAAAATTTGATTTGGTTCGATCTAAATTGATCTTTGAGTCAAGTTGGTAAGGCTTATTATCCTACAAATATATATATATATAGTTTTATACGTATAATAATAATTTGTTTTTATAATTCTTAATGTTTTATATATAAAATGAAAATTATTTGTTTATATCTATAAATTTTTTTATATGAAACTTGGCTTATAATTGAACTCGAGTCGAGTTAAATTCAAGTTCAAGCTTGAATAACTAAATATTTGACTCAATTTGGTTCAAATCTACACCTACTTCTATTAGAATCCTCTAATGCAAAATACAAAAATGTCCAAAATACCCATATAATTACTATCGAAACTGGTTTTCATAAAAAATAATACAAACTTTATAAACAACAGAAAATAGAGAATGGAAAATAAATATCTAGCTATTCAAGTTTTACCTTTGAGCAATTGATATAAATATGATAAATTTAGAAAAAAAATCAATTTTGGAAAATAGATTAAAAGGGTTTGAACTAATTATTCATATGAAGACAAAATTTAGAAAATAAATATTTTGATCTAAAATAATTTTATGGGTATTTTATATATTTTTAATGCCTCTTTTAAGAGGGGTCAATTTAGGATAGATTATTGTAATTACCCAAGTTAAAGTTAAGGGGAGGTTTGAGGCAATTTATCCTTCTAAATGTGACTTCTTTGTCTTTTCATTGATAGAAACAAGGGTTGTGCCCCCTTTAGAAAATTGAAAAACAAGAGGTTAATTATTGGTTTAATCGAGTGAAGGAAAAGGAATTACATGGTGAATCTGAACCGTCCCGTTAGTGCCACGTGGGATGTTATTTCTGCCACGTAGTCATTTGTGAGTTAGTTGTTCTCGCCAACTACGGTGGGCCGGTGGCCCTGAAACCAACGTGCGGTTTTCTTTTCGCCTCCACGTGGCATGAGCTCACTGAGATTGACTTTTCAGAGTTGTAATAAGCACGTGACCTCTCACTACTGCCCCTGCTACGTGACCTCTCAGAATTGTGGTGCCTGGTGCCTATTGCGTGAACAATCAAAACCGTAGATTCGAGATCATCACCAACAGATCATTTATGATGCTTCAAAAGTGTACCAATGCACAGCCGGTCAAAGTCGATAGATCGAAGGGTAGCCGCCTCTGTGCTGGGATCTGCTCGTCACAGAAGAGTGAATTTGGATTAACCCAACGCGATTCTGTTCAGCGGGCTGTTGAACGAATGATAATGTTCCATGCGATGGGATCCGCATATTTGTTCCTTTTCGTTCGGATTTGTTTCGAGACCGGATCTGTTCATCTTACTATACATTGAGAATATCCACTGTATTTATTAATTATTATTTATGAGAAATACTCTGAGTGCACAGTGGATGTGCCTGTGAGGCGCCCATTTGTGAGGAGCAGATCTTGGCTCATTTGTTCCTCATATTACAATCCTCACTCTAACCTCATGGCATGTATGTATCAGTCATACGTTGGAAACATTTTTCATATTTGTATGTTATTATTTATGGAAGATGTTCCCAATATATGATGGGATGTGATGAGGTCTATATAAAGAGCATATTTAAATTCATCATGCCAGCCTCATAAGTGATAATATGTTCCACCGCACATCAAAAACATTTATTATACTTGTGCATTATTATTCATGTGGAGATGTTTCCAATACATAAGGGATTTGCTTTGAATTTGTTGTATGATGTTCACTGCCTTTGGTCAAGTCCAAATTGCTTACCAATAAAACACATTTCAGAATCCTATCAAAAATGATCTAACGCTTCACATCTCATACATGGCAAGTCGCACTTTTATGGTGAACCCTAGCCTCATATATAGTGTCAAATCACCGTTGGATGTTGAAATGTGTTTTGTTAGTAGGAGATCCCAACTCCCTCAGTGTTGGATGTTAAAACACATTTCTTGGGGCGGTTTGGGTCGGTTTCGGCTCTAAGTTCATCCATGCCCCCCATGGCCACCTAGTTTTCTGGAAATATATTTAAAACTGAAATATGTATTTTAGTAAACAAAAATATACATACAAATATATTAGAATATATATTTTCAGATATTCCAATTTTTAGTTAAGTAGGAACTAAGTCGATTCGGATCGGGTCGGTTTTAGTTTTCACACAAAAAAACCAAAACTCACCCGAACCATCGGTTTATAAATTCGTACAACCCGAAACCGATCGGTGCTGATGAAAACCCGGCCGACTCAGGTTGGGTCGGTCCGGGTTAGTCGATTTGGTTAGGTTAGGCCTTCTTATGAACAGCCCTAGCTACAATGAGGGTGCTTCTGACATAGAGACATAGGCTCTGTAAGCACTGTGTCTTATGTGTTTGCCCTCTACCCCTCCTGGTAAGCACTCGACTAACAATCTCCAAGTTTCTTCACCGTTAAGTGTCATGGTTGATGGTCGACGTCCAATCGCGTTTGGTAAGCATTGATTCGTTAAACAAAACCCAAAACAAGGGCTTGACTGGAAGGTTGTCAATGTTGGAAAGGATGGGCTAGTGGACATGGCTGAGGGAACAAGCTTAGCAACTTTTAGGATTGCCTATTAACAGAAGGTTGATAAAGAAAATTAGATGACATATAAAGGGCATATGTGTCTTTTTCATAACACTTAACGGTGAGTTAACACCAAGTACTAAATCATCGCAAAATGAAAATTCAGGTACTAGATTATCGTGTTTTAAAGTTCGGGTACTAAATTGGCACTTGGCCTAAAGTACAGGGTACCTATTGGAAAATTTCCCTTCAATTTTATGTTGAATCATTCCAAGGGAAAGGTTTTCATAGTACTAAGGCTGTGTTTTCGTGTGCGTGTGTGTCTCTGTGTTAAGAATGCATATTACAAAGAGAATTAGGGTGGGGGCAAGTAGGATGTTTGTAAGATGCACTAATCATATTATGAAGAGCTTACAGAGTAGGGTTATTCATAAAACCAATTAAATTGATCAACCCGACTCAACTTGATCCGAGTTGGCCAATTTTCAATTATTCTTAATTGGCTTCGGTCTAGGCATTATGCTAACCCAAGAGGTCAAGTTGGTTTTGGTTTGGCTGTGCATAAATCAACTAAAACCAACCTGATCCAACTATAAATGTATATTAATATTTTATATTTTAAATCTATTTTTTAATATAAAAAGTGAGAAAATTTCCATCTTTCCTAGTTTAAATATTTTATATTGTAAGTTTGATTTTTTAATAATATTGTTGTATTTTTTTTTAAATATATCTTTTGAACCGATAAACTAAATCAATAAGCTGATCCAAATCACAACTCAAATTAATTGATTTTCAGAAGTGGTCGATTGGTTTTGGGTGACTAATTCCCCAGCTCAACCAAATCGATTCAGTTGGCCGAAAACCTACAAGACTACAACCAAACTAAACCCACTCGTGAACACCCCTAACCGATACCTATAGTTACGTAGGTTTAATCTTATTGTATGTTTTCATTTCAGGAGGGATACCTAGTGACCAACTTAGCTATTAGGTCACTAATAAGGGCCCCAAGTCTGATTTCATTCATCGTAGAAAAGAATTCCAATAGCAAGGTGCTAATTGGCTGGTTGTAAGTTGTAACTCGCAGTAGAGACTTGGGATTGAATCTTGGAGAAAGAAGAAAATTACAATAAAGCCATTGAGCACGTGCCACCCCATTACAATGAGGATATAAACAATGGCACAACCATAGTAAGATGAGGCATGGAGGATGGCAAGAAAAAGGAGAAGACTGAGAAAGCATTAAGCATGGAGACTTGTTTGGCAAAAATTAGTTGCAAGCTTACTGAACCATACACAATATGACTAAAAATATACAGTCCTAATGAATGACCCCAAAAATCTTCAAAATGTCAAACTTGTCCTTTTTAATTGATAAACCATGTCAAACAAGAACGTACGTGTCCCCATACACACACGTGTGCTTGGAGATATGTTCTCAATGCACAAGGGTGGGTCGTGGCGCACATGTCGAGTGCACTCTATGCAGAGTTCATCGAAATGTATAAAAACACTAAACATATTCACTCATGATTGATTATGTAGCAAGTGGTACACAGCAGTGTGAGTAGCAAATGTGTAGACTCAGTAAGGACGTGTTGCATTGAGTACTAGAATTCTCATTCCTCAAGATAAAACTTGACAGTATACTACTTGTAGAATGCAACAATTCTCCTTAGTCACCAAGGAGGATTACAAGTTTCTTCCAATCAAGCCTTTCTAACAATTTGTGCATCTCCTTCAATGATGATCCATGACAAATCCACTTCCTTGGCTAACTTCAAAAACCCTCATCAAAAATTGAGTGGTGGCTCAGTTGGTATGGGTAGTCCCAACAGAGATGCGGATTCGAGTTCTCTACCTGTTACCATTTATCACCTACATTGAAGATTATTAGTGTGTTGCCTTAAAATACCAAAAAGAAAAAAACACCTCATAAAAAATAACAATGTTTCACCATTTTTAGCCATACATATAGTAGTTTTTATCACTCATCCCACACAAAATCATCCTATCAAGGGTCTTGACTTGCCACTCCAATTCCATAGTGAATATAATTAGATGCACCATCACTTAGGTTGCATTTGGTAAGAGTGAAAGCAATGAACCAAAATGAATTTGTACTTCGATTCAATTTTGATTGCATTTGGTAAGAACACGCTTTTGTATTGAAAATGACAATATTTTGTTCTTTAACATATTTAGCAAACTTTACACTCAAAGTTGGTCATGTAGAAAATAAAGATTTCAAACTTGGAATTCGTATTTATACCTTTGGTAAGAATACAAAATTTATCAATGCAAAACCAAAACCAACTTTGCAATTTCATAAACCCTACATGCATATGTACCAAACACAACCTTTAGTATTTAGAATAAAAGTACCTCCACCAAAAGACTAGAGGGAGTCCTAGATACATCAAAGTTTCATTACTAAAGTGACATTCTTAAGCCACATATATCTCTACATCTCAAACCGCCTTTCTCCTTGGGCCTCAAGAAAGAAGCTCCGCTCTTAAAGTTGGAACTTTTCCTTTGAGTGGCTGATATGATCGAGAGCAAATTTGGAAAGTAAATCAATTTCAAAAAAGGGATTGGTTTGGAGTAGTGATTCATGTGAAGAGAAAATTTGGAAAATAATCATTTTGTTAAAAGTAATTGTATGGGTATTTTGGACATTTTCATGCCTTTTTTTTTTTTTTTATAAAATTCTATCTGAATGGCTCTACTTGCAACTATGTCAGCAAGTATAGGGGAGATGATTGCAACTACCAAACTTAAGGGAAGATTTCAGCAACAACTATAAACTTTAGGGGATGTTTCAGCAATTTACCCTTCACCAGATGATCCAACTTAGTCGACTCACTCCTTAAATTAGGAATGTTAATGGGTCAGGCCCGTCATGGGCTTGGGCTGGACCTGAATCCGATCCAAAGCAACTTCAACCCTAACCCAACCCAACACTAAACGAAGATGGGTATGAAACCCTACCTAAGCCTATATACACAAATATTACAATGCCACAATGCTAACAACTGAACTCAACATACTTCCACTCGAAGCCTCTAATTTGAACCCAAGCTAAAACCCAATTAAAGCTGGCCCAACTCCCCAGATAGGGACGGGTCAGTATGGGCTTACTACTTAATATGAACCCGGCTAACATCCCAACCTTAAAAATATAGCTGAATGGACTTGATCTAATTTCTTCTTCTTCATTGATTTATTGGATTTCACAAAGGGATAACCCATCATCCACCACAAGGTTTTAAAACCGCCATTGACCTGGATGGTCGGACCATTCAGCCCAAAAATCATTTAAGGTATTGGTTATTTTTTCTGCCCTGAATTGTTATTTCCCCCTAAAGCATTGTTTATTTATTTATTTATTATTATTATTATTATTATTACTATTTTGAATTTATTGAACTACAAAAAAAAGGGTAATTCATCATCCACCACAAGGTTTTAAAACCGTGTTGATGCAAATGGTTAGGGCGTTTGCCCCTTTCCCCTGAAAAACTTTGGCTGTTCGGGGCCAACAACTAGCTACCATAAAGTGGGGTAAAATAGTGATTGCCCCATTTTTTTTTAACTATAAACATAGAGATGGACATGAATTGGTGAATGTGTCCAGCCTAAAAATGCTCTCAACATCATAGGTTGTTGGGCAACAGCCAAAGTTAATTCCATCCCCACCCCCTAAAAAGGTCAGGATATAAGTTCTGTTTCACCCGGAACCATTCTTTACCAAAAACATGGCCACGATTTTCAGGCCATTTTTTAAAATTTCTTTAATTTAAAGCATTAATTATGGCTGATCATTAAAACGAACTATTGAACCAATGATCTACTTTTTGAGATGGTTTTTAAAACATTAGTCGCCATCGAAAGTGCCTGTTGGAACAAGCCCGCATACCAGCTTACCTTAAAACTGGGATTCACGCATTATGTCACAACCCAAAGCACAAAAAATCATGGTAAATTCATGCAGCCGATGGGTCTGAGCATTCTGGATCACGTAGGCACACGTGGTGAACAGATTGGGTAAGCACTTAGAAAATTTTTTGAAACCTGTTACTTAAAATACTCTTAGCCTACTGTTGAAATTGGGAAAAGATTAAAAACAAATTTTAATACGATTGTCAGACTATCTATAAAGTGCTGATCGAATGTGTTCACAATTCTCTAACAAGTACATCTGCATTTGGGTTTGGGTTTGAGTTTGAAGAGATCTCACAAAACTGTACGTACTCACAACAATTTACAGACGTTTATCCCCATGCATTAAAACATTCAACAAGTGGCTGTGACATGTAAGTATGGCATAAGAACCATTTCGTGAGTACTGAATCTCAGTTCTGGTGTGAGACCTCGTGACTCGGTACTAGTCCCATGCTTCAATAGTCACTATCGGGTCATGGTTGAGTGGGTCTTACCAAGTGGATCATATATGCAAAATAAATAGTATTTGTTTTTGGGCAAATTACAATGACCCCCTTGTATTATGGGGTTAATGAAAAATACCCCTAAACTTTTATTTTGTGACAGATACCTCCAACCTTTAAGCACATGAGGGAATGTATTAAATTACCAAGATGAATACCTGAACCTTTCTTGTATTATTTTCTTTGCCCTTCTCTTAAACCTTAATTGACTAAAAATACCTCCATTTTCTTTAAAAGAAACAAGCCAAAATAAGAAGAATCATTTCAAAGTCTCTCTTCATATTAAAACATAAAATTATTCACTCATTTTTCTTATAAATTAAGAAAAATCAAAGAAAACAAAAAATCTAAATTTTTGAACCTCTACCATTTTATCATTTTATCGTAACATTACAATCAACAAAAAATCTATAAGGATTTGGAGCAGCATAAATAGATTCAATGTTATATTTAAAAAAATATTGGAATGATAAATCATTCAAATAAATAAGAAAAAAAGTGAAAGCTTGGTGGTGCTGTATTTAAATAAATAGCTGAATGGCAATAATTTTCGAAATACCTCTAATGGAGGGGGGGTCTTTGTAATTTATTTATTTATTTTTTCTGCCCCCGAGAAGCTCCGTTTTAGAAAAGAAGTAACAAAGCGAAGTAATTACTAGCACAGAAGCAGAGATGGCAGAGAGTGAAGAAAACAAAGCGATTACAAGCAGAGAAGCAGAGCAGCAAAAAGCGCAAGGACCTTGGTTTTCATTATTGCCAGGGTTTCGTATACCATTTGCTCCGTTGAAGCAAGAAACCAAGGTGGTTACGACTAATACAGTCGATGAAGAGAGCAAGGCACAGAAACCAGAGTTTGTGAGATTGCCTGATGCGCGGCAAGAGTATTCACCGTTGAAGTTGGAAGTTGACGAGGCTGTGCAAGGTTCGAGCTCTCGAGTCTTGTGGCAGGTCAGTTCTCTCCGTCTATCTAACTAATCCCTGTTTGTGCTTTTCTTTCCTGCTTCGGACGCTTTAGTGCATCTCTAAATCCATTGTTTAGGGTTTTAGTCTCCTTGGAAGTTCAATAGGCTTAGATAAATCCGTACAAGGTGAATATGGTTTGACACTAATAGAGTGGATTGCTTGCTAATACCAGGAGAAGGATTATTTTGTTGATTTAGGTGTTGAACTGCAGTGGTTCTAAATGATATGCTATTGCTGCTGCGTTTTATATGAATTTCTTCTTTTTGTTCATTAAAACCTATGTTTCTGGATGCCCACATCGTTTTCTTCTACGTGATTTCAATTTTAGCTAAGTTACTGGTTTTCCGGCCACACTAGCATTTGGGACTGACTCTGTCATTGAAGTCCGGATTCAATACGTGATTATTGTAATTTGTTTGACTGTGAATAATGCTTTAATAGGATTTGTCAAAAAGAAAATAATGTTTTAATAGGATTCAACTACGATGGGTGATTCATGAAAGGGGCTCAGGCAGCCCCTATACGAACCTATACAACGTTTGCATCCAAAATACTGTTTCCTCGGGTCTTCACTCTTCAGTGATAATTTTGTTTCATTCATTACGAAAGCTATTGAAATTGACACCCCTAAGCACTTCCAAGATAGAAGCTTGAAATAAAATTTCTCAACCTTGCCCAATACAGCATTAACTGTGTAGTGCTTCTGCCCAAAGAGCCTCTTGTTCCTCTCCTTCCAAAGACACCGCAGATAGTGAAAGCTCAAGGTTCAACAACATTTATCCATTCTTACTATATCCCTTGGACAGCAAAGGGATAACTAAGGAGGGGATTGACCCAATTATGGCCCATTGTACATCTTATATAGCTCTAATAAACCCTCGTAAAGATTCAATTCACCATATTGAATCATTCCTTTAGGACTACCTATCCCACTGCAGAAATTCTTCCTTTAAAATCTAACACCCATTCCATTTGTCATTCCATAATTGCACCCTATTGCCCCTTCCCACCTCAAATAAAACATGCTTTAGGAAATCTGTTGGCTAGTTGAGAATACCCCTCCAAACTGCACAATTATAGGTCTGCAAACCTCTAGTGACTGCCAACGAACCTATAGTTCTCATATTTTCTGACTATAGCTTGTCGGTGAGTACTGGATTCCTCTTTACCTCCACTGCCATTTCCCAAGTAATGCCTTATGTTGTTTGACAGTGAATGGCCTTGAAAACCCTATTTTCATTTAACCTGCTGTCACCTTGAAAAATTGAAGCTTGAGTAATGCATTTCAGGAATCATGTATTAGCTTCAGTATAGTCTGTCTTCTCTGTCTGTAAGCTGCATGGAGGAAGATGCGCATGGGTTAGTGCAGGAGAACTGACTTTCAAGGACTCCTCACTTCCAAAATCTGGTTAAACAGATGATTGCATATACGCCATGTGTAGATATTTGGGATGCATTTAGTAGGTTAGTATCAAGTAGGAAATTGCAGTTTGGAACCCACCCCAGAACATATAGTCTCCATTCACCATCTTTTGTGGATGGTTTTTTTTGTCATTTATTTGCTTCTTTGTTTCTTTGTCTTCTATAACAACTTTAATCAAGAAAAGTAAAGCTTGATTTATGATCTCTTACCGTCCCATGCACTGTTATTGCTAGATACTTGCATGAATTGCATGCCAAGTGTCAATTTCGTGAAGGTAAAGCTTGATTAACAATGACCAATGTGTGATGTGTGGGATAGCAGAGGAATCTGCCATTCACTTGTTAGTCCATTGCAAGGTGGCCAGTACAATTTGGAAGGTGTTCACAAGTTTCTTTGTGGTCAGTGGTTGTTTTCGAGCTACCATGGAATCTCTGTTGCAGTGCTGGAATTTGAAAGTTTTTTTCTAAGAAAGGGAAAATAGTTTGGAGTTGCATCTCAGCAGCAATCCTATGGGATGTTTGGAGAGAAAGAAACTCGTGCATTATTGAAGAACAAGGCATGCAATGAAGAACTTGTGGCTAAGACAACATGCACTACCATTTTTTGGAAATTGACACATTAAGAATTTCTTGGAGTATCGTGTAGTTCTGTTTTTCTGTTTTGGTTTCTGAAATATGTTCAGAGAATGGTATGCTGTATGCGTAAGACATACATGCATCTTGTAAGTCGTAGTGTACACAGCCTTTTTGTACAGGGGGTATACACTTTTTGAATTAATGAAATATACCTTACTTTTCAAAAAGAAAACAAACTTTAAGCAATTGTAATGGGTTTTTCCATCACCCTTAGGAGGTAAAAAAAAGGATGCATATCTAGTATGCAAGAATTAGGTATGTTGAGAAGATGGCTCCTTTGGTCATTGGAGTTCATATATACTTATATATTATTATCTCACCAGGACTTTAACTGCTGTACCTACCATATGTATTAATTTGATCCAACTATACCATTGCCTGATGAGAAATCCTTAGGCCATTGCAGAGGATTCAATAAATGTTTAAGGCAAGAAGGGAGTGCAATTTACTCAGTAGGGGTTTAGGTCAGACACTGAAGACCTCATCAGCATTCTGTATGACTAGGGGAGCCATTTTAAAAAGAAGCTTTAAGGAAAAAAATGTTGAAAGGGGAGGAGTATTACTTGGATGGGGCCAACCTGAACCTGACTCAACCCTATGTGAAATAAATATGGTTGATTGAAGATTTGATTAGGGTTAGGGTTGAAAATCACCAACCTGATATAAAGTTGGGTTGGCCTAGGGTTGCTAAACCTAAAACAGAGACTTGAAACCATCTGGGGAGCAGATCTGTTAGTAGGTAGAGTTGGAGAGGGAACTGGGTGAAATTCCTTTGAAGCCCATAAGCCTAGTTGACCTTCTTGGGATGCCAAGAAACATCTGCTGTTCTGGTTCTAGATTATAATGGCTTGAGAGAAACCAAGTTTCTCATAGTTTCTCAGTCAGTGGTATTATTTTAAATGTTTTGTAATGAAAGCTACCGTTTCTGATAAAAATTGGCTTTTTAAAAATCCACTGGCCTTTATACTGATTATTATTCTTGTTCAGGAGAACTTCTCCAAATACTAAGTAATTTTTGCTTTGTTTTTCTCTGTTTTGTACTTTTTACAAAATCAAATTATATATTTTTTCCTTTACTTTCATTCCAACACTTTACCCCTGCTGCTAGCATTTTGTCAATTAACCTTAAAACAAGGTTCAAAGTATTTATACGATAACACCCTGTATTGGGCGTATCGTATCTTGGGATCATCTACACACTGTTTCTTAAGAATTTGGTCATTTTAAACTATTAGATAGTTAATAGTTATTGCATGGATTGTCTTTATTAACCTGTCAAATCAAAACAGTAAGAAGAAATGGGAGTATTGTTAGTTCAAATCTCTTGATATGTGGTTTTTTTATCAGCTCTTGATACGTAATTTTCATGTAGTGTCTGTGAACCATGCCTCAAAAAAGATTCTCATGTGACTGTCATGTGCGTGTTTAATCATTTTCTAAAATCCCAAACTGCCCTTGTATCATTTTATGAGACCGTTCTCCTGAAAATTGATAAAATACAACACAAAATGGAAAATAAAAGAAAAGGATCACATTGCAGAAAATATAGGAAATACAACAAAAGAATTAAGAAAGATAGGAAAATACAACAAAGTAATAGAGAAAAAAACAGAAAAGGCAGGAAAATACAAAAACACAAAACATTTCAAAAAAAATCTAAAAATTCAACAAGAGATAGCATGCTTTAACATGCCTATTTTTGTTATTTTCTTCTATCAGCTCATCGAACTTCAAATGGGAATTTTAGTAATTTTATCTCTACCTTCAAGCCTGTTAATGAGGCAGGGGCAAAGTGCTGGAATCTGAAAGTTCAGGGTGGTTTTTTTTTGCAAATGAAAGTTTGAGGGGGCTAAGTGTCACTACCTCTAAAGTACAGGGTGATAATCTGTAATTTACCCTATTTTTTATTGTTGAATATTCACATAGCTCTGAGCTAGTTTTAGACTTTTAGTATGACTTTGAATTATTTTCAGAGTCAAACTATGACTGGGTAAATGCTATACTACCTACACTATCAATCTAAGTGTCACTACCCCCAAAATACAGGGTGACAATCTATAGTTTAACCTTTTTTTTGTTGTTAAAATCTGAATATTCACATAGGTCTGAGCTAGTTTTAGACATTTAGTATGCCTTTCAAATATTTTCAGAGTCAAACTATGACTGGGTAAATGCTATACTACCTACCACTATCAATCTATAAATGAGACCCTTTGATAGAAGCTTTTGTAAAGGTTCAATTGGTGAATAAGCTTGGAGACAGTAAAACCTTTAAATGGGAGTTTTATTTTAGGTGCTCTTTCTCACCCTTCTTGCTCCTTGATTGTTCACTTCCATTATTTGCTTCTCTATTATTCTTAAATCACTCCATCTGTTCCTTTTATCTTCCTTTTGAATTCATTTTATATCAATACTATATTGCTGCCTTAATTTGACCTACAGGGTGCCACAAACACACAAATTCCATAAAATAAATTAAAACAATTGATATAAATGTTGGAATCGGTTAATAAAATCTGTAATATGCCCAGGGGCAAGCCAGGATTTTTTCTTGGGGAGGGGGGCAAAATCTTGTAAACATGGGTAGGAGAACCAAAATATAGGTAAGATTTAAATGGGCATTGTGAGTGGGGGGCCATGGCTCCCCTCTACCACCCCGTGGCTCTGCCCCCGAATATGTCCTACATGTCTTCTCTTGCATGATTCAAATTGTTACTGAGGCAGAGTCCTCGTGGGTAAGTTTAATGAAAGCTGTATGGCTGTATATTTTCCTAGATCCTTGCCTCTTGAGGCAAGAGTGGAGAACCATGCATCATGGGGTTGGCAGAGCATGGTAGCTGGGTTGTAATTGCTCAAGAAAGGAATTGTTTAGCAAGTGGGCAATTGGAGGAGTATAAGGATCCATGGGTAATTGGCTGTCCAAATTTTAGAGTCCATTCAGTGCGTCCAAATGGATGGCTGTCAGACAAGGCCAATGACCTAATATCTACTGGTTGGAAAAGATGGAACTCCTTGTTAATTCACTCTATGTTTTTCAGTTGAGGAAGCTAATATCATTCTAGTTATTACCCTTCCATGGTTTAAAGTGGAGGACAGAGTGATTTGGATGTTTAATAAAGAAGGAAGGTATACGGTAAAGTCAGGATAGATGTAAATCTGTCCTTTAAATCTGATAGAAAATACTGATTATAGCAGAAAAGAAAGAGAAAGAAAAGAAGGTTACAGTAGAATAGAAGGAGAAGATGGAGAAGAAGCGAAAGGAGAAGAGAGTTCGATAGTTTCCTCTTTCCCTTCACTAATCTTTTTATTAATCTGAGTAGATGTTCAAGACTGCTATCAGCCTTGAACCCTAATAGATTTCAGGTTCGAAAAAGGAGAAAAAGGTATAGAGGAGAGAGGAGAAAGAGTAGAGAGAGAGAGTAGTAGAACACAAGAATTGAAAGGAAGGACAGAATCTGAATGTTCTGCCGCCACGACTTCTATTTAGTATTTATAGGTTATGCTAGTTACATGAAAGGACAAATCTGCCCTTGGTATTTACATAACACATAAAACAATATAAAACTGAAATATAAATAACAACTGGAATAACAGATTGACCATCAGCTAACCCTAGGATGACTAAGGCACATTCTACCTACGGACAGAGAGGGACCACAGCTGTGGGGCCCACATCAGTGTTCTCTACAATCTGAATTAATTACACTAATTACATTTCTGCCCTTAAGTGGGCGGCCAGCTAAGCAATAACTTAAAAGAAATTAAAAAAGGAGTTAACAGGCCCATAAAGAAAAGGCCCATTAACACATAAAGTAAATAAAACATTGCTTAAACATAAACCAAATACTAGGGCCCATTCGGCCTAGTCTCTCTACACTCCCCCCAAGTTGAGCATAGATGTCAGTCATGCCTAGCTTGCTTATATATTGTGCCAACTTTCCTTCAAAACATCAACTAAATGCTCTTTTGAAGCAATAAATGGAAAGTAAACTTCCCCTGAAGCAACTCTCTCGTATAAAATGTCTATCAACCTCTATGTACTTAGTTCTGTTATGCTGAACATGATTATGTAGAATGGTGATAACTGCCTGGTTGTCACAGTTGAGCATCATTGGCTTTTCATGGTCAATACCCAACTCTACCAAAAGTGATCTCAGCCACAATAATTTTGACACTCCATGCATCATTGTCCTATACTCAACTTCAACTAAAGATCTAGCTACTACAGACTGTTTCTTACTCCTCCATGAGACAATGTTCCCTGCCACCAAGGCACAACATCTTGAGGTGGATCTCCTATCATCAATACATTCGACCTAGTCAACATTAGTGTATGCCTCCAGTTTCATGTGTCCATGCTTGGCAAACAAAATACCTTTCTTTGGAGTGCCTTTCAAGTAATACAAAACTCTTTTTGCAACTGCTAAATGTATATCTCTAGGAGAATGGATAAACTGACTAATGACACTCACTGTATAGGAAATATCTGGCCGAATCATGTTGAGATATAACAACTTCCAAAACAGTCTTTGGAACACTCCCATATCAGACAACAATTCACCGTCAGTAGTAGAAAGCTTGTGGTTTAAGTCTATAGGGGTGGAAGCCGGTTTAGCACCAAGTTTACCAGTCCTTGCAAGGAGATCAAGAACATACTTGCATCGAGAAATGAAGATACCATCCTTAGATCTAGCAAGTTTAATTCCCAAGAAATATCTGAGATCCTCTAAACCTTTGATCTTAAATTCAGTGTTAAGAAACCTTTTGAGCTTAATCACTTCCTGGGTGCCATTACCAATAACCACAATGTCATCAATATAAACAATTAGAAAAGTCACCAGGGAGTTACTTCTCGTCACAAATAAAGTATGGTCAAATTGAATCTGTGTAACCAAAAGAAACAAGGGCAGCTCTGAATCTCTCAAACCAAGATCTAGGAAATTGTCTGAGCTCATAAAGGGACTTTTTCAATTTACACACCTTCCCTTGCATTTTCTTTCCATACCCTCCTGGAGGTAAAGACATATAGACCTCTTCATGTAGGTCTTCATTTAAAAAGGCATTTTTAATATCAATCTGGTGAAGGGGCTAATCAAAAGTAGCAACTAGAGACAACAAAACTCGAATTGAAGTCATTTTAGCCACAGGAGCAAAAGTCTCAAGGTAATCAATACCATACATTTGAATGTAGCCTTTAGCAACCAATTGATCCTTAAGCCTCTCAATAGTATCATCAAAATGATACTTGATAGTGAATGTCCACTTACAACCCACTGTTTCCTTCCTTTCAGGTAAGTCCACAATATCCCAAGTATGGTTCTTATGCAAAGCATCTAACTTAGTCATCATAGCATCCTTCTATTCAGGTTTGGTAAAGGCTTCTTATACAGACCTGAGAATCACATGGGTAGAAACAAGGGCAATAAAAGAATAATAGGTTGGGGAAAGAAGGTCGTAGGACAAGTGTTTAGAGATACAATGTGATGTACAGTTCTGCTTTCCTTTGCGAAGGGCAATAGGAAGGTCAAGGTTTGAGAAGGTAGAAGATGGGTCAGAGGACAATAGAATGTGAAGGAAACATGAGAGGATGAGCTGGAGGAGGAGGGGGAGCAAGAACATGTGAAGTAGACACTATGGAAGGAGAGGCAACAAAAGTAGATGACTCAACAGAAGACTCAAAAGGAACTGGAAGAGGAATGGCTGGAGACATAGCAAATGGCTCCTTAGATTGCTCCCCCTCAGGAGAAATACCAAAGAAAGGAATAAACTCAGCAAATTTGACATCCCTGAAGACAAAGTGGGTGCCACGAACTGGATCAAAACAACAATATCCCTTCTGTGTGGAGGCATATCCCATGAAGACACACTTATGTGCCTTAGGCTCAAATTTGTATCTCTGATGATTATGAACATGCACATAGTAGGTGCACCCAAAGACTCAGAGAGGAAGAGAGAAGATATCCTCTTCCGGAAAGAGAAGGCTAAACGGGGTTTTGAAGCCTAGAACTCAGGAGGGCATAAAGTTAATAAAATATGTAGTAGTAAGGATAATATCCCCCAAAATTTAATAGGAACATGGGATGCAAAAAGGAGGCATCTAGCAACCTCAACACATGGCGGTTTTTCCTTTCCGCCACTCCATTCTATTGTGGAGCATAGGAACAAGAACTTTGATGAATAACCCTAAAGGTCTCAAAGTAGGATGAAAGGTTCTTCTCAAAATATTCCTTAGCATTGTTAGATCGGAATATTTTGATATGGATGTTAAATTGGGTAAGAATAAGTTCATGAAACTTTTGCACAATGGTTGGTACTTCATCCTAGGATGTCATGAGGTAAATCCAAGTATAGCGAAAAAGGTCATCAATAAGGAGGATAATATATTTGTAACCCCCCATAGTAGGCAAATGATATGGTCCCCACACATCGGAGTGCACAATATGAAAAGGAGAAGTAGATCTTTTATTATTTACTGAATAAGAATGTCTACAATGTTTTTTTTTTTTGGTCAGCAAGAATGTCTACAATGTTTCGCAAGTTCACATGACTCATAATGAAGACTTGATAGAGATATTCCCTTAATCATATTGGGGAACAAATGGCTCAAAGCAGAAAAAGGTAAATGACCAAAATGTAAATGACATAACACGACTCTATCAATAGACTCTGACAAAACAGACTCCAAGGCTACTCATTAGGTGGTCCAAGACTCCTATTAGGTGTGTCCAATAAGTATATTCCATTCGCCTCATAGCCACACCCAATCATCCTTCGAGATTTCAGGTCCTAAAAAACATAATGACTAGAGAGGAGCTGATATGAACAAAGGATAAGGTAAGAGTGTTAGAGGCTTTGGTATCTCCTTTGCTAGAGATGAGAGCAAGAGATCCATCAGCAAGGGATATCTTCCCTCTACTAGAGAGGAGTTGATATGAACAAAAGAGGTTAGATAAGCTGGAGAAACAAAAGGGTAGCACTCAGGGGGTGGGTTTTATGTGTGTGGGAGTAGTGAACAGCCTGGAGGGTGCAGGTCCTTTGCATAGGTTGTAACCGGCGCCAACTTGACCTGTTTGAACAAGGAAAAGGAGCCGGTCCAAGGAAGAACTGGATCTAGACCGGATAAAACCAAACCGAGTGCGTGTGACTCTTTTAAAAGTCATGTGAGGTTGTAATGGCTTAAAAATGGGCCAGAGCCAAAGCCCATTCGAAAAGTCTTGGGTGCGATTAAAGGCCCATTTGGGTCAGTGGGCCCGATCCAGTGGTTTAAGAAGGCGCGTGAGCCTTTAGTAACTCACGTGACTGGGGACACGACTAAGATAGAAGATGCTAATGGTCTATCATCGTCCCTAGTTGCGAGACAAGGGGGGGAACGCGCACAACGCCGAAAAACAGAGAAATTGCTCGACTTGCAGTGGGTTTCCCGACGAAGGCTGAAGGAGTTTAGCCCCTGCGGTGCTCCTCAGAGAAGCCAAAGCCAAGTTACGTTAAGGGAAGACCTGAAGAGAAGGAAGATAAGGATGAAGGCTGGGCGCAGTGCAATGAAGGTGATGAAGACTCAAAGGGCTGTTCAGTTGATGGTACTAGCTTGGGCAGTGTAAACGACGAAGGCAGTTGCGCTGGAGGTGACGTGGATGGGTGGAATATTGTAAGTTTATTTCAGGGTGACGAAGGCAAGCGGTACAACCCGTTCCCAAGACCACATAGTGTGCAAGGAGGATCAGAAGGGGCCGACCGGGAGAACTGGAAGCAGAGCAGAAACACACCATCAAGGGGTGAACTAGGGGTAGAGTGGAAAGATCACCAGGGTGACCAAAGGACAGAAGTACTTCCAGACCAACTCAGGGAGACAAATTTTTACCAACCTTTGGAACAAGAGAGGGAGGTAGAGAGCAATCCTTTTCCAGCTTGTCCATTAGTCCCAGGTAACCAAGTGATTTCGGTTTGTGCTACTAATGTGTCTCCTGTGTCTTTGGTTCCAGATTCCGTTCCTGCTCCATGTCCTGTAGCCCATGATTATGTAGTCGAGCCAGCAGATGGGCTCTCCGAGGAGGGAGAGACCGGAAGGAAGGAAGGTGGGAAGGTGCCGGAAGGAAGGTTTAGGAGTGAAAAAGTCTGGGAAATTATTGAAAGAGTGCTTTTGGAGAGGGGAAGGGGAGGTAGGAAGAGGGGAGGGGTTAGTGGAGAGGAGGGAAAGGAATGAGGGTAGAGATGAAGAGGACTATGAGGAGAGAGCAGGGTTGGAGGGAGGTAATAGGAAAGGGAGGGTGGATGGATAAGAAAGAGTAGAGGTGGGACCGGAGGAGAGGAAGAAGGGGCAGGTGGATAGAGATGGAGGGGATCCTGTAGGAAGGGTAGGGCCGGTGGACTCGGTGAGAGAAGACTTGATAGCAGAATTTGTAGGGAAGCTAGGTTGCAGATTGAAAGATCTGAATGTGCTGAAAGAAAACTTACAGAAGAGGAAGGAGAAGATCAGAATAAAGAAGAGGAGATTGAGTGAAGTAGAGATATTGAAGAGAGATGTAGAAGGTGATAAGAGGCTCGGGGTAAAGGAAGACAGGAGGAAAGGGGAAAGTAGTGGTAAGTGGCAAGGGGTTCACCAAGAAGCGGAATGAAGATTCTTAGTTGGAATGTGAGGGGAATTGGGAGTGCAAGGAAGAGGGCGACAATAAAAGAGGTAATAAGACGGTGTGACCCAGACATTGTGCTGCTACAAGAGTCTGAGAGAATGCAGTTTAATGATAAATGGGCAAGGAGTGTATGGAAAGCCAGGGGAATTAGCTGGGTGGCTGCTCCCTCGTGGGGTGTTTCTGGGGGGATTGTAACAATGTGGAAGAAGGATGTGGTGGAAGGTCTGGAAGAGTTGATCGGAAAGTACTCGGTGTCTCTGAAGTTTAAGCAGCAAGAGGATGACTATACATGGGTGCTCACAAATGTTTACGGACCGAATGACCAGAGAGAGAGAGAGGAGTTGTGGGAGGAACTGGCTGATGTTAGAGGGTTGTGGGATGGGCCGTGGTGCATGGGTGGGGATTTCAATGTGATCAGATTCTCGGAGGAGTCCAATAAGGTTAACCAGAGGGTGACAAAAAGCATGAGGAAGTTTAATAGTTCTGTGGATGCCTTTGAGCTTAAAGAGATTCCCCTAGCCCATAAGACGTTTACATGGTCAAACCTCCAATCTAGACCCATTTGCTCTAAACTGGATAGATTCCTGTTCTCTTTGGATTGGGAAGAACATTGGGGAACCTTGGCTTCTAGAGCTCTCCCAAGGGTGACCTCAGATCACTGACCCATAGTATTATGTAAGGAGGAAAGAATGTGTGGAGGTCCTATCCCCTTTAGATTTGAAAATATGTGGTTACGTCATCCAAGGTTTACTAACAAAGTGAGGGAATGGTGGCATGACTGTAACCCACTGGTGGATTGGGAGGGGATGAGATTTCATAAGAAACTACAATTCTTGAAAGCAAGAATCAAGGAGTGGAACTTGATGGAATTTGGGAGAATAGAAGAAAGAAAGGGAGATTTGATGGATAAGATTGAAAGCCTTGGCTCTAAAGAAGAAATGGGAGAATTTGGAGAGGAAGACAATGATCTTAGGAGAGATTTGAGAAGACAGCTAGAGGATTGTCTGCACAAGGAGGAAATTAGTTGGAGGCAAAAATCTCGATGTAAGTAGTTGCAAGAGGGAGACAGAAACACTAGGTATTTCCATTCTCTAGCAGATGGCAGGAGAAGGAAGAACTTTATCTCCAAATTGGTAGTAGATGGAGTCGAGTTAGTACAACAAGAGTAGATTGCCAGGGCTTGTGTGGAGTACTTCAAATCTATTCTAAGAAGGCCTGTAAGTAGAAGGGTGTGGGTAGAAGGTTTGGACTTGCCAGATGTAGGGGTGGAGAATAGGAGAAGGCTGGAAAGAAGCTTTACTCTAGAAGAGATCAAGGAGGCTGTGTTTTCTATGGATAGAACAAAAGCTCCAGGGCCGGATGGGTTCACAATGGCTTTTTATCAAGATTGTTGGAATATCGTGAAAGATGATCTCTTGCGGGTGTTTGAGGAGTTTTTCAGGAGAGGAATTGTCAATCCGGGTGTGAACTCTACATTTATAGCTTTAATTCCAAAAAAGAAAGATGCATCCCACCCGAAGGATTTTAGGCCAATTAGCCTAGTTAATAGCTTGTATAAAGATCATTGCAAAAGTGTTGTCTATGAGGTTGAAGAAGGTATTGCCCGATATCATTGCACACTATCAAGGAGCCTTTGTGAGTGGGAGACAAATTACTGATCAGATTTTAATTGCTAACGAGTGTGGAGAACTGGAATTTCTTGAGGAGAGTTTTGACTAAATTTGGGTTTGGGGCTAGATGGTGCAAGTGGATCATGGGTTGTGTCAGGAGTTGTCATTATTCAGTACTAGTGAATGGGACAGTGGTAGATTTCTTTCCAGCCAGTAGTGATATAAGACAAGGAGACCCCCTGTCTCCTTTCTTGTTCATTCTAATTGTGGAGGTTCTAGGGAAACTGATCCACAGAGCAGATGATAGGGGGCTCATTAGAGGCTGGAGAGTTGGGAGGGTGGAAACCCCCCTCACTCACTTACAGTTTACTAATGACACGATTCTATTTTGTGAAAGCGGTAATGTGAGCTTGATCAGGAACTTGAAGTTGGTGATACAATTGTTTGAGCAAATGTCTAACTTGAAGGTTAACCTTGTGAAAAGTTGTATAGTGGGGGTGAACCTGGAGGAGGGAGAGCTCAGGGAGATTGTTGAGCTGTTGGGGTGTGAAGTTTCGGGGTGTCCGTTGAACTACTTAGGGTTGCCATTAGGTGATAATCCCATGCGAGAGAGCTTTTGGAACCCGGTGGTGGAAAGGTTTGAAAAAAGACTGGTATCCTGGAAAAAGAATTACCTCTCTCTCGGTGGAAGAATTACACTAATTAAGGCCATGCTTGCTAACTTACCCATCTTTTTCCTATTGGTGTTTAAAATCCCAGTGAAGGTCGCTAACAGATTAGAGAAGTTTCTGAGAGATTTCCCGTGGGAGCCAGGAGAGGAGAAGAGGGATCACAGAGTTAGCTGGAAGATAGTGTGTAGGAGTAAGCCTTGTGGTGGCGTGGGGCTTGGGAGTATCAGGAGAAGGAATATGACTTTGTTGGGGAAGTGGTTGTGGAGGTTCCCTATGGAGAAGGAGAAGCTATGGGCTAAAATAGTGGCAATTATACATGGGCTGGAGGACAATGGATGGGACGCTGGAATCAGAGCTTGGACCACAAGCAACTCTCCTTGGAAAGCCATTCATGACCTGCTACCAGTTTTCTCCCCTAATATCAAGTATGACTTGAATTCCGGTAATTCCATAAAATTTTGGGAACAAACCTGGGTGGGGAGCGCCCCTTTAAAGGATAAATTTCCTTCTTTGTATGCTCTTTCTGATTTGAAAAATGAGTTGATCTCGTCTTTCATCACCCCGTCCTCTTCAACTTCTGGGATTGGGTGGAACTTGGGTTTAAGAAGGGATTTGAGGGACTCAGACCTTGACAGTATTTCAAGCCTTATTGCACTTCTTAATAATGTTGTCTTAGACCCTACTAGGGAGGACTCTAGAATTTGGACACCTACCCCCAATGGCATCTTCTCTTGTGCCTCGTTCTTCAAAGTCTTGAGTCAGTCCACCAGTCCTACCTTCCCCCCTTTCTCTGTTGGTGAGGTTTGGTGCAGAACAATACTTCCTAGGGTTGGTAGTTTTTGTTGGGAAGCTTATCCGGAAAGAATTAACACTGGTGATTTACTCCAAAAGAAGAGACCCAATACTTGTTTGTCACCTCAGTGGTGTGTTCTATGTAAAGCGGATGGGGAGACTGGTTTTCACCTACTGGTGTCTTGCCACTTTGCGAGGCCAATTTGGGATTGGGCTTCCTCCTTATTTGGTTGTAGTTGGAATCCCCCATCAGACTTGCAGGGCCTTTTCTCCCCCACCTTTTTTAGGTAGCGGATAAAAAGGGGAAGGATAATGTGGAAAAGGACTAAGAGCAGCAGTATGTTGAACATTGTGGGAGGAAAGAAACTCCAGCATATTCTCAGAAACCCAAAGAGGAGCAGCAGATCTGAAGGCTATCATACATATTAGGGCGGTACAATGGCTGAAATATTTGGAACTATTCATAGATTACACTGTGGATGACATGTTAAGGAAGTGGGGTGAAATTGCAAATTGCACACAGACCAAGTCAATAATGAAAGTGGTTTGGACTCCCCCACCTAGAGGATTCTTGAAATTAAACTTTGATGGATGTAGTAGGGGAAATCCGGAGCAATCAGGGATTGGAGGTGTTTTTAGGGATGAAAATGGGGTCATCTCTACCATGTTTTCAGGCCCAATTGGAGTGTGTGACTCCCTTAGAGCTGAGATCCTTGCAGTTATGGAAGGAGTCCGGAAAGCTAAGGAGTTGAACATCAAGAAACTCATAATTGAAGGGGATTTAGAGGTGGTGATAGGATGGCTGACTAAAGATCAAAATGGTTTATGGAAGTATAACAATGAGAGGAGGAAATTCATGTGGCTGGTGCGGGAGATGGAAGTTAAGACATGTTAGGTTAAAAGATCGGCTAATTCCCTAGCTAACGGTTTAGCTAAACAAGGGGTAGAAAGGGATTCACTGTTTTGGGCTAAGCTGTAACTTTAGTGTATTCTTTTCTCTTTTTCTTATTTTTTCTTTCTTTTATGAGGCTCTTAGTGACTCTTGGAAGATAAGTGTGTTTGTCTTCCTCCTGTAAATTTTCTACTGATGATTAATGAAAGTGTTATTGATAAAAAAAAAAAAACTGGTCATATAGTCTGATGCTCCAGAATCAATAATCCAAGGGATTTTATGATTACCTGAAACAGTAGCATGATTTGTAGAAGCACAAGTACCTGAATGAGCAAATGCGGATGATGATGTGTTGCCTGAAGGGTTGAATGCTGAAACAGTGGTCACCAATTGATTAAGTAACCTCCTATACATTTCAAATTCCGCCTTTATTGCTTCCCATTGCTCTATAGCTGATTTCTCTTCACTTTTTCTATTTCTACCCTTAGGCACTGTGGCAACATAAGAATTCTTAAGCTTCCCAATTTGATCATTCTTCTTAAACTTCTTGTTATTGTTGTTGTTCCGAAACCTATCCAGAAGAAGGTTTGGGTGAAGTTTCCAACAAGTGTCCTTAGTATGCTTCGGTTTCTTGCAGTACTGACATATTGCTTCTTTTTTCTTAGTTGACCCTTTTGGCTTTATTCCAACATGTCTGTGAGCATCGGGAAAATGACCCACTTGGGTTGGAAATGGAGTCGCCACCCATCAGTTAGGAAAATAGAGTTGATGAGACCTCCGAGAATGATTTTAAAAAATGTTTTGTTTTAATTGTGACCCTGAAGCTCGAGGCACTGGCTAAACCAGTCCGAGTAAGATTCGAATAGGAAAGGGAAGGGGTTAAGCACCCCTCTTGGGTCCAATAGGTGGGGCCCACATGATATTATCAAACAAGCATAAGCACAAAATAATTAACTAAGATCATAAGGTAGTAAAACAAATAAGGAGCAAAACACCCTAAGAGAATTCCCCCAATTGTTTTTATTTATTTTATTTTTTATTTTTCATTTCATTTTATTTTATTTTTATTTTTATTTATTTTTTGTTTCCTTTTCTATTTTTTTCTTTATTTTATTTTAGGGAAATCGTCCAAAACCCACTATCACTTTTTATGAATTCTCTTAAACTCATCCCAACTTTTCAAAACGTCCAAAACTCACCATGTTACTAACTTGACGTTAAACAGACTAACGGGAGTTAACACATTACAATTTTACCCTTCATAGAAAAATATAAAGTATATACCTATACATTTTAATATTTTAACTACAAATATATGAAAAAAAGGAAAATGTTCAAAAAATATTTTCAAATATAAAATACATAAAACACAGAAATTACAAAAAAATAAAAAACTATAGAAATTGAAAACAAAATCAGAAAATAAAGATTGTAGAAAAACACCTAAAATTATAGGAAAACACATAAATTGTAAATAAATAACAAAAATACAGAAAAATTTATAGATTGTAGTAAACGGAAAAATGTAAAAAACATAAACATTGGAAATTATTTGTGTTATTTTCTTATGGAACCCCATTTGATTTCATTCCAAATATATATATTATAATTTTTTTATCTCTTATGATTTTCTACTTTTTCTCTTTTTTATTTTTATATTAATTCATCCTTTTTTATTACTTTTTTCTTTTTACTTTTCTCTTTCAGCAGTTTATCTACTCTCAAATCCTCCAAGTATTTTATTTGATCAATAACACTTTCATTAAATTATCAATAGAAGATTTACAAGAGGAAGACAAACATACTTATCTTCCAACAAAGGACCTAAAAAAAAGGAAAAAGAAAAGTAAAAAACACTAAAGTTACAACTTAGTCCAAAACAGTGATTCCCTTTCTGCCCCTTGTTTAGCTAAACCATCAGTTAGGGAATTAACCGATCTTTTAACCCAACATATCTTAACTTCCATCTCCCGTACCGACCACTTAAATTTCCTCCTCTCATTGTTGTACTTCCATTAGCCATTGTTATCTTTTTTCAGCCACCCTATCACCACCTTTGAATCCCCTTCAATTATGAGTTTCCTGATGTTCAACTCCTTAGCCTTTTGGACTCCTTCCATAACTACAAAGATCTCATCTCTAAGGGAGTCACCCAATCCAGTTGGGCCTGAGAACATGGCATAAATGACCCCATTCTCATCCCTAAAACACCCCCAGTGCCCGATTGTCCCGGATTTCCCCTACTACACCTATCAAAGTTTAATTTCAAGAATCCAACAGGTGGAGGGTCCAAGACACACTCATTACTGACTTGGTCTGTGTGCAATTTGCAATTTCACCCCACTTTCTCAACATGTCATCCACAGTGTAATCTGTGAATAGCTCCAAAGGTTTCAACCACTATACAACCCTAATATGTATGATAGCACTCAGATCTGTTGCTCCTCTCTCAACTTCTGAGAATATTCTGGAATTTCTTTCTTCCCAAAGTGTCCAACATACTGCAGCCTTTACTCCTCTCCACATAGTCCTTCCCCTTTTTATCCGCCACCTGAAAAAAAAAGGGTAAAAAGGCCCTGCAAGTCTGATGGAGGATTCCAGCTACATCCAAATAGGGAGAAAGCCCAATCCCAAATTGACCTTGTAAGATGGCAAGACACCAGTAGGTGAAAACCAGTGTCCCCATCCGCTTTACAAAGAACACACCAATGAGGTAACAAGCAAGTATCGAATCTCTTCTTTTGGAGTAGATCACCGGTGTTGATTCTTTTCAGATAGGATTCCCAACAAAAACTACCAACCCTAGGAGGTATTGCTCTGCACCAAACCTCATCAACAGGGAAAGGGGAGAAAGTAGGACTGGTGGACCGACTTAAGACTTTGAAGAAGGAAGCACAATAAAAGATGCCATTGGGGGTAGGTGTCCAAATTCTAGAATCTGCCCTAGTGGGGTCTAAGACAACGTTATCAAGAAGTGTAATAAGGCTCGAAATACTGTCGAAGTCTGAGTCCCTCAAATCCCTTTTTAGACCCAAGTTCCTCCCAATCCTAGAAGTGGAAGAGGACAGGGTGGTGAAAGATGAGATTGGCTCATTTTTCAAATCAGATAGTTCATACAAAGAAGGAAATTGATCCTTTAGAGGGGCACTCCCCACCCAGGTTTGTTCCCAAAATTTTATGGAGTTGTCATTCTAGTGCCCCATCCATTGTGCTCCAGCCCATGTATACTTGCCACTATTCTAGCCCGTAGCTTCTCTTTCTCCATAGGGAACCTTCACAACCACTTTCCCAAAAGAGCCATATTCCTTCTCCTAATATTCTCAAGCCCCAAACCACCACAAGTCTTACTCCTACACACTATCTCCCAGCTAACTCTATGATCATTCTTCTCTCCCGGCTCCCATAGGAAATCTCTCGTTAGCTTCTCCAATCTGTTAGAAACCTTCACTGGGATTTTAAACACCGATAGGAAAAAGATGGGTAAGTTAGCAAGCGTGGCCTTAATTAGTGTAATTCTCCTACCAAGAGAGAGGTAGGATTATCACCTAATGGCAACCCTAAGTAGTTCAAAGGCCACCCTGAGACTTCACACCCTAGCACTTCAGCACTCTCTTTAATCTCTCCCTCCTGTATATTCACCCCCACTACACAACTTTTCCCAAGGTTAATCTTCAAGTTGGACATTTGCTCAAACAGTTGTATCACCGACTTCAAATTCCTGATAAAGCTCACATTACCGCCTTCACAAAACAGAATCGTGTCATCAGCAAATTGCAAGCGAGTGAGGGGGGTTTCCACCCTCCCAACTCTCCAGCCTCTAATGAGCCCCCTAGAATCTGCTATGTGAATCAGTTTCCCCAATACCTCCGCAATTAGAATGAACAAGAAAGGAGAGAGGGGGTCTCCTTGTCTTATACCCCTACTGGTTGGAAAGAAATGTACCACTGTCCCATTCACTAGCACTGAATAATGACAATTCCAGACACAACTCATGATCCACTTACACCATCTAGCCCCAAACCCAAATTTAGTCAAAACTTTCCTCAAGAAGTCCCAGTCCACCAAGTCATAAGCCTTTTCCAAGTCCAACTTACAGACCACTCCCTTCTTATCCCTCTTAAAGTTCTCCACATTCTCATTAGCAATTAAAATCTGATCAGTATTTTGTCTTCCACTCACAAAAGCTCATTGATAATGTGCAATGATATCTGACAATAACTCCTTCAGCCTCAAAGACAACACTTTTGCAATGATCTTATACAAGCTATTTACCAAGCTAATTAGCCTAAAATACTTCGGGTGGGATGCATCTTTCTTTTTTGGAATTAAGGTTATAAATGTGGAGTTCACACCCGGATTGACAGTTCCTTTCCTGAAAAACTCCTCAAACACCCGCAAAAGATCATTTTTCAAAATATCCTAATAGTCCTGATAAAAAGCCATTGTGAACCCATTTGGCCCTGGAGCTTTTGTTCTATCCATAGCAAACACAACCTCCTTGATCTCTTCCAAATTAAAGATTCTTTTCCAACATTCTCCTGTTCTCTACCCCTACATCTGGCCAATCCAATCCTTCTACCCACACCCTTCTACTCATAGGCCTTCCTAGAATGGATTTGAAGTGCTCCACACAGGCCTCAACTATCTCCTCTTGTTGTATTAACTCAACTCCATCTACTACCAATTTGGAGATGAAGTTCTTCCTTCTCCTGCCATCTGCCAAAGAGTGGAAATACCTACTGTTTCTGTTTCCCTTATGCAACCATTTACACCGAGATTTTTTCCTCCAGCTAATTTCCTCCTTGTGTAGGCAGTCAGTCCTCTAATTGTCTTCTCAAACCTCTCCTGAGTTCATTGTCTTCCTCTCCAAATTCTCCCATTTCTTCTTTAGAGTCAAGGTTTTCAAATTTATCCATCAGAGCTCCCTTTCTTTCTTCTATCCTCCCAAACTCCACCAATCCACTCCTTGATTTTTGCTTTCAAGAATTGTAGTTTCTTATGGAATCTCATCCCCTCCCATTCCACCATTGGGTTACACTCATACCACCACTCCCTCACTTTGTTAGTAAACCCTGGATGAATTAACCACATATTTTCAAATCTAAAGGGGTAGGACCTCCACACCTTCTTTCCTCCTTACATAACACTATGGGCCAATGATCCGAAGTCACCCTTGGGAGTTCTAGAAACCAAGGTTCCCCAATGTTCTTCCCAATCCGAAGAGAACAAGAATCTATCTAGCTTAGAGCAAATGGGTCTAGATTGGAGATTTGACCATGTAAATGGGAATCTCTTTAAGCTCAAAGGCATCCGCAAAACTGTTAAACTTCCTCATGCTTTTTGTCACCCTCTGATTAACCTTATTGGATTCCTCCGAGAATCTAATCACATTGAAATCCCCACCCATGCACCAGGGCCCATCCTAAAGCCGTCTAACATCAGCCAATTCTTCCCACAACTCCTTTCTCTCTCTGTAGTCATTTGGTCCATATAGATTCGTGAGCACCCACATATAATCATCCTCTTGCTACTTAAACTTCATAGTAACCGAGTACTTTCCGATCAACTCCTCCAGACCTTCAACCACATCCCTCTTCCACATTGTTACAATCCCCTCGGAAGCACCCCACAAGGGAGCAGCCACCCAACTAATCCCCCTAGCTTTCCATACATTCCTTCCCCATTTGTTATTAAACTCCATTCTCTTAGACTTGCAACAACACAATGTCTAGGTCATACCTCCTTATTATCTCTTTTATTGTCACTCTCAATTCCCCTCACATTCCAACTAAGAATCTTCATTCCGCTTCTTTTATAAACCCCTTGCCACCTACCCACTACTTTCCCCCTTTCTTTCTATCTCCTTTTACCCCGAGCTTCTTGTCACCTTCTACATCTCTCTTCAGTTTCTCTACTTCCCTCAATCTCCTCTTCTTTGTTCTGATCTCCTTCTTCCTCTTCTGTGAGCTTTCTCTCAACACATTCAAATCTTCTAACCTACAACCCAACTTCCCTACAAATTCTGCTATCATGTTTTCTCTCACCGAGTCCTCCACCCCTACCATTCCTATAGAATCCCCTCCATCTTTGTCCACCTACCCTTTCTTCCTCTCCTCTGGTCCCACCTCTGTTTTTTCCTCTCCATCCATCCTCCCTCTCCTGTTACCTCCCTCCACTGTTCTCTCCTCGTAATCCTCTCCATCTCTACCCTCGTTCCCTTCCCTCCTCTCCACTAACCCCTCCCCTCTTCCTTCCTCCCCTTCCCTCCTCCAGATCAACTTTCCTTCCACTTCCTTAAACACTCTTTCAATGATTTCCCACACATTTTCACTCCTATACCTTCCTTCCCACACCTTCCCACTTTCCTTCCTTCCCCTCTCCACTTCCTCGGAGAGCCCGCTAACTAGCTTGGCTACATATTCATGGGCTACTGGACATGGAACAGGAATGGAATTTGGAACCAAAGACACATGAGACACATAAGTAGCACAAACCGAATTCACTTGGTTACCTGGGACTGATGGACAGGCTAGAAAAGGACTGTTCTCGGCCTCCGTCTCTTATTCCAGAGGTTGGTAAATGCTTATCTCCCTGAGTTGGTTGGAAAGTACTTCGGTCCTTTGGTCATCCTGGTGATCTTTCTACTCTACCCCTGGTTCACCCCTAGATGGTTTGTTCCTGCTTTGCTTCCAGTTCTCCCGGTTTGCCCCTTCTGTTATTCCTTGAACACTCTGTAGTCTTGGGAATGAGTTGAGCCGATTACAATCTTCACCCTGAAATAAGCTTGCAAATTCCACCCGTCCATGTCACCTCCAGCACAACTACCTTCGTCATTTACACTGCACACTAGTATCATCAACAGAAAAGTCCTCCAGTTCTTCATCTCCTTCACTGCACTGCACCCAACCTTCATCCTTCTCTTTCCTCTCTTCAGTTCTTTCGCTAGCGTATCTTGGATTCAGCCTCTCTAAGGAGCGTCGCAGGGGGCTAAGCTCCTCTAGACTTCGTCGGGAAACCCACTGCAAATCCAACTTCTTCTCCATTTTCCGCCGCTGCGCGCATTCCCCCCCCTCTCTCGCGACTTGGGACGATGATAAGCCATTATCATTGTCTATCAGTGGCCCAAGAAGAGTCCCCATACCCCAACCCACGTGACATTTTAAGTTATCACGTGGGTCCTTCAAGTGGAACCTCCTTTCAATGTTACACCCACCCGACTCGCCTGCATGACCTTTTAAGTTGTCATGTGGGCCCTTTCAATGCTGTCCTGGCTCAAACTTCACCCCGCCTGACCCACCCGCCACCTTCAACGGTTCGGACCAAACCTTTTGGCTCCCCAACCCATCCTGCCTCTTCGCCACATCAGCATAAGAAGAAGAGCCCGCCATTAATTTGTTTAATTCAAACCCACTTGAATTAGTTTCCTTAATTAGGTTGCTTGTCGTTTGGTTTTCCCCAGCCGGCTCAGAAACCCAAAAAATAACTTTCATCTGCTCCACCTTTTCATCTCCCACCCTCTGCCTTCCACGTGTCCACCACCTAGCCAGCTCATCATCTTCTACCTTAGGAGCACCTTCCCACCACGACCGTTCAACTTCTGAAGCCACCCACACCTTGTACCAGGCTTCATCCGAGCAGATTTCAAATAACCTCGGCAGGTTCTCATGCCTTACACCAGCTACCTATAGCTCCATGGCACCTAGATTTCGTTTATCAGCTTTCATGAATATGCCTCCCAGACTATGCACGATGTGCTCAAGAACAGAGTCTCGCCAGAGGTGAAATGGAAGGCCTACAAGCTTCAGCCGGACACACCCATCTTGGAATTCGACTTCATTGCAGATTGGGCTCCAGTTCTGAACCTGTATCAGACCTCATCACAACTGCTTAAAAACTTAGTTCCTGGTCGCCTACATCAAGCACAACTTTTGTCTCTACAAAAGGAAACAACATAGCTTCACTCCCAATACCTATCTCCCCTGCAACTGTACTCAGAACCCTCACTAGCACCCTTCTTTTCTTCCACTCATCCTTCCCTGCTCCCACCAATAATCTTCAATGAATAGAAGAGCAAGCAACCACCATTTCAGTCGGAAGGCCTTGCACTTCTACTCTTCCCAGAGGTACTAATCGAAACTTCCCCCTCCTGAACTTTTCAACCCTGGTCTTTGGATTTTTGACCAGTTCTCTTCACCCCATACACCCTCTTATCTTTTTAGGCTACAAGGAAAGACTGTAGCACCTTCACAAAATCCATCCACCCTTTCCGTAATCTCCTTTCCGGCACACATAGCATTTGTTTTCCATTTGTTCCATAAAACTCCACCACATAGATAAACCATCCCTTTCTGTTTCTTTTCAATTCTGTTACATATTTCTTACCTAGAACTGACATGGAGTTTTTCCAGCCATTCACCTTACTAGAGTTGATAGCCCCATCTATGATACCTTTCATCCAGACAATGACCTCCTTTGATACCAACACAGTCGCCCTGTTATTCTCTCTGATTTTCATTGCATCCTCACCTTTGATCCTTTCCTCTTCGAACTTGAAAGTTTTGGCTTCGATCGACACCTCAAATCCTCCAAGTATGTCCAAGCCTCTTTGCGCTAGCCTCTCCGCCTTGCCTTGCCCAATTTGTTTATTGTTTATTTATGATTTTTTTTTTATTATTTTTATTAGAACAATTTGTCTCTCTGTCATGCACTCTTGTCCTGAACCTACAAACAGGGGAATCATCCCCAACTCCCTCATATCTTCTTTGTTCATATCCTCTCCCACCATATCTTTTATTGTCTTACTTTTATTTTTACATATTCTATAGGTGATTAATGAGTTCTGATGATCAAAAAAATACATTGGCAATCAATCCAGGTAAATTCAATGTCCTAAGTGTCAATCTGGAGAGCCGTAGATGGTTTAGACCGATTTGTAGAACAAAAACAACCATTCAAAGTCGAAAACAGAGCATAGGCAACACATAACACGAGCCTTAAGCATTACGAGCATGACTGATGAAGCAACAAACATTACAGACCTTAAAAATTCAAAAGGCCATTATATTCTAACCGACTTCAATCTATAGCAGAAAGAGTAGAAACGAGTCAAATAAATCAGCATGTCATTGGCATCATTAGTAGTATCAACGGAGATATCGGAACGATGGCAGGCAATCAGATAAATTCATGGTACTCTTGTCAAGCTCCTAAACAGATGATGACTAGGGAATGAAAGGAACAAGTCTGCACATTTCTCTTGTCGGCCGTTGAGGGCATGATCCTTCTTGACCGTAATAAAGCCCCACATTCTTCTTCGTAGGGACCTTGTGTATGTGCCGCCACAGGTTGTGCTGAATAATTCTTGGGGACTCGGTTGGTATCTTGGTAAGTTAATTCTAGAAAGGGGATGGCAAAAGGGCTTTGGGATGGAAAGTTAATGGGCCTGAAAGGCAGACGGTGGGGTGATATTGGGCAATATTGATTTTTGGACAAAGGGTAAGAAAAAATGAGAGGGGGCCTTGTGGGATCTATGGTGAGGACAAAAGAATCAAGCTGGGTTATTGGATTGCTCAGGGTGATGGGATTCTCCATAGGGACTATAACGTCCTTGGGATCAACAAAGGTCTCCACTCCAGATTCTATGAAGTTGTTGGATGAGCCAGGACTGGCTCTGTGATCAGGTAGAGGATTCTGTGTTATTCCCATACCTTGCTGTAAGGGATGGTCCGATACTAGATTAAAGGTAATCAGGTGCTGATCAATCAAATCTTGGATAACAAATTTTAATGGCAGCAACGACCTGTAGTGTGATCAAGTCCTTGGTGAAAAGCGCAATACGTGTTCTCATCATAATTCCTTGGCTTGGGCTCTAGGATGGTCTCCATTTCAATGGCTTCAAATACCCCTCTTGGACCCAAGGTGGGCAACAACTGGGAGTGGGGGTTTGGTATTTGGGTAAGCTCTCTCACTTCCTTGCGGGGGTGAGGAGTAGTTGGGGGATAGGTGTCGGGGGGGGTACATTGTTGTACCTGGGAGGAGGATACTGGGGTTTACTGGTGTAGGCTGGTAGGGCGTCGTTGGTCGAGGTTGTTGTGGTTGAGGTGAGACGTTCATTACAAGGGGTGGTCTGATAGGTGAAGGGTTGGGTTGAACAACAACTATGAAATTAGTTTGGGGAAAGGTTGTAGGTAGAGTAGCTTCATGGGTGGAGATTGTATTTACTCCTAGGGGGGTGTAAACGGATCGAATTCGAATTGGATCAAGAAATATCCGATTTCGATTCTGAGTAGAAAATCCAATATCCGAATTCGATTCGATATTTGACGGATATTGAAAATTAATATCCAAATTCGAATTCGATTAATTAATTATTTTAGATAATTAATAAATATATAAAATAAATATTTTATTGATATAAAGTGTATAAATTATTTATATAACTTATATATATATATATATAAATTATATAAAATATTTTATATATTATAGAAGAATTAAACAACCGGTCAAATTCGGATATTTATCGAATCGAATCAGGTCATATCCGAATTCGATTGATTAGATATTAGTTGAAAAACAGTCCTAGAAGTGGGGACTGTGTTTGAAACAAAGGAGACTAGCAAGAGAGATTAGAGAAGAAGAGAGAGCTGCGGCAAGGAGAGTTAGAGGATGAGTGTTTCGAACATAACCTCCCTCTAACGCTCTAATACACTTTTATTAAGTTAATCTTTTAGTAATTACAAGAGAGGTCCTTAGTTGGACAAGAAATTACAAAAAAAGGAACATAAAAGAGTATGGGCCCAGAATAAGGCCCATTACAGAGAAGAACATAGAGATAACATACAGTAACAGCCTATGGGCCATTCGACCCATCTTCTCTACACTCCCCCTCAAGCTGAGCATAGATGTCAATCATGCCCAGCTTGCCAGTGTCATGATGAAGTCTTGCCTTGGAGATGCCTTTGGTGAGAAAGTCTACCAATTGGCCTTCAGAGGTAACGAATGGAAGGCACACTTCTCCGGAGGAGACTCTTTCTCGGATAAAATGTCTATCAACTTCAATATGTTTGGTTTGATCATGTTGTACCAGGTCGTGAGCAATGTTGATGGCAGCCTGATTATCACAGTACAACATCACGGGTCTGTCATGATCAATCCCAAGTTCTTCCATTAATGACCTTAGCCACAACAATTCCGAGACCCCATGTGTCATGGCCCTATACTGCTTCTGCAGAAGATCTGGCCACAACAGATTGTTTCTTACTCCTCCAAGAGACAGCATTACCAGCCACCAGACTGCAATATCTTGAAGTAGATCTTCTGTCATCCATATTTCCAGCCCAATCAGCATCAGTATAGGCTTCAAGTTTCAAGTGGTCATGCTTGGTAAATAGGATTCCTTTCCCTAGAGAGCCTTTCAGATAGCACAAAATCCGTTCTGCCGCTGCCATATGAGTATCTCTAAGAGCATGCATGAATTGGCTAATGCAACTGACAGCATACGCAATGTCTGGTCTAGTCATACACAGGTGCAGGAGCTTCGCAAGAAGTCTCTGAAAAACCCCTTTGTCTTCCAATAGAGTTCCATCTGTAGCTGAAAGTTTGTGACTCATATCAATGGGAGTTGCAGTTGGTCTTGCACCCAGTTTTCCAGTTTCAGACAATACATCAAGAACATATTTCCTTTGGGAAATAAGGATCCCATCCTTGGATTTGACAACTTCTATGCCAAGGAAGTTTCTCAACTCCCCCAGATCCTTAATCTCAAATTCTGTACGGAGGAAAGACTTAAGAGTCTGAATGCCTGAGGCATCATCACCAGTCACTATAATGTTATCAACATACACAATGAGATACACTGCTAAGGATCTACTTCTCTTCACAAACAGAGTATGATCCGACTGTGTCTGAACATAGCCGAATCTAACAAGTGCAGCTCTAAATCTCTCAAACCAGGCTCTAGGAGATTGTTTGAGACCATAAAGAGATTTCTTCAATCTACATACCTTTCCTTGCATATCTTTCCCATACATCCCTGGGGGAAGACGCATGTAGACTTCCTCATGTAAGTCACCATTCAGGAATGCATTCTTTACATCCAACTGATAGAGAGGCCATTCAAAGTGAGCTGCCGGAGATAAAAGAACCCTCACAGATGTCATCTTGGCAACAGGGGCAAAAGTCTCCAGGTAGTCAATTCCATATGTCTGTGTATACCCTTTTGCAACAAGTCTAGCCTTGTACCTCTCAATAGTTCCATCAGCCCTGTATTTAATGGTGAAAACCCACTTGCACCCAACCGGATCCTTCCCTTCAGGCAAATCCACCAACTCCCAAGTACCATTTGCATGTAGAGCATCCATTTCGGTTTCCATAGCATCTTTCCATTCTGGAATCCCAAGAGCTTCTGAGACAGACCTAGGAATGGGGTTAGAAGCAATAGAAGAGAGATAGGCAAAGTATGAAGGAGAAAGCAGGTCATAAGAAAGGTGTTTGGAAATGCTGTGTGCAGTACATTTCCGCTTCCCTTTCCTAACAGCAATGGGGACATCAAGGTCTGGAAAAGATGATTCTAAAGGAGTTGAAGCAGTACTTATTATCTCATCTGTGATTGTGAATGTATGAGCTTCATCTGTTGTAAGGGAAACCACTTGCTTATTCCTGGATGTCTGTCTTTGATACACTTTGGGATTATGGATAGGGCGAGGGGGTAAAGAAATAGGGCCCCCTGGACAAGAGGTATGAAGTGATTGATCCTCCTTTGACTCATTTGGTGAGGATACAGGTTTGTCAAGAGGCTCAACTGGGACAGGAAGAGGAAGAGCAAAAACTTGCGACAGACTCTCCCCCTGTGGACAATGTCCATCCTGAGAGGAACTATAAAAAGGAGAAAATTCATTAAAGGTAACATCCATAGAGACATGTCGGGTGCCAGTCTTTGGATCAAAACAGCAATAACCCTTTTGTGTGGGGGAGTAACCAAGGAAGATACATTTGTGAGCTTTCGGTTCAAACTTGTCTTTGCACACTTGGAATGTGAACATAGCAGGTACAACCAAACACACGAAGAGGAATTGGGAAGAGATCCTTGTCTGGATGAAGAAAACTGAAGGGGGATTTAAACCCTAGAACCCTAGAAGGCATACGGTTTATGAGATAGTAGCAGTAAGTACAGCATCACCCTAAAATCTTGTGGGAACATGTGAGGCAAACAAAAGGCTCCTTGCAACTTCAACAATATGTCTATTTTTCCTCTCAGCAACTCCATTTTGTTCAGGGGTTCTAACACAAGAGCTTTGATGAATAACCCCCATGTCCGAAAGATACAAGGATAAACTCTTCTCAAAGTACTCTTTTGCATTGTCAGATCTGAAAAACTTAATTCTAGTACCAAATCGAGTTAGAACAAGCTCATGAAATTGCTCACAAGTCTTGGGACTTCATCCCGGGATTTCATTAAATATATCCAGGTGAATCTAGAGAAGTCATCAATGAACAAGATAAAATATCTATAACCTCCCATAGAGGATAAATGGTATGGCCCCCACACATCAGAGTGCACAATATGAAAAAGAAAAGAGGATCTTTTATTACTCACAGGGTAATTATTTCTACAATGCTTTGACAACCGACAGGACTCACAATTGAGACTGGACACATTGACTTCCTTAAACAGTTTTGGAAACAAATGGCTTAAAGCAGAAAAAGGTAAATGACCCAACCGAAAATGACTCAACATAATTTGACTAACAGACTCTGAAAAGGTAGAACCAAAAGCAACATTCTTGGGATGATCACAGCATTGGCCAGGGGTGTCGAGCAAGTATATTCCATTCGCTTCATGGCCACTCCCAATCACCTTCTGAGACTTCAGGTCCTAAAACACACAGTGAGAAAGGAAAAGGGTTACACAGCAATTCAATGATTTGGTCAGGCTACTTACAGATAACAAATTGATATTTAATTTAGGCACATGAAGAGTGGAAGGTAAGAGTAAGGAGTCTGTAGCCTTGACAGTTCCCTTGCCGGAAATAGGGGCAAGAAAACCATCAACTAAGGTGATTTTGTCACGGCTAAGAAGTAAGTCATATGAAACAAATAAAGTGGAAAGGTTGGTCATGTGATCAGAAGCACCTGAGTCTATGATCCAAGGGGTTTTGTGTTTACCTGAGGTGGATGCATGGTTAGCGGAAGCCCTTATACCTGAGTGAGCAAAGGCAACAGTGGTTGAACTTCCAGAAGGGATGGATGATGAAGATGCACCTTCAAGCTGACTGATCATCTTTCCAAACTTCTCATATTTAGCTTTCATGGCTGCCAACTGTGCACTGGTAGATTCAACCTCTGTATCTGTGCCTGTGGCTGAATGTGCACTTCCTGTCTTTCTACTATCATTCTTCTTTAAGTATCTGATAGGTACAAGATTGGGATGCAACTTCCAGCACTTGTCCTTTGAATGTTTCGGTTTCTTACAATATTCACACACCACTTCTTTCCTTCCTGAGCCACTGTGAGCTTCTGTAACCCCTTTGGGTTTAATTTCCATATTTGCAAAATGATCATTAATACCAACTCCTTGAACCTGCACTTGCCTTCTACTTTCTTCACTGCTGAGCAGAGTATAGGCTTGTGACAATGAAACGTCTTCCTTGGACAAGATGTTTTGCTTTGTAATATCATATTCAGAATTCAACCCTGTCAAGAACTCAAACACCCTATTCCGTTCAACCAATTTCTTGTATGTTTCAGCATCCTTAGGGGTATCCCAAGTCACGGCCTCTATCAAATCGATCTCTTGCCATATAGATTTTAAGATTGAGAAGTATGCTGCAAGTGACTTCTCCCCCTGTCTTAGATTTTTCACATCACTTCTCAGTTTGTAAGCTCTAGCAACATTCAACTTCTGGGAATAAGTCTCTGCAACACTATCCCAGATCTCTTTAGCCGAATTCATCCACAGATAATGTTGACTGATCTGTGGCTGCATTGAGTTCACAAGCCACCCAATCACAGTGTAGTTTTCTTGTACCCATTTCTCATAAGATGGATCATCCTCTGAAGGAGCTTTCTTGCTCCCAGAAATAAAACCCCATTTTCCCTTGCTACAAATATGGATTTTCACTGATTGTGACCAAGCTAAGTAATTTGTCCCATCAAGCTTGACTGTAGTTACAGTTAGCATAGAATCGGTTGGGGTTCCCAACATCTGCCCATATTCAACAGTATTCTTGTTTTCAAAGTTTGAGAAATCCATCATGCAAAGTTCGGTGATAATTCTTTTCTTTTCTGTTTCAGCCTCCAAAAGACACCCAGCAACCTCCAAACACAAGATATTTCTGATTCTAACAGTCGATGTCCCAAGAGGAAGGCAAAAGAAATACAATCCTTGAGAGACCTTCTGTCGAACACTCAGTGTGCAATACTTGACAGCACACTGTTTACTGTTTCATCCCTCAAAGTATAGGGTACTGTTTACTGTTTCAGCCTTCAAGAAGGGGCTGGAATGAAGATGAGACTAGTACCTCTTAGTTTTAACAGTCTCAGCAACTTTCCAACCCAATAATCAGCCGAATAGGACCTCCAAAAACAACCCAGAGATTTCTGGGTAGGAGCAGTCCAACAACAGTGGCCGAATGATGTAGTCTCAGTAGCAGTGATTCCAGGGGTATTTCGGCTACTTGACAGTCCAGAAAAGAGATAAAAACAACCCAGAAATCTCTGGATTAAGTCAGACCAGAGGATAGCCGAATAGTAGCACTGTTTTCAAGGAAACTTCGGTCCCTTTTAACAGTCCAAAACAGTGAAAAAATAACCCAGAAACAACTGAGCAAAGACTTACAGTAAGAGAGTCTCTGGTTTGTACAATAAACCAGGCCGAACACTTGTCCTCTAGGATGACTTCGAAAAACCCTTTTCTCTGATTTTAAATCAGGCAAAGCAACTTGTTCTCTGGTTCTTCCTGGCCACCGAACCCTTCTCCAAGTGTGTAGAAGCTTGGGAACCCTCCAATGACGTCCAAGAATCAGGCGGATGACTGTAAACTCTCAGCCCTAGAACCTCCTCATGTAGTTGGCTGGACTAGAACTACATGAGGGACACGCCAAGCAGTGGCCTGCTCTGATACCAAGTTGAAAAACAGTCCTAGAAGTGGGGACTGTGTTTGAAACAAAGGAGACTAGCAAGAGAGATTAGAGAAGAAGAGAGAGCTGCGGCAAGGAGAGTTAGAGGATGAGTGTTTCGAACATAACCTCCCTCTAACTCTCTAATACACTTTTATTAAGTTAATCTTTTAGTAATTACAAGAGAGGTCCTTAGTTGGACAAGAAATTATAAAAAAAAGGAACATAAAAGAGTATGGGCCCAGAATAAGGCCCATTACAGAGAAGAACATAGAGATAACATACAGTAACAGCCTATGGGCCATTCGGCCCATCTTCTCTACAATATTCAAATTCGATTCGATTATGTTGAATATCGAATTCGAAATCAGATTTTCGAATACCGTTAACACCCTTATTTACTCTAGTGTCCGACTTTGGTTTAAGCGAGTGTCTCCTAGGTCCAGGAGTAGAACTAGGTGAGCTTCCTGCCCCAGCTATTATCGGATTCATGTGTCCGTGATGCATCGACTCCTCTATCCTTATGACACCTCTGACAACATCACTAAAGTCTCTCAATGGCTGGGCCACCAATAATGTGTGATATGGATCTTTTAGTGTTTTGATAAATGTCCGAACCATTTCTTCTTTAGGCATGGGATGGCGGAGTTTGGCCGCCACTTCGCGCCACCGGTAAGCATAGTCTAGGAAGGATTCCTCGTACTTCTGGCTCATCAATTCAAGATCTATTCGGTCCGGGACCAGTTCCATATTGTAGGAAAACTCTGACACCTTTTTCCATGACCTTTTCTTTTCCTCTTCCAAATTTGCAAACCATGTCCTTGCACTACCCGCCAAACCTTTCTGAAACATCTGGATCAGCAATTTCTCATCAGACCCATATTGAAACATGTCTCCATACAAAATTTTCAAGTGAGTTTGGGGGCCTATCATATTTCTCGAAATCGGGAATTTGAACTTTTTTGGCAGCTTGGCATCAGGGTAGAGGCATAACTCCTTAAAATCTGTAAAACTCAAATTGTGGACCCCCTTACTTGTTTCATCTCTTCTTTCAGCTTTTCTACATCATCCTTGAGGGGGGTTTGGAATAGGGGAGGTGGTGTAGTGAACTTGGGATATCATGCCCTCAAGGGCCGACAAGGGAAAAGCGAAGGTGGGGGAAACTTTGGAGGAAGCTAGATCAAGGGAAGAAGAAGCGAAAGAGGAAGAATAATTCCGTAGAGCCATTGAGAAGTCTAAATACAATGTGATGGATCATTTTCATTTTCAGTTGTGTATGGAAATGTGCTAATTACTATTTTAGGAGACAACCAAATCTCACTAGTAGAGGAGTCCTCAGTGCAGCACATGAAGGTAGTGAGTATTACTCTTACCAGTTTGAGGAGGTTAACTCAATTGAAAAGGTTAGGAAATCTTATACTCGACCCTCTCCAACCCTCTTTGGAGAAGATGATCCCAAGTTCACTACACCACCTCCCCTATTCCAAACTCCCCTCAAAGATGATGTAGAAAAGTTGAGGCAAGTAAAAGGGGTCCACAATTTGTGTTTTATAGATTTTAAGGAGTTGTGCCTCTACCCTGATGCCAAGCTGCCAGAAAAGTTCAAAATTCCCGATTTCAAGAAATATGACGGGAAGGGATGCCCCCAAACTCACTTGAAATTTTTTTGTGGAGACATGTTTCAATATGGGTCTGATGAGAAGTTGCTGATCCAGATGTTTCAAAAAAGTTTGACGTGTAGTGCAAGGAAGGTGGTTTCTGGTTCTTTCTCTTTTGATTTTTCAAGTGCCTTGCCTCTTTAGCTTTCTGGTACTCTTTCTGTTGATTGTTCTGATGTTTTCCATCCCCTGAGTTTTAATATAATTCAGTTTATCCTTTTCTACCGAAAAAAAATTGTTAGACTATCAAGCTGTTCGGAACATATCCAAGGTTTTTAATCAACTGCAAAATATTTTTGTTTTGACAAATACAAATATGAAAAGTGCAAAACCTTGTATAACATTGTAGGCATGATGAATTTCTTCCTAGTTTAAGCATCCATGATGTGAGATACAATTTTGCATGGGTTTGCATGCTCTGACACGTTTGTAATGTTCAGCATTGTGTCCATATAGGTTGTATTCCACTTTTGACTGAACACTGGCCATGTATGATTTAACTGGATGGTATAGTCTTTTTGCCATCTCTAGTGTGGTCCCAAGCCTAAGTCCTGTAGCTCCAGCAACATGGAGGATATGCCTTTTATCATTGAACATCTATATATCTGTTTCAAGTATGTTGGGGGGGGGGGCGGGAATCTGATCTTTGATCCTCCTTAATTTTGAGTCTTTTTCGGTAAGAGAAAGGCAACCATGCATGCACAATTTAACTTGACTCAATCTAGCCTTAATCTCAATTATTTGCGGTTGGCTACAGAATCCTATTTTGTTCTATCAAGAGCCATTGTTTTTTTTTTTTTTCAAAGTCTGGTCCTTAGATAAATTCTTTCCACTTCATCCTACACTTCTTTGGTAGTCCATGCATGCACAGCTCATACATGTTGGTATTTTTCCACTATGTTAATCAATCCTTTTGTGTTGACATCTAATTGTTGCATTAAGTGGGCCATGTATTTGATATAAGAGATCGATTTGTTTTTGGTGACTGTCCATCCCTTTCCAGTTCTTGGAAAGATGATATATTTTTATCTTTTTCCTTTTTCATCTCAGTTAATTACTGTTTCTTGTTGTCATTTAATAGATAACTGAGATCTGGCTTTTTCAAGGGGCACTATGTGATTGGTCTTTCTTGCAGGTGTATGCTCTTGGAGGTTTCATGGTTCTAAGGTGGATATGGGCTAGGTGGAAGGAGAGGAGGGCTAAAGATGATTCGTCAGGTGAACCCTCCCCTGGAGATGACGGACATCTCTAGTCTCTACGCATGAGTGGTCATCATTTGCTGTGAGTTATCAATGTATGCTTTGCTAACTAAGGGAATCCCACCCAACAATTTGTCTCTTTTCACATCTGGTTTGTAAGGCCGGATTTAGGGTAGTTGGGCTGGCGTTGAACTTTTTCTAGTGATATTAATTTTAGCTCAACTCACCTATGCAAGAGGAAATTCAAAGTTAAGAAACAGCAACTTTTCTTTGTTCTGAGTCAACGGTGTATACTATTGCTATATTCATTAGGGAATCCTGCCCAAAAACCGACTCTTTTTCACCCATGAAGTGTGGCCATGTGATAGATGCTGTATACATGGGTCCCTATACGGCTTTCCTTGTTTGCATTTTCCAGATCGTTCTGGAGCTTGTTTCTTTCTATGCTTCTTGTTCATAGGGCTGGTGGTAGGGTAGTTGGACTCATCCACCATTCCATCCAAACTGAAGCTCAAAGTTGAGAAGCAGCAAGCCGGCAATCTTTTCTTTGTTGACGCTTGTTGTCACTCTCAAATCCTAACTGATACCTCTCCAGTTCTTTGGTTAAGTGCGGGGCATCTTGCATGGTGGACCCAAAACTACTACTCAGGCGTCAAGGTGGTTGGAGAAGTCAAAGAGTCCAGTTTGGCTTTTTCCATGATTCCTCGAGTGAGTCACAGTTCTATTTTACAGAGTCGCTGTCCCTTTCTTTCCATCTTTTGGTATGACAGAAACCCAGGAAGCTTTTCTGCGAATTTTCTTTCTCTTGCTTTCCTTTTGTCTCCACTCCACGTGGAGGCTGGACAAGGTTTGCTAGAAGTAGAAGGGAAGGCAACATGGATGTACTAGGCCATTTGTCCATGCCGTTGCTTGGAACGGTTTTACGCCAAGGCCGTTCTTAGGGCCTATTTGAGAGGGCTGAAATTGATCTGCTTTTAACTGAGCCACTTTGAATTTTCAAGAAGCTACTAAAAGAAACTTAACCAGAAACACAGTCAACCAGCGGGTTGTTCTTGCGGGTTGTTTGACTATGATGCCAGAAAGGCCTGGCATGATACCGAAAAGACTTGTAACCAATCATAAAAGTGGTAAACAATAAGGTGGTTGGGTTTTCATCAAAATTCAAGCCTTTCCGCCAAGGTTCAAAATATTGATACAGGCGTATCGGGCTATATCAATATTCTTTTTTTAATTTTTTTTTTCAAAACCGATTCAGGGGCCCGGTTTAAGGCTCTTCCACCCCTTGAACCTGTCAGAACCCTGATACACCCTCTGTAGGGACGTATCGAGGAGCTCCCCATATCGGCCAATGATGTCTTTCTGACATCATAGATTTTTCCTGTGCTTATAAAGTTATAAGCTCTTCAGTGGAGCCCATTTTATGAAGCCATAAGCCGCTATGTAGGGTGTATCGAGGATCTCCCCATATCGGCCAATACGGGCCGATATGTGTCGATACTTTGAACCTTGCTTTCCACTATCATGTCTTTCTGACATCATAGATTTTTCCTGTGCTTATAAAGTTATAAGCTCTTCAGTGGAGCCCATTTTACGAAGCCATAAGCCGCTATGTAGGGTGTATCGAGGAGCTCCCCATATCGGCCAATACGGGCCGATATGTGTCGATACTTTGAACATTGCTTTCCGCTATCATGTCTTTCTGACATCATAGATTTTTCTTGTGCTTATAAAGTTATAAGCTCTTCAGTGGAGCCCATTTTACGAAGCCATAAGCTGCTATGTAAAAGCCCTCTGAAATTGGCACTTAATGGTCAGGGTACAAGTTGGGTTGGATTAGGTGCATTTGCAATAAACCCTAATCCAATCTGAGGCTCAGTTTGGAAGGAGTACAAATACGAATTTGTAAAGTGCAAAACCTTGTATTTTGTATTATTTTGAATGTATTTGCACAGTACATATTTGTATTTGTATTTCTATCAAACTGACCTTGAGTTGTTGAACCCCAACTCTAATCATGAACATACATTTTCTTCAATTCTATTTGGTTTCTTTGAAAAGAAATGTTAGTACTGTTTTAATATTTTTAAACTTAAGATGGGCCCATCAAGGTTGATCATATATATATTATGAGGACAAACTTATGGGTCTTTTAGAGTATGATACTTAGGCCATGTTTGGGAGTGCTTATGTTAACAATAAGTGCTTATTCAAATAAGCACTTATTTGCATTTGACACTCAGTTCATTTTGGGCGTTTGGTGATCTTTTTCTCCAATAAGCATTTAAATAAGCAATTGTGACTCTTTTGTCCTTTATTTTTTTTTTCAAATTTTCAAAACATCCAATCCAAATTGAATGAATAAAAGTACTTTGATAGAAGTGCTTTCATCCATAAAATCATTTTTATATAAGTGTTTTTGTAGAAGTGCTTTTATAAAAGTACTTTCATTAAAATACTTTTATAAAAATGCTTTCGTAAAAGTACTTTTATAAAACTACTTTCATGTAGTACTTTTATAAAAGTGTTTTTAGAAGAGTACTTTTGTTCATAAAATTACTTTTATAAAAGCATCTTTGTAAAATTGCTTTTGTAAAAGGATGTAATTGGTATTCTGGAAATTTACCATGGATAATTTTGAGAGTAAAAAATTGAATAAGTTCTTATTGTACGTGCACTTAAAAAAAGCTAGAAATTTGGGCTTAAAAAATAAGCCCTTATTTTTAAAATAAGCACTTATTTCAGGCTTATTTCCCAACACCAATAAGTGTTTAATGGTTTGGTCTCCACCCAAATAAGCACTTATTTTTAAGCACTCTCAAACATGTCCTTAGGTTGATTTGAGAGGGCTTCTATCTTAATTGCTATAGAGGAGTTACCTAAGATGAGATAGGATTAGCTGAATACAGTAGCTGTTTAGTAGGCTATGGAATCAACAATCCACACCAATCATAAAATGCATGGGGCCCACAATCATTCAATCTCTTAGTGTGGGGCTTATGTATTTTATCACTCGCACGGGGCATTATCATTGGTTCCACAGATTGCTACACAACTAAAGCATTCAGTTAATCTAAATTCACCTAAGAAAGCTTCACTAGATACAGGTTAATGACTTGTAGGTTTCTCAACTCATGTAACACTAGAAGTTGTTGCGTGAGAGCCCTCCCAAATGGGTACTAGGCTTAGTTTGGGAAGAGCAAGGTTTAAAATTTCGATATGATACGCTTGATACGGGGTGTATCCTATCGTATCTTTGAAAAATAGATACAGGATACAGATGGAAATTGGGCGTCTTGTCTTTTGTCATGCGTATCGGACCGTATCAGGGGCGTATTGGTAGCATATCGACGAAAAAAAATGCAACCAAAAATTGAAAAAAAAAAGGGGGAAAGCAAGTTTCTTTTCTTTGAAATAAGTCTTCTTTCACCCTCAAATGACTCTAAAACTCCAAACCGCATTCCTAGAGTGCTAGATTTGCAAAAATTTACAAAAAATAAGTATGAATCATTAATTTTTTTGAAGATTTTTTCAAAATTTGAAAAAATATGGCAAAAATAGGTAAACTTTTCAAATTTGTATAATATCTTGTAATTTTTTTTTCTTGAATGTTTAAATTTATGTTGATCTACATTTCTTACATTCAAAATCACAATTTTTTTTTGTGTTATCAATAGATTTATGAAAATTTTATGAAGATATTTGGGGAAAATATAAATTAACATAAATTTGAAAATGTAATTTTTTCTCTGTCTATAAAGACTAGATATGTTTTAGATTTATGTATTTATCTATCATATCCATAGAGCAATTGGAGTTTCTTCTTTAATTTATTTTTATTTTTTATATTTCTAATTAATTATATTTTATCATTTGATCACAACAATTGAATATATTATAATTCTATGGATGATATATCATATCCATAGACCAATTGAAATTTCTTCTTTAATAATTATTATTTTTTATATTTTTAAAATTAAAAAATAAATAATTAATTAATTATATTTTATCATTTGATCACAATGATTGAATATATTATAATCTTATGGATGATCTATCATATCCACAAAGCAATTGAAATTTCTTCTTTAATAACTATTTTTTAAATACATTATATAATGTTTATTTATTTATAATTTTTGGAAATAAATAAAAAAATAATTATTATTTAAATAATAAATAATTATTAATTGTATTTTCACTTAGAAGTTGTGCCAATGCATGTTTTATGGTTGGATAGGGGAGTTGGGTTTTTTCCCACCCATAAAACATTAAAACTTTAGAATTATAATTTATAAATTATAGTTAAGCATAGGATTTTCAATGAAATTATAATTAATTATAATATAATTCTTCATAAACTATTAAAATATATTAATTTAATGTATATACACCTCATTAAGGTCTTATTTTTACTGTTATTGATGTATTTTTATGATTTATTAAAGTATTTATAGTGTTTCCAAGCGTATTTATGTGTATCTTAGTTTTTCTCCGATACACATGCATATCCCGATACGTCTCTTAAAATTGTCTTTCCGATATGCTTGATGTTTCAGATACTTTGAACTTTGGAGAAGAGTGCAAATACAAATATTTTCAGTGCAAAACCTTGTATATGGTATTTTTAAAGCTTATATTTTCACTATACATATTTGTATCCGTATTCTTGTAAAGTGTTCAAGTATGTAGAGAGCAAAACTGTGTGTATTTGTCTCGTACATATTTGTATTTGTATTCTTTCCAAATTAAGCCTTATGTATTGAAAAGACTGCTTTTAAACTTAAAACTATATACATACACATCTATAGATGCATGAATACATGAATATGTACATATATACATATTTATATATGCAAATATAAAGGTATTTTAGGTTTCGATTGGGCTGGGTTGCTCAAGGCTTCAACCCTAACCGGGTCTGAAGTTAGGTTAGATTCTTATTTTTCAACCCTAACAACCCTAAACTGACATTCAACCCAACCAAACTTTTTCAATTTGGAATATGGTTAACCCAATCAAGATTGCACCACTACTTAATGCAAAGAGAATACCATAGAGTGAGTAAAATGTGATCCAACAATGTTTCCTCAATGCTTAAATATAGGGGTGTCAATGAACCGTTTTGGGTTGGACCTTGTGCAAGTCAAAATCAATTTAGATGAATTGGGCAGACCTATAAGTAGACCTGTTCATGGGCCGGGCTCGGTTTGAGCTTTTACTCTTCATTAACAAAATTTTTTTAGGCCCGAGCTCGAACTTGGCCCGACCAATGAGCCTACAATTTGGGCTTGAGCCCAATCCTCATAAAAGCCCGAAGTCCAGTCCCGAGCCTAAAGCCCGACCTAACAAAATGATTATCCCTTGTTAGGTTGAGCTCGTGGTGATAGCAACGTTCAACAGCTTGGCCTTCAACAGACGTTCAATGTATTACCCCTTTAAACAGGTCGCTTTCAGCTCATGGTGATAGCAATAGAGGTAGAATGCATAGAATAAGTTCTGTAGATATAATGGAGACATGGGCTAGTCAGTAGAAGGCAAAAAATCTCTACATAAATGGAAATAAATTGCAAACTTACCGCTGGGGAGAGAGAGAGAGAGAGAGAGGGGAAGAAGCCCCAATCCGCATAGAATCTATATTGCAAACTTACCTCAATATCCTGCTCTGTATCCCTTACATTTAGAGGGATCCCATGATTCACCTAAAAGAAGCCCCATATCTCCAACGCGTGCCACACTTTTTTGACAATCTCCTCACGAAGTAAAAGGTCTTCATCGACGCTTTTCATTTTTATACTAGAACCCCATTGTCAACTAGGAAAGGTTAGTCGAGTTAAGGATTAGGGATTTAAGGTTTTAAAACTAGTTGGGTCGGGTTTTTTTGACAAATCCCGAGCTCAGTCCGAAAAATAATTGAGCTGGGCTTTTTGGCCCGATGTCAAATCTGCTGGCTAAAAATCATGTTCAAGCTCGGCCAGGGGCCGGACCGGGCCATCGAGCTACCCGGCTCATGAACATGTCTACCTATAAGTCATTGAATTGGACCAGTCTAATGTATCTACTTGGATTGGATTGGATCTAATCCATCTGTAATGGATTTATATTGGATATGGTCAAATTGAATCAATATCCAGTCCATTGAAGATAAGAATATAAGTGCCAATAGACCAAATTTGGATTGAAACCAATATAAATTAAAACTAATTTGAACAAATTAGACAGTTCAAATATTGAATTGGACTGTCCAAAATGATCAAGTGTATTCATTGAATTGGACTAGACCTGGCCCGTCTATAACAGGTTCATATTGGACGGAATTGGATTGGGCCAAATCCGGTCCAATTGACACCCCTACTTAAAATGCCTAGTCAAAGGAAAATGGTTACCCTGCCCCACAACATACCAATTTGAGGAATAATAGAAGGAATATTTATTGTTATCTTTCCTATTTGGTTGAAGTTGTGGACTGAAGCATCCGTGTGTAGCTGGCTAGCAAAGAAACAAGAAATTAGAACAAGCACAGTCATGCTTTAATGCAGCACCACCCTATCCCTAAGGGCTAAGGCCGGAATGAGGTCAATGAACCCAGTATCCTAGACGACGCTACATGAGTTTGTACCTTTTTATTGGGACATCTCACACTTCGGAGGTGATGATTTTAACTGTTGGAGAGGACGTTGGTCCTATTAAGGGGATCCAGGCAATCCACCTAGGAATCGATTCCAATCAAATGCTTTTCAAATGTAAAGAGAATTCTCTTTTTCCCATTAAAACGTCTTTCCTGAGACGTTTATGTTCAAAAGAATTTTATTTCACAAAACCCAAAACCAACAGTACACAGATTGGATATAGACAATAAGGGAGAAACATAGTAGAGAGAGAGAAAAGGGAATCCATATATTAGACTCTAGTTTATAATTTACGTATCGCAGATGTGGCCAACATTAGAAACAAAACCTCAAAGAACGAGCTTTTCAAGAGATCTTGTGTCTAAGATGAGAATCCTTATGAAGATGATGAAAATAGTAATAGAAAGGGGTATTTAATTCTGAGGTTTCAGAGCTAGTTGGAAAAAGAGAAGAGCTACATGACAATATGCTTTGGACTTTGTATTTGGAGTCAGCCAAAAACCGAAGAAGATCTAGGGCACCCCTGTCCTTAAGATCGATACTATATTACTATTCTTGTTTTATTGTTAGGGTTATGCTGCTTCATGTCACATAGGGAGAGGGAGTTGTTGAACCATCAAGGGATTTAACTATAAAAATGTCTAGAAAACATTGAGAGTGGTTTTGTCACATGGCTATCTCTAGGACGGGTATTAACATTTGAAAATGGCTTTTGTTCTATATCCTTACATTTGACATTTTGGAGGGTTTAAAAACCAATATGTATCGTTAACATATATCATGTATTGCAATATTTTAAACCTTGATAGTGAAAAAGGTGAAAAACACAAAGGCCCCGTCTAGTGTATCTTTGTATGTGGGATGTTGGTTTTTTAGAAGCCCGGTAGCTCGCATTTGCATCTCCCTCCGTTTGGTTGGAAGAAGATCTTTTTGTTGAAAGACCGTGTTCCAAAAAAAATTGAGAGAAGTTCAATTTGAGCTTATTTTGGAAAGCTATAAATGGAGTTTTTCGCCTTTTTGTCTTTCTCGAGTCTTGTCTTTGCACAAACAGATGCATCTCCAATCAAACAGTTTATAAACTGCCAAGATCTTTATGTAAAATCTCACAATATCTTTTGACTATCAAATCTTCCAAAAAATATTTTAAAAAAGACTTACCAAATGACACAAAATATTAAACCCAAAAGAAGAAAACTAGCTAGTTATAACCGAAACATTTCAGAGTAAAAAATTTGAGACCCTAAGATTGTTTATTTAAAAACATGTTCCTAGCAATACAATTATACACCACCTTCTTTGTTGTTTGTTGAAGTAAATGGACAATGTTGAATCTTGATTAGCTAGTTTAGGAGTTGGAAAAAGGGTTAACAACATGAGGGCTGTCCATCCAACAGATGCTCTGAATTGGCCACTTCAATCAGGTTTCGAGTCACTGCATGGAGTACCCACTTCTTTCTGGTAACAGAGCTTCCCCGTGCACACCCTCTATTTTCCTGTCGCTTCGTACTAGAATTTGACCACCTGAGATTCTCTGATCAGAGCCTTCCTGCAAGGCTTGCCGCCTCGGTAGCTAGCACTCTAGCAGTCCGTTCTTTTGGTGTTTTCATTTGGACAGTGGGAAAAGGATACAGACAAGCTTTAAAGAGAAATGCCTTTCATGGGACCCATCACTCAAAAGCAATGTTTTAGGTGGGACCCATCATATACCTTGTGCTGGTTCGATTGGTCTAAGGACCATGTCATGTTTGGGAGTGTTTTATCTTTAATCACTTATTTGAATAAATACTTATTTTAAGTGGGAACCACATGTTACTTGCTGTTTGGGGGAAAAACAGAATAATTAGTGATTGTTCTAAAAAAAGTAAGCCTGTTTTGATGGATAGAGAGTTTTTGGCTTATTTTTAAGCGCTTTTCAATCCGTATTTATCATGATTTCTTAAAACCGACCCAGAGATCGGTTCCTGAATCGGTCAAGGGTTTGGTTGTCAGGTCGAACGGTCGGCTCATTCTGACAAAAAAAAAAATGGTCAAAATCATTCTAACGGTTAATCGCCTGAATCAGTAGTTTGCTGATCAAAATCAATAGTTTTTGAGAAATTCCAATTTTAGGGAAAAATGAAACCAATCACCTGATTGGATCCCAGTTTTTTCGGTTCAGTCTAGTTTTGAAAACCATGGTATTTATTGTATTTCTGACCTGTTTTTAACTCACTACATAATTTTCAAAATACCTATACCACCACATTTGAAATAAACGTTTTGTCAAATTTCACTAAACAAGATAAACACTTGAATCTGAATTTGCTCCTCATAGACCGCATCTCACACCAACCTCACAACCCTTTCAGTTGTGCATTGAGAACATTTTTCATATTTGATTTTATCATTTATAATTTTATAGCGAGATGTCACCGGTACAAAACACTGCAATGTAATGTGAGACTGGTGTGAGGTGCGTTCCTTAGGAAGCAAATCCAATTTCTAAATAATAAGCACTTATTTATCCACTAAGCGAGTTCAGATCTATACCCCAAAGAATGTTCTCAATACACAGCAGGAATGTGCCATAAAACGTTGTGGGGCACAGATGTAAACTCCCATTAAGCACTCCTAAAATGGGGATATGAGCAAACAAAAGGGAGTTTGGATGTCCTACCCACAATAACTCACTATAATTATAATTTGGAAATATGTCCCCATGAATAATGACATGAAGATATTCTCAATGTACAGCTATAATAAGGTGTGAGTAGGAAGATCTGCATTCTTTCAATAAAAAGAGCCATCTGCCTTCTGGTGCCAAGGCCCAGATTGGTTTCCATGAACCTATACGGCTATTACTGTTTTGGACTGAGCCTAATTGTTAATGAATCAGAATGATCTTCGGGCCCACTACGATCTCATGAATTGCTGGCCCAATAACCCACCACGCGTCTTGATCATAGTGGCCTGGCTGGTAGGTTGGCTAATGTCATCATGAAAAGAAAAAGAAGAAGAAGAAACCCAGCAAAACAGAATAATAAAGGCCCAGACTCCAGAGGAAGAGAGGAGAGACATGAATGATGATGATGGGCTCGATCATTGCAAAGCGTGCTCGTCTTCTTCATGAGTCACCCACCAGGCACCAGTTGATGCTGTCTGTATTGCAATTGCTCTCCGGTCAGAAACTCAGAAATCAGAATCCTCCCCGCATGAATCCTACCGAACACGCCCCATTTTGGGTCTGTGGAATATCATTATTTTAAGGAAGGCTTAGTTGTTTTTCCGGTGGTGGGTGGTTGTTGGTGTTGTTTTCCATATGTGTGGGTGGCAATTGGCATCCCAGTCGTCACAGCATCACAGGACACAGCTCAGTGAGCCCCACATCACTCAAAACAACTCTATTACTCTTCGTTCGCCTTCCCGGGTCGCGTCGTGATCAGTGCGTCAGTTTTCTTTTCGAACAGAACAGAGGAGCGAAGGAATAACCCTTCTTTTTTTTTTTTTTTAATTTCCGATTCCCGTGGTGTTGGCTGATGACTGCCATTTTTGGATGCTGTTGGTGCTGGGAAGGGCATGGAGTTCGCCTTTTTACGAACACTTGAATCGCATAGCTGTAAAGGTCATCACCCCCCCCCCCCCCCTCACCACTCCTGCGACTAGGACTATGTCACTTTGTTCGCTCTCTCCTCTGTTATCAATCTCGCGTCTTTTCTCTCTTCCGTTTTTTCGAGCTCTACTCCTTAGTCCTTCCTTCTTACTTCCATTTTGAATAAAGCTTCTTACTTCCGTTTTTCGATCTCTCTTCCGTTATCAATCTCACGTCTCTCTCTCTCTCTCTCTCTCTCTCTCTCTCTCTCTCTCGATCATGGCTCGGATTGCGAAGGTTTGTGCATTCCATCGCGAGGGAAACGAATGGTACGTCTTTTTTTTATCCTTTCGCTATCACATCCATCTATCTATGCTTGAAGCTCTGGGTTGTTTTATATCGATAAGGTCTTTCAAGTGTTTTTTTTTTTTGAATTAAACATACTACTTTGAGTTCCATGGAGGATTCTGTTCTGGGATCTCTCTAGCTTGCTGACCTCCTAAGTTCTGGATGAATTGGATGATTAATTGGAGCTTCCAGCTCTATTTCTCTAATTAAGAGATTGAAAAAAGGGAATTTATTAGTTACAAACCAAGGTCTTAAAATTTTTACCTTGTAGTTATGAGTTATTGCAATGCAAAACTGCCTGGGCTTAATATAAAAAATTGTGTTCTTTCCCTGTTCACCGAAAAAAAAGTGGAGTAATATAGAGGATCTTAATCCAAGTATTTTGATTTTTTTTGAAGTTTGAGAAGAGTATATGATTCATATGAATAATGTTTGGCTTTTGCCGTATGCCAGGTTTTGTAATGCTGGTCTACCAAGTGATATTACTGTTGAAGTAGATGGTATATGCTTCCATCTCCATAAGGTATGCTTTTGTTTTTTTATTTGTTGTATTCAAGGAAAGAAGATGTATTTTTTTTTTTGTTTATTGTTTGTTTTGGACTGACTTGTTGTAATTATAGAAAATGTTGGAATGCAATAAATGCTTAGTTTAAATTCCTAGAATTTTTTTCATGAACGTTGCTTTGTACTTTCTAATAAGTTTGATGATCTAAAATGGCTTATTTCTTTATGTAAAAAGTTGACAGAAATATGAGAGAAAGGACTTTGTATGATCCAAATCTTGTTTGGATTGGGTAACAATAGAAATTATGAGATGGAATCCAGAGCACGATGATGGTGGAGATTTATGCAAGTGAAGTGGTTCTTGGTCTAGATTTATGCAACTTTATGATAGTATGTGGTTTGGCCATTTGAGATCCCTATGGCCATTTGTTTCAGATTGACATCTGAACCACATTATGTTACCAGAGGGGGAGGAAAGGTGGTAATTGGAAGGAGAGTGTAAGCCCATATTATAGATAAATAAATAGATGGAGAAGACCAAAGAGTTTCAGAGAGATGACATCTTAAACTGTATGGTGTGTGGTTTGGCCATCTGAGATCCCTATGAGACAGGCAACCCAATTCCAATGGAAGATGCATGGCATGGTACTTCCTTGGCATCTTCCTGTTAGGAAGCACTGTTACTCTTAGCATGGGTGTTACAGTGATTTAAAAGGCGCCTAGGCGCACAGGCGAGGCACATTTTGGAGTATGCACCTCGCCCAGGTCCTAGGCGCACCTCTTTCAAAAGGCGCGTGCCTGGTGCGCCTGATGCGTCTTGCGCCTCAGCCCAGGCGGGCGCCTTTTTAAAATTTTGCGCTTTTTGCTTTTTTTGAGTCTAACAGCTGGGTCCGGGGCCCCTGGACCCCCGACCACGCCCCTTGAGGCAAGCCCGAACAATTGTTCATTCATTCATTGCAATAAAATATCTTCTTAAAAGGCAATGAAAGTTGTAAAATCATTATTTTTTATGTAAGAAATAAGAATTTCAGACCCTAACATAGACTTGTTCAGGCTTGCTTCGAGGGGTGTGCTACAAAGGCGACTCATAGAATAGAAAATGCAATATGTTTTACATCACATTAACTACTTGAAGCAATGCAATTAAGGAAAAAAAGAGATTGTGGGTTTTACATGCTTGAAAATGCTTTATATGTTTGCTTTTATTTTTAAATTTTCATTTGAATACACTTTACATGTCATGTTTATGTATTTTAATTTTAGATAATAGGTTTTTTAAATCATTTATTTTAAAATTTAAGTTTATATTTTTATTAACATTATGGTTAATATTTTTTGCATTTTTTAAAATTTTTTGGCTTTTTTTTTGGAATTTTCTGACTTTTTTTTTTTATTTTTTAGCTTCTTTTTTTTTTTTTGTAATTTTGCATCTTTCTTAAAAAGGCACGCGCCTCGCCTTGCCCCAATCAATTATAGTTTTAGTCCTGTGGCTGTAGTATATATTATTAGTTATTACAGTAACTGGTAGGAACTTGGTCCAATCAATTATAGTTTTATTCCTGTGGCTGTAGTATACCTCATTTTCCTGTGTGATATATTTAATCTCCATGCCTTCATTATTAGGCTATTAAAGGATACCTTGATACCCACTGTTAAGTGTTCATAATAATTGCGATTTCTTTTTGTATGAATATTAAAGGATAACTGACATTATCCTGATTAAGTACTTTCAACAGAAATACTGAGCAACAGAATATAATATGTATCTTGTCTTGCTTTAGTTTAATATAAAGACTCTTTTTGTGGCCTAAAAATAAGCTGTATGTGCATGTTCAGTTTCCTCTTGTGTCAAAGTGTGGGAAGATTGCAAAACTATTAGAAGAATCTCAGAATAAGCATGAGCATACTTTCTACACCACATTAAGTGAATTTCCTGGTGGACATGACATGTTTTTGGCTGCTGCCAAATTCTGCTATGGGGCCAGGGTGGAATTGACACCAAGGAACATAGTGATGTTGTATTATGCAGCAGATTATCTTGAAATGACAGAGGAATATGGAGATGAAAACTTATTACCCAAGTGTGATAGTTTCTTCCACAAGAATGTCCTTCCTAACTGGAAAGATTGTATTCTGGCTCTTCAAAGTTCTGATCCTGCTATTTTAGGAGCTGAAAAGCTACAAGTTTTGAGCAAATCCCTGAATTCTCTATCTATGATGGCTTGTACAGATCCAAGTCTGTTTGGGTGGCCCATGATGATGTATGGTACCTTACAGAGCCCTGGTGGAAGCATCCTTTGGAATGGTATCAACACTGGGGCAAGAATCAGAAGCTCAGAGTCTGACTGGTGGTTTGAAGATGTCTCGTACTTCAGTGTTTCTTTGTTTGAGAAACTTATTGAAACAATGAAAGCAAGAGGCATGAGACCTGAAAATCTAGCTGGTGCAATTATATATTATGCAAGAAAGTATCTACCAGGTCTCAGCCGATGGAAAAGTGGACAAAGCGGGAAAAGTAGAACTGTTGCAAGTTTTAGCATGATTCCTGCCACCGTTGATCAGAGGGATCTACTGGAAAGCATTGAAAAATTGCTTCCTGACAAGAAGGGGAAATCGTTTTGCCGTTTCTTGTTGGGGCTTCTACGGGTTGCAATGATACTTGATGTTAGTCAATCATGCAAGGACTCCTTGGAGAGGAGAGTGGGCATGCAATTAGATCTAGCAACCCTAGATGGTCTTCTAATTCCCACTTATGCAGATTCTGATACTTTATACAACACTGATTGCGTAGAACGGACTATCCAGCATTTTTTGTCGTCAGATTCAAATATAACATGGTTTTCTCCATCATCTTTTGACCTAGAAACATCACCATTATCAGGTCCATTAAGAAAGGTTTCAAAACTGGTAGACAGCTATATTGCAGAGGTTGCTGCTGACGTAAACTTGAAACCTGATAAAATACGGTCTCTTGTGGAGGCTCTTCCAGAATCTTCAAGGTCCTTGCATGATGGACTATATCGAGCATTGGATATCTATTTTAAGGTTTGAATCTACTCTTCATTCTTAACTGAAGCAAGATTATCAACTGTTTTCTCCTTTATTAAAAAGGTTCTTATACTGTTTACTGTTTTTAAAAGGTGGTGAGGCATATACCTCAAGGTAAGGTGAGGCTATTGCCTCTCCTAAACAGCTTCACATATGTTTTGAGGCCCATGCCTCAAACAGTGGCATATACCTCACATTTTTTGCCTCAACGATTGGTTCTATTCATGTTGATTATTTTACCACTCTTCTCAATGCTGAATCACTAATAAGTTTTGACTCCTGATTAAAATAGTCTTGGTAACTTCATGCACAATATTCTTTATTATTAAAGTACTCTTAGCATCTCATTATATACAATAGCCAGCCTGTGCGTGTGAAACCAGGCTGGATTTTAAACAGTTGCTTTGTTAGGAGTACAAGGTCATGGACACTTCAGCCACTGTCTTATAGCTGTTTTGTAGGCACACCCTTGGCTCTCAGATAATCAGAAGGAGCAACTCTGCAGCATGATTGACTACCAGAAGCTCTCAATTGATGCATGTGCACACGCATCTCAAAATGAGCGCTTGCCACTTAGAGTCATTCTTCAAGTCCTGTTCTTTGAGCAGTTACAGTTGAGAACTGCCCTTGCTGGTTGTCTCCATGTCTTGGACAATGAAAGTGCTCCTGCAGGCCCCGCCACTGAAGACATGGCAAGCCAGATTGTGCAAAGAAATGGATGGGTTACAATTGTCCGTGAGAATCAAGTTTTGAGAGTTGACATGGAGAAGATGAGGGCCAAGGTTGGAGAGCTTGAGCAAGAATTTGGGAGAATAAAGCAAGAGATGCAAAGGGTGGCTAAATCATGCAGCTCTCTCAGTTCCCCTCATTTGGTGGCAAAGGGAATTGGATGCAAGCGTCTAGAACGATCATCAGATGCACAAACAGAAATGATTGAAAGTGTGATTCCTAGCCCAGTGGCATCTGTTGAGCACTCACGACCTTCTGACAATTTAAGACACCGCAAAAGCTTCTCTTTATTCTGATTAAAGGAACACTAAAAGACCAAGTTGTATGTTGATTCTTTAGAGATTTTTATGGTGTGAATACTTAAAGGTGGGAAGATGTGAAGAAAGTATTATTTACTGTGCAGCAGATAAGGCAAAACCGATGGAGTTGGGAACTGTTTTTTGGTGCTTGAGTAATTCTCTGTGCTGAAATGTTGATTTGGCCATCCTAGTGAATGTTCCTGCCTTCTTTGGTTGATCAGGAGAGCATGCAACCTATCCAGATAAAAATTATGGATCGAGTGTTTTGTTCATCAAATCTCCAAGCTCCAATATATATGATATGCATGGATCACATGTAGTAGGGTCAACTTCCACTTGATGCAAGGATTCTTCTAAATCTTCTTAGAATGGAGCCTGCAAAGATGAGCTATGTTTCTATATTAGAGAACACGCTCATTTCTGGACAGCATGACAAGTTGTGAGGTTTTTCTGTCCATTGGTGAGCGTCAACTATATCCAGATGAATTATCACATAATGATGGAGCTTAGTGCAAAAATAACAGTAAAATTGTAATTGCTACAGGTATACAAGTGATTGATTTATAATACATTGATATACAGCCTTATGAAACAAGATAATGCTTCAGAAATATTGGGGGTCAGGAAAAGATGTTAGACTCCCTTTATTTTAAAGTTTAAACTAGATTGCATGACCATTCTTCATAATTATTTCCTTTTCTGTGCTTTTTATTTATTTATTTTTCTGATGCAAAAGGGGAGGGGGGGGGGGGGTTAAGGAATGTCGGAATGTGGTCTACTCTCATCATCAATGATGATCCATCCGAGTGTGGGAAGTGGGACAAGGACTATTTTGAACTTGAGCTCTTCTAGCCAACGGGTCTGCAGCTTTCTTTTGAGATATACATGAAGGTAATATCTATGAATTCCTAATGGAGCCTTCAAATACCCCTTATAAGGCTGTCGATCATCCAAGGAACCATGGCTTTCCTGTTGATGTTGTTGATGACCACATTCAAATCTCTTTCAGTCCATGCTTTGTTGAATCTGTGATGGTTGTGCCTTCTAGGTCCAGGCTTTTTGCTTCAAATTAGTTGGCCAAGTTGATATCCCACAATGACAGCGAAGGGAGTTCCTCCACTGCCTCTAACTGATGAATCAAAGTTTGACTTTCATTTGGTTGGTTGAGGTGAAACTCTCATTGAACCCAGTTCACCTGGTTTGCAGTTCTGTATTTGTATTTGCACTCTTCCCAAATGGAGCCTAATAGAATTGATGTCATTTGCTGAAAGAAAGAAAGAAGCCTTCTCAATGATGTTATAAGGAGATTTTTTCTATTCCTTTCATACCTGGTCATTATTCTTCCACAGGTACAGTAGTAAGAAAGCAGTTTTCTCTTTTAGTCCATTTTTCTCTGTATTGCTAGACACATGACGATTTCAGATAACAATAAGGATTTCAATATCCTTATCAGATCCCACTAAAAAAGATAAATAATCAAAGCATGGTGTGATGGCAGATTTAAATTTTGTATTTTATTTTCATTGTTAATAAAAATACTTCTTATTTATCAAATTGTTTAATATGATAAATGTATTATATTAGAGATGTGCACCAATTTTATGGACAAAATTTTGTGTTTTCTATATTTTTTTATTTGTATCTTTTTTTTTTTGAGTTTCTATTACATAAGTATGACATCATGTGTTTGACCTATTTGACTTGAAAGAAAAAATTCTCATTTTTGGGCATCTTTAAATTTTTTATTCCATTTCTATAATTAATTCTAAAAATAATTATTGTTTATTATCCTTATCCTTGTCCAATATGATAAATATATAATATCTTAGATGTGTCAAAATTCTATATAAATTTTATGCAATTTAATTATTTAATTATGACATAATTGATTGACTTGTTTTACCCAAAAAATTGGACCTTTATGGTGCCAAGTCAAATAGGTTGGACCGAGTTTAAATTCAACCCAAGCCCAACCCTATGCATTAGGTCTAAGGCTTAAGACCAAAGTCAGTCATGATTTGTCCAACCTGGGCCCAACTTGCATTCAAATTTGATGCACTTGGATCGTGTTCTTACTTGGGTTTGTTAATCAACCTTATGACAAAATTTGACATAAATGTATGTGCATAATTGTATACCGGTATAAGGGCACATGCATAGTAAAGTGGAAAGATATAGGTTAGCATTGTATAATTAAATTTAATTTTTATGACCTACACCGATACCAAGTATATGCTTTATATAATAATAGATGCATGCATATATGCAAATATGTGTATATAAGTAAAGAGTCAGGCCTGATTTGGGCTAAATAAGGGCTAGGCTTGGGCCCAACTCAAAAAATAAAAGCATGAACTTGCTGGGCCTAGCTCTAGCTCGATGATTGAAAATCCTAGCGGACTTGCCTAAAATTGTAAGTTGGATTGGTCCAGACTTGAGTTAAGTTTGCCATATTTGAATTCATATGGACCATTGATGATTAGATGTAAAATGAATTTCTTTTTAAGTCAGTTTACCTTTTTATTTTATTTCCATCATTAAAAAAAGTTAACTCTTATTTATCACATTTATTTTTATTTAATAAGATGAAAACACAATATTAAAGATACAATCAAATGTTTTTACAACATTTCTATATTTTTAATAGGTTAATAGGTTTTTGTGTCTCTATCCTTTTTAAAATTTCTATTACTTAATTATGAAATCATGCCTTAACCCATTTCGGTCAAACTATTAACCCACCACTTATAGTATAATGGTTTTGCTTTACAGTCAATTTTAAATCTTGTATCTCATTTCCATCATTTTATAAAAGTACAAATTATTTATCATCTTACTGTTGTTTAATACAATAAATATATAGTATTAGAGATGTATCAAATTTTGTAATTTTTGTAATATTTATATGTTTATCTATTTTTAAAATTTTATTTTTAACTACGAGACCATTGGTTGACCCATTTAATGTGGATGGTTGAACTACTTACTTGCCACCCAAACAAAAGGGTAGTTTATTTTTCATGTTGGTTTTAAACATTTGTTTTATATTATTAAAAATATTGGATATATATATTAATTATTAGAATTTATTGGTGAGAAACATAAATATTTTCAACAAAAACATCTAATGATAGAGAATGAGAATTAACACCTTAATGGCAAGGAATTGAATGAAATGGAAAGTAATAGTATTTAAATTACATTTTTTGCCCACACAATTAGAGAGGGACCAAATTTGTAAGAACTAAGAAGAGGTGTTTTGGTTAAGAAAAGTCCACAAAATGCATCTATTTGATGAGATGGAATGAATTCCTTAAATATAGGACTTAATGAGAGGGAATATAATGAATTTAATAAAACTATTAGTAAGGACATTTGAATAGAAAAATCCATAATTGAGACCTAATTTACACTTTCAATAGTAGTATAGATGTAGATATGGATATAGATTTCCCTTTATTTTGTTTGATTATGAGGATAGACCGTCGTTCGATGGAGCTAAAGCTAAGTCTATTCTTTCTATCTCAGTATTTTTTTTTTGTGTTAAATTATGATTCCCTAAATTCGTTTTGTAAGTATGGGCTAAGTCTTGTTTTGGCTTTCTTCTAACAAGCCTTGAACATACTCTCTGATTTCCATCCGGCTAACCGGTGCTTCAACCATTTGTGTTACTTTGAGTTGCTGCATGGGCCGGTTCAACAGCAGAGAGATGTATTTTTTTGGGCCATATTAGTCATGGGCAAGCGGTTAACTCCCGACGGGTGTTGCTCAGGGGCTCCAAAGGACGGCCCCTGGAGTGACTAGAAGGTATTGATACAAAAGGGCCAGCAAGGGTGAATGGGGAGTGCTCTGGTGTGGTTGCCTTCTGCAGGGTGCTTCTCATCTCGGCCTGCATCTGCTCCAACTGATCAAATTGAGTCTCAAAGCTATAGACCTTGTGAGATAGGATTTCGATGTCCACTTTGTTGTTCGCCTCTTGAGGGATTTGGTCTTCTACTTCTGCATCAGTATTCTCGAGGTTGTTGTGTTGTTCCTCAGGGATAGGCAAGAGGTTGATCCTGTGGGTAGCCATTCTTTGTGATCAAGGAATAGAACTAGAGATTCTAATGTAAGTATGGGGGGATAGGTGAGAGGTTGATCCTATGGGCAACCATTCTTTGTGATCAAGGAATAGAACCAGAGATTCTAAAAAGGGTTTGATTCCTATTAGGAAAGGGAACCCTCGTCTTTATGTCGATTATCAAGGGAACACCCACTAGGGTTTTGCCTCATGTCCGGCAAGATCCTCTAAGGACAAAGTTCCCTTTTCCTCGAAGATTCTTGCCTAGCACATGCAGGTCTGTCCTATGGTGAGGAGGGATGTCATCAAGGTCTGTCCGCTGTTCATTACAGCGTGGGCTATCGTTTTGCATCCATCACAAGGCATTGGTGACATATAGGGTTTTCCTCAGGCTTGGCGGTGTTGTTTTATGGCGACACTCATTGCTTATCGCAGGTCCCAGGAGGCAATTTATGCCGGTCACAAGTCCTAGATGATTTTTTAAACTCATCACAAAAGGCTCCGTTTGGATACTTTCATCGTGGTTATGCCAACGGAGGACCACATGTACTTGTACGTTTTCCAACTTGAAAGTGGCAATTCTAAGTAAGAAGGTTCCAAATTTCTTACCATCTTGCATCCACGACAATAATAGTACACAGATCTCTTTTGCTAATGACACGCCCTTAATCTTTTGAGGGAGGAAAACTTAAAAGTTGATCTTCTTCACCTTTTAATTCTAGTCAGAAGGTAAGAATGGTCCCAATTCTAGAAAATCTGAAATTTCTCCCTGTACCTTCTTTTTTATTAAGAAAATCTTTAGAGAGATCAATTCATTGGTGGTCATGGAAGTAACTACCACTCTACCAGACAATGTTCGATATTTTTCTGTTGAATTGGTTGAGTTGTTTGTAAGACCAAAACAACTAAAAAGCCAATAGTTGCAAATCCATTGTTTGTATTATGCAGATTTATGGATTTTTCCCAAATTTTGAGGAAAATAAAAATACAAAATTCCCAAGGAAGATAGATATTTTTCTTCCATATAATAATTAGCAAGATTTTGATGGTAAAGAAAAAGTTCATAAATTATTAAATGCTTCAGCAGATTAGTCGTAAATTATTCCACGTTGCTAATTTTCAATTTAAAGATGGTACAGAGACCACATGACGTGGCAATCATATAAATATCCAGGTTATTGGTGAAAAATTAAGCTATGATGCATTGGACAGAAGAGGTAGGGTTGGCTGGTGACCTGCAGGACAGTGTAAGACAGAAGACCCCACAGCCTTTTACATTTTCTCCTGAAAGAGTAGTTGACCTAAGTTATATATATTAGAAAAAAGAAACACTTTATAATGAATGAGAGAGATGAAAGAAATTAGAAAACCAGTTTAATGGACGGCTCGTGTAGCGAAAAACCCCCACATCCTTTAAATTTATTTTCTCCTACAAGAGTAGTTGACCTAAGTAAGTGCTATTAGAAAAATGCAACCTTGTGATACAAGAGAGAGATAAGTAGAAAATCATTTTAATGGGCGGCTCGTAGAGCAAAAGCCTCACAACCTTTTAACTTAAATTTCTCCTGTAAGAGAGTAGTTGACCTATTAGAAAAATATTAAATATTAATTTATAATATGAGAGAAAGAGAGATGGGTCACGGGTGAATCGGGTCTCTTCCTCACATAGCAGAGCGCTCCTTATACCGACCTCACACCATGTTCCAATTTTCAATCATTAGGGATGGTTACAAGCTGAGCTTTTCACGAGTTATTCAAGTGAAAGGGTGTCAATGGACTGGTTTTGGATAGGATCCCGTCCGGTCCAAAATCGATTTGGATGGATTGGACGGACCAATAAGACATATTAGATTGGACCAATCTGGTCCGAAATATTTATTAGATTGGATTGGACTTGGTCTGTCCACAATAAATTTATATTGGATTGGGTTGGATTAAGCCAATATCTAGTCCATTGATATAAGATAAGAATATAGGTGTTAATGAACAAAGTCTGAGTTGAAACCAATCTAAATCAAAACAAATTTGAACAGACTGGATGGTCTAGACATTGAATTGGACCAGTCCAAAATATTCATTGGACTGGATTGGACCTAGTCCATTTATAATGGACTCACATTGGAATGGACCAGATTGGACCAAATCCAATCTAATTGACACACTTAATTCAAGCTTGGTTCAATTTAAACCGAGCTTTGAGCCAGATTTATAGACTTGTTTGCTAATCAATCCGAGTTTGAGCCTAGTGAAACTCGACTCGTAAGGCTCACGAGCCTAATCAAGCCTAGTATAATAAATAAATAAATATTTTTTTATAATATACATACATACATACATACATATGCATATACATATACATATAAATATATTAATATATATAATAAATAAGTTTTATTATATATATAATAATATTTCTATTTTTATGTATAATAGTAAATAATTTTTATAATTCTTATTTTTGTATGTAAAATAAAACATTTTTATATGTATATTTTTTATTTTTTATGTATAATAATAAATAATTTTTATAATTCTTAATTTTTTGTATGTAAAATAAAAATATTTTTATATGTATAATTTTTATTTTCTTTAGAAAAAAACTTGACTTGTAGTCAAGCTCAAACTTGCGAGCTTTGAACAAGCCGAGCTCAAGCTCAAACTCAAAAGCCAAGTATTCAGCTCAGCTCAAATCCACCCCTGCTGGCCACACATCAAGAGCATTTCTTGTATTTATATGTTATTATTTATTGGAGATGTCTCCAATACATGATGGGATGTGGATGTGAGGTTGGTGTGAGGAGCAAATCTCAATTCATCATCTAGTTTGTTGGACACCTCGTGTGACAAAAACATCTTCACAACACCAGGATCTTCCATATACCATCTTATTTGGCAGCCCAATAATACTCCACATGGCAAAAGCTGAGTCTTTAAATCATTGATGACCATGTAGGGATAAGTTACCAACAAAATGCTCTCATCACTGTCCCAACTAGCCATTATGGTGGCATATTGGGAAGAAATTGCATGATGTGCCCCATTCGCACATTACAACCTATCCCAACTGTGTAGTGGGAACATCTTCCCATGACAAGTACAAGAGATATTCCCAATGCACATTGAGATGTGCGTGAGGTGTGTTCAATGGGGCATAAGTCTGATTTCTTTTAGGAACAAGGGAGATGTTCCTGATGTGCAGCTCTAATGGGCTTAGATCTATTTTTCAAAAGTTGTTCCAACACCACCATGACACCATCTCCTTGTCATTGATGGGGTGTTCTCCATGAGTTCACATCTCCTGAAATTGTCATTGGAAGATGTATCCAATACATGGTTGGTTGGGACATAGGTGGCAGCATGTATTGGTAGCTAATATAAATTGGTAATCAATACATGACAATGGTGTTCTATAGATAGGGATGTGATCAATCTGAATCTCATACTCACAAGAATCCTACCCACACTTACCCACAAGACATTACAGCATTATGAACATCTACCCACGAATAGTAACATATAAATACGAAATTATCCCAATATACAGCTATAGTGTAGTGTGGATGATTTTGGATAGGATCCTTGTGGGTGGTAGATCCAAGTTCGGATATAATAACAGTTAGAGGAGCAAGGTTTAGCTCGGGCTGTCAAACCAATGATGAGTTCCAGGCGAGTGATAAAATACATGAGCCCATGAATTTATAATAAAATACACAGCGTCCAGGTAAGCTACCGAGAAGTAGTAAGGAAAACCAATCACTGATCAGTAATCAGTGTTAAGTGATTGTGTTTCCTGGTTGGGTGTAGATGACCTCGACCTCCCCAACGGACCCACGGACCCCACCATGCCGAAGGAATAAATCTCGCTTCTTGATTAACGGAGCCGTGACACACCGTCACGGTACCGACGGCAACCTGTCACGGTCCACTCATACCGTTATTCTTTTATTTAGGGCTTTCCCTTATGGATGTTTCTTGCGGCTAACGTCGTCTACCTCCCGTTCCGTCTCGCTGCTTCGAAAACCCTAACCCTGATTTTCTTCCGCCGTCCCCGTCCGTCTTCTCTCTCTCTCTCTCATGGCCTCCTGCGAGGACGACTTCTCTCTTCTCGGAGAAGACAACCCGACACCCCACCACCATCAGTCCTTTGCTTCTCATCGCTTCGCTGCCAAGTCGACGGCCATCCACTCTCATGCACAAGCTCCACCTTCGCAACCTCACCCCCTCAACACCCTCGCTGCCGCTAGTGGTGCCGGAAGCCCTAAGAAGGTCGGAGGTGCTACGGCCGGAGACGAGGAGGATGAGGCCGAGAACTATAGCGACGCTGCTTTTTGCTCTCAGGCGAACTCCAAGTGCGCTCCGCCTCCGCCTTTCCACGACGTGAACCCTAATTGCTTCGCAGCTGGGGATGATGCCAACCCTTTCGCTGCCGAAGATGAGTCCGACCCCAACAAAGCTAGAGCTAATGATGTTCGGAATGAAAAAAGGAAGGACCGTGAAGAACTCAGCGATGGCGGAACGCCTTACAGTTTCAAGAAACAGAAGTCCGGAGGAGGTTCGGGTTCCGGCGCCGGCACGTCTGGAGGGGGAGATTACCGGAAGGATAGGGAGGAGTGGAGCGATTCCGCGATTGATTGCCTTCTCGATGCGTACACGGAGAAGTTTGTTCAGCTTAATCGAGGGAATCTTCGGGGTAGGGATTGGGAGGAGGTGTCATCGATTGTGAGTGACCGATGTGATAAGACGAAGTCATTTAAGAGTGTGGAACAATGCAAGAATAAGGTGGATAATTTGAAGAAGAGGTATAAGGTGGAACGGCATCGGATGAGTAGCGGTGGATCGTCGGTCAGCCACTGGCCTTGGTTTAAGAAGATGGAGCAAATTGTTGGTAATTCATCCAAGGTTGTAACGGATGAAGATAGATCTGCTGGTGCCTCTACAAGTATGCTTAGGCAGTCCAAGAGGTAAGTTTTCACTTCACTGTTATGCTGTTAATTACTTGTGATTTCTATGTTGGGGCTTCATGATTTAAAAGAACACTGATGCTGTTTACAATAGCATTATGATTGCCAATGTTCATAGAGAACACTTCTAACTTAATCCACACAGACTGTTGCTTTTAATAACTTAATGTTTTTCCCGTGCTGTTGTCTTTGCCATGAGGCAGAGTTTCCCAGCTATTCAAGACCTATTTTCTTTAAAATTAGGGAAAGTGATTCTGGTCAAAACACCTCTATTTCCATGGCCGCCATGCTACTGAAGATGATGAAGATGCAATGTATAACCACATTGAAGGGTGATGGTATTGGTTTTTCCTTTGTAGACTTCGGTAAGCTAAGTTTTGCTTGGTAGTAGGGAAAGGGGTTCTGATGGATCTATTCTGTCATTTTCTGTGCAGTGTGTCAAGAAACTCAAAGAAAATGTCTGCATGCTAAAGAACTTATTAACGAAAAGGAGGGAGGGGGAGGATCACCATGTGCCGGGCATTGTACTAAGCTTCTGAAAAAGAAAATTTTGCTTTAATAGATAATTTCTTGCCGCTAATTTTGAACAGAAGGAGGTGGAGTTGCAGTAGAAATATCTCGCCTTGCTAATGCAAGAATGCCTTAGCATAAGACCTGGTACATGACAGGTTAAAGAAAATTGAAGAATTTGCAAAATCATGGTTTGGGATGTGGAACAGTAAGTGTGTTGAAAGTAGGTGATTTAAGATTGGAAATTAGGCTTAGAAACTAGAATAATAGATGTAGGTTTGTAAATCTGACATCAAATTTGATTTTGAGAGTGCAGAATTTCAAGAGGAATTGAATTAAGAGTTAGAAACTTAGAATATGACCAAGCAGCAGAACCAAGTGCATATAAGGATATGGGATATTGGTCAGTTATCCTTTCTCAAAAAAAAAAAAAAGGATGGATATGGGTGCTATTGTTTGTGTGCATTTGGGTCGGTGATGTTTTATCACCTTATAGATTTTGTATATTTTCTTTTTATTATAAAAAGAATATGGGGGTTACTGGGAGATAGAGATGGATATGTTGCTCCTAGAGTTTGGAAAAACCACTCAACTAGAAGGATTGCAGAATTTCTGTAAAAGACAGAGAATGCCCTATAAGGCTATAATTTTACATTTCACTTTGGCATCTTAGAGAAATTAAATTAGCACTAAAGCAAGTGGCTGAACCATGCAAAATAAATACAAAAATATAAAAATATCTCAAGTGTCTTAAAAATATAGAAAAAAAAAAGATAAAACAACGTTTCCTGAACCCTGCTTATGCTTGCTTGCATTCATTACTTGCCTTTCAAATTTGAATTGGAACCTAGTCCTAATGTTTGTATAAATCTGGACAAAATGTGCCATGCTGGAGATGTGAAACTGTATCAAATTGGTATTTAGTTGCTCCTAAATATGAAATGAAAGGCATCTTGTCATTGTTCATAAGAAAAAAATATACCTTTCTTATCATCCAATAGAATTCTAATGTGTAATTTACAGATATGTTTCAACACCTAGCCCTGTTGGTTTGGCAAATAATTTGAAGTCGAAATCATTGTCTAGTCCTAGATGGCGGAGAGTGGTTTTCAAAGTTAGTGGTGCTGCATTAGCTGGGAATAGTCCTCAGAATACTGACCCAAAGGTACATTGTTTGTTCAACTGTATCAATTGATATCTAGTTGCTCTTAGCATAATGTCCAAGTAATTTGGTGAGTGGTTACAAGATTGTTTGATTTGAAATCTATAGGTTGAATTGTTACCCTCTGTTGTCAGGTGATCATGTTGATTGCTAGGGAAGTTTCCATGGCTTGTCGCCTTGGTGTAGAGGTATTTTCAGTACTCCCTTCCAGGTCCTATTTAAGACTATCCAATCCATTCTCCCATGATTATCCTTTATTAACTTGGTTTTACTCTTTATATATACTTGTTCTCCCTTCTTTTTGTTTTTTAATACAATTTTTTACTTTTTTATAAAAATTCTCTTTATATATTTTGATTTATATATTAATTAGGTTGCGATAGTTGTTGGAGGTCGTAATTTCTTTTGTGGAGACACATGGGTAACTGCAACTGGTCTTGATAGATCTACAGCATACCAGATTGGGTAAGTGGTTTTCTAAGCTATTGATGCTGATATTGGCAATTTTTCTTTAGTTACTGGTGTTCACTACAGATTACAGTTTTACATGTATGGTGCTTCTTCTTGTGTCCCTAAATTTGAAACTTTTGTGTTTTACGAAGATGTTGAAGAGATGCTTTACAGTCAAAAGGCTTAAGCTGGACCAAGGCAGCATATGGTGGGCTATTTATTTCTTTTCTTTCTTCTTGAGGCCTGTCCCACTGTTATTCCCACATTTAATCTTTAATAGAATAGGATTTTCATTGTTATCAGTCAACCAAAATAAATAGATAAATAAATAAATAAAGGGTGGAAAAAGGAACAGAGTCCTTTTGGCCTTGGGCTCAAAATCAAGTTGCTATGTTTTAGCATTGGGATGGTAATTCCTCCCATTTTGTTAAGATAAACAAGGTGTGACAATATGATGCTCGTGACTCCCAAAATGTATTAGATTTACAAGATCTTGGTTCCCTCTTGGATTGTCAATATTATAGAAGCAAGAATGGCTATTAATACACCAGGGGTTTCTAGAGCCTGAAGCACAATGTAAGGTATGTGCCTAAATGAAGCGAGTTATCACTTTAAAAATGAACTCAAAGGAAAGACTTTACAAGAATATACAATTTAAATTCTAAAAGAAATAAAATGTTTCAATAAAATCTATTAGCTAATTGGTTAGAATATTGTGTTTTTGACATGAAGGTTATAGCCTTGTACATCCAAGTCCCAGATAAGATATATTGTTCAAGTGCCAAGGCATCATATGCACACACTATGTATAATTAATTATTCAGCATCAAAATCAAGGTTAACATTAAAATATAGCAACAGGTGAGGATAAAATGTGCCTTGCCTGTTAACCTAAATGTGTCTTTTTAAAACACTGATAGTGATGACAAAGCATATTTATTGACAACCAAATCAAGCTTAATGTACAAATTTTGACACTTAAGCTGCAAGAAAAGTGACATACATACAACTCCTAGCTTTCTTAAGGTCCAATAGATCTCTGATTATTGAAGGCTATTTCAGTGGCAACTGGCAAGGATGATACCCTTCTTCTGTTATTAACAAGGTGGACAAGGTTGTATGGGCTGTTGTACCAGCAGCTGTTATTTGGACCACTTGGCTTGAGAGAAATGGGTGGGTTTTTGAGCAGAAAAAGAACCCCGCAGAAGCTACAATCAATCTCTCTTTTAGCTTAATCAGGGACTGGCTTTTGGTTATCAGGATTTGATGACTTGTATTGGAGAGTGAATCAATCTTTTTTGTTTATAGATTTTTTTTCGGCTGTTCTCAAGGGGTTCAATATACAGATCTCTTTGTACTACTATTAATAGTTATATTGATACTTGATAATACCTTTTTCAAAAAAAAAAAATTTCTGATTCTTGCATGAAGTAAAACTTAATTTTGATAGACAAAATTGCCATCTAGTATTGAAGGATATCAATAATACCCATGAGGCCTATATAACCATAATATGATTAATTTGGGAATGGGTATCAATCATACTAACCAAACCTCCAATGCAAATTCCTATGGGCTTCCTGGATTTATCATAGGCTTTTTACTTTGGTCAAGGGGACCTTGCATGCAGTATGCTGGATACCCTGCATAAATATAGTTTTCCAGATTGATGATTGATCAAATTTCAGGTTCTGGTGCCCAGTTACTTCTGTTGCGATTGTTATACTGCCAAATTGCATGATATAGGTTAATTTATTGTTATTGTGATTTGTGGCCTAACATCAGGTAACTTTCAACTGTTATCAGAATGATGGCAACTGTTATGAACTCCATATTACTCCAGTCAGCTTTAGAGAAGCTGGGTGTTCAAACACGTATACAAACTGCGTTTCCAGTGCAAGAGGTTGCTGAGCCATATAACAGGAAACGGGCTGTTCGGCATCTTGAAAAAGGAAGGGTTGTAATATTTGGTGGCATTGGTGCTGGTACAGGAAATCCACTTTTCACAACAGATACGGCAGCAGCTTTGAGGGCTTCAGAAGGTATGGTCTACCTTAGACATCATCTAACATACTTCTAAGATCTTTCTGATTCATTCTGCCTTCTCTCTTTTATTGTTCTGGAGAGTAATATTCGTGTCACATTTATTGGCCGTTGACAGTAAATGCTGAAGCAGTCCTCAAGGGTACCAATGTTGATGTTGTTTATGATTGTCATTCGAGAAACAATAACAATGTGGCATTTGAGCATATTTCTTTCAGGGAGTTGGCTTCCAGAGGTATTACCTCCATGGACATGATGGCAATCACTTTTTGTGAAGAGAATGGAATTCCTGGTTTGTTTACATTTCTCCTCCTCATATTTTATTTGTCATTACCTTGTGGTTCGTCATTGTTATTGAAAGAGGAAATTGGAGTCATGTTCCTAAAATATATTCTTCTGATACTGTTGCAGTTGTGGTCTTTAATCTACACGAGCCTGGTAATATTTCCAGAGCATTATGTGGAGACCAAGTTGGTACCCTAATTGATCAGACTGGGCGGATTAGCTGATGTAAATGTTTTATGTATTCTCTGATTCTCTGTTGCATGGTATTGAACCCAAGAATCCGAGGGATATTATTCAAAGGATATTTTCTCAAAACAAGGTACTAATCGGCTGAACTAGTGTCCAATTTCCACGGGTTGGAATTTGGATATCAGCAAGCTAGTCCTTGCAGTCTGGAGCTGCTGGTGATGGTGTGTACTAGGGAAAATTAGGAGGTTTAGATTTCATCGATTGCAGAGTGGAGACACCTGCATTATTTATTACATCTTGTGAAAGCAGCAAGCAGGGAACAAGCCAGGTAGTTTGTTGGTTACCAGAGTAAGAGGTTCCGTTGTCCCTGCATCATTTTTCCCTTTGTACTTTGTCTGTAAATTGTTACAACTGCTGTTCTCATAAAGTTAATTGGGTTGGGTGGGTGGAACAACAACCAGTTTACTTACAGAACCATTAATTTAGGGCACTTTCACGAATTGGATCGTTGAATGCAAGAGATAATTTTAGTGGAGTTGTGATGGATATTGCAACTGTTCTTTTACTTTCTCTCGAATCTATTTATCGGTTTTCACCTTTTATTTTGCCAATCAACGCGGATTCCTGCAGGTGATGATGAAACATGAAAGTAGGGGTTGAAGTGTTTCACGAGTCACGACCATTCTGTTTATGCTTCCAAGATGTAAATATGAAGATTGAAGAATTTGGGTTGGATCCAGTTGTCAAGGGTTCAAGCCTAATCCAGCCCAAGCCCAAAGTTTAGTTGCTTCATATTTTTTCAACCCCAAACAAACATCCGACTTTATTGTGGGTCGGGTTTGGTACTTGGCCCAATTTACGCCCTCTTAAAGCTTTGACGGTGGCTTCAACTTTCAAGCAAGTCGGGCCGGGTTGAGGTCCCAACCCAACTTGTTGAACCCCAACCCTAACCCCAGTATGTACAGGCATGCATTATATGCATATATAAATAACTACTTTCATACAAAAGAGGAGTTGCCCCGCCAAAATGTATAATACTGGGGTGGTGAAAAACTAAAAGGATCGAAAACGAAATCATTTATATTATAGCTTTATAGGAATCCGAGAATAATTTCAATAGACGATAAAATGAATAAGATGGAATGGCCAAACATGATTCATATAATCAATCTCATATAATTAGAATTAGGCTTAGATGATGATATAACACATGTTTATCTAATAAGTATACATACAGATATAAAATTAAGCAGGGTTTCAGGGTTTGGATTGGGTCAGGTTGGCTAAAGCCTCAACCCTAATCCAACCTCACATTCATGCTTTTCAGCCCAAACCCCAACTTCAACCCAATTGAGTTGAAACCACTGCCATCCATATTGAATTTCCACAGACAGGATCACAGGAATGGGGCTTCTCCTCTCTTTGTCCACCAAAATCTTTACCATATATGATGTGTAACAGGAGTCACATTCCACTCAGAACAAAACCAAAGGAAGAAAATGACCACCAAAAAAAAAAAAAAACCCCTGGACAGACTAGTACCTACATTTTGCAATGAGATACTGCCGATTAAAAAAGAACTGAAGAAGAAGAAGATTGAACAAAATGAATAAATAACACCAACACAATATAAGCGATCACTAACTAAAATAAAAACACTGCATGCATGCACCAATGGAATGGATTATCAGTAACTGGCGAGGTTGTCTTCGGTTGTGGCGACGGAGGGCGAGAGCGAGTAGCGTGACTCGTCCAGGTCCTCGCCCAAGGGGGAAGGGGATTGCTCCACCCTGATGTCCTCGATCATCTTCGCCACCCCCGACATCGTCGGCCTCTTCTCCGCCTTCTCCGCCACGCATGCCAGCCCTACGTGCAGCATCGCCATCATCTCCTCCTCTATGTTCTTGTACCTCAGAAGCTCCGGGTCGAACACCTCCGCCGTCCACTCGTCCCTCACCACCGACCTTACCCACTTGGGAAGATCCACTCCCTGCTCCTCCTCCGCCCCCCGCGCTCGAATTGGGGAGCGATACTGCAGCGGTAGCCTCCCCGTCAACACCTCCAGCAGCAAAACCCCAAAACTATACACGTCTGCCTTCTGAGACAGCCTCTTCGTCTCCCCCTGCTCCGGCGCGCTATACCCTCCCAATCTTGCCATGGCGTGAACTGGGCTCAGAAGCAGAGCCAACCCGAAATCAGAGATGCAAGCTACGCCATTCTTGTCGAGGAGCACGTTCGATGACTTCACATTCCCGTGCGGTATCTTCAACCCACTGTACTCCTCGTGAATACGAGCAAGCCCACGAGCAGCTCCTAACACCAAGCTAATCCTCGTCGTCCAGTCTAAAGGAATCCTCCCTGGTCCTCGATTCGCTGATTCAAATCAACCCAAAAGTTAATCCATGCTCAGCTCCATTGAATAAAGACTGTAAAAGTACTGTGAGAAATTACCATGGAGAAGAGAATACAAGCTTCCATTGGAGAGGTAATCGTAGACGAGGAGCTTCTCCTCCTTGGCATAGTAATAAGCTCTGAGATGAACCAGGTTAGGATGTCTGAGCTTCCCAACCAAATCCATATATTGTTCGAATTCGTTCCTTGCACACGGGTTCGCGTCCTTGAGCCTCTTCACCGCAACCGTGCACCCATCTTCCAGCACCGCCTTGTAGACTGTTCCCAGACTTCCTTTTCCCAGCATCTCCGCCGATGCCCGGAGCAGGTCCTCCAGCTCGAACTGCTTCCTCCTATCGAAGAACACAAGCTTGCTCCGGTTTGTCGCGGTGGTACTATCGCTGTCTCCTCCACGACCACGCACATCATTTAGATACATCTTCTTGTCGCCTGAATTACTGCTGCTTCTTCTCCTGCCTTTTGAACTGGAGCTGGAACCGTTGTCTCCTGAATTTCTTCCACAGTAGTAAGCAACGGCAAACGACGCGATCACCAGTAAAACCACAGAATTCGCAACCACAATGGCGACGATGGAGCCGGTACTAAGTCCCTTCCGGGACTCCTCTTCCTTCCCCGCCGGCCCTGCAACAGTACTAGTAGGCAATGAGCTGGGGTTCGACTGCACCACGGTCTGCGCTGACGCAGCTGCCGGAGGGGCATCCAGGAACGAACAAACCAGTAATGGGTTCGGCCCGCACAGTCCTTCATTTCCTGCGACGCTTCGCGATCCGAATTTCTTCAGCAGACCGAATGGCACCCTCCCGTAGAACTCGTTGTTAGTTAAGTTTAGCTCTCTGAGCTCTGGCAGCGCCGCGGAGAGATCAGGAAGCTGCCCAGCAAGCACATTATTCTGTAGCCGAATCGTGAGGAGACGAGTTAAGTTGAGGATCTGCCTGGGGATGGGACCTCGGAGATTGTTGTCGGAGAGGTCTAGCCGGAGGAGACGCTTGAGGGAGCCGATGTCGGCTGGGACCTCGCCGGAGAAGTCGTTTCCGGCGAGGTAGAGGAGCTTGAGATTGGAGCAATTAGTGAAGGGGAGAAGGGTACCGTTGAGCCGGTTGCCATGGAGGTCAAGGAGGCGGAGCTGGTCGAGACGAGCCAGGGAATCAACAGGGCCACGCAGGTCTAGAGAAGGGAGAATGAGTGCAGTGACCCTGCCGTGGATGCATCGAACGCCTCGCCAGGAGGCGGAGCAGGCGTTGCCGGTGGTCCAGTTGGCGAGGAGGATGCCATGCGCGTCGGTCTGAGAGCGGAACTGAAGGAGCGCATCCGTGTCATTGGGGAGCAGAGCAGCAGCGGAAGCAGACAACGAGTACAGGAGAGAGACAGCAGAGAAGACGAAGGCGAAGACATGAGCCTGCATTTTGGGCAATGGGCACTCGCCCTGCCAAATTTGTTGCTTCGACTTTGAATCAGGATTCAGGAGAGAAGCAGGAAGACGAACAAAAAAAAGCAATAAATAATTTTTACAACTTTTTTCAAAGAAAAAGAGAACGAAAGAAGATATGATTAAAGGGACAGAGATCAGAGAGGGAGAGTAATGAAGAAGCAGAGCAGAGGGTGATTGTTGGGGGAATGATTGCTGCTTCCACTCTGCCAAACAGCATGATTAGAAAGTTGCTGAATTCAAATTCCTTTTACTAAGCGTTACTTGGAATTTCTTCTTCTATTTCTTTTTCACAGTTGGAGCCGTTCCCCACTTTTCTTTTTTCTCGTAGACTCATCACTCACGGAGAGAGAGAGAGAGAGAGAGAGAGAGAGAGAGTCTTCATGCATGTTTTGGTGAATAAAGGGATCAAAACAGCTTTTTTAATGCATTCGTAGTACTGGGTATCGCGGAGGTAGACAAAGAAAGCAAAAAGAAAAAGAAAAAGACGAAAGAGAAGGAGCTCTGCTGGTCTGGTCTGGTCTGGTCGTTGAAAGACTTCTGAGTTCTGTCGAGATGGGGAGAGAGCAAATCTCTTAGAGCAACTGGATTGGGTTCTTTCTCTCTCTCTAACAGTTTACACAGTAGAAATTCTTGGTGACGGGGAGCAAATCTTGGACTTACGTTATGGCATGGCAGTGCCACAAAAGAAATTCTGTTACTGACTAAACCCAACATATCCATCGTAAATGTCTTGCCACCTCACCACTCTTTAACTTGCCAAGCATCCTAGCTTATTGCCACGTGGAAAATTCAAACCCTTCCTTGCACTTTTCTTTTCTCAACCACCAAATACATTCCTTTTCAAGGAAAGCCATATGGATTATAGAATGAAAATTTTGGCATGTTTTACTTTATATGTAATATAATAACATTCCAAAATATAATATATATCTTTTGTCAAAAATGAACAAAATAATACACATACCTTACACTTATTCCATTTAATAAAATGGTTAGAGAAAACTAAATTCTTAATATAACAAAAAAAAAAAGAAAGAAAGAAATTACTGTAATCATGTCCCCGATTGGTGAAGCCATGGCCCATGTGGTATCATCGAGGAGAGAAAGGTGGGCCCATTTTTGTCTTGATGGGCCCTCACTTCCTCAGCAGCCCACTGTTGTATGTGCTACCACTTTAACTTCATCATCAAAATAAGAAAAAAGAAAAAAGGAAAAGAAAAAGAATATATATATATATATATATATTTATTTATTTATTTATTATTTAATGTTTAGATCAACGCTGATGCCTACTCATTCAAACATGTGAGACAGAGAGCAAACTTTATCCCCCTCCCTATTCATTCAGAGTGGGCTTAGCATTCCTCACGCGTTATTATTATTTCTCTCTTCTACTTCAAAGGCCAGGCCAGAGGCTTGAAAAGTTGGTTTGGTTGAGCAGAGGAGATTATAGATCATCATGATTCCAAGCAATTACTGATGATGCAGTGTGTTTGGTCCAGTACTTTTAGCTCGTCGTTAGTGATCGAACCAGTGATTCTGACAGCTTACCAGCTCCCAATTTTTGATGGGTTTGGTTGTTTAACCCGCTCAATCTTTTTGAAAACCTTGGATGGGGCTCTGTTTCCCATGCCTCGAATCCAGCCCAAGATTAGAGTGGGTTGGATTTCAGGCCCAAACCTAAACCAGCCAAAGGTCATTAACCCAACTCAAATTGGGCCTTGGGACACTTGCCCTATTGTCTTGTGTCTAGCAACATAGGACATTGGTTGAGGTCTAGGCCTGTGGGCATCTCAGAGTTTGCCCATATTATATATGTTTAGAGGTTGAGAAATTTGGTGCTAAGATTGATTGATTTCATCTCCACCTAAAAGAGCTTCTTTCTAGTTCACCAAGAAATAGCATGATAGGTTGAAAAATGAATCTGAGGGTATGCTAGCATGATCTAAGTCACTAACAGCCTTAATAAAAGAAATGATCTGTTGCAAGCTGAAGGGTTTAGAATAGTTTAGAGAAGAAAAAATAGAAGTGAGATTATTTGTAGAGTGAAATGATTTGAGAGCTCATAATTTAACAAAGGATGTGTGATAAAACAAAGAAGCCATTGCTTGGTGCAATGATAAAATGGTGGGTTGACAAGCATGAGAATGCTATCTTGAGTGGCCAAATCTTAAAGTGATGACTTTTTGCAAGAAAATGCCAAAAGTTGGGTCTCTGTCCAGTTCCAATCCACCCCTATGAATGAATACTCTTATCTGGGACCAACATTGCGTCCAGGGAAACAATCTTGAGTTTGGTAGAATATGAACATTAGGCTGTGTTTGGTTGCAGTGCAGATTGAGTTTGCACTGATGCAAATACATGGGAGTGCAAATGGGTTGAATGTAACTTTTGGGGTTTCATGTTTTACTTTGTCTTATTTGTTTGTGAGAAGTAAAATAATATGATTTCCACCTTAACGATGTGTTTGGTTTGAAGGAAAAAGTAGGGAAAGGAAGGAAAAGGTAGGAAAACCTTCACACCTTGTATATGTTTTCCTACTTTTCCCTTCCTTTCCCTACTTTTTCCTTCAAACCAAACATAACACAAATGAAAGAGAATGAAGATAGGAGGAGGGCTATTTGTTTGAAAGTGAGGTGAGTTGCAAGATGATAAGATCTCCACTTTATTTGAGAGTTGGAGTCAGGGTTTTAAAAGAGTAAAGATGGAGGCAAGGCGGTTGGGTGTCATAGGGGCAAGCCGTAAGCCTCAAGGGATTTTGAGGCCTAAGCCTTGAGCAATATGTACATTAAGGATTTATATGGGTTGTTTGATATATTAGATATGTGTTTGGATCCAGGGTAGGGTTTTCTTCCCTAAAATCTACTAGAAGAATAATATATATATATATATATATATATGACTATTTAGTTCAGAAATATGAATTCATAGTGTTTTAATAGCAAGGTATTCCTTTTTTTTTTTTTTTTGTACGCATTAGCGAAGAGTGACTACCTATTTGATGCATGTGCTTTAGAAAAAATAGATTATCAACTATGGGATAGACGAGCAAGAGAGTAGGAACAAAGCATGAACAATATAGAATAAGTTATTTTATATACATTTTAAGCATTTATTTGTTATTTTTGTATTATTTATTTGAGTAATATGATGGTATAAAACAAGGCATTCTTTTTTTTGTCTTTAATTTCTGCTTTAGCTCTATATAAACCTTCATATTTAACGTTAGTGTATCGAATACTTGAGGCTCAAGCTTTGAACATTACGATGTCAAGGGCCCAAAGGTGTAAGCCTCAAAGAATTCAAGGCCTAAGCTTTGCTGGTGAGGTTTTTCTCAGCCTCCCTTCAACAGCCTTTTAAAATGATTAGGCTTGGATGATGATGATGAGAATTGAAGGAATGTGGTGAAAATTTTGCATTGATTTTTGGAATGCAAAATTTGCACTATTAGGCAGTGCAAATGAGACAAAAAAAAAATACAAATCTTATATCGGGTAGAAATGAACAAACATATGCAAAATTTGTATCTAGTTCAGATTTGCACTACAAACAAATGAAGACCTCATGTGCACTATGAGGACTTGAAATATTTTTTTGACATTGAAGTAAAATTACAAGAAATTAAACATACAAATTTCTGTTCTTTATTATATAGTGGAAAACAATGTCAAAGAAGAGCCCAGAAACACAATCTTGCTTCTATAAGAAATACCATGGAGATGCTCTTAAGGTCCGTTTGGTTTACTGTTGGAATCAGAATGCTCCGTTCCCATAGTCTGTTTGGTTCAGATAGGAATGGAAATGGGAATTGGAATCAGCAGGAATATAATTTCATTCCCAAAGGAGGGGTAGGGAATGACCATTCCCTCAAATGAGAGAATGCCATTCCAGCAAGAATGAGAGTGGGATTCCGATTCCACCAACCAAATAATTGGAATCTGAATAGCCCATTCCAATTCCAATCAAACCCCTATTCCCACAAACCAAACAGGGCCTTATTATTTCTAAGGCCGGAGGCTAGAGGCTACTATTGAAGCCAATATTTCACTGAGCACAAACATACTTACGATCAGTATAAAAAACTTGGAAAAAATGGCCAGATGAAAGCCTTCAAACTTCTGCTCTATAATGCAATCCAAGCAGCCTATCATATCCATTAGATGATTCTTCTGTCCACAAGGCACCAACACTGCCTTCTCTAAAGAAAACAATGAATTTAATGCCCACATGGTTCACTTTGGTCTTGTTCACCTCCACATTTCTAGATATTTGAAACCACAGAGCATTAATATTTTCTTCTGCTACCCTTTTCTCTTCTCCAAAGAGAAGGGTAGTAGCCATAAACCAAGAGCTCCCTTTTCTTGTTCTCATCCTCTGAGTCCACTGAACTTCTCTACTAATATCCCAATACATGATCCCAATAAGGTCCATTAGCAATGCAACCTCAGCGAGCCAAAGTTGGACACCTATCAAAATTTGAAGTTGTTTAGGTGAGGGCTTGGCTCTGACGAAGTGTACATTCTTCAAATTGGACATCCAATTTAGGCCGTATTTGGTTGAAGTGTGTTGGAATAATGTTAAAATAACTTAGCTGCAGTTGTTAGGGCCTGTTTGTCTAATTAAAGTGTTTTTTATTTCATTTTTTTTATTTCTATTATGTCTGTTATTGTACTCAGGGGCACAAGGGTCTTTTCCCTTGTTATTTCTGTCGATCTATATATAGTAAAATAAACACTGGCGCCACCAGTACTGTTACATTGCAAACCTTCTCTCTTCTCTCCTCTCTTCTCTTCTCTTCTCTTCTGTCCTCTTCCACCTATCTCTAGCCGGCTACACTGTCAAGATGGTACCAGAGCAGGAATGTTGATTAAAAGAGAGCAGATCGATCAACCCTACTGTCAAGAGAAGATCGATCAACCCAAAGAATAGATCGAACAAACTAGCAGAAAGGAAATTTGATTCTGGACTACAGAATAGCTACGACTGGTACAATTCTCCCTATTTTTTCTCTTCTTCACTCTCCTTGGTCATGTGCCGAGTGAAAACCCTATGAATCTGGGGTGTCTGAATGTTGTCAAACCTGTGTAACCCTAGTTTTCTTGGATTGCGTGATCCTGTTCATGTGTTAAGACAACTGTAGGTCAATGCTGACCTGTCTTCTCAATGGTTTGAGTTGACTATAAGCAAGAAGGATCTCTCCTGCTGATTAGTGGCTGTCATTCTAGAATTCTAGTAGGTGGGGATTGATAAAACTATATAGGTCTGAAACTGCCGAATATTACCTCAGTTTTGTCCAGAATTTGGTACTGTTTGTGCTCAATCTAGTTGGTAAACCCAAGTGTGTGGGTGTGGACTGAGTGGAGCATTGCTTTGTGGAGTAAGGAGGGGTCCTAAGTCCGATGTGTGGGACTGATTAACTGCTTGACCATGTCGACTAAGAATTCTGCTACTTCAGAGATCTCAGGGAGCCACAATGGAGTGAGTGGGGGAATGGATATGAGCTTTCCCATGGCTGTCATTCCCTTTGATGGTATGAATTACATTGAGTGGTCTAGGGGGATAAAACTCTACATCACTGCTAGGGGGCGAATAGGATACATCAATGGGAGAGTAAAGGAACCGAAGTATGGAAGTGTTGAGCATGATAGGTGGAACCAAGAGAACAGTATGGTGATGTCTTGGCTCTTGGTTTCAATGCTGCCACAAGTAAGGAAGACCTTTATGTGGGCTGAAACTGCTTGTGAGATATAGAAATAAGCGAAGTCCACTTATTCAAAACAGAGACACTATGCCAAGATATATCAACTACAAGCTGAATCTTCTACTTGCAAGCAGGGGGAGAGAAGTCTCTCAATGTACTGTTCTGATTTGACATCAATATAGAAAGAACTTGATCACTATCAGAATGTGAATTGGAAGTGTGATGAAGATGCAAAGGCCTATAAGTCACTTGTATCACAGCAACGCATGTTCGCCTTTCTCCTAGGGCTGAATCAGTCATATGAGTACATCAGGGTACAAATCTTGGGTAGTAAAGACGTGCCATCAGTCCAGGAATGCCTTGGTGCAGTCAAAAGAAAGCAGAAGAAGTGTGATGAATGGTGTAGAAGGGGAGTCAGTTGCCTTAGCGGTTTGGGGAAATTCATATACAAATGTCAGAGGTGGCTTTAAAAGGGATGACACTTAGAAAAAAATAGAAGATAAAAGCAAGCTTTGGTGCACTCACTGCCAAGAAGACACGACACACTAAAGATACATGCTGGGATCTCCATGGAAAACCTAAATGGGCACAGGATTTGGGTAAGAAGTTAGCACCAGATCAGGGCAAGAAACCAGGCCAGCAGAATAAAAAAATGTATAACTCAACTAATCTGGCATCGACAGAGACTAGTCCTTTCGTAACTCAGGAGAAACACTCCGGTTCTGACCCTAAGGAAGATATTATCAACTCCTTCCGTGAACATTTGGAATTGTATGGTAGGACTTTCCGCCAAGTGGATTCTAGGCCTACTCCTACCTCATTTGTGTTTACATCAGGTAATGCCACAACCTTCCATGTGTCATCTCATACTACCGATTCACCTTGGATTATTGACTCCGGAGCCTCAAATCACATGACCGGTAAGTCAAATTTGTTCTAGACATATAACCTTCTCTCTAGGAGAGATCTGGCTGATGGTTCTTTTTCTACCATAGCTGGCCGAGGCACCATATCTCTCCCACTTGGCCTTACTCTTCCTAATGTCCTGCATGTTCCGAAATTACCTATTAATTTGTTGTCCATTAGTAGTATTACTCACTCTTTGAATTGCTCAATCACCTATTTTCCGTCTTCATGTGTGTTTTAGGATTTGACCTCGGGGAAGACGATTGGTAGAGGAAGCATGGTGGATGGTCTCTACGTGTTGGAGAATAATGCTGGTCTAATGGCGACTGAGTCCACAAGTTCGTCGAGTGAGAGTCAAGCCTATTTACGACATAATCGTTTAGGTCATCTTTCTTTTGAATCGTTAAAAGTTATGTTCCCAAAGTTGTTTGAATCATTGTCAGTGAGTCAATTACAATGTCAAACTTGTCAGTTGAGTAAGCATTGTAGAAGTTCTTTACCTTTAAGAAATAAAAGATCTGAATTTCCATTTCATATTATTTATTTTGATGTTTGGGGCCCTATTACTCTACCTACTGTGGCTGGCTATAAGTATTTTGTTACTTTGATTGATGATTATTCTCGATACACTTGCGTTTACCCTATGCGATCTCGAGATAAAGTGCCATAAATTGTGAGAGATTTTCAACGCATGGTGTTCACTCAATTCCAAACGAAAATTCATATTTTACAGTCGGACAATGAAAAGGAATATTTCCATAGTGATCTCACAAAGTTCTTTGCTTCGAGTGGGTCACTTCAGCGAAGCTCTTGTGCTAGGACACCCCAACAAAATGGTGTGGCTGAACGAAAAAATCGTCACCTTCTTAAGTTGATCGTGACTTGCTGATTCATATGAATGTGCCAAAACAGTTCTGGATGGATGCAGTATTGTGTGCGACATATATCATCAATCGCATGCCCTCTTAGCTACTAGTGTATAAGGCCCCACATCAGCTCTTGTTCCCTACAGCCCCGCTGTCCACCATTTCGATGAGTGTTTTTGGGTGTCGTTGTTTTGTCCACAACCTATCACCTACTCATGGTAAACTTGATCCTCTGGCTATTTCTTGTGTTTTTCTTGGTTACCCCTCATCTCAAAAGGGGTATCGTTGCTATGATCCCATTGCCCGCAAATACTATGTTTCCATTGATGTCTCATTCTTTGAGAGTCAACCGTTCTTCTCGGTTTCTCCTCAAGGGGAGAGTAGGGTTGAGGAGAAACAAGTAACGACTCAGATTCAACTACCTCCTTTACTCGATCTTCCTCCGTTCCGGGTTTTCCATCGTCGCCATAAGAGCCAGCAGAGTTCAAGAGCCGTCGAGCCGGACACTATGCAACTAACATCATTGGGTTCACTCGAGGCAGATCCGTCTCATTAGCCAGGTACACTTGCTCCCATTGCTCCTTTAAATGTTGATTCACATGTCCCCAATGATCTTAATATTCCTATTGCTAAGAGAAAGGGTGTTAGATCTTGTACCACTAATCATTCTATCTCTAACTTTGTGTCCTATGAGCATGTTTCACCTTCGTACCGTGCCTTCCTCTCCTCTGTGGATAGTGTTCCCATCCCTAAGACCCTGGCAGAAGCTTTGTCAAAACCTGAATGGACATATGCAATGCAGGAAGAAATTGATGCCTTACACAAAAATGGTACGTGGAAGTTGGTAGATCTTCCTAAGGGGAAGGAACCAGTGGGGTGCAAGTGGATGTTCATAGTGAAACACAAAGCTGATGGAACTGTTGAAAGGTACAAGTATAGACTGGTAGCAAGAGGCTTCACACAGGTATATGGAGTGGACTATGCAGAGACTTTTGCTCCTGTAGCAAAGATGAACTCCATCCGGATTCTCCTTTCCTTGGAAGCAAATCTTGATTGGGATCTTCACCAATTGGACATCAAGAATGCCTTCTTGAATGGTGACTTGGAAGAGTAGGTGCACATGACCCAACCCTCAGGGTTCTTTTCCAAAGGCAGTGAACAAAATGTGTGCAGGTTGAAAAAGTCCCTATATGGATTGAAACAATCACCTCGGGCTTGGTTTAGTAAGTTCCATGTAGCAGTTCAACAAATGGGATTCAAACAATGCCAGTCAGATCATACCTTGTTTGTAAAATGAGGTGAAGGTAAAATTGCAGCTCTTATTGTGTATGTGGATGACATAGTGATCACAGGAGATTGGGAGGCTGAAATCCAGAGACTAAAAAAATTCTTAGCCACTAAATTTGAGGTGAAGGATCTAGGCCCCTTACGATACTTTCTTGGAATTGAAGTTACCCGCTCTCACAAGGGCATCTTTATTTTTCAACGAAAGTATGTACTAGATCTAGTAGAAGATACCAGCAAGTTGGGGGTAAAACCATTGAACCTAATCACCATCTGGGAGACAGTCAATGAGAGTTTTTGAAAGATGTAAATATGTTCCAGAGACTCGTGGGGGGACTTCTGTATTTGTCTATGACCAGGCCTGATATTGCCTATGCAGTGGGTGTCCTTAGTCAATTCATGCACAACCCGATGACAACTCACTTTGAGGCTGCAGAGAGGATCTTGAGATATCTCAAGAAGTTTCCTGGAGTTGGTTTATTGTTCCAGAAACACAGTCACTTAAAATGGAACTATATATTGATGCGGATTGTGTAGGAGCAGTCAATGACCGAAAGTCTACCAGTGGTTATTGTGCCTTTGTAGGAGGAAACCTTGTCACATGGAGAAGCAAAAAACAAAGTGTGGTGGCTAGATCCAGTGCTGAAGCAGAATATAGAGCGATGACTCATAGGGTTGCGAAAATCATGTGGATAAGAAATTTGTTAGGTGAACTGGGTTTCGCAATAAGCAATCCTACGTCACTCTACTGTGACAATAAATCAGCCATCAATATTGCTGCTAATCCAGTTCTGCATGATAGGACGAAACACATTGAAATGGACAAGCATTTTATCAGAGAGAAACTTGAAAGTGGAGAAGTGTGCACACCATATGTCAACTCGGAAGAGCAACTTGCAGATATTTTCACCAAAGGTCTTCATCATGTGCGGCACAAAGATTTGTGTGACAAGTTGGGCATGATTGACATCTATGCTCCAACTTGAGGGGGAGTGTTGGAATAATGTTAAAATAACTTAGTTGCAGTTGTTAGGGCCTGTTTGTCTAATTAAAGTGTTTTTTATTTCTGTTATATATGTTATTGTACTCAGGGGCACAAGGGTCTTTTCCCTTATTATTTTTGCCGCCTTATATATAGTAAAATAAACACTGGCGCCGCCAGTACTGTTACATTGCAAACCTTCTCTCTTCTCTCCTCTTCTCTTCTCTCCTCTTCCACCTATCTCTGGCCGGCTACACTGTCAAGAAAGTGTAAATTTGAACCAGATGCAAATTTTGACCACCTTCCTCTTATCTCAATTCTTTCTAATATAAAGTGGGGTAACAAACAATCCTCTTACCTCATTCCAAAACAAACAGTCCTCTTTGTATTTCCATTCGCTTACATATTAAGTGGGATGAAAGCATTTTACCTCAAATTTTCTTTTTACAAACAAACAAGACAAGGTCAATTATGAAGTAAAAGTAAATCAGCCCATTTGCATTCCCATGCATTTACACTGGTGGCTCTCAATTCAAAAAGTATCACATGGAGACAAGCAAAATTTTCAGCTTTTGACAAATATAGATGACTTGATCATGACCAGAGGTAGGAATGACAATTTCTACCCTACCTGATGGGTACCTGCCCTTACCCTTCCAGATGGGGCGGGGTTTTTTTATTGAAGTACAGGTTTTGGGGTGAGGATGTGGGTTTTGGGATTCTATAACCCGTACAGGTAGGGGTAGGATATGATATTAGGCTAAATCCAACCCTTCATAACCGGCATATTGTTGGAAAGCATATGAATTTTATGTACTAGGTGTTGAATTTAGTAACATTTTAAATTTTATTTGAAGGATAATTGATAGTTTATGTGGTTTATTTATGTTGTTTCACTTATTTATTACTTATATATGACAAGAAATAATAGAAAATTTGATGTGGGTTTTAAACCCAATCCACCCCTACCCTTGAATACAAAGAGGGTAGGGTCGGGGAGGGTTTTGTATTTTCATATATGGGAAGAGTTTAGATTCTCAAAATCCAACTTTCTACAGGTTTTGGAGCAGGTACAGATTGAGAGGTTTAGGGAGACAAATAAGGTCTAGAATTTACAAGACCCTCTTCGAACCTACTCCATTGTCATCCTAACCATAGGGATTTATAGTAGATTTCGGTAAGGATGGACAAAAGATGTGGTTGGGAAGAGATGTGAGGGAAGAACGTCAGTGTTTCACAATTGGGGATTTTCCAAAAGAGCAATCTTTTCACCTAGGAATACAGTAAGGCAATGTTTTCGAACCGCCATTGACCCGGACGGTTGGACCGTTCTGACGACCGATTCTGTTTTACCCCAAACTTGGTATTTGATCAAAAACCATTGAAATAGTCAATGAACTGTTGACCCGAATGGTTTGACCGTTGAACTGTTTGACCCGGAGAACGGTTTGCGGTTTATTAAATAAGAGCAAGACTCAAGAATGAAAAGAGAAATCTCTCAGATCTCATATCTGAGATCTACTGGAGAGAGAGAGAGAGAGAGAGAGAGAGAGATTAGTTGAGGGAGATCTCAAATCTGAGATCTACCGGATGTGTGAGATAGTGAGAGAGATCTGAGAGATCTGGGAGAGAAGGTTAAGAGTCTAGATGACAGATCTGAGAGGGAGAGATCTGACACTGAGAGAAATCTCAGATCTACTTGCTCACTGCTGTAGTTCGCCATCGCCATCACCGTCGTCGTCACTATTGCCGCTATAAGTCGTCGTCATCATCGCCGCTGCATCTAACCTCCTCCTCCTCTTCCTTCTTCTTCTTCTTCTTCTCTCTTCTAAACTCTCTCAATTATCGGTAGCTTCTCACATTCTCAAACAATCAAACTCTTTCTATCTTCTATTAATATGCATCTTACCCTAATATTCCAATCTAATGGATAAGATGATATATCACCATTTATAACATTTAAACCATTCGAACCATTTGACTCAAACAGTCGAACCATTAACCCAAAAACCGGTGGCTAGAACGGTTCCATTTCCAGATCAATTTTTAAAACCTTGCAGTAAGGAGAGGGTGTGTAGGGTGGATCTTCTCTTATTTGCCAGACTTCTGAATTAGGGCGCAACTAAAGCTGGTTGGTTTGGTTTGAGATCATATTTAGCCCAACCCAATATGTCAACCTCAATTCTCACCCTAATTCAACCCAGTCTTTATGCAGGAAATGATCCATATATAGATGCAAGTGGATCGGTTTGGATTTGGATAATAGAAAATCCATATGATCTGAATTCAAATTCGGATAACGTGGATTTTCTTTTATCCAATTTTAAAACGGATGTTTTTTTTTTTTTTTTCTTGCGGTCCAATCCGATAGGGGTATCCTAATTGAGTAAAATCAGATTGGATTCGAATTTGGATCGGATCATGACCCACCCGATCCCGGTCCATTTGCACCCTTAAATCCACATACATTATATGTAATATTTTACAATAAACCACTTTATTATCTATCCTCTCCTCACATAAACATACTTCTTTACGTGAATCAATATCGTATATAATGTACTTAAACATGTATTTGGATTGACAGAAGGTATCAACCCTGACCCAACCCAAAACCTTAGGATTGGCACCTAACATTTTCCAATCCTAATCACCTAATCCAATCTTCAATTCAACCAAACCCTATTTTCTTTTTTGGGTTGGATTGGTCCAAGCAAAGTTACACCCTATTCTGGTGGCTGCTAAGAGAAGGTCAGTGGGTTGAGTCATAGGTGGGGGGAGACCCAGAGAATTTTGGGAGACCAACCTTTTTATCTTGCAAGCTAGGGTTGAGATGGAATCTCTGTAAATGCTCCATAGGTTCTTTCTTCTTCAGCCTTGTCTTCTTTGGTTTTTAGTCACAACTCACAAGACAATTGTGAAAATTACATTGGGTTTTGCTGGTTCCCCATTAGTGGGATCCATTGCTGTATGTTGGACAAATATTGATTCCAACAGGAAAGTGTCAAGCAATGCTTGATTCTTTTCTCATTATTTGATGTGACAAAAGATGTCCATTCGTTACTTCACTGGTCTTTTACAGTGAAAAACAATGGAAGAAATCGATCCCAACAACGAATTAGGTTTTTTTAGTGAACTCAAAATTAAGTACTACCACTAGCACTAGCAGAAGACTAAGTCAAAGATAAAATTATCAAAGATCAATAATATCATGGCCCACTAAATCAATATTTTATCATTTTAAATTAACTGGAGCACATTGGTTTGTTGTGAAGGAGCAAACATACTAATAAATCATGAGCTATGCTAGGACTAGTGGAGCCCATGAGATCAATAATGAAGTTTGTGAACTGGTTCTATCCTTAAGTATAGCTGGTTCAAAATATCATAGTAATAGTGGGCCAAACCAAAAATGAAATTACCAAAGATCAATAATACCATATTCCATCGAACCCATGTGCGGATTAATTTAGGCTAAATTCATTTATTAGAAGCAAATATGTCTACGACCCCAGACTCCAAAAAAAAGAGTTCAGCCAAAACCAAGCAAAAGTAAGACCTGAGATCAATAATGAAGCTTGTTAATTAATTCCAGCCTCAAACCCAACTAAATTAACTATTTAGTAAAGCCAGACCCAAATCCAAAATGTCTTTTCTTTTAAAAATAAGCCATGGACATAAATGATCTTATATTCAGAGTGGCAAAACTTTGACAAGATAAGCCTGGGATCTTCAAGAGATTATGTAGTGATGCTTATGTACAGAGATGGATATTTAAAATCAAAGATTCTCACACTGTACCATACCATAAATCTATAATAATATATTATTATCGTTATTATTGTTGTTGTTATTATTATTAAGTATTAGATGATACATAACTACACATTATAAGAGAGTCTGGGCTAGAGACGGAGCTAGGTGTACATGGCAGAAACAAGCTGAATTTGGGTTGATTGTTATACCTCCAAAAGATTGTGAGCTTAAAGCAATAAACCATTCGTTTCAGTCATTTCAAGTTTTCAACCATTATATGAAACTCTAGAATGGTCCAAGGTGCCGTTTGATAATGGCTGAAGTTGCTGAAATAATAAAATATTCAAAGGTGAGTTTCAGCTTCAGCACTAGAAGACAAAGTAAAAAGGCTTTTCAGTTCATCTGCTTCAGCTGAATATAGAAAAGATGAAAGAGTGTGAAAAACATGCTTATCTGGATTCAGGACAGGGTTGATGCTGGTCTCTGCCTCTCTGGAATTCAAATCCATTGCCTGCCACAGAGGGTTCTGAGTTCTTTGCCTTCCTCGCTTTTGTAGACACCAGATGAATTTTTAGTTGTTATAGAAAGTTAGAATTACTTTTCTTATAGTAACAAGGAATTAAAAATTACAGAAATAATTTACACCAAAAATTGAAATATTGCACATAAAAAAATTGCTTTCTGAACCAACTCTGAAGTATCAATTCATTTATTCCTTTTCATTCTGATGATGCCTGACTATCTTTGTCCTTGAGACAAGTCGAGGCCTTACAAAATGAAATCTTCAGCCAAAGACTCAAATTAAGGTTCTCCTCTCTCTAGTCTCTATTATTATCTTCTAATTTAAGCTCAAGAATGGAAAAAAAAAAAAAAGGCCATTTACCCAATGCTGGTTTCAGCTATCTGGGGGTCTTAGGGTCTTGGGAGAGGTAGACTTGATACTTCTTACACTTTGGCATTTTTTGCAAAGTTTTAAGACTTGGACCGGAGTAAAAACTTGAATGCTCTCCGGACCATCAGTTCCTCGTTTTCATGGTTTGACCGTTGGATCCGGGCCAATTCTTAAAAATTATTATTATTTTTTTTTTTGGTATAAAGTAACCACTTTCGAACCAGACTCAAACCTACATTCTCATGTTTCTTATTTAACAGTGATATAGCTTTAAATAGAATAAATTCACAAAATAGGATTGATGCAGCCAACCCATATAGTTAGAATAATAAGGCATGAATGATGATGATGATGACGACCTAGTAATGACTCTTGATTTGAATTCAACATCTAGTGTTTTGAAACGTCAAAGAAAAAAAAATATTGATTTTCAACTGTGGAATGTATATCTTATTCTGTTCTTATTCATGAAAACCTGGAATGTAAGTACAGAGGTTGTTCAAAAAAGTTAAATGGAATATTTGTCCACCATGATTATTAGTTAAAGTTTGAGTCTTCCAGTAACAAAGTTTTGGACGAATACTTGAACGAGTACTGCTTAAATTGCCACCAGGTATTTATCCAAAAAAAAATGTCACGAGGCCTCTCGGTAGGAAATTAAAAAAATAAAAAAGAAACAGTAAAAAGATAAAATAGAACTTTTGGAGGAGCGAGACAGAGCAATCAAAGACAGGATTGACATTTCAAATTCCAATCTATAAATAGTAGCTAAAAATCATATTTCGTCAGGTATGGATGTATATTCCCTTGTCCTTTTTAGGTAGAACAAGTTGGGGGATGTTTGGTTGCTTGTGCCCCACTTTGTGAACACTCTCTCTCTCTCTGTAGAGTGTAGACTGAAAATATATTCAATTAATCTTATTTACTTTGAATTCACTTAGTTTAGAGTAAGATTTGGATATCCATTTAGTCATATAATCTTATAGAATCGATTTCAAAAGTTGAATGCTTTTGCCTTTTGCCTGATCCGATCCACTAAGATCTGATCCAAATTTATTTATAGTATTAAACGGAAATTTGGTATTTAGGTAAACCCATTTTTTCCTATTCGTATTACTCAGCTTTAAATTGAAATATGATTCAAATTGGATATCCGCATATGTAAATGAATCAATCAAATTCTATTCAATGTTAGGAGTATCAAATTGAACTTGAATATCAACTTATCAAAAAAAAAAAAAAAGAATCTCCAACATATTTTATGGGAACATATTTGGATTTTATTAAGGGGTCGGAACAGAGCAGGTGCATGTGAGGTCGATTAATCTTACCGTGGAAAGCATAGAGGAGCCATGGCCCCCCTATAACTTAAAAATCTCCACAATTCCCACTTATATATTGGCCAATCCATGTTTATTAGCTTTTGACCCCTGTAATAAAAAATCCCTACTCCACCCCTGATGAAAAACCTGCAATAACACAGTTTTTTTTTTTTTTTTTTTTTTTTTTTTTTTTTTTTTTATCTTGTACCTCTATACTCAGCTATTTGGTGATTGGCAGGATTGGATTTGAACATATCCTTATCAAAATTCCATTGGATCAACCAATCTCTCTCTCCATCATCATCATCATCATCATCATTATTCTTATTTTGCCTCACTCACTTTGTCATTCTTTGATCTGTTATCGGAGGACATTTGACAGTTACAACTATCTCCCTTGCAGTGGCCCTCTATTACCTCATCACAAAATGACAGTTGACAGAGATGAAACAAAGAAAAACAAGAAATCAAAAGTAAATGAAGAGAGGAGGGTAGTTCAGCCTCCTTTACATCCCTAACCATGTACCATAAACGTGCCATACAGAAGGGATGCCCGTCCTTCTTGGGGGCACCACACGTGAGGACACATGACAGACGGCCAATTGGCTCCTAATATTACAACATGGTGGGTTCCCTTTCTTCATGCATGGTTACCATCATCGTTCTAATATAATATATATAACATCCTTCTCTTACATCTTGGGAGACCTGTCTGTGTTCTCATCATCAAATATTTGATAAGTATACTTTAAGCAGTAGAGCTTGCTACCCAACAGGACACAACCATATGGCTGTTCCTGCCAAGAGGGTGAAGGGCGGCCCAAGCGCCGGCGTCTGCATTGTCATTTGGCTTAGACGAATTGCACAGTTGTGGCGCAAGATTGCCGGAGGGAAGAAGGAAGTGCCCCATGATGTCCCTCCTGGCCATTTGGCTGTGGTCGTTGGTGATTCTGGTCGGAGGTTTATCATAAGGACCTCTTACTTAAATCACCCCATATTCAGGCAGCTCTTAGATCAAGCCTATGAAGAGTATGGCCACAACCACAGTGGTCTTCTTGCTCTCCCCTGCAACGAGTTTCTCTTCAAAGAAATCATACACTCTCTTGGGGATGGACGCTCTGTAAGTCACTGCTTTTGTCCAGCAACTAAGGAGACTCGGTTGAGCCCCTGGACCTGGAGAGATTCTAGTCCTCCATTGTTTTCTAACAAGCTCAACATAGTAGAGAGTGACGCCTTGCATCTTTTATCACTGGTCAGTAGAGTGCAGATAGTAGCTACGTGGTGCAGCAACATTCACGTAAACAAGGGAGCCAAAAATGTAGCAACCCTGGATTGAAAAATCAATCACATTTAATACGGGATTTCACTGGTAATTTAGATGTATCACATTGAAAATTGCCATTGGTTTCGGTTGAAACCTGCCATTTATTTATTCATTTTCTTGTTGAGGTTATTAGAAAGCCAGTATTCTATGAATCAATCAATAACTCAAGCCTGCTCGTTCAGGTTTTAGATTTTTTGCAGAAAAGGATTTTAGATTTTGGTTTCAGTTTTACACATTTTGCAACGGCTTAGCTGGTTGAAAATTGAATGCACCTTCTGAATCGTGATTACTGATAGTAAAACCTCGGCATAGCCTGACATGCCGTAACAAGAAACCCAACCATCTCTAAGAGCTGTTAGCTTTGGTTGTTAAGTACTAATATCTTTTTCATTAATTCCTTTAGCTTGCTAGCTTTTCAGGCTGATCTATCAGTGCAAAATGCTTGGTTATATAATGAGAAAGAATTGAATTATAATTATAGATTATACAGCTACATACCGTAAAGAGTGGCCAAATGATGCTGAAAAAATATGCAAATGTTACATAAAGAGACCTTGTCTGCTAAACTGGGGTGTTTATTGATTATTCATGCAATACAACAACAAGAGATACAAATATAGACGGGTAAGATCAACTTTCCATGACAGTCACCAGTTCGACACGACTCGAGCAATAGTTGAGTCATTAAACATGATGCATCAACTCAAAATGGCTACAACAATGATGATTAAAACTATGCTCAATGAGACAAGGAAGCGTTCAGGCCAAAAGGTTTGAACAAAATTGTCTGTACAAATAAAATAATCGGCACATTTAGATTCTATATACACAAATCAGTTGTATCAATAAAAGATGGGATCCACAATTAGCCCTGGGCTGAACACAATGAATGAAGATCCAAAAATAATTCTGGAACAATAATGTAGTTGAGCATGGAACAGTGGCTCAACCATTATAAAATGACCCTCAGCTTTAGTGCGCATATTGGTTGGTGGTCTACAATTAGCTCTACGTTCTATCTGTACACAAGGTGAGAGATACCCTTCCTGAATGCCTTGATCCATCTCAGGTGATTATTTTCTTCAAAAATTTTATGATACAATTAAGTTTCTGTTCATTCTCCACCCTATATAAAAATTAGTAGGAAAACTGCAGCACATCCACAAATATTGAACTCTGAACTCCATTTGATTCCTCCAAAAAAATCCAAGTTGGATATGGCTGCAAGGAATTTGTCTCCAGAGTGAGGAGCTTGGTTAGACTCTGGAATAGATCCAGTCAAGAATTTGGGACAGCCACCTATTCTGACCCAAAATAGCAGTCATAAATAGAAAGCCGATCAAATGCATCAAAATTTGCTTTTAATCCAACAAATTGGCTCCCAAGTTGCGCACAACAGCCATCTGGCCACTTGCAACCACCTTCTCTGGTGCGTAATGTGCACTGTGTTCCGCATGCTCGACTGATTGGGTTGTTGGAAATAGCATCATCTGCCAAAAGAGAAATAGAGACAGAGAGATCTGATTTCTCTTCCCCCTGCCAATTACCGTCTGGGTCTCTTCTTGAAGGGGAAGACGAAAATTTCTGCTGTATTTCATCTGGAGTGCTTCCAATTTCCAAGGCATAGTCACTATTGCTTGAGAAGTTGATCTTGCATCCTAGCGACTGTATTGCCCGCTTTATGGCTGCATTCTCCCTGGAGGCCCTCTTAGACAAGTCCATGGCTGCACTGCTTAGCTGCTTCTCTTTTTGTAGTTCAGCAGTTAAGGATTCCATACTAGCTGTAATGTCTTTAGCCTTCCTTTCTGCTACTTCTTTTGTCTGTATTCTCCATGCAAAGAAAAAAAAAGGGAAAATTGCACATCAGCAAGCTTTTAATAATTTATAAAAACAACGGTTTACATATTCACTGCCAAAATCTAAAATTTTTTGTATCTTTCTTCTGGTCTGGATAGTTAGAAAGTGATGCTAAAAGATAATATACTGCTCCAATTTGCCAGATATCTCGGTAAGAGACTGTTAAAAGATATTGAGATATGCGAAATAAATGTTAGTCCTAGGCAGAGGCTTACTGTGCCCATGATAAATGAAATGTCACACACTCATGCATCTATTTGAACAACTAGGGGTGCAAATCAGATTGCCCAATTTGAAGAATTTCAACCACATTGACTTAGTCACATTCAAAATTTAGCAAATGCTCACCCAACCCAACCCAAGTTGCACCCTTACGAACATCGCTCACTTGCAAGAACTACCTTAACCCAAAAGTCTTGGCAATTTATGCCATCAGTTTTCGGAATCTTTACTACAGGCTTTAAAAATGTCCTCCCTAATAAACCAATTTTAGCCTTTTCTGGAGTAGTGGATTAATATATCCATGTCGTATAATTTTTAGGCTACATCCTTAACCAAGATATCCCGCCATTTAATGTGACAAAACAGTGTACAGCTACAGTGTAGCCACCAATACATAATTCAAATCGATATGCTTAGTATCATCAGTTAAAGAATAAGCGAAAGAGAGAGGAGGAGGTTCAGAACAGGTGCAACAAACCTAAGTTCACAATTACCTTCTTCATTTCAGAGTATCTTTTAGCCATGCTCCGACATTGAGCTTCAAGCTCTCCTGCTTGTGCTTCTGACGGACAGGCCCAGCGAAGATGGAATTGGGGCCACAGTGTTGGAGCCAGTGCAGCAGCTGGAGGTAATAGTGGACCATCGTGTTTCAATGGATCATAGAAGAGGTTATAATGTACATGAAAACTTCCCTCAGAAACACGCAACTCAGCCAGGTACACCCATAAGCACCCACAAGCATCAGAAACACTGGCTTGGTGCCTCTCCTTTTCACTGAAATTTCAATAACCATCAGAGGAATAGGCATGCCACTTCAATGTCTCAAAATGGTGAATACAGCAGTCACATTTTCCTTGCAAAAACATCTGTTATTTGTTGATGAATGCCCTAGAAAATGTTTAGAAACAAGATGATTGCAACCAAGGTTGGTTATGATCCTAGAATGCATATATATAATCCACCAACATATCTGACCTACTGTAATGCTGCTATAGATCTGCCTGTATATCTAATTTACAGGCTCCTATTTTTCTTTTTTTTTTTAATAAGTAATAGATGCTTTATTAAAAATCAATAAAGAGAGATACATAATGATGGCTTCCCACAAAGAGGTGTGAGATGCAGCCTCAAAGACATAAAGTTACAAAATGAGCCCAAAATAATTGATTCATATGCAACCCTTGACTGACTGGAGGATACCAGCTTCGGAGATAGATCCCCAAAATAATTGATTCTTACAAAGGGTAAATTTGTAAAATTCAATTAAATTCGACCTGAATAAAGAGGGAAGGCTAGCCCTTTGTAATTTTGCATTCTTGGGAGTAAGAACCATATGCTTGGTAACTAACAGAAACATATGGTGTCAAAAGAATAAACAAGTAAATGGTGTGTTTTTTATTTTCTCAACAATTTGATATACTATAAATGGTGTATTTTTCATTTTATCAAGGGTTGGGGTCAATTAAGTTTTAGCATTATCATATGTATAAAAGGACATAGTTACCATGCTTTACAAAAATTTCGCCTTCAAAACTTAAAAGTATTTACATGCATAGATACATTGCATGAGTACTTACATATAATATTTATACATACAAATTTGAAGTTGAGTTCAGATTCGGTCAGATAGGCTGAGACCTCAACACTAACCCATTATCCAACCCAACTTTTATGGGTTGGGTTTGGGATAATCTGGCTCAAGTTGCAGCCCTATGCAGAAACACCAACAAAAGGTAATTTAAAAGTTAATAAACCATTATAAAAATGCAAAATACATAAGAATGTATAAAAAAGTAAACAAAAAAGAAAATTTTTAGAAGCCACACTCCTGGGCCAAGGTGCGAAGTGACCCAAATGCACATCTATTGAAATGGATATTGCCTAGGTTCAAGCAAGGTGCCTACCTTAAAATGCATCTTGCGGCCTTGTCTGTGTACCCTTTTAAAACATTAGATAGATATAAACCTTTCAAAATAACCTTGTCTTAAGAGCCATCTTGCCTTTAGAGCTATGTTGGATAGAGCCATAGACACTTCAAAATGGATGCCATGTCCATGTCGAACACTTCAGTTTTTGGCATAAATTTCCTATTGTCTTTGTCATGCCCATTTAACATAGCTTTCAAATATTCTATTGGAGAGGTTAGAACTTTGGATCTAAGGATAAAGGACTCTTCAAGGATCCCAATATCACCCAATTAACTTGCTGACAGACTAGGCAAGGAGTGTCTATATTAAAGAGAGTTTAATAGTTAAAGTACCGGGTTTCATTACCTTTTCTTTCAAACCAACACAGACTTCGGGATAAACCATCAAAATCTTTGTTTGTATTAAAATGTTCTGACATATATGTACTTCTAAGCTAACCCATCAGGATCTCTTACCACTATGGGAAGTACTTTTGTATTTTCATATTATCATTGTCTTATTTTCTTTTGAAAGATCCTCTTTCTCCAGAGAGTAAGAATTTCCCTTCTTTTTCATATGTGATCATTGATGAAATGTCAATAGTAAGTATGACCAAAAAAATTAATTCCATCAATCGACCTACCTCTACAAGAAAATTCCTACTCAACTTTAATTCTTTATGACTAGACTAAGATAGCAGAAAAAGCTATGTTGAGGATATAACCTTAACGAACATCTCTTCTCAATTAACATCTTAAAGTCATATTGTATGCTATGAGGAAATACAAAATTTAGAAATGATGGATGGATACTTGGGGTGAAAGATGAGAGTACCTATTGCATAAGAAGTTTCCAAAACGACAGGAAAGCATGCAATCCAAGAAATCAACCAAGAACGCCTGGATAACAAAATTAGAGTCAAAAGATCAGCAAGTAATTATCCAAAATGAATTGATAAACCTACAATTTATCTATAACATTTGAGGACTTTAGCATGGATTTTTATGCCGGTTTTATTAATTTTTGCCTTAATTTAGCCTAATGCTAAGAATAAGTTTCAGGGGTAATTAATCCAAGAAAATAAAGGAAAAAGGCAAGAAAAGAAGGTTCAAAAAGACCAAATTCAGCCCAGCCCGGTTGTGAAAGCAAGAGAGAGCACTTCGGCCCAAGAAGAGCAAGTGGATTCCTTGAAAAAACCCAAGAAAAGAAAGCCTAGCTAAGAGTAGAATTCAACCCAGCAATGAAGGCCCATTCTCAGCCCAAAAAAGCAGCTCAATGTATAGCTATCATGTGCTAAGAGAGAGCCTAAGTGCAGCCCAAATAGCAGCCATTAGGAGGCTTTCAAGAGAGCTCTAGAAAGTTCAAGAAAGGGGTGTAATACACCCCATTCTAGAGGCTTCAAGAAGGGGCAAGAGCCCCCTTGAAAAACTATATAAGGAGGCCTCTAGGAAGGGGGAGAGGTGTTCAATTGCTGGAGAGGAAGGCTCTCCCACTCTTAGAGGTTCGGCCACCTTGAGAGAAGAGAAGAGAAGAAGGTTAGGCGCAAGGAAGAAGAAGAAGAAGGGCTGAAGGAAATTCAAGACAAGCAAGCTAGAAGAGAAGGTGAGTTCGAAATTTGGGGTTTGTGATTCAAAGATCATTTGTAATAACTCAATTGTAGTTTCATTCTCCTTTAATTTGAATTATGTTTCTTTGTTATATTTTCTTTCTTCTTTCTCCTTCTTCCATTCTTCCTTGATGTATTTCAGCTTGTAAAATTTCAGTTCAGCAATCTAATTCTTTTTTATTCATTCGAATGGTCATGAATTGTACTTGGAGTTTCTTGAATAAGGGTGTTTTTGTAGATTAATTCGGCCAACTAACCTTCAAAACTCAGATCTGAGATTGCAAGATCTGAATTGCTTGAAAGAGAATTCAGATCTACAATTTTCAAATTGGCCGAATGGATCTAAAGCTTGGAATTCCTAGAGTTCTTGAGAGAGACTCTAGGAATTCAGATCTACTATTCAAGAACTGAATTGGATGCAAGATTTGAGATAACTTGCACAATTCAGTTGGTGATCAATTCAGTTTTGAGTTGATGCCTTAGAAGTGTTTGAAGAAATGCATGCATGGGGATTAGATTCTTGTTAGAGATAGAAGAATTGTCACTCATGCATAGGATGAACATGCGCTTGAGAGAGGCTGTTCATGACCTTGGGGTTTCACCAAACCAAGGCTCAATTATGATTTATTCAAATGATCCAAATTGATAGATTGTTGAATTCTGATATTGAAATTTACTGCTTACTCTTCTAACCTGATTTGAAGGCAATTGGACCAATGATTTAGATAGATTTTAATTTAGGATTTTTAGCTTTCATTAAAGTTTTGATTTATTTGTTAATCAGATAAGAAATACTCAATTTAGTATTGATACTTGTTTCCTAAATCTTCGTGGGAACGATACTTCACTCACTACTTTTTTACTTGAACGGCTAGTGCACTTGCTAGTGTCACAGTGAGCCACACATCATGAACCAAGAAATAGTTTTCAGATATCTCATTAGATATGCTTCAAATTTCACAAATCAAAGGAAGCTACATACCGAGGAAAACTCAAAAGCAAAAGGATACATCCGAAGCAACTGTGAAACACAATCAACCCACTGCATACAAAACCAGCACAGTATGAACTATCTAGGATAAGCAAATCATAATCAGATGCAAGCACCACACAGAACAATTGATATCCAGTCCTAAGAGAGTGTAATTGTAGAGATATTATGGGCTGACCAGTTGGGAGTAGCATTTTATCTTGTACCTTATTGTACAGCATGTTTTATTCTTTCTTGTAAACTTATCATATTTCTTATTTGTTTTAGTGAGGGCACAATGGTCCTTTCACTTTTATGTGAAATTTTGATATATAATGCAAATCCTTCGAGCATGTAGATGTATTGATACACCCATTCAACTTCTACTGTCTCTTTTGAACTGTCTCTACCATGGTATCAGAGCAACTTCCAACATGGATCTGCTGAAAGCTTTTCTCTTGCTGCTGTTTTGCTTCGATTAAAGTACATTATAGGACTGTTATGTTGCTGAAGTTTTTGGTTATCTACCAGGGACTGTTTTGATCAGCCCCTTTTCTTGCTGTTTCCTGTAGAAGATGAGACAACAGGTCAGGGTTTTGTTTCAGATCTCACTCCTACCTGTTCCGATAACTCTGACCAGATCTGCTGTGGCCCAGACTTCCTCTCTCTCCCTATATCACTGTTTTGGTGGTTGTACCATTGCTGGTAGGGTTTCTAATTTTCTTGGTATCGACTCTAGACTTTCCTTTTTTGGACTATTACTTGGTCTACTGTTTTTTGAGAGCATTTTCTTTAGGAAATCTGATTATTCTCCATTAGACCATATCAGTTTTGAGTGATTTAAAGTCTGTTCTTTCCTTTTTACTTGTTACAACACTTGTTCTTGGTGTTATTTTTGCTGAAATGGCTTTAGACAAGAGGGAACTGCTGTCAGTCAAGTTTGATGGAAGCAACTATGCTCTGTGGAAGTTTCACTTCCAGTTCCATGTTGAGGGGCAAGCCCTTTGGGGTTATATAGATGGTTTGGTAGTCAAGCCTGATGAATTGGACAGCAAAGGGATGAACCAGTGGAAGATAGATAATGCAAGAATAGCATCATGGATTCTTGGCTCAATTGAGACTGACATACCATTCCAATGAGGGGTTTTCAAGACTGCAGAGGAAATGACTGAATACATGCAAAAGGTCTATCAGCAGTCTAGCCTCTCTTGACAATATCAAATTGAAACAGAGATCTTTCCTACACTCAAGGGAAGAAGAAGATCCAAGAGTACTATGCTAGTTTTGTCAACTTATGGACTGAGTACAAATTAATGCACACGGGGAACTCTTTGTCAGCTTGTTTGTCAAGAATATGAAGGAGCACTTTGATAGAAAGAAGATCATGCATTTTCTAATGCACTTCAGAACTGAATATGAAGTGATTAAATCAAATATTCTGAGTAGGGATTCCACCCCAGGTCTGGATATGATATTGGGGGAACTTCTTAGGGAAGAAATAAGGCTGGATACTTAGTCTACCATCAATTTGGGAAGCATGACCCTGGGACTGAAGCTGCTTTTTTTGCATACAACCAAAACCAAAGGACCTTTACAAGGTACAATGTTATAAGTGCAAAGAATATTGTTGTGTTGTTTCACATAGCCAGAAGAAAAACACTTATGTCTATTGCAAGCAACATGGGCATATAATATCTGAATTCCCCACTTGGCCATCTAAAAGAAACACTTCAAGTTATAAGAAAAATCAGCATAGGGCTTCTCAATCAACCATGGATAACTCAGATGGTGTACATCCCTTCCCCTCCAGCACCTACTTTTTGTTTTTGTTTTCTTCTTTTTGTCTTTTCTTATTAGCAAAAGGAGAATTTTATTCAAGAGAATCAGTTACAGGATTACAGCAATTAGAAAGCAGACATTGCACCACAAAGTGTTACAATAAAGACCAGAAAAGCTTCTACCTATGAACTCCCTGTTTGCTAATGAATCAGCCATATCCATTTGCAGTTCTCTTGATCCAGGCAAACGAGGAACCGAGTTTTCTTGCTAGGCTTACTATCTCCCTTAGGGGATGTCTATAAATCAAAGGAGCATTACCCCTTGAATTGGTCCATGATATCACTATTCTTGAGTCCCCTTCTATCTCTACATTCTTAAGATCTGCTTGCTTGGCAAGTTTTAACCCCTATAGCAAAGCTAATAGTTCAGCCTTTAAAGAATCACCTTCCCCTAAAGGTCCTCGGTACATAGATAATACTTTGCTTGAGGAATCTCTGATCACACCACCCATGCCTGCCAGACCTGGGTTTCCTATAGAGCTCCCATGAAAATTCAGCTTGACTTTGGTGAGACCTGGGGGGCTTCCACTCCATCACCTTTCTTTCTTTCTTCTCAGAAGAGTGTGCAACTTCAGTCCGCTCTTACTATATCAGTAACCGAGAAACTTTGAAAGAGCTGAAGTGTTTCCACCCAGTGTGCAACTTTTATCTTTATGGCCTCCGCTAGATCTTCTTTTGACCTATACTTCTCATTGAAAATTCTTGATTTCCTTTCCTCCCATGTAGTCCACACCACCGCTGCCCTAACTGATTTCCACATAACCCTTCCTCTTTTTGTTGGCTACCTTAGAAATTGTGTTGAAGAGGCTTACTACATCCTGGGGTCTACTCCACCTCCAACCAAAGAGAGAACAAAAAGATCTCCAAACAAAGAGCACAAAAGGGCAATAGGGAGTCACCATGTACAGAGCAAAGAATGCACATATGAGGGGAGAGGCATTTATTTGGCCTCCTTTTTTGAAGCATGCCATAGGTGTTCACCTTCCCAAGAAAACCTCCAAGCGTAGAGCTTGAATTTTTGGTTGAATGGGCTTTCTCCAAACCTCTTTCACAGTGAAATTTTCACCCCCAACAGAAGTTTGCATGAGTATTAAAAAAAGAAGCATAGAGGAAGGTGCCATCAAATGAAGTAGACCAAACTCTAGTGTCCTCCAAAGACTGATCCAAGAAGGCTCACTTAAGTTTATCAAGAAAAACAAATAAGAGACTCACACTCATTGTCCCTCAAACCCCTTTTGAACCCAAAATCCCTACTCAGTCTAACGTGAGAAAAAGTGACAAAATTTGATATAGGTTGTAACTTGTAGTCTAAAACTGAATAAAGTTTAGGGAAAAGAGAACAAAAAGGAATATCATCATCCAGCCAAAGATCTTCCCAAAAGAGCACCCTAGAACCACAAACCACATCAAATCTAATGAAATTAATAAAGATTGGATATACTTCTTGTATTGCTTTTCACAGAGATCTCGAGGAAGATGTGGGGGCTACCTTTGCATCCTAGCAACTGTTCATCAGCCCATGAATGCTTTCTATCACCTTGTACAACATGTCTTTCCAATGGAAACCTCCAAAGCCACTTTCCTAACAGAATAGTATTCTTGTGAACTACGTTCCACAATCCTAAACCTCCCTTTTCCTTTGTTTTTTGACTTTTTCCCCCATAACTAGGTGATCCCTCTTTCTATCCCTAGGTTCCCAAAGAAAATCCATCATAAGTTTTTCTAGTTGTAATGCTACTATAGCTAGAACTCTAAAGGTGGATAGGATGTAGATTGATAGAATTCTAATCAGGGCTTTTTCCCACCTATGGATAAATAATTCCTCTTCCACAGTACCAACTTCCTTGTAAACCTCTCCACCACTGGTTTCCAAAAGACTTCTGGTCTTGGATTCCCTCCCAAAGGTAGCCCCAAGTACTGCAACAGCCACTTTTTAACCTCACACCCCAGAATCTTAGCTAGCCCTCTCAAACTTTCATCTCCAAGTTAACCAATTCAAAGGAACTAATGAGCTCGCATAGATTTCTTATACTCTCTTGATTACCTCCCTCACAAAATAAAATGATGTCATCTGCAAACTACAAATGTGAGACTATCACCTCAAGTCTTCCTATCCTTCATCCTCTAAGTAGGTTGCTTTGATCAGCTTCCACGACCATCCTACTTAGAACTTCAGCAATTAAAGTGAAAAGGAAGGGAGAAAGGGGATCCCCTTGTCTCAACCCTCTTTTTCACTGGAAAATAATCTCTAGCCACACCATAATCACGACCTAGTACTTCATGAACTTAGGCATCCCTTCATCCACATCCTCCACTGCTCCCCTAATGGGCATATTTTGATGTTGTGAGAACTTTATTGCAAGACACTCATGCACCTACGTCCTTTTGGGCAGAGGTAGCCAGCAGCTGTATACCTTATTAATTTGCTTCCCTCTAATGTTCTCTGTGATACCTCTCCTTTTCGATGCTTATTTCATCACCCTCCAACTACTCTTTGCTTCATGTTTTTGTTGTGCTTGCTTTGTTCATCTTCCTCATGAATACACAACTTATTCCTTAATCAACTTTATGTGCTTTCATGGGACATAGCCTAGATCATAAGGGGTTTCTCTGATATGACCCTTGAGCTCAATGGATTCGGATTTCTAGAAATGTTGTCTTTTTGGAGAATGTTTCCTTCTTTACTCACATTGTTAAACTCCCTGCTCCTATCTCTATTTTGCATTCTTTTGATGCTACAGGTATTATTAAGTCCACATCTATCTTCTTGGAATCTTCTTCACCAATATGTAAGGAAATGATTGGCTGCCCCAGCACCTGCACCTTTGCCCCCTTCCCCACCAGCTCATGGTTCCACTCATCCTAACACTAAGTACTAATCTAGAGCCTTCTTCCTCAAAACCTATTTCATCTTCTCCTCCACATCATTCCTCTCGTATCTCTAGACCCCCTGACCACTATGGTTTTCCCACCAATCATTGCTCCTCTACTGTCTTGTCATCTACAGATACTCCTAAGACCATCAGCAGACTATGACAGTCCAACACTAGAAAGAAGCTATGGATACAGAAATTCAGGCCCTTGTAGAGAATCATACTTGGGACCTCATCCATGTGCTCCCAAATGCTTCGATCATTGGTAGCCTTGACATATAAAGGGCGGCGCGTATGGTTGCACAAGGATACAAGCAAGAGTATGGGATTGACTATGAGGAAACCTTTGCACCAATTGCAAAGATGACTACAATCCGCTTGGTGTTAACTATCTCAGCATAGTTTTCAAGACGTCTTGGAGATTTTGTGTGACAAGCGATAAAAATTTTATAATATAAAAAACTAACTCTTGGTTAGTTCCATAGTTTTATATACCATTCAGCACGTATTTTAATTGGAAAAATAGCAAATCTCTTTATTAAGAACATTAAATTTCCTCTAAAAATGTGGCAAATCATAAAATCTAAAAGATAAAAATCTTTTACATAAATTAATTTCATTATTTTCAAAAATAATACCACTATAATAAGTATTTAATAGAGCAATTTCATATCAATAAGCAGCTAAAGAAGGTTATTAACTTTATATGATAAATATTCAAGATGAAAAGTAAAGGGCACCTAGTTGCTAACAGTCAAGGCGTTTGGGCGAGGCACCCAGCCAAGGGCACCTAGTCGCCTAGGTGACACCTTGACAACTATGTATCTCAGTACTGAAAATTGGGATATTCATCAAATGAATGTCAAGAATGCCTTCTTTCATGATCATTTTAAGGAAACAATGTTTATAAAGCCTCCACTTAGATACTGTAATGATCCTACTATGGTCTGTTGCCTCAAGAGATCTCTTTATGGTCTCAAACAGGCACCTCAAGTTTGGTTTGATAGGTTTCATTCTATCATTACAGAGGCCGAATTCATGCAAAGCCTCTCTAATTATTCTCTGTTTTAAAGCGGGCTAAGGGTATCGTTCTTTTTCTACTGTATGTTGATGATATACTAATTATTGGTGATGACCATGAAGGTATTTCCCAACTCAAGAATCTCTTGTGTCAAGCATTCAAGATGAAGGATCTTGGCTCTCTGACTTACTTCCTAGGACTAGAAGTAACTCGTTTCCCTCAGGATACTTTGTAAATCAGCAAAAGTATGCTATGGATTTGGTTCGGCTAGGTTGCCTCACTGATGAGAAACAGGTGGATACACTCCTCTTGAGATGAACCTTAAATTATCTAAGGATGATGGCGAACCCCTTCATGATGCTACATTTTCTTGACAACTTGTTGGCAGCCTTATCTCACCATGACAAGGCCCGATATCTCCTATGCAGTTCAAATTGTCAATCAGTTTGTTTCTTCTCCCGGACAGCCCCATATGACAGCAGTTCTCAATATCATTAGGTACATCGGGGCTATTGCCTCTTATGAACTATTTTTCTCATCATTTGTTTTTTGATAAATGAGACGCCACGATTTTTATATTTTTCTCATCATCATCTTTGAATCTGCTAGCCTATGCAAATGATTATTGGGCTGGCTACCCTGACACTAGAAGATCTACCACAAGTCAAAGTGTTTTCCTGCCTCCTGGGTGATTCCCTTATTTCCTTTAAGTGTAAGAAACAATAGACTGACTCCAAGTCCTCCATTGAGGCAGGATAGCAAGCTATGTTCTCTATCTGTAGTGAAATTGTGTGGCTTCAGGCTCTTCTTACTGATCTTTACCTCCAGACTCCTACTCCTATTCCCATCCATGCAGATAATGTCAGTGCTGTCAAGGTTGCCTCTAATCCAGTTGTCTACAAGCACACCAAACACATAGAGGTTGGTTGCTATTTCATCAGAGATCAGTTCCTTGCCAGACTAACCACTCTTCCCTATGTTCTGTCTGGCCTTCAACTAGCTGACATTTTCAATAAGGCTATGGCGCGTCCTTACCACAAGTTCTTGGCTGACAAACTGATGCTTCTACCATAGCATCAGTTTGAGGGAGTAGAGATACTATGGGCTGATCGGTTGGGTGCACCATTTTATCTTGTACCTTATTGTACATTATCTTTTATTCTTTCTTGTAAACTTATCTAATTTCTTATTTGTTTTAGTGAAGGGCACAATGGTCCTTTTCACTTTTATGTAAACTTTTGATATATAATGCCAAATCCTCTGGGTGTGTAGATGGATTGACACATCCATTCAACTTTTTCCGTCTCTTTTGAACTGTCTCTGTCAGTAGCTGGTGACCTAAGGAAAGCAGTCACCAAATGATTTCAAGTAGTTATCTGCCAACTGGAAAGAAAAGGATTGGCCACACTTGATGTTTGCTAGAAACTGAACCAAATATATCATGCCTCTCCATGCAAATAATTATTTTCTGGAGACAACTGAACCAAATATACAAACTACTAGTCAGCAGCTCAAATCTGCTTCAACTAATGATGTATAACGATGCACTTGTCAATATAGAATATTTTATAATTACTAACGATATAACAAAAGATGCCCAAGCACTGAGAACATGAATTTTCTGTGAGTAATCCATAAGAGAAGGTTTTCCAACATTGGATATTACCCAGAGATAATATACAGGAGTTTGCAAAGTGGATTATGTTGAATTTTTTATAACACAACTAATTTATTCGAGCTTTATCTCAATGCTACTAACACACAAGCACACACATACAGCACACACAAACACGTTTGTGTGTTTTTGTAATCAACTCACCTGCAAGAATATGGGAGAACAGTTGTTTGAAGTTTGTGCATGTGATGAACCACTAGCTGGTGTTGAACTTGATGAACGCATGGGTGAGGTTGAAATATTCCCACTTGAAGATTGTCGTGATAGTTCTGGAGTTGCGTTACTATTTCCAGATATTGTTGGCATTCCCATACGATCTGAAAATGGATGACCAAATGCAAGCCAATCCTTTTCCACTAGTGCCTGAAAGACATTACATTCCAACTGTGATTTCAGGCAAACCCATATCCAACTAAGCTAGTGACATTGTGATTCTAACCTAAATTACATTTTGCAGCAAACCAAGCATAAGATGAGGTTGCAAACTAAAAAACCAGACTCAGAATTAATACCTGAAACCCATTAAATGTCCGGTAGTAAGGATCAAGCAGCAAACTAGCAAGTGAGACTAACTGAGTTGTTCTATCCCATCCATCACTATGCAAAACAGTAAGCTTGTCAAAATCAGAAAATCTAGTCCATTCCAAGTTATCTCACAAAGTAAAAAAAAAAAAAATGTAGAAACACTTGAGGATTGTCAGGGGGAGAAAAACAGTGGAGTGATTTGCCAGAAACCAATAAGAGATCAACATGTGAATGCTAGAATTTACAAGAAAAAATCAACATGTGAAGGCCAGAATTCTGTAAAACCCAAAATAGACAATTAGACATAGATAATAGTTTTAATCTTCTGTAAAATAAATGAGATGGACAAGCATGTTTAGTAATACAGTTGACATAACTTTCTTGCAACATATTACAGAAGCAACTTGAGTAGCCCAAACCTAAATCCAGCCTAATCCATCCCAAACTTTGCATGGGTGGGCTGGAATTTTCAGGTTGCAGGCTGGGTTTTGACCTGAAAAGTTGGAAGCGATTCCAGATCAGTTTGGGCTTGGGTTAAGGCCTCACATAGCCCAGGCTCAGACTGACCGAACTCAAGTCCATCCAAGGAATCATACTGAAATTTAATCAAGTCTTCTTATATAATTTATGCATAGAATATTGTAGGCAGACAGTTCTGGCACATGGTTCACCTGATCACCACAATTTATAGTACCAGCAGCATCATGGATTGTGCCCCCTGATATAAGACAATAGTGCACCACCCTCCCTGAATGATAACAACTCATGTGTCATGGTTTACAGTGCCAACACCACACTGTTTATAACACCAAATGAAACAATTGCATTCCCACAACCACTAGTCCATGTTAGCAATCAATGGGAAGTTTGTTTTGCAATAACTTACCATGGTGCCCCTTACATGGACAAATACATCAGATTGCCATATTATTTTCTGGAAGCCTTGAACCCATACAAATAAGATTAAAGATGATGGAATAATTGCTCTGAACTCTACTTGATACTTATTGAAAAAACAAAACAAAACAAAACTTGCCCTGAACTCTTAAGGAAATTTTCCAGTTAAGTCCTATGATCTTTGTTAGAGGCCAAGTGGAGAATTTGTGTTAAGGCCTAGATCCTCCCGCAGTCCCACCTGACCCAAGGTATGGACAAGTATATAAGAGGAAGAAGACACCTCAGCAAGCTTGACAGCTCAGGAATTGATTGTAACCAACAGATTCTAAGACTCCCATGTGTAACAAGCCTAAAAAAAGCCATTTTGAATTGGTTTTTTTATCAGCAGAAAATATATTTATTTTATTAGATTTAATTAAAGAAGTAGTTAATCCCCAACTTTCAAGCCCAAGTTATAAAGAATCCCAAAACAGTTGCTTCGTCACAACTGATGTTTTAAAGTGCAGAGGCGTGACGAGAGGCGTTCCACTACCTAGAGGCGTGAGGCGTAGTTCAGAATGTGAGGAAGAAGAAGGAAGATCTCATTTTTCTTTATTTTTAATAAAAGTCTTTTATATTACGAAGAATGAAGGTGCATAGCACTAGTTGAACCCCTGAAACAAATAAACCAAATTGGGCTGCATTGAAAAGGGAGGCTGGGGGGCTTCAGGGGCAGAGACCCCAACCCACTTTCTTTCTCCCTTTGTTTTCTTCCCTTCACTTTCCTTTTCTTTCTTTCTTTTTTTTTTCTCTTTTCTTTTTGCTTCTCTTTCTTTCTTTTTCTTTCCCTTCCCTTTCTTTTCCTTATTTTCCTTTTTTTCTGTCTTTTGATATGAGGTGTGCATGAGGCATTAGTGTTTTAAGAGCACAAGGGCCAATTTGCACCTAAGGCACAAGGCGAAGCACTCACCTTTTTGAAGTGAGGCACAAAATTACAAAACAAAATGCTAAAAAAATGTCAGAAAATTCAAAAAATTCCAAAAAAATAAAAAAAATAAAAACATTAAACATAAGGTTAATAAAAAATATAAACTTAAATTTTAAAATAAATGTTTTAAAAAACCTATTATCTAAAAATTAAAATACAAAAACATAACATGCAAAGCATATTCAAATGAAATTTTAAAAATAAAAGCAAACATATAAAGCATTTTCAAGCATGTAAAACCCACAACCTCTTTTTTTCCCCAATTGCATTGCTTCACATAGCTAATGTCATGTAGAGCATATTGCATTCTTGATTCTATGAGTCGCCTTTGTACCACGCCCCTATTTGCTAATGTTGTTCATTCATTCATTCCAATAAAATATCCTCTTAAAAGGCAGTTAAAGTAATAAAACCATTACGTTTTTATGTGAGAAATAAGAATTTAAGACCCTAACATGGACTTGTTCGGTCTTGCCTCGAGGGCTGTGGTTGGGAGTTTGGGGGTGGAGCCCCCGACCCAGCCGTTAGGCTCAAAAAAAGCAAAAAGTGTAGATTTTTAAAAGGCACACGCCTGGGCTGAAGCATATGGCACATCAAGCGTGCACCTAGGTGCACCAGGCATGCACCTTTTGAAAGGGGCACCTAGGACCTAGGCGAGGCACATACCCTAAAATGTACCTCGCTTGTGCGCCTAGGCACACCTTTTAAATCACTATGAGGCATATGCCTCTAGCACGCCTCATGAAAAAAGTGTATGAGGCGTACGCCTCTTGCACCTGAGGCACATGCCTCATAGGTGTCAACGCCTCTGGCATACGCCTCAGGGTGTTTTGGGGGCGCCTTGCCTGGAGGGTGCCTCCCACGCCTTTTAAAACACTGCTCACAACTCCTTGTTTGGCAAGGGAATCAGCTAACCCATCTGCATTTCTTCTAGCCGACTTAAGTTCAGCCTCTATACCCTTAGCGATCTTTTCTACTTCCCTTATCACATGTTTAAGAGTCCAAGGGGTACGTCTGTTGCAATTTGCCCATGAGATAACTACTCTAAATCCCCTTCCACCTCAACTCATCTACCCAACTGCTTTGCTAACCAGAGACCTAGTAGTAGAGCCAACAGTTCAGCCTTCAAAGAGTTTCCCAAACTGATTAGCCCTTAAAACAAGGCCAAAATCTTCCTTTCAAAATTTCTGATTACCCCTCCTATTCCTGCCATACCTGGGTTTCCAATGGAGCACCCGTCAAAATTCAACTTGACTTCATTGCTTTCTAGGGGTTTCCAATCCACTCTTGCTCTATCTTTTTCTCTCAATGAATGTGCTATTTCAGTCCAGGCTCTTAGAATGTCAGTGACTGAGAAGATTTGGACGGTATCCAATGTCTTTACCCATAATGCCACCTTCAATTTTATGCTGTCACTTTCTCCAGAGTCCTGCTTTTTTCAGAAAAGATCCTATCATTCCTTTCTTCCCAAACCACCCATCAAAATTCAACTTAATTGTTGATGAATGAAAATTGAGTCAAAACTTACCAAATCTCTCTCCCTCCCTCCCTCTTGTTTCTCTTTTCAAGAGGTTAGGCACCTCAAATCATCTGTGTTAGGCAGGATCCTAACAGATTGGTATGAGAGCAGGGAAATTCAGGTCAAGATGACTATCACCTGAGCTTCTTCTGTGGAAGATTGAGACAAGATTGAACTGGATCTCCATAAGGTGGTGACAGATCTACATGAAATGGCAGATGACACAGAGCTGAAGCCACAACAGTGATGGAAAAGGTTCGAAACATAGCAGCAACAAACAAGCTAAAGCGGTGAACTGGAAGAACATAAAGTTGGAGTTTCTGTTCTACACCAGAGAACATCCAGTTCCCTAGATCTACAAAACAAAGCATTACATCGAATTCAATGAGATCACCAGGTCAAGAGAGTTCCTTTAGCATCAATTCATCTTGAATAAGAAGCTATACAGTGGTACCAATGGTACTGGTGCATTCATGGACGTCTTGGAATGATTTCACAAAAACCCTATGCATTCGATTTGGCCCTATTGGCTTTGAGGATTTCAACAAAAGTTTGTTGAAGCTAAAGCAAATCAGTACAATTTGAGAATACCATATCGAATTTGAGTGTCTGGCTAACCAAGTGCACGGCTGTCCAGAGAAAGCTCTATTTGGTTGCTTTGTTGGAAGCCTGAACAAATAAAGTCCATCTGAAGGTGAAAAGCCTTAGAACCGGCACAGTCCTGGTCATCATTGTTTTAAGCCTTACAACTAGCATAGACCTCACCACCATTGTTTTAGCTTAAGTACAAGAAGAAAAATAGCACTGGCTATGACGAGTCACCAAGGCTTCAGGTTCAACTACTAGACTGGACCCAGCATATAAAGGTGATGGAATCTTGGGCCGACCAAACATTAACACTAATAATCGGCCGACTCCTAAGGTGCAAACCAAGTCTCATTTAAGAGGCTTACCTGTGCCAAGATGCAGGCCTAGTGTGAGCACAGACTCTGCTATAATTGCGACAAAAAATTTGGGCCAGGGACATAAATGTAAAGCCCAACAAGCCTTCCTTTTACAGATAACTGGGCATGAACCCACTGAAACGTATTCAGATATGAGTTCTAGGCCAAATTCCAATGGTCCTGAAAGGAAGTCCTCAATGGACAATGGATCAACCTGAGATATCTCTTCAAGCATTGACTGGGTTAGTCTCGCCTCAAACCATGATGAGAGTACATGGGCTTCTGAAGGGTTGCCATGTGTCCATCCTTGTGGACAGTGAGAACACAGTCAATTTTGTAATGTCTTGGTGAAGCGATTGGGCCTTCCGATACAACCTGTTACCACCTTCACAGAGCACATAGCAGATGGAAATAATCTTCAGTGTGACAGGATCTGTAAGGACCTTAGGCTCAAAATGCAAATTCATCAATTCCAGGTGGACCTATATCCTCTAGAATTCAATGGAGAAGATGTGGTGCTTGGCATACGAAGGTTTAGACTCCTTAGGCCTATCATCTGTGATGGGATCACCTCACGACTGCTCTTGATGGAGTGGATGTCCATTTGAAAGGAGAAGTTCCGAACAGCATCAAACCTCCACGTCTGGCCTCGATTCCTAAGAGTTACCAGCATGCCACATAGGTGACACCCATGCATATTGGGCCACAACAAATTGGACCAGTTTTCTATTCATCCAAAGATCCACAGAAATCTCTGAGTTACCAGCAGCAACTTCAGGACCTCCTGAAGTATTTCCTAGTCATACTTCAAGAGCCCAATGTCTTGCCTCTGATCAGAACTCAAGATAACAGGATTACTTTAGTGGCAGGTGCAGCTCCTACAAAGAAAGAAACCCAAAAAATGTGGCAGAAAGGTGAATGCTGATATTGATGAGTGGGAAAACTAGTAAAGAAAGAGGTCAAAAATAAAATCAATCAAAGGAACCTAGGAGTAGCTCCTACAGGTGATAAAATTAGAGAAAGTAAATTAAGAGTAACATGCATAGAAGACCATCTACAGCACCCATAAGAAGTGATCGGTTACAAGTTAAAGGGGCTAGACGAGCTTGGAGTGGTGAGAAATGACGTAAATGTTCATAGTTTAGCAATGAACATGCATGGCACCAAACAGAATGAAATGGTGAAGCGAAACAGGATTCATTTAGCTGAACCCATATAGTTGGCACATGAACTTTTTATTTTAATTATTCATTTATTATTATTATTTTTCTATAAGGTAGAAGGCTTAGACGATGATGATGATGACCTATTACAATAATTTAAACAACAATTACCAAGTAAATAAATAGCAAACATGTTATATAATTGTTTATGAATGGTAGCACAAAGGCATCAAACAAAGCATTCATACAAACCTGCAATGCACAAGAACTGAGGATGACTCCAAAGCAACATGTGCAGCAATCCAGGCAGAACCAGCTAGAACACTTTGAACATGTATTAGCCACCCACTGTCTCCTAGAGTGGAAACAGAAGCTGACATACTGCTCAGATTGCCCCCACCCCAGGACCATCCACCATTTCTCTGGTTATTATAAACAACAAAGCCAGTTAAAATTTACATCACAGCCTCCAAATTATTACACATCATTGGAATTGTAAAATGCAATGAAATATGACAAAATTATGACAAGATACTGTTTCAATCTTTTCTCTCTCTAATTGCATTAAAATAATTGCCTATGTAGGGAAAAGAACTCCACTATCCACATCTGACAAGGTTGCAGGTTTTGTGCCAAAAAAAAAGGTTTTGGTTTTATTGATTTGTGTGCATATATGTCATTAATTGGATGATGGTAGAACATTTTCTGATCTAAGAAAACACTTTACCAAGACTCAAAGAGTGCCAAATAGAGCTGGTAACTGATAGGTGCATCACATCAATGGCAAAGAGTAGTAAGCCATGAATGCAGAACTGAAACAGAAAGATTCTGAATCCAGGACTAGCCAACAAAAGAAGGGGTGAAGAAAACACAGAGGGGTGAAGAAAAAATTGAATCAGTTAGAAGCATGCTTGGTTAGACAGATTTTGGACATTAATTGTAGCAAACAGAGGGTTACAGAGTGGGCAGAGAGAGAATGGCACAAGTTCAGTATGGTGAGAATCAAATGATGGAAGTGGTATTTTCCTACTTATGTTATTTTGGTAATAAATAAAAAAGGAAATTTATTAAGAGAATAAAAAATTACATTATAGGTGATAAGATATCACCCACTAAGAATGACAAAGCACCCAAAAGAAAAATCAAAAACTCCCAAACAAAGAAACAAAAAAAAAAAACTTTGACCATGAAGCCTCAGAAAATTAACCCATAAACTTGCTTCCAAGTTCCAAAGCATACAACCCTCAGATAACCAATACTGATATGCCCACCCTGTTAGAATGATATGTTAGAAGGCTTGAGTGTGTTCGGCTGATAAGAATTACTATTAGCCCATTCTTATGTTAAACTTATCTTGTAACTGGGCCTTCGCTAATGGGCCTAATATTGTTTATGTCTTAAGTCTTCTGGGTGTCCCATCACTAATCAGGGGTATCCCAGTAATTTCTTGTACTTTGTATTTCACTTACATATAAATAAAGGCATGGTCGACTGCAAGTACAGTTCGACATTTCCAGCATCTTTTCTTCTTCTTCTCTTTTCTGCTACTTCGACTACAGTGGTTCAGCTTTCATGGTATCAGAGCATTGAGCACCTTCCTGATTACTGCCGACGCCATCTCCTCCTTGCTGTATTTCATTTTTTTTATCTGGGTTGCTGCTGTGAAACCCTAGGGTTGCAGGAGAACAACACAAGGTTCGACCTAGGGTTTCCCTTGGTTGTGGGGCACAAGGGAGGTAAGACCCTGAAGCTGGAGTCCTACTAGTTTCTAGTAGTTAGCAGCTATTCGGCTGCTAAGTAGAGGTCTGTATAGGACAGACCTAGTTGAGGACTGATTTCAGCAGTCCTAGTGTTGTCTGTAAGGAGGGGAACTCCCTTTACAGTTGCAGTACTCGAAGTTCAAGTGGAGTCTGCATAGCACAGGTCGGTTACCAGCCCAGAACACCTTTGCTGCTGTAACAGAACTGCATCAGAACAGTGACAGTCTCGGCAAGTCTGAAACTGTGTTGCGAGCTGTCATGGCCTGCTGAGGTTACTTTGGCTAATCAGAACCTGCATCGGAACTGGTTCAGAAAGACCTTTACAGAACTGTGGAGACTTCAGTTACAGATCATTTCCAGGTCGGATACTAGCCCTACTCCATCTCTGTGAACTGCTCCAGTTACAGTTTTTTTCCTTGTTGCTGTACCCGAACTGATTTAGTCCAAGTGAAGCCTATCTGGTGTGCTATCAGCACTGTGAACTCTATGACTACTTCGGCCAGCCCTAATCAGTGCTGTGAACAACTCCTTCACTATCCGGTGAAGTTTCCTCTAAAGATAATAGACCTGTTATAAGGTCCTCAAACCTGGAGAACCCTAATCTGCATAGCTTGCAAATTACAAGTGTGATATTGGATGAGTATAACTTTAGAGAGTGGTCTGTCTCAGCAAGACTGTTCATTACCTCTCGTGAACTCATAGGCTATTTGGATGGAGATAAAAAGGAATCAAAAATCAGCAGCCCTGAATACACTGTATGGCGCAAGGAAAATGCCATAGTTATGTCTTGGTTGCTGGCCTCCATGACTCCTCGGGTGGCCAGAACTGTTCATCATTTTCCTACAGCCACTAAAATTTGGGAGAAAGTATCTAAGACATATGGCCAAAAGAAGAATAATGCTAGGATCTACAGGCTGAACCAAGACATTGCATCCCTAAGGCAAGGAGACATGTCTGTGGCAACATACTTTGCAACATTGGAAGGTCTCTAGGAAGAGCTTGACCATCACATGATTTTGGATCGGGAAAATGCTAGGGATAAGGAGAGGCATGACAAGCAGATTGAGGAGGGCAGAGCCTTCAAGTTCCTAGCAGGCTTAGACCCTATATATAAAGGTGTAAGGTCACAGATTCTAGGCAAAGATGAATTACCTGAGCTTCATCATGTTTACTACCTGGTGAGGAATGAAGAAGTAAGGAGAAAGGAGATGCAGGTTGGCTTCCAGACACAAGCAACAGAACTATATGGAGAACATTCAGCCTTAGTCTCCACTAAGGGAAGCAGATTTTTAGACAAGAAGTCCCTCAAGTGTACCCATTGTGGTGGTGAGAAACACACAAAGGAGAAATGTTGGGTTTTGTACCCTCATCTGAAGCTAGCTGCTCTGAGAAAGGAAAAAAGGCAACATAAGGGCCACACAGCAAGTGGGAATCTTGCCACCAACAGCAGTAGTGACATCTCACAGAGTACTCAACCAGTGTCCTCTTCCGCCACAAAGCAGGTTGTTGATTCCTCTGGACCAAGTACCTTGGGCTTTACAGCTAGTGAGGTAAACAATCCTTTAGCTTCCACCTCTCTTGCCAAATCAGGTACAGCCTCTGCATTTAGTGCAACTAGTTCCATTAAGTCTAGCTCTTGAGTGATCGACTCAGGAGCCACTGACCATATGACACATATGTCCTCATTATTCTCCTCATATCATTTATTGTCTGGCCAGGATAAGATGAGAGTAGCTGATGGGTCCCTCTCCACCATCTCGGGAAAGGGAGTGGTTGACCTAAGCAAGGATCTCTCTCTTAAATCAGTCTTACATGTTACTAGTCTTGCATCAAATTTGTTGTCTGTTTCAAAGCTTACAAGAAATTTGAACTGCAATACAACTTTTTTTCCCTCTCATTGTGTTTTCCATGACAGATTGACAAGAAGAACGATTGGGAGTGGTCATGAGTATGAGGGCCTCTACTATTTTGATGCAGATGTCAATTCAGCACTGTAAGCTTCTGCTACTGCTAGTCCAGAACGTGTGGAGTCAAGAGCTAGGCTGCACTTGTGGCATGCTAGGCTAGGTCATTTGTCTTTTTCTTCTTTAGCAATGTTGTTTCCCGATTTATGTAAGGGCATTCCGAGTCAAAGTTTAGTTTGTGATTGTGTGTCAAATGTCAAAACAATGCAGATCAATGTATCCAATTTCTAGTAATGAGATTCAAGCCTCTTTTGATTTGGTCCATTCTGATGTTTGGGGTCCTTCACCCATTGTCTCCATTGATGGCTTCCGTTATTTTATCAGTTTTATTGAACATTATTCTCGGTGCACTTGGATTTATCTGTTAAAAGGACGTGAAGAAGTTCCACGGATAACTATGATGTTTTGCAAGATGGTTGAAACACAATTTCATAAGAAGATTAAACAATTCCGTTCAGACAATGCAGCTGAATATTTTGAAAAATCCCTGAACTCATTCATGGAAGACGAAGGCATGTTACATCAATCATCATGTGCTTACACCCCTCAACAAAATGGGGGTTGTTGGGCGCAAGAACAAGCACCTAATGGAGACAGCTTGAGCTCTACTTTTCCAGCACAATGTGCCCAAGCAATATTGGTCTCAAGCTGTTCTCACTGCATCATATCTAATAAATCGGATGCCATCTAAGGTACTGGGTATGAAGACCCCTTTCTCTGTGTTGTGTCCCACTCTTCCAGAATTTCCTCTTTCACCACGGGTTTTTGGATGTACATGCTTCATACATGTGAAGGATCCAAAGAAAACCAAGCTGGATCCTAAGGCTACAAAGGGAATTTTTTTGGGTTACTCTCCTACACAAAAGGGGTATAAGTGTTATGATCCTGTCTCCAAGAAAAAATATGTCACCAAAGATGTAGTCTTTTTTGAGTCTCAACCCTATTTCCAATCTTCTCAGAATCCTCTTCAGGGGGAGACTAGTGGGATGGAAGAGGATTCTCATTCTCCCTCCTTTTTTGTTCCCCTTTCATCACCTTCCACTACTCCCAGTTGTACCATTCCGGGTCGACCTAGTGAGACTCTCGCTGTGCCAGTTACATCTCCAGCTTCAGCTGGTGCTCCTGATGATCCTACCAGGCAAGAGAAAGAGATACTTACATACAGTAGAAGGAAGAAGGGCCCTCAACCTCATGATTGCAACCAGTTGGACTCAGATCAATCTGTCTCTGCAATCCAAGGTAATTCTGACTCTCTCAATTCAGATTTAGATCTTCCCATTGCTCTCCGTAAGCCTGTTCGTTCTTGCACCACTAGGCATTCCATAGCTGATTATGTCTCTTACTCAATTTATCACTTGCCTATCATTCCTTTGTGTTTGATCTTTCCTCTGTATGTGTCCCTTCCAGATATTCAGAGGCGGTATCTGATCCAAGGTGGAAAGAAGCCATGAATGAAGAGATGAAAGCCCTAATGAAAGCAAGAACGTGGGAATTGGTGGACCTGCCAGAAGAGAAAGGCATTGTTGGGTGCAAGTGGGTATTCACAGTAAAGCACAGGGAAGATGGGTCAATTGAAAAATACAAGGCCAGACTTGTGGCAAAGGGATTTACACAAAAGGAATGAATTGACTACATGGAAACCTTTGCCCCGGTAGCAAAGCTCAACACAATTAGGGTTCTACTGTCATTAGCTACAAAATTCTCTTGGGAACTTCATCAGCTGGCTGTGAAGAATGCTTTCCTTAATGGTGATCTACATGAAGAGGTATTCATGGAACCCCCACCTGGATATAATGTTGGAAAGAAGGTGTTAAACTAAGGAAAGCTTTGTATGGCTTGAAGCAATCTCCCTGGACATGGTTTGAGAAACTTTGTACGGCCATGAAGAAAGTGGGGTACACTTAGAGCGGTGCGGATCATACATTGTTTACAAGGAGACAGGATGAAAAACTTACAGCTCTCATTGTTTATGTGGATGATATGGTGATTACTGGAAATGATGTGAAAGAGATGAACAGGCTGAAGGAGTTCTTAGCTTCAAAATTTGAGATCAAGGACCTAGGAAATCTGAGATATTTTCTCGGGATTGAAGTTGCTAGATCAAGAGAAGGAATCTACATATGTCAACGAAAATATGTGCTAGATCTCCTAGAAGAAACAGGCATGATGGGGTGCGGGCCAACAGACACACCGATAGAACCGAACCATGGATTACAAGAATCAATGGGTGAGGAATACTGTGATAAGGAAAGGTACCAAAAATTGGTAGGAAAACTGATATACCTATCCCTCACTCGGCCAGACATTGCCTATGCAGTGCATGTTGTCAGTCAATTCATGCACTCACCAAAGACTCCTCATATGAGAGCAGTGGAAAGAATTCTAAGATACTTGAAAACTTGCCCAGGGAAAGGAATTCTATTCAAGAAGAACAACCGACTTGAAATTGAAGCCTACACTAATGCTGATTGGGTTGGGTCTGTTGGAGACAGAAAGTCAACCTCAGGTTACTGTACATTCTTGGGAGGAAACCTAGTCACATGGTGCAGTAAGAAGCAGAATGTCGTGGCTAGATCAAGTGCAGAAGCAAAATACCGAGCTATGGCACACGGGGTTGCTGAACTCTTATGGCTCAGAGCTCTCCTTAATGAGCTTGGTATCAAGACTGAAGGTCCTCTCAAGTTGTATTGTGATAATAAAGCTGCTATCAACATTGCCAATAATCCAAGACAACATGACAGGACAAAACATATTGAAATTGATCGACACTTTGTAAGAGAGAGAATTGTTTCAAGGGAACTCTGTGTGCCTTATACTCCATCAGAAATGTAGATTGCAGATGTACTAACAAAAGGGCTGGCAACTACAAAGTTCAAGGACATACTTGGCAAGCTAAACATGATTGATATCCATGTTTAGCTTGAGGGAGAGTGTTAGAATGATATGTCAGAAGGCTTGAGTGTGTTCGGCTGAAAAGAATTCCTATTAGCCCATTCTTATGTTAAACTTATCTTGTAACTGGGCCTTTGCAAATGGGCCTAATCTTGTTTATGTCTTAAGTCTTCTGGGTGTCCCATCACTAATCAGGGGTATCCCAGTAATTTCTTGTATTTTATACTTCACTTACATATAAATAAAGGCATGGTCGACTGCAAGTACAGTTCGACATTTCCAGCATCTTTTCTTCTTCTCTTTTCTGCTACTTCGACTACAGTGGTTCAGCTTTCACACCCAACAGAAAATCTCCTTAAACAGAAAACCCAAAAGCTAGCACTAGTCATATCAAGGGCTTTAAGCATTCAGCAGGTACTGTAGTTCTAACTCCCGAAGTGCTCATCTAGGGTATTCTTCCCCTCCTAAAACCAATAAGCCCAACTTCTTGCTCACTTGGAGACCAGTTTCCACCACCTTTTGCTCAACTTTTCGAACTCTATCCAATTCCATTCCTTCCCCTTGCTCTTCAGCTTCATCAACTTCTTCTGAAGCATCCTCTTTCTTTATCATTAACAGAAAGATTTCTTTATAGAAAAATATATAAGGTTTAAATACAAAGGTGGGGGGAGGTAAACTCTTTTAACTATCCCCCAATGAGAGAATTACAATGTGGCTCAAAATATGTGATTGCTTCCCAGTTCCCACCCCTTGTTTGACAAGTGCATCTGCAAATGCACTTCCATTCCTTGAGTCAGCCACTTGAATTGTCTTTGTTCATCGATATGTTCATAATCCATCATTTGCCTTCCCTAACCAGCCAATTACCACTTTTGAATCTCCTTCAATGATCAGCTGATTAACATTTAGCTCCTTAGCCTTTTTCACCCCCTCTAACAAGGCCAAAATTTCTGCTTTCAGAGAATCCCTAATCCCAATTTGGCCTGAAAAAAGAGCTATTACTGAACCTTCCTCCGATCTGAAAACACCACCAACCCCTGATGGCCCCAGATTACCTTCGCTGCTGCCATCAAAGTTGAGTTTGGTAAAGCCTGCAGAAGGTGGGAACCATGAAGGCTGAGCGATGCTTCTGCTTGGAGTTGAGGCTGCTACTTCCTGCCAATTGTTCAAGATGGTCTCTAAGGGAATGTCACCAAACATCTTCACTGTTTTTACCCAATGGGCCACCCTAAATATATGTTGGTTCCTTTCCTCCCAAATTGTCCATCAAACCGCTGGTACACCTCCATAGGAATCTTCCCCCTTAATAGTCCAATTGTCAATAGAATAACCGAAGAGGCTTTGTATACTTGAAGGGGGAGTCCACTTGCAACCAAACAAAGAGAGAAACCAACCCCAAATAGGAGAAACAAATGGGCAGGAGATTAGTAAGTGGTAGCAGGATGCTTCTGAAGCTCTTCCCCCAACAACACCCCTTCTTTTGCCAAAACCTCTTCAGTGAAGTCTGCTAATTTTCATAAAAGGAAGATGATTCAGTAAGTTGTACAATAGAAATCTTTAATAGTTAGGTAGCCAAATTAAGTTTGGAATGGTTATTGTCATTGGAATACCTTTCTCATGGCTAGAGCTTGCAAACCTTCAAAATTATAGGGAATTCCATTAGGTATTTCACATTTCTCAATCATGGATGGATGTTCAATTAGCTAGGGTTCTAATTGAAGTTCAAAAGCCTAGATCATATTCTAATAGAAGTGAATTTTCCATTTACAAGAGAGATGTATGAGGTTCCTAATTTTATTGAAGGAGAAGATTTGCTCACTCTTGACTTTGATCAACAAAATGAGGTCGGTGCTTGAGAAAGATGGAACTACTTGACAGGGTAAGGTCACGTGGAACAAAAGTGAGGGAAGTTGAAAAAAGGGTAAGTCAAAGCTTTTGCTAGACACTTGGATTCATTTGGAGTAATTAAATATGTGTGCAAAAGTTACATATATACATATATATGTATGAATGTATATAGTTGGACTGGGCTCGGGCTGGGTTTGGGCTACCTAAGGATTGGCCCAGACCCAGCCCAAAAAATTAAAAAGCCCGACTTATTGGGCCCAAACCCGACTCAAGGACCAAAAATCCAAGCCCAGTCCATGTAAAATTTCAGGCTGGGCTGGTTCGGGCTCTGGCTAGGCCCACCCAAGTGGCACCCCTATTACAAGCTAGTTCAGTCCAACACTCAACCCTAGTTGAGATGATACAAGCATGGAAATTAATACCTGTTATATCATTCAATGATGCTGGAAAAACTAAGCCAACTCCCTCATTACATCTTTCTTATGTGAGGCTGATAGTGAATCAGCATATTATCTTTTCCTTTTTTTTTTTTTTTTTTGAGAATTAATCAGCATACTATATTTTCAATCAGTCTGATTATGCAATTGGACTCTAAAATCACACTCTCATTGGCACACAATCATGTCCCCCTTCACTGTAGTTAAGGAACAGCAGCATTTTCTTCAAGAGATCTAACTCCTCTAAGATAGTTATGGACTTAAACACAGCTTATGAAGCACATTAGATTTTTGCTAGGGACAGATTCATTGACTTCTTCATAGATCACACATAGAAGGGGGGAAAGTTATTTTCTCATTCCCCATCCATCAGAACAGTACAGTCTATGAATCCCCATGAGAGCTCTCAAGTCATTTTTGACTACTGCTCAAACTAAGGTCAATAAGGTATTTGAAGAGATTTCAAGAATAAGAGGGAGAGATCCTTTTAATGTACTCAAAGTAGATAGAGATGGGCGAACTCTATCCAGGGAGGATCTTTTTTGTGCTACATTGTAACTCGTTCTAGTATATTGGAAAATTGTACTTAACTAGCTTGGAAAGGTTGCATCTCGTGCCTCTCCTTGGGGACATTGTACTATTTATAATTACTGATTAATAAATTTCTTTCATATCAAAAAAATATAGTCTTGACTATTTTATTTATCTAACTATTTTATCCACTAAAAGACAAAGCAAAGTCATTCAGTTTAGCCATTTCAGTCATTAGCAATTTAGCATACAGCCCCCTAGTAGCCCAATGGTTGGAAACGTAAACATGCCAATGATTAGCGGTTCAATGTCATTTCACAACATTAAATGGAAATGTATCACTGAATCACAAGTACATAATAGGCTTTCATTTAATAAATCAAGAAAGAAACTATTCATGAATTTGTCTCCCTGCCAATTAAAATTAATCTATCTCAAACGTATTTAGTTAGACATATCCAAAAAAAAGAAGAAACTGAGCACTGCTAAAATGAAGAGATCATTGAGGCCCATGCAAATCTGACCAAGAATGATGACATTCCATCTGAAGAAGTGGCACCATGAGTATCTATGCAGTCCCTGAGTCGAGCAAAACTATCCCTCATGGCATGGATATTGTCTATTCCAAAGAAAACAATCTGATGAAATCATGAAATGGCATAAATGCATCAATAGAACAATACAAAGTATAATTACATAAATTCAAGGGGCAAGATCCACACAAATAAAACACAGATCAAAAAAAAAAAACTCTTCACATGTCAAAACTCAGACCTCAGATTGAAAATAATTAGAGGATGACTCAGAACCACCTCCCATTGCACCATTTGCTAAAGCATTTTTTCTTGGTCTTGCATCAGCAATATAGAGCTTCCTAAGGAAACAACATTCCATTTATTAGCCAAAACAGAAATAATAAAAGGAAATATCACATAAATGCAAACAAGATGTATCCATTTGGTATATATCACCTCACATGTGTTTCTCTTTAGAGCTATATGCATCTATAGAATTTAGGGTTTTTCTTTTCTTTGTTAGGATTTTAGAATACAGATGGACTCAGCTAGGAGATGATGGAACTTTTTTATACCAATTTTTACTTTCCACTTAAGGAAAAAAAAAAAAGGGAAAGCCCAGTCAACAAGGCTCCCGCCAATGCGGGGTCTGTGGTGGAACAGATGTAGACAGCCAAGCCCTGCAGATACATAGAGAGGCTGTTTCCACGATTTGAACCCTGGTCACCCAGGTCGCAATGGAGCAACCCAACTGTTGTGCCAGGGCTCACCCCCTACTCTCCACTGAAGAAGAGAGGTAAAATCATGTAGAGATGCAAAAGAGCAGCAATCTTGCAGTGCATTCCTGAAAAAAAGACAAATGCTAGAATCTTCAAGAAAAATCAAGGAATTTTGGAAGCACTCATTGAGAATATGGTATCAGGGTGGCTCATTGGGTGAAATCACTGAAAGTTGTCAGCATATTCACAACTGATGACATTATTAGAAATTGGCAAGCTGTGATTTGCTCAGCCTCATCAAGGGTTCTCATAAACACTCCTTGCCCCCCCCCCCCCCGGGGAAAAAAAAAAAAAAAAACTTAGTACCATCAAGTTAAATTTTGATAGCTGCAGTTCAAAGAACCAAGGAGCCTCAAGAATTGGGGGAGTTTCAAACATGTTGGTTATGACTTGTGAGTGGAGATTTTAGTTTCGCAAACCTAGTATGGGAGGGGATTCAAATGTAACTGTGCCTGGTACATAAGAAAATCAACTGGTTCATGGAAATATAGACATGTGATTAGGGAATATAGAAAGTTGGATGGGAAATTGCACGTAGTCTATAGATGGATTCTGATATCAGCTAATACTTTTAGATGGTTTAATTTAATAGGGTGCAACCAGAAGCTAGTTGTATTGGAACTTCATTCCCAAGGTGGGGTTGTTAAGTAGAAAATTAGTGAGAGGCTAGAAAGGACTATCCAATTATTTGGACGTATATAAGTACCACTCTTTTAAAATATTAATAAAGCCTTTTGATTGCTACTGATGAAAAATGGCATAAAATTGAACTGAACAAAATACAATTAAATTGCACCACAGTCAATAAAAAATAGTGTAAAAGTGAACCTCCTTTTATGTCAAATAGTGGACCTGTCAAAGGTCCCAGGGGAGAGAGCTATATGGTACCATCAGGTACTCTATTAGAATAGGATCCATTTTCTTTTCATTCAAAAGCAGAGACCAAGTTGATGCTTCACAAGGAATTTCAAATCGTTGTTCATATTGACATTTTGATTGAATTAGCTAGAGGAGGTTGAGCAGAGATTCTAAGAATGGTAGTGGGTTGGATGAGAAATGGCTCCCATGGGTCTTGGAGTTAACACCTAGTTCAGTTGAATTCTAAGATCTGCATCATCTACTGATGCCTTAATGATATAGAATAAAGAGGTGTGGTGCCAACCTATTCCTCCAAAGGTGGGAAGTTTTTGTTCTGAAGCCTTTCTGGAAAGAGTTAACACAGGAGATTTGCTTCAAAGAAAAAGGCACTATAGATGTTTGTCTCCTCACTGGTGTGTCCTCTCCAAAGCTGCTGGTGAGTCTGGGTATCGCTTACTAATTTCCTGTCAATTTGCAAACTTTATTTGGGAATGACTTACTTCTCTGTTTGGGTGCAGGTGGAACTCCCCAAAAAATGTGCAAATCTTGTTTTCTTCCTCTCCTTCCAACTGGCCAACAAAAAGGGCAAAGATTATGTGGAGATATGTTAGGGCTGCAGTGTGTTGGACTATTTGGGAAGAAAGAAATTCAAAGATCTTCTCAGAAAAGGAGAGAAGTGTAGAAGCAGTGGTAGAAATGACTCATATAAGGGTAATTCCTTGGCTGAAAACTTTGGATCTGTTTGCAGAATTTTCAGTGGATGACCTGATTAGAAATTGGAAAGAAATTGCAAATTCAGCTTCAGTCAGGAAGGTCTCAAGCTCCTACTGCAAATTCAGCTTCAGTCAGGAAGGTCTCAAGCTCCTACTGCAAATTCAGCTTCAGTGGATGACCTGATTAGAAATGACTCAAACTGAATTTTGATGGCAGCAGAATGGGTAATCCAGGGTCTTCTGGAATAGGGGGAGTTATAAGGGATGAAAAAGGGACTGTGTGAACCATGTATTCCGGTCCAATTGGAGTGGGAAACTCATTGAGGGCTGAGGTATTAGGCTATTAGCAGCTCTGGAAGGGGTTCAAAGGGCCAAAGACCTGTATATAAACAAGCTGATCATAGAAGGAGACTCTGAGACTGCAGTTAGCTGGCTAAAAGAAAACAACTCTAGGCTCTGGAGCTACAGCAATGAAAAGAGGAAATTTAAATGGCTGACCAAGGACATTGAAGTTCGATGCACATGGGTAAAGAGAAGTGCAAATTCATTTGCAGATGGCTTAGCTAGGCATGGGGTGAATGAGAGTTCTGTTTTTTGGGCTCAGTTGTAATTGCTCGTATTTTGGGTGTACATTGACAGCTGTGGAGAGTTAAGATATTTTAGCTCCCCTCTCTTGTCTTACCTTTTTTCTTAGTCAATTAATGAATCTTCTGTTATTGATCAAAAAAAAAAAAAAGATAGAGAACAAAGGGAAAAGCCTCCAAGCTTCACATGGTAGGTAAGAAAGGCGGGATCTGAATAGGGTAAAGAGATGCAAAATAGAAGGTGTAGAGATGGTGAGCCAAATGGGCCTTAGTGTCTTATTTTCTTATTGGGCCTATTAGTTTCTTTATTTATTAGCTAATGGGCCTTAGTTGGTGGTTTCCTTCTTTGTTTCTTTGTTATCAGTTCAGCCACCCTACCAGGGGCACCCTTGTAATTATACGTTAAATTAGAATCAATTCTAATAAAACATGATTAAGGGACTGAAGAGAGACACGATTAAGCTCTCTTCCTCCTCCCTTTTCTTCCTCTTCCTCTTTCTCCTACACTTCTCTTTCTTTTATTTCTTCTTCTCCAAATTCAGAATTGTTGCTGATTTATATTTCATCTGAAGGGTTTCAGATCTGAAACATAGAAGAGAATAAAGAAGAGAAAGTGAAGACCACACTCTTAGAAGAGAAAGTGAGGGAGAAAAGGAGGTTCACCTTATAATATTCACTCTTAGAAGAGAAAGTGAGGGAGAAAAGGAGGTTCACCTTATAATATTCAAACTTTAAACTTTATATCATTCATTTAGCCCATCTCATTCTATTACAGTTGTAGGCCCTTTAAAGTTGTAGGGATTAGAGATAGGACAGCTCCTATGATAGATTCTAAGATAACTAAACATATTCCTACTTTAACTAAGACCCAGTCCCATCACAGACAAAGGTTTTTTTTCTGTTTTGAGATATCATATATCAGCATCAATACATACATATGGGAGTATGGGTGTATACAAGTTAATCCCTGTAGAACCACTAGTTGTATACAAGTTTCTCAGAAAACCAACAACTTCAGCTATTAGTGTTGCTTATACAAAGATTCATAATTTAAAAATAATGGAATAGTTTCCTGCACTCCTTACAGACCAAGACCCACAAATAAAATGTCCCAATGGCCTTGCCCACAATCTGCACTGGATTAGTAGTTTTCTCTCAAAACTACATGCATTTGTTTCTTCCTGAAGTATCCAAAGCATCACAAAAAGGAACAAAGCCTGCAGAGCCTTGTGCCTCTTGTCCAAGACATTCACCATCCAGCAGACAGACTCCTTATAGATAATGGAAAGACACATTATGCCCCAAAAAATGTTTAAAAAGTAGCACCAAAGAAGGAATGCTGACCACACAATGTAAAGACAGATCCACCATCCTTCCACATAGGCCACACGGCATATCCTGGATTGGCATTCCACTCCTTATCAACTGGTCTATGGTTAACTATTTCAAGCACCGCCATCAAAACCAAGCCTAATACTGTTAATCCAGGTAAGCCTGTATTGGTGTGAAAATTTTAATAAATTCTCATGCAACATAGTTCACTCAATCATGTGATTAAGTTTTTATTATTTTGGGTAAGGCCCATTCAGGGAATCTAATGGATTGTTCCCCTTAATTACATCTCCACAAGAAAGTAGAGAACACCTTTTGATTCTGATTTAGAGAAATGAAAGCATAGAACAAAAGAAAAGAACGATAAGTACTTCTTAAAAAGAACTTTTCATTTGCATTTCTTTTACATCAAGTGTACAAGAAAGAGAAGAAAAAAAATACAATTGAGAAACTCCGCAACAATACATTTTTTTTTTATAATTAACTCTGCAACAATACATTTCTCTCTTTCTTTTATTTTTGATACAAAGAAGATTTCCTTCTCACTCCTTTCTTAACAATAAGTTGTAGTCAATCAGATGAAATATTGATTGTAGACAGCCTTAATCCTCTAGATTTTGTATACAAGAAGGGAACTGTAATCAATCAAGTTGAATATTTGATTGTAGACGGTTTTTATCCCTCTATTCTTCATTTTCTTTTGAAGGGAACCATAATCAGCCCTTGGGAATTAGACTGTAGATGGTTCAATCCCTAACTTGTCTTGATAGAGGGACCATATTCAACCAAGTAAAGGTACCTGGTCATAGATGGTTTATTTCCCTCTATTTCCTTTCTTAAAAGTAAAAATAAAAGAGAAAGGAAGAAAGATACATAGTAGAAGACATATATAGGAAGTATTTACAGAGAGGACTTTCCTTTAACTACTTGTATTAGTGAGATTTCTTTTCCTTCCCTGTCTTCCCTTGAGAACTTCTCTTTTCTTCTTGTATTAGTGAGATTTCTTTTCCTTCCCTGTCTTCCCTTGAGAACTTCTCTTTTCTTCTCTCTTTATCTTGGCTTTTCTTAAGAATCTCTAAGAGTGGTATGCTCTGAGACACAATTTTCTCCTTAGAGAAGAAGACCACTTCTAGCTTCTCCTTAAGGACCTTAAATAGGGAGTGGGGTAGTTATGCAACTACCCTGTCCCCCTAGGTGAAGGATGCCTGTCCCTCCCACTTAAAGAGAGGGAACTCCCAGATGGGATACCTTTTTTTAGTTTTGATGATTTAACTAGCACATTAGCCAACCCACTTATATGGGTTATAAATTATTTAAATATTATTTGGAGTTAAAAAATAATTCTACAACAGCCTATGATTTCATCAATGCATCTAATCTTTGAATGCCCTCTTTTTGGCTTTCAATCATAACACTAATTCCACCATAGTTTCACATTTCCTTGTTAATGAATAACTTCAAAGTCTTGAATCTTGTTGAATTGCTTCCATCTTGAGGAACAATCTCACATAAAGTTCTATGGATAAAGAAGGAAGGCATGACGCCATCTGAGTGCAAAGTGGATGAAATAGAAGATAAAAAGGAAAAAACAAGTAGATAGAAGAAATACAAGCTTACCTCCGTGGTCCCCTCCCACCAGCTGTCTGAGTGCAAAGTGCAGCGACAAGCTTTTCATCAGCATTGCTGCAAATCAATGCAGAGAAGTGGATCAAGGAAATCTCAACCACAATATGAAATGAAATAAGAAAAATTTGGGTGGTTATAAAACTGATTCAGTTAGACAGAATATGTAATACAATCACTTAAAGACGAGTTCTCGACTAACAGCTTCAGTCTGTAGAAGTTAAATGAAATAAAAGAGGCCCATAACCTTCCACTAATCAAGAAAATCAACAAGAGTTACCTCCTCGTATTCATCATGAGACCAACTAAAGGTTGAGAAGAACGTGCAAGAACAGCACCAGTTCCTACAACACATCAGAAGATTTTACAGTAGAAGAAAAGTTGTATGTCACATTGGCTAAATAACAGAAGGCATTATATCAAAACCTGGATGACACCACGAAATTACAGGCAACCGACACCTTGCACGAAAAGTAGAAGCCTGCAGCACTTCTTCATCACTAGAAGTAGCATCCCAGAAAGTAATTAGAATAGCAAAGTCTTGCCTAAAGTTCTAGGGTTTCTTGTAGAAAATCTGAGCAAAAAGTTTAATTTTGAGATTTCATGAGTTCAATATCCTACCTGATACTCTTAGGGACAATAAAGGAGAATGGATATGTTGGACACATTGTGTAGTTGGAGTTCACCCCACTTACTCTCCACCATTCATTGGACAGACAAAAAGTTCTATCTTCAATTGTACGACTTGATGCATGATAGGATCCTTTTCCAAGAAGCCGAAAATACTCGCTCAATAACCTTATCCTTGGGTTGGTACCTTTAAATTTGGAAGGTGCACAAGTGAAGGCATAAAGATCCCACAATCGTGCTGGCCTTGTACACCTTGATAATGCAGCAACAACAGAACGCCTCTGCAAGAGTTAACATTACCATGCATAACGACCAAATCAATAGACTTTATATGGAACAAAGGACTAGAAAGCTTGCATGTTTAACAAAAAAAAAAAAAACAGAAAACATTTTTCAGTGTTTTTAAAAAAGAAAAACAGATGAAAACATATATTTTCAGTCTACTTATGTTCACTAAAAAAAGTTATACATCAACCATGTAAATGGAAATTCCCAATACAGTACAATAAGGATATTCAGATAATGGAGAAACTGTTCCACGATAAGACTCAACTAATCATCTTCTTATCCATTTCAAGTGTCCCTCATAGTTTTCAAGGCGTCTAGGCGATTCTGGGCGACACTGAGGCACCTAGTCACCTAGTCGCCTAGGCGATAAAAAATTTATAATATGAAAAACTGACTTTTGGCTAGTTTCCTAGTTTTATATACCATTCAGCATGTATGTTAATTGAAAAATAGCAATTCCCATTATTAAGAACATTAAATTTCCTCTAAAAATGTGGCAAATCATCACATCTAAAAGATAAAAATCTTTTACATATATTAATTTCATTATTTCCAAAAATAATACTACTATAATAAGTATTTAATAGAGCAAATTCATATTAATTAGCAGCTAAAGAAGGTTATTAACTTTATATGATAAATATTCAAGATGGAAAGTAAAATAGAAAAAAAAAAAAACAAGGATGGAGTTTTTGTTTTATTTAATTAGAGAGAGAATAGAAAAAAAGAACTTTATTATTCTATTATTTTTTCCCCTTTCTTTTCTTTTCTTTCTTTCTTTCTTTTTCTCTTATCAAAACCCTTTGATCTTTTAAATTTCAATAGTAAAACATTAAAACAAAATATAATTGATATATATAGCACATAATAAAATGTATCAACACATACATTAATAAGATACAGCAATATAAGTGATATTACAAAAGGCACCCACCTCGTCATTTTTCTCGCCTTGGTGGGCGCTTAATTGCCTAGGCGGGTGCCTAGTTGCTAAAAGTCAAGGCGTTTGGGCGAGGCGCCCAGCCAAGGGTGCCTAGTCGCCTAGGCGATGCCTTGATAACTATGGTGTCCCTCCAATATCTGGAAGATATGTAGATAATCCAGTTCTATTTCCAGATGGATTTCTATCTTTTCCTAAAGAGAGAGGTAAAATTATGTGCAAGTTTTCCCATGACCCATTAAAGAAATAGCAATCTCCTCCAATTGTCCTGAATCTCCAACGGCAAAGATAATTGATTTCTTTACTATCCTAAATGGATTCTGATGATTATGAAAGATAATTTTTAGGGAGAGCAATAAATAACAGTTATTAGAGGAGGCATGTCATAGAGAGCTTATTTAGCAGTAGACTTCGTATCTAAGTCAACAAATTTTAGAGTGGATTGGGAGCATAGAGCAGGTTCACACTGCTGGAGAATGAAAATTGAAAAGCTGCAAAGTTTGGGAGCAAGCCAAAAGCTGTATAATTAACTAAAATGTATGTATGCATGTAAATAGGTAGATATGTATTTTAAGTACAGGTACAGGTATGTAGGTAGGTATATAATTCCAAGTTACAGCTGGATGTAACTTTCGGGGGGCACTCGGGCAACTTTTTTTTTTTTTTTGATCATCGGCACTCAGGCAACTTAGTTAAACCATTTGGTTTTCTAAAATGAGTACTATTGAAGCAGTTGTGGGTGGTAAGTCCCACTTAGAAAGTCAGATATGTACCTTTCTCCATATTACTTTCTTTTGTTAAATCTTGACAATGAGTGCATACTTTTCTTATATAAAGACACAACTTGCCTGTTAGCATAGTTTTCAAGGCACCTAGGCATCACCTGGGCGATGGATTTATTTAAGTAAAAATCAGATATCCTAGTGTAGTTCCCTAGGTTCCATAACCAACTCTCTTTAAAAACTATCCATAATTTTCATAAGAAAATTATTAACTTCATGTTTAAGTCTAAAAAATCAACATATTCATGGGAAGAAAAAGAAGAAAGGAAAGAAAATTCAAAAAATATAGGGGCTGAACCCCTATTTTTGTTCTAGGAAAAGAAGAAAAGAAAAGGTGGAAGAAGAAGAAGAAGAAAATGTGGCAGAAGTGTAATGGAGTTCGTGCAGGCAGGTCAGTGGAGGAGATCCTTGAAGATAGAAGCAAAAAATTTCCTGTCCGAAGAGATGAGAATCAAGGGGAAGGTAAGCCTGAAGGTAAGGGAAGCAAAAAAGGGTACAATATTGCTGGAAGGATTAGAAGTGATCGAGTGGCTAAGAGATTTCATAGCTGGAGCCTGTTCAAAAGGTAAGCAGATAAACTGGCAGGATTTTAGTACATTAGAAGGGAGAAGACATGTTGTTGAATGTAAGAGGAATAGAAAAGGCTTCTTCATAGCTTTGGCTGAATTCTTTGGAAAGGGACGAAGGCAACTGGTATGTCTACCAATAGGAAAACAGAGCCAAGGATGGCAGGAAGTTGACTGGTTGCTCAAAGAGTTTTTAGCTCAAAGAGTAGCAAATGATAAAAAAGCCTCCATAAGGGAGGAGAAGGCATATCTCAGCAACAACAGGGTAGAACAAGGGCCAGTGGTCATGGCAAAAACAAAAGGCCAATGCAGAATGGTGGGAGGTCTAGAGAGAGAAGAGTGGGATAGTAAGTTTGTGATACAAGCCAAGGAAAAGGTTAATGATTGGAGGAGGGTAGCTGACTTACTGGCAACCAGGTTGAAGCTGAAGAGTGTCTTCATAGTAACCCCCTTCGATAACTGTAAAGCCCTCCTAGATCTAGTAGAGAATGAATTGGAAATATCAGCTATCAATGTTCAGGCTGACTTTGGGTCATTCAGTCTTTAAACGGAATCCAACAACCAACTCCAAGGATTTATTCGTCGAAGATGATGTGGTGGGGCATGTAATAGGCTTGCCATTTCATCTGCGGAAACAAGAAGTAGCAGAGTCTATAGCAGTACTGTGTGGAGGAATCTTGAAAGGAGCTTTCTGGGTGATCTTTATTCAGTAGCAATCCTACTAAGTGGTGTGAAGCCAGAAGACATTCCACGAGAGGTAGAGGTACGAACAGAGGGGAGTTTTGTCTCTGTGTGGCTAGCATCCACCATTGAAGCAGGGTTGTGGAAGGAGGCTCGTATGGTAGGAGGGGGGAAGGAAGAAGAAGAAGCATTACGTGGACTTGCGAGATTGGCTAATTCAAATGGGAAGGAATGTTTCACTAAAAAGGGCCAACAAATTCTAAGCCAAAAAGCTTTGGGGCAGATGGAAGGTCAAACCTGTAGAAAGCAAGAAAAGGCTATGACAAATGGCAGATCTTTTGCGTAGGTGGTGTCAGGGGAAATAGACAAAAATATACCAGTGTCTAAAGAGAGAGGGATGAACCAGCAACCTCAGATAGGAAGGGTTGCTGGTTCGACCATTAAAACAGGGGAGTGTGATTTGTTAAGAGCTCACATGGGAGGAAAAAACTTAGAAAATGGGCCCAGTCGAGTGGATACCTTTTCTGGTGGGACGGAGAAGGCAACTCAAGTAAAGGCTTTAAAGCTAGGTTCTTATATTACAAGTTTTGAGCCCAAGACCCATTACAAGACAGATGGGCCAGGGGACCCTTTAAGTAAGCACATGACTAGGAGGAGGGATGAGCTGATAGACGAGATTAAGCATCTATCTTCTTCTACCCCGAATCCCTCCTTTCGGTCGAACAGTTCAGGCGCAAAATCTCTAGACTCTCAGTCTCAAGGCTCTCTACAGTGGGTCCCATCCAACCTAGCGAACCATCTCTCACCAGATAGGCGCAACCTGAGATACCTGAAGCCTAGTGATTTGAACAGAACAGGGTTAAAAGATTGGTTGAGTGAACAAAACAGCAATGACGATTCTGATAGAGACGAAACTTTAAGTTTGGGAAGCCTGTCTCCGAAAAGCAATAATGATTTACTTGAAATAGAAAGTTTGCATACAGAGTTGTTGTTTTTAGAGGAAGAGATTGAAGAGGCTGGTGGCGGGAAGACTAGAAATGACGAAGAAAATGGTCCTAAAGCTGTGAAAACTCCTCTTCCTTTCGTCGAGGGAGCTGACCCTAAGTCTAATGAATTACAGGATGTTGGTGGAGAGGGACAAGAATCGGTCGTGAGGATGGTTGTGGGTATTCCAGTGTCGGAAACACAGAGAAAGGATTTCCAAGTGGGTAAGTTGTCAGGAAGTGATTCTTTCACTATGTCTCTACTTCACAACGTTGTCCAAAAAGGGGAAAGGCCTTAAAACCATTCGTCGCCTGTCAGCAACTCAATTCCAGTGATTCTAGTCCTACCCTCATCCTACCAGGTATGGGTATCAATTCTTTTTTTAGGTACTGACTTGTCTGTTATGCCTGTAATAGATATTCCAGCTTCCCATCCAGGAGGTTCTGATGCAAGAGAGAGGGTGATAGTGGAAGGAGGAGAGAGGGTGATGCAAATAAGTAGTAAGGGGGAGGCAACAGAATTTGGGAGTTGATCTGTACAATGGAGGAACTAAAAAAAAAGGAAGGATTCTTAGAGAGATGTTGTAGCCAAAATCAGTGTGAGCAGGGTAAAATTCTTCCTCAGACATTGGCTGGAAATGATTGAGAAAAGAAAGAGGATAATTGTTGTATTAGGAAGGGGGGGGTGGGGGGGGGGGAAGGAGCAAAGAAGAAAAATCGATGAAAATTATTAGCTGGAATGCAAGAGGGTTTGGGAGTGCAAGAAAGAGAAGGGTGATCAAAGACCTACTCCGAAGGGAAAAACCCGATATTGTGTTGTTACAAGAATCCAAAATGATGGAATTAGATGGGAGAAGGGTGAGGAGCTTTTGGAGGTCTAGAGGTTTAGGTTGGAGCTCATCTCCTCCTTGGGGAGCCTCGGAGGGGATCGTAACACTGTGGTGAGAGGATGTGGTGGAAGTAGTGGAAGAATTGATAGGCAGATTCTCAGTTTCCATTAAGTGTAAAAATGTGAAGGATGGGTGTGTATGGGTCTTAACCAATGTTTATGGCCCTAATTCCTATAGAGAGAGGAATGAGATGTGGGAAGAACCATATGCAATCAAGGGGCTATGGGATGGCCCTTGGTGCCTGGGCGGGGATTTTAATGTCATTAGATTCTCTGATGAAACCAGTAATCCCCAACAGGTAATTACAACAAGCATGAGGAAATTTAATGGTTTTATTGAAGAATGTGAATTGAAGGAAATACCTCTGCTACAAGCCAGTTACACTTGGTCCAACCTTCAGGAAACCCCTTTGTGTTTGAAGTTGGACAGGTTCTTATTTAACCTTGCTTGGGAGAATAGTTTGGAAAACTTGGTCGCTAGAGCGTTACCAAGGGTCACCTCCGATCACTGTCCTATCCAGATAGGCACTGAATTTTTTCCTATAGGACCCAAACCTTTTAGATTCGAAAATATGTGGCTTACCCATCCAGATTTTGGGAAAAAATAGAAGGAATGGTGGGGTGAGGATGAGAGGGGGGTTCTTATTTAACCTTGCTTGGGAGAATAGTTTGGAAAACTTGGTCGCTAGAGCGTTACCAAGGGTCACCTCCGATCACTGTCCTATCCAGATAGGCACTGAGTTTTTTCATATAGGACCCAAACCTTTTAGATTCAAAAATATGTGGCTTACCCATCCAGATTTTGGGAAAAAAGTGAACGAATGGTGGGGTGAGGATGAGAGGGGGGTAACATGGAAGGGGATCAAGTTTCATAAGAAATTAAAAAGGTTGAGAGTCAAAATAAAAGAGTGGAATAGAGATCATTTTGGTAGAATTGAGGAGCAAAAATTGTGCCTAATCTCTCAAATAGAAAACTTGGATGTAAAGGAATCTCAAAATGGGTTGACCGAGGAGGACAGAGTGTTAAGGAGACAATTGAAAAAGGATTTGGAAGAGGTGTTACTGAGGGAAGAAATTAGTTGGAGACAAAAATCTAGACACAAGTGGATTAAGGAAGGCGATGGGAACACTAGATTTTTCCATGATTTGGCAAATGGGAGACGAAGAACGAATCTTGTGACCAAGCTAGAGATAGAAGAGGAGGTGATTACCAACCAGGATGACAAACCAAGAAAATTTGTGCACCACTTCACATCGACTTATAGAAGACCAGTGAGAGAGCAGTCATGGAAGGAGTGGAATGGCCAAGAATTGATGACGAAGTAGCAAGGTGGCTGGAAAGGGATTTAGAGGAAGAAGAGATTAAGAAAGTTGTCTTTCTAATGGATAGATCCAAGGCTCCAGGTCCAGATGGCTTTACAATGGGTGTTTATTAAGACTGTTGGGAGGTGTTCAAAGAGGATTTAGTTGAAGTCCTTAAAGAATTTGCAGACAATCACATTATAAGCCCTGGAATTAATGCCACCTTTTTGGCCTTGATACCTAAGAAGAATGATGCCAACCACCCAAAAGATTATAGGCCTATTAGTCTGGTGACAAGCATCTATAAAATTCTGGCTAAATTGCTCTCGTTGAGGATCAAAACAGTCCTCCCTTCTACATTAGTGAAACCCAGGGGACTTTCATTCAAGGGAGACAAATAACAGATCAGATCAAAATTGCGAATGAGTGTGCGGAGGAAATGAAAAGGTCTAGGAAGAGAGGTTTCATTTGTAAATTGGATCTTGAAAAGGCCTATGATTTGGTGGACTGGGAGTTTCTATTAGAGGTTATGCGAAACTAGGGATTGGGGGACAAGTGGTGTAGTTGGATTTTTGGGTGTATCAGTACTTTTCACTACTCTATTCTGATAAATGGTATGGTGAGGGACTTTTTTCCAGCTTGTAGGGGTGTCAGGCAAGGGGATCCACTCTCACCCTTCCTTCTTACCTTAGTAGCTGATGTGATTAGTAGGAACATTACTAAGGTTGACAATGAAGATGCCTTAGGGGTTGGAGAATAATAGGGAGACACCAAATCCCCGTCACCCACCTTCAGTTTGCAAATGACCTAAATCTTTTGTGAATGAGGTTTTAGCGAAAAGGTAGCAAACCTAAAGGAGCTAATCAAAGAATTTGAAAGTATTTCTAAATTGAGAATAAATTTGAAAAAGAGCTACATAGCGGGTATAAATTTGGAGGTAGGGCAGGTCGAGGCTATTGCGGAGTGTCTTGAGTGTTCCACCTCTGCTTGGCCTATGTCATATTTAGGGCTTCCTTTAGGAGAAAATCCTAGGGAGAGTAGATTTTGGACCCCAGTGATAGAAAAGTTTGAGAAGAGATTAGCCTCATGGAAGAGGGATTGTGTCTCTTTAGGAGGGAGAATTACACTAATAAGAGATACCTTGGCTAACTTACCTACCTATTTTTTGTCTATATTTAGGATACCAGTTAGGGAAGCTAGGAAAATGGAGAAGTTGGTGAGAGATTTCTTATGGGAGTTGGGACAAGAAAAAAAAGATCACTTGGTTAATTGGGAAATTATGTGCAAAAGTAAAGAAGAGGGGAGTTTGGGACTTGGGAGGGTAACTAGAAAAAATCAAGCCCTGTTAGGGAAATGGTTGTGGCAATGGCCATTGGAAAGAGAGAGATTGTGGCATGAGATGGTGGGAAGCATTCATGGGAGGTCAGAGAATGGATGGGATGTTGGTGTATCAAGGCAAGCTAACCTAGCAACACATTGGAAGGCCATTCACAACACCCTTCCTTAATTCCTCAATTTTATCAAGTATGAAGTTTGTTCTGGCAACACTATTCATTTTTGGGAGAGATTTTGTTGCTTTACTCAAGTCCCTTGGGAATTGGGGACTCCATCAGGGCAGAACTTTTAGCTACTGTACAATGGGTGCAATTTGCAAAACAGTTGGGGGTACAACACCTAACAAATGAGGGGGATTCCAAAGTGGTGGTGGGTTGGTTGAAAAATCCTGAAGAGGCTATGTGGCGTTACAAGAATGAAATGAAGAAATTTAGTTGGTTGACAAGGAATATGTTGGTCACTGTACAGTGGTTGGGGAGATCAGCAAATACTTTGTAGATGTGTTAGCTAAGCAAGGGGTAAATAGGGAAGAATTGTTTTGGGCTCAGTTGTGATTCTTGCTTTTCTTTCCTAGTTTACTTGTAAGATTCAAGGAGGGGCTGCAGCTCGCGCCTCTCCCTGGGATGTTGTATGAACTCACTCAAAATCTGCTTCAGAATTAATAAATTTATTATCATTCATCAAAAAGAAGAAGAAGAAGAAGAAATGTGTTGATTAGACAAAATTTCAAGTTCATCCCTTATTGGTTCAGATTTTGAAGTCATTGACGGTTCAATACAGCAGTTAGCAATGTTCGTGTTGATTAAACCCTAACAAATAAGAAAATAATAAAAAGAAATTAGTTTTTAAACACAAAAAATGAATATTTTTCTTTAATAATGTCTATTTTATAATTATAATCTCAAAAAATAACAATATAAAAGTATTTTATTACACAGTATGCAAAACTGCTTGGCGACTAAGGCTAGGCAAGCCTCCAAGGCCACCTTGTCGCTTAGGCGTCGCCTTGACAACTATGCCTGTTAGTATCTCACTGTAGAATTCCAGCATTGGTAAGACCATGATACAATCTGCAACTTTATATACCAAAAGTTTGTTCGGTAATTAATCCGTCTCTATCATTTGAAAACCATGGATTTGGAATGTCGATGTGATTGGATGGTTCACATCACTAAGCACCATATTGTCTAAGAGTAGGTACTTCCATTACAAGGAGCCATCAAGCTCAACTTTGATGGTTGCTCCCTAGCAAACCTAGGGTCCCTCTGCAATAAGTAGATCTCTCTCAGATATTGCAGTAAAGTGCTTATCATGGTGCACTTGGTAGAACTGCAAATTAGGGATGTCAATGGATTGGGTTAAGTGGTAAACCCCCACTGACCCAACCCTATTGGGTTAGGATTGGGGCCAGCCTTATTGGGTTTTGGGTCAGTTTCGTGTTGAGATAAACCTGACCCACTTACATTGCATATATGAGGCAGAATGGATTGGACCGGGTTAATGTGTCCTCAAGCCAGGTTCAGGTTGAGACAAACCCGTACGAAACCCAACCTGTTGACGTCCCTAGTTTGGAATGTCAACTTCATCAGAGCAGATTTGTTAACATAATTTTAGGGGCTCAGATTAATGGTGTCCTTGAGCATAAAGAGAGTTGAGATGAGGACTCCTTGGGTGTTTTTTTTTTTTTAAGTGGCTTTGATAGACAACCCCATATAGTTGGGATAAGGCTTGGATGATGATGATCATCATCAATTTGGTTTAAAATGTCCCTAAATTCCCTAATGTTTCCATGACATACTTCCATTTCCATGGGTAGCAACACAAAATTTTACCCAAAACGACATATTCTTCAATGAACACTACCAGCACTATGTGGAGTACAAGAGATAAATTTCATTACATATTTCCATTTCCACTTTCATGGGTAGCCACATGAAATTTTATTGGAATGAATATATTCCCTAGTGAAGGCTACCATCAATTTGGTGTTTCTTTATTAATGAAACTCCTCTTGTTCATCAAAAATAAAAAATCATAAGGCCACTGGGCACACGTTTAATTGCATTTAGTTTGAAATAACTATCCAGATCTGCTGCTTCCATCTACATACTACAGAGAACAAGTATTTTTTTTAGTAAAATAAAGAAAAAATGATTAAAACTAAAAGAAATATTAAAAGATATTTCTGAGGATGATGAGGTAGCACTTAAAAGTATGTAAGATCATCAATATGATTAAAGCCTCGCCCCAACTATGAGGGGTCATCTTCGTGAATTCTGTTCCACCATTCCATTCTATTCAGTGACACCATCAAGAATGTAAGATGAACCCCTAAAATATCGATAAAAGACATTATAACTGACCTGTTTTGTTCGAGGACGAAATCCAAAGACAATTATTCTCATATCTTTACCTGCATTTTATAAAGAAAATATGAGAGAATCATGAGATACATGTAATGGAATTATGCCAGGAAAGCAATACATGCTGTATGCATATCCAACACTGTTCTTGTTAGGGAAAAAAGAAGAAAAGGCCACATAGAACATCAGATGTTCCTAATATCCAATCCTAAAGTTCAAAACAGGAGAAGAGAAATGCAGGATATGCAAACTAAAAGAATGAACTTTGACAAACAAAAAAGAAGTTTGCTAGACAACAATTTTATCAATAAGATCATTTCTATAGCACAAAATTATTGAATCTTAAAGCACAAAAACAGCAGTTTCTCACACAATATCAATTCCTGAGCATTTATCAATAAATTAAAAAAAAAAAAAAAAAACTTAACAAAATACACTTCTATTTAAGATTGGTTCCTAGAGGTGAAGTGAGTTGTGCTACTAGAGCACGACTCACTGAATACTCAAAAGTGATTCGCAGATAATCAAGTTTGAGCCAAGCTTGAGTAGTTAATCAAGTCGATTTGATACTTTACCTAGGGTTGGCTATTTTAACAAGAAAAAACTTTTTCATTGTTAATTAAAATTGTATAATACAAGCATTCAAGCTCAACGGTAATTGAGTCAAGTCAATTTGATACTTGAGCATGTTGAATCTAATCAAGTTCAAGTAGGAAAAACAAAAGTAGATCAAGCTTGAGCCAAGTTTTGAGTAGTGAGTTTTTTAGAGTAGTTGGAGCTCAAGTACTGTGAATGAAGAGTAAGGGAAATTGCACTGAGTAGTAGGAAGAGAAGAGGGAGGGAGGGGGGAAATGAAGATGCCAAGATGGAATGTTAGGGGATTGAGGGAAGGGAGCCGGAGGTCTTTGGCGAGTAATGTGATTTGAAATCAGAAGCTTGATGTAGTGTGCTCCTGCAGGAAATGAAGCTGGAATCTTATGCCATAAGAATGATAAACGAGATTTGGAGGAGAGGTTGGGGAGAGTAGGTGGAGTAAAATGTGGTTAGGTTGGCAAGGGGGTTGGCCATAATATGGGATTCAGGAATTTCAGGAAAATAGGGGAGCTGCCTGGGCTCTTGGTTGGAAAGAGCTTGGAAGCAACTGTGGCCTGGGGTGGAAAGCATTTCCATGTGGGGATCTTTCTCTTCAAGAATTTGAGCAAATCAGCAGTTCAGATTTTATAGAGATCTTTTAGGGTCTCCTTTAGATCCAAGCTTGCAATGTGAATCTTTTTAGTTTGGCTTGATGTTTTGGTATGTCGACTTAACACCTGATTGGAATGTACTGTTTCTTTTTTAATAAAATTTTCTCTTCTTTATTCTTTTAAAAATCAAATTGACTCAACTAGATTGCACCCCTAATTAGTTCTAGTGCAACACATAACAAATTCAGAAGTAGAAAAAACTAACCAAACCAAGAAAAAAAAAAAGATGAAAAGGCCAACTTGAACTAAAATTATTCACCCTAGAAGCAAGAACATTATTAGGATAGCGGCATGGAAACAATACATATTCACCAATTTAATAAGATATTGAAAATAAATAGTGTACATAGATTATTCATCAAAAAAAAAATAGTGTACATAGATTAACCAAATATAACTACTCTAGTGACATACCAACAACCTGAAGAAGTCGACGTGATGGAGTCTTGTCAGATTGACGAGGGCCAGAGGGATTCTTTGGAACCTAAATTCCAGTTAGATATGAGTGGAAATTTATATATAAATGCTAGAAAAAAGATAAATTTCGAATGGATAAATAAATATTGATAAACATAAATAAGGGTAACCAAAACATAGATACCAGTAATCCACAAAAAATATAAAGATGCAGATGTCACCATTGCATACAATCAAACTATTTATCCAGCAATACTGATTAGATGATCAAAGAGCACCAAATGACAATATGAAGGGCAATAATCAGAACGCTATTATAGTTTTTCTAGGATGGATGGCATATTATGGGAACAATATTATAATAACAAACTTACTTGTTTGCTGAACTTCTCAATTGTTGCCAATGGTATTGTACCAAGCGCAATAATTTTTCTAGTTCCTTCACTCTACAGTAAAAATAAAAAAATAAAATTACACAAGTAATGTGTTAATATATGCAGAACAATGAATAAATAAATGTAGACATATTATCAATAACAATAAGGGCTGAAGTTGATGCAGAAACTCAGGTAGCATTATAAGAAAAAAAAATGAAGTATTGCAATCATGTTTTTTTTCATGCTTTTTTTTTTGGAAGAAGGTAAAGTATGATAGTATTAATATAAGGTCCCGTGTACAAAGAGAATCTGTACAAAATGAAGGACCTCCAAAAAAGGCCATCCTCAGAAAAGTATAATCAGATATACTATCTCTAGAAACATTACATATAGACATCCAACTTCTCGAAACCTCTATTGCCAAGTTAATGAGCTCAGCTTCAGTAGTAGATATTTTCTCAAAAATCCAGTTGTTCCTTTCTGACCACACAGCCCACATAACTGCCTGAGGGATGGAAGCCTAGCATAACTTTCCTTTCTTTGACAGCCCCTGAATACGACACTCCTCTAGCAGAGCTCTAACTGAGGCTGGCATCACCAGCTTAGATTCAGGGATTTGAAGAATTGTGCCCATACTGCAGAACTAAAATTGCAATGAAGGAAGAGATGCCCAGAAGCTTCCATTTGCATATTGCAAAAATAGCACCTCCAAACTGGCAGATTAACACCTTTATTCAGCAGTATTTCTTTGGACAAACACCTCTCCAGAGCTGCCACCCAAACAAAAAACTTGATTTTTGGAGAAGCCAAGCTCCCCCAAATGGCCTTGCTGGGAAAGGGGGCTTCAGACCTTCCCACCAGAAAATTGTAGAAGGATTTGACTGTGAATTCTCTGGATTTTGACCATTTCCAAACTGTTGAATCTTGCTCCTGAAAACTTAGCTGTTGGTCTTCTAACAGATTAAGAAAATCTGCCATCTGCCGAATTTCCTAGTCATTGAAACTTCTCCTAAAGAGAGTGTAGTTCGACAGAGAAGAGAGAAGAGAGGAAGAGAGAAGAGATAAAAAAAGAGATTGTATTCAAATCTAAAGCTGGCGGTACCTAAGTTGGTAATATATACTTAGGGTGACAGCACATAAGAAATTACAAGAGGAAAGGGCAGAAATGCCCCTACTAGGCCGCAGGCCGCTACATATTACAATACTCCCCCTCAAGTTGGAGCATATATGTCAATCATACCCAACTTTTTACATAGTTCATTATGTCATAGATAGTGAAGGCCCTTTGTAAGAACATCTGCTAGTTGTTCCTTGGAACTAATGTAAGGAGTACAGACTTCCTCCTTTTCGAGTTTCTCCCTTATGAAGTGCTTGTCAACTTCAATATGCTTGGTCCTGTCATGAAGAACTGGATTGGCAGCAATGTTAATGGCTGCCTTGTTGTCATAGTAGAGAGACATTGGGCCATCAACAGAGAGACAACTCTCTAATCAAATTCTTTACCCATAGTACTTCAGCAACTCCATGCGTCATGGCTCTATATTCAGCTTCAGCACTAGATTTAGCCACAACACTTTGTTTTTTGCTTCTCCAAGTAACCAAGTTTCCACCAACAAAGGTACAGTATCCACTAGTTGATTTTCTATCATCAAATACCCCAGCCCAATATACATATGTGTAGACTTCCACTTTCATATGATCATGTTTCTTGAAAAGTAACCCTGTTCCTAGATACTCTTCGGATACTTGAGAACCCTCTCGGTTGCCTCTAAATGAGAGGATGTTAGTGCATGCATAAACTGGCTAAGTACACCGACAACATAAGCTATATCTGGCTGAGTCATTGATAGGTAGAGAAGTTTTCCTACCAGCCTTTGAAATTTCTTGACATCTATCACGGATTCTCTCCTACAATCACCAAGCCGATGGTTTTCCTCAATAGGAGAATCTACAGGCTTTGCTCCTAACTTTCTAGTGTCCTGCAAGAGATCTAAGACATACTTCCTTTGGGAAATGAAGATGCCCCTTTTTGAGATAGCAAGGAAATAACGTAGTTGTCCCAGATCTTTCACCTCAAACCGCATAGCAAGGGATTCTTTGACCTTCTTAATCTCAAAGTCCTAATTCCTTGTAATCACAATGTCATCAACATAGAAAATTAATACCACAACATTCTTCTTATTTCTCTTGACAAATAAAGTATGGTCATATTGGCACTTCTTGAACCCAATTTGCTGAAGGGCCAAGTGAAATCTACTGATCCAGGCTCTTGGGGATTGTTTCAAACCATATAAAGATTTTTTTAGTTTGCAGACTTTCCCTTCACACCCTTGTGCTACAAACCCAGGAAGTTGAATCATGTACACTTCTTCTTCCAGATCCCCATTTAAGAATGCATTTTTTATGTCCAGTTGGTGGAGCTCCCAATCAAAGTTAACAGCCAAGGATAGTATAATCCGAATAGTGTTCATTTTAGCAACCGGGACAAAATCTCAGCGTAGTCAACCCCATACACCTGAGTATACCCTTTTGCAACTAACATGGCTTTATACCTCTCAACTGACCCATCTACTCTATGCTTTACTGTGAATACCCACAGGTGTTGTTTTTGTGAAGAGCACTAATTTCTTCCTTCATTGCCTATGTCTATTCAGGTATAGATAAGGCTTCTACAACACTTTTGGGAATGGAGACACAATCAATGGCAGTCAAAAAGGCACGAAATGAGGGAGCAATGTTTTGGTAGGATAAGAACTGAGCAATAGGATGCTTAGTAGTACATGATTGAATCCCTTTTCTATGAGCAATTGGGATATCAAGATCATTAGTAGAGTCATCAATAGCAAAAGGTTTAGTAATATCAAAAGGAACAAGGGTACTTGGATTTTCTTCAAGGAGTCAGATGGTGTTGGATGTATAGTCTCAAGTTGCTCCACAACCTTTGAGTTCAGTTGTCCCTTACGGCGCCTCAAGAAGACATGAAATGGAGAGGAGTCAGGAATAGAAGGAAGAGGAATTTGAGGAGTTGGAGCTTTCCTCTCCTCCTTCACGCTATTCTCCCCCTAAGGAGAGGCATGGAAGAAGGGTTCAGATTCAGAGAATGACACATCCATCGACACAAAGTATTTATGTATGACTGGATTGAAGCATTTGTAGCCTTTCTGGGAAGAGGGATAACCCAAGAAATCACATGGAACAGATTTGGGATCCAATTTACCCTGGCTGGGAGAAAGATCATGAACAAAACATTTACACCCAAACACACATAAAGGAATGGAAAAAAAGGGGATTGAGGAAAAAGAAGTTGATGTGGGGCCTTGAATTGTAGGAGACGCGATGGCATACGATTAATAACATAAGTTGTAGTTATCATAACATCAACCCAAAAACGTTTTGGAACATGCATGTGAAGCATCATATTGCGAGCAACTTCGAGGAGGCGGCGGTTCGTCCTTTCGGCAACGCCATTCTATTGTGGAATTCTAGCACATGAGCTTCTATGAAGAGATCCATGAGAAGTCAAGAACTCAGTTAAGTCATGATGGAAATACTCCTTCGCATTATCCAATTGGAAGATTTGGACTTCAACATGAAATTGAGTGAAAGCATGCAGTGGAAATCTTGCACAATCTTGGGAACCTCTTCTCTCGAATGCAAGGGATATAGCCAAGTGTATCTTGAATAGTCATCAATAAAGCTGATGAAGTACTTGTATCCACCCTCAGTAGGTACGTTTACAAGGCCCCAAACATCAGAAAAGACAACATGGAAAGGCAAAGTAGATCTTTTATTATTAGAAGAAAAAGTTGTTCTACAATGCTTGCTCAACTAACACATTTGACAATGCAAACTAGTAATAGACACTAACTTGAACAATTCAGGAAACACAACTTTCAAAAACTCAAAGGACAAATGACCAACGCGATTATGCCATAACCATGGTTGACTATTTGTAGACTGATTCACAGACTGACTCATAAGACTCATAGAGGCTGATGCCGCAGGACCAGCTTTATTCTCCAAGATGTAGAGGCTATCAACCATATTTCCTTTACCAATCGTCCTCCCCGAGGTTAAATCCTAGAAAACACAAGAATGGGGGGAAAAAGTTACACAACAATTTAAGGACTGAGTAATACTGCTTATAGATAACAAATTAATAGGAAGCTTAGGAACATGAAGGGTATTGGATAAGACAAGGCCATCCGAAAGGGATACAGATCCCTGACCAGCAATGGTGGATAGAGACCCATCAGCAAGTCTAACTTTATCCCTTCTAGAGAAAAGAGTGTAGGTCTGAAAGAGATTGGACTTACCAATCATATGGTTTAATGCCCCTGAGTCAATGATCCAAGGTGACTCGTGAGCAGAGGTACACACATGAAATGCGAAAGCACCTTTACCTGATGTAGAAGTGAATTGAGGTAGAAGGGGTAGGAACCGACCTATCTATCTGTCCAAGTGTCTTACCATACAATTCCAAATGATCTCTGAAGAAGTTGATGATGTCTTCCTTGGGATCGAAACCACTGGGATGTTCCTGGGGAAAAATAGTAGTCTGATTATTCTACTAATAGTCTTGTGTGGCCAGATTTGTAGAAGTAATCTTCTTCTAAGGAGGCTTCTTTGAAGTGTCCTGATTTAGGTTGCCCACTTGGGCTTCCCCACTAACTCCCAACAAGTTTCTCAGGTGTGTCTAGGCTTCTAGCAGTGAGTACACTACAATTTGTCTTTATCTTCACCTTTCCTTGGTTCCCCCTTTTTCATTTATGTGTTACCCCCTCTTGCAGCTAGGGCAACAAGTTGCTCCCCCTCAAAAATATTCATGAGATTTTTCCTGCTCTCTTCAGATTGGACTAGAGCATATACTTCCTGAACTAAAGGAAGTTCCCTATTTCCCAAAATCTGCACCCGGAGAGGCTCATAATCCGGATTCAGCCCATGCAAGAAAGCAAAAATTCACTATTGGGAGACAAGTCTTTTATAGTCAAGTGCATCTTCATCATTCCTCCAGTCAATAGTCTGATAATAGTCTAGCTCCTTCTAGACAGATGTAAGGGCTGAGTAGTATGTAGATAGGCTACAGTCCCCTTGTCTACACGTAGATGATTCTACTTGAAGTTGATAAATCTTGGCAAAGTGCCTCTATTCAGAATAAGTTGCATTGGCTTGTTCCCAAATTTCACAGGTTGTGTTAGCCCATATGAAATTTTTCCTTACACGAGGTAAAATGGAGCCTAACAGCCATGACATAACCATGCTGTTTTCTTGATCCCACTGATCATGTTCAGCAGTACCAGACTTTGGTTCTTTTATTTTTCCACTTATATAACAAGCCTTCCCCCTAGCTGTAACATAAAGTTTGATGCCTTTGGATCATTCCAGATAATTCAGACCATCAAATGGAGTAATGGACATGGAGAAATTCATGTCGTCCATCCCCCCATTTAGGTTTCCTTGCTGGGAAGTAATACTAGATGCTGCCGAATCCTCAGTAGCCATTTTTACAGAAAATCTACTGCTGTTTTTTCAAAAAACTGAATCTGATATAGAGGGGTTTTGTCTGAAAAAAAAATAGGAGTCTCCAAAAACAAAGTTTGACAGTGCTGTAGGTGATAACTTTTCGATGAAACACTTCGGTTTCCAGGAGGAAGAGACAACCAGTCCCTACAATCCTCAAAACTGTGACATTCACAATGGTCAAATGCTTACATGTGAATGTAACAGTACATACCTGTCTTCCACGACCCACTGTACATAGAAAAAATCCTCAGAAAATCAAGTTTTGGTGCATTCAGCTGCCAACACAAACCGAGAAAATCACCTTACTGCATTCGGTTGCCACCACAGATCTGGAGATATCTTTTACTGCATTCGGCTGCCGCCACACCTTTCTCCTTGGTACAGCAACCAAGAGATAAGAGAAAAAAAATTAGGGCTGAAGGTTGCGCCCAGAAGAAGAAATCACGATCTGAGAAAAAATGGATTTCCAGAAAAGGAAGGAAATCATGATCTGAGAAGAAGAGAGAACTTGCGCCCAGATCAGAGATGCTCTGATACCATGTAGTTCGACAGAGAAGAGAGGAAGAGAGAAAAAAAGAGATTGCATTCAAATCTAAAGCTGGTGGCACCTAAGTTGGTAAATATACTTAGGGCGACAGCTCATAAGAAATTACAAGAGGAAAGGGCAGAAATGCCCCTACTAGGCCACAGGCCGCTACATATTACAACAGAGAGGAATCCAGCATAGCCTGCCTTCCTGGAGACACAGAATCAGCCACCAAGGCTTCCTTATCTACAGCCACATTGTACTGGGCCGGGAACAGCTCTCTTAGGGTGCCTGTAAGCCTTACAAATTCCTTTCCACACCCCACAACCATAGGTGCCAGAGCGAATACCAGCATCCCACCCATTGTTCCTTAAGCCATATTTCTCCTCAATCACCTTCCTCCAGAGTTTGTTTGGTTCTAAAGAAAATCTCCACAGCCAACTTCCCAATAGGGCAAGGTTGAAAAGCTTAAGGTTTCTTATTCCAAGCCCACCTTGTGACTGTGGTTTGCAGATTTGCTATCATGCTTGAGAATATGAGATTATTAAATTCAGTACAACTCTCATGGCTTATGATGTTAAGCAAAAAATGAACCAGTTACCTAGAGAACATTAGGGGTTATTAACCATCTGGAAGTCAGAATGATAATAATGCAGCCTGAATATGGAAGCTGAAGATAATCAAGTGTTGAAACAAATTTAACCTGATCTGAACGGTAGACACTGTTCATATCACTGTGGCAGTAGAAAAAATAGCGAAATATGAAGAGAAAATAGAGCAGAATTTTTAATCAAAAGAAAAACATCGTTGTCAATTATGTTAAACCAAATCACAGGAAGCCATGCAACATGGCTGCTCAAGGATGGTAGCAAACAGAAACTGCACATGCATTAAAAGAATCTGTAGAGATGATGGGCCTTAGTTTCTTTGTTTTTCTTTAAGTTATGTTTATGACTTGTGTTAGTAGGTTGTGGGCCTTAGTTATGGGCCTGTTTTCTTGTTTTTTATTGCTGTCTTTAGTGATGGATGCCCTACTAAGGGCACCCATGTAATTGTCCTTTTTTTTACAACAAAAGAATAAAAGAGATCATTAGGGGCTGAAGAGAGCTTTTAGAACAACTCTCTCTTCTTCTTTCTTTTCTTCCATCTTCTTCCTCACTTCTCGCTCTTCAATCTCCTTCTTTTCTCCTATTTCTTTTCTTTTAATTCAGATTATTGCATGTGTGGTTTACAACTTGGTATCAGAGCAGGTTCTCACCTTCTTTTCTTTCTTCTCTTTGCCCATACACAATATGCATGTAGAATTGATCAGCTGATTAGGGAGCAGCTTATGTAGCCCAGTTGGGAGGGTTTTTGGAGAGGTTTTGTGAAGTTTCTCATCCCTAGTTGAAGCCCAAGGCAGGTTCTTAGAGTTTTTTCCCAAAAACCCTAGACAACTAAAGAAAACTAGTTACAAGTCCTAGAGACACTTCGGAGCTGGCACGGTTTAAAATGTCATGACATTTTGCTAATGTTGCCCGACATATGTCGGTGTCGAGACATACCAACATGAACTCTCTCTTGAATTAAAAATATACAAAATATTGGTCGATATTTTGACCATTTCAGTAAATATCGCCTATGTCGTTTAAAAAAACAAAAAAAAAAATACAATATTTCGATACATTTCATCCAAATGTCAACAAACCAGCATATATTCAAAGTGAAGACAATCAAATTTTAAGTTTGACAGAGAGGTTACTTGCCTGAAGCTAGAAGTTTAAATGGGAAAAAATAAGTTTTAAGTTTACTTACCTGAAGCTGGAAGAACTACAACTTCAGGCTCAAATAGGCACAGAAGTGGCTTCTACCCTCGGTCTTGTATAGGACACTGGACATCTAAAACTCCAAAAGAAATCGCTCTCATCTCACTCTCAAATCTCACCTTGATTCAGGTATGCAATACTATCCCTACTTCCCTCTCACAGTAAATAACTATGAAAAATAAGGGAAAAAGAAAAAAATAGAAGATGAGGAGAATGATTGTCTTCATCTTCCTCTTCTATTTCTTCGTCTTCATCTGTGGATTCCTAAAACCCTCGCACAGTCGCACTACATCTTTGCACCTTTGTAGAGTCTTCAAAATTTAAGGTTGAGGGTTCAAATGACAAATGAACCCTTAAGCCTAAATGTTTAAGTTTATGTTATAAAAGATATGCCACAGTACATGATGGTCTATTAGTCTATAGACCATCACAAAAGCAAGCCTCTAAATGGAATCTTTAAAACATAATTGCAAGTATGTTATAGTGCAGTAGGGTCTATTGTATATTTAATAAAAAAAAAAAAGTCTATTGTAATACTATAGACCTCATAATAGAAAACTTATAAAAAGAATCTTTAATATATTCCTATAGTCTTATTACAAGTTTATGAAGGTCTATAGTAATATTATAGACCCTTGTTATAAAAGCCAACAAAAATGAATAAATAATAAGAAAATTAATATTTAAGATAAAATATAAAATATTCATAAAAAACAAATTATTAAACTAACTACTTATTAAAATTAAATAAAATGCATGAATAAAATGTTTATAATAATAAAATATTAAATGGTTTGTCTAATTTTTATGATTTAAGAAATAGTTTATATAGTAATATTGTATAATGAAATAATAATAAGAAAGTTTATATTTGAGATAAAATATTCATAAAAACCAAAAATAGTGAGATATTTTATATAATAATAAAAACATTACTTAAACTAATTACTTATTAGAATAAGATAAAATAATTTTCTTAATAATAAAAATATTAAATGGTTTATATTGTTTATATTAATTCTAATTATTTATTAGAACAAAAAGATATGCGTCATGGAAGATAATAGTCTAGAAAGGTGCATTAATGTTTATTTTATCATTTTACAGAATATCATTGCATATTTCATAATATTTCCACAATGTCTATAATTTTTACAATATTTCCATCCAACATTTCTGACATTACCAACATATGTCCTATATTTGGGTAAGTGACATTCCCATCGACATCAACATTTCAAACCTTGGAAGCTGGTGCTTGGAGATCAAAGGGTACCCTTTTGATTTTCATTAAGGGTGATTTGAGTTGGATAGGGTTCTAGAAGCTCTGGTAGTAGCAGTTGAACTTTCTCCTCTACTCCCCTTCAGACGGGTCTTGTCAAACTCTAGATTTGATTGTTTGAAGAGTGTGTTTTTTTTTTTTTTTGCTTGGAATAGAAATTCCAGCTTAGTTGAAACTTATTTTGATATCAGTTTCACTCAATGGAGTAAACTAGAAGAAAAACCAAATATCCCACATATTCTAGGTTTGGACATGGAGGCTTAATGGAGAATCTTTTTGAAGCAATGATCACTATAAAGCTGGATGGGACCAATTATTTAACTTGGTCTCAGACTATTAAGATACATGTGTGTAGTAAAGGGAAATGGGGTTATATCACCAAGAGTAAGAAGAAACCAGGGGAGGATGACCCTACCCATGAGAGGTTGATGCAGGAGAATTACACAGTAGTGGGTTGGTTAGTGAATTCTGTGCAGGCACATATTAATCAGCACTACTTGTGGATGGAAACTGCAAAGGAGGTGTGGGATAATGTCACGAGGACCTATTCCCAAAAATCAAATGTTGGTCGGGTTTACAAATTAAAGAAGGATGTGAATAATCTAAGACAGGGAGAGAAGCCCTTAGTTGTTTACTTCTCCATGCTAAAATCTCTTTGGCAGGAGATTGATTTGGAAACTGTGGTTTGGGGGTGTAGAAAGGATGCTAAAACACATAGGAAGCTGGTGGAAAGAAACCGGGTTTTTGAGTTCCTTACCAGATTCAACCCAAAGTATGATATTGTGAGACAAAACGTTTTGGCGAAGGATGAGGTGACTTTACCTCAGGCTTATGCTATGGTGAGTAGTGAAGAGAGCAGGAGAAAAGTTCAGTCTGTAGAGCTGCAGATGGATCACTATGCTAATGCCAAGATGAAGCCGAAAGTCAACACTAGGAAGAAAGATGTCGTTTGTGAATACTATAAGAAGCCTAAACTCAAGAATGCAAACAATGGAAAAAGGAATGAGAATGTGAAAGGTGGAAATGCAAATGTAGTCACCTCCTCACAGAGTGAATAAGGGCATAGTGGTGAGAAGTTAGTGGGAGAGCAACTAGCAGCCGCCAGGGCTGAGTAGGAGAAGTATGGCCGAATAATTAGTCACCTAAAGTCTACTACTAAATGACTAGTGTGTATATGCCCATTCAGGTATTTGTGCTACTGCAAATCATGCTTCCATATCAAGTAATCGTAGGATCCTTGGATCACATGACTAGTGTGTCCGATTTATTTTCTACTTACCAACTTTTGTCTGGCCGAGATAAGATCACCCTTATTGATGGCTCTCTTGCTCCTATCTCTGGAAGGGAAGCATCAGAGCTTCAGAATTCTCAACTTATCCTCAGTTCTTCATGTTCCTAAGTTAAACACTAATTTGCTTTCAGTTAGTAATTTAACAAAATCTTTGAATTGCAATGTGACATTTTTCCCTTCTTACTCTCAGAAGGTGGTTGGGAGTGGCCATGAGGTGAATGGGATACACCTGCTGGACATGCCTGGACAAAGTCAAGTATCACCTCCGCGAGTAGCTTTTGGTTCAAATGTGTTAGAGTCAGTCAATCGTATTATGTTATGTCATTATCGTTTGGGTCGTATTTATTTTTCTTCGTTGAGTCTTTTGTTTCCAGATTTATTTAAAGAAACTAACTTGTCGAGTCTACATTGTAAGTCATGCAAGTTGTCAAAGCATTGTAGAAACTCTTATTCTGCAAGTAATAAAAGATCTGCAGTTCCTTTTCATATTGTTCACTCTGACGTGTAGAGGCCACACCATTTACCTTGCATGGGTGGTTAGAAATATTTTATTCTATTTATTGATGATATTTCTCATTACACCACCTGCTCCAGAACCTCCCTTCCCAGACTTGGACCTACCTATTGCTATGAGAAAAGGTAAGAGGAAATGTACAACACATAGTATTTCCAAACACCTGTCTTACAGCCTGTTATCCCCATCTTGTTATTCTTTCTTAGCCTCCATTTCTTATCAGTCTATACCCAAGTCAATTACAGAGGCCTTGTTTAAGCTAGAATTGAAGGAGGTTATGAGAACTGAAATAGAAGCACTTCGTAAAAATCATACCTGGGGTATTGTGGATTTGCCTCATGGGAAGGAACCAATAGGATGTAAATGGGTGTTCACTATCAAGTATCATGCTGATGGCACCATGAGTGGTATAAAGCTCGGCTAATAATCAAGGGTTGTACTCAAGTACATGGAATTGACTATATGGAGACTTTCTCATCAATTGCAAAAATGACCGCAATGAGAGTTCTATTATCCTTGGCAGTGATTTATGACTAGCCCTTATATCAATTTGATATGAAAAGTGCTTTCTTAAATGGAGACTTGACTAAAGAGGCTTATGTCACTTTCACCAGGTATGTAGAGTAAGGAAATGCAAGGCAAGGTATGCAAGTTGAAGAAATCTCTTTATGGCTTCAAGCAATCCCCACGAGCTTGGTTTGATAGATTTAGAGCTGCACTTGTTGAGTTTGGCTATACAAAGACACAGCCCGATCATACCTTGTGTGTGAAGAGGAAAGGCACTCAAGTTACCTTCCTCATTGTTTATGTTGATGATATTGTCGATACAGGGAGTGATACAAAGGAAGTTTAGGAACTCAAGACATTCCTTAACTCAGAATTTGAAATTAAGGATTTAGGGGAATTGAGATATTTCCTGGGAATCGAAGTTATTAGGTCTAAAGATGGCATCTTCATCTCCTAACGGAAGTATGTGTTAGATATTCTCACAGAAACTAGGAAACTTGATGCCAAACATGTTTCTACACCTATTGATGCTAGCCATTAGACCTGGCAAAAAGTTAACCCAACCCAAAAAAAAAAACAGGGTTAGGGTCACATATTTAGCTACCTAAATGTGAGAATGACCTGACCCGACCCAACCGAGAAAAAAAACTGGGCTGGGTTGGGTCACGGGTCAACCCGCTGACCTGATTGTCAAGTCTAATTGAGACTATTTATGCATTGTTAAAAGTTTCCACTCTTTAATTTTTTCTATTTAGTCTTTACTCTTTAAATTGTTAAATGTTCAAGTTTTTTTATTTTATATTTGGAATTTTAAGGTTAATTCTTTAAATTTTGGCATTTTCATGTAGTTTTTCTTTATTTTTTAAAATTTCATTTATTTTTTTGGGATGACCCGAATTGACCCATGGATCAACCCTAACCCGAACACACTTAGGGTTAGGGTCTAGCATTCAGCAACCCAACCCAAAATTCAACCCGACCCATAATTAACCCGAAGTGCCTTGACCCAACCGAACCCGACCCACCCAAACCAATTGCCAGGTCTACTAGCCATAAACTATCAGCTAATAATGGTGAGCTTTTAGCAAATAGGGTAGTGTTCCAGAGACTTTTGGGGAAGTTGTTATACCTTTGCATGACAAGACTAAATATCTCACATGCTATTAGTGTGATCAATTAGTTTATGCATGCCCTTAGAGACACATATATGGCTACTGCAAAATGAGTAATATTGATGATAGCAGATTTACATCATTATACTGTGCCTTGGTTGCAAGAAACATTGTCTCCTTGAGGAGTAAGAAACAGTTAGTAGTAGCCAGGTCTTCGATTGAGGCAAAGTACAGGGCAATAGCACATGGAGTTCAAAGTTGTTATGGCCGAAGTTACTTCTAGAGGAGATGGGTATTACACATGATAAGCCCTTAATGAGGCTCTTTGTGGCTCTTGGAAGATAAGTGTGTTTGCCTTACTCCTGTAAATTTTCTACTAATGAGTTAATGAAAGTGTTATTGATCAAAAAAAATATATAAGCCCTTAATGCTTTACTGTGATAATCAGGTTGTGATCTACATAGCTGACAACCCAATTCAGTATGACAGGACAAAACATATTGAAGTCGACCGGCATTTTATAAGAGAAAGGGTAGCTTCCAGAGAAGTTTGCCTTCCTTTTATTGCCTCAAGTCACTTCATGAGGCTCTTTGCGGCTCTTGGAAGATAAGTGTGTTTGCCTTCCTCCTGTAAATTTTCTAGTGATGATTTAATGAAAGTGTTATTGATCAAAAAAAAAAAATGATAAGCCCTTAATGCTTTACTGTGATAATCAGGTTGCAATCTACATACCTCACAACCCAATTCAATATGACAGGACAAAACATATTGAAGTCGACCGGCATTTTATAAGAGAAAAGGTAGCTTCCAGAGAAGTTTGCCTTCCTTTTATTGCCTCAGAGCAATAGTCAGAAGATGTTCTGACCAAGGGTGTCCCCAAGGCAAAGTTACAACATTGTGTAAGCAAGTTGGGCATGACTAATATCTATGCTTAGCTTGAGGGGGACTTTAGAGAAAATATGTTGAATGGGCCTTAGTTTCTTTGTTTTTCTTTAACTTATGCTTATGACTTGTATTAGTAGGTAGTGGGCCTTAGTTATGGGACTGTTTTCTTGTTTTTTATTGTTGTCTTTAGTGATGGATGCCCTACTAAGGGCACTTATGTAATTTGTCCTTATTTTTTACAACAAAATAATAAAAGAGATCATTGAGGGCTGAAGAGAGTTTTTAGAACAACTCTCTCTTCTTCTTCCTTTTCTTCCATCTTCTTCCTCCATCACTTTTCTCTCTTCAATCTCCTTCTTTTCTCCTATTTCTTTTCTTTTAATTCAGATTATTGCATGTATGATTTACAACTGAATCCTAGGTCCATACAAAGCTCAGAGGTCAGTGCCATCAACTTCCTAACTTCATTCTTTGTATGTCACATCCATAAAAGAGAAGATCCTCATTTAATCTTGAACATGTGGATTTATCACGTGGAGAATCCAGAGGTGGATGGTTGCTGATCAGATTGGAAAGGAACTCTCATTAGTGCAAGAGTGTGGAGAGTCATCTTACTGTATTTGAGGGAGATCCTAGTTTAGCATCATTCATTCTGGACATTCGATTCCAAATCCAACTAACCCTTATTTCTAAGTTTCAATCTAGTTTCCAAAGCTAAGTGCTAGATCCATTGGTATTGTGAATATTCGTTTCCATTCTACTAGTTTGTTACATTGTATTGCAAATAGTAGTACAGTAGCATGGTTTGTGATAAAACTCAGATCTGAACCAGAATTAGTTTGTTAATAATAGAGAAGAAAGATAGAAGAGAGAAGAGAGGAGAAGAAGAGAGATGGAGAAAAGGCCAGTTCAAACTAGAGAGCAAAATCTACTCTCTAGTCAGCTAGGTTATATTTACAGTTTTCTATAATAGAAACAAAATGACTGTTGTTCCCTACTTAAGTATGGAACACATCACTTAACTTAAACATTACACCTCAGACCAAAATATAAATAAAAAGACCAAACTGCCCCTATACAGTCAACACTAACGGCTTGCATGACTCATCCGTAAAATAACTGGTGAATAAAAAATTATGAGTAAGATCCAACACTTGATCCTTACATGCCAAGAAAAGTTAACAAGTCATATGTCAGGACAGTATTCTACCAAAAAAATTGAGGATAGTAGAGATTACCACAAAAAGAAGGCGAAAATTGGTCACAAATAAGGTGCCCGCCTCATCAGTATTTACAAGAACAACACCCTGGCCCTGGGATCAGATTTCCAAACAAAAATGAGGCAACAAATAACACTCAGAAGAAAGACTAAAAGAAATCTTGATCTATATTACTTAATTATTATCCACAAAATTATAAATTAGGACCTAGAAAATGGAAATGCCATGATATGATTATTTCATTTATGTAATAGAGAAACTGTCATAAGTCAAATCCATCAGTAATAAATTTTACCAACTTAAACACAATGTCAGGGATTATCCACACATTAAATTTATGGTTCTTTATTTTTTTGAAATGTAAAAGGAAAATTATGTTAAAGAAAAGAAAAGAATGTTTGACAAAAAAAATATTAAAGCTAAGTTTAGGCATGTAACAAACTCTATCAAAGGGAGAAAATGAAATTTGTAAAATTGCAAATATAAGAAAAACAAATAGCAAATATTTAAATTGTGTTACATGCATCAAAGAGGAAAATCGAAGTCTTGATAAAATATGAGAAAATCAATTAAAGATGGAAAAACTATTTTGAAAATTTACTAAAATAAAAGGCTGTTAATGGGGGAGGAATGAGTGTCTTATGAAGTCAATCGGTACTTTCAAAAATTAGAGTTTCCAAAGTAAATGAGGCCGAAAGGCATTAAGATATAATAGAAAGCAAATAGAATTATAGAAGTTTGGTAAGGTCTAGAAAAGAACCTATTATGGCTAAGTAAACTATTTAATAAGATAACGAAAACAAAGAAGATGCAAGAGGAATGGAGAAAGAGCACTAATGGTGCTTTTTAAAAACAACACATTTGTATTATATATCAGCCTAAACAGGGTAGCATATACAGGTGTGTTCTCATGTACAACAAGGTACTATACAAAACCTATAAGCTACAGGGAACACCTCCAAGTAGAAAAGGAAGCAACAAAAAGCAACCATGTTTCAACTCTTCAATTCTATTCAAGCAAGAAACAACAGGCTTGTGTCAAAAAAAAAAACTCTAGTAAGAGATATCTTTGAAAGTGTTCTGCTGTTGTCCATGAATGAACTAGAGCTATGGTCCAAAAGATAGATAAAGGGATGATACTCCATAGCACTAGGTCTCTCTTTTTTAGCCTTCTATCTTCCATCCCTGCATCAGCTCCACCATTGATTTAGGGCGGCACCAATTAAAGTTCACCAGATTGCAGAAGCAAAGACAGAAGAGCTAAGTAGGTAATGAATAAAAACATAGTTTGAAGTTTCCATATCCTATGAGTAAAGTACACAACCTGGTTCAGGGAGCACCATACCTCTATTAATGAAGTTGCCCTTTGTAAGGCATTTGCCTAGTGATGATGGCCACCCACACTATAAAAGTAACCTTCAATAAAACTGGATGTTTTCAAATCTCTTCATGTGGAAAGTTGTCTGTTTTATCACTATTTAGCTTATTCAAAAAGGACGTGACAGAAAATGCTTTTTGATTTATCCCATATTCAGACTCTGGTATCAGGTATGCTCCACTCCAAATGATACACCTCTAATAATTGAATCAGGTTTGATAAGTCCTTCACTTCCCATTCATTTAAATTCCTTATAAAGCAAGATTTCCATATAATCCTACTAGCCATGATTTATAGGTCATCCACCAATGTATAATTATTGCAAGCAACTAAGAACAGTGAAGGAAATAGTTCCATTAAAGGTCTCCCATCCCACATGGATCGTGCCAAAACCACACCCTAATTCCAAAGCCCACTTTACATTTGATTCCTCTAATAAAAAAAGGGTAGAACTTTCTGGATGCCTTCAACAAAGAACACCCAAATGAGATTGATGAAATCCCAGGGTCACAATTAATATTTCTGGTACCAAATTCCTCAGCAATCACTCTTCTCCATAGAGCTTCATGCTGAGTACATAAGTGTCAAAACCAACTACCTATTAAAAATATATTAGCCACTCATAATCTTCTGGTTCATAAACCCCCATTTAATGTTGGTAAACACAATCTATCCCAATCCACTAAATGTATTTTCTTGCTTTACCCCAGCCATGCCATAGAAAGTCTCTTTTATTCCTATCCTAGCTAGTATAGAGGCAAAATTGGATGATGATGTTGATGAGTGATATTGATTGGCTGTAAAAGCACACAATCCTCTAAACTGATCTCAGAGATAATTTTTTCTTCTGCTTTGAGCGGTTAGTAATCTCTACCTTCTTCAAGCGCAATGACAAACTTCCTTATTTTTAATAGACCTGTCCAACCAATCCCTCAGTTCAAAAGTAATCCTTTAAAAAAGAGTTAGATAAAATGTAAGTTGATAAAAGGATAGATGAAAGCATGGTTCTCATAAAACTACATAACAGCCCCATGAATCATCTTTCCTCCTCGTCTATTGCTATATAGAAAGTTAGAGTTCTCAAAGATGCATCTATCCCGTTCACAGCAGCGGCATATCTCTGTTTGCAGGAGGGCTTACTAGAGTAGAGACCCATAAAATACGGAGCTCGAAAGTCCATTTAAGCAATTCTAACTGCAGGCAACCGAATCATACACATAACCCCTTCACGATCATCTCATCATAGGCATCCCCCCACCCCCAATAATTCCTTTGTGTTTATCCACCATGGACTAGTGACGCCCAAACCGAGAAGCAGAGGGGGAGAAGAAAACAACGATAACAGAAATTAAGGAATCAAATGCGTAAACTATGAACATTCAATCGTCCGCAATTACAAAAGCTACAAGATTCAAAAAACAGGAGTTTCCAGTTTACGATAAAAAATAAATCTAGAAAGCAAATAATTTAGCCTTCTTTAGCGGCTCGTGAACATACAATCGCTGCAATTTCCTCCGCTTCCAACAGGAACTCCTTGATACCATATGGCACGGACCTCGAAACCGGCTGCAAATTGAAATACCAAGAATGCAACCAAAAAAACGAAGTTACAAGGCACGTCACAGAGGGATGTGATCAAAATTAACTGCCGATTCTTCTGAAAACCCTAGAAATACGGCACCTCGATCTTAGTCCATTCGAGGACGTCCCAATTACCAGCACCCTCCATCTTCTCCGACTCGGATAATTGATCAACGAAGCCCCGCAGGGAGGCAGATCGAGAACGAGAAGGTTGTGGCCTTGGCGCGGCCATTCTTCGACGAGACAGGGCTGTCTGCTAATTGATCCGGAGACTCTGCGAGACGGACAATCAGGTAAACATGAGTCGCTCTGCCCACATCAGCTCCGTTGCCCTCCTGCCGTTCAAAATAACCTCCGCCCCTTCGCCGCTCCCACGTGATCCCGCCCACCGACTGGCCCGATCCGATATAAGAAAGGAATTGGCGTCGGAGCCTCGTAGATCAGATCTGCTAGCATCTGATCTAAACATTCTCATACTAATAAAGTGGCATCCGTCAGATTGGAATATGTCCAACTGTGGATACCATCTATAGATGGAACAGGGTTCATGGAATCATGACCTTGTCGAAATGAGAAACGTTCAACTATCAGGAGGATTGGAGGTTCCACTTCAACGACCTAACACAAACCACACATGTGATTTCCCGCCAACTAGCAGGGGGAAACAAAAAGCTTCTTTGTAGCCTATCATCACCATCTTGCTTATCTGGGAAATGAAAGTGGGCCCGGTGGGCCCGATGGTCCTCCGATCCTTCCACGAAGAAGCAGCCAAAGTGACCTCTTGTTTTTTGCGTGCCACTATTTCCAATTCCACCGTTGGCTCTGAGCAATGATTCGTTTTGATCTACCCACGCGGTAAAAGTATCCCTGAAACCAAGATCAACCCTTATAGAAATTTTGACGTGAAAGTTATTACCAAACTTCACTAACTCTCCATTATTTGTCGCTTATTTTCTGTCAAAACCACATGATATGTTTTTTAGGTTTTCGGTTTCCCTTCATAAATTTAAGGGTCCGTTTGATCTGCGATCAGAATCGCGTATTTCCCATGTTTATTTGGTTCAGCGAGAGGAATTTGAATCAAATTCATAACATATGCACAACTAGGGTTTTGGTTGGGGGGTTGAAGTATACACAGACCTATTCACAGGCCGGACCAAACGAGGTTTTGGTTAATCTTTGCACAAATCACATTCAATCCCGCGCTTGACCTTCATATTAACAAAACACATTCTTCCGACATGATAATATTTTATCTTTACTATAATCATTGCCAATATTGAATATTCTTTCTCCTATCAAAGGCCGTTACAAGCATATGGTGATAAGAAATTTAAGAAAATGAACTCCTCAATCCTTATAGTGGGCTATCCATATAGCTACTCCAAAGTCACTTTAAGGCATTGCCTTTATTCCGTTTGTCCATGAATAATGATACAACCATATGGAATCGGTCCATGGCCGATTCTAACAAACAAATTAATATGCGTAAATTATAAGGACCCTATGTGTTTATGATAAAGACCCTATTTTAGTGATGTGGTGAACAATAATTAGAGAATCATGTAATACCTCAGATGTTCAACGTCTGATGTCATCCTTTGGACAATGATGTTGCGCTTTCTATCACAACATTAAAGTTGTCCTTGCGGATGCACTAGAGAAATTTGGCAGCATTCTAGGCTTCCAATGGCCCATTATAGCTGACAATGAAGAAATGAATAATCCTGCAAAAGCACGGATATTCTCCATCTACGATCATTCTTCGTCCAACCAAATCGTGTTTTTGATCAGTAATCACAATATTAATATGGTACTTGCGGTTGCACTAGTGCAATTTGATAGCATTTCAAGCCTCTAATGGCTAGTAACAGAGAATCCTACGAAACCACTGGTATTTACCATTTGGGTCATCCTCCGTACAATAAAGTCATTGTTTTATCAAAAAGTCAATATTGTTTATGGGGATACATTGGTGTAGTTTATGTGCATTCCAATCATTCTATGCTCTTTTGTAGTGAATAACAAAAAATCCTGCAAAATCATGGACCTTTACCATCCAAGATTGTCCTATGTACAATTGTGTCGCACCTTCTAATGGAAAATCAACGCAATCTTGCAATTTGGCTACTCATATGCCCCGCTGTGGCAAATAATAGAGAATCCTAAGATACCATAGATGGTACCTCCTTGATGTAACACTGTTGTACCTTTTGCTATAAGTTTAGAACAATCATTTGCAAATGCATTAATACAATACTGCAACATTCTAGGCCGACTTATGGATAATAACGGAGAATCCTACAAAACCAAGGATGTTCACCGTTCGGTATCGTCCTTCATACAACTAGGTCGTGCCTTCCACCATAAGGTCAATCTATCATTGCTAATGCACTGGTGCAATTTGATGGCATTCCAATCCTCCTATGATCTATTATGGCGAATTACAAGAATCCTATGAAACCATTGATATTCACCATATGAGATTGTCCTACATACAATTGGATCGTGCCTTCTAACGAAAGGTCGATATAGTCCTTCTATATGCATTGGTGCAATTTTGTGACACTTTGGTGCTCATATGCCCCACATTGGCCAATAACAGAAAATCATAAGATACCTCTGAATGTTTATTGTCCAGTACCATCCTTGGGGCAACCTTGTAGTGCCTTTCTGTTAGGATATTTGGTGACTAAAGTCAATTTGACTTAGTCCATCTTAATTGTTACTTCCATTAATAATTTCCTGGTTTGAAGGATTTTATCTTATCTTAGATTCCTGTAACAGATTGACCACGTCTTTAGGCTCTGTTTTCGCAATTCTGTTTTTGTAAGGCTTGTATAAAGTCACAGTATCTTTCATTCAATAAATGTGCTTTTGAGCTTCCAGTTATCTGTATTTTCTGTTTAAAGCTTGAAAGTACAACAATCTGGTATCAGAGCCAGGTTGAGAGAAGTTAGGAACTGTAGTATCCTAACAAGAGAGAAGAGTGAGACACTTGGTGAGAACAAGTGGAACACCTTGCGATGGCAACAGATAAATACGTCCAATCTGCTATTCCTCAGTTTGATGGTCACTACGACCATTGGGTTATGCGCATGGAGAATCTTCTCCGATCCAAACAGTATTGGCACTTGGTAGAATCAAGAATTCCTACAATAGAAGATGGAGTTGTGCAAACAGAGGCACAAAAAGAAACAATGGAGACACTGCGACTCACGGACCTAAAGGTGAAAATTTATCTTTTCCAGGCTATTGATCGCACTATCATGGAAACAATCCTTGACAAAGGGAGTTCAAAGAGCATATGGGACTCTATGAAACAAAAATACCAGGGGTCAACACGAGTCAAGAGAGCTCAATTGCAAGCTTTGAGAAAAGAATTTGAGGTGTTGCAGATGAAAGAAGGGGAAACGGTGGACGAATACTTTGCTGGAACACTAACTACTATTAATAAGATGAAAGTTCATGGAGAAAAGATGGAGCAGATCATAATCATTGAGAAGATTTTGAGATCGATGACTCCCTGATTTGATTATGTGGTATGTTCGATAAAGGAGTCTAATGATTTGACAAACTTACCATAGATGAGCTTCAAAGTGGCTTAGTTGTTCATGAACAAAGAATGAACAGTCATAATAGAGGTGATGAACAAGCTTTGAATGTCTCGTATGAAGGAGGAAGAGGCAGAGGCAGAGGTGGTCGAAGTGCATCTCGAGGTCGTGGAAGAGGTCGAGGCAGACAAGGATTTAACAAAACTTTTGTGGAGTGCTACAAGTACCACAACCTAGGACACTTCCAATACGAATGTCATAATTGGGAAAAATGAGCTTATTATGCCGAGTTAGATAAAGAAATGTTGTTGATGGCTCAAATAGATCTTCACAACTCTAAGACAGGAACAATGTGGTTCTTGGACTCCGGTTGCAGCAACCATATGACTGGAGATAGGCAGTGGTTTATCCATCTAGATGAGTCTTTTAGGCAGGTTGTGAAACTCGACAATAACACCAAAATGGCAGTAATGGGGAAGGGAAGCATCAAGCTACGAGTCAATGGCACAAGTCAATTAATTACTGAAGTATTTTATTGTCTTGAGCTTAAAAATAATCTTCTTAGTATTGGTCAGCTACAGGAATGCAATCTAGCTATTCTAATACAGCATGGAGAATGCAAGATTTATCATCATGTACGAGGGTTGATTATGCAGACTCAAACGTCTGTTAATCGGATGTTTATTCTTCTTACTGAAATTGGAACACAAGTAGACCAAGCCCAAGTTCCTGTCCCTGCATGCTTTAAGATCACATCCAAAGATCAAACTGACTTGTGGCACCATAGATTTGGACACTTAAATTTCAAGGGCTTAAGAACCCTATCCTACAAGCAGATGGTGACGGGCATGCCTCCTCTCAATAGTTCATCTGCAGTATGCACAATATGTATGATAGGCAAGCAACATCGAGAAACCATTCCTACAAGGAGTTTGTGGAGAGCTACAAAGAAGCTGCAACTCGTACATGCCGATATCTGTGGTCCCATCACACCTGAATCAAACAGCCATAAAAGGTACATACTCACATTTATTGATGATTATAGTAGAAAGCTATGGACTTATTTTTTGAATCTCAAGTCAGAAGCATTTATTGTATTCAAAAAATTCAAGAGTCTAGTAGAAAAAAAAACTGGAAATGTTATATGTTTTCTTCAAACTGACCAAGTGGAGAGTTCACCTCACTTGAATTCAATGAGTATTGCAGCTCAAATGGTATTGCTAGACAACTCATCGTAGCCTACACCCCACAACAAAATGGGGCATGGTACGATGCATGTTGACGGAGAAGCTCGTCCCTAAAGAATTATGGCCAGAAGTTGTCAATTGGGCTGTTCACTTGCTCAACTGATATCCTACTCTTGTTGTAAAAGATAAGACACCAGAGGAAGCATGGTCTGGCTCCAAACCTTCAGTGGCGCACTTTAAGGTGTTTGGATGCATTGGACATGTGCATATCCCCGACAACAATAGACAGAAGCTTGATGATAAAAGTCTCCAGCGTGTCTTCTTAGGCTTAAGCCAGGAATCTAAAGCCTATAGGATGTATGATCCTGTGTCAAATAAGATAATTATAAGCAGAGATGTGGTGTTTGAAGATGACAAGAAGTGGGAACGGAGTAAAACAACTAAAGGAGCTAGTTGTGTGGATCTTGAATGGGGAGATGAAGATGGGTCACAAGAGCGTGATGCAGAACACGTACATGAAGAAGAAGAGCAGGTTGTTGATGGTGCTATTGGGTCTGGTTCGTCATCAAATGAAGAATCTGAAAACAACCCTTAAATTCCAGTTCAAGGGAGGGTTAGAAGGGCACCAACGTGGATGGAAGATTATGTAAGTGGTGAGGGATTATCTGAAGAAGAAGAAAATAATTCCATGATGCTTACTGCCTCTAGTGATCATGTGTCTTCGAAGATGCTGTCAACAGCCAGAAGTGGAGAGAGGCAATGGACTTTGAAATCAAAGCCATTGAGAAGAATGGAACTTGGGAATTGACCACACTTCCAGTTGGAGCAAAAAAAATAGGAGTAAAATGGGTATTTAAGACCAAGCTAAATGAGAATGGGGAAGTAACAAATACAAAGCAAGGCTCATGGCCAAGGGATACTCGCAGTAGTTTGGGATCGACTACTTCGAAGTTTTTGCACTTGTAGCTCGCTGGGATACCATTCGAATGATTCTAGACCTTGCTGCTTGCAGAGGTTGGAATGTGTACCAGCTCGATGTGAAGAGCACTTTCTTGCATGGGGACTTGAATGAAGCAGTATTTATTGGGCAACCTCAAGGCTATGAAGTAAAGGGAGAAGAAGACAAGGTTTATAGACTCAAGAAGGCCCTGTATGGACTCAAACAAACTCCTCGAGCTTGGTACAACAAAATTGAGCCATATTTCATGAAAGAAGGTTTCGAAAGGTGCCCAAATGAACATACCTTATTTACAAAGGCAAAAGGAGGGAAACTGCTTATAGTAAGTGTGTATGTTGATGATCTTATCTTCACAAGGAATGATGAAATAATGTTTGAAAAGTTCAAGAATTCTATGAAACAAGAGTTCGACATGCCTGATCTTGGAAAAATGAAATACTTTCTCGGTGTGGAGGTGGTGCAAGACAGCAAAGGAATTTTTATCAACCAAAAGAAATATGCTAATGAAGTGCTCAAAAGATTTGGCATGGAAAATAGTAATCCAGTAAAAAACCCAATTGTTCCAGGTTTTAAACTTGTAAAGGATGAAGGTGGCGTTGGTGTTGATGCAACTGCTTACAAACAAATGGTGGAGAGTCTCATGTATATGACTACCACTAGACCCAACTTAGCTTATGTAGTGAGCTTAATCAGTAGATTTATGGAGAGGCCGACTGAGTTGCATCAACAAGCTGTGAAGAGGGTTCTGCGTTACTTAAAGGGAACTACTGAGTTGGGAATTTTCTACAAAAGAGGTGGAGAAAAGAAGCTGGTGGCCTACTCAGATAGCGATTATGCTGGAGATGTTGAAGACCGAAAGAGTACATTAGGGTATGTGTTCTTGCTCAGTTCAGGTGCAGTAGCATGGTCCTCAAAGAAACAACCAGTGATCACTCTCCCCACCACTGAAGCTAAGTTCATAGCAGCTGCTTCTTGCGCATGCCAAAGTGTGTGGATGCGTAGGATTCTTGAAAAACTTGGCCATAAACAAACTAAGTGCACTGATGTTTTATGTAACAATAGCTCTGCGATTAAATTATCAAAGAATCCGGTTATGCATGGTAGGAGAAAACACATTGATGTTAGATTTCTTCGAGATTTAACAAAGGATGGGGTTGTTAAGTTGGAGCATTGTGGTTCGAAGGATCAGTTGGCAGATATTATGACAGCCTTTGAGTCACGAGGTGTTCATAAGATTGAGAGAGTTGCTTGGAGTATGCTTGGCACCAAAGGTAAACTGACTGCAAATTGCAGGTCAGTTTAAGGGAGGGTTTGTTAGGATATTTGGTGACTAAAGTCAATTTGACTTAATCCATCTTATTTGTTACTTCTGTTAATAATTTCCTGGTTTGAAGGATTTTATCTTAGCTTAGATTCCTGTAACAAATTGACCACGTCTTTAGGCTATGTTTTTGCAATTCTGTTTTTGTAAGGCTTGTATAAAGTCACAATATCTTCCATTCAATAAATGTCCTTTTGAGCTTCCAGTTATCTGTATTTTCTATTTAAAGCTTGAGAGTACAACACTTTCTACCCTAAGGTCAATACAATCCATGTAGATGCACTAATGCAATTGGGTGACATTCTAGTCCTCATCTGCCTAGGTATGGTGAATAATAGAGAATCATAAGTTCAACGTCTGATGTTGTCCTTTGGGCAACGATGTTGTGCCTTCTACCATACAATCACCGTATGTAGGGTCATATTGAAAATGACTAGTAATTAAGGTGCGTTTTGGTTGTGTTCTTTTGCACCCGGTTCAATTTTGCATCTATTTGTTTGTAACCATGATTTACAATTATACTTGATATCCTTGGTAGCATAAATTTTGTGTCCAAAAAATTGATGCAAAAATTGTATTGCCTTCCTCCTACCTCAAGGCCTAGTTTGGAAGGAGTACAAATGCAAATATGTAGAGTGCAAAACCTTATATTTTGTATTGTTTTGTATGTATTTGCATTATACATATTTGCATTTATACTCCTTCCAAACTGAGCCCAAATCTCTCTCATAAAGTGGGGGGGCCATGTTATCTTGTTTCTTACATTACTTTAAAACAAATAACTCTCATTATACCTCCATTCTCTTGCATAAAATGTGGGGCCATACCATTTTGGTTTATATTTTACTTTGGGCAAAATTCTTAAATTACCCTTATGGTTTAGCTAATTAACTACCTGTACCCTTACTATTTAACTATTGTCTTAAATCACCCTGACAATTGCCATTCCTGTTAAATTGTAATGGAAATGATGAAATTTCCTTTTTGCCCTTAAGTTATTTTTTGATTCTCCTTCGATCCCATATTTTCTCTCCCCTCATTCTCTCTCTATCCATTATTGCATTGCCACTAGTCAATCTTTCTCTAGGGTAATCTTTGACATCTTTTGCTTTTGTTTCTTCATGGTCTGGACTAGCTCAGTATAGCTGCATAACCAAAGATTCTTTCCCTAGAACAAAGAAACCCTTCCCGGGTCACTTCTAAACTTCTAGGGTTGGGGAGCTTTTTGGGGGTCTCGATGGAGGGAATGGAAGCGAAGACAGTGAAGTTCTTGGAAGAGATAGAAAAAATAATTCTATTGGAAAGGGGTAAGATGGGGACTAAAAGAGGGGGAACAAACTCCAAGAGGAGCAGAGAAATGATGCGTCTCTCTTGGGGCTTGAATGAGAAGGCTAGGAGCAGTGTTGGGGTGGTAAGGGGGTCGAAGAAAAACTGAAAGGGTGGGGGGAGTGAGTTATAGGAGTGGGAGGTGTTGGCTCTTCTTTTGTCATATCAATGAATATTAAAATTCTTTCTTGGAATTTTTGAGGGCTGGGGTCTAGGAGAAGAAGAATGGTGGTTTGTGATTCCTTAAAGGCTTCAAATTCAGGAATTGTATTGATTCAAGAAACCAAATTGGAAAAAATTGGTGCTGGTATTATTCAGAGTATTTGGGGAGATGGTCATGTAAGATGGAGGACAAAGGCAGCCAATGGGAGTGCGGGAGGCTTGCTATATCTTTGGGACCCCCTAGTTTGTAGTTTGATTTCTTACAGAAGTGGGAATTTCTCGATCTCTCTTGTCTTGAAGCTGTAGGATGGTAATATCGTTCAAGTCACAAATGTGTATGGTCCAACAGTTTCTAATCTTAGGAGGAGTTTATGAGAGGAACTGGCTGATATGAGGGGGACTTTGACTCATCCTTGGGTTATTGGGGGTGATTTTAATGTCACCTTATCAGTGGAAGAGAAGAATACAAGAAGTGGCAGAACGGTGTCGATGAGGCAGTTTGCAGATTTCATTCATAACATGGATCTAATGGACATTCCCATTCAAGGTAACAAGTTCACTTGGACAAATAACCAGGATACCCCACCCTGGTCAAATTGGATAGATTTCTTGTTTCCTCAAATTGGGAGGACATCTTTCTGGACTTTAGGCAGATATCCTTACCTAGACCTGTCTCAGACCATAGTCCTATTCAGCTTATTTGTGGGGAGAGGGAGAAGGTCAAAGCTCCCTTTAAATTTGAAAACTCCTGGTATGAGGAGGAAACTCTCAGACCATTGATGAAGAAAGTGTGGAAAGAACTTTAAGTGGAGGGATCCAGTTCCTTTGTTCTGCAAAAAAAAAAATGATGGCTATTAAAAAAAGAATTAAAATCTGGAACTTGGAGAATAAGTTAAAGTTGGGGACTTAAAGAAAAGCTTTATTGGGTATTATTGAAGAGATTGAAAAAGCAGAAGAAATGGGTCATATTTCTGAAGAGTTAAGGCTAAAAAGACTTCAAGCAAAATACAACATTGAAAAATTGGCAGTGAAAGATGAATTGAAATGGAGACAACGGGCTAAAGTTAAATGGCTAAAGGTAGGTGACAAAAATACACATTTCTTTCACAAAGTGGCTAATGATAGAGCTAGAGTTTTGGCTATTAAGAAGTTGACATGGAATGAAAGATGTGTTGAATCTGATTCAGAGATTAAAGCAGTTGCAACCTCTCTATAAAGATCTTTACAAGGAAAAATGGAAGCTGAGGCCATTTCCCTCCAATCTCTCCTTTAGGCAATTGAGTGAGACCAAGAAAACTTGGCTTGAAAGGCCTTTTATAGAAGAGGAAGTCTGTGTAGCAATTAAGAAGATTGAAGGTGATAAATCCCCTGCGCCGGATGGTTTTACCAATCTGTTCTATCTGAAGTGTTGGGACTTCATGAAAGAAGATGTGATGAAGGTGTTCTATGAGTTTCATGCAAATGTGTCCCTACAAATAAGTCTAAATGCCACTTTTATCTCCCTTATTCCAAAAATTGAGGGGCTATGAATATTAAGGAGTTTAGGCTGATTAGCTTATTTCACAGTTTCTATAAAATTTTGGCAAAAGTCTTGGCATAAAGAATGAAAGTGGTGATAGGTATTGTTATTTCAAATAATCATAGTGCATTTATTCCAGGCAATCAAATGGTAGACTCAATTTTAATTGCTAATGAGTTAATTTACTCAAGGAGAAGACAGGGTATTCCCAGGTTTGTTTGTAAGCTTGACATTGAGAAGGCTTATGACTATGTCAACTGGAATTGCTTGGATAGGGTGTTGGACTGTATGAATTTTGGCCATAAATGGAGAAGTTGGGTTAATGTTTGTACTAAGACCTCTAAAATTTCAATCCTAATTAATGTGCAATCCATGGGTTTCTTTGGTAGTTCTAGGGGGTTGAGACAGGGAGATCCTCTGTCACCCTTGTTGTTCATCTGTGTTATGGAAATCCTCAATCTTTTTAGTAAGAAGGCTACAGAATTGGAATTATGGAATGCGTTTGCTATCTCTCCAGGTAAAGAGAAAGTTAATATTCTTCAGTTTGCTGATGATACCCTCTACTTTGTGGATGCATCTCTGCCTCAGTTGGAAACAATTTTTGGAATTCTGAGCTGGTTTAATGTGGTTATGGGTCTCTAAGTCAATCTAAGCAAAAGTAAGATCATCCCAGTGGATCAAGTTGTAAATTTGGAGGATTGTGCATAGATAATGGCCTGCCATATGGAGCTCCTTCTGGTTAAGTATTTAGGCCTGCCTCTTGGGGCTAAATGTTCATCTTCTTCAATCTGGTGCCCAATCATTGAGAGAATGGAGAAGAGGTTGGCTCTTTGGAAGGATAAATATTTATCTTTTGGTGGTAGGGTTACATTGATTAAGAGCTCCCTGTCCAACCTCCCAACACTTTTTTTTTCTCTCTTTCCAATTCCAAATAAAATTGCAAAGAGGTTGGAACATCTTCAAAGGAACTTCTTATGGAGGGGTTGGGAGGATGGGAAGAAAATTCACATTGTTAAGTGGGAACAAGTGTGTAAGCCTAAGGAGAAGGGTGGTTTGGGAGTTAGGAAAGCGAAAGATTTCAATGCTGCTCTTCTTAGCAAATGGATAAGGAGATTTTCTTATGAGAGAAATGCTTGGTGGAGGTGCCTCATTGTGGCTAAGTATGGTGTGGATAGGGGAAATTGGAAAACACTTGATCCCCTTTCATTTGGGGGTACCTCTCTTTGGGCTGGTATTTCTAAGGTCAATACTGTTTTCATGAACATGGCAAGTTTAAAGTTGGAAAAGATGATAGAATTAAGTTTTGGAAGGATTTTTGGTGTGAGGAAGGCCCCTTGGCTGATGCTTTTCCCCGACTGCTCCAAATTGTAGTGAATCAAGATTCTTCAGTTGCTGATAACATTAGTACCTTTGGGGGTTCCTTTACTTGGACTCCCCTATGTAGGAGGAATTTGCTAGGCTAGGAAGTGGAGGAGTATGTAGGTCTGTTGGGGCATATTCAAAATCAAAGAATTGATATGAGTATGGAAGATGAATGGACTTGGAAGTGGAATGCAGATGATAGATTCACAGTTAAATCCCTTTTCCTTCAGATGTGCAGCTCAGGACAGGAGAACTTCCCAGATGGGAAGATTTGGAACCCCGCCTGTCCCTCTAAGGTTAACTTCCTGGTTTGGACAATGGTTTTGAATAAATGTTTAACTAGGGTCAACTTGGAGAGAAGGGGTGTTCAGATTCCTTGATCCTTCATGTGTTTTATGCGGCATGGGTGTTGAATCTATAGATCATTTGGGCATTCACTATCCAATTTCCTCTTCAATCTGGGGGCATTTCTTCAAGAAACTAGAGGTGTGTTGGGCTATGCCTAAGTCTGTGAAGGAGCTATTTATGAGTAGGAGATTGGAGGGTCTTAGCAAGAAAGGCAGGCTTGTTTGGAATACTATTCTGCAGGCTGTTCTTTGGTCCATTTGGATGGAAAGAAATATAATTTTTTGTAATCAATCGAAAAGTAGAGATGAGATTGTGCAGAAAGTGGTGGGGAAGATTTGCTCCTAGGTGTCGGTGAATGAGGAGTTTAAAAGTCATAATGTTTTTCTCCTTCTTTGTACTAAATCATGGATGTTCTTGTAATTTGTTTTGGGCCCAGGAAGACCTAGTTGGCCTGAGTCTTGTTGTAATTTGCTTTCTCATTGAATAAAATTACTTTACCTTTTTCCAAAAAAAAAACAAAACAATGAAACCCATATGTTATCATCGCTTGGAAGACAATCTTCCATCTACTTGCTCACTCTGGACGACTTCCAATGCACACAATGCAAGAAAGGGAGGAGCTTCAGATCAGTGAACATGGATGTAAGCATTGGAAAACAGCTCACTTAGGTTGGATTTGGAGTCACCACCCATCAGTTATGGAAAATGGAGGTGATAGGATCACCAGGATCAACATCAAAAAGCATGTTCGATTTAATAGTGACTCCAAAACCTAAGGCACCGACTAATTAGTCCACATAAGACTTGGATGGGAGAGGGAAGGGATTAAACACCCCTCTCCCAGGTCTAATATGTGGGGCTCACATGATGGTCCAAATAAGCATGATTATTATTATTATTATTATTAGGGAAATTTCCCGATGAGTACCCAAACTTTCAAAATGTGATAATCTAGTACCTGTCGTTAACCAGTCTGTTAATCATCAATTAAGTGACATTTGAAAAGTCAAAAATGCCCTTCGAATGGCATCTAATTCTCTTTATCAACCATCCAAATGTTGACAAAAAACTAAAGAGTCCCAAATCATAGCCTTTCTATTCAAAAAGAGTTAGTGACTGTTTAGAAGAATCTATAATTTGGGATTGTTCATTTTATTGTCAATGTTTGGATGGTTGATAAAGATAATTAGATGGCTTTTTAGGACTTTTTTTACTTTTCAAATGTCACTTAAAGGTTGATTAAAGGATTGCTTAACAGCAGGTACTGGATTGTCATATTTTTAAAGTTCGGATACTGAATTGTCGCATTTTAAAGTTTGGGGACCAAATTATCACTCGAGCCAAAGTACAGGGTATCGATCGGGAATTTTTCCCTTATTATTATTGTTGTTGTTGTATAAGAGGCTACTGACACTACTAAACATTATTTTTAGTTTAAATGAACAACAAAATGGCTGATATTAATCAACAAACAGTAATGAAAGGATATGTGAGATTTTTAAACTCAAATTCAACTATCTCAAGAAAATTACAAACATTGAATGAAACTAGGCAGAATACATAGCACAAATCAGGAAAATTAGGCACACTACATCATCACCCCTTGATTCACACAATAGAAATTAACATTGAAAACAAGAAATTCAACAAACTAAAGAATGAGATCAAGTTCCAATCGACACCTAAGTAATACCATTCACAACTAACACCTAAGAGAATTGACATTTAACATCAATCTAATCTTCATACAAACTAAAGGAAGTCTAGCATCAAAGTAAACAAAAGGTATCTGGTACGCAATGTGGCCTAAAGATTGGATGTTTATTGCAACCAAGACTAAAAAGGATGGGGCGTATTTTCAAGCATCAATCAGGGGGATTTCTTGTTTCCACCGAGCTCTGAGGACTTGAAATCGACTAAACTTTGAGTTTTGAATTTGGGCATTAGATTTGTTTATGTGATTATGGTGGTGAGAAATGCAACAAACTCGGCCCCTGTTGTTTAATGGAGGACAAGGCACCAAACAATGGACAAGGGGTGCGTCGAATTCGATCTGGGTTCGGTTTCCCAACAAGAAGTTGGCTTAGATTTTGGCTTGTGTTCGATCGATGTAGGGGAGACTTCGGTTGAGATATGGTGACGATTGGCTCTATTCCATTGGTGCAAAGACAATGAAGCTCAGGTAAGCTGATGAACAACCTAAGATGTCGAGGGCTATACAATAATGGAAGAAAAAATGATAGAGAGAGAGAGAGTGAGAGTTTGGGCGCCAAAAAATAGTGAGGAAGAAGGAAAGAGAGAGAGAGAAGAGGGATCGGATGGTGCCGAAATGATGTATTAGCCCGAATAGGAAAGTTAGGTCTTCCATATATTAGGGTGTAATGGCATTTTTGTAATTTTGGATATTTTAAGGGGCAATTTTGTAAATTGAGAACGAGGTGTTTTTGGTTCAACTGAGTCAGGGAGTTGGATTGGGATTGTAATCAATGGTGGGTATTGTGGGTCAATAATCAAAGGGATGTGGGTCTAAGCGCAGAGAGGAGTTTTGCATATACGAGCTAATAGGATTTGTGGAAATTGAATCTTTTTGAATGAATGGTCAAACATGGGTATTTTGGATTGAAATTTGGTATGATGGGGTTTTTGGACATTCTGAGTTGATTGGTGGGGTCTAATTGGCCCAAATGGGTTTAGATCAGACAAATACGGAAATGGTTTGATTCAACCAATTTAGAGCCTCATAATAGAATCTTGGTGCGATTAAGGGAAAACAAAGGTACTTTGGGCTAAAATTTTACAGGTAGGTATTTTAGAGTATCTAGGATCTTGTGGTAGTTTTTGATTGGTGTAGGGGTCAAGATCTTAAGAATTTAGGCCAGTGGGATGATCTGTAAGGGTAAATGGGGGAATCTGGGGTTAAAACTTTATGGGTAGGTGTTTTGGTGTATTCAGAGTTTAATGGTGTGGTCTAATCAGTTCAGATGTGTAGATCAAGGGAATCTGGGTTTTGAGTGTTTCAAGCTAACATGAGGGGTTGAAATGGAATCTTCGTTTGTGGAAGAATAAACGGAGGAATTTTGATTTGAGATTTGTCGGGTAGGTATTTTGGAAGGTCTTGAGTTTAATGGTGGTGTTTGATCTGAGGGTAAAAGTGTAGACGGGGGTTGATCGGGCACTCGGATTGGTATCTTATGGGTTTAATGATGGATTTATGAGCTTTTGGGGCTGAAAGTTAGGATTTTTGGGTTTTTAGGTGTTTCAGAGAGATTGAGAGGGTCTGATCAAGCGTGTAATCTAGGGGCTTATGTAGCATACTGAGCAAAAATAGGGTGTTGACAATGGATGAGTTCCTCAACAACATCTAGACTACAAAAGAGAACCAAGCTATTAGCTGCAACAATGAGAGGTTGCAATCCAATCTAGACGAAACCATAGCTAACAGGGCCAACTCCAGCCAACCCAACATACTGACAAGGTGTAATTGGGATAATGGGAAGCGGTGACCATTGTAGCCACTACTACCGCCATAACAACCACCACTGTTGCGGAATCCTCTTCCTCTAGACTACGCCTGGTTAACGATGACATTTCAGCCATCGAGAACTTGTCCGCTTATCCCTTCAATAGCATCCCTTTGGAACTGCTCTCCACCACCATCAAAGACCTTACACTACTAGAACTACCACTACAACCCTCGCTAAGGATGGCACTTTTAAACTGCCCCCACACAGATTAGCACCACCACACTTCCGTTCATAACTCTACAACTTTTAAACCACAAACAATCACATGGCGGAAATAATGTCTACTCACTCAATCATTAAAAATATCCAAATCTTCCCATTAACCAAGATTTTCCATAGCCTTAGGTCCCTTATTTTCCTTCCTCTAGGAAATCTCCCTCTCTCCACTACGTCTTATATTTCTCTCTTCTCCATACCAGCTCTTCCTTGAACAATACAACCATCCTCATCGGTGCCTCCACTTTCTACCACATCTCATACTCCCAATTCATCCACCACATTCAAAGAAGCTAATAATGTCTACCCAAGTATAATTGTTTGTCGTTGTGTGTAGAGAGAGAGAGAGGGGTTGAAGGAGAAAGGGGTGTCAGTGTTCGCCATTGTTCATCACAGAAAAGGGGATGGAAAGTAGAACATAGTAGAAGGTTAGGGGGATAGAAACATTGCACGGACGCTATTTGCTCATCCTTGATCATTTTCTCAAACCGAGCCCTAACCAAAAAAGCTAAAGTGCTCGAAAACGAGGGGTTATAAGACTCCTAAAGAAATGTATCTGGCTTTTCATTCTCCAGCTAGAAGGATGAGGGAAAAGGCGAAGAGGGTAGTATTGGGTTTAAAAAAATTTTGTGTCACGATGTATCACATGTGTACGGACGTTGATGGAACATAATGGACGCTATATGTAAGGGTAAAGCTAGTCAATTGTCATAAATAGTAGTGGTGGTGCAAGATAATAGTTAAACAGTAAAGGTATAGTTATTCAATTAGCTAAATAGTAGGGATAGTTTAAGAAATTTGCCATTTTACTTAAAAAAAAAAAACAAGGCAAAGTCAGTTCTTAACCAAAACTAATCCAAAATTTATGCTTAGCCTATTTGCACACCCATACATTAACATCAATGTAAATGAATTTTGAAAAAGTACAAACCAGCCTAATGCAGATTTCTGATTCCCACTGCAAAGTTATAAACATTTAGAAGGTCCAAAAACCACACTCTATTTACCCATACCCGTTCGTGAATTGGCATCAATTCCAAGCTGGCACCAACCCCAAATGTACTTTGAGCCTACAAATTCTGACCCTAGGGTTATCGCTCATTCTCCTAATTAATTTTGCATTGTAGCCAAATGAAATAACAAATAGGGTAAAATACAAAAACATCCTTTGAAGTTTCTAATAATAAAAAAAAACCCCTCTATAGTTTCATTTTAACAAATACCTCCCCTAAACTTTTGAGAAACTCAACAAAATCCACCCTTCCGTCACTGTCCCAGATAGAAAACGTTAGATTGATGCACCGGTTTTTTCCAAATACTAATTCTACCCTTTTATAAATTATTTTACATACAAAATTACTGAAATAATCCCATTTTAACTCAACAAAAACCTCTTTTAATAAAGTTTTTCAGTAATTTTACATACAAAATTACTGAAATATGTTTTCTTTTCGTTGAGTTAAAATGGGATTATTTCCAACATTTTTGAACCATCGTTGACCTAGACGGTTGAACCGTTAAGACTAGAAACCGTCCAAGCAACCGGTTTTGTTTTACCCCTGACCCGTTCTTGGGTCAAAAACCGTTGACTTCGTCTGAAAACCATTGACCCGTGCGATCGAACCATCGATTCGTTTGACCCAAGCAACGGTTCACAGTTTAAGAAATTGCAAAGAGGGGATAAACTCTAACTCTCTGAGTTTGTGATCTGATATCCAAAGAAGAAGAAGAAGAAGTTGGAGAGATATGAGATTTGAGAAAATATTGAAAAACCGATCTCATATCTAAGATCCAAGAACTCGTATCTCAGATCTTAGATCTATCAACCGCGTTGGTACTGCCATCGCCATCTCGTCATCCCCGTTGCCATTGCCATCTTATCATCGTCGTCGCTGTCGTCGGTGAGCTTCAAATGATTCTCCTCCTCTTCCTTCTTCCCTCTTTCCCTCTTTCTTTCCTTCCTCTTCTTTCTCCCCCTTTCCTTTTTTTTCTCCTTCCTTTCTTTCTTTCCTTCTTTTCTTCTTTCTCGACCGACAAAAACTCTCTTCTCCACCTCTCTTTTCTCATATATAAGTATATATAACTACTTGCTAGTTTGCCCTAATGCAAACCGTCCGAACCATTTGACCTAGACAGTTGAACCGTTGACCCGAAAACTGGTAGCTAGAGCGGTTCCACTTCCAAGTCAGTTTTTAAAACCTTGATCATTTCAGTAATTTTGTATGTAAAGAATTTATAAAAGGGTATAATTGGTATTTGGAAAAAAAATGGTGCATGAATCTAAGGTTTTCCGTCTAGGATAGTGACGTAAGGGAGGTTTTTGTTGGATTTCTCAAAAGTTCAGGGAAGGTATTTGTTAAAATAAACTATAGGGGAAATTTTTATGATTGTCAAAAACTTAACGGAAGGTTTTTGTATTTTACCCTAATAAATAATCAACAGCATAATAATCTACCTGATTTCTACTTCATCGATTAAGGTGGTATTTAATGTTGTGAATAGTTTGTTCTAGTCCATGCCATGCTCTTGTTGAAATTTCTTTTATGCATGAGAAATTTAATTAAAGAAAAAAAAAATTAATTACATCAAGTGGAGAAGTCCAAAGAAACTCTTGACATGAGTCCCTGAAATTTGATGCTAAAGTATGAGCAAGATTATTATAATAAAGAAAAAAGAAATATTTGAAAAGTCAAAAGAGGTATCTAAAATGTAAGACACAATCAGTTGAGTCGACCAGGAAAATGAATCAATCCTCCCTCTCAGCCCGCGGATGACACTTAGGTAAATAACGTGGATTGTCAAACATGAGAACACTGAGAGATGCTTAATTAGAGCCTAAAAGATAGCTAGAGCTTCCACAATCTTGACCTTAAAGAGAAAGGAAGGTGAGACGTTCGCCATGATGAATGACTTACCCTTTCTCATAGCCACCCAAGTTGCAGATCTAGTTATAGATGCATCAATAAAGATGTGTCATCACTATTACAGTGATGAAAGCCATCTCCATTAAAGCCTTGGTGGTGAGCCATCAATAAAGATGCATCAATCAGAGAAACTCTCGTTTAATATTTTACATGGTTTTTAAAAACGACCTAGAGATCGAAGCGGTTAGGGTCTGATAACCAGGTCTAACATTCTGATCATTCTGACAAAAAAATAAAAAAAAAGGTCAAAACCATCCAAACGGTTCGAACGATTCACAGCCCGGGTCAGTGGTTTGTGGACCAAAATCAACAGTTTTGGGTAAATTTTCAGTTTCGGGGAAAACCGAACTGGTCACTTGATTGGTTCCCGATTTTTTCGATCTGACCATCCGGTATGCTCTGGTTTTGAAAATCATGATATTTTGTTTTTCATTTAGTAGTTGCTCAAGATTGAACAAACACTTAAAAGGTGAAAAAAATAAGAAAATAAGAGAGAGTGTGAGAGAGAGAAGAGAGAGGGAGAGATAGAGAGAGAGAGGGGGAAAATTTTTGATAAAAGAGAGTTGGGTTGATGTTTTAAACAGCCACCCCCCTCTTAAATTTATATACATAGTATCATACTTGTAAAAGGACTGAATTGCTTACATGGCAAGATAAGATAATATAAGATAAAGTTGAAAAAAGACTAATCCTAATCTTTTCCTAATCTTATAAAAGACTATTTCTAATATAATCATAAAGAACTAATCCTAACCATAACTTATTGCTGACATACGAACAGTGGGAACAACCTTAGTGAGGTCCACATCAAGATCATCTAATGAAGGTGAAGGCTCCATGGTGGGATGCCTTTCATCTGTAGTATCTGTGGTACCTAGATTTGGTTCTATAGAAGGAACTGGGGCTACTGTGGTACTGGAATCTGGATCTGCATAGGAGGTTGGGACTGGCCTGCACTGTTGATGTCCAAAATCAACTTGTCTTCATCATCTGTGATAGACTTTCACATCCCTGCATCTCTGACAGTCCTCCCCATTGCACCCTATTCACTTAATGGGATAGGTAAAGGAACTTCTGACGAATTAATCCTAACATTACTACTCTCCCCCTGAGGAGAAACCCTTGGATAATAAGGTACATCTTCGAAAAAAGTGACACTCATTGAGACAAATGTTTTCCCAAAAGTAGGTTTATAACAACAATATCCCTTTTGAGTTTGTGCATAACCAAGGAAAATACATTTTGAGGCCTTAGGATCAAACTTGAAACGATGAGGGCCAAGAATTTGAACAAAGCATGCACAACCAAAGGTTTTAAGGGGATTGGTAAATAACTCTTTATTGGGATATAAGAGGGTAAATGGATGTTTCATGTAAAGAACCCGTGAAGGAATCCTATTGATGAGATACACTACTGTAAGAATAGCATCCCCTAGAAACGTAAAGGCACATTGGAGGTAAACATAATGCTTCTGGCTACTTCCAATATGTGTCTATTCTTTTTTTTCAACAACCCCATTTTGCTGTGGTGTATAAGGAAAAGTACTCTGATGAATAATCCCATTTTCAAGCAAATAGGAGGCTAATGAGTTTGGAAAATATTTTCACATTACCATATCTAAAAAGTATGATTTTGACCCAAATTTGGGTTAAAATCATCTAATGAAAGATCTGGGTTAATGTTGGAACCTCATCTCGAGAACGCATGAGATAAATCCACGAAAAACGAGTATAGTCAGTAGGAAATATCTATACCTCCCATGGCAGTGGTATGGTAAGGTCCCCAAACTTCAGTATGCACAATTTCAAAGGGAATATTACTTTGATTATTACTTAATGAATATGTTGTTCTATAGTGTTTTGCAAGTTTACAACTATTACATTTCAAACTATAAATTTGCATAGATTCAAATAAACTAGGAAACAAACTCTTCAAAGCCCAAAAAGATAAATGACCCATCCTATTGTTCCAAAGCATAGCCTGATAAACAGACTGAGAAACACAAGACCTCTTAGTCTTACTATCTTCCCAATGAGGACTCCCTCCAAGCAGATAGACTCCATTTGCCTCATGGCCAATCCCAATCACCTTCATTGTCTCCAGATCCTGAAAAACACATCGATCCGAAACAAAAAGGTTACTGAACAATTCTATTTTTTTAATGCTACTAATTGAACGCAAGCTAGTACTAAGCTTAGGAATATACAAAACCGAAGATAAGGAAATAGCATTAGACAACTTGATGTCTCCCTTGCTAGAAATAGGAACAAGGGAGCCATCAGCAATGGACACTTTGTCTGTGCCTGAAGATAAGTGATAGGGAGTAAATAGTGACAACAAGCCAGTCATATGGTCCCGAATCTATTATCCATGAATGTTCTGTATAACTTGTACCTGAGGCATGGTGAGCTGAGGCTTGATTACCTGATTGAGCAAAAGCTGAGGTAGGGGGTGCTAATGGTGTTTGAGGAGGTGGAGCTGAATTACCAACTTCATTTTCTAACTGAATTAGAGCAGCTCGGATAGCAGCTAGAGTGTCTAGAGGATTGCCTTTTGTGTGTTTGACGAGGTTGTACTATCAGTGTTAATAGCCATATTTGCATTCCCCTTTTTGTTTTTGAGTTTTGTTGAGATTAGATGTGCTTGCAACTTCCAACAGGTCTCTTTAGTATGTTTAGATTTCTTGCAATGCTCACATAGTAAGTCCTTATTAGTTTCTTTCTTCATGTGTCTTTCTTTATCACCCCAAGATTTGGGCTTAACTGTTGCCATAGCTTATTCAAAAGGCTGTTGTTGAAGCATAACTTTTCTCCTACTTTCTTCGTTGTGCACTAAGGAATAAGCCTGGGATAGAGTTACACTGTCTCTTGTCAACAATTGCTGCCTCACAATATCATATTACAAATTAGACCAGCTACGAAATCAAACACTCTATTAGTTTCAATATGCTTTCTATAAATATGTGCATCCTTCTGACTTCCATTCAATTGATTCAAGGAGATCAATTTCATGCCACAGGGATTCCAAGATTGAAAAATAAACATAAACTTGTTTCTCGCCTTACTTGAGATTTTTAACCTCACATTTTAGCTCATAAGCCCTAGCAACATTAAGGGGTTGAGAGTATGTTTTTTTCCCAACATTCCATATTTCTTTAGCAGTTTTTGCCCATAAGTAATTTCGGATGATGTGTGGCTGCATGGAATTGCACAGCCATGTCATCACCAAATAATTTTCTGAATCCACTTAGCATAAGTGGGATCCTCCTTATTTGGTTATTTCGCATCTCCCAACAAATAGTTCAGCTTTCCTCTTCCCCCAATGGTCGTCATGGCTGATTGGAACCACTCTAAGTAGTTTGAACCATCAAATTTTACAGTTGTAATCTGAAAGGTGTTTTCAGTCATACCACCTGAACGAGTCCCAAAAACACCCTCCCCTTGGTGCTTGAACTCCATTCTTGGCTAGAAGTTAAGCAATAAAAACCTTCTATTTACTGTAACAATCAGCCTACTAGGTCTGAAAATTAACAGCAATAGGTCTAGAAGCAAAAATCAAATTCAGAGAAAGAAAAATTTTCCAATGCACTGTATCACTGTATCAATCAACCTACTAAATTTGAGAACTAATAGTAGTTGGCCTAGGTACAGAACTCCAAAAACAGAGATCAGAGAACAAAAATCTGATAGCAGCCAAACTTAAAAGAGAGTCTAATCTCTTATCCGGACACAATAACAGTCTTGGATTTCAGGGTTACTTCTTAAAACCTTAGAAGAGAAAAAGAAAAAAAAATCCATATAGTCGTACCTCACAAATTAAGTTATCCTTGCTGCTGCGCTCAAGAAGGAATAAGACCTTAACCAGGAATTTCTGAAAAAACCTAATCTTGATTAAAAAATCTTCCTGAAATTCTAATCGCCAACTCCAATTTGCTCAAAACTAATCTTGATTCTGATCAACTTGCGAAACTTCTAAAATAGAACTGATCTCAGAGAAAAATCTTCTTGATCGCCAACTTCAGTCTTGATGAGGGAACAAAAAAATCTGATTGTCACCTCCAATCTTGATCAAAGACCTAACCTTGATCACTTAATTCTTTTCTAATTCTTCCTGATTACAAGGAGCACTTTCCAATCCTTGGACAATTGTTGAAGACTTCTTGTAATCTCTAAGAATCAGTTGAATGAAAAACTCAGCCCTAAATAATTCTCATGTGGTCGGCTAAATTAATTCCACATGAGAAACCTTAGACCAAATGCTCTGATACCATGTAGTCGCTCAGGATTGAACCGACACTTAAAAGGTGAAGAAAAATATAAGAAAAGAATTGGAAGAAGAGAGAGAGAGAGAGAGAGAGAGAGAGAGAGAGAGAGAGAGAGAGAGAGAGAGAGAGAGAGAGAGAGAGAGAGATTTAGTTAAAAGAGAGTTGGGTTGATGTTTTAAACAGCCGCCCCCTCTTAAATTTATATACATAGTATCATATTTGTAAAAGGACTGAATTGCTTACATGGCAAGATAAGATAAGATAAGATAAAGTTGAAAAAAGACTAATCCTAATCTTTTCATAATCTTATAAAAGACTAATTCTAATCTTGTCATAAATAACTAATCCTAATCATAACTTATTGCTGACCTACGAATAGTGGGGACCACCTTAGTGGGGTCCACATTAGTGTTCTCTACACATTTCAAACTAGAGAAACTTTTTCCCCTTTTTCCAACTCCCTCTCCAGCACCGGCAATTGCTCCGGCTAGTTCACCGTCACCAGGTACTCTCCAACCCTCATATTTTGTTTTGATATTTGGTTTCTTCATTTCAAATTAGGGGAGCACCTTGTTTCTATGATATGGAGAGTACCTGGTGATAGTGAGCTTGCTAAAATGATTGCCGGTGCTGGAGAGGAAGTTGGAAGAGGTGAAAAAAGTTTATCTGGTTTGAAATGAAAAACAAAATATCAAAAAAGGGTTTCTCTGATTTGAAATGAAAAAATCAAATATCAAAACAAAATACGAGGATTGGAGTGTACCGGGTGACAATGAACTATCCGGAGCGATTGCTGGTGTCGGAGAAGGAATTGGATCCGAGCTCGGGCGGAGGAGAGTAGAATGGAGTCAGACAAAATTTGAGGTTGACGGGCGGGAGTATGGGAGCAAGGTTTTTGAATAGTTGGACCGTTTGTCCTGGGAACTATCCAAGCAACGGGTTCTATTTTACCCCAAACCCGATATTTGGTCAAAAATCGTTGAAAAAGTCAACAACCTGTTGACCCAGGCAGTCAAACCGTCGAATCATTCAATGATTTGACCATTTTTTATTTTTAATGATTTTTATTTTTTATTTTAATTTATTTGTCAGAACGAGCCATCCTTTCGAACCGAATGATCAAACCGTCGACCTAGAAACCGGTGGCCAAAATAGTTCCGTTTCTAAGTCATTTTTTAAAACGTTGTACGGGAGAAATGAAGTTTAGGCTTGTTTTGGGGGCTAATGGGATGAACAAACGGCCGTCCCATTAGTCGCACACGCGAGAAAGCCCCATTGAGTGCGACTGGACATGTGGTAGTCGCACATTGTGTGGGCGGAGATGCAAACTCACATCAAAATGTTATAAAATTGTATTATAACAACAAGAATGCATAGACTTTCCATAAAGTGGAGTTAAGATGGGCGTCCCACATAGCTTGCCCTATGCGCATCCCATGTGCACATCTCACCTTGTATTGGGAACATCTCCCTTACTTATTAGGGGAAATGTTCCCAATACATGGTTGGGATATGTTGTGGGGATCATTGGGGCATTGATGTGAATTCCATGGAGCATGTTCCACATGCACCCAATAAGCACATCCCACCCCAGCATTGTCATGGGGAGATATTCCCAATGCATAGGTGATATGTGATTTTTTTGGGAGGAATCTAGGACACCTACCAACAAAATATGTTCCAACCCCCTATCAACATCATTGCACATCTGGCTGGTCCCACTTTTATGTTGGGCTCAGTTTCATAATAAGATATGTGGTGTGAAATAAAGTATGTGTTTGGTTTCGCTTACGTTTTTTCATTCAATGTTTGTAATTTATTTACTTTCAAATCTGAGAGAGGTGATAATTACAACCGTTTATGACAAATAGGCACCATTAGACTCCACATCAACGTAACAGTGAAAAATGCCTAATCATTTGTGGAAACTTTAAAAAATAACTTTTCCAAACAATAGACATGCACAAAACTGAAGTCCACTTTTACCATTCTCAATGCATACAAAATAGCAAGAGAATGAAGATACTGAAGCGATACTTACGTGGCATGACTTATTGAATAAATGCCCACAAAATCAAACCGGTAAAAAATTGGTAGGGCATTGAAACGTGTTTTATTGGCAGGAAATCCCAACTCAAGACTCATGGAAACTAGTGGGGACCAATGATTTATAACCCACCATGCAATTTTTATTCACAGTACTAAACACCCCTGAGCGGTTGGGCCCCAAGAAGCTTACCACCTTTTTTAGAAATTATAACTTTTATGCACTTAAAAAGCTTACGGCAATATAATAAGCTTTTTAATTAGAAACGGGATTCAGTCAGTGCAAAGCCCATTTTTTTTAGCAAGTGCAAAACCCATTTAAACACCCTTTATAGCCTTGCATTCGAAATATCTTCCCACGAAATAATACAGAAGTGCGGAGATGTTCTCGATGCAAGGCTGTTCGAATTTCACTGACTGAAGCCGATCACTTTCAGTTCAGCCACTTTATGTGTTTTCAAGCAGCTGCTAATCTTTTTGTTTCGGTGTGGATGATGAGTAGACACAAAGCCTACACGTATCGTAAACAGAACTACGTGACCTGACCGATACAATATATCCCAACAAAACTCGGATTTGGTATATATAATAGGATCGAATTGTGATCTAATGTAGGGTTGATTCAAATATATTTGGTTTACAAATAAAAACTCCAGATGAATCGAAATCCAAAGTTTTTAATGTTTCAGCAACAACAACATAACATTCAAAAAGGGAAATTAGAATAGAAAGGAAAAGAAGGAAAAACGAGCCAGGTGGAAAATGGAAATGATGCAATATTGGTAAAACTCGTCTTCTGCAAATTTCTCAGTCCAGCTCTTTCTCGTCCCCCCTTCCCCTCTCCCAGGGGATCATCACATTCGTCTTCCCTCATCGACGTCGATGCGACCGCACGCATTTGGTGGGCATTTGTTGTGGAATTGTTGGCGACACATTTACAAGATCTCGTTTTTCTGCAACCGGATCTGAGCAGAAACTCGGGAGGAATCGAAGGGACAGCGAGGATTCGCACCCATTGAAGCAGTTCCAGTTCGATCATTCGTTGGATCTGAGAAGAGATGGCAATGTCTGGAATGAGAGGTCTGTCCGTCTTCATTAGCGATATTCGCAATTGTCAGAACAAAGAGCAGGAGAGGCTCAGGGTAGATAAGGAGCTTGGAAACATAAGGAATCGATTCAAAAACGAAAAGGTGAGGATCTCTTCTTGCTACATTTCTCTCTCTCAATGTCCTCTCCCCCTTTTGATCAACCACCGTCTGTTTGAGGTAGCTAGACGGTAAATCAAGTGTTTTGGGTGCTTGGTTCATGGGATTTAAGGCCCTATGGATTGCATTAAGTTGTTTGAGTCAATGCTTTGGTTTGTTCTGTTTTCCCCTCTTAAAATTTCGATGTTTCTGAATAGAGATTACTGGTCATTTAACGTAGTGTAACCAGGGATCTGCCTTTTAATGCCTCTGGAAGTGCACTAGGAGCCACTTAGCGAAGCATTTGCTGTTAAGAGGAATTTGAACTTCAAATATAATTAAATAGGCCTTATTAGTTTGAAACGAGTAGAAATCGTACTTTAGTAATATTAGACGTATATTTTAGCTTATCTGGGAATGAATCACAACATTTGCTTTATTTATAGCCCGGGGAGCAAACTGGTGAAAGATGAATACTGAATTGCTGAGTAGAATTGTCAGAGGGAAAAAAGAAAAAACTGAGTAGAATTTATACGAGATTATTTGTTTTTCTTTCCTCAACAACAGAAATCAGTACAAGTAGAGAACTGAGAGGTGAGGTTTCTGAATTTGTAGGTCTATGGGCTGGCATTTTCGACCTGGGCTGAAAGTATCATCTTGCTCTATCAACTTGTGCACATGCAATAGAACGGAAAGGAATTATTATAACGTGAAGAGTTTGATACACCAAGAACCATTGCCTAGTGCACCTAGGTGTGCATCTGGTGGAAACCGGATTCAGTCAGTGCAAGGCCTGTTCGAACAGCCTTTATAGCCTTGCATTGGGAATATCTCTCCATGAAACAAAGCACATAAGTACAGAGATATTCCCAATGTAAGGCTGTAAAGGCTGTTCGAACAGGGTGGATCCCCACGGGGATCAGGGAAATGGGGAAAATTGCCATCCCTAGGTAGTGGGGTGGCTGAAAGAGGATAAGGTGGGGTTGTGGAACTTTAGCAATGAAAAGAAAATTTACAAGCGGCTGGCAAAGGATATAGAAGTGAAGTACAGTTGGGTGAAGAGACTTGCTAAGTCTTTTGTTGATGGGTTAGCTAAGCAAGGGGTGGCTCATGAATCTTTGCTTTGGGCTTTGTTGTAATCCTATTTTACTACTTTTTTGGGGGCTCTTGCCCTTAACCGGGGAGTTAAGAAAGTTTATCTCCCCTTGCTTGTAATTAATTTTTTTTTATTAATTTAATGAAAAGCTTTTGTTATTGATAAAAGAACATCTGGGGTCCAAACAAAGTTGTGTTGTACAATTTTCTTGATCAATAACAAATTCATTAATTAATCATAAGACTAATTACAAAGAGGAAGACAAACTTTCTTATCTTCCACTTACAGCTTGAGCCCCCAAGAAAAGAAAAGAAAAAAAAAGAAACAATAAAATTACATTTGAGCCCAAAACATTGATTCCCTCTCCACCCCTTGTTTAGCTTGTAACCTGAAGAGCTATACTCGAAGTAGCAAGGAGGAGAAGAGAACCATTGAACTGAAGAGAATGTCGAACTATACTAGGCAGTTGACCAGTCTTTTATTTATAGATGAATGTAGTACAAGGTACAAGAAATTACTGGGATGCCCCTGATTAGTGATGGGACACCCAGATGACTTAAATCACTAAACAGGATTAGGCCCATTAACACAGGCCCGGTTACAAGATAAGTTAAACATAAGACTGGGCTAATAATAACTTTTATCAGTCGAACATCACTCTAACATTCTAACACTCCCCCTTAAGCTAAGCATGGATATCAATCATGTTTAGCTTGCCAAGTATGTCTCAGAACTTTGTTGATGCCAGCCATTTTGTTAATACATCTGCAATTTGCATCTCTGATGGAGTATAAGGTACACAGAGTTCTCCTGAAATAATTCTCTCTTTGACAAAGTGTCGATCAATTTCAATATGTTTTGTCCTGTCAAGCTGTACGGGATTGTTGGCAATGTTGATAGTAGCTTTATTATCACAATACAGCTTGAGAGGACCCTCAGTCTTGATACCAAGCTCATTAAGGAGAGTTCTGAGCCATAAGAGTTCAGCAACCCCGTGTGCCATAGCCCGGTATTCTGCTTCTGTAGTTGATCTAGCCACAACATTCTACTTCTTACTGCGCCATGTGACTAGGTTTCCTCCCAAGAATGTACAGTAACTTGAGGTTGATTTTCTGTCTCCAACAGACCCAGCCCAATCAGCACCAGTGTAGGCTTCAATTTCAAGTCTGCTGTTTTTTCTGAATAGAATTCCTTTCCCTGGGCAAGTCTTCAAGTATCTGAGGATTCTTTCCACTGCTCTCATATGAGGGGCCTTTGGTGAGTGCATGAATTGACTGACAACATGCACTGCATAGGCAATGCCTGGCCGAGTAAGGGATAAGTATATCAGTTTTCCTACCAATTTTTGGTACCTTTCCTTATCACAGTATTCCTCACCCATTGATTCTTGTAATCCATGGCTTGGTTCTATTGGAGTGTTTGCTGGCCTGCACCCCATCATGCCTGTCTCCTCTAGGAGATCAAGCACATACTTTCTTTGACATGTGTAGATTCCTTCTCTTGATCGAGCAACTTCAATCCCAAGAAAGTATCTCAGATTTCTCAGGTCCTTGATCTCAAATTCTGAAGCTAAGAACTCCTTCAGTCTCTTCATCTCTTTCACATCATTTCCAATAATCACCATATCATCCACATACACAATGAGTGCTGTAAGTTTTTCATCCTGTCTCCTTGTAAACAATGTATGATCTGCACTGCTCTTAGTGTACCCTACTTTCTTCATGGCCAAACAAAGTCTCTCAAACCATGCCCGGGGAGATTGTTTCAAACCATATAATGCTTTCCTTAGTTTACATACATTCTTTCCAACATCATATCCAGGTGGGGGTTCCATGAGTACCTCTTCATGAAGATTACCATTTAGGAAGGCATTCTTCACATCCAGCTGATGAAGTCCCCAAGAGAATTTTGCTGCTAGTGATAGTAGAACCCTGATTGTGTTGAGCTTTGCTACTGGGGCAAAGGTTTCCTTGTAGTCAATTCCTTCATTTTGTGTAAATCCCTTTGCCACAAGTCTGGCCTTGTATCTTTCAATTGACCCATCTTCCTTGTGCTTTACTGTGAATACCCACTTGCACCCAACAGTGCCTTTCCCCTCTGGCAGGTCCACCAATTCCCACGTTTTTGCTTTCATTAGGGCTTCTATCTCCTCATTCATGGATTTTTTCCACCTTGGATCAGATGCTGCCTCTGAATACCTGGAAGGGATACATACAGGGGAAAGAGCAGACACAAAGGAGTGATAGGCAGGGGATAAGTGTGAGTAAGAAACATAATTAGCTATGGGATGCCGAGTGCTATAAGAGCGAACGGGCTTACGGAGAGCAATAGGAAGATCCAAATCTGAATTGAGTGAGTCGGAATTACCTTGGATTGCAGAGACAGATTGATCTGAGTTCAACTGGTTGCAATCATGAGGTTGAGGGGCCTGTTCCTTCTACTGTATGTAAGTATCTCTTTCTCTTGTTCTTTGGAACTTTCAGAAGCATCAGCCAAATCTGGAGAAGTAACTGGCACAGTGGGAGTCTCACTAGGTTGACTCGCAATGTTACAACTAGTAATAGTGGAAGGTGATGAAATGGGAACAAAAAAGAAGGGAGAATGAGAATCCTCTTCCATCCCACTACTCTCCCCTTGAAGAGGATTCTGAGAAGACTGGAAATAGGGTTGAGATACTTTAGATACTTGCCACGGACGTGTCTCCTTGCCTTAGGGCTGCAATGTCTTGGTTCAGCCTGTAGATTCTAGCATTGTTTTTTTTTCTGGCCATATGTTTTAGATACTTTCTCCCAAATTTTAGCAGCTGTAGGGAAGTGATGAACAGTTCTGGCCACCCTAAGAGTCATAGAGGCCAGCAACCAAGACATGACTGTGGCATTTTCCTTGCGCCACACGGTGTATTCATGATTGCCAATTTCTGGTTGTTTCTTGTCTCCATCCAAATAGCCAGTGAGTTCAGGAGAGGTAATGAACAACATTGCAGAGATGGACCACTCTCTGAAGTTGTACTCATCCAGTAGCACACTTGTAATCTACAAGCTGTGCAGATTAGGGTTTTCCAGGTTTGAGGACCTTGTGACAGGTCTGTTATCTCTAGAGGAAATTTCACCGGATAGTGAGGACATCCTGACTTCAGTCCAAGAGTTGTTCACAGTACTATAGGTGATTCTATTAAGGACTGGCCAAAGTGGTCACTGTGTTCACAGTACTGGTAGAAGTGTTCACAGTTCGGGTACAGTAGCAAGTGGAGGTCTGTAACTGAACCAGTTCACAGTGCTGGTAAAAGTTTAAGGCTGCAACTGTATGGTGCAAAAGTTGCCGCAGTTCTGGTAAAAAGTAAAGGTCTGTAACTGAACCAGTTCAGTCCAAGAGTAGGGCTGATAACCGATCTGAAGAAAATCTGTAACTGAAGTTGCCGCAGTTCTGTAAGAGTCTTGCTGATGCACCGAGACTGCAACTGTAGAAGCTGATGCACCGAAACTGCAACTGTAGAAGAAGCTAAGTCTTTACCACTTGTTCTGCACAAGTTTTGCTGGAGCACGAAGCTGCAATTGTAGAGGAAGTTCTCCCCCTCTCGGCTAGTGCTAGGACTGCTGAATCAGCCCTCAACCAGGTCTGTCCTATACATACCTCTCTTAGTAGCCCAATAGCTACTACTTGCTGGAAATAATCTAGTAGGACATCTACTTCTGGGTCTTATTTCCCTTGAGTCCTACAACCAAGAGAAACCCTAGGTTCGAACTTGCTTTACTCTCTTACACTCCTAGGTCTTTACTACAGCAACCCAGAAAAGGAAGAGAGAAGATGAAAAGATAGCAGGAGAAGAGAGTGCACCTTTTGAAATCAGGAAGGAGATAATGCTCTGATACCATGTAATCTGAAGAGCTATACTCGAAGTAGCAAGGAGGAGAAGAGAACCACAGAACTGAAGAGAATGTCGAACTATACTAGGCAGTCAACCAGTCTTTTATTTATAGATGAACATAGTACAAGGTACAAGAAATTACTGGGATGCCCCTGATTAGTGATGGACACCCAGATGACTTAAATCACTAAACAGGATTAGGCCCATTAATACAGGCCCAGTTACAAGATAAGTTAAACATAAGACTGGGCTAATAAGAACTCTTATCAGCCAAACATCTGTCTAACATTCTAACATAGTTAACCCATTAGCAAAAGAATTAGCTGATCTTTTAACCTAGCTAATCTTAACTTCCATCTCTCGAACCAGCCACTTGAATTTCCTCCTCACATGGTTGTAATTCCATAAGCCACTGTTGTCTTTATTCAGCCACCCTATCACCACCTCCGAGTCCCCTTCAATTATGAGTTTTCTGATATTCATTTCCGTAGCTTTCTGGACTCATTCCATAACTGCATAGATCTCAGCTCTGAGAGAGTCACCCACTCCAATTGGGCCTGAGAACAAGGCAGAAACAACCCCATTCTCATCTCTAAAAACACCCCCAATCCCTGAGTGTCCAGGATTCCCTCTACTACTCCCATCAAAGTTTAGTTTTAGGAATCCAGTAGGTAGGGTGGTCCAAGACACGCTCATTACTGTTTTGGTTTGAGTACAGTTAGCAATCTCACCCCACTTCCTTAACATGTCTTCCATTGTGTAATATGTGAATAGCTCTAGGGATTTTAGCCAATGTACAACCCTTATATGGATTAGAGTCCTAAGTTCTTCAGCACCTCTCTCTACTGCTGAGAAAATCCTGGAGTTTCTTTCTTCCCATAAAGACCAACATACTGCAGCCCTCAGTCCTCTCCACATGGCCCTTCCCCTTTTCAAATGCCACTTGAAAAAAGAAGGGGAGAAGAGACTTTGCAAGTTTGATGGAGGGTTCCAACTACACCCAAAGAGGGAGAAAAAGCCCACTCCCAAATTGATTTTGCAAATTGGCAAGACACCAGTAGGTGAAAACCAGTCTCCCCATCAGCTTTGTAGAGATTACACCAGTGAGGTGACAAACAAGTATTTGTTCTCTTCTTTTGGAACAGATCACCAGTGTTGAATCTTTCCAGATAGGCTTCCCAACAAAAGCTACCAACCCTAGGAGGAATTGGTCTGCACCAAACCTCATTAATAGGGAAAGGGAGGGCTACAGGACTGGTGAACTGGCTTAAAACTTTGAAGAATGAAGCATAGGGGAATGAGACAGTGGGGGTGGGGGTCCCGATTCTAGAGTCCACCTTAGTAGGGTCTAAGTAAATATTATCAAGAAGTTCAAGGAGACTCGAAATACTGTCGAGGTCTGAGTCCCTCACAGCCCTTCTTAAGCCCAAGTTCCACCCAAACCCAGAACTGGAAGAGGAAGGGGTAATGAAAGAAGAAACTGGCTCATTTTTAAAATCAGATAGGGCATACAAAGAAGGAAACTGGTCCTTTAGGGGGGCATTCCCCACCCAAGTTTGTTCCCAAAATTTTATGAAGTTACCTGAATTCAAATCGTACCTAATAAGAGGGGAGAAGACTGACAACAAATCATGAATGGCTTTCCAAGGTGAAGCGCTTGTAGTCCTAGCTCGGATTCTTGCATCCCATCCATTTTGCTCCAGCCCATGTATGCTTGCCACTATTCTAGCCCATAGTTTCTCTTGTTCTAGTGGGAACCTCCACAACCACTTCCACAGAAGGGCCATATTCCTTTTTCTAATGTTCCCAAGCCCCAAACCACCACAGTTTTTACTCCTGGTCACCACCTCCCAACTTACTCTATGATCCCTCTTCTCCTCTCCCGTCTCCCAAAGGAAATCTCTCATCATCTTCTCCAATCTACTAGAAACCTTTATTGGGATTTTGAACACTGACAGGAAACCTTTCTCCAAGAGGCAAGTCTCTTTCCAAATCTTTCCACCACCGGGTTCCAGAAGCTCTCTCTCTTGGGGTTATCACCTAATGGCAACCCTAGATAATTCAATGGCTAGCCTGAGACTTCACACCCTAGCACTTCTGCACTTTCCCTAATCTCTCCCTCCAAATTTACACCCACTACACAACTTTTCCCAAAATTCACCTTCAAGTTTGAAATTTGTTCAAAGAGTTGTATCATCAATTTCATGGTCCTGATAACCTTACATTACCTCCTCCACAGAACAAAATCGTGTCATCGGCAAATTGTAAATGGGTGAGGGGGGTTTCCTCCCTTCCAACTCTCCAACCTTTAAGGAGGCCCCTAGAATCTGCTTTGTGAATTAATTTCCCCAGAACATCAGCAATTAGTGTGAACAAGAAGGGAGATAGGGGGTCTCCTTGTCTTATACCCCTAATGGCTTGAAAGAAATCTACCACTGTCTCATTCACTAGCACAGAATAATGACAATTCCGAACACACCCTATAATCCATTTGCACCATCTAGCCCAAACCCAAATTTGGTCATAACTTTCCTAAAAAATTCCCAGTCCACTAAGTCATAAGCCTTTTTCAGATCCAACTTACAAACCACTCCCTTCTTTCTATCCTTCCTGAAGTTCTCAAAACTCTCATTAGCAATTAGGATTTGATCAGTAATCTGTCTTCCACTCACAAAAGTTCCTTGATTTGGTGCAATGATATCTGGCAGTACTTCCTTCAATCTCAAAGACAATACCTTTGCAATAATCTTGTATAAGCTATTTACCAAATTGATTGGCCTGAAATTCTTTGGATGGGATGCATCTTTCTTTTTTGGAACCAAAGCTAAAAAAGTGAAATTCACACCCGGGTTAACAACTCCTCTCCTATGAAACTCCTCAAACACCAATAGAAGGCCCCCTTTCAAAATATCCCAGTAGCCTTGACAAAAGCCATTGTGAACCTATCCGGTCCTGGAGCTTTTGTTCTATCCATAGAAAACACAACCTCTTTAATCTCTTCCAAATCAAACATTGTTTCCATCCTTCTCCTATTATCCACCCCTACATCTGTCCAGTCCATTCCTTCTACCCACACCCCTCTACTTAAAGGCCTTCTTAGAATGGATTTGAAGTGTTCTACAAATGCCCCAACTATCTCCTCTTGTTGTGTTAACTCAACTCCATCCACTTCCAATTTGGAGATAAAATTTCTCATTCTCCTTCTATTTTCCAAAGAATGAAAAAACCTGGTATTTCTATCTCCCTCTTGCAACCATTTACATCGAGTTTTTTACCTTCAGCTTATTTCCTCTTTATGTAGGCAGTCCTCTGGCTATCTTCTCAAACATCTTCTTTGTTCATTGTCTGCCTCTCCAAATTCTCCCCTTTCTTTTTTAGAGTCAAGGCTCTCAAGTTGGTCCATCAGAGCTCTCTTTCTTTCTTCTATCCTTCCAAACTCCAATTGATTCCACTCCTTGATCTTTGTTTTCAAAAATTGTAGTTTTTTATGAAATCTCATTTCTTCACTTTCCACCATTGGATTACACTCATTCCACCACTCCCTTTTTTGGTAAACCCAGGATGGATAACCACATATTTTCAAAATCTAAAAAGGGCAAGCCCTCCATTCCTTCTTTCCTCCTTGCATATCACTATAGGCCAATGATCAGAGGTCAGTCTAGGAAGAGTTCTAGATGTTAAGTTCCCCCAATGTTCTTCTCTATCCAAAGAAAATAGAAACCTATTCAGCTTGGAGATTTGACCAGGTAAATGTCTTGTGGGCTAGAGGTATCTCTTTGAGTTCAAAGGAATCCACAAACCTATTAAACTTCCTTGTGCTAGTTGTCACCGTCTGATTAGTATTATTGGTTTCATCCGTGAATCTGATCACATTGAAGTCCCCTCCCAAACACCAGGGCCCATCCCATAGCCCTCTGACATCGGCCAGTTCCTCCCGCAATTCCTTTCTCTCTCTGTAGTCATTTGGTCCATAAACATTTGTGAGCACCCACACATAGCCATCCTCTTGCTGCTTAAACTTCATGTAGACTGAGTATTTTCCAATCAGTTCCTCCAAGCCTTCAACTACATCCCTCTTCCACATTGTCACTATCCCACCTGAAGCACCCCACGAGAGAGCAACCACCCAGCTAATCCCCCTGGCTTTCCAAACACTCCTTGCCCATCTATTATTAAACTCCATTCTCTTGGACTCCTGTAATAGTACAATGTCTGGGTCATACCTCTTTATTACCTCTTTGATTGTCTCTCTTTCTCGCACTTCCTATACCCCTCACTTTCCAACTAAGTATCTTCATAATCACTTCTTGCCTTAGTTCCCTTCTTCACCTAACCACCACTTCCCCCTTTTCCTTCTATCTCCTTTTACCCCGAACTTCTTGTCACCTTCCACATCTCTTTTCAATCTCTCAACTTCACTGATTTTTCTCTTCTTTATTTTGATGTCCTTCTTCCTCTTCTGTAGGCCACCTTTCAACACATTCAAGTCTTCCATCCTACATCCCAACTTCCCCGCAAATTCTGCTATCAGGTTCTCTTTATTCTCTTCTTCCATCACTGTCCTCTCTACATATTCCCCTCCAAATCTGCCCTCCTTTCCTTCTCTCCTCTCAACTGATCCCTCCCCTCTTCTCTCCTCTCTATCCTTCCTCCATATCATATTTTCTCCCACTTCACTAAAAACTCTTTCAATAATTTCCCACACTTTCTCATTCCTATACCTTCCTTCCCACACCTCCTCACAGTCCTTCATTCCCCTCTCCATAAGCTTAGAAGACCCACCACCTTGGTTGGCTGCACATGCATGGGCTGCAAGACTTGGAACGGGAATGGAATCTGGAACAAAGGATACAGAAAATGCATTAGTAGCACAAACTGAATTCACTTGGTTACCTGGGTTTGACTGGAAGGTTGGAATAGGACACGGGTTGCTGTTCCTAGCCTCCCTTTCTTGTTCCAAAGGTTGGTCAACATGGCAATCTTTCCTCTCTACCCTTGGTTCACCCCTTGTTGGTGTATTCCTGCTCTGCTTTAGGTTCTCCTGATTTATCCCTTCTTTTGCGCCTTGCCATTCTGAAATCTTGGGGATGGGCTATTCCCATTAATGTCTTCAGCCCTACTTGCTTCAAGAAATCCAGGTCTTCTTCCATCACCTGTCTGACCTTTGTAGCCGTCTGTTTCACACCTTCATTTTTCCTCTCTGTCACCCTGAAATAGGCTTGCAAAGTTCAACATACCCATGTCACCTGCATCGTACCCACCATTGTTGTTCACACTTCCATTGCTGGTACCATCATCGGAGCAGTCATTTGATTCTTCATCATCTACGCTGCAGTGCACCCACACTTCGTTCATCTCCTCCCTCTCTTCGGTTCTCTCTCTTGCATATCTTGGGTTTGGCTTCTCTAAGGAGCGTCACAGAGAACTACGGTCCTCAAGATTTCGGCGGAGCACCCACTGTAGGTTACCCTGTTTGTTTATTCTCCACTGCTGCAACTTTTCCCCAACATTTCTCACCATTTTGGAAGAAGATAGACCAAAATTATTGTCTACCGTCGGCCTTCGTTTCGTCTCCTTTCCCCGACCCACATGAGTTTTTAAGTTATCACGTGGGTCCCTAAAACTGTGCCCTGGTTTAGTATTCGACCCACCCAACGCCTCAATTGGTTTGGACCAAGCCTTTCAATGACTTGGTCCATTTAATTTCTTCACCACATCAGCAAAATACAAGTTGCCCGCCTTAACTTTATTTAATTCAAAAAAAATTGAATTAACTTCCTTTAATGGCTGACTTGTCGTTTCGTTTACCCTACCGAAAGATTAATTACTAAATTAGCTTTCCCTTGCAACTCCTTTTCACTACCCATTCTCTTTCCTCCACGTGTCCACCACCCTGCCAGTTCACTGTCTTCAACCTTGGAATTTCTTCCCCACCACCCACAACTGTTCGACTTTTGATGCCACCTACACCTTGTACCAAACATCATTCGAACAGATTTCAAAGAACCTAGGCAGGTTCTCATGTTTGATTCCAGTGACCTGAATCTCAACAGCACCCAGATTTCATTTATTAGCTTCCAACAATACGCCTCCTAAGCTCTGAACAATGTGCTCAAGAACAGAGTCCCACCAGAGGTTGAAGGGAAGACCTACTAGCTTCAGCCGATTGCACCCATCTTGAACTGCGACTCCGTTACAGATTGGGCTCCAGTTCTGGACCCGTACAAGGCCTCCATTCACAACCACTGCTTTGAAGCTTAGCTCCTGGTCGCCTACATCAAGAATGACTTTCATCACTGCAAATGGAAATAACATTGCTTCATTTGCAAAGCCTATCTCTCCTGTTACCGTATTCAAGACTTTCTTCCAATCTGTTACTCCCTTACCAGCCACTAACACCATTCTTTTTTTCCATTCTTCTGTTCCAGCTCCCACCAGTATTCTCCGGTGATTAGAAGAACATGCAACCACCAAACCAGGAATCAAAGGGCTTTGCATTTCGACACTCCCAGTAGTCTCAATCAAAACTACCTCCTCCTGAGCCTTTCGACCCTGTTCTTTGGACTTTTGGCCAGAAACCTTCACTTCCTCCGTCTTCTTGCTGTCTGAGGCAACAAGGAAGGATTGCAGCTTCTCCACAAAAGCCAACCACCCTTTCTGCATTTTCCCTTCCGGCACAGATCATTTGTTTTCCATTTATGTCAAAAAACTCAGACACAGTGATGAACCATCCTTTGCTATTCCTTTTCAATTCTACTACAGATGTCTTGCCTGGAACTGACATCGAGTTCTTCCAGCCTTCCTCCTTACAAGAGTTAATAGCCCCATCAACAAAACCCTTCATCCAAACTATAATCTCCTTTGTTACCAGCATTGTTGCCTTGTTACTCTCTCTGATTTTCAATACATCCTTTCCTTTGGTCCATTCCTCTTCAAACTTGAAAGTTTTAGCTTCAATCGATACCTCAGACCTTCATCTTCCTACGACTCTAAATCCCCTCTCACCCCTCTCACCCGCCATCATCGCTGGATGAAATTAATCACCAAACTTGTTTCATCAAGCTAAGCTCTTTAGGATGATGACAGAAATCTTTAGATGCTTGTTGATGGGAAAAGCTCCATCAAAGGAAATATCAAGGATTGGGCTTATGTTCTGATGGGGTTTTAAGAAGCAATGGAAAAGCAAACTTCTTTTGACATCACTGACTCTTTCAAAATCCCTTTTCCACTCTCCTATTATGATGGTCCAACTTCAAGTTGTGTTGTACCAATGGTTATAAGTGTTTTGCATTTTCGTTGATGATTATTCAAGGATGACATGACTTTATCTTATGAAAGAAAAGAGTGAATTATTCTCCATTTTTCAAAAATTCCATGCTGAAAATCATTCTCAATTTGGTATTTACATAAAGATTCTTCATTTTGATAACGGGAAAGAATATTTCTATACACTATATCAACAATACTTGGAACAACATGGGATCATTCATCAAACCTCTTGCCAATATCTATCCTTGAATGACAATCTCCCTTCTCAGTTTTGTTTCCGACATTATTGTCTCCCTTTTCTCTTGTTCCCAAGGTTTTTGGGTTTGCATGCTTTGTTCATAATCAATGGCCTGGGATGGACAAGTTAGATGCATTCCCTACAAAGTATATCTTTCTTAGCTTGGACACAGAAAGGCTACATGTGTTATAGTCCTACTTCTTAGTGTTCCTTTTGTGTGTCCTGATGTCACCTTCTTTGGTCTGTTCCTTTATTCACAAGTAATGATGTTTCTTCTTTATGTCCCACACTTCTAAACCTTTGAAACCAAGCTCTTGTTGATTGCTTCAAACCATAAAGACTTCTTTAATCTACATACCTTTCCTTCGGCCACATCACTGTAAAACCCAATTGGAAGGTCCATTTATAGCTCTTCCTAGAAGTCTCTGTTAAGAAAAGCATTCTTCACATCAAGTTGGGAAAGGGGCCAAGTGTAGGTAGCTGTTAGAGATAGAGGATCCAAACTGCAGTCATCTTGACCACCGGTAGAAAGGTCTCCAAGTAGTCTATCCCATAAGTTTGAGTGTACCCTTTTGCAACTAGTTTCACCTTGTACCTCTCTATACTTCCATCAGTCTTGTACTTCACTGTATAAACCCATCTACGACCAACTGTTCTCCTTGCCATCAGGTAAATCCACAACTTCCCATGTCTGATTTTTAATCAATGCTTTCATTTTTTCTTGCATAACTATTTTTTACTAAGGTTTGGAGAGGGCCTCACTAACACTCCTGGGTATAGGCACAGAGTCAAGGGAGAAAAGGAAGGCTTGGTAGGAGGGAGATAACCCACTATAGGAAAGGTGATGTGAAATGCAATAATCTGTACACTTCCTCTTTGCCTTCTAGAGTGCAATAGGGAGGTCTAGGTCATTTGGAATGGTGTTAGGAACATGGGTGGAAATATCAATAGGAACTGAAGCATCAGAGGGAACAAAATGCATACCTAGGTTTGGCATTTTACTATCCTAAGGTGTCATGTGTAAGCCTCTTGAGCATGGATTTTTAATTAATAAATAATTGGAAATATAATAAATAAAATAAGTAAAAATGTAGTAAACCCAAAACTTATAAAAAAAAAGTAAATCCAAAAAATGAAGAATGATGAGAAATTAAAATATTTCATACCTGCAATTTCTATTAATTAAAATTGTCATGTTTGAGTGTAAAACTGAACTATCATTATCTATCATCTGCTATATCTGTACATTACTTGCAAAGTTGCATATCACAATTTTTTTGATCAAATTGCATATCATAATTTTTTTTTTATCAAAGCTGCATATCACAATTTTAGAAGTAACAATTCACATAAATTGCATATCATAACCTGTGTTATCAGGCCTGTATTTAATTAAATAAATAAAAAGAAGCTTCTAATATAAGCCTAGAAGGGGAAGAGATGGAGAAGAAGAAGCCAACAAAATAAGGGTTCATAGTCTCCATCGAATGAGAGAACTGCAGCCTTGTATGTTTAATTCATAATGAAAAGTAAAATTACAATACTACCCCTTTATACAATTGTTTGAGAATAGAGACAAAAGAACACTGATTTAAAGAAGAGAAAAGACTAAAATAACCCTAGAACAAAGCTGTATTTTAACACTCCCCTTCAAGTTGGAGCATATATATCATTACAACTCCAACTTGTTACAAATGTATTTCATTTGAACACCACTCAAGCCTTGGTAAACAAATCAGCTAGTTGATCTTCAGACTTCACGTATGGGGTAATGATTTCTCCACTGACCACCTTTTCTCTAATAAAGTGACAATCCACCTCTATGCGTTTGGTCCTCTCATGATACATTGGAATGGAAGAGATATGAATGGCTGCCTGGTTGTCACAAAAGAACTTCATGGGGGTTGTGATTGATATTCCCATCTCTTGCAACAATTGTCTCAACCACACCAACTCACATGTAGTGTGGGCCATGGCTCTGTAAAGCCTCAGCACTACTCTTGGCCACCACATTTTGCTTCTTGCTTTTCCAAGTTATCAAATTCCCCACCAAAAATGTGTAGTAATCAGTTGTTGATTTCCTGTAAGTAACCGACCCTGCCCAATCAACATCTGTGTATCATTCCAAAGAAAGTTCTCTCTCTTTCTTATACAACAACCCTTTACCTAGAGCACCCTTCAAATAGCGTAGAACTCTAACAATACCTCCCAATGGATTGCCCTTGTGTTTTGCATGAATTGGCTCAATAATCCAACATTGAAGGAAATATCTGGTCTTGTAATGGTTAAATAAATAAGTTTTCCAACTACTCTCCTGTACCGTCCAGGATCAGCTAGGGGCTCCCCCTCACTATTAGACATCTTCACATTCAGATCTATAGGGGTATCCACTGGCTTTGCCCCTAAAAGACTAGTTTCTTTCAACAAGTCAAACACATACTTCTTTTGTGAGAGAGATTCCCCACTTTGACCTTACTACTTCTATTCCTGGAAAATATTTCAAGTGCCCTAAGTCCTTAGTTTGAAACAAGTTTTATAAGAACCGTTTGAGCTTTTCAATGCCATGCTCATCACTTCTTGTGAGAATGATGTCGTTAACATAGACTGAGAACACAATCTTCCTAGAGATGGTATCTCTACTGAACACTGAATGATCAACCCATTGTCATCCCAAACTGTTGTACTACACTACCGAATCTCCCAAACCAGGCCCTCGGAGATTTCTTTAACCCATAAATTGCTATCTTCAACCGACACACCTTACCTTCCTCCCCTGAGCAATGTACCTTGGAGGTTGCTCCATATACACCGCCTCCTCTAGGTCACTATGAAGAAATGCATTTTTAATATCCAACTGGAACAACGACCAATCAAAGTGTGCAGCCAGGTAAATAAGCACCCGGATCGAACCCATTTTAGCTACAAGTGAAAAAGTATCAATATAATCAACACCATAGGTCTGTGTATACCCTTTGGCTACTAAGCGTGCTTTATATCTCTCCACACTACCATCGGCAAGATGCTTAACAGTGTAAACCCACCGACAACCAATTGCTTTCTTTCTTGAAGGCAGAGAAGTGAGGTCCCAAGTATGATTACATTGAAGAGCATGAAATTCTTCATCCATCGCCCTTTTCCATTCCGGAGAGAGAAGATCATCTTGAAGAGATCTAAGAGCGAATACAAATGATAGAACGGATACAAAATTCCAATAGGATGGAGATAATTGGGCAAATGAAACATAACGGGATATAGGATGTTCAATACAAGTATGCTTACCTTTGCGAAGCACAATGGGAAGATCGGATATAGGATGTTCAATACAAGTATGCTTACCTTTGCGAAGCACAATGGGAAGATCGAAATGAGATTGATTCATCGATGGAGGAGTGGCTGATGGCTGAGGTGGAGCTGGAGAAGGCTGAAACACAATACCATGAGGGCCATGAGCATACACTTGATGGATCGGTGGTCACATGGACCCTTGAACAATAGGAGCAGTCATAGACACCTCTTCCATTAATAAGGGAAGAGAAGGTGGGGATAGAGTATCAAGAGAAGTAGGTTCAATTGAGGAAAAAAAGGAACATATTCAAAGGTCACATCAGGAATAACAAAGGAGCACCGAAGGAAAGGATTGTAGCACTTATATCTTTTCCGGGTCCGAGAGTACCCTAAAAAGACACATTTAAGAGCACAAGCGTCCAACTTATCCAATGCCTGCCCCAAGCGATGAACAAAACTAATACAACCAAAGACACGCAGAGGCAAAGGGAACAAAGTTTGAGAAGGAAAGACAATAGAAAAAGGAGAGGAGCCACAACACAGAAGATAGCATATGATTAATGAGAAAGTAAGAAGTAAGAACAACATCACTCCAGTATTTTTTTTTTTTTTTGAAATTGACATTTGAATCAAAAGTGTTTGAGTAGTGTCAAGTAAATGTCTATTCTTCCGCTCAGCTACTCCATTTTGTTGTGGAGTGGAGGAGCAAGATGGTTGACGTATTATGCCATGAGATTCAAAGAACATACGAAATGAGCGTTGGAAATATTCTTTTGCATTGTCAGATTGAAAGAATTTAATGGAGATACCAAATTGATTCTTAATTTCAGCATAAAAGGAGAGAAATATATCAAACACTTCTGTACGAGATTTCATTAAATAAATCCAAGTCATTCTTGAAAAATCATCAACAAAGGAAATATAATATTTAAAACCATTGTAAGATTCAATTGGACAAGGACCCCAAACATCTGAATGAACAAGTTCAAAAAAAACTCGAGAATCTAGTAGGTTCCCTTGGAACAAAAGAGACCCGATGATGTTTACTAAGCTGACAAACTTCACACTGTAACTCACGAACAGACACAACCTTTGGAACAAGACTCGAGAGCTAGAAGAGAAGGGTGACCCATCCGATAGTGCCACTGCAACAGTGTAAAGAGGAATGAAGAGCTATTTGTGATCCACCACCATCAAGATAATACAATCCTCCAGCTTCATGCCCGCCACCGATTAGTCTTCCTCATCTTGAGATCCTGAAAAGTGCAATAGGATGGAAAGAATGAGATGGAGCAATTAAAAGATTTTGTCAACTTACCAACATACATAAGACTAAAAGGAAATTTAGGAACATATAGGACCGACGGTAAAGTAAAACCAAAATGTAAAGAAACATCACCGGTACCAGAAACACGGGAGGTAGACAGGAAGTACCATCAGCCAGAGTAACCGACTGGGCGGTAGAGGGAGGGGATAAAGATGCAAATAGGCCTAAGGACCCATTCATGTGATTTGAGACCCCAAAATCAATAATCCATGGTTTAAAAGAAGAAACAAGACATGTTGTACTTGACTTTGCTCGAGTTGCAGTATTATCGGAAGAAGAAGAAGACATACAAAGTTTTTCATACCCTTCTCGGGTGATGGAAACCATTTCCTTCTCCTTCCCAGTACATAAAGTAGTGGAGTCTTCTCCCGTAGTACCACTATCTCCTTCTACAGTAGCATGATTGGTGGGCCATGCAGATCATAATAGTAGTTCACAATATGTCCTTCCCATCCACAATAGCTGCATTCTTTGATCATTCCTCGACCAGCAACACTAACACCATGACTTCTAAAATTCCCATCTCTACCACCATTGCGACTTCTTCTTACACTACGGTTACTTCCTCTGGGATAGCTACTTCTACCACGTGAGCCACCTCTACTACCTCTGGTTGCGGCTAAGGCCAACTTCTCTAATATTGGAGAACTATCTGTATGTGGACTCATAACCCTTCTTACTCTGGAGAAGACTTCTGATATTGTAGGTATGTCACTGCTACCTAAAATCTAGGCAAACATTGGTTCAAATTCAGACATCAATCTGGAAAGAAAATGTGCCACATCTAATTGATCTCTCTGTTGTTTTTGCACTTTGAGATCAATCGAAAGAGGCTGATACGAATCCAACTCATTCCGCAAACTCTTCAAGCAAGCATAGTACTCTTCCACACTCCTATCACCTTGCTATAGTTGAAAATACTCCTGATACAATAGATAGATTCTAGTTACATTGTCTTGTCTACAATACAACTGCTTAGCATGTTCCCAAATTTCTTTTGTAGTATCAAAGAACATCAAGTTCACACTGATATGAGGTTCCATACTGTTTCAAAGATGTCTTAATCTGTGCATTCTCCTGGATCCAATCATTATACCCTGCAGCTCCTGGGTCTGGTTTGTTTTCTTTAATATATTTTTACTTTCCTCTCGCCGTCAAATTTACCTCCACCGACTTTGCCCATGGTATGTAGTTGGTACCATTAGGTTTAAACGATGTCATTTGTACAGCCATGAAATCAGGTTGTACTATCACACTTGTTTTGTATTCACTACCAGAAGCTGCCATCAGTTATTTTTGCACTACTCTCCCAAGACGAAGACCTTCCCGACTCAACAACAGCACCCAACTGACTTATCTAATGGTTCCGAAACTTCAACAGCATAGCCACAACTCCTAAACCTGGAACATCAGCAAAGGAACTACTTCTATGAGTCAACTAACCTCACAGTTCACAGAGAACTACCCACCAAACACGTCACCCACATACATCAACCAAACGAACTTCACATTCACAGTCCCTCTTCGAGCTGCCGAGTAGAAAGGATCTAAAACACCATCAAACAATCAACCAACAAAGCAACTTGAGGCATAGAAGCCTGCTAACCTTCTGGGCGATCAGTCCTTTTTGGTTCTTCCCTTTCCTTTCTTCTCGTATTAGTAGAAAACTTCAGCTGAACCAGTTCCAGGCGTCCTTCACTGATGCAGTCGAGAAAACCAATCAACCTGGCTCTGATACCATGTTATCAGGCCTGTATTTAATTAAATAAATAAAAATAAGCTTCTGATATGAGCCTAGAAGGGGAAGAGATGGAGAAGAAGTCGAACAGAACAGGGGTTCACAGTCTCTATCGAATGAGAGAACTGCTGCCCTGCATGTTTAATTCATAATGAAAAGTAAAATTATAATACTTCCCCTGTATACATATGTTTGAGAATAGAGACAAAAAAAACACTGATTTAAAGAAGAGAAAAGACTAAAGTAACCCTAGAACAAATCTGTACTTTAACAACCTGAAACATTTGTTTCATGCCTCGTTCTTATCCCCTGCAAGAAAAAGAGGAAGAATCTACGAAGGTGTCTTAGAGCTGTGACGCTATGATGTGTGTATGGGAAGAAAGGAATGACTGCACCTTCAATGATAAGGAACAAGACCCTCCTGATTGGTCCCCTTCTGTTCTAGAGGTGCTCAAACTCAACTTTGATGGTTGCGGCCTAAGAAGCCCGGGGCCCTCAGGGGTGGGGGGAGTTGTTAGAGACCATGAGGGCAGTATCTTTCTAAGCTTTTCAGGTCCGGTGGGACAAGGAAATTCTTCAAGAGCTGAACTTTTGGCCTTGGTTCTGGGTTCGAAGTTTAACGCAGGATTTATGGAATGTGGAAGTTGAGGGTGACTATCAAGTGGTTTTTTGCTGGATGACAAGGCAAGACCAAATTCCATGGAAATTCAGACCTTTAGTCAGAATGGCTCAAGCTCTAGTTGTTGATTTGAATGCCTCATTCAAGTGGGTGTCTATGAGTGCCAACATTTTCGTTAATTCTCTAGCTAAGGCTGGAGTGGGGAAATCTTGTTTAGAATGGGGATGCCCAAGACTGGCTGCTAATTTGTAATATGTAATCAGTTGCTGTCTTTTGTTTTTTTGTCTTTTATTTTTGCTCTGTTTTTATTTGTGGGTGGCCTCTTGGGAGGTCCAGCAATGTACGCTTTTTTGGCTGTATACTTTGTGTGCAGCTTGGTGTTGAATGTTTTTTTTGTTTTTTTTCCGCTCTGTTGCTTATCAAAAAAAAAAAATAATAAAGAACAGGACCTAAGAACAGGAATTGATAATATCTTCATCAAAGTGGCACACTGAGCAAAAACTCTTGAATTGTTTGCAGACTACACAATGGGTAGCATTATTAGAAAGTGAAGACAAGTGGCTGGATCTGCCCCTAACAGGTCAATAGTGCAAGTGGAATGGAAACCACCACAGCTGGCTCAACTCAAGCTGAATTTTGATGGTTGCAACTTAGGCAACCTGGATCCATCAGGTAGGGGGGGGTGATCAGGAATCACCCGGGGGATATTATGGCTATATATTCAGGTCCCATTGGAATTGGGGACTCAGTCAAGGCAGAACTAAAGACTACGTTAGCAGGGATGAAAAGGGATAAGCTAATGAGGTATAGCTATCTGGGAGTTGAAAGAGATTCTGAAGTCATAACAGGGTGGTTGGAAAGTAATGAGGAGGGACCTTAAAGGTATAGATATGAAATCAGGAAAGTCAAGGAATTAATAAGGGAATCGAGGGCAACCATACAGTAGACACCTAGGACTGCTAATAGCCTAGCAGATGGGATGGCAAAACTGGGGGTGTCAAGGAATTGGATGGTTAGTCAAGGTTGACCATTCTTTCACTTTTATGTACTTGATGTTTCTCAATTTAATAAAATTTATTCTTTGTTTCTGATAAAAAAAAGGTATAGCATTTTCATAAACAAATGCGTTATCTCAATTAAAATAAATGTAAAGCATTGAAATCAATCAATGCAGTGGTGGCCCCACTTCTTTTATAATATTTTATTATAAAAACTGGCTTAAAAGGTAAGAGTATAAAGGTGCCAACTGGCCCACTTGATAAGGTCTCTGGCTGGTTGTAGCATGACAGATGGGATTGATTCCTGTCTTCACCAGGGTTGAGGGGGTTATGGGTTTGGGGGATAGACTACCCCCCATTGTGTAGTCCCATGGAACCAGAAAAGGATTAGAGTATATGAGGTTTAGAGGTACTGTACCTAGCGCAACAAAGGCATATGAGGTGCATGCCCTTTCTAAACACCTCTATACTAGAGGTGTATGCCTCAAGTGCATATTGTATACCCCTGCATATTTCATTAGTGCCTCACATGACGGTGCACCTCCAAGCATACACCACCATTGCTTTTTAGAACACTGAAACGGTTTTTTTCTCTCTAAACGGGCTTTCTAATGAGCACATTTGAATAAGTGCTTATAAGAGAAGAACTTTTTTAGCATTTGGTGGCAACGGGGCCCTTTCTTTAAAATGTGCTTCTCATAGACATAAAAATCTAGAAGCCTTTGTATTTTGGCCTTTTCAAATGGGCCTTTTGATCCAAAAAAGCCCGTTTGCAGATGTTTACCAAGCTTTTTGTGAGTGCTTTTGGCTTCTTGAACGCAGTAAGCCCAAAAATTGCTTATTAGAAGACCAAACATAGCCTGAATAGGATAATGTCTTGCGAAGTGTAGGCATGTCACTACCACCTTATCTCTGCTAACTCTCAACCCTTTGGTTAAACCAAGCCTATCTGTCCTAAAGATCGTTCTATTAGCTATTAGAGTAAACAGGAATGAGGAAAGATCCCTTGTTTTAAGTCTTCTCTTTACATAAAAAAATTGATTAACTATGTCAATGTAGTGGTAGACTGCAAACACACCATTATCCAACCATTTCCACTTCTCCCCAAATCTACAATTTTCCATTACAAGCTCTAGAAAGGTCCAGTCCACCATGTCATAAGCTTTCTTCATGTCTAACTTATAGACCCAAGCTTTCCTTATAGATCTATGAAACTATTGAACACAAACAATTCTTATAAGAATTTTTGATATGTCATCTATTTCACGTGAATGAAAACAACTAGAAAGTGTGATATGATATTAAAGAATGCTGTCTTGAACCTAAAGGGAAAGGACTTTTGCTGGAACATCTTTGCTTATATCACTTCTTGGACAAATTCTGCTAACTTTGACACTATGGATTTTTGTATCAGTGGAAATCTGCTGAATTAAAAAAATCTGTAAAAGAAAAAATATTTTCTTGAAGAAGAGAAAAGAGAGAAGAAGAGGAAGAGAGTTGAGAAAGAAAAAGAGAGCTTAATTCTGGCCGCCCCCTTCACTAGTATTTATATTAAAAATACAAAGTGGAGTGCAATGACTAATATGCCCTTATAGGGCGGCAATCATCTAAAAACACATAAAGACAAGAAATAATAAGCAAATGACCTAACATAAATTCTGTGGTCCCCACTTCTTATCTAACAATTAACACTATTAAATCTACACAAAACTGATTAAATCCTCAACACTCCCCCTCCCCCTCAAGCTGGGAGTAAATGTCACACATTCCCAACTTGCGTAAATCATGTTCAAGCTTGTTCTTTGCAACCCCTATAGTGATGACATCATCCAACTGCAATTCTAAAGAGACATAAGGCAAGCAAACTTCTTCGGTTGTTACCCTTTCTCTTATGAAGTGCCTATCAACTTCAATGTGTTTTGTCCTGTCATTCTGAATTGGATTATGGGCAATATTGATTGCAACTTGATTGTCACAATATAACATTGCAGGTTCCTCTACTTTTACCCCAATCTCACTCAACAAGGATCTAACCCAAAGTAGTTTTGAGACACCGTGAACCATGGATCTATATTCAGCCTCTGCACTGGACCTAACCACAACTGGTGTGAGATGCAATAGGTAGTACACTTTCTCTTTCCTTTGCGAAGTGCAATGGGAAGATCAAGGTCCATGGGATCGGATGCAACAATAGTGTTAGGTATAGGAACATTATCATCAGAAAAAATAATAGGCTCAGGCTCAAGGGGGGTACCTAGAATTGTGTTTGTGGAATCTGGAGCCCCAGAAGGACTGATGGAGAGTGGTGCGGGTTCTACTAGTTGAACATGTATGGAGTCAACCCTCTTCTAGTGACGTTGATAATGCTGAGTGGCTACCTGTAGTGGATCAGGTAACGGAATTGACGAAGGTGCTGATGGTAAAATTGGTGGCACAAAAGAAATAGGAAAAGGAACAGACTGTGAGTTCTCCCCAAGACTCTCCCTCTAAGGAGAACCACCAGAGAAAAAGAATGCAGACTAAAAAAAGGTAACATCCATAGTGACAAATCTACTTCCCGACACAGGATCATAACAACAATACCCCTTTTGGTTTTGAGCATATCTAAAGAAAACACGTTTCTTGGCCTTAGGATCCAATTTCTTGCGATGGGGGTCTAAGAATATGAACAAAGGAAACACACCAAAAAACCCTCAAAGGTATATGAAACATCTCTCCATCTGGAAAAAGAAGATTGAGTAACACCTTAAACCCTAAAGTACATGAAGAGACATGGTTAATAAAATGTATAGTTGTGAGAACTACATCCCCCTAGAAATGAATAGGAACTGAAGCATTGTCCATATGATTTCTTGCCACCTCCACAATGTGTCTATTTTCCCTCTCTGCTACTCCATTTTGTTGTGGCATATATGTTCAACTACTTTGATGAATTACACTATGCTCCAAAAAGTATGTGGCCAAATCCTTTTCAAAGTATTCTTTGGCATTATCTGATCTGAAGACCTTAGTTCTCACTCCAAATTGTGTGAGAACCATCTAGTGAAACTGTCATACCAAATTAGCTACCTCATCACGAGATCTCATCAAATGTGTCCAAGAATACCATGTGTAATCATCCACAAACAAGAGGATATAATGGTATCCACCCATAGAAGGAATATGATATGATCCCCATACATCAGCGTGAACAACATCAAAAGCAAAAGCATTTACAATGCTTTCCCAACTAACAAATCTCACACTCCAAAGTAGATAACTGGACAAATTCAAACAACTTTGGAAACAAAAACTTTAATAAACTGAAAGAAAGATGACCCAACCGATTATTCCAAAGCATAATTTGACTTACTGACTTTGATCCACTACTACTGCTGTTACTAACATGATGGCTCTGATGTCTCGGTATCTTGTCCAAAAAGTAGACTCCATTCACCTCATAACCACTCCCAATTGTCTTCTTTGATTCTAGATCCTGCAAAATACAATTACCAAGAAGGAAGGTCACTGAACAATTCAAAATTTTTGTCAAAGAACTAACAGAAAGAATGTTAGTATTAAGTCTTGGGACATGTACGACAAAAGATAAAGTAATATCATTGGTCACTCTAACTGTCCCTTTACTAGCAATGGGAACATGTACCCTAATTTTCCACGAGCACCAATGGCCATCTTCACTAATTATGCCCATTCTAAATAATTTGTTCCATCTAATTTAACCGTGGAAATAATTCCAGACCCAAACATATCACTCATACCTCCAACACCTAGACCCATGTTACCAGTGGACTTCTGTTCAGCACTCCAACCCTCCATCTTGGCTTCAAATGGTTCAAAACTAGCAAAACACTAGGTAGAAAACTTCTGAGATCATATTTGATCTCACTCAAGGGCGACTGACCTTTCCGAAAGGAGAAAACCCTATCCGGAGAAAAAAACCCTTTCTCCCACTATCTTCTATTGGAGAGAAGAGTGAATCAATCACTGTAGAAGGCTTAAAACTATCCAGAAACCTAATCGCCCACTCTAAAAACTTAGAGAAGTCCAACAAGGTCCAAGCGCCCAAGATCAGACCAAGAATGAAGAGTCCAACTTACCTAGGATTCTTCCCTGCACTCTAGTTCTTCCTGATTTTGATGCCAAGACCTAGATCACCTTCTTGATGACTGAAATACACCAAAAAAATCCAAGAACTGGGCAGTCTGAAGTAGATTGATCAGCCCTTTTATCTCTTCATGCAATCGGCTGATCTAGGGTTGCATGGGAGAACTCCAAGAAACCCTAGCTTTGCTCTGATACCAAGTAGAAATCTACTGAATTAAAAAAATCTGTAAAAGAAAAGATATTTTCTTGAAGAAGAGAAGAGAGAGAAGAAGAGGAAGAGATTTGAGAAAGAAAAAGAGAGCTTAATTCTAGCCGCCCCCTTCACTAGTATTTATAGTAAAAATATAAAGTGGAGTACAATGACTAATATGCCCTTATAGGGTGGCAAGCATCTAAAAACACAATATGCCCTCCAAATTGGAAGTCAATTGGGGAAAAAGCTGTGTAGCCGGAATCAACATTGAAGGGGGGGGATATCCAAGCCATGGCAAATCTGTTAGGTTGTGAAGTGAAAAATTGGCCTCTGGAATACTTAGGAATGCCCTTGGGTGGGAATCCGAATGCTGAAAGCTTCTGGAAACCGGTGGTAGAGAGGTTCATGAAGAAGTTGGCAATGTGGAACATAAATTATATTTCCTTGGGGGGAAGAATCACCTTGAAGAAAAGAAAGATTATTTAGTGAAATGGGAGCAAGTTTGTTACCCTAAGGACCAGGGTGGATTAGGTATAGGGAACTTAATAAAGAGAAACAAGGCCCTCCTAGGTAAATAGCTATGGAGATTCCCTTGTGAGGAAGAAAGGTTGTGGCACAAGGTCATTAAAAGCTTACATGGTGATGCAGGTAACGGTTGGGATGCAAAATTAGCCCCCAATGCAGCTCCATCCTCTCCTTGGAAGGCAATCTTTGAGGTATATCCAACTTTTCTTCAATTTATCAGGTTTGATGTTGGTTGTGGCAACAAAGTTTTATTCTGGGAAGACCTTTGGGTTGGGGATGTGCCTCTTATGTTCAATTTCCCAGACCTCTACTCTTTATCAAACTATAAAAACAAACCTGTTGCTAGGTTTGGTGTGCTTTCAAAATCAGGGATCTCTTGGGATTTTGGCTTTAGAAGAGGATTGAGGGAAAATGAGTGTGAGTCTCTAGTGCTGTTGATTTCAACACTTGAAACGGTCTACTTGGAGAGAAATTTGGTTTGCTCATTCATATTAACCCTATGGGGGTGAACTTCCCAGTGAGAGAAATTTGGACTAAACCAATCCCTCCAAAAGTACAAGCTTTCTGTTGGGAAGTGTTCCTAGGGAAGGTAAACACTTGTGATGTGCTACAGAAAAGCAGGCCAAACAATTGCCTCTCTCCTCATGTGTGTGTCCTTTGTTTGGGATGTGGTGACACTCTAACCCACTTACTATTATCTTGCTCTTTTGCTTCTGGTATTTGGAACGTTGTTTGTTCTCTCATTGTTTTTTCTCTCTTTGGGTGTAGGTGGAATCCTCCATTAAACTTGCAGAGCCTATTTTCCCCTTCCTTTTTCAGGTGGCACATGAAAAGGGGAAGGACTATGTGAAGAGGTTTGTGGGCTGCAGTATGCTGGACATTATGGGAAGAAAGAAATACTAGGATCTTCTAAGAAAATGAGAGAGGGGGTGAAGAATTGACGGTTGTGATCCACATAAGGGCAGTACAGTGGCTGAAATCACTAGAACTATTTACAGATTACACAGTGGAAGACATGTTGAGAAAGTGGGGCGAGATTGCAAACTGCACTCAGGTCAAACCAATAATAAGGGTGTCCTGGACTCCCCCACCTGCTGGCTTCTTAAAGTTAAATTTTGATGGGAGTTGTAGGGGGAATCCGGGACAATCAGGGATTGGAGGTTGTTAGAGTGCTCGAGTCAGGGTTTTTTTGGTCATTCTGGTTTATCTTCTTGAAAGTGAAAGGTCTATTGTATCTGAGTTTAAGCTATGTATCCCATCTTATATGAGGGACAAAACTGTCTTTCTTGTAACTCCAAGTTTTATGAATAAAATCCAAGTGGGTTGGCTAGGAGAGTGATTTTTCACATTCTCTCTTCTAGTCTGGCCGAACATTCTTCTCCTTCTTTCTCTTTTCCTTCTTCTTCCTTCTTCTCTACTTTGACCTAGAATCAACTAGGGTTTATTCACATGGTATCAGAGCTGTAAGGTTGTATCTCTATTTCTTTCTTGTTGCTGTTCTCTTTCTGGGTTCGCCGCCAGCTTTCACAGTCGTCTTCTTCTTTTTCGATTGACTTGAGTGGAGGTTCGATAAGAGGCTGAAAAGGAGTTGTCGTTTTGTGGGTCTGGAGGTGAGAATGCCTCTAGTCGTTGCTGTGGTGGTCGTTGAAGTGGTATACTAAACCCTCTATTCAGTATCGAAGAGGGCTGAATGTGGACAGGTATGAACATTACTGTTGTTTGTTCAAATAAGGGACTATGAATGTTTTCTTGTTGCTTCAAAAGTTGGTTGTGGTGATGCTCGGTGTGACTGATATGCATTTCAGTCGTATTCCTCTACATCTCTCTTCATATGTATGCTGAAAGAAGACTTGTCGACTACTGAAGTTCACAACAACAGTAGATTGGTGGTGGTTGTGTCCTAGACCTTGTGTGTAATCAGTTCTGCAGTGTGCAGCCCAGGCGTTTGATGTGAAGACTGAGTGATTTCAGTCTTAGTGTGTGGTGTGTAATGTGTATTTAAAGCTGGGGTTGGTGGTGCTATAAGTGAGATAAGCCGTGTGAAAGAGTGTGTGGTTGTGTTGTATATTTGAAGGTGAAATAATGGAGATGGATTCTTCCGTAGATGGGAATGACAACAAAACCAACATCATGCTTTCTTCAGATTATATAAGTGTTCAAATGACATCCATCAAGTTGAATGGTGAGAACTATGTACCATGGGCAAAATCTGTGGAGGTGTTCTTGAAGGCCAAGAGGAAAGTAAAACATGTGAGGGAGGAGAAACCTTCCTCTAATTCTCCTGGGTTTAGTGATTGGGAACAAGATGATGCACAGATAATGACATGGCTTTAGAACAGCATGGAACCAAATATTAGTGTGAACTTCATGTTCCTAGATACAACCAAAGAAATCTGGGATCATGCTAAAAAGTTGTACTCTGGACAAGACAACACAACTAGGGTATATCAGTTATACCAAGAGTACTTCAATTTGAAGCAAGGAAGTCAAAGCTTAGAGGGGTATTATGCAAGTTTGAGGAACATTGGCAATGAGCTAAATGTGTATCACCCTCTAACATCAGATGTCCAGATCCAACAAAAGCAACGTGAACAACTTGATGTGACTAGGTTTCTTGTGGGTTTGAAGGCTGAGTATGAGCCGGTCGGAGCATAGATATTGGGGGGATCAGCTCTCCCTTCACTTGAAGAAGTTTTTGCCCGTCTTAAAAGGACATCCATTGAGCCAGTGGAACATTCTTCCTTCTTTGATAGATCTATTTTGGTAGTGACTAAAGGGAGTGGCCGTGGAAGTAGAAGTGGTGGTGGTAGCAGTAACCCTCCAAGCAACCATGGTGGACACATGTTTAATCGGGCTAGTGGACGGACTGGATGCCGAGAGTCAGGGGGAGGCCGTGGAAGAGGAAGGAGTAATGCTCAGAGAAAATGTACACGTTGTGGCTTAGAGGGGCACACTGTTAATTTCTGTTATGATTTGCGTGGTCCACCCAACACTTGGGCTAACCATGCTACATCTAAGAGTGGTAGCACAATTACTGAAATCCAGCAAACTGCCCCAATCCCCTCCACACCCACTTGTGCTTCAGGGCAGGAAATGGTGAGTGTACCACGGGCAGTATATGAACAGTTCCTTCAAACATCTCAGCAAAACACAATTACACTTGCCCATTCAGGTATGACTTGCTTAGCTTCCAAAGCCTCACCCTGGATCATTGATTCCGGAGCCTCGGACCATATGTCTGGGACTCTTGATGTATTTTCCTCCCTTTCTCGCCCCTCCACATCTCAGTCAGTTACTCTTGCTAATGGTTCTACATCTCCTATCTGTGTTGTTGGTGATGTTGATTTCTCCTCCTTGTCTTTAACATCTATTTTATATGTTCCTAAGTTCCCGTTTAATCTTATGTCTGTTAGCAGATTAACCAAGTCTCTTAATTGTCCTGTAACCTTCTATCATCCTTCTTGTGTGTTTCAGGATCTCAAGATGGGGAAGAAGATTGGTGGAAGGCATGAAGCAGGTGGTTTGTATTACCTTGATGGTGGTGGCCCCCCAGTGGCTTTTCAGTCGTCTCTTACTCCTCTCCAATGGCACTACAGACTCGGTCATCCCTCTCTCAAGGCTTTGAAGCTGCTAGTTCCTTCTTTGAGTCATCTTTCATCGTTAGATTGTGAGTCATGTCAGTTGGGAAAACATCATCGAGTCTCATTTAGTCCAAGAATTGATAGTAGTGTCTCTACTCCTTTTGCTTTAGTTCATTCTGATGTATGTGGTCAAGTTAAAGTTGTGTCATACAATGGGTTTAAGTACTTTGTAATCTTTGTTGATGACTTTTCAAGGATGACATGGATCTACCTTATGAAAGACCGTAGTGAATTGCTCTCTATTTTTTAGAAATTTCATGCTGAAATACGCACTCAATTTGGTGTTCATATGAAAATACTTTGCTCCGATAATGCCAAAGAATACATCTCCTCACCATTTCAGCAATACCTAGAACATCATGGAATAATTCATCAAACTTCTTGTGCCTACACCCCGCAACAAAACGGTGTAGCTGAACGGAAAAATAGACATCTTCTTGAAACTGCTCGGTCCTTGATGATTAATATGCATGTCCCAAAGCATTTTTGGAGTGATACTGTTCTTACATCCTTTTTTTGATAAATCGGATGCCCATGTCAATCATTGGAAGTCAATCCCCTTTCTCCGTGTTGTTTCCCACTTTGTCTCCATTTCCTCTCACCCCAAGAGTCTTTGGTTGTGTTTGTTTTGTTCAACACTTGGGGCCTGGAGTAGACAAGCTAGATGCTCGAGCTACGAAGTGTATTTTTCTTCGGTACTCGAGGACTCATAAAGGGTATAAGTGTTATAACCCAAAATTTCATAAATCGTTTGTGTGCTCTGATGTCACCTTCTTTGAATCAGTTCCATTTTTCTCAGATGTCGGGGTCTCTTCTTCTCCCTCTGTGGTTCCTCTTCCTGTACCGGTTATGGACCCTCTCCCTGTAGCTTCCATTCCTACTACAGATGCACATCATATGTTTGTTACTACAGAGAGGCCGCCAATTACTCAAGTTTATACCCGCAGAAGGGCTTCGGCCCCTCCTCCACTTCAGCACCTGTCGACAGATCCTGCTACTGCTCCTCCCTCGGATCTTGATCTTCCTATTGCTTTGCGGAAAGGTAAACTTATTTGTACTTCTAATCCCATTTCAGACTATGTTTCCACTGTTCACCTTTCTGCTTCTCATTGCAAGTTTATATCATTACTCTCATCGGTTCTCATTCCCAAGACTGTACAGGAAGCCCTTACCTCCCCAGGGTGGAGGCAAGCCATGGAAGAAAAACTCTCTGCTCTACAACATAATCACACGTGGGAACTCACCACCCTTCCTCCTGGTAAACACACTGTTGGGTGTAAATGGGTCTATACAGTGAAGCATATTTCTGATGGCAGTGTAGAACGATTGAAGGCACGGTTAGTGGCCAAGGGCTATTCTCAGTTATATGGTGTGGACTATATGGAGACATTCTCTCCTGTGGCTAAAATTGGTTCAGTTCGGGTGTTAATCTCATTAGCTGCTATGTATGATTGGCCTCTTGTGCAACTTGGGTGATCTTGTTGAGGAGGTGTATATGGAGCAACAACTAGGGTTTGTTGCTCAGGGGGAGGCTGGTAAGGTGTACAGGCTCAAAAAGGCAACCTATGGACTGAAACAATCTCCACGTGCATGGTTTGGCAGCTTCAGTGAAGTGGTGAAGGCCTTTGGGATGAAACAGTGTCAGGTTGATCATTCTGTGCTCAACTATAACTCAAAGGATGGGACAATCTTGCTAGTCGTGTATGTAGATGATATTGTCATAACTGGAAGTTACAACAATGGCATTGACAGGCTGAAAAAATTCTTACAGGACCACTTCAATATGAAAGATCTGGGGAAGCTAAAGTATTTCCTAGGGATTGAGGTTGCGAGGTCAAAACAGGGGATCAACCTATGTTAGAGAAAATATGTTCTTGATCTACTTGAAGAAATAGGGTTGTTAGGTGCTAAACCAGCAAAGACTCCTATGGAACTCAATGCCAAGTTAAGTGTGGATGCCGGTGAAGAGTTTGATGATCCTGGAAGATACAGAAGGTTGGTGGGAAAGTTGAACTATCTGACCATTATCCGACCAGATATATCATTTGCTATGAGTATGGTGAGTCAATTTATGCAACATCCCCGGGTTCCTCACTGGGAAGCTGTTCTGAGAATTGTTAGGTACCTAAAGGGTGCTCCAGGTCGTGGTTTGTTATACCAAAAGGGGGGAACTCTTGAGATAGTAAGATACACAGATGCTCACTGGGCTGGCTCTATATCAGACAGGAGATCAACCACAGGGTATTGTACCTTCCTAGGTGGCAATCTTGTAACTTGGAAGAGCAAGAAGCAAACAATGGTAGCAAGAAGTAGTGCGGAAGCAGAGTATAGGGCTATGGCCCATACTGCATGTGAACTAGTATGGCTGAAGAACTTACTACAGGAGATGGGGTTCTCAATTGACAAATCCATGAAACTATACTGTGATAACCAAGCTGCTGTTCACATCTCATCCAATCCCGTCTTCCATGAAAGAACTAAACATATTGAGGTGGATTGTTACTTTGTGAGAGAGAAAGTGATAAGTGGGGTAATTACTACATCTCATGTGAGCTCAGGAAATCAGTGGGCAGATCTCTTCACAAAGGGATTGTCTCGGGGAAGAATAGATTACATTTGTAACAAGTTGGGACTATATGATATATACTCTCCAGCTTGAGGGGGGGAGTGTTAGAGTGCTCGAGTCAGGGGTATTTTGGTCATTCTAGTTTATCTTCTTGAAAGTGAAAGGTCTATTGTATCTGAGTTTAAGTTATGTGTCCCATCTTATATGAGGGACAAAACTGTCTTTTTTGTAACTCCAAGTTTTATGAATAAAATCCAAGTGGGTCGGCTAGGAGAGTGATTTTTCACATTCTCTCTTCTAGTTTGGCCGGACATTCTTCTCTTTCTTTCTCTTTTCTTTTTTCTTCCTTCTTCTCTACTTTGACCTAGAATCAACTAGGGTTTATTCATAGAGGTGTTTTTAGGGAAGAGAGTGGGGTCATTTATGCCCTGTTCTCAGGCCCAATTGGTATGGGGGATTCCCTTAGAGCTGAGATCTTGGCAGTTATGGAAGGAGTTCAGAAAGCCAAGGAGATGAATGTCAGGAAACTCATAATTGAAGGGGACTCAGAGGTGGTGATAGGGTGGCTTATTAAAGATGACTGCGGTTTATGGAACTACAGAAATGAGAAGAGGAAATTCAGGTGGCTGGTGTGGGAGATGGAAATCAGGATGAGTTGGGTTAAGAGATCAGCTAACTCTTTAGCTGATGGATTAGATAAACAAGGGATAGAAAGGGAAGCAATGTTTTGGGCTAAGCTGTAACTTAATTGTTTCCTTTTGTTTCTTTTTCTCTTTTTCTCTCTTTGGAAGATTTAAGTTGTATTCGGAAGATAAGAGTTCTTGTCTTCCTTGCTGTAAATATTTTGATATTTCAAAGATTTGAATGAATATGTTATTGATAAAAAAAATGTCTTCCTTAGCTTCGTCTCCTTTGGAGATATTTTCTTCTATAAAAATCCTCGCATTCCTTTCATCCTGTAAAATCCAAATAATGTTAAAAGCATTATAAGCCTATGAGGGTCACCTTACTTATATGCCTTGCTATTTTGCACATGGCTTTATAATTTTTTTTTTTTTTACATTCTTTATTTTTTTATATTCTTTATTTTTTTATATTATAATAATTAAAAAGACACAATTACACTAAATTATTCATTTTGTGGGTTTGTATACTTACTTTTCTTGTTTTGACCCTTTATATTCCACTCTGATAAGGCCTCCCTAACAGTACTATATTTAAAACACCAACCGATATCGATCAAATTGCAAAAATGAGTCCAAATAAATGAACCGAAAGGGTAGTTTTAGAAGCTAGATTACATTATTGTCTTTTTTTGGCTTTCCACTCAAATATAATGTTAAATCCCAACCCCTGGGAAACAAGAGAAAAAAAGGAAGGCAAAACCGTACTTTTAATGGACGTGTAACATAAAAGTTCCTTATACTCTTACTACTTCCCTTGTGTTACTAGCTAGCTTCTAGAGGTTATATTCTTCATAGTACAATCCTCTACACTACCTCCTTGGGTGCCCTGAACAAATTTGTTGTGATTTGGGTTTTTGTGTTCTTTTGACAGGGCTTGACCCCTTATGAGAAGAAGAAATATGTTTGGAAGATGCTCTACATATATATGCTGGGATATGATGTAGACTTTGGTCATATGGAGGTTGTTTCTTTAATATCTGCACCTAAGTATGCAGAAAAGCAGGTAGATTTATTTTTTTTGATAAGCAGGTGGAAATATGATTACTCTTGCATTGGTCTTAGCCATGCTAATAGTTTTTGTTTTAAATTGTTTACATGTTTATCTTGCTGCTTAACATGATTGATATTCATGGATAACAACATCAGCCAGAATATGCCATGCCTTGAGCTAATGAATATTTCTTTCTATAAACGTGAGTGATACAATATAGTAGGTTGAAAATTATTACCAGGAAACTAGACTAAAATGCCCAAGGACTTAGGATTAGACCCAAAAATTGATATTGATGTTTAAGTTTCAATCTGGTTTCTGTGGTTTTCCCTTCACCTTCTTTACTTGTTCATTCCTTTTCTTTAAATGGAAATTTTCCTTATTATTATAATAAGATAAAAAATGACTTCACCATAAGACCCGGAGACAAGAACATCAAAAGGATAACGTAAAGGTCTAGTACAAGTGCCTCCTAATGTTAGGGTATTCTGTTGGGAAATGTTATTTTAAGAGGATCAATACTTGTGACATGATTCAAAGAAGAATGCTGAACTGGTGTCATGCAAGTGAAGAGTCCGACTTTTCATTTACTAATCTCCTATTCATTTGTGTTTATTGTTTCGGAGTGGTTCTTTTCTCTCTTTTGATGCAGGTAGACACTCTCTTAAGATGTTGGCCTCTTCAACTCAGATTTCTTGTGCCTTCAAGGTGGAGAATTATGTTGAGATCTACAAGAGCAGGAATCCAATGTACCATTTGGGAAGACAGAAATGCTAAACTATTTATGGAGCATGTCAGGATGCCAGGACCAAGGAGGCAATAATTGAATGCAGAGCTGTGAAGGTAGCTAATTGGAGCAAGACAATGGATGACTCGAGGCATTCTCAGTTGATGACATCATACGAGGTTGGAGAGTGGCAGCAGCTTCATTGACAATCAGATCTACAATCCAAGATAGATTCAACCAGAACAGCAACAAGATTAAACTGAGCTTTGATGAGAGATCTATTTAGTAACCTAGGACCATCTGGAATGGGGGAGTGTTGAGAGACACAAATGGTGTCATGTTGGAACCGTACTCAGGCCCAATTGGATATTAATGATTCATTGTGATTAGAGATATCAGCAGTATTACAAAGTCTGAGGGTAGCCAAGCAACTCAACTTCAAGAAGATTGAGATAGAACAGCAACAGTCGACTGGGGACAATTCTCTGGGTCTATCATCATCTCATTTTAACCAGCCCATCTGTTCTCAGCCTCTCGTGGCAGCTTCTACTTCCAGGGTTGTTCTCCATTCATCCTCTGACACGACAAATGACCAAAAAAGCTCCATCAGATCTGTTTTGGAAGACTTGGGGGGCGGAGAACTCAACAACTCCAGGGAAATCCTTGCTACAACAGAGAAGCACGTGATGTTTCAGAAGATGAAACTGATTGGGAAGACCTAAGAGATATCGAGGAGGAAGTTGATCAACCCTCAAGTGTTGGAAGTCTTAACTCAATGAAGGGTTTCAATATGGCAGACTTCGATTTTCTTGGAACTGAACTCCTATTTGAAGAAAACTCCAGTACTAAAGCTCTGGAACTAAAGAAAGTAGGGGTGGAAGATTCTACTGTGGATGGTGGGGGATCTACAGAAGAATCTTAGAGAGTAGAGGATGAAGGAACATTTCAAACACAATCGTAGGGTGTTCGTGATGGGGATTTGGACTCTCACAACGAGCCAAACTTAGATTCACCTAGGAACAAAACACTTTATTTGTAATAGGATGTTGAAAAGGAGCTCTCCCTTCATTGTCTGTCTTTGGGTTGATCCTCACCTTTAGGGATTCTCTTCCACCCCTTTTTCCTCCTCCCCCCACTTTGTCTTCTCTTGCTTTGGTTACCCTTACCCTTGCTCTTTGTGCTAATACTTCCTCTCGTGGCTTGGTAGATCCAATCCTGGAAGCTACGCATGATGTGGACAATGACCTGGGTGTGACTGAGAAAGGAAAGGAGCAGGGGAAGTTGTTTTGGAGGAGGAGATAATGGATCTAATCCTAGGAAACTTAGCCACTCTATTTGAAATGGAGGAGATTTTTGAGAAGAGATCGGAGGGGTAGGATACCACTATAGATCCAGTAGAGAATGGAGGAAAAATTGTTATGACTTTTGAAGGAGAAGGAAAAACCAGTGATTCACCAAACAAGGAGGGGCAGGAACCAGAGGACTTGGGAAACGTGTGTGCTAAGATGAAAGTGTATCAAAGGAAGGATGTGGGTGAAGACAAGAAAAGCAGGAAAATAAGCGAAGGGGAGAAATTAGTGTGTGGAGTAATCTATGACAAGGTTGAAAACCGTTTAAGGGAGAAGGAGAGAGGGGATTAGTAGTTTTGGAGGCAAGAATTGGGTATCTTGAATCCTAAGTAATGAAGATTATTTGTAGGAATGTGAGGGGATTAGGGAGTGCAGAATAGAGGAGAATTATCAAGAATGTGTTAAGAAAGAGAAACTGGATGTAGTAGTGTTGCAAGAAACAAAGCTCTTAGATTTGAACAGAAGATGGATAAGGAGTATTTGGAGCAGTAGAGGGTTGAGCTGGTCCTATTTCCTTTCTTGGGGTGCTTCAGGTGGTAGGTATTTGTACAAATTACAATATAGATAAATGAGGACGTGGATTGTCTGGAAGAAGTGATTGGGAATTTTTTAATGTCAATAAAGGCTAAAAAAGGCAGTGGAGGAAGAGAGTGGGTTTTAACAAATGTTTATGGTCTTAACTCATATATAGAGAAAGGGACTGTCTCTGGGAAGAGCTAATTGCAATTAGGGGTTTGTGTAGGTGGATACTTCAATATGATAATGTTCACTAGTGAAACAGATAAACCGAACCTGACTATAACCATGAGTATGAGGAAAGTTAACTCTTTGGTGGATGCCTTATAGCTAAAAGAACTCCCTACTGCAAGCTTCCTTTACATGGGCCAACTTTTAAGAAAATTAAATCTGTTCAAAGCTGGATAGATTCATGTTCTCCATTGATTGGGAAGAGTTGTGGGAAAACCTAGCCTTGAGAGTACTCTCTAGAGTAACCTCTAGCCATTGTTCTCTGTGACTAAGCCAAAACCTTTTTGGGGCCCCACACCTTTTAGATATGAAAACATGTGGCTGGAAGTTCCAAAGTTTATTGAAAAAAATAAGAGAATGGTGGGTGGAAGGTGAAATCAATGTAGATAATAAAGGGGTGAGATTCACAAAAAAAATTGAAGAAATTAAAGGAAGAATCAAGGATTGGAATAAAGATAAATTTTGGAGAATAGAAGAAACAAAAGAGAGAATGCCAAAAAGGATTGAGCAGTTAGACCAAAAGGAGGCCCGAAGAGAATGTAGTGTGGAGGAAAGATAGAAAAGGTGGAACCTAAAAGTGGAATTAGAGAAAATCTTGAGGAAGGAGGAAATCTCTTGGAGACAAAAATCAAGATGTAAGTGGTTATTGGAGGGGGATGGTAATACAAAAGTCTTTCATTTAGTGGAAAATGGGAGAAGAAGGAAAAACTTGATCTCTAGCATTGAGGTTGAAAGTCAGGTGGTAACTTCAGAGGAGGAGATTTTCAAGACCTTTGTGGATCTCTTTAAATCAATATTTGCCTCCCTTTTTTGATCTTTGCCTCCTTAGGGAAAAGGAATTAGGAAGTGGGGGAGTTGGATTGCATCAAAGTGTCGGAAACCCAAGCAATCGTCTTAGAAAGGAGCTTCAATGAGGAGGAGGTTCATGATGCGTTTTTTTCAATGGAAAGTTCTAAAGCTCTAGGACCTAATGGTTTCTCAATGGCCTTCTATCAGGACTGTTGGGAAATAATAAAAGATGACTTGATGGAGGTGTTTTTGAAATTTCATTAGAAAGGGGAAATTTCACTAGGAGCTAATGCAACTTTCCTAGCCCTAGTGCCTAAGAAGAAAGAAGCCAAGACTCCAAAGAACTTTAGGCTAATAAGCCTTGTGGACAGCCTATACAAAATCATTACATAAGTTATGCCAAGGAGGTTTAAGACTATTTTGCCTTTGGTAATCTCCCAAAATCAAGGAGCCTTTGTGGAAGGGAGACAAATGAGTGACCACTTGTGGCTAATGAATGTGTGGAAGAAAAGAAAAAGCAGGGAGGGGTAGGACTAATTTTCAAGTTGGATCTGGAAAAAGCCTATGATATGGTGGATTGGTCCTTCCTTTTGGGTTTGCTAGAAAAAAAATTGGCCTAGGTGAGAAGTAGAGGAAATAGATCAAAGGATGTTTTAGTTCAACACATTTGTCGGTACTAATTAATGGAGTGGTTAGGGAATTTTTCCTGGCTAAAAGAGGTCTAAGGCAAGGAGACCCCATCTCCCCCTTTTTGTTCACCATTATTTCTGAGTTCTGAGTAGATTGATCATTTAAGCCGATCTACAAACTATTTTAGAGGGTGAAGGATTGGTAGAAATGAGGTGGTAGTGACTCACTTGCATTTTGCAGATGGCATAATCATCCTTTGTGAGGAATGCACTGAGGTCAACATGTGGAACTTGAAAGCTTTAGTTGATCATTTCCAAAGGATCTCAAAGTTAAAAGCCAACTGGGGAAAGAGTTGTGTGGTGGGAGTTAACATGAGAGATGAAGAAATCCACAGTTGGTAGGACTACTGGGATGTGAGGAGAAAAAATGGCCCCTAGAGTATCTTGGTATGCCTTTAGGAGAAAATCCGAGAGTAGATGGCTTCTAGAAACCAATAGTGGAAAGATTCACTATGAAGTTAACTATGTGGAAAAGGAGCTACATCTCTATGGGAGGGAGAATTACTTTGATTAAGTCTACCCTAGCTAACTTGCCCACTTACTTTTTGTCTACCTTTAGAATCCTGGTAAGAATAGCAAGACAACTAGAAAAATTAGTGAGGGATTTTTTGTGGGTGTGAAGACCAAAAATATACATAATTTTCTTTATGATGAATTTATTTTTATATGAATATTTTTGTGTTAGTTTCTCTGGTTTGTTTACTGATAAAAAATGACCCTCTTTCATTAAAAAAAAAAAAGAGTAAACAAAATCTATTTTCTCTATGATGTTAAGAACTTAGTACTTGAACTTATTGACTAAGCAATTATAGAAATTCAAATACATTATCTTTTATTTAAGTCCTTGATGTGTTCAGGCTCAAGTGCTTCATTATTGCTGTTTGTTTCTTTTTCTGTTTTGTGTTTGGAAGTATTTTAACCAGATTAGGGTTTGTCCTCTAGATTGTGCAGTATACTTATGGTATTATTTCTCTGTGGAGAGGTATGTTTGTGCATGTGGTACGTATTGGGACATGCTTCATTGCATGCTCATTCATACCCATCTCCCCTGGGGTTCTTCACACCGGTGGACAATAGTTTGTGGCTTCTAGACCAGCTTATTATCTTTTTATGCTAAATCTGGCTGCAGGTTGGGTACATAGTGACATCATGCATGCTTAATGAGAACCATGACTTTCTAAGATTGATCATAAATTGCGTACGCAATGACATCATTGGGCGTAATGAGACTTTCCAGTGCTTGGCCTTGACCATGGTATGACATCAGGATATCTATTTTCAATCTTAAGATCTAATTTATTATGTTAATTTTAAACTTAATCATATTTCTGTTTGAGTTATTGAATAACTTGTGGAATCAGAATGTATTTACCTGGAATACAGTATGTCTTCTTTCATGTGTAGCTGCATCTTTTATAAAATAATTTCTGACTGTTCAATACTCCTTTGTTACGGTATTGCCTTCATGCTCAAGCAACCTGGTCATATGTTGTTTTTCCCGTGCCTTGGATATTCCAATAAACCAGAAGAGTACTTCAACAATAGCTGAAAAGTGCACACACACATATTGTGGCTATACGATTTCTATTCCACCTTTCCATTCAATTTCAGTGCCATGTTCATTGTTAAATTGTGGGTCATGTCCATTATTACTCCTATTGAACTCTAGTCAGTATTACTCCTAAATTTACTTAAAATGAATACATGATGTGAATTTCCTTATTAGGAGATCAGGTTTGTACTTTTTGGCTTGCTATCTGCTTCTGTGGGCTGTATAGTGGTTGCATTAATGGAAGATTCACTGTTACTAAAAAAAGAATACATTCCAGAACTTCTGATTTATATCAATAATAAAGGAAGAGGAAGAGAAATCTTCCTGATTCTTATCCATTTATAGTCTTAAGTAAGGACAAAATGGCACTAAAATCATAATTGAAAGTGTTCAATATTCATATCCTAAACCTTATGTTAAAAAGGAATATTCTTAAACTTGAGAAGCAAGAGAAGGGGCAATAAGGAGTCAACTATTTTAGGTGTAACTTCGCAAGAGGGAAACTTCGAAAACTAAAAATAATGATGTTAAGGATGGGTAGCAAAGGCTAGTCCATGAAGAGGTGCTTGCAGTTATGTATATTCTTCATTCTTTATGATTTAATCAATAAAATGAGATCTTTTACCAATAAAAAAACTTGAAGGAGAATTGATCAAAAAGAAAAAAAAAAACTTGGAAGGAGACAAAATATGGGATTGAACAACTAAGCTGATAAAATTCAGATATAGTGTCCGTATGATCTCAGATAAGAAGGAGAAGAAGGAGAAGGAGAAGAAGAAGAATGAGAAGAAGAAGAACTGTTCCTGTCAAACTAGAGGGAAAAATCATTTTCTCTGGTCGACCAACCTTTATTTATACTTTTCTAAATAAACCAGAATTACTCTTATACCCACACTTAAGTGAGAGCCACACCAGCTAACTTAATATCTACTCATCAGTACAATTAACGTATAACTTAATATAAAAAACCTATACAACCCTTCTATAGCCGACGTAACACTCCCCCTCAAGCTGGTAAGTAGATGCCATATTGTCCCAGCTTATTACACATGTAGTCCACTCTTCCCCAATTCAACCCTTTGGTAAACAGATATGCCCATTGATTTCCTGTGTTCACTTATGTTGTACTTATCACTCCATTAAGCACCTTCTCACGTACAAAGTGGCAATCAACGTCTATATGCTTCGTCCTTTCATGAAATACTGGATTAGAGATGTGAACTGCAACTTGATTATCACAATATAGCTTCATAGGAGTGTCAATCGAGTACCCCATTTCCTCTAGGAGGTGCTTCAACCACACTAGTTCACATGTTGTGTGTGCCATGGCTCTATATTCACCCTTTGCACTGCTTCTTGCTATCACTGTCTACTTCTTACTTTTCCATGTCACTAAGTTCCCACCAAGAATACCCTGTAGTAGACCTTCTGTCAGATATGGAACCGGCCCAATCAGCATCCATGTATCCCTCTATCTCAAGACTTCCTCCACTCATATAACAAACCATGACCTGGATCTCCCTTCAAATACCGCACAATCCTTAGAACTGCCTCCCAATGTGGAATTCGAGGATTTTGCATAAACTGACTCACTACACTGATTGCAAGTGAGATATTAGGTCGAGTGGTGGTTTGGTAATTTAGCTTACCTACCAACCTTTTGTACCTTCCCGGATCCTCAAACTCCTCACTTGCATCACTACTCAACTTAACATTTGGTTTCACGGGTGTTTCAGCTGGTCTAGCACCAAACAACCCTGTTTCTTCTAGCAAATCAAGGACATATTTCCTCTGGCACAGATTAATACCATTCTTGGACCTCGCTACCTCTACCCCTAGGAAGTATCTTAATTTGCCAAGATCCTTTGTCTAGAAGTGATCATGCAAGTAAGTCTTCAACCTATCAATCCCTAGTCTGTCACTGCCTGTGATAACATTATCATCTACATATACCACCAATAGGATCTTCCCAGCATTGGATTCATAGCTGAATATGGAATTGTCAACTTGACACTGTTTCATTCAAAACTTCTTCACCACTTCACTGAATCTCCCAAACCATGCACGAGGAGATTGTTTAAGTCCATAAATAGCCTTCTTAAGTCTACATACCTTATCACCCTCCCCCTGAGCAACAAACCCTAGTGGTTGCTCCATGTACACTTCCTCAAGGAGATCACCATGTAAAAAGGCATTCTTGATGTCAAGTTGAAGCAATGACCAATCAAACATTACAGCAAGGGAGATCAGAACATGAACAAACCCAATTTTGGCAACTGGAGAGAAGGTGTCTGTGTAATCGATACCATATAGTTGTGAATAACCTTTGTCAACTAGTCGAGCTTTCAACCATTCAACACTCCCATCGGGCAAGTATTTAACAGTGTACACCCCCACTTACAACCCACAACATGCTTACCAGGCGGAAGAGTGGTGAGGTCCCACTTATGAGTATGAGTCAGGGCCGAGAGTTCTTCTTCCATTGCTTGGTGCCACCCTAGAGAAGTGAGAGCTTCTTGGACATCCTTGGGAACAGAGACAGAAGATAACATAGAAACAAACTGGCAATGGGAAGCCAAAAGGTGAGATACAGAAACATAATTGGAATGGGGTGAAGAGTGCAGCTGCGTTTACCTTTCTACAAAGAAATAGGGAGATCAAGGTCAAAAACGGGGGGGGGGGGGGCTGGGGTGGTAACAACTATCAGATCTGTCGACAGTGACGAAGCGGGAGGAGGAGCCGGTACCTGATGATGCATATACACTTGCCGAATAGGTGATCATTCCATAGGTAGTTGCACTAGAGGCAAAGACTTGGTCACAACTGGAATAGAGAAGTTTTCCAACTAACCATTGGAACATAGCTTTATCTTCAAGGGGTTCTCCAACCTTTGCACTGATCTTGTGATTTTGTTCAATGGGTGTGTCAGCAGGCTTAACACCCAACTTTCTTGTTTCTTCCAAGAGGTCAAGAACATACTTTCTTTGAGAAACAAAAATCCCATGCTTGGATCTGGCTACCTCAATGCCCAAGAAGTATCGTAGTTCTCCTAGATCTTTTACCTCAAACTCTTGATGAAGGAGTTGCTTAAGGGACTCAATCTCGGTATTATCATTTCCTATTACTACAATATCATCCACATATACAGCAAGCAAGGTTAAGGAAGAATCCACTCTCTTAATAAACAAGGTGTGGTCTGACTGGGCCTGTACATATCCAAACCTTTCAAGGGCTTGTCTAAATCTATCAAACCAAGCTCTGGGGGACTGTTTTAGTCCATACATGGCCTTATTCAACCGACAAACCTTCTTTCCTGTCTCTGTACCATAAAATCCAGGAGGCAACTACATGTAAACCTCTTCTTGCAAGTCTCTGTTGAGGAAGGCATTTTTAACATCCATCTGATACAACGACCAAGAGTAACTGGCTGCAAGAGATAATAAGACTCTGATAGTGGTCATCTTTGCGACTGGTGCAAAAGTTTCCATGTAGTCAATACCATATGTCTGAGTAAATCCTTTTGCAACTAACCGGGCCTTATTACCTTTCAATAGAACCATTAACATTATGTTTCATAGTGAATACCCATCCACATCCAACCGGTTTCTTACCTTTAGTCTGATCAACTATCTCCCAAGTATTGTTTTTGACGAGGGCATCCATTTTTGCTTTTATTGCATCTTTCCATTCTGGTACTTCCAATGCTTCCTGTATTGTTCTGGGAATGGGAACATCGGCAATGGATGCGAGAAAAGAATTATAGGAGGGAGACAAATGATCATAGGACATGAACTGAGAAATTCTGTGAGCTGTAGATGTGCTGCAACGACGCTTGCCCTTACGAACTACTATGGGAAGATCAAGATCATCTAATGAAGGTGAAGGCTCCATGGTGGGATGTCTTTCATCTGTAGTATCTGTGGTACTTGGATCTGGCTCTGTAGAAGGAATTGGGGCTATTGTGGTACTAGAATCTGGATCTGCAGAGGAGACTGGGACTGGCCTGCATAGTTGATGTCCAAAATCAACCTGTCTCCATCGTCTATGATGGACTCTCACATCCTTGCATCTCTGACAGCCCTCCCAATTACACCTCTCTTCACTTAACGGGATAGGTAAAGGAACTTCTGACGAGTTAACCCCATCCTTACTACTCTCCCCCTAAGGAGAAACCCTTGGATAATAGGGTACATCTTCAAAGAAAGTGACATCCATTGAGACAAATCTTTTCCTATAAGTAGGTTCATAGTAGCAATATCCCTTTTGAGTTTGTGCATAACCAAGGAAAATACATTTTGAGGCCTTAGGATCAAACTTGGAACGATGAGGGCCAAGAATCTGAACAAAGCATGTACAACCAAAGGTTTTAAGGGGAATGGTAAATAACTCTTTATCAGGATATAAGAGGGTAAATGGAGATTTCATGTCAAGAACTCGTGAAGGAATCCTATTGATGAGATACACTGGTGTAAGAACAACATCCCCCTAGGAATGTATAGGCACATTGGAGGTAAACTTGATGCTTCTGGCTACCTCCAATATGTGTCTATTCTTTCTCTCAGCAACCCCATTTTGCTGTGGTGTCTAAGGACAGGTACTCCGATGGATAATCCCATGTTCAAGCAAATAGGAGGCTAATGGGTTTGCAAAATATTCTTTTGCATTATCAGATCTAAAAATTTTGATTTTGACCCTAAATTGGGTTAAAATCATCTGATGAAAGATTCGGGTTAATGCTGGAACCTCATCTTGAGAACGCATGAGATAAATCCATGAAAAACGAGTATAATCATCAACAAATAGTAAAAAATATCTGTACCCCCCCATGGCAGTGGTATGGTAAGGTCCCCAAACATCAGTATGTACAATTTCAAAGGGAATATTACTTCTATTATTACTTAATGAATAGGTTGCCCTGTAGTGTTTTTCAAGTTCACAACTCTCACATTTCAAACTAGACATCTAGATAGATTCAAATGAACTAGGAAACAAACTCTTTAAAGCCCGAAAAGATAAATGACCCATCCTATTATGCCAATGCATAGCCTGATCAACAGACTGAGAAACACAAGACCTCTTAGTCTCACTATCTTCCCAATGAGGACTCCCTCCAAGCAGATAGACTCCATTTGCCTCACGGTCAGTCCCAATCACCTTCCTTGTCTCTAGATCCTGAAAAACACTTCGATCCAGAAAAAAGGTTATTGAACAATTCTGGCTTTTTGTAATGCTACTAACTGAAAGCAAGTTAGTACTAAGCTTAGGAACATGCAAAACCAAAGATAAGGAAATAGCATTAGACAACTTGATGTCTCCCTTGCCAGAAATAGGAACGAGGGAGCCATCGGAAATGGACACTTTGTCTTTGCCTGAAGATAAGTGATAGGTAGTAAATAGTGATGGCAAGCCAGTCATATGATCTGATGCTCCCGAATCTATTATCCATGAATGTTCTGTATTACCTGTAACTGAGGCATGGAAAACTGAAGATAAGGAAGTTAGTACTGAAAGCAACTAACTGAAAGCAAGTTAGTACTAAGCTTAGGAACATGCAAAACCGAAGATAAGGAAATAGCATTAGACAACTTGATGTGTCCCTTGCCAGAAATAGGAACGAGGGAGCCATCAACAATGGACACTTTGTTTCTGCCTAAAGATAAGTGATAGGTAGTAAATAGTGATGGAAAGCCAGTCATATGGTCAGATGCTCCCGAATCTATTATCCATGAATGTTCTGTATTACCTGTAACCGAGGCATGGTGAGCTGAGGCCCGATTACCTGAATGAGCAAAAGCTGAGGTAGGGGGTGCTGATGATGTCTGAGGAGGTGGAGCTGAATTACCAACTTCATTTTCGAGCTGAACTAGAGCAGCTCGGACAGCAGCTAGAGTATCTAGAGGATTGCCTCTTGTGCTAGATGATGCTGTACTATCAGTGTTAACAACCTTTTGAATCAGCTCTGGCTGCAGTTAAGCCCAAATCTGAGAGTGATAAGGAAAGAGACATGAAGAAGGAAGCTAAGAAGGACCTAGTATGTGAGCTGATTGAACAAATACTTAAAAGGAGAAGAGAAAAAAAAAAGAAAAGAAGAGGGAGAAAAGAGAGAGAGAGAGAGAGAGAGAGAGAGAGAGAGAGAGAGAGAGAGAGAGAGAGAGAGAGAGAGATTTTGATAAAAGAGAGTTGGGTTGATGTGTTTAAACAGCTGCCCCCCTCTTAAATTTATATACATTAGTGTAGAGAACACTAATGTGGACCCCACTATGGTGGTCCCCACTGTTCGTATGTCAGCAGGTCCACATTAGTGTTCTCTACAATGGGCATAGGAGGATAGAATCATGTACATATGCAGATTGGACATGTTGTGTTCATGATAAAAGATCTACATCTGGATATTGTACTTTAGCTGCTAGCAATTTAGTTTCTTGGAGAAGTAAGAAATAGATGGTTGTGGCACAATTCTTAGTTGAGGTTAGAGTATAGAGCAATGGATCATTGAGTGTTAGAGTTATTATGGTTGAGATCACTATTTGGTGAGTTGGGCATTGTGTTCTTGACAAGTTGATGATGTTGTATTATGACAATCAAGCTGCTTCCAATATAGTCCACAGTCCTATTCAACTTGATAAGAAGGAATATATTGAGATAGATAGATACTTAAAAGGAGAAGAGAAAAAAAAAAGAAAAGAAGAGGGAGAAAAGAGAGAGAGAGAGAGAGAGAGAGAGAGAGAGAGAGAGAGAGAGAGAGAGAGAGAGAGAGAGATTTTGATAAAAGAGAGTTGGGTTGATGTGTTTAAACAGCTGCCCCCCTCTTAAATTTATATACATTAGTGTAGAGAACACTAATGTGGACCCCACTATGGTGGTCCCCACTGTTCGTATGTCAGCAGGTCCACATTAGTGTTCTCTACAATGGGCATAGGAGGATAGAATCATGTACATATGCAGATTGGACATGTTGTGTTCATGATAAAAGATCTACATCTGGATATTGTACTTTAGCTGCTAGCAATTTAGTTTCTTGGAGAAGTAAGAAATAGATGGTTGTGGCACAATTCTTAGTTGAGGTTAGAGTATAGAGCAATGGATCATTGAGTGTTAGAGTTATTATGGTTGAGATCACTATTTGGTGAGTTGGGCATTGTGTTCTTGACAAGTTGATGATGTTGTATTATGACAATCAAGCTGCTTCCAATATAGTCCACAGTCCTATTCAACTTGATAAGAAGGAATATATTGAGATAGATAGATACTTTGTAAGGGAGAGAGTTGTATGTAGGGAAGTTTTTCTGTCATTTATTGCATCTGAGGAGCAGCTAGCATATTTTCTCACCAAGGGTGTTCCTAAGTCATGGTTGCCACATTATATAAGCAAGTTGAGCATGATTGACATCCATACTCAAGGGGGAGTGTTGAACTGATGGGCCATAGGGAATACTTGGTGTGGTGTTATGTTATTTCTTTTTTAATCAATAGGCCTTAGTCGTAGTGGGCCTAAGGCCCATTTATTTGTTTATTCTATCAGCTGCCCTATTAGGGGAAATTTTGTAACTTTATATTTAATTATGATTAGTTCGAATAAAACAAGGTTTTGGGGCTGGAAGACAGCTATGACTCCTTTTTCCTAAAACCCTCTATCATTATCTTCTCTCTTCTCTTAATTTTTTCTTAGTTTTCTTGATTAAACAAGATTTGTTGCTGTTCTGTTTTACAACTGAATGAAAGATACATAATCTCTGTATTAATCCTTCAAAAAGTATAAAATGTTTTTATTGTTACCGATCGAGAAAAATGCTGATGTTAGTTACTTTTCGATGTTCAATTTTAACATGTTACAGACTACCCTGGTAATTCTTTCTAACTTCTGTTGGTTCTTCTTGAGCATGCTTACGAAGCCTCTCTGATCTTGCTGTTTACAGGTTGGCAATATTGGTGGAAGAGAGTTTGCTGAATCATTAGCTCCTGATGTTCAAAAATTACTTGTAAGAGAAGAATAGTAACTCTCTGTCTCATTTAATTTTAAACAGACATAGTATAAGAATTGCATTTTCTGCATCAGATTTCCTGTAGCTGTAGGCCACTTGTGAGAAAGAAAGCTGCTTTGTGTCTACTACGCCTATACAGGAAAAATCCTGATGTTGTCAATGTAGATGGCTGGTAATACAAATTGTACTTTCTACTTTAATCCATCCCTTCTAGATCCAGTTCTAGGTATTTTTCTTGGGTTAATCCTTGTTTTTTCCACATTATTTTTCAGGTCAGATCGCATGACACAGCTACTAGATGAACGTGATTTGGGTGTTTTGACAGCTGTTATGAGCCTCCTTGTTGCTTTAGTATCTAAGAACTATGATGCATATTGGGGTTGTCTTCCGAAATGTGTAAGGATCTTGGAGAGGCTTTCTAGGAACCAAGATATTCCGCAAGATTACATGTACTATGGTATCCCATCTCCCTGGCTGCAGGTTTGTGCAAATTCCCCCTCCCCCAATCTCTCTCTCTCTCTCTCTCTCTCTCTCCCCATCAAGCATTTCCATTGGGGAGAAGAGAAGCAAGTTTGCAAAAACCATAAGGATGCAAATTCTAAGATCCATTCCTTTACTGAGGTCACAGCCATATTAGTCTCCATAAAACATGGCAGGGTGTTTTTTTTGTTGGCAATAAGAAAATACATATGAGAAAAATATGGTATTTATAGGTTCTTAGGGGAGCAAAGGAAGTGAGATAAGTATTGCTTTATCATATTTCTTTATATGGCAGTGACTCTGTGCCTAGATTTTGTTGATAAAGGTGCATTCACTTTGGACATAGACATTGATACCCAAGGTTCAAAATATTGCAATGCATTGGTGTGTATCAATTCATATGTATTGCTTTTTAGTGCAACCGATACTTTGAGAAATGAGAGTTACATGATTTCAATTGTTTTAGATATTAATAAGTATAATGAGACATGTCCACTGTTAAATTATCAAATAAAGAAAGAGTTTATACTTAAACGGACTCTTGATATGCAAAATTTGCATATTGAGTATAATGATACCATACAATTCTTATCAACCTCGCAGTGGAGGCAAACATCACACTATAATGCATTCTGATACAACAGAAAACTAACTTGGAGAGGGTGGCATCCATTTTTATGTGCCAGATTTACTTCAATTCAAATAAAGGCCTTAAATTTCTTGTGGAAATTTTAGCTTTAAATAGGGGTTACCATGGGCCTGGCTGGGCCCACCTTAAACATATTTTATATATTATATAAGATTTTGTTAGATAACATATATAATATATATCCATATTTTGGTCCTGGGTCGAGCCTAAGTCTGGACCACAAATTTGTGACCATGATGCAGGCCTGTGCTGGGCGGTAGATGATCACCCCTACTTTAAAGCAGCTAAATGTGAAGCATCCAAGGATATAAAGATGACATACTAGGGGTGATCATTTATAGCCTGACCCGACCTGCTATATATATATCGTTAGAGTCGAACTAAGTAGGGTTATTTTAGTCTTTATTCTCTTATTTATTAAATTTTGGTTGTCCATTTTGTTTTATTTTAAGTTACATGTCCCATACTTAAGTAGGGGCATAATAGTCTTTGTATTCTTTGGTCAATCTATATAGTTAAGGTTGGATGGGGTGAGAGATCATTCTCTCTAGTTTAGACAATTGTTTCTCTTTTCTCCTCTTCTCCTTCTCTTTCTCTTTTCTCCTCTTTTTCTCTTTTCTTTCTAACCCAAGACTGCAATCATCTGAACCATTAAAACATGGTATCGAAGTAATAAATAAAGGAAAGGCAAGGCTAAAATTCCAATTCTTGGAGATTGCAATCACTCCTCTTTCTTTCCTTTCTTTTTCTGGGTTGTGATCTGAGATAAGAAGCTATAGAAGGCTGTGGCAGTCCTACTCTGGTATTCTGTGGATTGCTGTCACTATGAGTGACAGCCCTAGTGGTCATGTAGTGGTTTGAACCCTCTACTGAGCAGTTTCAAGAGGGTTTTCTTTGATTGATTGACTGTATTGATGTTGGTAAAGGTTGGGAATGAATTTCTGTGATGAAGGTTGCTGAATGTGTCTAAGGTGCTGTTGCTGTGTTTTCCTTGCTATTTGGATGGGAAGGTGCTGCTAAGTGGTGAGTAGACTGTCGTAATGTTCAGGTAACAACAGTTTTTTTTTTTTTTTGTTATAGTTGGTTCTGTGTTCATAGATGCAATTTGTAATGGTGTTGATAGTTTCTTGAGTAGACAACATGATGGCAGCACCATGAGAGACTAGTAGTGATCAGAAATCTAGTGTGATGGTCCCCCTTGATTATCTAAGTGTGCAGATGACATCAATTAAACTCAATGGTGAGAGTTATGTGCCATGGGCCAAATTGGTGGAGGTTTTCCTTAGAACCAAGAAGAAGGTGAAAATGAGAAACCATCGTTTGAATCTCTAGGGTTTAGTGATTGGGAGGAAGAAGATGCTCAAATTATGACATGGTTATGGAATAACATGGAACCCAAAATAAGTGTAAACTTTATGTTCTTAGACATAAGCAAGGAGATATGGGATCATGCTAAGAAGCTCTACTTTGGGTAAGACAACATTACAAAGGTATACCAGCTCTACCAAGAATATTTCAATTTGTAATAGGGAAACCAGAGTCTTGAAGATTACTATGTTAGTATGAGAAATCTCAGGAATGAACTCAATGTCTATCACCCCTTAACCTCAAATGTTAAAATTCAACAACAGAGGGAACAACTTGATGTGACCAAATTCTTGATGAGTTTGAAGCTAGAGTATAAAGCCAGTTAGAGCATAGATATTGGGCGGTTCTGCTCTTCTCACTCTTGAGTAGGTGTTTGCTCAACTTTTTAGGATTTCTCTTGGACCCACAAAAAATCACCACTACTTCTGATAGGTCAACCTTTGTTGTTGAAAGAGTGGGAGGTTTAGCGGTTGTGGGAATATAGGTGGAGGTCGTGGTGGTGGAAGTAGTGGAGGTTGGAATTCAGGGGAGGTCATGGTAGGGGATGAGGTAGCAGTCCTAGGAAGTGTACTTATTGTGGAATGGAGGGACACACTGTTAACTTTTGTTATTATATACATGGCCCACCTTCTACATGTCAAAGTCAAACCGAAAATTAGAGAAGGAGAAAGAGAGAGAGAACACAGACGAATGGTGGGTGTGACACCTTGTGTCAGTCGACACCCTAAAAGTTATATTTATATTAAAAGGTAAAAGGACAATCTGCCCTTAATGTACAAAAGAAAGAGAATAAAGAATAGTTATACAACAAGGGAAAAGAAAAAGTACAAAAATAGCCCTATGGCTAATTTTCCAGTTCTCTACACTCCCCCTCAAATTGATGCCTAGGAATAAGCATAAGTTTGTCCATGAGAAATAGATGCCGAGCTCGAGTCATTGCTTTAGTCAACAAGTCTGCTAGTTGGAGCCCGGAGAAGACATGAGGAAGAGATATGGTACCCCAAAGAAGAAGATCGCGGATGAAATGGCAATCACTCCTTTTCAGCCCTTTTCCTAATCTCCAACCAACAACTGAGAAATCCAAGAGAAACCCTAGTTCGAATGCGCAAAAAACAAAATTCTAGCAAGTCTGATTTGTTTAATGTGGCTCTGATACCATGTTGAAGTTCGGCTTGCCCTAGAAGTCTGTTTTGTTTGTTAGCTGAAAAGTAAAGTAAACAACAAGAAGGAAGAGAGGAAAGAAGAAGGAAGAAAGAGGAAGAAGAAGAGAAAAGATCTGGTTCAAATTTGGGAAAAAGTCAACCCTAGTTTTAGCCAAACCTGTTATTATATTATTAATATAATTGGAAAAGACATAAGTGCCCTTATTTAAGTAAGAGGCACTCGAACTAACATAATAGTACACATCAGCATTCTCAATAGGTACAAAGACCGAAATACCCCTTCACTAACATGCCTTAAGGTGAACAAGGAGTAATCAGAAGAATTCTAGATAAAGTCAACATCAATGATGACAGATCTGAACTTCTCAAACTAGGCCCTAGGAGCTTGCTTCAGGCCATAAAGTGACTTCTTCAGATGACAAGCAATGTGCAGGTCTGTACAATATCCTGGAGGAGGCTCCATGTAGACTGTCTCTTTCAACTCCCCATGGAGAAAAGCATTCTTGACATCCATCTGATCAATTGTCAACCGTTTGACTGCAAATATAACCATAAGAAGTCATACAGTGGTCATCTTAGCTACAGGAGCTTAGATCTCCTCATAGTATATCCCATATTCCTATTTGTAGCCTTGTGCAACAAGCCTAGCTTTGTATCTGTCTTGGCTTCCATCAGATTTTAGTTTTACAGAATAGACCCATCGACTTCCTATGAGAGATGTCTCGGGTGGAGCTTTGACCAGGTCCCGGGTGTCATTCTCAAGAAGAGCTCGAATCCCAGAATCCATGGCATCTTTCTAGTGTGGTTCTGCTACAACCTGCTAGTAAGATCTGGGAATGTCTGTGGTAGATAAAATGGCAGAGAATGATCTATGGTTTGGTGAATAACCATAACGGTTAGGTGGATGAGAAATTCTAGAGGAACAACGTAAAGTAGGAGCAAGGGGTTCAGAAGGAAGGTCTTGAACACTTATTGAGGCAGTTGGAGTGACTGGATCAGCAACTGGAGGCAGAGTAGTGGGGGGGGGGATGGAGACTGAAGAAGGTCGTTGCTTCCTGAAGTATGTTTGCAGTTGTTGCGGAGGTGACAATGGAATATCCGAGGTACTTGTAGAATCAAAACTGTGCAGCAAGGAAATAGGAGCTTGGAATTTCACAATATGTTCAAAAAAGGACACACTTTCAAGAAAAACTACATTACGAGAGATTTGAAGGCGACGAACCAAAGGGTCATAGCAAAGATACCCTTTATATTCAGAACTGTACCCCATAAAGGCACACAATGCTGCTTGTGTAGTTAACTTTATGCGTTCATGAGGTGGAAGGTGGACAAAACAAGCACATCCAAACACTCTGAGCATGGATAAGTCTGGGGGTTTATGAAAGAGGGATTGAAATGGAGATGAGTTATTCAAAACAGATGACGGAAGACGATTTATGAGATACATAGAAGTGCTGGCCGCCTCCACCCAAAACCATGAGGGTACGTGGGAATCCTGTAGGAGTGTTCTGACTACACTCAAGATATACCCATTTTTCCTTCCTGCAACCCCATTTTGTTGTGGGGTGCCTGGATAGGACTTTTGGGGTTGAATTCCATGTTGTTTTAAATAGTTTTGGAAATCCCCATCAATATACTCTCCCCCTGAATCTGATCGTAGCACACAAATTGGGTAGTAACATAGGTGTGAAAGTGCTTAAATACGGTGTACACTTCAGATTTCTTTCGAAGAAAATAAGCCTAAGTGAAATGAGTGCAGTCATCAATAAAGGTTACAAAATACTTAAAACCCATCTGTGAGACAACTGGAGATGACCAAACATGACTATGTATTGAATAAAAAGGGACAGTTGCATGTTCAGAATGAGAAGGAAAAGGCAAAATATGACTCTTACATAAGCCGCTAGTGATGCAATCTTTATTCACATTCTTAAGAGAAACATTAGAAACAGGTAAACTACTAGAAGAAAACAACTAATAAAGTTTCTTAGAGAAAGGATGGCCCAGATGTTTATGCCACAAATGCCAATCATTATTACAATTAACAGATTCAAAACTAGAAGTAGTAGAAATCAAACATGAAGTAGAAGCAGGCACAATTTTATTCTTCTCAAATTGTAGAGCAAAAGTCTTCATAGTCTACGCCCCTTCCCCTTCACTTCTCCAATTTTCTGGTCCTGTATCAAACAACCATCAGAAGTAAATGAGACGTTGTTATCTTCTTCTACAAGTTGGCCAACAGAAATTAAATTGGTGGTAAACTTTGGTACAAATAAGGTTTTGGACAAATGAAATGGAGATGTCTTAGAAGTAGATAAATACAAATCATCACATCCAAGTATATCTAATTTCTCACCATTAGCAGTAACAATGTGTTTATTGGGAAGATGGGGTTTGGGACACTGAACAAGAGTGGCCCTTGTCATATGGTTAGAGGCTCCTGAGTCAATGTACCATAGATGGTTTGGTGAGGGACAATAAGTAGCGGACTTACTAGATAGGCCCATAGCAGAGAAGGTTGAAGAGATGACAGAGGACATGAGCTGTCGAATTCATTCTTTAGACATGCTACCTGAAGTGTCATTTTGACCAGCCACAGAAGTAATGGAGGATGCTGCTTCTGATCCATCTACACCCGTCTGATAAGCCTTGTAGCTTCCTTTCTTCTGAATTGATCCACTGCTTTTCTGAGGCCGAGCGGGGCATTCAGTGATAATATGGCCGACTTGCTTACAGTAAGTGCATGTATTATTTTTCTTGCAGTGAGAAACAACATTCCCGAACTCCCTACATTCATAGCACTATATTTTAGAGAAGTCCTTCCCTTTCGGTTTGGTTGCCAGGAAGACAGTATCAATGTTGGACTCCTTTCTTCCATACAGAGTAATCTGTGTGGCAAATCTGGTTTAAGTCCTCAGAATTTCCCCAAGAATAGTATCCAAGTCAAGAAGTGCTCCTCGACTCAGGATATTAGATCTAACAACTTCGAATTCAGGTCTGAGATGCATTAGGAAGTGCATAGTCTTTCTTCTATCAAAATGTTCCTTCATATACTTTACGCAACATTCTAAAGGATCATTTCCCATGTGAACAAGCTCATATTCGGTCCAACGGTTAATAAACCCAACATAGTACTCTTGGACCTTTCTTTCTCCTTGATAATAGGAGAAGATGTCAACCTCTATCTGGTACTGACTTGAGGTGTTTGATTGCTGATATACTCTCTCGAGATACTCATACATCTCATAGGTAGTCCTGTATCCTCTCATAGGAATTGCAATGTCAGTTTCAACGGATCCTAAGATCCATGATGCAATTTTTGCATTATCAAATTCTCTACTGATTAAGACCCTTGATGTCCAAATCATTAGGTTTAACTACTGATCCATCCAAATACCCCAGAGACCTTTTGCCTCCACATGAAATTGGAAATTGAATTTCCAAAGTGCATAGTTCGTACCATTAAACTTAATGGGGAGAATTTCCATCCTTTTTGATGCCATTGAATAACAAGAGCAAGAAAAACCACTGGAAGAAGTGTTCAAAACAGTAGAACAAAGAAGTACCTCTCAGTCGATGTCCAGAAAAGGAAACTGTAAGGGTTTGCCGAACTCTGAAGTGGCTCAAAACCCTTCTAAATCAAATCCAATTCAAACCAAACAATTTGGAATCAGCCGATCTGCTCTGGGCGACACTAGATCTAAAGTTTCAGCCTGATCCGATTCTTCTAGAGGGAGATCCAACGCAAAAGAGAAATCTGATGGCACAGCAGTCCAGGAATAGAGTCTGTTGAGTTCTGATTGAATGCAGCCTCAGAAATGGGATTCAAGGGCACTCGAAGCCTCCCAAATGGTGGGTGTGACACCTTGTGTCAGTCAACACCTTAAAAGTTATATATTTATATTAAAAGGTAAAAGGACAAATCTGCCCTTAATGTACAAAATAAAGAGAATAAAGAATAGTTATACAACAAGGGAAAAGAAAATGTACAAAAATAGACCTGTAGCTAATTTCCCAGTTCTCTACACTACATCGATTAGCCATGCTATGACTAGTGATGAATTGGTGATGAAGTGGGTGACAATCAATAGGCTGATCAGACACCTTCCACATATATAACTGTTTTTGGGAAGGAGATGATGAGTGTTCCACATGATGAATATGAGAGGTTCCTTTAGGTTACCTCATAGCAGAATACTTCTACCCTTGCTCATTTAGGTATGGATTGTCTGGCATCCAAACCTTCCCATTGGATTATTTGATGCCTTTGATCATATGACTGGGAAATCGGGTGTGTTCTCTTCCCTTTCTCAAATTTCCACATCACAAATTGTTACGTTTGCTAATGGGTCTACCTCTCCCATTTGTCATGTTGGTAATGCTCACGTTGCATCTCTTGCTTTATCATCTATTTTACATGTGCTTTAATTTCCATTTAATCTTATGTATGTTAGTAAATTAACCAGATCACCTAATTGTTCTATCACTTTTTACCCTTCATCTTGTGCTTTTGAAGATCTCAAGATGGGGAAGAAAATTGGTGGAGGGCTTGAAACTGGTGGATTGTATTATCTTGATGATGGTGGCCCTATAATAGAAATTCAGACCTCTCTTACTCTTCTCTAGTGGCATTGAAGGCTTGGCCATATATCTCTTAACGCCCTCAAGTTACTTGTTTCGTTGTTGAGTCATCTTTCTTCTTTGTATATGAGTTGTGCTAGTATAGGAAACATCATTGGGTTTCCTTTAGTCCTTTTGCTTTAATCCATTTGGAAAATTGGGGTCTAATTAGAATTGAGTGCTATAATAGTTAAAAGTATTTTGTCATTTTTGTTGATGACTGATCAAGGATGAAAAGGATTTATCTTAAGAAAGAAAGAAGTGAATTATCCTCTATTTTTCAAAAATTTCATGCTGAAATTCACACTCAATTTGGTGTTCCAATAAAACTTCTTTGCTCAGATAATGGGAGAAAATACTTTCTTACTTTGTTTCAACAACATTTGGAGCATCATGCTATCATTCATCATATTTGTTGTGCATCCACTTCACAACAAAATGGGGTGGCTGAATAGAAGAACTGTCATTTACTTGAGATAGCTTGGTCTCTTCTTCATCATATGAATGTTCCTAAATGGTTCTGGAGTGATGCAGCACTTAAAGCTTGTTTCTCATTGATTGGATGCCCTCATTCATCCTTGATGATTGTTTTCCCTCTTCTATTCCCACCTTATCTCCATTTCGTTTGACTCCTAGAATCTTTGGTTATGTGTGTTTTGTTCATAATCTAGGTCTTGGTTTAGACAAGTTGGATGTACGCTCAACAAAGTGTATCTTCCTTGGCTATTCTAGGACCCATAAAGGGTATAAGTGCTATAATCATACTACTCATAAATCATTTTTTTGTCTTGATGTCACATTTTTTGAGTTTGTGTCGTTTTTCTCTTGTCCTAGTGTTTCTCTCTCTCCTCCAGTGGTTCCTCTTCCAATTCTAATTGATGATCCCATTCTAATTGTTCCTATTGTGACTGAGTCCTCACCTCCTCCAGTGCAAACTCATACTGAAAGGCCACCAATCTGGCAAGAGTATACTCATCAACAAACACCGGCTCCTCTTCTAGTTTCTACTTCATTAACGGATCCCATAGTTGTTCTTACCTCAGTGTTGCCTCCTTTGGACATCGAGCTTCCCATTTAGGGCTGTTAATGGGTCGGGTCTGGTTCAGAACATGGTAGATCCATCTCAAACTGACAATAAAAATGTGCAGGATTGGGATGAACTAGACCCTATTGGGTCTATGCTTTTAGAACCAATACCGAACCGATCAATAATCGGGACAGTCAGTTCTAACTCGACAAGATCTGATAACAACTATTTCTCTTTTATGAATATTCAATAGACAGAAAACTCCAGGGTTTAGACCAGACTAGTGGTTCTTGAAACTAATCTAAATCCCATAGATAAGATGTTAAATGTTTAAAATTGGAAATGTCCTATTAAAAGGTGTGTTGTGTAGGGAAATAGATTGGAAGAGTTATAACTTGTAACCGATCTAAATCTTGTAGGTGTGTTGGGAAATGCCTTGGATTTATAACAAGCGACAATGAACAAACAACTTAAATTGATAATAAAATGAAAATAGAGTATTTAGAGAGAAATGATGATGAGAAAAACAATTAGATAATAAAGAGCAGAAAATAGATTAGAGAATGACATAATGAAACCCTTCTTGGCGTCAAATCTGTTGTTGTTCATAACTAATGGCGATTCACATCAGTTTGCAGTTCTGAAACCAAGCATATATGATATATAATATTACATTGTTCTTAATCGGTTTGGGACAGCCTAAACCAATTTTGACACAATAATAATCGAGACACAGGACTTGGAACCAGAACCAACTCAACGGAACAAAACTGGGAACCAGAACTGATATATAATCAGTTCAGTCAGGTAGACCCAATTCATTGACAACCCTATTCCCATTGCATTGGGAAAATGTAAGCATATCTGTACTTTTCCCCAACATCTAATTATGTTTCTGTTTCTCACATTTCTGCTCCCCATTGTCATTTTGTTTCTCTTTTGTCATCTATACCTATACCTAGGAATGTCCAAGAAGATCTTACCTCACTAGGGTGGCATCAGGCTATGGAAGATGAACTCTCTACCCTTGAACAGAATCACAGATGAGAGCTCACCACTCTTCCTCCAGATAAGCATGTTGTAAGTTGTAAATGGGTGTATATTGTCAAGTACTTACTAGATGGTAGGGTGGAGCAATTGAGTTTGTGTTTTGATCTCGCTAGCTGCTATGTATGAATGGCCACTATTTTAGCTTGACATTAAAACTGCCTTCTTGCATGGTGATAAGGTGTGTAAGCTCAAGAAGGCAATTTATGGGCTGAAACAGTTTGCTTGTGCTTAGTTTGGCATGAAGCAATGTCAAGTTGACCACTCAATAATTTAGCTATGATTCCGAGGCTAGAAAGATTTTGTTGGTGTATGTAGATGATATTGTTATAACTAGCAGTGATAGATTGGGGATTGACAAGTTAAAGGCCTTTCTACAAGATCACTTTTAGACAAAAGATCTTGGAAGGTTGAAATATTTCTTGGGTATGGAATTTCCTAGGTTGAAACAAGACCTCAATTTGTGCCAAAGGATGTATGTTCTTAACCTACTAGAAGAGATAGGGATATTAGGTGCTAAACCAGCTGAAACACTTGTGGAGCCAAACATTAGGTTGAGCATTGATGCAGGTGAAATGTTTGATGTTCTTGGAAGGTATAGACATTTAGTGGGAAATCTAAACTGCTTAACTATTATCTGACCAATTATCTCCTTTATAGTTAGTGTGGTAAGCCTGTTTATGCAAAATCTACAAATTATTCACTGGAATACATTTCTTAGAATTGTGCGGTATTTGAAGGGAGCACCAGCCCATGGGTTGTTGTACAAGTTCTAAGGGAGTCTTGAAATAGTTGGTTACGCTGATGCAGATTTGGGATGGTTCAGTGTCTAGGTCCACTACATGGTATTTTACCTTCTTTGGAGGAAATTTAGTGACATGGAAATGTAAGAAAAAGATTGTTGTAGAAAGTAGTGCTGAAGATAAATATAGGGCCATGGCACACACTACATGTGAGTTATTATGGTTGAAAAACCTCCTGCAGGAAGTTGGGTTCTCGGTGAACAGCCTTATGAAATTGTATTGTCACAACCAAGCTGTAGTCAATATCTCATCCAACCTAGTTTTTCATGAGAGGACAAAGCACATAAGGTTGATTTCCATTTTATAAGAAAGTCCTTGCTGGAGTGATAAGCACAAAGCATGTGAGCTAAGGAAATCAGTGGGCAGACTTGTTTGCAAAAGATTTGAGTTTGGGAAGAGTAGATTATATATGTAACAAGTTGGGTTTATATGACATATACCCTCCAGCTTGAGGGGGAGTGTTAGAGTTGGCTAAGTAGGGTTGTTTTAGCCATTCTTCTCTTATTAAATTGTGTTTTGTTCATTTTGTTTTACTTTAAGTTACATGTCCCATACTTGAGTAAGTGCGTATTAGTCTTTGTATTCTTTGGACAATCTATATATAGTTGAGGTCGGCTGGGGTGAGAGACCATTCTCTCTAGTTTAGACAATTGTTTCTCTTGTCTCCTCTTCTCCTTCTCTTTCTCTTTTCTTTCTAACCCAAGATTGCAATCAATACACACACACACAATCTCTTTTTCTCTTTTCTTTCTAACCCAAGATTGCAATCAACACACACACACACACTTTCAATAATTAAGTGACAAATGTAAATTTCAATACAGCTACAGATGGAGATAAAACGGCTTATCCAAAAATTACAATTTAGCCCCAAATAGTTGATTTCCCCCAACTCATTGTTTAGCCAATATATTAGCCATACCGTTAGCTGCCTTTTTGACCCATTGGAATGTTACATCCATATCCCTATAAAGCCATTTAATTTTCTTCATTTCATTGTGAAATTTCCAAAAGCCATTTCCTTTATTTTGCAGCCAATTGATCAGAAACTGAGAATATCCTATGATCAGCTTGGAAAGACCTAATTCCTTTACTTTGACTACCCCTTTCTCTACTGCCGATAGTTCTGCCTTCAAAGAATCCCCAACACCAACCAAACCTGAATACAATGCCACAACATGACCAAGCTCATTCCTGAATAGACCTCCAATCTTTGAGAGTCCTGGATCCCCCTACTACTACCATCAAAACTCAATTTTATCGATCCTTGTGTCGTCGGAGTCCATAGCACATTACTTCTAGGTTTCACTGAAGAGTAGCTACCTACCTTCAATCAATTCCTCACTAAATTTTCCACAGAAAAATTTTCCTTCTTTTTTTTTCAGGAAAAATTCTTGCATTTCTCCCCTCCCAGATAGGCCAGGGCATTGCAGCTCTGAGATTTCTCCACATGATTCTACTCCTTTTCAGTCAGACAAGAGAATTAGGAGCATAGAGGCTTGACAAATTGGAAGGAGGATCCCACGTGCAACCAAATAAAGCAAAAATTCAAGCCCAAATACTTGAAGTAAAAGGGAAGAGATTAGTAAGTGAAAGCAGGTTTCTCTATTAGCCTTGCAAAGAAGACACCAATGCAAAGGAAGAGAGAAGGAATGTCTCTTTTTCTGTAGCAAGTCATGAATGTTAATTTTCTTATAATAAACCTTCCAATTAAAACCTCTTACTCTTGGAGGAATTGATTTGGGCCAAATTTCTTTAATAGGGAATATATTTAAAGGGGACAAGGGGTTGACCAAAGCCTTGAAAAAGAAAGCACAGGAGAAGAAACATGAAGGAGAAAGGGTCCAAACATATTTGTCAGGATTCAGGGGGTCCAAACATATTCTGTCAAATACCAACAGAATCTTAGAATCTCTTAAACCTCTTTTGAAGCCCAAACCCACCCAAGACCAATACTAGACACTAAGGGAACTATAAACTTAGTGAGGTTCCCTTTTGAAAGAAGACAAAGCATACAAAGATGGAGCAAATTTTTAAATGAATCTGAACCCACCGAGGTTTGTTTCAAAGTTTAACTAGATTACCCGAGCAAACATCATTTCTGATAAAAGGAAGAAATTAAAGGAAGAAGATAATTGATGGCTTTCCATAGAGCCATTGTCCAACTGACCATGAATGCTGATAATCACCTTGTGCCCCAACATATCCTTATCTAGAGGCAATTTCCACAACCACTTTCCCAGCAAATCTAGATTCCTTAGTGTAATATTGCCAATGCCTAAATCACCCATTGCTTTACTCCTACAAACCACTGCCCACTTAATCAAATGGCCTTTTCTTGTTTCCCTTGGTTCCCACAAAAAAACCCTCATTATTTTCTCATTCACTTTACTCACCTTCATAGGAATCCTAAACATTGAGAGGTAATAAATTGGGAGGTTAGGTAAAGTGGATTTAATCAAAGTAATTCTACCCCCCGAGGAAATATACCCTCTTTTCCATACAACAAGTCTCCTAGAGAATCTATCACTGGGTTCTAGAAGGACAATTCTCTAGGGTTGTCTCCCAAAGGTATTCCAAGGCACTTCATTGGCCAACTTGAAATTGAACAATCTAAGGCCTTGCAGAGTTCCTTGATACCCCATCCACGTTTACCGCTGCAATTACAACTCTTCTAGTAGGGCTTCAAGTGCTTCACCTTGGAAAGTGATCCAAAAGCATCTTCCACTTTTCCTCAATCATGTCAGGTTTGATCTAAACTCATGCAATAGAATTAACTTTTGGGAAGACTTGTGGGTGGGGGAAGCTCCACAAAGGTTCTGTTTCCTTATCTGTTTGCTTTTTCTTCTCTTAAGGGTAAACCAATCTCTGAGTTTTTATTCCCCTCGTAGGATGAGTCAAATGACGTAGTAGGTGTTAAAACTAATTCCTCCTTTTTGAACTTGTTAACTGAACGTTTGTAGTTTGTTATCGTCTCTGTATGCATGCATTAGTTAGCTGGGTCATGAAAGCAGATTCTTTGGAGGTGATATCCTTGAAATACTTAGCAACTTCTTGATGTTTTGATAAGCAAAGCCTTTTGCTAAAAGTTGGTTTTTGCAGGTTAAGACAATGAGGGCTCTTCAGTATTTTCCAACCATTGAAGACCCAAATATTAGAAGATCATTGTTTGAGGTCTGTCTTTTCTCATGTAGTATAATGAAATTGTTCTGATGTTTAAAGAAAATATTGACGTTATTTACCTTTCAATTTGAAAAATCTGACTAACTATTTTATTGGTGATTGTAGGTTTTGCAACGTATTTTAATGGGAACTGATATTGTGAAAAATGTTAACAAAAACAATGCATCACATGCCGTTCTTTTCGAAGCCCTTGCACTGGTAACTTTCTCATTTTGGTTCCTTTCTTTCCTTGCATAAGGAATATTGCAGTTTGAGATTGGTAGTAATTTGATTTATAGGGGTTCGATTTTATTAGGCACAAATAGAAAAGGGGGAACATAAAATAAAAAATAATGAAATAAATATTTCAAATGATAACTACCAAGCTGAGCTAGAGATGCATCTTCCAGAAACAACCATAATTGCAATTCAAAACATTGGAAATTGGTGACCAGATTTCCAGGTTCAAGTGGCCTACATTGTTAGAAGTTGAATGAACTTCCTTACAATACATTTGATCTATAAAATGACCTCTCTTCTTGTATAATTGGTAACAAAGAGACCACCCACTGGATGAAATTTATTCTGTTCTGCAATCTGGGCCCTTCAGGCATTGGAGGGACATTTTGGGGGTCACAATGGAAGCAAATTGGCCATAAGTATTGTTAGAATTATAGGTTGCAGAACATGACTGTCTTTATTTTACATAATCAAGGGTACCTTTGTAATTTTGCCTTCTATTATATAATAAAAATAAGTGGGGTGGCAGTTGAGAGATTTTTTTTCTCAACTAAACTGAACCCTGTATTCTTCTCTTCTCTCTTATTCCTTTGTTTTTCTGATTTCCTTTTATTTTTATATTGGGCTGTGTATTTGCCTATTTGGTTTGAAAGAAAAGGTAGGGATCTCCATGGGAAACAAAAGTGGGCTCAGGATTTACCTAAGAAGCAAGGCTCAGATGTAATTAGAAGACCCGAGCAACAAGGTACCAAGAAACACTACATGGCAAATATGGTTACTCGGGAGAATCAGCCCTCCACTTCTACTGTGCCTCAAACACCACATAGCCAACACAACTACTCTAGATTAGACCCAAGGGAGGATATTGTAAACTCCTTCCGTGACCATTTGGAGCTTTATGGTAGAGCATTTCGCCAGATAGATGCTCCTCCCACCACCTCTTTTGCATCCATATCAGGTAATCTTGCCATAGCTTTCCATGTTGCCTCACACGACCTTGACTCTCCATGGATCATCGATTTTGGAGCGTCAAAACACATGACTGGTATGTCCTCTTACTTTCAAACTTATCACCCTCTTTCCGGAAGAGATAAAGTGAGACTAGCTGATGGATCATACACTTCCATAGCTGGTCAAGGAACTCTCTCTCTTCCCCTCGGCCTTACTCTTTCTGATGTTCTTCATGTTCCAAAATTCCCTATGAATTTGTTCTCAGTTAGTAGTGTTACAAATTCCTTGAACTGTTCTGTGACTTTTTTCCCTACCTATTGTGTGATTCACGATCTGGCCTCGGGGAGGATGATTGGTAGGGGACGTATGGTTGATGGACTCTACATGCTAGAGAATACGACTGGCCTTCATGTTACAGAGTCTATGAGTCAGTTCAAAAAGAGTAAAATGTATTTGTGGCACTGTCGTCTGGGTTCATTTGTCTTTTGAGGTCTTGAAATTGGTTTTCCCAAAACTGTGTAAGTCAATGTTTGTTTCTAATTTTTCTTGTCAAACGTGTCAGTTAAGCAAGCATTGTAGAACTCAATTTCCTTAAAGAAATAGTAAATCTGAGTTTCCTTTTCATATTGTGCATTCTGATGTGTGGGACCCTGCTACTTTACCTTCTGAGAGTGGCTACAAGTACTTCATTACCTTCATTGACGATTATTCCAGATACACTTAGGTATATCTAATGCGAACCCGTGAGGAAGTACCGAAAATTATCCAAGATTTTCAGCGGATGGTCTTCACTCAATTTCAGATCGAGATTCAAATATTCCAGCCAGACAATGCAAGAGAGTTTTTTCATAGTGACCTCACGGAGTTCTTTGCTTCACATGGCTCTCTTCATCGGAGCTCTTGTGCCCGTACGCCACAACAAAATGGTGTGGCTGAACGGAAGAACCGACACCTCCTTGAAGTGGCACGGGGTTTACTACTCCACATGAATGTTCCCAAACGATTTTGGCTTGAGGCTGTCCTTTGTTCTACATACCTCATTAACCGATTGCCCTCTCGTTGGTTAGAGTACAAAGCCCCACATCAGCTTCTCTTTCCTAAGGCCCCTCTTCTCTCTATCCCTCCTCATGTTTTTGGTTGTCGGTGCTTTGTCCAAAACCTATCTCCCACATGGGGGAAATTGGACTCTCGTGCTATCCCGTGTATATTTCTTGGCTACTCATTCTCTCAGAAAGGGTATCGTTGCTTTGATGCTGTTTCTCGGAGATTCTATGTCTCCATGGATGTTACCTTCTTTGAAGATGAGCCCTTCTTTCCTGTTTCTCCTTAGGGGGAGTGTAGGCATGAGGAGAAACTGGTTCAACTTCCTCCTCTTCCTAATCCTTCTCCTTCTCCCCCTTCTCTTCTTGATTCTCCACCTTTCTGTGTTTTTTCTCATCGTCATAAAGGCCAACCAAGTTCAAGAGTTGTGGAGAATCCAGAAGCTGTACCTCAAGTGCCATCAAACTCCTCGGGGGAAGATCATACTCTCTCAGGTAACTTGACTCCCAATGATAGTCCTGACCTCCCTGTTGCTAATGATTTTGACCTTCCTATTGCTCACAGGAAAGGTGTTAGGTTATGCACCACAAAACACCCCATTTCCAACTTTGTCTCCTATGAGAACATCTCACCTTCATTTCGTGCCTTCCTTACCTCCATTGACAGTATCCCTATTCCCAAGAATGTGGCAGAAGCTCTCTCAGTACCAGAATGGACAAATGCCATGAAGGAAGAAATTGATGCTCTTCATAAGAATGGCACGTGGGAACTTGTTGATCTCCCTAAGGGTAAGATTCCAGTTGGATTTAAATGGGTGTTCACTGTTAAGCATGGGGCTGATGGGACTGTGCAGAGGTATAAAGCTCATTTAGTGGCAAAGGATTTTACTCAAGTATATGGAGTTGATTATGCAGAAACCTTTGCCCTGTTGCCAAAATGAACTCTATTAGAGTACTTTTCTCTCTTGCTGCCAATCTGAATTGGGATCTACATCAACTCGACATCAAGAATGCCTTCTTGAATGGTGACCTTGAAGAGGAAGTTTATATGGCTCAACCCCCCGGTTTTTTGGCTCAAGGAAGTGAACAGAAAGTGTGCAAGTTAAAGAAGTCTTTATATGGGCTGAAGCAATCACCAAGAGCTTGGTTTAGCAGATTTCATACTGCAGTTCAGCAGAGGGGATACAAGCAATGTCAGTCAGATCACACACTGTTTGTAAAAAGGGTAGAAGGTAAAATGGCTGCCCTAATGGTATATGTGGATGACATAATTGTTACTGGTGACTAGGAGGATGAAATTCAAAGTTTGAAGGGCTTCCTTGCCACTAAGTTCGAAGTGAAAGATCTAGGACCTGCCAAATACTTCCTTGGAATTGAGGTTGCCTGATCAAAAAAGGGTATCTTCATCTCCCAAAGGAAATATGTCCTAGACTTGCTTAAGGACACTGGAAAGATTGAGGTTAAACCAGCTGACTCTCCCATTGACCCCAACCATAAGTTAAGTGACAGCCAAGGTGAACCTCTTAAGGATGTGAAGCAATTTCAGAGGCTTGTAGGAAGATTGTTGTACCTCTCTATGACTCGTCTAGACATAGCATATGCTATTGGTGTCCTCATTCAGTTCATGCATGCACCTAGGTCCACCCATCTTGAAGCAGCAGAGAGAGTACCTCGGTATCTTAAGAAGTTCCCGGGTGCTGGTTTATTATTCCAGAAACATGTACACTTGAGGGTTGAAATTTACACAGATGCTGATTGGGCTGGATCTCAAAGTGGCAGAAGGTCTACTAGTGGTTACTGCACCTTTGTAGGAGGGAACCTTGTTACTTGGAGGAGTAAGAAGCAAACCGTGGTAGCTAGATCCAGTGCTGAAGCTGAGTACTGTGCAATGGCACACGGAGTAGCCGAAGGTATGTGGATAAAGAATCTATTGGGAGATTTGGATTTTCCAGTTGGTAAACCCATGACTTTACTCTGTGACAACAAGGCAACTATCAGTATTGCTGCCGACCCGGTACTACATGATAGAACAAAGCACATTGAAGTTGACAAGCATTTTATCCGAGAGAAAATCATCACAGGCAAAGTACGCACTCCATACATCAGCTCTGAAGACCAACTAGCAGACTTATTTACAAAAGGGCTAAACCATTCCAGATATCAAGGTCTCTGTGACAAGTTGGGCATGATTGTTCACAGACTTAGTACCCGTAGGGGCATTTTTGTAATTCTGTAGACATATTGTTATGTACGGCCAGAATAGTATAAATGCAAAGCTTCACTCGACTGAAGCTATGTTTTTGAGGCCTTAACTCTGTAGCCTCTTCTTTTCCTTCTTCTTCTTCCTTCTTCTTCCCTTCTTTTCCTTCTCCTTCTGCTCAACAGGTCATTAGTTAATGTGATTGGGCCCAAGGCCCATTAGTTTATGTTGTTTTTTTGAGCTGTTTTTATGTTATGAACAGTAGCTGCCCCATTAAGGGCATATTAGTCTTTGTAATCAATCTTTTTTATAAGTATATAAGATAATGAGTGGGGCGGCCAGATCATTATTCGCATCTCCCCATCTCTTCTTCTCTTCTCACTAAGAACTCTTTCTTTCTTTCTTCTTTTGCACTGTTATCAAATCAGATTATTGTTTTCTCTTTTTCTACTTAGTATAAGAGGAATTTTTTCATTCTTCCATCATGCAGCTTTAGATCAGATGACTGCATGGTGAGTTAGAGAGCTGATTGAAGACTTCAAAAGTGCCTAGTTCTTGGATTTTTTTGGTGGATCTAGAACCCTTCGTGTCAGATCTTGGGTTGGTCATCGAAATCAGGAAGAATTGGAGGAGGAAGAGTCTTGATTGCAGTAGGACTCTTTATTTTTGACCTAGGAAGGGGCACTCTGGATTTTTTAGACTTATTGGTGTTTTTTGAAGGGAGCAATTTGGGTTCTAGAGTTTTTTGAGGTCTTTGGTGGGCGTGGCAGCCTTTTCTCTTGTTTTTATTGGCTTCCACAGAGACAGGAATCTTTGTGAGCGAAGGTTTTTGGGTACCAGAAGGTTGGTCGAGGCCTCTAAAAGGGATAAATCTATTTTCTTTCATCTATAGTTGATTTCTAAACTATTCTGGGAATTATGGAGGGCAGTGGAGTTGGGTACAAGTCTACCAGTAAAATGGGACTAGGTGGAGGAGGTGCTAGTGACCCTTTGGAGCAAGGACCATCACTACAGTTAGGTTGGATGGTACAAACTATTTGGAGTGGTCACAATCAGCCAAAATGGCTATTGGTGCTCATGGAAAATTGGGGTATGTCACTAATGAAGAAAAGAAACCTGAGACTAACTCTTCCTAGTGGGTGTAGGTGAATTACATGGTGATGACCTGGCTGTGCAATACTGCAATTCTATGTTACCCCATATAAGCAGAAGTTTTCTATGGGCTAACATAGCTAAGGAGATCTGGCCTCTGGGGTGGAGTTGCAGTGTGTTTTTGAATAAGTATATTACTTGAGTAACTTGGTTGTTGTGTGGTTCAAGGATTGGTGTGATTGGCTATGTGTATAGACTAGTGGTGATTTGTCCCTTGTATGGTCCCTGAATCGTGAGAGGTGGACAGCACTAAATAGTTTGTGGTTAAGTTGCTGTGAAGCTGTGGTATTCGTAGAAATTCCGAGCAGTGTGTAACTTGTGTGCAGTGATAGTTTTGTTTTTTTGCCTACAAGGTGTTTGTTTAGTGGTCTATAGCTGTTGCTAGAGGTGGTGGGGGAGATGGAAGAAGTGCTGAGGATGGCACCATAAGTGGTGGTAGACATCTACAGGTGCGTGAATGTAGCTATTCTGCTATTGTGGCCATAAAGAACATACAGTTAAATTCCGTTATGACTTGTATGGCTCATAATCTATGTGGGATAATCATGCTATAGTTGGAGATCATTTCGGTAATGTTACATCAGTTGGTGGAGCACCTGCTTTAGGAGGTGGGGAGGAGAAGGGATTAATAACTATCACACATGAGGAGTACGAGATGCTCCACCTCCCTTCTTTTTCTAGTACTACTACCCTTTCTAAATTAGGTATAACTGGTATAGTTTCTTGTCCTCAATCTACACCTTGGGTAATAAGCTTTGGAGTTTCAGACCATATGACTTGATCTCTAGATTTTTTTATTCCTTTATCTCCTCATATGTCATAGAATGTCACCTTTGCTAATGATACAACTTTCTCCATCATCGGTACCGGTAATGTGTCTCTTGATTTTGATGTTACCTTATCTTCCATGTTATATGTACCCAAATTTCCCTTTGGTCTTCTGTCTATGAGTAAGCTGGCCAAATATCTTAATTGGTTAGTCACCTTTTATCCTACTTATTGTGTCTTTCAGGATATCAAGATGGAGAAGGTGGTTGGTGGCTGACAGAAAATTGGAGGATTGTACTATCTAGATGGTGATGGTGGTTTATAGAAAGCTCTTCACTACACCACTTATCACCAAACCCAAAGCTCCTCAAAACCTCCTGAAGGAAGGACCAGTCCACCCTGATCATACACCTTTTCCATATCAAGTTGACACACTAACCCTTTCTTTCTATTTCTTCTATAGTCCTCCAAGCTTTCATTGGCTGTAAGGATTTGATCACTGATTTGTCTTTCCCCAACAAAAGCCCCTTGATTCAAAGATATTAAGGAAGGAAGCACTGCTTTAATTGTTCGAGAAAGAACCTTAGTGGTTATCTTATAGAGACTATTCACCAAATTGATGGGTCTAAGTTCACTTGGGTGAATTGCATCTTGCTCCTTAGGAATAAGAGCAATAAAAGTAGAATTCATCCCCAGGTTAATCACATCTCTTCCAAAAAATTCATTGAACACCTTTTGAATGTCCATCTTTAGGAAATCCAAACAGTCCTGATAAAAGGCCATTGTAAACCTGTCTGACCCTGGAGCCTTGACTCTTTCCATAGAAAAGATTGCTTCCTTAATTTCCTCCAAATAAAAAGGTCTTTTCAGCTACACCTTATAAGCCTCCGTAAGCTTTGTCCACTCCAACCCATCTAAACTTATCCTCTGAGAAAGGGGCCTTGTAAAAATTGAAGTGACCCACAAAAGCCCTAGCTATTTCCCTGTGTTGAGTTAGAGATTTTCCATCCACTTCAAGTTTGGATATGAAGTTCCTACTCCTCCTAGCATTTGCCATTGCATGAAAGAATCTTGTATTTCTATCTCCTTCCTTTATCCATAGGTATCTCGACTTTTGCCTCTAGTTGATCTCTTATTTAATCGAAATATCTTCCAATTGCTTTCTTAGTGACCGCCTTTCAACTCTGTCATTTTCCCCGAAAATTCCTTCCCCTTCCTTAGCCAACCCAACTGCTCAAGCCGGGTCTTGAGTTTCAAGTTGGGTCACGTGACCCTTTAAAGAAACATGTGCGCAGGTCCTGTGTGCTGTTGGGGGACGAATCTTATGGTCTATCTTTGTCCCCAGCTGCTTGTGTTCGTTCGCCTCTCCCCCAGACGAAGACGACAATCAAAGTTTCTCTTTCTCAGGTTGCTGGCACTGCATCTACGCAAGGGAAGAAGCTTCAATGGAGATCGGCTACTGAAGGGAACTCCACAACACCAGAGAAGCTGAACCCTCGTCACAATAGGATCGCACAAGGAGATTCTGACGATGATTCAGAATGGGAGGTTTTGAGTGATGTGGAAGAAGATGGTGGAGACCTGCTGTCGAGTATAGGCAGTATCAACTCAACAAAGGCCTGCAAGTTCACAGATTTTGAAACTTTTGGAACTGAATTGCTCTTTAATGAAGAAGGTTGTACTGAAATTCTGGAGGCACAGGCTTCGGGGGATTGTGACTCTACTGCAGAAAGTGGGAGCCCTACAGGTGATTCTCAAAGAGAAGAAAATAGAAACAAATAAAGAACAAAGGCAAGGTAGCAATGTTGTGGTGCAGAAAGTGGGAGCCCTACAGGTGATTCTCAAAGAGAAGAAAATAGAAACAAATAAAGAACAAAAGCAAGGTAGCAATGTTGTGGAGTTGGGTATCTAGTGCAAACCGACCATGGATCCACTTGAGGAACAACTCTCCCCAACTACATAGGTGAATACTGTACCTGAACTCAAACCTTCGGGGTTTGTTTTTGGAGTAATCGATGAAAACCAGATTCAGGATCATGGAGTTCCTTCCCCCTTCCTCTCAATCCAATTCCTTCTCCCTCCACACTTTACTATCAAAATTCATTTGATATTGATCCTTGTAGTAATTGTTGGAAAGTAGAAGATTGACTCTGATTAATTCTCCATAATCTTAGGTCCATCAGTTTAGGAAACATACATAAGTTAGTTTCCTAGAATCATGGGATATTAATTGGAGAATCCCACTGATCTAGAAATTAGTTTTCTAGGAAAAGTTTGTTTCCTATTTTATCGCCCTGTAAGTTAGCTCTGTAATTCTATATAAAGCTGTGTACATGCTCCTTCCAAGACAATACAATCAATTCATTTTTTCTCTCAAATTTTCTCATGGTACCAGAGCTGATCACGACCTAACCTACACATAGTATCTCTTTGGTCATCTCTGCTGCTGGTGGTTCAAGAACTCTCTAACAGTATTTGGGAGGTTCTTGAGTGTCCTTGATTCTTTTTTGAGATCGGCTACATATCTGAACTCTACATTTTTTTCTTCTTCTGGACTGCTGCACCATCGGATTCATCCTTTTTCTTGGATCTCTTTGTAGAGACATCGGATCAGTCTGAAATCTTATATCTGGTGTTGGCCATAGCAGATTTACTGAACCCCTTTGGTTTGGTTTGGATCAGTTTTGATTTTGAGAGGTTTCGATCCACTCTTCAGTTTGGCGGAGCATTACAGTTACCTTTTTTGGACATTGGCTGAAAGATTCTTTAGGCGTTCATCGCCAACCCTTACTAAATTTTTCAGACCTTCATTGTCTGTTTTTCTCTCTTTCTTGAAGCCCGCCCAATATGTCAGAATCCACTGTATCAAATACCACTGCACAATCGGAAGAAGACTCCTCCCATCAAGCATCTGGCGACCCGCAAAACATTCAGGCAGCATATAGGTTGAACGGGAAAAATTATTTGAAGTGGTCTCAGTTTGTGCAAACTTATTTAAAGGGAAAAGGAAAGCTTAGCCATCTCTTAGGGACGGGACCGAAGGAAGGAGATCCAAGATTTGATGCATGGGACGAAGCTGACTCCATGATCATGTCATGGTTATGGAATTCAATGAACCCTGAAATCAGTGACACGTGTATGTTTTTATCCATGGCTAAAGAGATCTGGGATGCCGTCCAACAAACATATTCAAAGGCACGTGATGCAGCACAAGTGTACGAAATTAAAGTCAAGACTGGAGTGACTAAACAAGGCAGCAAGACAGTTACCGAGTATGCAAATTTACTGCAGAACCTGTGGAAAAAACTCGATCATTATCGGTGCATTGAGACTAAATGTGCAGCGGATGCAGCAATCCTAAAGAGTTTTGTCGAAAAAGATCGCGTTTATGACTTTCTTGCAGGACTCAATGCAGAATTTGATCAAGTTAGGGTCCAGATTCTTGGAAAAGAAGAGGTACCATCCCTAAATGAGACTATTTCTCTGATTCGTGCTGAAGAAAGCCGTAAGGGGGTTATGCTTGAACCCCAAGTACTAGAAGGTTCAGCCATGGCTACAAGGAAGGAACAACCGAAAATACTGGGAGGAATGAAGACAGATTTGTCCTCTGCACGGGACAACAAGGATTCTCTTTGGTGTACCTATTGCAAGAAACCAAGGAACACCAAAGAGAAGTGTTGGAAGCTGAATGGTAAACCATCGAACAGGGAATGGGGCTACCGAGGAGGACAATAGAAGAGTCGAAATCAAGCTAACTTCACCACAAATCAGCCAAGCCAAGAAAAGCCTCCAGACAAGACCGAGTTCAATAAGGAGGAGATCGAAAAGTTAAGGGGGCTTCTGGGATCGTTGGAGAAACCTAGTGGTGCAGGCTCTCTTGCAATCTCAGGTAAGTTTTCTATTCCTCACAGACTAAATATCTCAGATGAACCTATTAGGGATGTATGGGTTATTGACTCAGGAGCCACAGATCACATGACTCACTCCTCACTACATTTTAGCACTTATACCCCCTGCCCAAGCAATCGAAAAATAGCCATTGCAGACGGTTCCCTTACTACCGTAGCTGGCCTTGGGGATATCCATATTAATCCATCACTTACACTAAAAAATGTCCTTCATGTTCCCAAATTGTCCACTAACCTGGTATCCATCCAAAAACTCACCCATGACATGAACTGTAATGTGCTTTTCTATCCTTCTTACTGTATATTTCAGGACCAGGATTCGGGTAAGAGGATTGGACTTGCTAAGGAGAAGAATGGACTCTACTATCTTGAAGAATCATGCAAATCAAATATTGTCCAGGATAAGTTATCTCTGTCATTCCTTTCATCATCCAACAAAGACACCATTTGGCTTCATCACTTGACTAGGACATCCATCTTTTGGAATTCTGAAAACTATGTTTCCCTCCTTGTTTAAAGGATTGAGTGTTGAATATTTTCATTGTGATGCGTGTGAATTTGCAAAGCACAAGCATGTGCCCTTTCCAATCAGTAACAAGAGAAGTTCAGTCCCATTCTTTTTGATCCATAGTGATATATGGGGACCCTCCACAGTTCCAAATGTGTTTGGCTCACGATGGTTCGTCTCTTTTATTGATGATTGCACTAGGGTCTCTTAGATCTTTCTTCTTAAATCTAAATCAGATGTAAGTAGTGTACTCCCAAATTTCCATAACATGATTCAAAATCAGTTTGGGGTCAAAATCAAAAGATTTAGATCAGATAATGCATGGGATTATTTCAACCAAACTTTATCCCCATATTTTCAAAAAGAAGGGATTATCCATGAATCCTCCTGCATTAATACTCCAAAACAAAATAGAGTAGCAAAAAGGAAGAATGGTCATCTACTAGCTACAACCCGAGCCTTACTTTTCCACCAGCATGTTCCAAAAACTTATTGGGGGGAAGCTGTGCTTACAGCCGCATACATTATAAATCGATTACCTTCGAGGGTGCTGGGATTTAAAACACCAATGGAAACACTTTCTCAAATTTATCCCGATCTACGTGCAACAAATAATCTCACCCCAAGAATCATTGGATGCACTGCTTTTGTCCATGTCCATAGCCATAATAGAGGGAAGTTAGATCCAAGAGCCGTCAAGTGTATTTTTGTGGGTTATTCGTCCACCCAAAAGGGTTATAAGTGTTACCACCCACCTACCAAAAAATTCTGTCTCTATTGATGTCACTTTTGAAGAAAAAACACCATATTTCACTCAACCTTATCTTCAGGGGGAGTCCTTGTCATTCAGTGAAGATAAGGACAAAGATTTGTTCCCGCTTGATCTACCTACAGTTTCTCAACACCCAAACTCAACATCTATACCAGCTCAATCCGTATCTGCACCTATCGAACCACCTCAAACCAAACCAACTTCTTCATGCATTAATACCAGACCCATGACAGAGAATGATGAACTTTGTGACTCTATGAGATTGCAGGTATATTCAAGAAGAAGAGACCAGGATCCTAATCTTGTGCAGGTTCAAGATTCAACTCCTAATCCTAAGAATGAGGCAAATACAGTTCCAGAAATTTCTTCTGAATTAGCATCTGACCAAGATCTTCCTATTGTCCTTAGGAAAGGCAAAAGAGAATGCACTAAACATCCCTTATATCCCTTAGCAAATTTTGTGTCCTTTAAAAAATTCTCGCCATCACATAAGAGTTTCCTAGTTAGTCTAAACACCATTCATATTCCTAATACTTTATCTGAGTCATTATCTAATGAGAAATGGAAAGATGCTATGAGAGAAGAGATGCAGGCTCTAGACAAGAATCAAACATGGGAAATTGTTGACCTACCACCAGGAAAGAAACCCGTGGGCTGCAAGTGGGTTCTTACAGTAAAGTACAAATCAGATGGCTCTCTAGAAAGATACAAGGCAAGACTCATGGCAAAGGGATATACCCAAACCTATGGTGTTGACTATTAGGAGACATTTGCTCCAAGCAATCACCTAGGGCATGGTTTAGAAGATTTACTAAAGTTATGCTTGCCATCGGATACAAACAAAGTCAGGGAGATCATACACTTTATGCATTTGGATGCAGGGGGAGTCACGACTCTTCTGGTATATGTCGATAACATAATTGTGACAGAAATGATGAAAAGGAGAAGGAAGCCTTGAGAAGATGCCTAGTCAGAGAATTCGAAATAAAAGAACTTGGGAGATTGAAGTATTTTCTAGGGATTGAAGTAGCGCATTCCAGAGATGGCATCTTTATCTCACAACAGAAATATGTAACTGATCTTTTAAGAGAGACAGGAAAGTTAGCATGCAAACCATCCTCCACACTGATTGAGCCAAATCACAAATTGGGAGAAGCAAATGAAGATCCAGCCGTAAATAGGGAAATATACCAAAGATTAGTAGGAAAACTTATATATCTTGCCCACACAAGGCCGGACATAGCATATGTCGTGAGCGTGGTTAGCTAGTTTATGCACAACCCGACAGTGGTTCACCTACAGGCGGTCTATAGGATACTGCATTATCTAAAGGCTTATCCTGGCAAAGGAATCTTGTTTAAAAGAAATACTGGATTAGCCCTAGAGGCATACACCGATGCAGATTATGCAGGCTCTCTTGTGGATAGGCGGTCCACTACTGGTTACTGTGCGTTCCTTGGAGGAAATCTTGTGACATGGAGGAGTAAGAAGCGGAATGTGGTAGCTAGATCAAGTGCGGAGGCAGAATTCAGGGCAATGGCTCAAGGAGTATTTGAATTACTATGGCTCAAGATAATTTTGGAAGACCTAAAGATCAGATGGAAAGGTCCAATGAGATTATTCTGCGACAACAAGTCAACTATTAACATTGCTCACAATCCCGTCCAACATGACAGGACAAAGCACATTGAGATAGATAGGCATTTCATAAAGGAGAAGCTGGATAGCGGATTAATTTGCACTCCATACATTTCAACGAATGGTCAACTGGCAGATGTGCTGACAAAAGGGCTTTGTAGTGTGGCATTCCAAGGACTTATCTCCAAGCTAGGAATGAAAGATGCATATTCACCAGCTTGAGGGGGAGTGTTGGAAAGTAGAAGATTGACTCTCTGATTGATTCTCCATGATTTTAGGTCCATCAGTTTAGGAAACATACATAAGTTAGTTTCCTAGAATCATGGGATATTAATTGGAGAATCCCACTGGTATAGAAATTAGTTTTCTAGGGAATATTAGTTTCCTATTTTATCGCCCTATAAGTTAGCTCTGTAATTCTATATAAAGTTGTGTATATGCTCCTTACATGACAATACAATCAATTCATTTTTTCTCTCAAATTTTCTCAGTAATCACTAGCCTTTGGATTTTGCGGCTCCAGCAATTGATACTTCACCAGTGACGGATAATGACCCTTGTGCAGTAGTAAAAAAAGGTGGGGCAGAAGATAAAGACAAAGATAAGGAACAAACTCTGAAAGATTCAAGGAAGGGTGCCTGAAAAGGAAGCTAGGGTAAATGAAACTGGTGTAGGCACTGAAGAAAAAGGAAAAGAAATTCTATGCATTAGATGAGAGAGAAGATGTTTCCAGAGAGCTGCCCAAACTAAACGGAAAGGAACAAAAAGAAGCCAAAGGGAAATTTGCCAAAGGGAAGGTCTATCTTAGGAAGGAGGCAGAAGAAGACAAAAAAAGAAAGGAGAATGAATGAGGTGGAAAGGCTAGCCTGTGGTGTATCCTATGAGAAGTTTGTAAATAGGAAGAGGGAGAAGAAAAGAGGAGAATAGGAATTGGAAATAAGAACAGGTCTAGAAAACAAGTGGAATGAAGATTCTTTATTGGAATGTGAGAGGGCTAGGGAGTGCAAAGAAAAAGAGAATTATCAGGAATGTGATAAGAATAGAGAGACCAGTAATGGTCATGCTATGGGAAACAAAGCATTCGGAGTTAGATGGAAGATGGATAAGAAGTATTTGGAGTAGCAGGGGCCTAAGTTGGTCTTTTGCCTCGTCGTGGGGTGCCTCGGGTGGGATCCTTACAATTTGGAAGAATGAGGAAGTTGATTGTCAGGAGGAATTGATAGGACAATACTCAGTATCAATAAAAGCTAAGAGGATGAGTGATGGAAGGGATTGGGTGCTGACTAATGTGTATGGTTCGAATTCATATAGAGAGAGGAATACATTCTGGGAAGAGTTAGCTGTAGTCAGGGGCCTTTGGGAAGTTCTGTGGTGTTTGGGCAGGGATTTCAATGTAATAAGGTATACAAATGAGACAAACAACCCCGATCAAGCTTTAACAACAAGTATGAGACACTTCAACTCCTTGATTTAGCCCATAGAACTAAAAGAACCGACCTTGTTGCAATCCTCTTTCACCTGGTCAAATCTTCAAGAAAATCAAGTTTGCTCAAAACTGGATAGGTTTCTTTTCTCCATTGATTGGGAAGAGTTGTGGGGAACCTTAACACTGAAAGCCCTTCCTAGAGTAACCTCTGACCACTGCCCCATAAGCCTCTACCAAGAAGATATTATTGGAGGCCCTACACCTTTTAGATTTGAGAATATGTGGCTAGAAGTTCCATTTTTTTTGCAAAGGGTAAAAGATTGGTGGTTAGAAAATGGAATAAGGGCTAGAAAAAAAGTGGTGAGATTCTCCAAAAAGCTGAAAAGATTAAAGGAAAAGGTCAAGGAGTGGAACATGGAGGAATTTGGAAAAATTGAGGTCATAAAGGAGGAGTTAGCTAGGAAAATAGAGGAAGTGGACCTAAAGGAGGTCCGGAAAGAGTGCGGACCAGGATAGAGCTGAAAGATGGAATTTAAAATTGCAACTAGAGGAGATCCTGAGGAAATACCAGATTTTTCCACTCCCTAGCAATCGGGAGATAAGAGAGTTGTTTCTTGCACTTCCACGAGATAAGAGAGTTGCCTAAGAATACACACCAGCCGGTAGTGGACCGTCGGGTGTTAGGGCATCCAGCCCAATCAGCATTTGCATAAGCCGTAATGTTAATGGGGGATGAAGAGAAGAATATCCCATATGATAAGGTGCCTCGTACATATCTAATGATCCAATAAACTGCAAATAAATGAGGTTGTCTTGGAGAAGACACGAACTGGTTCACCAGTTGAACTGCATATGATATATTTGGCCGAGTCATAGTGAGATAGATTAAATTGCCCACTAGTTGACGATAAAGGGTAGGATCTTCAAGGAGAGAACCATCATCTTTGCTAAGTTTTGGATTCAGTTCTAGTGGGGTGTCCACAGTCTTGGAATCACTGAGATTGGCCAGTTTAACCAGATCAGCCACATACTTTTGTTGGTTAACAAAATAGCCCCGAGAGTTTTGGCTCACTTCAAGTCCCAAGAAATATGTCAGAGGCCCCAAGTCCTTCATCTTAAAGGATTCACTGAGTAACTGTTGCAGGTCAGCAATTCCTTCTACATCATCCCCTGTAATGAGTATATCATCGACATAAAGAAGTAAGATTGTCACTCCCTGCTTTTGCCTTAAAGTGAATAAAGAATAATTTAAAGAACTCTGGATAAATCCTACATCAATGATAACATATCTGAACTTCTCAAACCAGTCTAGGAACTTGCTTCAAACCATAGAGTGGCTTCTTCAAACAACAAACAGGCCGCGGGTCTCTACAATATCCAAGAGGGGGCTTCATATAGACTGCCTCCTTTAACTCCCCATGGAGGAATGCATTCTTTACGTCCATCTGATGGATTGTCCACTGTTTGGGTGCAGATATATCCATCAGAAGTCGTACAGTGGTCATTTTTGCTACAGGAGCAATGGTCTCCTCATAGTCTATTCCATATTCCTATCTATAACCTTGTGCAACCAACCTAGCTTTGTATATGCCTAGGCTCCTATCAGATTTCAGTTTTACAGAGTAAATCCATTAACTTCCTATGAGAGATTTCTCAGGTGGAGCTTTGACCATGTTCCAGGTGTCATTCTCAAAAAGGGCTCAGATCTCAGAATCCATGGCATCTTTCTAGTGTGGTTTTGCTGCATCCTACTGGTAAGATCTGGGAATGTTTGTGGTAGATAAAACAGCAAAGAAGGGTTTGGTGAAAAACCATAACGGTTAGGTGGGCGAGAAATTCTAGAAGAACGATGTAAAGTGGGTACAGTGGGTTCAAGGGGAGGATCAGGTGCACTTACTGGGGCAGTTGGAATGACTGGATCAATAGCTGGTGGTGGAGCGGAGGGGGGCAGTGAGACTGAAGAAGACAGTTGCTTCTTGAAGTAGATCTAAAGTTGCTGCGAAGGTGGCATTGGTATGCTTGATGTACCTGTCATAGTTGTCAAGGCGACTAGGCGCTTTTCAAAGAGCGCCTTCGCCCAAACGCCATATGTTTTGCGCACTAGGCACCCGCCCAGAGACTTAAGCGGGCACCTATTGGGGCACTTACTAGGGCAGTTGGAGTGACTGGATCAACAGCTGGTGGTGGAGTGGAGGGGGGTAGTGAGATTGAAGAAGACTGTTGCTTCCTGAAGTAGATCTAAAGTTGCTGTGAAGGTGGCATTGGTATGCTTGATGTACCTGTCATAATTGTCAAGGCGACTAGGCGCTTTTCAAAGAGCGCCTCACCCAAACGCCATATGTTTTGCGCGCTAGGCACTCGCCCAGAGACTTAAGTGGGCGCCTACATGCATTTAAAAAAATTATTTTTTTTAAATTTCTTAATTCAATATTTTAGTAGTTGTATTCTTTTAAAATAAACTTGTTACATTGTATCATTTTAGTATTAAGAGAACTATACGTTGTATCATTTTGTGCACTAGGCACCCTCCCTTTCTTCTTCTTCTTCTCAGATTTCAGTCGAAAAAATAGGGGCTCACCAGTCCTCCTTTTCTTTTTTTTTTTTTTTCGAAAAAATAGGGGCTCCGCCCCTATACTCCTCAGTCCTCCCTTTCTCCACTTCTCATGAGTCCAACTATTCTCAGTCAGTCACTCTCACTCTCTCAGTCGTCAGTCTGCCCCATGAGTCCATTTTTTTGCTTTTTGTTTTTGAAAAAAAAGGGGCTCCGCCCTACTCAATCAATATTTCGGTCATGATTCACACTTGAATCATCTCGGTTTTTAACAGCCTAAGCTGTCGAACCTACTCTTCTTCTCTTTTTCAATTCTTCTCTAATCTCTTCTTTATTCCTTCTTCTCATTCATTTTTTTTTCATTAATATATGATTATATGGCTGATTTTTTTTATATGGATGAACTACATGGCTGAAACTTGATTCAGTGGTTGTATGTCTGAATCGGATTCTCTTCTTCAATTTTTTTTTTTTTTTTTTATGGATGAATTACATGTCTAAAACTTGATTTATTGATTTAGCGTTTTATATGAAATTTATACTCATTTTAATGATTTTTAGTGTTAATAGTTAGTGTACATGATTGCTAGTTAGCACACAAAACCATAAAATGATTTAGAAAAGCATATATAATATAAAAACTCAATAAAGCAAACATTTTAAAATTCCAATGCCTAGGCACCTAGGCGCCCTGTGGTCGCCTAGCCTCACCTAGGCGCCTTGAAAGCTATGGTACCTGGAGAGTCAAAATTGTGCAACAAGGAAATGGAAGGAGCTGGGAATTTTATAATATGTTCAAAAAAAGACACTCTCAAGGAAAAAATACATTACGAGAGATTCAAATACATCAAACCGAAGGATCATAGCAAAGGAATCCCTTATGTTCAGAACTATACCCCATAAAGGCACACAAAGCCGCTTGTGCAGTTAACTTTGTATGTTCATGAGGTGTCAGGTGAACAAAAAAGCACATCCAAAAATGTTGAGCATAGATAGATCTGAAGATTTGTGGAAGAGAGATTGGAAAGGAGAAGAATTATTGAAAACAAACAAAGGAAGATGATTTATGAGATACACAGTAGTGCTGGCCGCCTCCACCCAAAACCAAGAGGGTACATGGGAATCTTGTAGAAGTGTTCTGACTACACTCAAAATACACTCATTCTTTCTTTCTATTACCCCACTTTGTTGTGGGGTGCCTGGACAGGATTTCTGGGATTGAATTCCATATTGTTTTAAGTAAGTTTGGAAATTCCCATCAAAATACTCTCCCCTTGAATCTGATCATAACACACATATCCGAGCATCAAATTGGGTAGTAACATAAGCATGAAAGTGCTTAAATACAGAGTAAACTTCAGATTTCTTTCGAAGAAAATAAAGCCAAGTGAAACAAGTGCAGTCAGCTATAAAGGTTACAAAGTACTTATAACTCAGCTGTGAAATAACAGGAGACGACCAAACATCACTATGTATCAAGTGAAAAGGGACTGTAGCATGCTAAGAGTGAGAAGGAAAAGGTAAAATATGACTCTTACATAAACCACAAGTAATGCAATCTTTATTAACATTCTTAAAGGAAATAACTGAAATAGGTAAACTACTAGAAGCAAATAACTGATCAAGTTTCTTAGAAAATGAATGGCCAAGGCGTTTATACCACAAATGCCAGTCATTATTACAATTAAAGGACTCAAAACTAGTAGTAGAAATCAAACAAGAAGTAGAAACGGGTGCAGCCTTATTCTTCTCAAACTCCAAAGCAAATAGTCATCCTAGTCTATGTCCCTTCCCCTTCACCTCCCCAGTTTTCCAGACCTATATCAAACAACCATCAGAAATGAATGAGACAGTGTTACCTTCCTCTACAAGTTTGCCAACTGAAATCAAATTGGTGGTGAGCTTGGGTACAAATAAAGTTTTGGATAAATGAAACGGAGATGATTTAGAAGTAGATAAATACAGATCATCACATCCAAGTATATCTAATTTCTCACCATCAGCAGTGACAATGTGTTCATTGGGAAGATGGGTTTTGGGATACTGACCAAGTGTGGCCCCTATCATATGGTTAGAGGCTCCTGAGTCAATATACCAGAGGTGATTTGGTAAGGGACAATAAGTTGGTGACTTACCAAACAAGCCAATGGCAGAGAAGGCTAAGGAAATGAACAAGGAGATGAGCTGTCGAATCTGTTCTTCAGACATGCCACCAGAAGTGTCATTTTGGCCAGCCACAGAAGTAATGGAAGATGCGGCATCTGATCCATCTACAACTGTTTGATAGGCGTTGTAGCTTCCCTTATTCTAATTTGATCCACCGCTTTTCTGAGACCAAGTAGGACATTCAATAATGATATGGCCGAACTTCTTGTAATAAGTTCATGTATTCTTTTTCTTGCAATGGGAGACAACATGCCCAAACTCCTTACACTCATAGCATTGTACTTTAGAGAAGTCCTTCTTCCCCTTTGGTTTTGTTGCCAGGAAGACAATATCAATGTTAAAATCTTTTCTCTCATCCAGAGTAGTCTATGTAGCAAATCTGGTTTCAGCTCTCAGAAATTTTACAAGAATAGTATCTAAGTCAATAAGTGTTCCTCGGCTTAGGATATTAGATTTGACAACTTCAAATTCAGGCCTGAGATGCATTAGGAAATGCATAATCTTCCTTCTATCAAAGTGTTCCTTCATATACTTCATGCAACATTCCGACAAATCCTTTCCTATGTGCACTAACTCATGAAGGAATGAGAGATCCATCATATGGATGGCCGAACCCTGCAGGTAGGTTGGGCGAAATTTCAAAAATTTCCTCTCCCCTCATCTGGGAATCACATTCCCTGTTTTAGAAAATTTGCATTTTCAATGATCAATCTTGAACCATAAACCGAACCAGATTTGAAACCAGAAGCAGGAGAGGGATATACCTAATACGGAAAAACAATATCTCCCAACGAAGGTGTTCATGCCCAAAGAAAGACTCCAAAGACTGCTCCCACTGAAGATGACACAGTGAATGATGGAGCAGAATCAGCAATGTTCGTCCAACGAACTGAACCCTTCACAAGAATTCGCTGGAGGCTGTGAGCACAACTTCAGATCAGCCTTTCTCCAAAGGCTGATATCAAGATCCAATCTTGATCGTTCCTGCTTGAAAGAGGAGATCGAACTGGCAGTTATGGCGGCGACAGGAAGGAGGCGGCAAGGAGAAAATAACGCAGTCTCACTAGACGCTATGTTCTCTTTTCTGCAACTCTTGCTCTGAAATTGAGGATGTGATCTTCTAATAGGCTGCCGCTCCCTCCTCCTTTTATAACCTTAAAGGGATCAACTCCTAATCCCATTAGGAGTTGCTTATCCAAATCATATTTGGATCTGAATTCCCTTTAAGCGATAAGGATAGACCCTTATCTAATCCGCAGATTAGATTAGTCCTCTCCTAATCTTATTAGGAGGTTTCCAGATCTAAATCTCATTTAGATATAGACTCTCTGAAAGGATAGGGTTAAGACCCTATCCTATCTGCTAATCTAATCTCAGATCCGCCTCTTAATTTAACTGATCAAATCAGCCTAGTTTGAAATGGGCTTTAGGCCCATGAAGTCTTAGTGCTCAGTATGCTTCCAAACTGCTGCCCAGTTGGGCTTCTTTGTATGGCGTGAGACCCAAACATTCATCTACACATCAACCACATGGGTTCAGCCCAGCCTTTGTTACAAGGCCTGGCCGAATACACTGTTATGGACAGTGCACCCCTTGATCCTATCACATGGACCCCTAATGAGCCCAACACTTACACTAAGTGGTCCCTGGGCCAAGCCATCTTATAAAAACCCAGGGACTGTGGGCAGATGCAAGATTAGCCCATCAGGTATTACCCTCAATGGTCTTACACCTAACCTCTCAGCCCATAATGATCATGCACTGCCCGACAAGAGAGGATTTCTCCCTCGGCTGCAAGGAACAGTGCTGCACTCTCTACTCACATGGATCCCGGGAATTAAAACCTTTTGCAAACATTTTGAAACCATAATATATATATTTATATCCGTATATAAAATATATTTTGCAAAACAAATTTCAACGATTGAAATCGGCTGCCGGCAGTCTTGGTGTCCATCAGAGAGAGTGCATCCCCGATCATTACCTTTGTTCGACAAAGGGGCTGATCCTGTCACTATGATCACCCACTTAGATGAATTCTCGGACTGTCCCAACATACCTAGGTTTTGACCCCCTCTAAGGATCTCACTGATTGGCATATCAAAGACAACCCAATCCGACATCTAGTGCAGTATCATAATCGAGTCTAGGGGTCGGGTGTAACTTTCCAGTTTTGCCCACTAATCTCCAAGGTCTAGGGCAATACTGGAAATCTGGTCCAGTTCAGGGTTTCAAGTAAACCTACACTGCATGTACCTCGGGTCTCACCCTGGCAGTTGAGACAAGCCACCCCAACACTTGGCGGCACACTAGTGTCAGCCTTAGCAGGATAAATCTCCCCAAACTCATTATGTGTCTAGTTTAAGGGCATTACACAAAAACACACCACAATAGCATGAATCAAATATGTACTTTATTCATTTTCAATAAATGTCATAATGTACATCAATCTGATTGGAGCTAAGGGCATACACTGTCTAACAACTCATACTCTGTCCATAGGTTAATAAACCCGACATAGTGTTCCTAGACCTCCCTTTCTCCTTGATAGTATGAGAAGATGTCAACCTCTATCTGGTACTATCTAGAGGTGTTTGATTGCTGATATACTTTCTCAAGATACTCATACATCTCATAGGCAGTCCTGTATCCTTTCATAAGGATTGCAATGTCAATTTCAACTAATTCTAGGACCCATGATGCGATTTTCGCATTATCACTATTCCACTAATTAAGACCCTTAATATTTGAATCATCAGGTTTAACTACTGATCCATCCATATATCCCCAAAGACCTTTTGCCTCAACAAGAAATTGAAAATTGAAATTCCATAGTGCATAGTTCGTACCATTTAACTTAATAGGGAGAACCTCCATCCTTTCTGATGCCATTGAATCACAAGAGATAGAAAACCACACTTCTAAGCAAAAGATAGGGTTCAAATCAGAAGAAAGAAAGTGGTACCTTTCAGCCGATGTCCAGAAAAGGAAACTGTAAGGGTCTGCCGAACTCAGAAGTGGCTCAAAACCCTTCTAAATCAAATCTGATCCAATCCAAACCAATTAGAATCAGTAGATCTGCTCTGGGCGACACTAGATGTTAAGTTTCAGCCTGATCCAATGTCTCTACAAGGAGATCCAACAAAAAAGAGTAATCTGATGGCGCAACAATCCAAAAAAATTGTCTGTAGAGTTCTGACCAAAGGCTGCCCCAAAGGAGGGATTCAAGGGCACTCGAGAGCCTCCCACTCTAGATAGCAGAGAAGAAAAGGGTTGAAAAGGGGTGTTATGCAGATCAGATCATGACCTGCTTTGTTACCATGCCAGAGTTAGATTGAAAAGACAGAGAGAGAGAGAGAGGAGAACACAGCAGATTGGTAGGTGTGTCACTTAGTGACTGTCAACACCCTAAAAGAGATATTTATATTAAAGAAAGTAAAAGGACAAATCTTCCCTTAGTGTACAAAAGAAAGAGTACATAAAATAGATGTACAACAAAAGAAGTAAAAGTACAAAAATAGCCCTGCGGCTAGATTTTCTCACTATCTCTACGCTATGTCACTGTGATAAACAAACCTTTTCGGTTCCATCGAAGTTCAGCCTCATATCTCTTCCCCGATCGATCTAGATTGCTTTTCCATCCCAACCTTTTCACAAAGTAGGTTGTGCCATCTACAAACCCCTTTATCCATTGCATTGCTTCTCTGACTAAGAAGATTGATGCTCTTTTTTCCTCACATACCTTCAAGGATGTAATCCCCTGGAGTTTACATTCTTCGAACAAGAAACTCTTTGCTTCTACCTTGACATCTCTTCTCCACTTTGAAACTGACCTGAAAAACTCCTTCATCTCCTTCATTTGCACTGGGCTGCAGTTACTCGAATTGAATTTAGAAATGTCGCCAGGTTAATCTTGCGCTGTTCTTGGGTACAGAAGAAAAACCTAGTCTTTGATGGTCATGGGAGCTCAACTCTATACAACACCTGTTGTGGGAGCTCCTTCCATCTTTCAATAAGGATTTTCAAGTGTATTTTTCATTATTTTTCTTGATTTTTTCTATGATTTTTAAGAGATATATTGTTCATTTTTGGATATCTTTCCTTATGAGGTGAACAAAACAAATGGTGTGTAAGGATTGCAAAGTTATTCTGGGAGAAAGCCTAACAACATAACATAGACTAATGGTGGTAGATGTGCGCATTAGGAAATGGAAGAGAAATAAGGAAGAAAATTGGTGTCCAAGAATTAGGTGGGAAAGCCTGAAAGGGTAAAAGCTAGCTCAATTTAAAAACAAATTGATTATAGAAGGGAATTGGAATTTAGATGGAAAGATTAATGATATTTGGCTTGAATGGCAAATAATATAAAGTAGCAAAGGATGTCTTAGGAGAAATATAAAGGGAAGTGGCAAGGTACTGAAGAAACTTGGCTGTGGAATGAAGAGATTCAAAATATAATTAGATTAAAACAAGCATTCTACAAAGAATGGAAAAAAGCTAGAACTGTAGAAAAGTCTAAGGATCAGTTGCCCCATATGTCAGAGAGAAAGTTGCAAGTGGTGAGGTTGTTACCCCATATGTCAGGCCAAAGGATCAGTTAGTCAATATCTTCACCAGAAGTTCAAGTCTCTTAAGGATGGGTTGCATTTGCAACAAGTTGGAATATTATGATATATATGCTCCAGCTTGAGGGGGAGTGTTGGAATTATAGGCAACAGAACATTACTGTCTTTATTTTACATAATCGGGGATACTTTTGTAATTTTGTCTTATATTATATAATGAAATAAGCAGGGCGACAGTTAAGAGATTTTTTTCTGAACTGAACCAAACCCTGTTTTCTTCTCTTCTTTCTATCTTTCTGGTTTCTTTTTATTTTTCTCTTGGTTCTTAGTCAAGTTCAGGTTGTTTTCAAGTATGTAAATACTGATTTTTCTAGTTCAACCTATTCTTATGGCTCTGTTTGTTTTAAATGTTTTATGATAGGTCATGCACCTTGATGCTGAAAAGGAGATGATGTCTCAGTGTGTTGCTCTGCTTGGTAAATTTATTGCTGTTCGTGAGCCAAATATCCGATATCTTGGTCTTGTAAGTGTTTTCTTGACTGCAAAAGCAATGGAAATATCTTGGATCTATTTATTGCATCTTCTTTCTCTGAGGTAGGCTAAATAGGAGTACTAGGTTAGGCTGTTGAGAGAGAGAGAGAGAGAGAGAGAGAGAGAGAGAGAGAGAGAGAGAGAGAGAGAGAGAGAGATAATTGACCTTTCTGTAGTCTACATGCATAACAAACAAACATATTGTGTTGTATTGGAAATTTTAGATACAGCTTCATAGTTTAATGTCCTGTTGCTCTTTTGCAGGAGAACATGACTAGGATGTTGATGGTAATAGATGTGCAGGATATTATTAAGAGACACCAGGCCCAAATCATCACCTCATTGAAGGATCCTGATATTAGGTTAAACATAAAACAAATAATTGATATTTTAATTTCTGTTGCTCTTAAATTTGAAGCTATCTCTATCTCTCTCCTCAAGTTGCCAATTTCCCATTCAGGATTTATAGTGTACTTTGTTTGTTTGTTTTTTTTTTTTTTTTTTAAGTTCAGGACAGAGTATCAAAAACAGATCTGAAATACTCAAATTTTAATTATAAAAAACTAGTAGAAATAGTGTTGGAACTGAAACTGTTATTGGAGAGCAAGAACAGATGAGTTCTCCACCCCATTCATCTGATTATAAGAGTGAATTTAAAAATAAAAATAAAGAGACCACTCTGTCCATAAGTGGGTGGAAGCAAATAAAGAAATAAATAAAACAAAAGTTCAGCCCACCAAGGGCCTAGTTCATATGAACTGCTATATAGAAGTTAAGCACAAAGATTAATCATGCCTAGCTTTCCTATACAACAATCAAGCTTCACTTTATTGACATCTTTTGTGAATATATCATCTAGTTCATTTGTACCAACATAAGATAGACAAACTTCTTTTTTAATCATACGCTATTTGATAAAGTGCCCATCAACCTCAATATGCTTGGTCCTGTCATGCTGAATTGGATTATGGGCTATATTAATAGCTTCCTAATTGTCACAATAAAGTTGCATTGGTTTATCATAGGCTATTCCCGACTTTTTAGCAAAGGTCAAATTCATAACATCTCTGAAACTCCTTGTGTCAAGATATGCTGCCCGGTAATATTGTACTTGGATTGGAACCAGCAAGGAACTCAAAGATTCAATTCATAACACCTGTAGGTATCTACATTATCAATTTCTTGCCAGTATGTCTGTAGAGTAGATAGTAAAGAGCATGAGTCATCTCCCCTTTCTTGAGAGTATTCACCTGTAGCTTAGGCTGGTAAGCTCTAGCAACATCCAATGGCTGAGAGTAAGCCCTTGGAACTCAATCCCAAACCTCCTGTGCTGACTCCATCCCAAACAATGCAATTCTCTTGAGTCCATTTTAGGTGATGAGGGTCTGAGAAACCATGCTCAACAGCATTCCTAGTGATTTAACCCAATTTCTCACAATCACTAATATCAGTGCGCATTGACTGAGCTCATTGCAAATAATTCATGCCATCCGGTTTAATGGTAGTGACAACACCTCCCTTGATATCACCGACACTACCTAGAACAACACCATGCTCTACAACTTACTTCAAATCTGTTCCAGTAGGTGCCATGATAATCGAACAATCTGAAATTAACTTTAGCAATGCCTTCATATAGATTAGGAAAGATATTCTTGACCTACAGTCAAGAATTATCACAATTTCTCTGAGTTACACTTAGTGTTGCATGGACTCTCCTAAATGGACGTGTCTGTTGAGCATGTGTCAGAGTCTGACGCTTGACAGATTTGGTGCTCACATGTATGTAACTATTCATTTTCACTTACTAGCTTAGTTGACATAATTTTTTAGATGAGAAACTGTAAAAAAATTTATTAATGACTTTGAAAAATGTACAGAAAGTCTTACACCCCACATGGTGGTTAGCCTTGGCTAACCCCAGTCTGTAAGGTAGAGAACACTACTACATAAGCATTACATAATTTGGCCCCAAAACATGCTATCCCTCAAGGCCCCTTGTTTTGCCAATCCATCTGCTAGTCCATTAGTGGATTGTGGAGTCCAATTCAGTACAGTTCTCATTATCCACCTTCAGCTTCTTGATTTCCTGAATGGTGTATCTATGTTTCCAAGAAATTGTATAGGATTCACTTAATGAACCAATTACTGCTCTTTGAATCTCCTTCATTCATTAGGTCACTGATGTTCAGATCTTTATATCATGGAGGATTGCCTAAAATGCTGCCTTAGTTGAATCTCCATTCCCAATAGGACCCAAGTATGACATTTCCTTCTTCATTTCTGAAAACTCCTATGCCTGCCAAACTGTGGTTTCCCAAACTACATCCATCAAAATTGACCTTTATGTAGCCTGTTCTAGGAGGGTCCAATTAGCATTGTGAACCAGTTTGATCAGAGAAGAGTCAGCCATCTGCTTGCAGTTTTGTAGGATGTCATCTGTTGTAGAAGGCGAGAAGATACCCAAAATTTTTACCAAGTGTGCTACTTTGATGGAAATAGAATCTATGATCTCCTCAACAGGCATCTCGTTGTTACTTAAAAGGCATGCATTGCTTTCTTCCCAATTACACCATGAAATAGCAGCTCTTGTGCACCTCCAAAGCATCTTCACATGTTTCTTTAGTGGAGGGAAAAGTGAACCAGAAAAAAATTTACTTAGATCCCCGGGAAAAGACCAGCTGCTGCCAAATTGTGAGAGAAAGAAAGTCCAAATAATAGATAAACATTGACAGGAGATTAGCAGATGAAACATGCTTTCTCCATTTTCTTTGCATAGAAGGAAAATATGTGGGGATGATGAAAGTTACCAGAATGGTTTTTTTCCCCTGAAGATTCTTGCAGGTGTTAATTTTGTCTAGGAATACCTCCCAACAAAATGCCTAACTTTGTGTGGTACTAGACCTCTCCAAATGGCTCCCACCAGGAAGGAAGGGGAAACACTTGAATAACTCAAGCAAATGGTGAGGGTTTTGAAAAACGATACACACGGCACAGGAGAAGGAACTAGAGGTGGTTAATGTCCAAAATAACTCAAGCAAGGAAATAATGTTTGAAGTTTCACAATCCCTTACTCCCTATCTCAAGATCAAATCCAGCTACTCCCATTAGGAGAAAATGAAATGCAATTCAAAATTAGGCAGTCTTTATTCCGGGATAAGGCATATATAAGTAGGGAATAGTTAGTTGGCATAAATGAACAGCTAATATACAAGATGAATGCCATTTTTTCATATCAAATGTTACTTAGTGAGAAAGGCAACATGTTTTCAGGTATGTAATGTTTGAATTCAAAACATATTAACTATTTTATAGTATATACTTTTCCATAGATGTCTGTGCAAGTCCATAATTTTCTCATCTTGTTGGGTCAGATTCTTGCACATGCATCAGATTCTGACTCCTGTGCCTGTGTCCATGCAAAATTGATTCCTCCAATTCCGGTGTCAATATAACAGAGGAGAAATAGGGTACACCCTAGAACACTCCAGAACAAGTGGCCATCTTAAGAAAAATAAAAATTGATTATTTAATACCTGAGCACCAACTTTACCACCTCCAATCTGATTATAAGACCTACAATCATTGCGAACAATGAATTCTCTGATTTTTTGCTTGATTTTTGGGCAGAATTCTCTAGACCTCACTTTGAGGCAGCAAACTGATTCGATTTCTTCTACAAAAATCTTCTAAAAATTAGGTAGCATGATCTAGTCCAGAAAAGAAGAGACACTGCTCTATTACCCTGTTGACTTCTTAGTCCAGAAAAGCAATATCAGAACAAGGTCTGAAATACCAAGAACAAAGAGTAAAAAAATTAATCTACTCATAAATGAGTGGCAGAAAATAAGTAAATAAAACAAAAGTTTTTCCCATCAAGGGCCCATCCCATATAAATAACTACATAACAGTAACAGCCCATCTCTAACAATGATATCCTATGAATTAGAAAATAGGGGTTTTAGTGCTCTGATTATTTATATATATGGGGTTGTGATTAGGGTGCACCTAGTTTTTAATACAGGGAATATCTATTATTAATAACCATACAAGTAATTTTGTGAAGAAGAGTACTATGAAAAGTCAAAAGGGGCACGTCTTTCCTTTTTCACTTAAATTGGGAGAGGGATCATGCACCAGGAATTGTTTCTTCTTATGTTCCTATTAGTTATCAATCAAATATTTCCTCTACTCATGCTCTGGTTATTTATTTGCATTGGGTTGAGGTTTGGGCACACCCAGTTTTTGATAGAAAGGGAAGATCCCTAATTAATAACTATTATAGATACTTTTATGAATAATAGGGCAGCCCAGTGCATGAGGCTCCTGCCAATGCGGGGTCTGGGGAGGGACAGATGTACGCAACCTTACCCTTGCACATATAGAAAGATTGTTTCCAAGACTTTTATGAATAACAGTACTATGAAAAGACAAGTAGGGATACATCTCTTGCTTTTGCACTTAAAATTGGGGGAGGGATCATACACTAGGAACTATTTCATCTTTTTTTCCTACTAGTTATAAATGAAATATTTACTCTATTCATGCAAAACCAAGAAAAAGAAAAAGAACCGTTTGCAGAGATCAGCTTTATGTAGTATATGGTTACCTGTGATCAAGGATTAAAATATAGATGCGAGATGCCCGATAGACTTGGATACACTGATACAAAGATTTAGGAAAAAACACTAATACATTAAGATGATGAATGGGACCTTCTAATACCTATAAAACAAAAAAAAACGTAAAAAAACAAAAGCATAGCATGTCAGCCATATTCATACGCATCAATACCCATGTGAGGGTATCGGGCATATCGATATTTTAATCCTTGCCTTTGATGTCTCAATGCAAGTATACCAAGTCACCATGTGTTCATCTTGTGATATCTTGCATGGACAACATAAAAGAAGTAGAACTGAAAAGAAAGATGTATCAATCTGGAAAAGAAACAACTTTTCACTAGTGAACTGGCTCTATAATTTCAAAAGTTGTGTTTGTGGAACATACATTGTTAACTAGTCATTGGTAGTTATTGAGCAAATTTATGATTCAGCCTTCTGTTTGCATAGACCTGTGTTAATTACATTAATTTATATGAACTAGAGTCTTCATTTTCAATTATATCATGATTTATAAGGAAAAAAAAAAACTTATGGAGTCACCATCATTCCTTTTCCAGCATTCGGAGACGTGCTCTTGATCTGCTTTATGGGATGTGTGATGTTACAAATGCGAAGGACATAGTCGAAGAGTTGTTACAGGTGCCTAGAAAGAAAAAAATAAGAATGGTCTTTATCAAAATAATGCTTTTTTCTCTGGTTTCAATGTTTGGCCATAAATGTTTTTCACATGACATGTTGAAAGTTGCTGTCTAAATAGAGATATAGGACAATACTGATATCTTTCTCTTTCAGTATCTCAGCACAGCAGACTTTGCAATGCGTGAGGAATTGGCACTGAAAGCAGCTATTCTTGCTGAGAAATTTGCTCCTGATTTATCATGGTGAGACTAGGTTCTCTATTCAATTGATAGCCCATCTTATTTTAGGAAATCTGCAAGTAAATCTGATACACATGCATCACACTTGCTCCTTCAAGCACTTCTATTAGCATGCACTTTTTTTTTTATTTGGAAATCATGCAAAGCTGCGAGAGCGAGAGTGAGAGAGAGTGTTAAAGGGGGAAGAAGAAGAAGAAGCAAGAGGCATGATGAGTGATAGCTGCCTTCATCAGGTCACCACAGGCGTTGTCATGGGCGGTGCCGTTGGTGGCTGTCGGTGCTGTCTATGGAACTTATGAATCCATCCGGTACAAGGATGCCTAGTGGCAAGGAGAATGGAGTAGAGAGGCTATGGTCAGATGTAAGGGGGGGGGGCAAGAAATTTGTTCACATGCTGTGAAAGCTACAAGCGGATGGGTACAAGAAGGGCAGAGACCATACTGGTGGAGATTAAGAAAGTTAGAAAACTGGAGGAGGAGGATGGTGCTGAGAGCGATCTTGGTCGGACAATTTGTTGGATTGGATTTGGAAGTGGATATTGTAGAAGTTTGGGCGAAACATGAGTGGGGAGAGGATAAAGTGATGGAGGTCAGGAAACTGAATGGAAGTCGGTTTCTCTTTTTGTTCCACAGTAGAGAATGGACAGAGAAGATATTGGAAGAAGAAGCAAAGAGGGTGAGACAGTTTGATCTCAGGCTCGGGTGGTGGTTCCCCTCCTGCGGTAGGTGACTTACGTGAAGAAAGAAGGAGAAGAGCCGTTTGGATTGCAATCATGGGGATTCCACTACACGCCTAGAGCATTGTCACTTTCTAATAGATAGGGAAGCACTGTGGGAGGTTGTTGAAATTTGATGATAAAAACAAAATTTGGCACACTTTGGACAGGACAAGACTGTTGGTGGAAGTGCGAAGGATATCAGATGTTCCCAACAAAATGAGTTTAAGGTTTGCAAGGGAACTTTATGAGCTAAGGATCATGATGAAGGGAGAAGATGGCATGGTATTGAGCCTTGTCCTGGGGAGCAAAAAGAAAGAAGTGGTTGAGGGAGAGGAGGAAGGAGAGAGTGAAGCTGATTTCAGAGATCTTAGAGAAGAGCGCAGGAAGCCAAACAAATAAATGAAGGAAGAAGAAGGTGATGAGGTGGGGGCGGAGAAAGGTAAAGTTGGAATTTCGGAAAGGAGAGGAGATATGGGAATAAGCAGGGGCAAACACGTAGAAGGGTAGGACTTTAAGGAGAAAGGAATTCAAGAGATGTGTTTTGGGGAAGGAAGGTGTAGAGGCACAAGCTGTGGAGAAAGGTGGAGGGGATTTGAAACTGAGTGGGGCCCACTTGGGCAAAGGTAGTCTGGATAGAGCCAACATGGATTTTTGGTCAAATTAGTTAAAAATTAGGAATGACAAGGGCTTTATTGGTAAAAGAATAGCGAGGAGGGGCATTTCAAAGAAATGGAAGGGAGGGCTTTCGAAACATAAAGTGGAAAATTTGGTATAGGTGATTGCCAGGTTGAAAGGGGAAAGAAGTCTCTGCAAGTACAATGGACCCATTTCCTTGTGCCTCTTTTCTCCAAACATTGCATCAACATATTGAAATGAACCCATTTCCTGTTAAAGAAGTGTGGGACAGCCCTATTCCTCCTAAAGTGGAGGTTTTTTGTTGGGAAGTGACCATTCAAAACATTAAGGCCTATGAGAGGCTTCAAAAGAAGTGGGAAAACTATTCTATTGTAGAGAAGATGGGCCGAATGGCCCATAGGTTGTTTATTCTTTCTTGTTATTTATGTTTTTCTGTAATGGGCCTTATTCTGGGCCCATCCTGTCTATATTAAGTTCTGTGTAAATTCTTGCCCAACTAAGGGCCTCCTTGTAATTATTCAAATATATCTTAATAAAATTGTGTTAGGTGCTGAGAGAGGGTAGGTTCGAAACTCTCATTCTCAGACCCTCATTGCCGAACTCTCAAGCTCTCCTCTCTTCAGTTTTCTTCATGGTATCAAAGCATACCTGAACTTCGATATTCTAGGGCAGGAAGCTTAGGCTCGTATTGCCTGATTCTTGGAGGTCATTGGAAGTGCCCAAGACTAGAATCTCTTGGAGAAGTGGTTCAGTGGCCAGGAAGAATTAGAGAAAAAAAAAGGGAAGGGGAACAGCTCGGTTCTGTTTTGAAGCTCGAACTCTAAGTTGTGCTCAGTTTTTTGTATTACTTTTGACTGTGTTTGGACTGTTGAAGTGTCCGAAAATCTCTGGTTGCTCCGTACTACCTTCGGCTGCCATTGAATCTGGTTTAACCCAGAAATTTCTGGGCTATTTTTTTCACTCCTTCTTGGACTGTCAAAACTGCCGAAACATCCTTGTAACAAGGCTGTGGATTGTTACTTATATTTGGCTGTTTTGGGGGGTTGTACGAACTGTTCTTGAGGCCTTTTTTTCTCTTTTGACAGTGGGGTTGTCTCTATTTCCCACACTGTGTTTGTAAAAAGGGCTATTTCAGCAATACCAAGTGGTATTTATTCTTCTTGGCTATTTCTTGGTGGTTACCTTGAAGTCCAGATTTGGAAAGGTACTTCGGCTGAGTGCCTAGAAGTTTCTGTTTACATGTTGAAGGCTGAACTCAGTGTATTGCCTTCTTGTGGTCGGCTGAACTCTGTTCTTGCTTGTCCTCATTCAGTATGCTTGTAGAAGTCATCTGAAATCATATTTGGAGTGTTTACATGATGTACTCCTCAGAGTTTGAAAACAAAAGTGGTGCTGAATATGGACTGGTTCAGGGGACTCCAAGTGATTCCTTATTGATTGTGACCACAGTTAAACTAGATGGAACTAGTTATCTGGCATGGTCACAATCAGTAAAGATTTATGTATGTAGTAGAGGAAAGTGGGGGTTCATTTCCGGGAGTAAGAAGGCTCCCCCAGAAGATGATCCATCCTACGAGAAGTGGATGCAAGAAAATTACTATCATTGGGTGGCTTGTGAACTCAATGCAGCCACAAATTAGCCAACACTACCTATGGATGAATTCAGCAAAACAAATTTGGGATAGTGTTGCAGAAACCTATTCCCAAAAACTCAATGTGGCCCGAGCATATAAATTGAGAAATGATGTAAAGAATTTAAGGCAAGGGGAGAAAACTCTAGCTATATATTTCTCAACCTTGAAGTCTCTATGGCAAGAGATTGACCTAATAGAAGTTGTACCTTGGGACACCACCAATGATGCAGAGACCTACAGAAAATTGGTTGAAAGGAACAGGGTATTTGAGTTCTTAACTGGACTAAACCCAGAATATGATATCACAAAACAGAATATTCTTTCCAAGGAGTGTGTCTCATTGTCACAAGCTTATGCATTGGTGAGTAGTGAAGAGAGTAGAAGGGCTGTGCAGGTTCAAGGGGTGTTGGAATAATGTTAAAATAACTTAGTTGCAGTTGTTAGGGCTTGTTTGGCTAATTAAAGTGTTTTTTTTTCGTTTTTTATTTCTGTTATGTCTGTTATTGTACTCAGGGGCATAAGGGTCTTTTCCCTTGTTATTTCTGTCGCCCTATATATAGTAAAATAAACACTGGCGCCGCCAGTACTGTTACATTGCAAACCTTCTCTCTTTCTCTTCTCTCTTCTCTTCTCTTCTCTCCTCTTCCACTTATCTCTGGTCGGCTACACTGTCAAGATGGTATCAGAGCGGGAATGCTGATTAAAAGAGAGCGGATCGATCAACCCTATTGTCAAGAGACGGTCGATCAACCCAAAGAACAGATCGAACAGACTAGCCGAAAGGAAATCTGATTCTGGACTACAGAATAGCTATGACTGGTACAGTTCTCCCTATTTTTTCTCTTCTTTACTCTCCTTGGTCATGTTTCAAGTGAAAATCCTTTGAATCTGGGGCGGCTGAATGCTATCGAACCTGTGTAACCCTAGTTTTCTTGGATCATGTGATCCTGTTCATGTGTTAAGACAACTGTAGGTCAATGCTGATCTGTCTTCTCAATGGTTTGAGTTGACTATAAGTAAGAAGGATCTCTCCTGCTGATTAGTGGCTGTTAGACATTCTGGAATTCTGGTAGGCGGGGACTGATAAAACTATACAGGTCTGAAACTGCCAAATATTACCTCAATTTTGTCAAGAATTTGGTACTGTTTGTGCTCAATCTGGTTGGTAAACCCGAGTGTGTGGGTGTGAACTGAGTGGAGCATTGTTTTGTGGAGTAAGGAGGGGTCCTAAGTCCGGTGTGTGGGACTGATTAACTGCTTGACCATGTCGATTGAGAATTCTGCTACTTCAGAGATCTCGGGGAGCCACAATGGTGTGAGTGGGGGAATGGATATGAGCTTTACCATGGCTGTCATTCCCTTTGATGGTCTGAATTACCTTGAGTGGTCTAGGGGGATAAAACTCTACATCACTGCTAGGGGGCGAATAGGATACATCAATGGGAGAGTAAAGGAACCGAAGTATGGAAGTGCTGAGCATGATAGGTGGAACCAAAAGAACAGTATGGTGATGTCTTGGCTCTTGGTTTCAGTGCTGCCACAAGTAAGGAAGACTTTTATGTGGGTTGAAACTGCTTGTGAGATATGGGAACAAGCGAAGTCCACTTATTCAGAACAGAGACACAATGCCAAGAAATATCAACTACAAGCTGAATCTTCTACTTGCAAGCAGGGGGAGAGAAGTCTCTCGATGTACTATTCTGATTTGACATCAATATGGAAAGAACTTGATCACTATCAGAATGTGAATTGGAAGTGTGATGAAGATGCAAAGGCCTATAAGTCACTTGTATCACAGCAACGCGTGTTTGCCTTCCTCCTAGGGCTGAATCTGTCATATGAGTCCATCAGGGTACAGATCTTGGGTAGTAAAGACTTGCCATCAGTCCAGGAGGTGTATGCTTTGGTGCAGTTGGAAGAAAGTAGAAGAAGTGTGATGAATGGTGTAGAAGGGGAGTCAGTTGCCCTAGCGATCCGGGGAAATTCAGATACAAATGTCGGAGGTGGCTTTAAAAGGGGTGACACTCAGAAAAAATCAGAAGATAAAAGCAAGCTTTGGTGCACTCACTACCAGAAGACACGACACACTAAAGATACATGCTGGGATCTCCATGGAAAACCTAAATGAGCATAAGATTTGGGTAAGAAGTCAGCACCGGATCAGGGCAAGAAACCAGGCCAGCAGAATCAAAAAAGGTATAACTCAGCTATTATGGCATCGACAAAGACTAGTCCTTCCGTAACTCAGGAGAGACATCCCAATTCTGACTCTAAGGAAGATATTATTAACTCCTTCCATGAACATTTGGAATTGTATGGTAGGACTCTCCGCCAGGTGGATTCTGGGCCTACTCCTACCTCATTTGCGTCTACATCAGGTAATGCCACAACCTTCCATGTGCCATCTCATACTACTGATTCACCTTGGATTATTGACTCCGGAGCCTCAAATCACATGACCGGTAAGCCAAATTTGTTCTAGACATATAACCTTCTCTCTGGGAGAGATAAGGTAAGACTGGCTGATGCTTCTTTTTCTACCATAGCTGGCCGAGGCACCATATCTCTCCCACTTGGCCTCACTCTTCCTAATGTCCTGCATGTTCCGAAATTACCTATTAATTTGTTGTCCATTAGTAGTATTACTCACTCTTTGAGCTGCTCAGTCACCTTTTTTCCGTCTTCATGTGTGTTTCAGGATTTGACCTCGGGGAAGACGATTGGTAGAGGAAGCATGGTGGATGGTCTCTACGTGTTGGAGAATAATGCTGGTCTAGTGGCGACTGAGTCCACAAGTTCGTCGAGTGAGAGTCAGGTCTATTTATGGCATAGTCGTTTAGGTCATCTTTCTTTTGATTCGTTAAAAGTTATGTTCCCAAAGTTGTTTGAATCCTTGTCAGCGAGTCAGTTACAGTGTCAAACTTGTCAGTTGAGTAAGCATTGTAGAAGTTCTTTACCTTTAAGAAATAAAAGATCTGAATTTCCATTTCATATTGTTTATTCTGATGTTTGGGGCCCTGTTACTCTACCTACTGCGACTGGCTATAAGTATTTTGTTACTTTGATTGATGATTATTCTCGATACACTTGGGTTTACCCTATGCGATCTCGAGATGAAGTGCCACAAATTGTGAAAGATTTTCAACGCATGGTGTTCTCTCAGTTCCAAATGGAAATTCATATTTTCCAGTCGGACAATGCAAAGGAATATTTCCATAGTGATCTCACGAAGTTCTTTGCTTCGAGTGGGTCACTTCAGCGAAGCTCTTGTGCCAGGACACCCCAACAAAATGGTGTGGTTGAACGAAAAAATCGTCACCTTCTCGAAGTTGCTCGTGGCTTGCTGATTTATATGAATGTGCCAAAACTGTTCTGGATGGATGCAGTATTGTGTGCAACATATATCATCAATCGCATGCCCTCTCGGCTACTAGAGTATAAGGCCCCACATCAGCTCTTGTTCCCTACAGCCCCGCTGTCCACCACTCCGATGCGTGTTTTTGGGTGTCGTTGTTTTGTCCACAACCTGTCACCTACTCGTGGTAAACTTGACCCTCGGGCTATTCCTTGTGTTTTTCTTGGTTACCCTTCATCTCAAAAGGGGTATCGTTGCTATGATCCCATTGCCCGCAAATACTATGTTTCCATTGATGTCTCATTCTTTGAGAGTCAACCGTTCTTCTCGATTTCTCCTCAGGGGGAGAGTAGGGTTGAGGAGAAACAAGCGACGACTCAGATTCAACTACCTCCTTTACCCGATCCTCCTCCGTTCCGGGTTTTTTATCGTCACCATAAGAGCCAGCAGAGTTCAAGAGCCATGGAGCCGGACACTATGCAACCAACATCATTGGATTCACCCGAGGCAGATCCGTCTCATCAGTCAGGTACACTTGCTCCCATTGCTCCTTTAAATGTTGATTCACCTATCCCCAATGATCTTAATATTCCTATTACTGAGAGAAAGGGTGTTAGATCTTGTACCACTAATCATCCTATCTCTAACTTTGTGTCCTATGAGCATGTTTCACCTTCGTACCGTGCCTTTCTCTCCTCTGTGGATAGTGTTCCCATCCCTAAGACCGTGGCAGAAGCTTTGTCAAAACTTGAATGGATAGATGCAATGTAGGAAGAAATTGATGCCTTACACAAAAATGGTACGTGGGAGTTGGTAGATCTTCCTAAGGGGAAGGAACCAGTGGGGTGCAAGTGGGTGTTCACAGTGAAACACAAAGCTGATGGAACTGTTGAAAGGTACAAGGCTAGACTGGTAGCAAGAGGCTTCACACAGGTATATGGAGTGGACTATGCAGAGACTTTTTCTCCAGTAGCGAAGATGAACTCCATCCAGATTCTCCTTTCCTTGGCAGCAAATCTTGACTGGGATCTTCACCAATTGGACATCAAGAATGCCTTCTTGAATGGTGACTTGGAAGTGGAGGTGTACATGACCCAACCCCTAGGGTTCTGTGCCAAAGGCAGTGAACAAAAGGTGTGCAAGTTGAAAAAGTCCCTATATGGGTTGAAACAATCACCTCGAGCTTGGTTTAGTAAGTTCCATTTAGCAGTTCAACAGATGGGATTCAAACAATGCCAGTCAGATCATACCCTGTTTGTAAAAAGAGGTGAAGGTAAAATTGCAGCTCTTATTGTGTATGTGGATGACATAGTGATCACAGGAGATTGGGAGGCTGAAATCCAGAGACTAAAAAAATTCTTAGCCACTAAATTTGAGATGAAGGATCTAGGCCCCTTACGATACTTTCTTGGAATTGAAGTTGCCCGCTCTCACAAGGGCATCTTTATTTCACAATGGAAGTATGTACTAGATCTACTAGAAGATACAGGCAAGTTGTGGGTAAAACCATCTGATTCACTTATTGAACCTAATCACCATCTAGGAGACAGTCAGGGAGAGTTTTTGAAAGATGTAAAGATGTTCCAGAGACTCGTGGGGAGACTTCTGTATTTGTCTATGACCAGGCATGATATTGCCTATGCAGTGGGTATCCTTAGTCAATTCATGCACAGCCCGATGACAACTCACTTTGAGGTTGTAGAGAGGATCTTGAGATATCTCAAGAAGTTTCTTGGAGCTGGTTTGTTGTTCCAGAAACACAGTCACTTAAAAGTGGAAGTATATACTGATGCAGATTGGGCAGGAGCAGTCAATGACCGAAAGTCTACCTGTGGTTATTGTGCTTTTGTAGGAGGAAACCTTGTCACATGGAGAAGCAAAAAACAAAGTGTGGTGGCTAGATCCAGTGCTGAAGCAGAATATAGAGTGATGGCTCATGGGGTTGTGGAAATCATGTGGATAAGAAATCTATTAGGTGAACTGGGTTTCGTAGTAAGCAATCTTATGCCACTCTACTGTGACAATAAAGTTGCCATCAATATTGCTGCTAATCTTGTTCTGCATGATAGGACGAAACACATTGAAGTGGACAAGCATTTTATCAGAGAGAAACTTGAAAGTGGAGAAGTGTGCACATCATATGTCAGCTCGGAAGAGCAACTTGCAGATATCTTCACCAAAGGTCTTCATCATGTGCGGCACAAAGATTTGTGTGACAAGTTGGGCATGATTGACATCTATGCTCCAACTTGAGGGGGAGTGTTGGAATAGTGTTAAAATAACTTAGTTGCAGTTGTTAGGGCCTGTTTGGCTAATTAAAGTGTTTTTTATTTCATTTTTTATTTCTGTTATGTCTGTTATTGTACTCAAGGGCACAAGGGTCTTTTCCCTTGTTATTTCTGTCGCCCTATATATAGTAAAATAAACACTGGCGCTGCCAGTACTGTTACATTACAAACCTTCTCTCTTTCTCTCCTCTCTTCTCTTCCCTTCTCTTCTCTCCTCTTCCACTTATCTCTGGCCGGCTACACTGTCAAGAAGGGGCTGATATTAATGATCACTTTGCCAATATGGGGATTAAACCTAAAGGGAATACTGGAACTTCTGGTGGCACATGAAAGAAAGAAGTTATATGTGAGTACTGCAAGAAACCGAAGCACACCAAAGACAAGTGCTGGAAATTACATCCTAATCTTGTTCCCATTTGGTTTCAGAAAAAACATGATAGTAAAAGATCAGGAAGTGCAAATGTAGCTGCCGGGCCAGATAGTGAAGAGATGTTTGCTTCTGCACAGTTGGCAGCCATGAGAGCAGAATATGAAAAGTTTGGGAAGATGATCAGTCAGCTGGGTGATGTGACCTCTCCTTCCAACCCTTCAGGAAATTCCGCTGCTTCTGCATTTGCTCATTTAGGTATAAGGGCTTCTGCCAATCATGCTACCACTTCAGGTAATCTCAAGATCCCTTGCATTATTGACTCAGGTGCTTCTGACCATATGACCAATCTGTCTACCTTGTTTGTTTCATATGACTTGCTTCCTAGACGTGATAAAATCACTTTAGCTGATGGTTCATTTGCCCCTATCTCTGGTAAGGGAACCATCAAGGTTACGGATTCCTTGTTCCTACATTCTGCCCTTCATGTACCTAAACTAAATACAAATCTGTTGTCTGTGAGTAGTTTAACCAAGTCACTAAACTGTTGTGTAACCTTTTCTTCTTCCTACAATGTTTTTTAGGATCTGGAGTCTCAGAAGGTGATTGGGAATGGCCATGACTCCGGGACAATGCACTGATCATCTTGGGAATGTTGCTCTCGGATCTATCTCTTCAGAGTCTGTTAGTCAGATTATGTTGTGTCATCGTCGTTTTGGTCATCTGTCTTTTTCTGCCTTGAATCATCTATTCCCTGAACTGTCTAAGGGAATTAGTTTGTCCAGTCTTCATTGTGAGTCTTGTGAATTGTCAAAGCATTGTAGAAACAATTATTCTTTGAGCAATAAAAGATCTTTTCCTTTTAATATTGTGCATTCTGATGTGTAGGGGCCTTACCACTTACCCTCCATGGGTGGCTACAAATATTTTATCCTGTTTATTGATGACTTTTCTCGGTTCACTTGGATATTCCTGATGAAATTCCAAGACTTGTAAGACAATTCCATGAATTTGTTCTAATCCAATTTGATACCAGGATTAAAATCTTTAGATCTGACAATGCAAAAGAATACTTTGAGAAGAACCTATCATGCTATTTCTCTGACATGGGGGTTATTCATCAAAGCTCATGTGCTAGGACCCTAGAACAGAATGGGGTTACTAAGAGGAAAAATAGGCATATTGTTGAAGTTGCAAAAAGTATCTTATTTGCCTCACATGTTCCTACCAGGTTTTGGGGTGATGTTGTTCTTACTACTACCTACCTTATAAACCGTATGCCATCCAGGGTTTTGGGGTTTAAGTCTCCCTTCAATCTTCTTCATCCGGACAATGACCTTTTTCCTGTTCCTATTCGGTTCTTTGGCTGCACCTGTTATGTACATGTTCCAAGTGTCTAAAGGCGTAAATTTGAACCCAAAGCTCAAAAGTGAATCTTCCTTGGTTATTCCCCCACACAGAAGGGTTATTGTTGTTTTGATCCAAAGTCTTGCACTCGGTATGTCTCAATGGATGTCACCTTTGTTGAGCTTTCCCCCTTTTATGGTTCCTCTCCAGAAGGACATTGTCCATAGGGGGAGGATTTGTCATAGGTGTTTGCTCTTCCTCTTCCTGTCCCTGTTAAGTCTCTTGATGTGTCTGTTTCTCCTTCAAATGTATCAAGGGTGGATCAGTCATTCTATTCTCCTTGTCCCAGTACTCTACCTCCTCGTCCTATCCTCAATCCCAAGGTGTATCAAAGGCAAAGATCCAGAAATGTGTAGGTTGTTTCTTCTACAACACATGAGCCTCATACACTTCCAGTCACAGAAGAGACAACAGGTACTGTTTTAGCACCTTTGGAGTCATCATTCCCTGACCTTGATATTCCAATTGCTGTTAGGAAAGGAAAACGGAAGTGCACTGCACACTGCATTTCCAAGCACCTTTCTTATAGTTTGCTTTCACCTTCATACTTTGCTTATCTCTCTTCTGTTGCTTATCATCCTATTCCCAGGTCTGTGTCAGAAGCTCTTAAGATTCCAGAATGGAGGAATGCTATGAGATCTGAAATCGATGCCCAACACAAGAATGACACATGGGAAGTGGTGGATTTGCCTGAAGGGAAGGATCCAGTCGGTTGCAAGTGGGTCTTTACTATCAAATACCGAGTTGATGGCACCATCGAAAGGTACAAGGCCAAGCTAGTTGCAAAAGGCTATATACACAGACATATGGGATTGATTATTTGGAGACCTTTGCACCTGTTGCCAAGATGACATCTGTGAGGGTTCTTCTATCTTTAGCTGCTCACTTTGACTGACCCCTTTATCAATTGGATGTGAAGAATGCATTTCTGAATAGTGAATTACATGAGGAGGTTTATATGTCTCTTCCTCTAGGGATGTATGGAACTAATATGAAAGGGAAGGTATGCAGGTTGAAGAAATATCTTTATGGACTAAAACAGTCCCCTAGAGCATGGTTTGATCGATTTAGAACAGCACTTGTTAACTTTGGTTATGTGTAGACACAGCCCGATCATACTCTTTTTGTGAAGAGGAGTGGACCTCTAGCAGTATACCTCATTGTGTATGTAGATGATATTGTAGTGACTGGTAATGATATTTCAGGAATTCATGATCTAAAATCTTTTCTCCATATAGAGTTTGAGATTAAAGATTTGGGGGAATTGAGATACTTTCTTGGCATAGAAGTGGCTCGATCCAAGGATGGGATTCTTATCTCCCAAAGGAAGTATGTTCTTGACTTGCTCTCTGGATCTAAAAAGATGGGTACTAGACCAGTTGCTACTCCTATTGATATGAGTCATAAACTCTCAGCCTCAAAAGGGACATTGTTAGAAGACAAAGGAATCTTTCAGAGACTTCTTGGAAAACTTTTGTACCTATGCATGACTCGGCCAGATATTGCATATGCAGTCAGTTGCATTAGCCAATTCATGGATGCTCCCTGAGACACTCATATGGCAGCAGCAGAGAGAATCCTATGTTATTTGAAGGGCTCCCCAGGAAAGGGTATTTTGTTTGCCAAGCATGGTCATATGAAACTTGAAGCCTACACCGATGTTGACTAGGCCGGAAACATTGATGACAGAAGATCTACTTCTGGGTATTGCAGCATGGTGGCTGGTAATGTTATTTCTTGGAGAAGCAAGAAACAATCAGTTGTTGCTCGGTCTTCTGCTGAAGCAGAATACAGGGCCATGGCACATGGAGTTTCTGAATTATTATGGCTAAAATCATTGATGGAAGAACTTGGGGTTGAATATGACAAGCCAATGATGTTGTACTGTGATAATCAGGCTGCCATCAACATTGCTCACAACCTAGTGCAACATGATAGAACCAAGCATATTGAAGTTGATTGACACTTCATTAGGGAAAGGGTCTCTTCGGGTGAAGTGTGTCTTCCTTTCATCACATCTGAAGGACAGTTGGCAGATTTTCTCACCAAAGGCATTCCCAAGGCAAAAATTCAGCATGATACCATCAAGCTTGGCATGATTGACATCTATGCTCAGCTTTAGGGGGAGTGTAGAGAAGATGGGCTGAATGGCCCATTAGGTTGTTTATTCTTTCTTGTAATTTATGTTTTTCTGTAATGGGCCTTATTCTGGGCTCATCCTGTCTATATTAATTTATGTGTAAATTCTTGCCCAACTAAGGGTCTCCTTGTTATTATTCAAATATATCTTAATAAAATAGTGTTAGGGTGCTGAGAGAGGGTAGGTTCGAAACTCTCATTCTCAGACCCTCATTGCCGAACTCTCAAGCTCTCCTCTCTTCAGTTTTCTTCATCTATCATTTCATGTATGTGTCCTCTGTGTGATATGTGGAGAAACCACTAACCACTAACCATTCTCTTGTTGCATTGTACCTTTGCATCTGATTTGTGGGAACATTCTTTTTCTCTAGTGGGGTGTGTTTGGATGCGTCCTACAGATATCGAAAAGTTGTTTAGTACGAGTTGGATGAGATGTTATACAAAGAGAAAAAAAAATTCTGCAGCAATGTTTTACGGGTGCTTTGCTATGGGGTCTTTGGCATGAATGGAATGCCAGAATCTTTGAGGAGAAGACAAGAGGGGTGGAGGAGTTGATTGAGCTCACCCTGATTAGAGCTGCCCATTGGGCTTTGGTGAGAAAAGAATTTAAAGGTGTTTCCCTAAATAACTTGTTAAGGAGATGGAAAACTTTTGCTGACTTTCAGGAGAGGAATCCAGAGAGGGTGATCAGCTGGTGTGCACCAGCAGCAGAGAAGCTTAAGTTAAATTTTGATGGGTGCATCTTTGGGGAATCCAGGAAACTCAGGTATTGGGGTGTTGTCAGGGACCATAATGGGAATATCCTACTCAGCTACTCTGGGTTTATTGGGTTTGATAACTCTTTAAGTGCTGAATTGAAAGCTCTAATTCAAGGGCTGGAATTAATGAGGATGAAAGGCTTAAAAAATGTGGAGGTGGAAGGTGACTGTCAAACTATAATCTATTGGATGAAGAAACAGGACATGATTCCATAGAAGGTTAGGCCAATGGTGAGACAGGAACAATACTTGGGTTCCTTATTGAATAGCTCATTCAACTGGGTGCCTGGGTTTGCTAATGGCCTGGCTGACTCTTTAGCTAGGGCTGGGGTAGAGAAAAATCAGCTTGAATGGGGCTGTCCAGGACTGGGTGGTAACTTGTAATCTTTGTTATTTCTCATGCATTCTTGTTGTTAGAGCTCTGTGCTTTCTGGAGCTGTTCTTGTGTTGTGAAAGTCTGTTGTATTTTGCTCATACTTGCTGCTTTTTGAGCAGTGGGTTCATCATTAATGAATTTTACTGTTGCTTAGTTTTGTTTCTTCTTTTTTTTTTCATTTTTTGGAGGTGTGGAAGGTGATCTACTGTAAATGGATTTAGTTGCTTTTTGCAGTTATATTGGTGATTGTCCTCCTTTTGTACAACTCATATGCTTCATTGTACCTTGTATTCATCATCCATGATGGATTTATATATTTACATGTGAACCTCTTATAAATAATAATGTCATAAGCACATGGTCTTAATCTATCCTGTGCAGCTGATATGTTATTATTTTTTTGTTGTACAGGTATGTGGATGTGATTCTTCAGCTGATTGACAAGGCAGGAGATTTTGTCAGTGATGACATATGGTATCGTGTTGTGCAGTTCGTTACAAACAATGATGATCTTCAGGTTCTCTGATCTCAATCATATGCTGAATTTTGATCTTTTCCAATTTGATATATGTACTATATATTTGAGAGAGAATGGGTATACACAAACTTTTATTCCTGACCTTTCTTTTGTCATGTCAGCCGTATGCAGCTGTAAAGGCCAGAGAGTATCTTGACAAGCCTGCATTACATGAAACAATGGTGAAGGTGTGCTTCATGTGCCCATTATTTCCATATTGCCTTTCCTTTATAGAGAAGTATGTATTCTATAGTTTTTCTTGGTCCTGGTATTTCTTTTGAGTAATCTTGATTGTAGGACTCAAACTATATGACTAACATCATGTTTGATCCCTGATACAACTGACAAAAAGATTCTAAGCCTTGACTACTTGTAGTAGTAGAGGGTACAAAAAGAAGAATCCACAAATATAATTGTGTATTGAGCATTTAAAGATAACTAGTGTTGAAGTACAATATTATCATCATCTAAGCCTTGTCCAAATTATATGGAGTCAGATACATGAATCTTTTTTCACCATTTTGTTATGTTCAGTGCCATATCCATTGTTAAATTATGATTGCTTAAATCATTTCTTACTATTTCAACTCATGTCCTTTTTTGTCCACTCCTAGCTCCTCTAACCCCTTTCAACATGTCAGTTCTTAACTTCTTATGGGTGCTGTAGATGGTCTTCTCTATACATGAACAAACCATCCTAGTCTACTTCCTCTCATTTTATCACCTATTGTAGCTGCTCATAGGTTCCTAAAGATAACTTTGTTTCTGACCCTATGCTTTCTAGTTTTGCACTCGTTCATCACAACATTCACATGTCTGCCACTTTGGAGTTTGGACATTTTGTTCATTGACTGCCAGCACTCTGCTCTATACAACATTACTAGCCTTACAACCATTTTATCAAAATTTCCTTTTAACCTAAGTGGAATCACATAAGACTCTTGATGTGCCCCTCTATTTTTCCCATCCTTCTCTGATTCTATAGGCAACATCCAATTCAATATTCCCTTGTTATGAATTATTGAACCGAGGTAACAGAAGTGGTCACATTGAATCATCTCTTGGTTTCCAATCCTAATAGTAGCCTGTTTTGCAGTCCTATTATTATTAAATTTACACTTATTGGCTGTATTATAGTTTTTGCAATGTTGCTTTGTACAACACTTCAGGACACAAACTCCTTGACAACCATCATTGTCAATGCTTTAATGCCTTAATGATAGCAGGATAAGAGGGGATCGCTGTAAGAATAATAGATGCTATTGCTATGTTCCATGGCATCCATATACCATACCAGCATGCTTAAGAACTTAAATTATTAAGGCAAGGGGATATTCGATCTCAATTTCCTGGAAATTGTTTGCTATTTTGTTTGCAATTTTGCATGTGCTGTTTTCAAGTAATCAGGCATTATTATAGTTCTATTCTTATGGCTTTATTGTTTTTGTTTTTTTTTTCTGGAGAAAAGGTAAAGTATAATATTGTATTAAGAGAATGTACATAGGGAATGTACAAAAATTTGCTTGTGTATCACATTCTGTTCACAAGAAAATCAAGTGAGAATTTAAAAAAAAAAAAAAAGGTGCTATAGGATCTTCCCGAGACAGCAGCATACCAATGATCTTCTTAGGGACCAAGTAATCCTCCATAACTTTGTTTGCAAAGATATGTGCATTCCTTTCTCCCCAAATGGACCACACAACTGCAGTTGGGACCATTTTCCACATGATCTTCCCACCCCTACTCAGACCCCTATTTTCCATGCATCTAAAAGCTCCTTAACAGTCCCTGACAGGCACAGTTGAGCCCCAAACAAAGCAAACATCCTTGCCCAAATTTTGTAATGAATAAATATATGGCAAGTACAGCCACATTAAAATCTAAACAACTGGAAACTAATAACATTAAAAATATAAGCAACTCATTGCTCATCAAACTGGAAACTGTGCAACAGGTCAGTGCATATATACTTGGGGAGTACAGCCACCTTTTGGCAAGAAGGCCCGGTTGTAGTCCTAAGGAAATCTTTAGCGTCTTACATGAGAAACTTCCTACTGTATCGTAAGATATCTTCACCTTTGAACCTCTTGTGGTCGCTTACTGATATCAGTTCTTTCTTTACTTTTATGACAAATTTTAAGGCTTTTCTAATCAAATCCAATATCATAAAATTGTATATTTTCCAGGACTTCTACAATTGCGATTCTTCTTTCCACATATGCTAAGATATTGATGCACACTCAGCCCCCTGATCCAGAACTACAAGATCACATTTGGGCAATATTCAACAAGTGAGGTTTACTCCTTATATGCTTTATATTAGTTTTCCTTTATTTTTATAGGGTGGTACTTCTCATGCCTTTTTGTTAATGCTACTTGTCAGATGCTTAAAGTCATTTTTCATTCTTTTCAGGTATGAGAGTTGCATTGATGCTGAGATACAACAAAGAGCTGTTGAGTATTTTACTTTAAGTAAGAAAGGTGCAGCTTTAATGGATATATTGGCTGAAATGCCAAAGTTTCCTGAGCGCCAGGTATGTATATCAATTCATTTACAAAAAGGTTCACCATTATCACATGGGGCTTTCCTTCTGTTTAATCTTCAAGGAGAAAAAAATACAATGAAAATGACTCCAGTTTTATCATAAACTATTGAAAGCTTGGAGTGCTTTTCATTTTCAAGAACTATACTGACTTATACAAAAAATTAGTCTGCTTTGATTAAAAAAGCCGAAGATACTGAAATTGATACTGCGGAGCAAAGTGCTATCAAGTTGCGTGCCCAGCAGCAGCAGCATACTTCAAATGCTTTGGTTGTGACTGATCAACGCCCTGCTAATGGATCGTTACCTGTCAAGGTGCCCAGTATCAACAATAATGCGGTATGATCTCGTTCCCCCCTCCCATTTGCATTAAAGGTTATGTTCCATTAGTGACATGGTTGAGGTTTGATATGAATTTGAGCATATGTACAGGAAGCTAACACGGCAGACCGAGGATTGACTGAGGTCAATGGAACTTTAAGTAGGGTAGATCCCCAATCTGCTACACCATCAGCAGATCTCCTTAGTGATCTTTTGGGTCCACTGGCTATTGAAGGTCCTCCAAGCGCTGCTGCCCCAGATGACCAAAATCTTATATCAGGATTAGAGGGTGTTTCAAATTCATCTGATGCCTTAGCACTTGCTCCTCTTGAAGAACAGTCAAATTCTGTTCAGGTGATTCCTCTTTCTTTATCAATAACTGAACTTTTGTAAAGATTATAAACAGATATATGAAAACACATGGGGAGAGGTAAACACTCTTAACCCTCCCCAAGTAAATGTTCAATTACAACAAAGCCCAAAACAATCTTTCCCTTCCCACCCCTTGTTTTTCAAGTGTGTCTGCAAAGGAATTAGCAGCCTCTTTACCCACTGTAGTTTTATCTCCAAGTCCCTGTTCAACCACCTAAACTTATTTTTTCATTGGCAAATTTCCATATTCCATATTCCAGCCTGTGACGAAGCCCAGTCGCCTTATAGAATTGGACTCTGTTTTGGATTTGCTCCATCTATTACAAGTGGTTTTCCTGGACCCTACTAAACCAGATAGTAGAATTTGGACTCTAACTATTGATAAAAAAAAAAGGACTCTTAACTATTGATAAAAAAAAAGGACTCTAACACCCTTTGGTTCCTTTTCTTGTGCCTCTTTCTTTCGAGCTTTGATCCAACCTTCTGAGAATATACAAACAGGATTGTAATTGGATAGCCTGCCTCTTCCAGTAGTCTGTAGAAAGAAATCTTGTCACTTGGAGAAGTAAGAAACAGTCTGTAGTGGCAAAGTCAAGTACAGAAGCCGAGTATAGAGATATGTCTCAGGGTGCTGCTCAATTGTTATGGTTAAAAAACCTCCTTACTGAGCTAGGTATGTGGAAGTTAGATGTTATGTCTTTGTACTGTGATAACAAGGCTGCTATTAGTATTGCTCATAACCTGGTTCTCCATAAGCAAACTGAGCACATTGAAATTGACAAGCACTTCATTTGGGAAAAAGTAGAAAGGGGTGGAATTTGTATACCATTTGTGAATCAAGAGATCAAGTGGTTGTGTATTTACGAAAGGATTGAATTCCATGCACCATGAAGAGCTATGTATCAAGTTGGGTATGCATGATATCTACAACTGAACTTGAGGGGGAGTGTTGTTAAGGATGTTTTTTGTATATGTTAATGATGCTAGGGGTTTTCTGTAATTAGTCTTTTTTTCAAGGGACTACTCTGTAATTATTATTATTGTTAAGATGTTAGGGTGAAGTGGGTGCAGCCACTAACACAATTCAACTTCTTCTATTTTTCTCTCTTCGTCTTCTTCCTTCCTCTCTTCTCTCCTGATTATTTCATGGCTGATTACACAGTTATTTTATTTTTTTATTTATTTATTCTTTTCCTTTATCTTGTCTTGCTTCCTGTCTTCTCCCACTTTCTTTTGCCCTGCCCACTCCATAAGGGTGGGTTCAGTGTAACCACAACTCATTTCAAACCAGGATCAAATTCATTTCTGAATACAATCTTCTGAGTGGGGAGTGCAAGTCAGGTTGGGTTATGGTCAACCCTGAGAAATCTAAGGTGACTCAACCTTAATCCAACATATAAATTATATGACCCGGATTTATTACAATCCATCAGCTAACAATGAAAAAAGCAAAAAAAAAAAAAAAAAAAGAAACAATCTTAAACATTAAAATATTAGTGGCTAATATGCAGCTACTTACTTCCCATGTGCATTATGTGTTTCAAAGATGGGAAACCAGCCATGGAGATTCTCAATTGAGTGGTAACAAGGAGCCTACGGCTGCTCAAGAGGGAAGGTCCACTCGAAGGCCCTTATCCATGCAGTGATGATGGTGTGCGTGGGAAGAAAGAAATATGATTTTTTTTTTTCTTTTCTTGTTCTTTTTTTCTTTTTTCTGTTGTGAAGATGGTGAATGTGGAATGTGAGGCTTAGAGCTGATACTAGATAATTGTACACATGTATATAGAATTCTATTGGGGGAAACATTCCAGAAGAATTTTTTAGGACAAAGGGCAGTTGTTTGTGTCTAGGGTTTGTGGACATTCTGGTTTTTCTTAGAAGAATGGTGTATATGATGTAAAGAAGTATGGGCTGTTGGGTCTATAGCTTATAGGAGAGAGTATCTCAGGGATGAGTAAATGTATAATTTATTTATATTTTGTTGGAGGATGTTTTTTCTTATGATACTTGCATGGTTTTGCTTTTCATACTTAAAGTTCAATCTTTTCAATGACAACAACATCAACAACTGGGAACAACTGAAATATGATAGATTAACAGTGATGTGATAGAATTCCAGTCGTGTCTATAGATGAACACTGATGGTCTGCCATGGCCAAATTTTAGAAAAACTTCGTTAAATAGCTACTATTATTGTTCAGTTTTTCTGTGGTTAGTAGGTTAGGCTCATCTTCCATGTACTGGGAAAAATGAGATCACTTTCTTCCTACCAAATTATGTGCTCAACGAGCTAACTCTGTTGATACATGTTTGCAGCCAATTGGAAATATTGCTGAAAGGTTTCGTGCTTTATGCCTTAAGGATAGTGGTGTGCTGTACGAAGACCCTTATATTCAGGTTTTCCATCATTTGAGGATTCTAATTATCAGCTCATTTTATTGCTTTGTAGTGGAGCTTCTTACCTGTGGTGGTATTCTTCTTAAATTTGTCTACCACCACAGTAAAAAAATTTCACTCTTTTTAATCTATTTTTTCTTGCATATTCGATAATAAGGTTTAAAATGTTTGTGCTTAGATTGGCGTGAAAGCAGAATGGCAGGCCCACCATGGTCGGCTTGTGCTATTCTTGGGTAATAAGAATACATCTCCACTTGTTTCTGTTCAAGCTCTGATATTGCCTCCCTCCCATTTGAAGATGGAGCTCTCATTAGTACCAGAAACAATTCCTCCAAGGGCACAGGTTGAGACTACCATACATTTTAAACAAATATTTGTTCTTTGGTTTACTGGTCTGTTGGGATTTTTTATTTCTGGTTTTATTTCTATGCCTTTGTCTAGGTGCAATGCCCACTTGAAGTTGTGAATCTTCACCCCAGCAGGGATGTAGCTGTTCTTGATTTCTCTTATAAATTTGGAACTATAATGGTTGGTTCTAGATATGCATATCGGCATTCTAATCTAAAGGGTGTAATTCTTGTTAATCCTTATATCTTTGTTTTTCCTTTCTATAGGTCAATGTCAAGCTTCGCCTTCCAGCTGTCTTGAATAAATTTCTTCAGCCTATATCTGTGGCTGCAGAAGAGTTCTTTCCCCAATGGAGATCACTCTCTGGACCCCCTTTGAAGCTTCAAGAAGTGGTAAATATGCCTGAGCATTGCAGTTCAAAATACAAAGTTAAAAAGCTCTCCTTTTCTGCATTTTTTGCTGAAATTATTACATCTTTGGTATTAGACAGGCTTGTAATGGTATGTGTTCATTTTCATGTGATGTATCCTTTATTGCTCTGCATGATAGCATCATTCTATCTTAGCTTTCAACTCGTACCATCATTGATATTTTTGGGCCTGGTGAATCCTCCCATAACATTCAGTTAGCATCACTAACGAAATTATAAGAGTGTGCATCTTATAATTAATATTTCATCATCATCATCTAAGCGTAGTCCCAACTATATGCATTTGGCTACATGAATCCTGTTTCACCATTCCATTCTTTAGTGCATCTTATAATTAATATTTATAAACAAATAAATTTTGAGGGTTCATGTTGGTCCTTTGGTTTATGTAGAGGAGATGGGCCGAATGGCCCATAGACTGTCACTTCATGTTATCTTATGTTTCTCTCTGTTATGAGCCTTATTCTGGGCCCATACTCTGTAGTGTTCTGTTTTTTGTATTTTTCCGCCCACTCAAGGGCTTCTCTGTAGTCTTCTCTTGTTAGTTTTTTCTGGTTTTCTAGCACAGTCCCTGCTTCTAGGACTGTTTTTCAACTTGGTATCATAGCGGGTCGTCACTTGGCGTGTCCCTCATGTGGTTCTAGTTCAGCCAACTGCATGAGGAGGTTCTAGGGCTGAATGTTTACAGTCATTCGCCTGGTTCTTGGAGGTCATTGGAGGGTGCCCAAGTTTTCTATACACTTGGAGAAGGGTTCGGCGACCAGGAGGAATCAGAGAGCAAGTTTTTCAGCCTGATTTGAAATCAGAGAAAATGAGTTTTCGAAGCTAGCTCAAAGAGCAAAGAGTTCGGCCTGGTTTGAAGTTCAAACCAGAGATACTGTAAGTTGTTTTCTCAAGATCTTTGTTGAGTTATTTTTGGTATTTGGGAGGACTGTTAAAGCATTCGAAGCACACCACCATTCGGCCCACTGTTGCTGGACTGATTTCTAGGTTATTCTAGAAGTGTTGTTTGACTGTTTTTTTGGGCTTCCAAACTGCTGAAAACTGATTTAAATTAAGTAGTACAAGCCTTTTATTTCAGTTGTTTCTTGGACCTAGACAAAGTGTTCCTGAAGTGATTTCTGCTTGTTAACAGTGAAGTGTTGGCTGTTGCATGCATAGTGTTTGTAAAAGATCCTCTTAGGTACTATAGACTGTTTTCTTTGTTCTTCTTGGGAAATTATCGTTGGGAACCAAGAATACATTGTTTGGAGGCCTACTGATTGTTCCTTGAAGGCTGAATCAGGGTTTCTTCTCTTTGAAAGTGCTGCCACCGAACTTGGTTCTCACGGCTGTCAGTTCTGAACTGAATTTGTGGGTTGCTGTGTTTGCTATTATTTCAACACAATCTGAGTTCCTTGAAGTCAGATCACTTTTAAAGGCTTGCCGAAACCCTAATTGAAACTGTTACATAATGGACTACTCAGAAATTGAGAAGAAGAGCACTGTTGAATATGGACATAATTCTGGAACTACAACTGATTCCTTGTTGGCTGTAACTACAGTTAAATTGGATGGAACCAATTATTTGGCCTGGTCACAATCTGTGAAAATTCATATTTGCAGTAGAGGAAAGTGGGGGTTTATCTCTAGGAGCAAGAAAGCTCCCCCAGAGGAGGATCCCTCCTATGAGAAATGGGTGTAGGAGAATTATACAGTGATTGGGTGGCTTGTGAATTCAATGCAGCCACAGATTAGCCAACATTACCTGTGGATGAACTCAGAAACTTACTCCCAGAAGTTGAATGTTGCCAGAGCCTACAAATTAAGAAATGATGTGAAGAATCTAAGGCCGGGGGAGAAGTCACTTGCAGCATAATTCTCAACCCTGAAATCTCTATGGCAAGAGATTGATTTGATAGAGGCTGTGACATGGGATACCCCCAAGGATGCTGAAACCTACAGAAAATTGGTTGAAAGGAATAGGGTCTTTGAATTCTTGACAGGGCTGAACTCTGAATACGACATTACAAAGCAAAACATCTTGTCCAAGGAAGATGTTTCCTTGTCACAAGCATATACTTTGGTCAGTAGTGAAGAAAGTAGGAGGCAAGTGCAGGTTCAAGGAGTCGGTATCAATGATCATTTTGCAAATATGGGAATTAAACCCAAAGGGGTTACAGAAGCTCACAGTGGCACAGGAAGGAAGGAGGTGGGGTGTGAATATTGCAAGAAGCCGAAACACACAAAGGACAAGTGTTGGAAATTGCATCCCAATCTTGTACCTATCAGATTCCAGAAGAAGAATGATAGTAGAAAGACAGGAAGTGCATATGCAGCCACAAGCACAGATACAGAGGTTGAGTCTACCAGTGCACAGTTGGCAGCCATGAAAGTTGAATATGAGAAGTTTGGAAAGATGACCAGTCAGCTTGAAGGTGTATCTTCATCATCCATCCCTTCTGGAAGTCCAGCCACCATTGCATTTGCTCACTCAGGTATAAGGGCTTCCGCTAACCATGCATCCACCTCAGGTAATCACAAAACCCTTGGATCATAGACTCAGGTGCTTCTAATCACATGACCAACCTTTCCACTTTGTTTGTTTCATATGATTTACTTCCTGGCCGTGACGAAATCACCTTAGCTGATGGTTCTCTTGCCCCTATTTCTGAGACTTCTAATCACATGACCAACCTTTCCACTTTGTTTGTTTCATTGAATTATTGTGTAACCTTTTTCCCTTCTCACTGTGTGTTTCAGGACCTGAAGTCTCAGAAGGTGATTGGGAGTGGCTATGAAGCGAATGGAATATACTTGCTCGACACCCCTGGCCAATGCTTTGATCATTCCAAGAATGTTGCTTTTGGTTCTACTTTTTCAGAGTCTGTTAGTCAAATTATGTTGAGTCATTGTCGGTTGGGTCATTCACCTTTTTCTGCTTTAAGCCATTTGTTTCCAAAACTGTTTAAGGGAGTCGGTGTGTCTAGTCTCAATTGTGAGTCCTGTCAGTTGTTAAAGCATTGTAGAAAAAATTACCTGTGAGCAATAAAAGATCATCTTTTCCTTTTCATATTGTGCACTCTGATGTGTGGGGGCCTTACCACTTATCCTCTATGGGGGGTTACAGATATTTTATCTTGTTTGTTGATGACTTCTCTAGATTCACTTGGATATACTTGATGAAATCCAGGGATGAAGTCCCAAGACTTGTGAGGCAATTTCATGAGCTTGTTTTAACTCAATTTGATACCAGAATCAAGGTTTTCAGATCTGACAATGAAAAAGAGTATTTTGAGAAGAGTTTATCCTTGTATCTCTCTGACATGTGGGTTATTCATCAAAGCTCCTGTGTTAGAACCCCTGAACAAAATGGAGTTGCTGAGAGAAAAAATAGACATATTGTTGAAGTTGCAAGGAGCCTTTTGTTTGCCTCACATGTTCCCACAAGATTTTGGGGTGATGCTGTACTTACTGCTACCTATCTCATAAACCGTATGCCATCCAGGGTTTTAGGGTTTAAATCCCCCTTCCGTCTTCATCCAAACAAGGATCTCTTCCCAATTCCTCTTCGTGTGTTTGGCTGTACCTGCTATGTTCACATTCCAAGTGTGCAAAGGCATAAGTTTGAACCAAAAGCCCACAAATGCATCTTCCTTGGTTACTCCCCCACACAAAAGGGTTATTGTTGTTTTGATCCAAAGACTGGCACCCGACATGTCTCTATGGATGTTACCTTTGATGAACTTTCTCCTTTTTATGGTTCCTCTCAGGAAGGACATTGTCCACAGGGGGAGAGTCTGTCACAAGTTTTTGCCCTTTCTCTTCCTGTCCCAGTTGAGTCTCTTGACAAACATGTATCCTCACCAAATGAGTCAAAGGTGGATCAATCACTTCATTCCTCTTGTCCTAGTGCCCCTATTTCTTTACCCCCTCGTCCTATCCATAATCCCAAAGTGTATCAAAGGCAGATATCCAGGAATGAGCAAGTAGTTTCCTTTACAACAGATGAGGCTCATACATTCCCAATCACAGATGAGATAACAGGTACTGCTTCAGCTCCTTTGGAATCATCCTTCCCAGACCTTGATGTCCCCATTGCTGTTAGGAAAGGGAAGCAGAAGTGTACTGCACATTGCATTTCCAAACACCTTTCTTATGACCTGCTTTCTCCTTCATACTTTGCCTATCTCTTCTGTTGTTTCTAACCCCATTCCTAGGTCTGTCTCAGAAGCTCTTGGGATTCCAGAATGGAGAGATGCCATGGAGACCGAAATGAATGCTCTACATGCAAATGGTACTTGGGAGGTGGTGGATTTGCCCGAAGGGAAGGATCTAGTTGGGTGCAAGTGGGTTTTTACCATTAAATACAGGGCTGATGGAACTATTGAGAGGTACAAGGCCAGACTTGTTGCAAAAGGCTACACACAAACATATGGGATTGACCACCTGAAGACTTTTGCCCCTGTTGCCAAGATGACATTTGTGAGGGTTCTTTTCTCTCTGGCAATTCACTTTGATTGGCCTCTCTATCAGTTAGATGTAAAGAGTGCATTTCTGAATGGTGACTTACATGAGGAGGTTTACATGTGTCTTCCTCCAGGGATGTATGGGAAAGATATGCAAGGAAAGGTATGTAAATTGAAGAAATCTCTTTATGGTCTTAAACAATCTCCTAGAGCCTGGTTTGAGAGATTTAGAGCTGCACTTGTTAAATTCGGCTATGTTCAAACACAGTCAGATCATACTCTGTTTGTGAAGAAAATTAGATCTCTAGCAGTGTATCTCATTGTGTATGTTGATGACATTATAGTGACTGGTGATGATGCCTCAGGCATTCTGGCTCTTAAGTCTTTCCTCCGTACAGAATTTGAGATTAAGTATCTGGGGGAGTTGAGATACTTCCTTGGCATAGAAGTTGCCAGATCCAAGGATGGGATTCTTATTTCCCAAAGGAAATATGTTCTTGATTTGTTGTCTGAAACTGGAAAACTGGGTGCAAGACCAGCTTTAACTCCCATTGATATGAGTCACAAACTTTCAGCTTCAGATGGAACTTTGTTGGAAGACAAAGGGGTTTTTCAGAGACTTCTTGGGAAGCTTCTGTACCTGTGCATGACTAGACCATGCTCCTAGAAATACTCATATGGCAGCAGCAGAACGGATTTTGTGCTATCTGAAAGGCTCTCCAGGGAAAGGAATCCTATTTACCAAGCATGGTCATCTGAAACTTGAAGCCTATACTGATGCTGATTGGGCTGGAAGTATTGATGATAGAATATCTACTTCAGGATATTGCAGTCTGGTGGCTGGTAATGTTGTCTCTTGGAGGAGTAAGAAACAATCTGTTGTGGCCCGATCCTCCGCAGAAGCAGAGTATAGAGCCATGGCACATGGAGTCTCGGAATCGTTGTGGCTAAGGTCCTTAATGGAAGAACTTGGGATTGATCATGACAAACCCATGATGTTGTACTGTGATAATCAGGCTGCCATCAACATTGCTCACAACCCAGTACAACATGATCGAACCAAACATATTGAAGTTGATAGACACTTTATTCGAGAAAGAGTCTCCTCCGGAGAAGTGTGTCTTCCATTCATTACTTCTGAAGGACAATTGGCAGACTTTCTCACCAAGGGCATTTCCAAGGCAAGGCTTCATCATGACACTGGCAAGCTGGGCATGATTGACATCTATGCTCAGCTTGAGGGGGAGTGTAGAGGAGATGGGCCGAATGGCCCATAGACTGTCACTTCATGTTATGTTATGTTTCTCTCTGTTATGGGCCTTATTCTGGACCCATACTTTGTAGTGTTCTGTTTTTTGTATTTTTCTGCCCACTCAAGGGCTTCTCTGTAATTTATCAAAGATTAACTTAAATAAAAGGTATTAGAGTGTTAGAGGGAGGATTAAGTTCGAACTCCTCATCCTCTAACCCTTCTTGCCGCAGTTCTCTCTCTCTCTCTCTTCTTCTCTAATCTTCTCTAATCTTCTCTTGTTAGTTTTTTCTGGTTTTCTAGCACAGTCCCTACTTCTAGGACTGTTTTTCAACTGTTTATAAGTAGAAAATGCATTAGGGTCTAGTCTGTTATGGAGATGTCAAATTACAAGAGAACAAAACATAAACATGGGATTTTTCAAGGTGCCAAGGTGAAGCTAGGGAAGTGAGTTTTTCTTTTAAATAAAAATATAAATCCTAGGGTAGTTCCTGGGTTTTATAGCAACCAGTAGCTATCTTTAACTAATAGTTTCCAATAATCCTCATGAAATAAGTATTAATCTCATATAAATCAACATATTTATGACTTACAAGAAGAAAGAAAGCAAGGAAAAGGAAAGAAAACCTAGAAGGAGGTTATCTTAGAAAAAAGTAATTAAAAAAGTTAGAAAATAAAATGGGGAAGGGGAGGAGCCTTTATTTTTGGTATAAAAAAGAAGGGGCAGAAGAAGAAGAAGAAAAAGAAAAAAGGTAGATCTCTCAGTTGCTTTTGTATTTTGATTGGATAAAATCTTCAAGTTCTTCCTTCCTTATCACTTCAGGTTTTAGAGTCTTAAAAAGGTTCGTGACAACATTCATGGGCTTGTGTGTTGATTGAACCAAAACAAACAAGAAAATAATAAAAAGAAACTAGTATAAGAAATATAAAAATATTACAAACCCACAAGATGAATAATTTAGTTTAGTAATGTCTAATCTAATGTTATAACATCATGATATCAAAATATAAAAACATCACATGGCCCCTTATGCATGTCTGCATGTATATATGTATGAAAATGTTGTATGAATGCATATATTATTTAATATTTGCTATGGAAGCTCTCAGAAGATTGGTGGGTGACTACAAGAGGTTTTACAATGGGGAGTGAGAGAGTGGAAGTAGCTCTTCTCCAGTATGCTGATGATACACTCCTATTTTGTGCTGCGTCCAAAGAGCAATTGCATAATGTAGTGGCTTTGCTTAGGTGGTTTGAAATTGTTTCAGGTCTGCAAGTAAATTTGCATAGAAGTGAGTTGGTATCTGTGGGGGAGGTGCAGGAGCTAACCCAATGGGCAGAAGAATGGGGATGTAAGGTGGGGAAGTTACCTTTAAAATACCTAAGAATACCTCTGGGTGCAAGGTGCAACTCTAAATCTATTTGGGAGCCAATTGTTGAAAGAGTTGAGAAAAAGCTCATCTCTTGGAAAGCAAAATACCTCTCCAATAGGAATAGCAAATATCTTAGAAAAGAAAATGAGGGACTTCCTTTGGAGAGGTTGGAAAGAAGAGAAGAAATTCCATCTGGTCAATTGGAACAATGTCTGTACTATAGACCAAAAACCCAAGGTGGTTTGGGGGTGAGAAGAGTAAAGGATAGTAATAATGCCCTACTAGGAAAGTCGTGGGCATTTTAGGGAAAATCAAGGGGATTCATGGAGGAGAGTGATCCTTGCCAAATATGGTGATAGAAATATGGGGTGGGTTCCAGGAGCTGTCAGTCAGCCCTACAGATGCTCAATCTGGAAAGGAATTGAGAAGGCTTATTGTTGCAAAGGGGGTGTAACTCAAGATTGGGGATGGAATGCGGGTGAAATTTTGGAAGGATGCTTGGTGTGCATAAAGGCCACTGGCAGATGCTTTTCCTGATATCTTTGAGGTGGCAGTGGACAAAGAATCTAAAGTAGCCAACTGTATGCAGTTGCAAGATGGAAAAGTGGTGTGGCTTCCTCAATTTAGAAGGAATTTAAATGACTGGGAGGTGGATGCAACGGTGGAATGATGCATATGCTATATAACATAAAAGTAGAAATTGAGAGGGCTGATTGTAGAGTTTGGCAATGGGACAAGGTGGGAAAGTTTATTGTCAAATCATTCTATAATGCATGCTTTAGCCATTACAGCAGAGCTGTTAGTTCCTACCAAACACCATTTGGTGCAAGAATGTCCCTTCAAAAGTTGCTTGTTTTGTCTGGACTGCTTATTTGCTGCCAGGGCAGTTTTTTTATCAGTCCCTGTGTACATCATCTTGTTGTACCTTGTCTCAAAAAAAAAAATTTATGTCATTTGATATTATTAACTTAACATAGTACTTAAATATTAGTGTAAAGAAATTCTTAGAGAAAAAGTCTTTTTGTTCTTTATTTAATAGATTGGCTCAGGTTTTTTTTTTTTGGTGGGGGGGGGTGGGGAATCGAGATTATAAAAGAAAATATCTAAGTTGAAGATGGGCAGATGGCTGTCTCTCCTATTTGTTCTATAATCTCCATTTAAAAGGATCAAAAAGAGATTATCCCAACTATCCTTTCCAACTCTCAGCTTTCATCAATAGATTATTCTTGGTATTTGTTTCAAATAATTTATGGTCTTTTATCATTTAACAAGTCAAAACCCTAGTTTAAGGATTTTATCTTTGTTATATCTTTTACTTTGGACCTGGGACTGGTATTTTTGGAGAACGGGATGAACCTAATATATCTATTCCTAGAACTGAAAGCTTGTGAAGGAAAATGTGAGGTTTGAATTACATATTATAAAACATGTTTGATAGAACTTATGGATAGTGCTAGTGTCGACTAAATAAGGGTAGAATAGTCATTTGAGTTTTATTAATATGGTGATGTGTCTTTTAGTTTGTGCTGATGTGTCCCAACTTAAATAGGGGCATAAAAGACATTTCTATTTATTTTAGTAAACTATATATCCTGGCCGACCTAAGAGAGAATTTGAACTATTCTCTTCTCTTGGGTTCGAACAGGTTTATTCTTCTTCAATTTCTCCTCTTCTCTCCATCTCTCTCTTACTTTTTCTCTTTTACATCAAGTTCAGATCTGGAACTGACGAATATAAATAATCACATGGTATCACTTGGATGAACTAGAACTTCTGCTGTGTAAACTGAGAAGAGATACACAGGTTCGAAGAGAAGGAGAAAGAGAGAGTGTGAAAGAAGAGAGGAAGAAGAGAAAGAAGGGGTTCGGTTTTTGATATCTGCCACCCCATATTCTTTATTATTTATAGCCTTTGATTCCTTACAAGAATAGGATAGAAAAACATAAAGTCCTAATCCTAGTAAGACAAAAATAATATGGATAAACATAATAAGGTCAACTGGCCCAATCTTAAATGAAAAAGAAATAAAACAACTAGGAAATAACTAAAGTGTGGGTATGGAACCACACACACTAGAGCCGAAGTGTGGGTATGGAACCCCACACTTGTGACTTAGTAACTATTTCTTCATTCCCTCTCAAGTTGGGAGTAGATATTTGTCATGCCCAACTTGCGTAAATCTGTCTCCAATTTGATTTTTGTGACTGCTTTGGTGAAGAGATCAGCTAACTGCATGTCTGAGGCAATGTAAGGAAGGCATACTTCTTGAGATGCAACTCGCTCTTAGATAAAATGTCTGTCAACCTCGATATGCTTAGTCCTGTCATGCTGTATTGGGTTGTGGGCAATATTAATTGCAGCTTGGTTATCACAATATAGCATCAAAGGCTTCTCATAATGAGTCTCCAACTCATTAAGCAAGGATTTCAGCCATAACATTTCTGCAACACCATTGGCCATGGATTTGTATTCTGCTTGTGCACTGGAGCAGGCAACTACATTCTGTTTCTTGCTTCTCCAGGAAACAAGGTTTCCCCCCACAAACACACAATATCTAGAGGTAGATCTCTTGTCATCAACACATCCAGCCCAATCCGCATTTGTATACACTTCTAGTTTCATATGACCATTATTCTTGAAGAGTATACCACTTCCTAGACATCTCTTTAAGTAGGCAAGAATCATTTCTACTGCAAGGAATGTATTGACTGATGTTAGAGTTAGCCGAATAAGGGTAGATTAGTCATCTAACCTTGGTTAAGTTATGAGCTTATGTGGCAGTCTTATTAGAGGTTCTCTGTCCCATACTTAAGTAGGGGCAGTTTAGTCCTTGTACATTTAATTAGAAGCCTAATCACTATTAAGAGGTCGACTGATAGGGTTTAGCTATCAAGTTCGACAGTTCTTTCATCTTCTTCTTCTTCTTATTCTCTTCTCTTTCTTCTCCTTACTAGTTCGGACTACTGTAGCTACAGTAGTTACAGTAGCTACAGTGAAAACAACTGACAACACTAACAGCATAAGAAATATCTAGTCAAGTTAGGCAGAGATAAAGAAGTTTCCCAACTAGCCTTTGGTACATAGCCCTATCCTCAAGGAGTTCTCCACTTTCTGCACTTATCCTATGGTTGGTCTCAATGGGAGTATCAACAGGTTTCACTCCTAACTTTCCAGTTTTGTCCAATAAGTCCAGAACATACTTCCTTTGGGAGATGAAAATGCCATGCTTAGATCGAGCTACCTCAATTCCTAGGAAATAGTGTAAATTTCCTAGGTCTTTTACTTTAAATTCCTTGTGAAGGTGTTGTTTAAGGGTTTCAATTTCACTAGTGTCACTTCCTGTTATCATAGTGTCATCTACATAGACTGCAAGTAGAGTCAGGGAATGACTTGTCTTCTTAAAGAAGAGAGGGTGATCTGGTTGAGCCTGTATGTATCCGAATTTGTCCAAAGCCAGTCTAAACCTATCAAACCAAGCTCTTGGATATTGTTTCAGCCCGTACAAAGGCTTTTTTCAAAAGGCAAACTTTCTTTCCTTCTTCTGCACTATAAAAGCCAGGGGGTAACTCCATGTAAACTCCCTCTTGCAAGTCTCCGTTGAGAAAGGCATTCTTAACATCCAACTAAAATAGTGGCCAAGAGTAGTTTGCAGCAAGGGATAGAAGAACTCTGATAGTGTTCATTTTTGCAACAGGTGCAAAGGAACTTGGAACTTGGAGATGCAATGGGTAGTGGATGAAGTGCAACGGCGCTTCCCTTTACAAATAGCAATTGGAAGATCAAGGTCATCTGACGGTGGAGGTTGAGCATCTGTAATAGTGGGATCAAAAGTGGGAGTAGTAGTGTCTGGATCTGGGGCTATAGAAGATGTTGGGACTTGCCTAGGTTGTTGTTGAGTACGGGAGTCAACCTGCCTCCACCACTTTCTATGATACACTCTTAATTCTCTGCATTTTCGACAACCTTCTTCACAACTCCCCCCCTTAGTAACTGTGACAAGTAAAGGAACTTTTGGGGCTGAAACTAAAATCCCTTCCTCACTATTCTCCCCCTGAGGAAAAGCCTTATGATAGTAGGGCATATCCTCAAAGAATGTGACATCCATGGACACAAAGCGCTTCCCTGAAACTGGCTCCTAACAGCAATATCCCTTTTGATTTTGTGCATACCCAAGGAAAATACACTTAGTGGCTTTGGGTTGGAGCGATGAGGTCCAAGGATTTGAACAAAACAAGTACACCCAAAAGTTTTGAGGGGAATAGTGAATAGCTCCTTATCTGGATATAGAAGATTGAACGAGGTTTGCATGTTTAGAACCCGTGAATGAACCTTGTTAATGAGGTACATGGCTGTACAGATTGCATCCCCCCAAAAGCGTATGGGAACATAAGAGTTGAGCATGATGCTTCTGACTACCTCTAAGATATGCCTGTTTTTTCTCTCAGGAACCCCATTTTGCTAAGGTGTGTGAGGACAGGTGCTCTAATGAATGACTCCATGATCAAGGAGATAGGATGCTAAGGGTTTTGCAAAGTATTCCTTGGCATTATCAGATCTAAGAGTTTTGATCTTGGTTTCAAACTAGGTTAGAGCCATCTGATGGAAAGCCTGGGTCAAGGAAGGGACCTCATCTCGAGAGTGCATAAGGTAGACCCATGAAAAGTGGGTATAATCACCAACAAATAATAAGAAATATTTGTACTCACCCCCCCCCCCCATGGTGGGAGTATGATATGGTCCCCAAACATCGGTATGCACAATATCAAAAGGAAGGTTGAGAGTGCATAAGGTAGACCCATGAAAAGTGGGTATAATCACCAACAAATAATAAGAAATATTTGTACTCACCCCCCCCCCCCCATGGTGGGAGTATGATATGGTCCCCAAACATCGGTATGCACAATATCAAAAGGAAGGTTGCTTCTTTTATTACTTAAAGGATAAGATGATCTACTGTGTTTTGCAAGCTCACAACTTTCACATTTTAACCCATACACTTCTACTGACTCAAACAAGTTTGGAAAAGACTCTTCAAAGACCTAAAAGATAAATGACCCAAGCGGTTGTGCCAAAGTATAATCTTACTACAAGACTGTGAAACAAATCTGCTCCCCCTGTGAATGATCAAGCAGGTAGACTCCATTCATCTCACAGCCAATCCGAATCACCTTCTTCGTTTCCAAATCCTGAAAAATACACCGATCAGGGAAAAAGGTTACCGAACAGTTTTGATTTTTAGTAATACTACTAACTAAAAGTAAGTTAGCACTAAGCTTGGGAACATGCAAAATTGAGGATAGGGTGATGGTATCTGACAATCTGATATCTCCCTTGCCAGAAATTGGTACAAGAGAGCCATCAGCAATGGAAACTTTGTCTCTCCCAGAGGATAAGCAATAGGTGCTGAATAAAGTAGATATGATGGTCATATGATCTGAAGCACCTGAATCTATTACCCAGAAAGGTCTAGTATTACTTGGGACAGAACCATGACATGTTGTAGCTCTTTACCTGTATGAGCAAGGGCTGAAGTAGGCTGAGCTGGTGTATTAGTTGAAGATCCAAAAATACCAGCTTCCTTTTCTAACTGTGTCAGTGCAGCTCAGACAGCTGCCAAGACATCCAAGGATGTGGTCCTTGTGCTGGAAGAGGATGTACTGTCAGTATTAGTTGTTGTATTAGCACTTCCCTTCTTGTTTCTGAATCTTGCTAGCATTAGGTGTTGATGCAACTTCCAACAGGTCTCCCTAGTGTGTTTGTCCTTTTTGCAATGATCACAAAAAATATCTTTTTTGTCTTCCTTCTTAACTTCATTTTTCTTTTCTCCTCCAGTTTTGAATTTTGTTGCTGCCAAGGCTGCTTCTGTGGGCTGGAAGGATAACATTACCTTCCTCCTACTCTCTTCACTATGGACTAATGAGTAGGCTTGAGATAGGGTCACACTCTCCCTAGTGAGAAGTTGTTGTCTTGTAATATCAAAATCTGAGTTTAGGCCAGCTAAGAACTCGAAAACCGTGTTTGTTTCAAGCAGCTTTCTATATGTTGTTGTATCCTTCTAGCTTTCCCATTCAATGGTTTATAAGTGATTAATTTCATGCCAAAGGGATTTTAGGGTAGAAAAATATACTGAGACTGGCCTCTCTCCTTGCTTGAGGTTTTTCACCTCACATTTTAGCTTATAAACTCTAGCAACATTAAGGGATTGGGAATAACTCTCCTTTATGCTGTCCCAAATCTCCTTGGCTGTTTTTGCCCAGAGATAATTTCGGTTGATGTGGGGCTGTATAGAGTTGCATAGCCAGGTCATCACCAAGTAGTACTCTTGAACCCATCTTAGGTGAGATATATCCTCCTTGCTGGTTCTTTTGTGTCTTCGGTTACATACCCTAATTTTCCTCCGCCCCCAATGGCCATCATTGCCGATTGGGCCCATTCCAAGTAATTTGTTCCATCAAACCTAACAGTGGTAATCTGGAACATATGTTCAGTCATATTACCAGTCCCAAAAACTTCCCCTTGAGTTTTTACTTCACTTCCAGCCTTTTCCATACTAAGTAGATCTCAGAGTTCCAAGAAAAAGATAATTTTTTTTAAGAAAAACGATCTGATCTTAGCAAGAATAAGTACTAGAACTCAGTTTCATTTTATAGTTTCTCCTTAAAAACTACAACTTTAACAAAAAATATCCAATATTAACAGTCCAGATGCTGTTTCAGCCAAGAACAAGAGCCAAAAAGATATCTTTTATCAATCCAGAGAGTTGAATTCTTTCAAAAAGAAGGTAATCTCAGTCAAGAATTAACTCCTGGACTGTACTCAGTCCAAAATTCACAGTTTAAGATCAAGATCAGACCCCCTTTTTGTTTTTAGCTGATCCCTTCAAGAAAGGCTCTCAGTCAAGAAAGTCGAAGAAAGGTTCGTAGGGTTAAGAACAAACCCTAGGAAAAATCAGATTTTTTCTGCCGTACCTTCTGAAAGAGATCAACTAATTTCTTACTACTGCTGTTTCAAGAAAGGAAGAGATCTTACCCAGAAAAACTCTGATCGCCTCCTTTGATCTTGATAAAAAATCCAATCTTGAATCTTTTAATCTTCTCTGATTCTTCCTGATTACCAAGAATTACTCTCCAATCTTCGGACAGCTGCTAAAGATCTCTGGTAACCTCCAAGAATCAGGCAAAGGCAACTTCTTTCTATTCTTCCAGCCTTAGATGATTCTCATGTGGTCAGCTGGGATAGAGTTCACATGAGAAACCCTAGAACCTGCTCTGATACCAACTTGGATGAAGTAGAACTGCTGCTGTGTAAACTGAGAAGAGATACACAGGTTCGAAGAGAAGGAGAGAGAGAGAGAGAGAGAGAAAGAAGAGAGGAGGAAGAGAAAGAAGGGGTCCGGTTGTTGATATCTGCTGCCTCATATTCTTTATTATTTATAGCCTTTGATTCCTTACAAGAATAGGATAGAAATACATAAAGTCCTAATCCTAGTAAGACAAAAATAATATGGATAAACATAATAAGGCCAGCCGGCCCAATCTTAAAAGAAAAAAAATAAATAAAACAACTAGGAAATAACTAGGTGTGGGTATGGAACCACACACACTAGAGCCTGAGTGTGGGTATGGAACCCCACTCTTGTGACTTAGTAACTATTTTTTCAGTATTAGAGCCAGGTTAAGTCAGTCCAGATCTGTTTGTAACCTCTCAGTTTTCTTCTTTTTTTTTGGAGTTTTGTAAAAAGGATGAAAAGGAATTGTCATATCTTCATTCTGGAGGTTTAAATGTATTCGGTTGGGTGTGAAGTTGTGGTTTCAGGTGATTGGTAGAGAACCCTCTAATTGATGGAACGAAGAAGGCTGCAACAGTAGGTTTCATGGTAGGTTCACGTGTGGTTCAGATCAGTGGGTCAAAGGCTTAGTATCAGTTGTATGGTGGTAGGTTCAGATGTGTGGTACTCTTGTGTGTGATGCGTTTGTGAGGTGCTGAAAGTGACAATAGTGGGGGTTAGCATTGCTGAAACCTGTGACAGTGTATATTTCAGCAATGGTCAGTCGTATGGTGGTGAGTGATTAACTTGAGGAGTGAAGTACAGTGTCGTTGGAGTGCAGTGTAGTGATTAATGGGCAAGGCAGGTTGAAACAGAAGAAAAAAAAAGGTGTTTTTAACATCCATGGGAGATAATGAACATAAGTCGTTTATGATCCCTAAGACTACTTGAATGTACAGATGACCTCAATTAAATTGAATGGAGAAAATTACATACCTTGGGCCAAATCTGTTGAAATGTTTCTCAGAGCCAAGAAGAAAGTAAAGCATATAAGAGAAGAAAAACCTCCAGTTGATTCCCAAGAGTATGGTGATTGGGAGCAAGAAGATGCACAGATTATGACTTGGCTGTGGAACAGTATGGAACCTAAGATTAGTGTGAATAATTAGGTTTGAATGACCTGTTTTTTCTATTCTAGCAGAACATGTCTTTATATACAATTGGAGTCCTAAATGTTAGGACTTGTTCCCTATTTTAGAAGAGAAAATCTTGCCTAATCTATTCTAAATAAGGAAACAATTATATATCTCGTTACACCTAATTTGTAGCCTAATTTATAGCTAATTTACAGCAAAGAATCCCAACACTCCCCCTCAAGCTGGGTTGTAAATATTTATCATACCCAGCTTGCAACTAAGATCTTCAAAATGCGCCCTTGGAAGTGCTTTAGTTAGGTCAGCAGTCTGAAGATTAGAAGGAATGTAAGCAGGGGTGACTACAGTCTACCACAGCAGAAGTCAGCACAGTGCAGCGGTGGGTTGCTCTTGGTTTCAGATCTGTTACGAGTTCTCAGGACTGTAACAACCTCGGTAAGTCTGAAACAGTATTCTTTGTACTGAGTTTGCAATCGTGATCATTGTAAGAGGGAGGAGATGTCTTCAATATCGGGGGAAGTGTCTTCTAGGGATAATAGATCTGGTGGGAGGTCTCCTAATCTAGAGAATCCAAATCTGCACAGCTTGCAGATCACCGGTGTTTTGTTGAATGAATACAATTTCAGAGAATGGTCTGTTTCTGCCATGCTCTTCATTACTTCCTGGGAACTCATGGGTTATTTAGATGGGTAGAAGAAGGAACCTGAAGTGGGTAGTGTGGAGTACGCAGTTTGGCGTAAGGAGAATGCTACTGTTATGTCCTGGCTGCTTGCTTCAATGACTCCAAGAGTAGCTAGGACTGTTCAGCACTTATCCACTGCTACTAAGATTTGGGAGAAAGTGTGTAAAACTTATAGACAGAGAAAGAACAATGCCAGAATTTATAGGCTAAACCAAGACATTGCTGCCTTGAGACAAGGAGATATGACAGTTGCAACATATTTTGCAACCCTAGAAGGACTGTGGGAAGAGCTTGATCACCACCTTATTCTTGATTGAGAGAATGCCAAAGACAAGGAGAGGCATGATAAACAAATTGAAGAGAGTAGAGCCTTTAAGTTCTTGGCTGATTTAGACCCAATGTATGAGAGCATAAGGTCTCAAATTTTGGGAAGGGATGAAATGCTAGATTTACATCATGTTTATTATCTAGTAAGGAATGAAGAGGTCAGGAGGAAAGAGATGCAAGTTGACACTCAAATACAGCCAGCTGAACAGCCTATTGAACATTCAGCCCTGATTTCTTCAAATCAAAAGGGGAACAAGTATTCAGACAAGAGGCATCTCAAGTGCACTCATTTGCAGGTGAAAGGCATGTAAAAGAGAAGTGTTGGATTTTTTATCCTCATCTGAAACCAGCTGCCTTTAGGAAAGACAAGAAGCACCAGAAGGGTCAAGCAGCATGTGGGAACCTTGTTACTAGTCACAGTGGTGATAGAACAAAGAACACATCAACAGTTGCTTCTTCTCCCATGGGACAGACTGCTAATTCCTCCATATCCGGGTCCTTGGGTTTCACTGCTGATGAGGTAGAGGTCCTTAGTCGGGCTTTAACCCATCTAAGGACTAACTCTCTTGCTTCCACCTCCCTTGCCAGATCAGGTATTGTCTCTACTTTTAGTGCAACTAGTTCTATTGACTCTACTTCTTGGATTATTGATTCCGGTGCAACCGACCACATGACACATATGTCCTCTTTATTTTCTTCCTATCACTTATTGTCTGGTCAAGATAAGATGAGAGTTGCTGATGATTTTCTCTCCACCATCTCTGGGAAAGGGGTGGTTGACCTAAGCAAGGACCTCTCTCTTAAATCTGCTCTGCATGTTCCCAATCTTACTTCCAATCTCTTATCTGTTTCAAAGCTTACCAAGAATTTGAACTGTAGCATAACCTTTTTTCCTACTCATTGTGTCTTTCAGGACAAATTGACGAAGAGAACGATTGGGAGCGGTCATGAGTATGGAGGTCTCTACTTTTTTGATGTAGACATCAGTTCGACCTTACAAACATCTACTGCTAGTAGTCAGAATAATGTGGAGTCAATAGCTAGGTTACATTTGTGGCATACTAGGCTAGGTCATTTACCTTTTTCATCATTGGAAGGGTTGTTTCCTGAATTATTCAAGGGTATTTCTAGTCAAAGTTTAGTTTGTGAAGTGTGTTAGTTGTCAAAACAATGTAGAACTATTTATCTAGTTTCTAGTAATGAAATTCAAGCTCCTTTTGATTTGGTTCATTCTGATGTTTGGGGCCCTTCACCTCTTGTTTCTGTTGATGACTTTCGTTAATTTATCAGTTTTATTGATTACTAATCACAATGCACATGGATCTACTTGTTAAAAGGACGTGGTGAAGTGCCACAAATAACCATGGCATTTTGTAAAATGATTGAAACACAATTTTACAAGAAGATTAAGCAATTCCGGTCAGACAATGCTGTTGAATATTTTGAAAGATCCTTGAACCTGTTCATGGAGGATGTTGGCATGCTACATCAGTCATCTTGTGCTAGTACCCCTCAATAGAATGGGGTTGCTGAGCATAAGAATAGACACCTATTGGAGACCGCTCGAGCCTTACTATTTCAACACAAGGTTCCCAAGCACTACTGGTCTCAAGCAGTCCGTACCGCATCATATCTGATAAACCGGATGCCATCCAAGGTGTTGGGTATGAAAACTCCTTTCTCTGTCCTTTGTCCTAATCTTCTTGACTTTCCTCTTCCACCTAGAGTCTTTGGTTGTTTATGTTTTATACATGTAAAGGATCCAAAGAAGACCAAGCTAGATCCTAGGGCTACGAAAGGAATCTTTCTAGGGTACTCTCCTACACAGAAGGGTTACAAGTGTTATGATCCCGTTACCAAGAAGAAATATGTCACAAAAGATGTGGTATTTTTTGAGTCTCAATCCTATTTTCATTCTTCCCAGAATCCTCTTCAAGGGGAGACTAGTGGGATGGAAGAGGATTCTTCTTTACCCTCCTTTTTTGTGCCTCTTTCTGCCTTGGGCCTTCCATCTTCTCCTCCTGATCCTCCTAGTTGTAGCATCCCGGGTGAACCTAGTGAGGCTCCCATTGTGCCTATTACCACTCTTGATGTTGTAGATGTTACTGAGGACTCCAGTAGAAAACAAAAAAATATAAGGGCCCTCTAACTCATGGTAGCAACCAATCAGACTCGGATCAACCTATCTCAGCAACTCCAGGTAATTTTATCACACATACTTCTGATTTGAATCTTCCTATTACTCTTCGTAAGTCTACCCGTTCTTGTACTATCAGACACCCCATTGCTGAATTTGTTTCTTACTCACGTTTATCTCCTCGTTATTATTCCTTTGTGTCTGCTCTCTCCTCCATGCATGTCCTTACTAGGTACTCAGAGGCAGTGTCTGACCCAAGATGGAAAGTGGCTATGAATGAAGAAATGAAAGCCTTAATGAAAGCAAGGACTTGGGAATTAGTGTATCTACCAGAAGGGAAGAGAATTGTCGGATGCAAGTGGGTGTTCACTGTAAAGCATAGGGAGGATGGGTCCATTGAAAGGTACAAGACCAGACTTGTTGCAAAGGGGTTTACTCAAAATGAAGGGATTGACTACATCAGCTAGATGTGAAGAATGCTTTCCTAAATGGTGATCTACATGAAGAGGTATTCATGGATCCTCCACCAGGTTATGTTTTTGATAGGAGTAGAAAGCTTTATGTGCTGAATTGGCCAAGCTTCTTGTGAAAGGAATAGGAGAAAGTTGAGAGTTTCAGCAATAGATAGAGGAAAGGGAAGAAAAGGAGAAGAAGGTCGACTAGGATAGTGATGCATAACCCTAGCCGCCAGCCCCTCATTCTATTTATAATTAACTTAAATATGGGATATTACAAAGATGCCCCTAGTAGGGCGGCAACTCAACTAAGTACTTACAATTCTTTTAAAAATAAAAGACTAATGGGCCCAAGGCTCAACAACTTCTTAATTTAAAAGAAAACAAACTAAACATAAATCGGCCCAACATAAATCAGCCCACTCAACACTCCCCCTCAAGTTGGGAATAGATGTCACACATTCCCAACTTGCGTAGATCATGTTCCAACTTATTCTTCGCAACACCTTTTGTGAGAACATCAGCAAGCTACAGATCAGAAGAAATGTATGGAAGACAAACTTCTCCCGAAGTTACCCTTTCTCTGATAAAATGTCTATCTATTTCAATGTGCTTAGTTTGGTCATGCTGGACTGGATTATGGGCAATATTGATTGCTGCCTGGTTATCGTAGTATAGCATCATAGGTTCTTCTGCCTGTACACTGATTTCCTCTAACAGAGAACGAATCCAAAGAAGTTCTAAAACTCCATGTGCCATGGCCCTATATTCCGCTTCTACACTTGATCTTGCCACAACTGTTTGTTTTTTACTCTTCCATGAGACTAGATTACCCCCAACTAGGGTGCACACTCTTGAACTTGATCTTCTGTCATCAAGGCATCCTGCCCAATCTGCATCTGTATAGGTCTCTAGCTTCGGTTGTCCATGATCAGTAAGCAATATGCCCCTGCCTGGATGTTCCTTCAAATATGCAAAGATCCTGTCAACTACCTTCCAGTGCTGATCTCGTGGAGCATATGTAGAGAACACTGATGTTGGCCCCACTGCAGTGGTTCCCACTGTGTTCGTAGGACAGCAGAGTAGTTATTTGTTTCAGTTATAGTAGTGTCAGTTTGAGTCAGTTTGTTAATTCAGTTGTTATTTATTTCAGTTTTATTTACTTTATTTATTATGTAAGTACCAAGGGCAGATGTGTCCTTTCCATTATGTACTAAACATAACCTATAAATATTAAGAGAGTGGCGATGGCAGATCTGTTAGAATTTGTCCCTCCTTTCAACAACTTGTGTTCTCTTGCTTCTCTTCTATTCTCTCTCCTTTCTCTCACTTTCTCTTTTGTTTTGCAAACCTAAAACCTTTTAGGATTCAAGACTGATTACAGTCTTGATCTTCTACTTGGTATCAGAGCCTATCTAGGGCTTCTCATGTGTGTCTAGTCCAGCCAACCACACGAGGACTAGCTAGGGCTGGAAGCTTTGAAGAAGTTTTTCGGTGGATGAATCTTGGAGATTACCAGGAGAGGTTCGCAACAGTTGAAGACTTGCCGCGGCTTGCAGAGAGTTGGTAATCAGGAAGAGGCAGCGAAGGTTAGGGTTCAGGTAACCCTAGAAGACAGTAAACCGAAGACAGGTAATCAGTAAGTAAGTTTTTTTTTACTAAGTTTCAGAGACTGCAACCAGCCGAGATAGGTTGGACCTATCTAGAAAGAGGGGCCGAACTGTGTTCAAGTTTGTTCTAGGGTTTGGCTTGCCGAACTGTGGTTAAGTTTGTTTCTAGGGTTTGACTGTTGGGCCGAACCCTCCTCTTCAAAGGTGATTAGTTTTTACGGTTTCATATGCCCTACGACAAGTCCCACTTGTGCGGACTGCTTGGAGAGTGTAGCTGAGCACTTACTTCAAACCTACTATTGAAACCCTATTTTTTCTCTCACACTAGTGGGCCCCACAGTAGTGATTTTAGAAAATAGCATCTCAGATTGATAGGCTGCCTGGTAATGTGCATGCCAATTGATTTCAGATCAGATTTGAGTTGATTTCTTGCATATATTGTGATAGGCGATTGATTTTAGATCAGATTTGGGTTGGTTTCAGATCGGATCAGATCAGATCAGATTTGTGTTGGTTTCGGATCAGATTTCAGACTTACTGGCTTGACTCTATTTTCTGGTATAATTGCTCTAACAGTTTGTAGCCACTGAATCTTGATCAAAGATGGAGTTTAAGGGTTAGGGAGAAAGTAGTTTTGAAAACCACAGTTATGGTAATGTATCTGAAACCGGGTTTCAGATTACAACTATGAGATTTGATGGGTCAAATTATTTGGAGTGGGCACAATCAACCATGATGGCTATTGGAGGAAGGGGAAAACTGGGTTACCTCTTGGGAGATGTGAAAGAACCTTCCAAAGAAGACCCAACATACACAAAGTGGGTTCAAGAGAACTATTTAGTTATGGCATGGCTGTGTAATTCTATGCAGACACATATCAGTCGAAATTACTTGTGGGCAAAGACAGCCAAAGAGATATGGGATGTTGTGAAAGAAACCTATTCCCAACCCCTTAATGTTGCCAGAGCCTGAACTGAAGTGTGAGGTGAACAACCTTAAACAAGGAGAGAAGCCAGTTTCTGTCTACTTCTCTACCTTGAAATCCTTGTGGCATGAGATTGACCATCTAGAGACCCTTGAGTGGGAGAGTCCCAAAGATGCACAGACTCACAGAAAGCAAGTCGAGACGAATAGGGTATTTGAGTTTCTGGCTGGTTTGAATTCAGAATATGACATTGTGCGACAACAGATATTGACAAGAGATAGTGTGACCCTTTCTCAAGCATACTCCCTGGTGCATAGTGAAGAGACCAGGAGGAAAGTTATGATGCAGCTCAGCCCTCTTTCCCAGCCTTGACAGCTATTAAACCCAAGCTAGGGGGTGACTCAGAAAGGGACCGGAAGAAGGAAGATAAATGGGATCTGGTATGTGAACATTGCAAGAAACCCAAGCACACAAAAGATACTTGTTGGAAGCTACATCCTCACTTGGTCCCAGCAAAACTAAGAAATAAGAAGGGTAATGCTCATATGGCAGTGAACACTGATTCAACATCCTCATCAGGCACATCCCTGGAGACTTTAGCTATTGTTCGGGCTGCCCTCATACAGTTGGAAAAGGAAGTTGGGAGTTCAGCTCAGCCATCTCAGTCACCATCAGCTCCTGCCACATCTGCATTTGCACATTCAGGTACTCGAGCCTCAGCTTACCATGCTTCAGCTCCAGGTAATACTGATCACTGTTGGGAAAAAGATTCAGGTGCATCTGACCATATGACTAGCTTGCCGTCTTTGTTCACTTCTTATCACTTGTCCTCTGGCTGAGATAGAGTATCCATTGCTAATGGCTCTCTTGTTCCCATTTCGGGCAAGGGGGACATCAAGCTACCAGATACTATCTCTTTATCTTCTGTCTTGCATGTTCCTAAGCTTGATACCAACCTGCTTTCAGTTAGTAGTATTACCAAACACATGAACTGTTCAGTAACCTTTTTCCCTGACCGATGTGTTTTTCAGGATTTGGAGACGAGGAAGGTGATTGGGACTGGCTGTGAGACGAACGGGATCTATCTGCTTGGAGAGAGTTCTCGTCGGGAGGAGTCAGTGGATAAGAAGTCTTTTGTTTCCTAGTCTGTGAATTCGGTTATGCTTTGGCATAACCGATTAGGTCATTTGTCTTTTAGGTCTTTGAAGAGTCTGTTTCCTACTTTATTTGAGTCTGTTGAGTTATCAAAGTTGAGGTGTGAGAGTTGTGAGTTTGCCAAACATTGTAGAACCTCTTATTCTTTAAGTAATAAAAGGAGTAATTCCTCTTTTGATATTGTGCATACTGATGTTTGGGGGCCATATCATATCTCTTCTATGGGTGGGTTCAGATATTTTCTACTGTTTGTTGATGACCATACCCGGTTTTCTTGGGTCCATCTTATGCGTTCTCGGGATGAGGTTCCTGCTCTGACCCAAAACTTCCATCAGATGGTTCTCACTCAGTTTGGGACCAAAATCAAAGTCCTTAGATCTAATAATGCAAAGGAATACTTTGCTCAGCCATTGACCTCCTACCTTCTTAGCCATGGAGTTATTCACCAGAGCACTTGCCCTTATACACCACAGCAGAACGGCGTTGCCGAAAGGAAGAATAGTCATATCTTGGAGGTGGCTAGAAGCATTATGTTTACCTCCAATGTACCTATTCGCTTTTGGGGCGATGCTATCCTCACGACAGTTTATCTCATTAATCGAGTTCCTTCCCGGGTCCTTGATATGAGAACCCCCTTTTCCCTTCTATACCCAGACGAGGAGTTGTTCATTGTTCCCCTTAAATCCTTTGGTTGTACCTATTTCGTTCAGCTTCTCGGGCCTCATCATTCCAAATTTGAACCTAAGGCCTCCAAATGCATTTTCCTTGGTTATGCACAAACTCAAAAGGGTTATTGCTGCTATGATCTGGTTTCAGGGAAACGGTTTGTCTCCATGGATGTCACCTTCTTTGAGGAGACACCCTATTATCCTAGGGTTTCTCCTCAGGGGGAGAGCAGTGAGAGTGGGGCTGTTTTGAGTTTCTTTCTTCAGGGGGAGAACAGTGAGAGTGGAAGTGGGCCTGGTAGAAGTGGGGTTGTTCCTTTACCTATTCCACTAGGTAATGAAGGTTGTAGTGGTGAGGGTGGTCAAAGGGAGCCAGAGTTGAGAGTCTATCACAGGCGATGCAGGCAGGTTGATCCTAGTCTTCGGCAGTCCCGGCCAGCTCCAGTTCCTTCTGCGCCTCCAGATCCAGAGCCTACTAAGATACCTCTCACTGTTGCCACTTCCCCTCCTATGAATGACCTTGATCTCCCTATTGCCATTCGCAAAGGGAAACGACATTGCACCACTTCTACAGCTCACAGCATTTCACAGTTCTTATCCTATGATCGTCTATCACCATCTTACCGGTCCTATCTCACTTCCATTGCCGATGTCCCTATTCCAAGAACAGTGCAAGAAGCCTTATCAGTTCCAGAATGGAAAGATGCAATGCAAGTCGAAATGGATGCCCTATTGAAGAATAATACTTGGGCACTGGTTGACCCACCAAAAGGAAAGAAACCGGTGGGATGCAGATGGGTGCACTGTGAAGCATAATGCTGATGGCTCTATTGAAAGGTACAAAGCCCGGATGGTTGCAAAGAGGTTCACTCAAACTTATGGTATAGACTACTTGGAGACCTTTGCCCCAGTAGCCAAGATGACCACCATTCGAGTTTTGTTATCCCTTGCAGCAAATGATTCTTGGCCCCTGTTTCAGACGGATGTTAAAAATGCCTTTTTGAATGGAGACTTACAAGAAGAGGTTTACATGCAGTTGCCTCCTGGATTCTATGATATAGAGACAGGTAAGAAGGTTTGCCGACTGAACAAGGCATTGTATGGTTTGAAGCAGTCACCTAGAGCCTGGTTTGATAGGTTCAGATTAGCCCTTGGAAGGTTTGGTTATGTACAGGCCCATTCAGATCATACACTATTCATCAAGAGGGTGGAGTCCTCTCTGACACTACTAGCAGTCTATGTTGATGATATTGTAGTGATATGAAATGACAGTCATGAGATTGAGTCCCTCAAACAGCTCCTTCATCAAGAGTTTGAGGTGAAAGATCTTGGTGAACTACGGTACTTTTTGGGTATTGAGGCTAGATCCAAGCAGGGGATTTTTTTCTCTCAGAGAAAATATGTTCTAGATCTGTTGGCGGAAACTAGAAAGTTGGGTGTTAAGCCGGCCGATACACCCATCGAACAAAATCACAAGATTAGTGCATAGGGTGGGGAGCCTCTTGAAGACAAAGTTATGTTCCAACGGTTGGTTGGAAAGCTTCTATATCTCTGCCTCACTCGGCCGGATATCAGCTATGCAGTTAGTGTTGTTAGCCAGTACATGAACTCCCCTAGAACCTCTCATCTTCTTGCGGCAGAGAGAATATTAGCATACTTGAAGAGATGCCCGGGTAGAGGTATATTGCTCAAGAACAATAATCACATGAGGGTGGAAGTCTATATAGATGCCGATTGGGTTGGAAATGTTGATGACAGAAGGTCTACCTCTAGATATTGTGCCCTGGTGGGAGGTAACCTTGTCTCTTGGAGGAGTAAGAAGCAGAGTGTTGTTTCTCGCTCCAGTGCTGAAGCGGAATACAGGTCAATGGCTAATGGAGTGGCTGAAATCTTATGGCTGAGGTCACTACTTGAAGAGTTGGGTATTGATTATGAAAAGCCCTTAATGTTGTATTGTGATAATCAGGCAGCTATTAATATAGCCCACAACCCAGTGCAGCATGACAGAACTAAACATATCGAAGTTGATCGACATTTTGTGCGAGAAAGGGTCACATCACAAGAAGTGTGTCTTCCGTACATCACATCTAATATGCAGCTCGCGGATATCCTCACCAAGGCTGTACCAAGGAAGAAGTTAGAGATAGACCTATCCAAGTTGGGCATGATAGATATCCACTCCCAACTTGAGGGGGAGTGTAGAGAACACTGATGTGGGCCCCACTGCAGTGGTCCCCACTGTGTTCGTAGGACAGCGGTGTAGTTATTTGTTTCAGTTATAGTAGTATCAGTTTGAGTCAGTTTGTTAATTCAGTTGTTACTTATTTCAGTTTTTATTTACTTTATTTATTATGTAAGTACCAAGGGCAGATGTGTCCTTTCCATTATGTACTAAACATAACCTATAAATATTAAGAGAGTGGCAGCGGCAGATCTGTTAGAATCTGTCCCTCCTTTCAACAACTTGTGTTCTCTTGCTTCTCTTCTATTCTCTCTCCTTTCTCTCACTTTCTCTTCTGTTTTGCAAACCTAAAACCTTTTAGGATTCAAGACTGATTACAATCTTGATCTTCTACTGCATGCATGTATTGATTCACAAGTCTTTGGTATCTCCCAAGGTCCTTCACTAGTTCACCTTCTGATGCACTGATTCTATGGTTCTGATCAATGGGGGTGCTAGCTGCCTTTGTTCCAAGTTTCCCTATCTCTTGGAGAAGGTCCAAGACATACTTCGTTTGAGAGATAAAAATTCCATGTTTCGATCTTGCAACTTCGATGCCTATGAAGTATCTTAGTTCTCTAAGATCCTTAATCTCAAATTCCTTATGTTGGTTCCTCTTCAGACTATCAATCTCACTCAAATCATTCCCAATGACAACAATGTCATCCACATAAACAATTAGGATTGACACCAAAGATCCCCTGCGCTTCACAAACAAGGTGTGATCAGATTGAGTTTGAGTGTAGCCAAAAACAATCAAGGCCTTTTTGAATCTGTCAAACCATGCTCTGGGAGATTGTTTCAAGCCATATAGTGATTTCTTCAGCTTGCATACCTTTCCCTTTTCAGCATTATCATAAAAACCAGCTGGAAGATCCATATACCCCTCTTCTTGCAAATCCCTATTTAGGAAAGCATTATTTACATCCAGTCGAAACAAGGGCCAAGAGTATGAGGCAACAAGAGAAGGGAGTATCCGAACAGAGGTCATCTTTGCAACTAGTGCAAATGTCTCTAGATAATCAATGCCATAGGTATGTGTGTACCCTTTTGCAACAAGTCTTGTCTTGTACCTTTCTATACTTCCATCTGCCTTATACTTTACTGTGTAAACCCATTTGTATTCAACTGTCTCCTTGCCTTCTGGTAGGTCCACAATCTCCCATTTCTGATTCTTAATCAAAGCCTCCATCTCTTCCTGCATAGTTGTCTTCCACTCAGGTTTGGAGAGAGCCTCACTAACACCCTTGGGTATAGACACTGAATCAAGAGAAGAGAGAAAAGCACGGTAGGAAGGAGAAAGTCCACTATAGGATAAGTACTTATGAGATACAATGAGCAGTGCACTTTTTCTTCCCTTTCCTAAGAGCAATAAGGAGATCAAGGTTATCTGTAACAGTGCCAGTAGGATCAATGGGAACTGAAATAGTGGGATCAAGAGGAATACCTGAATCCGTATCAGCCGAATCTGGAGTCTCCAAGGGATCGACAGGAACTGGTGTGAGTTCTATTGTAGTAGAATCAACCGCCTTATGGAGTCTCCGCCGTGAGTAATGTTGTGAAATGGAACGCAAAGGAGGTGGCAAGGTGGGTGACATCGGGTGGTGGTCAAGCATAGGAGTAGACACAGGAACTGGAACTGGGAGAGGGATAGACTGCTGACTTACTTCCCGAAAACACTCCCCTTGAGAAGGATCCTTTGAGAAGAAGTACGTAGATTCAAAAAAGGTAGCATCCATAGTAACATACCGGTTCCCAGAGACTGGATCATAGCAGTGGTGCCCTTTCTGATTCTCTACATATCCAAGGAAAACACATTTCTTTGTCTTGGGGTCAAGCTTCGAACGGTAAGGGCCAAGAATATGTGCAAAGCAGACGCATCCAAACACCCTTAGAGGAATATGAAACATCTCCCCCTGAGGAAAAAGAAGGTTGAATGGGGTCCTGAATCCGAGTACACGAGAGGGCACTCTGTTAATCAGATATACTGCCGTGAGAACTGCATCACCCCAAAAATGAACCGGAACTGTGGTTGTGATTATCATGCTTCTTTCCGTCTCAACGATGTGTCTGTTCTTCCTCTCTGCAACACCATTCTGCTATGGACTATAGGGGCAACTGCTCTGATGGACAACACCATACTCCAATAGATATGAGGCAAGATGTCTCTCAAAATATTCCCTAGCATTGTCAGATCTGAACATCTTTATTCTTGTCCCAAACTGTGTTAGTACCATCTGGTGGAATTGATTCACCAAGTATGGTACTTCATCGCGTGATTTCATCAGATAAATCTAGGAATATCAAGAGAAATCATCCACAAACAAGAGAAAATAGCGATAATCGCCCATAGAGGGAACATGATAAGGGCCCCACACATCCGAATGAATTACATCAAAGGGAGAAGAACATCTTTTATTTACTAGGTTTAAAAGGGTGTCTACAATGCTTTCCAAGTTCAGAGCCCTCACACTTCAAACTTGACAGATTCACAGACTCAAACAGCTTTGGAAACAAACAACTCAAAGAAGAAAAGGTAAATGACCCAGACGATTGTGCCAAAGCATAATCTGACCCACAAATTTTGACTCACTATCTCTGCAAACATGATGGCTTTGGTGAAGAGGGAGAGCATCCAGGAGGTAGATTCCATTCACTTCCCGACCACTCCCAATCATCATCTTTGAATCTAGATCTTGCAAAGTACAGCGTCCAGGAGAAAAAATTATTGAGCAGTTCAGATTCTTAGTTAGACTACCAACATATAACAAATTAGTGCTCAATCTAGGAACATGGAGAACAGAAGGTAAGCAAATAGAATCATTGATCTTGATAGATCCCTTCCCAGCAATAGGAACATGGGGTCCATCAGCTGTGGAGACCCTATCTCTGCCAGAACAAAGCTGATAAGAAGAGAAAATAGTGGAGCAATGGGTCATATGCTCTGAGGCTCCAAAGTCTATAATCCAAGGAGATCTCTCCTTACCTGAAGCAGAAACATAGTTTGTAGTATGTGGGCAAAGGAGGTAGAGTGGGCTCCACCTGTGCTACCTGTACCTTGTTGTATCCCTCTAATTCAGAAGTAACCCAAACCTCTCAAGCTCGGCCCTTACTGCAGCAGCTGCAACGGACTCCAAAGCAGTTGTAGTAGGGGGGGCCGGAGTATCGCCGGTAACTGCCATGTGCGCATTTCCTTTCTTATTCTTCAATCTGTTCGGCACAAGATGTGGGTGAAGCTTCCAACAAGTGTCTCTTGTATGCTTAGGCTTCTTACAGTAGTCACAGACCAAGTCCCTTTTGTCTTCCTTTTTGTTTTCATTGCCATTCTGTTTAGATTTCACAGCACTTACCATATAATTTTCCTGCACCCACCGGGAGTTGCCAGTTTCGGGTTTCACTTCTTCACCAGTAATATACCCCAATTTTCCACGAGCCCCAATGGCCATCTTTGCAGATTGGGACCATTCCAAGTAGTTTGTACCATCCAACCTAACTGTAGTAATGGTCCCAGCTCCGAAGGGGTCTCCAGCACCTCCTCCCACTGGTCTCATTTCATTCTCGGGGTTATATTCAACTCTATGTCCCTCCATGTGTCTCAAAAGAGGTACAAAAAGCAACCAAAAAATGCAGCAAAAACAAATAGAATACCTTCTGGAACCAACGACACTCCTTTGGTGTCCTGGACTTTCTTCCCACGAAAGATAAAAAAGCAACCGCCCTCTCTAGAAGCCTCCAAACCACATAGAACTTGAATCGCCCCTTACAAAAAACCCAGAGGAACCCTAAAAAATTAGGGTGCCACTACCTAGGTCAAAATTGAAGAGTCCAACAAAATCAAGTCTCCAGTTTTTCCTAATTCTGATGAGAAAACCTAGACCAGCTACAGGGCATACAGATCCATTAAGAAAATCCAAAAACTGGGCTTACCTGAGAGCTTCAATCAGCCTCTTAAATCTCCATGCAGTCGGCCGATCTAGGGCTGCAAGAGTGAATCTCTTCAAGAACCTTCAACCTGCTCTGATACCAAGTAGAAAGCTTTATGTGCTGATTCGGCCAAGCTTCTTGTGAAAGGAAGAGGAGAAAGTTGGGGGTTTCAGCAATAGATAGAGGAAAGGGAAGAAAAGGAGAAGAAGGTCGACTAGGATAGTGATGCATAACCCTAGCCGCCAGCCCCTCATTCTATTTATAATTAACTTAAATATGGGATATTACAAATATGCCCCTAGTAGGGCGGCAACTCAACTAGGTACTTACAATTCTTTTAAAAATAAAAGACTAATGAGCCCAAGGCCCAACAACTTCTTAATTTAAAAGAAAACAAACTAAACATAAATCGGCCCAATATAAATCAGCCCATTCAACAATAGGAAAGTGGGTAAACTGAGGAAAGCATTATATGGTCTTAAGCAATCTCCTTGGGCTTGGTTTGAGAAGCTTTGTGGGGCCATGAAGAAAGTGGGGTACACTCAAAGTGGGGCAGATCATACCTTGTTCATAAGGAAACAAAATAGCAAACTCACAGCACTCATTGTCTATGTGGATGATATGGTGATTACCGGGGATGATTTGGAAGAGATAAAAAGATTAAAGGAGTTCTTGGCTTCTGAGTTTGAGATCAAAGAATTGGGTAATCTGAGATACTTCATTGGGATTGAAGTTGCTAGGTCAAAGGAGGGCATCTAACGGAAGTATGTCCTTGACCTCCTAGAATAGACAGGTATGATGGGGTGTAGGCCAGCAAATACTTCAATAGAACAGAACCATGGTCTACAGGAATCAGTAGGAGAGGACTACCTTGATAAAGAGAGATACCAAAAGCTGGTAGGGAAGTTGATATATCTGTCTCTCACTCGACCAGATATTGCTTATGTTGTACATGTTGTCAGCCAGTTCATGCACACTCTCCAAAGACCCTCATATGAGAGCAGTGGAAAGGATTCTTAGGTACTTGAAGACTTGCCCAGGAAAAGGAATTCTGTTCAGAAAATACAATAAAATTGAAATTGAAGCGTATACTGATGCAAATTGGGCCGGTTCTATTGGGGACAGGAATTCAACTTCTGGGTATTGCATGTTTGTTGGAGGGAATCTAGTTACATGGCAGAGTAAAAAGCAGAATGTGGTTGCTAGATCAAGTGCAGAGGCTGAATATCGAGCTATGGCTCATGGTGTTGCTGAACTTCTGTGGCTTAGGACCCTTCTTAGTGAGCTTGGGATAAAGATCGAGTGTCCTCTCAGGTTGTACTGTGACAACAAGGCTGCCATCAACAGTGCAACATGATAGGACGAAACATATTGAGATTGACGGACACTTCGTTAGAGAAAGAATAGTCTCAGGGGAACTCTGCATTCCTTATACTCCTTCTGAGATGCAGATTGCAGACGTGCTAACAAAAGGGCTAGCTTCAACGAAACTCTTGGACTTACTTGGCAAGCTAAACATGACTGACATCCATGCTTAGCTTGAGGGGGAGTGTTGGTTCGGCTGATTTAATGTATATGTTAGTCATTGCTGGGTCTTAAGTCATTAGTTATTGGGCCTAAACTTGTTTAATGTTTTATTTGTCTAGGTGTCCCATCACTAATCAGGGGCATTCTAGTCCATTCATGTAACACTATGTGATAAACATATATATAAGATAGTAGGGTTGGCTGAAAGGTTTAGAGCCGCCATTCTCAAACTTTCTCCTCTTCTTCTTTGGCTACTGTGTTCCAACAAACTGTTTGTAAAGTCTCCGCCATTGTTATTGAATATAACAGTTTCGACGTTTGAGGAAGAGGATTTTGGAGTTTCAATTGAAGATTCGGTGGTGTTTGTCATGGATGGCATTTGATGTTGCTGTCGGGAATGAGATAAAGGCTAGGATGGCTGAGGAATACTACCGGAATAAGCAGTGTAGAATGCTGTTGGAAAAGCAGTAGATAGAGAACTGACCTAGGACGGCTGTGGGAAGAACAGGAGGCGTCTAGGGTTGCTCTGATACCATGTGAATAATTAGGTTTCAATGACCTGTTTTTTCTATTCCAGCAGAACATGTCTTTATATACAATTGGAGTCCTAAACATTAGGACTTGTTCCCTATTTTAGAAGAAAATATGTTGCCTAATCTATTCTAAATAAGGAAACAATTATATAGCTAATTACACCTGATTTGTAGCCTAATTTATAGCTAATTTACAGCAAAGAATCCCAACAATTAGTGTATACTTCATGTTCTTGGACACAACCAAGGAAATTTGGGGTCATGCAAAGAAGCTTTATTCAGGACAGGATAACACCACCAGGGTATATCAACTCTATCAAGAGTATTTTAGTCTACAACAAAGTAACCAAAGTCTTGAAGAGTATTATGCTAGTCTGAGAAATTTGAGGAATGAATTGAGTGTGTATCACCCCCTTACATCTGATGTTAAAATTCAGTAACAACAAAGAGAGCAGCTTGATGTAACCAGATTTCTGGTGGGACTGAAGCCTGAATATGAATTGGTGAGGGCTTAGATACTAGGTAGGTCTGTCGTCCCCTCTCTCGAGGAGGTGTTTGCCCGTCTCCGGAGGATTTCTGTTGGCCCCCCAGAGAACCCCACCATATCTGATAGGACTGCCCTTGCGGTGGCTAGAGGGGGCAGTCGTGGTGGTGGTTGTGTTGGAGGTCGAGATTCAGGGGGAGCTCGTGGTAGAGGACGTAATCATGGTCCGAAAAAGTGTATGCATTGTGGTATGGATGGGCACACTATTAATTTTCGCTATGATCTAAATGGCCCACTGTCATCCTGGGCAAATCATGCAGTGGCAAGTGGTGATATGGAACAAGGGAGTCAACAGACCGGCCAAACACCTTCACCTATAGATGCCTCCGGACAAGAGATGATGAGTATTTTACATACTGAATATGAGCGGTTGATCCAAGCTACTTTTCAGTCGAGTACAGCTACGCTTTCCCACTCAGGTATGGCTTGTCTGGCATCAAAACCCTCCCACGGGATCATTGATTCTGGAGCTTCCGATCACATGATTGGGACTCCAGGTGTTTTCTCTTCACTTTCTTCATCCTCTACAATCCACACTGTCGCCCTTGCTAATGGTTCCACTTCTTCCATAAGTGGTATTGGTGATATTAAAACCGGTTCATTATCTTTGTCTTCAGTTCTGTATGTACCCAAATTTCCTTTTAATCTTATATCTGTTAGTAAATTGACAAAGTCTCTTAATAGCTCTATCACCTTTTACCCTTCATCTTGTGTATTTCAAGATCTCAATATGGGGATGAAGATTGGTGGAGGGCATGAAGCTAGTGGATTGTATTACTTGATGGTGGTGGTGGTGGTGGTTCTTCAACAGCTCTTCAGTCATCTCTCACCCCTCTCCAGTGGCATTGCAGACTTGGGCACCCGTCTCTTAAAGCACTTAAGCAACTTATTCCAGCATTGAGTCGTCTTTTTGCTTTGGATTGTGAGTCGTGTCAGTATGGGAAACATCATTGGGTTTCCTTCAGTTCTAGAGTCAATTATCGTATGTCGAGTCCTTTTTCTTTGGTCCATTCGGACATTTGGGGTCCAAATAAAATAGTATCACACAATGGATACAAGTACTTTGTTATTTTTGTTGATGATTATCCAAAGATGACATGGTTTTATCTTATGAAAGAAAGAAGTGAATTATTTTCTATTTTCCAAAAGTTTCATGCTGAAATCTGCACTCAATTTGGTATTCACATTAAGATCCTACGTTCAGATAATGGCCAAGAATATTTTTATACACCCTTTCAACAACATTTAGAACATGGTATTATTCATCAAACCTCTTGCTCTTACACCCCCCAACAAAATGGGGTAGCTGAACGGAAAAATCGCCATCTCTTAGAAACCGTTTAGTCTTTGTTGCACCATATGAATGTACCCAAACATTTCTGGAGTGATGTTGTGCTTACATCTTGCTTTCTTATTAACAAAATGCCTATGTCCATCCTTGATGGTCAGTCTCCCTTCTCTGTTCTATTTCCTACGTTGTCTCATTTTCCTCTTACTCCTTGGGTTTTTGGGTGTGTGTGCTTTATTCATAATCTTGGTCCCAAACTAGACAAATTAGATGCACGATCTATAGAGTGTGTCTTTCTTGGCTATTCTAGGACCCAGAAAGGGTACAAGTGTTACAATCCCAGTTCTCAGCGTTGTTTTGTGTGTCCAGATGTTATCTCCTTTGAGTCGGTTACATTCTTTTTTTGGCCAGATGTCTCTTCCTCTTCTTCTTTCCTTCCGCTTTTAGTTCCTATTGCGGACCTTATTCCTCTTGTTCCAACTGCGCCTAAGTCTTCACCTCCGGTGCCACTTCCTCTTACACGGCCACCTATCCATCAAGTGTATACGCATCGACATGCACTGGCCCCTCCAGCTTCTTCACCGTTGACGGATCCAGAAGTGACTTCCGCAGCACCATCACCCCCTATTTCTGACCTTGACCTTCCCATTGCCCTACGGAAAGGTAACGTAGCTGTACCCTTCATCCTATCTCCAATTATGTTTTTGTTTCTCACCTATCTCCTCATTGACAATTTGTTTCATTGTTATCTTCTGTTTCTGTTCCTAAGGATGTCCAGGAAGCCCTTATCTCTCCAGGGTGGCGTCAGGCGGTGGAAGAAGAACTCTTCGCTCTAGCTCAATCATATGTGGGATCTCACCACTCTTCCCTCTAGTAAGCATATTGTAGGATGTAAGTGGGTATATACGATCAAGTATTTTCCTGATGGTAGTGTTGAGAGATTGAAAGTTCGGTTGGTTGCCAAGGGTTATTCACAGTTATATGGTATTGATTATACAAAGGCCTTCTCTCCTATTGCCAAGATTGGTTCTTTTCGTGTTTTGATCTCCCTAGCTGCTATACATTATTGGCCCTTGTTTCAACTTGATATTAAGAATGTTTTTTTGCATGGTGATCTTTTTGAAGAGGTGTATATGGAGCAACCATCCAGGTTTGTTGCTCAGGGGCAGGATGGTAAGGTGTGTAGGCTCAAGAAAGCTATTTATGGACTTAAACAGTCCCCTTGTGCTTGATTTGGCAGATTCAATGAAGTCGTAAAGAAGTTTGGCATGAAACGGTGTTAGGTTGACCATTCAATATTCATCTGACTCTGATGCGGGGAAGATTTTGTTAGTGGTTTATGTTGATGATATTGTTATTATTGGCAGTGACAGGCCCGGGATTGACAAGTTGAAAACATTTTTGCATGATCATTTTCAAACAAAAGACCTTGGCAAATTGAAATACTTCTTAGGGATAGAAGTGGCAAGGTCCAAGTATGGTATTAATTTGTGCCAGACGAAATATGTTCTTGATCTATTGGAGGAGACAAGCTTATTGGGTGCCAAACCAGCGGAAACACCTATGGAATTGAATGTCAAGTTGAGCAGTGATACAGGTGAGGAGTTTGAAGATCCAGGAAGGTACAGAAGGTTGGTGGGCAAGCTAAACTATCTAACTATCACTCAGCTAGATATCTCATTTGCAGTGAGTGTGGTGAGTCAATTTATGCAAAATCCTCGGGTTCCACATTAGGACACGGTCCTAAGGATTGTAAGGCATTTGAAGGGAGCTCCTGGTCATGGCTTGCTATATAAGAGTGATGGAGATATTGAAATAGAGGGATATACAGATGTTGATTGGGCTGGATCTATATCTAACAGAAGGCCTACTATAGGTTATTGTACTTTCCTTGGGGGTAACTTGGTGACATGGAAGAGCAAGAAGCAAACCGTGGTGGCAAGTAGTGCAGAAGCTGGATACAAAGCCATGGCACATACAACTTGTGAACTAGTGTGGCTGAGAAATCTCCTACAGGAGATGGGGTACTCGATTACCACTCCGATGAAGCTATATTGTGACAACCAAGCTGCAGTTTGCATCTCCTCTAACGTCAGTTTTTCATGAGAGAACAAAACACATAGAGATTGATTGTCACTTTGTGAGAGAAATGGTTCTTAGTGGAATGATAAGTACAGTGTATGTTAATACAGGGAGTCAATGGGCAGACTTGTTCACCAAAGGGTTGAGTCGGGCAAGAGTGGATTACATATGTAACAAGCTGGGACTATATGATATATACTCTCCAGCTTGAGGGGGAGGGTTAGTGTCGACTAATAAGGGTAGAATAGTCATTTGAGTTTTATTAATATGGTGATGTGTCTTTTAGTTAGTGCCGATGTGTCCCAACTTAAATAGGGGCATAAAAGACATTTGCTATTTATTTTAGTAAACTATATATCCTGGCTGACCTAAGAGAGAATTTGAACTATTCTCTTCTCTTGGGTTCGAACAGGTTTCTTCTTTGATTTGTCCTTCTCTTCTTCTCTCCCTCTCTCTCTTACTTCTCTTTTACATCAAGTTCAGATCCGGAACTGACGAATATAAATAATCACAGATAGTAATCTGTGATATCTAAAAGATTTTTTCTGCCACCAGTAATTAATTATTAGAGGGCTCTCTGTAGACTGGTATCTTGCATTTTGCAACTTAATAAACATTTTAGTTGTATGGGCTTTTGTTCCAGACTTTGACTTGCTTCATGAGTGGTTGAAGCTCCATTACTCTCCAATTATGATCTGACGGTATGGGGTTGCTGTGTATAATGAGCATAACTCATACTGGCATGTGCTATCTCACCTTCTAAAATCAGAGCATATGGGTGGTGAGATATGCCCATGATCACATTACCATCTTTTCAGGATTGAATAGTAATGGAGGCCTGTTTGGGGATCAAATTGGTTAGTGGAACTGTAACCTTATTTTGAATTTAACAGTGTTATTTCATGCTTGTATCTCTGTTATCAGACTAGTTTGCTAAAGATAGTAGATATTTTGACAAGTTCCTTTGCCTTATCTGTCATGCAATGATCAGGTTAGAGGAGTTAAACCATTATCTCTTCCAGAAATGGCCAACTTATTCAACAGCTTTCAGTTGATGGTTACCCCAGGGCTTGTAAGTTACTGTTTTCTTTTTACGTATTGAATTTTCCCCTTTCATCCTTTAATGGTGCTCAAAGTTAGAATTGTTCTTTCAGGATCCAAATCCAAATAATCTCGTTGCAAGCACAACATTTTACTCTGAGAGCACTCGTGCTATGCTTTGCTTGGTAAGGAATAATAGGTTTATCTGCCATTTAGATGATCCCCCTCCCCTCCAAAAGAAAAGAAAAAAAAAAAAAACACTTAGCATGAGAATGCCATGCCAAATGATTCTAAAAATTCTAGGCTACTTCCCCAATCTCATTTCAAGTTTACCTGGGCTAATCCAGTCAACTTTGTAGTTCTTCGTTAGTTTCAATACACAACCAGGGCAGCAACTGAAATGGTTTTAGGTTAACAATTTGCAGGAAGATCTTTTCTTGGCCAGGTTAACCTGTTTAGTAATAATCCATCAGCCTGTTGTGCTCTTGTGAACAGTGATATCTAACTACTTTATTATGAATCATTGCAGATTAGAGTTGAAACTGATCCATCAGACAGAACCCAACTCCGAATGACGGTTGCCTCAGGAGATCCATTGCTAACTTTTGAGTAAGTATATTATGACTTTTGAAGTCATTTGCGTTAAGCTGTTATATGCTATTATGCTAGATTAGGAAAGTTTCTGACAATTTGTCCACAGGTTGAAGGAGTTCATCAAGGAACAATTAGTTAGCATTCCTACACCTTCACCTATGCCTGCCCTAGCACCACCCCAGGTGCAGCCGACCATTCCAGCTACAGGAGCAACGGATCCTGGTGCCATTCTTGCTGGTTTGCTTTAAGAAAATGGACCAGATGATACGTGCAGATTTGTAGATTATTTACTACGGTTGTACCTGATTTACACATCCTACCTATTGGTGCCTTGAAATTACAGGGGTGGGATAAGGAGCATGGTACAATGCAAGGGCTGGCGGAATTGAGGATGAGCTTATTGTGGTCGGCTTAGTATCTGAGTGGATTTTTTCAAGTTGAATTTTGAATTCTACATTCTTTCAGGGCATTTACTTGGTGCCTTGGTGTTCTGTTGGGTGCTGGGTTTTCATTATAGGTTTCACTGGGTTTCTGTAATCTGATAAATACACGAGCCAATGGATGTAAAAATCGTCATTTTGTGGACAATCTATATTTATATATTCATTAATAGAAAAAAAGAAGGAATGGGAAAAAAAGGTTTTGGTAACCTAACTTCTTATATGGAATATGAACGAGCATATTCAATTAACAAATCTAATGGAGAAAAAAGTTTCTCGTACGTAGGCTTCTCATACGAGATGTGCTTGGTTAATGAGTTGATTTTTGCATCTCTACTTTTATGACTTATTAGTCGTTCTCTTTCATCTTTATGGTCCTGTTTGCTTATTGAATTCTGTCAATAAAAGCTGGGCGGTCTTGGTTTATTTGACTGAGCATTCATGTAGGTCTGTGATCTTTTGTGTTCAGATGTATTTCATACTTTTGTTCATCTTGTAATTCACTCAATTTACGTTTCCTCTAAGGGGGGCTTCTTTTTTTGGATTTTGAGGGGGGAGACCAAGACACTCATGTTCATTTTTCAGATTTATGTGGGGATCAGTGAAATTTTATTTTTCTGGGTATCACACTATCACTTATTCGGGTAAGTGATACCTAATGGTGCGTGCTTTGATAGTTCCTAGCTGGAGGGCAGCTCGAACGTTGGTTGTTTAGCTGGCCGGTCGAATTACAAAGAAACAGAGCTCAGAGGACCTAGGGTGGCTTACCCGGTGTGGTCGCTTCGATGCTTAAGTTAGTATTGAGTTGTGCTGCGAGATAAAAGTTTGTATGCTAGTAAGCTAGTGAGCAAATAATCGCATGTACCTTGTGTCATTGGGGTTGGTGTCTTTATATAGGCATTGTTTGGTGTGGGTTTCACGCATTGCGTTTGAGGTCTTTGGGAAGACGTGCCTAACCGGTCTGAAGTCCTCGGAAGTAACCATGCACATAAACCAATCTTTGCGCCTTGTTCGGTTTCCTCCAGAACAATCGGTGCGAGGGCCAACTTTCGAGAAACCCGGGAAAGACGGGATATGCATGCAAAGTTAGTCAACGAACATGTCTTGTAGGTCACCACCTGGACCTCAATCAAGTCGGCAAGACCTTGAGGGAGGTCGCTCCTCATCGAGGTCACTTCGATCGGTACTAACAAGGTGCCACAGGTCTGCCCTAGATGAGGTGTTGCAAACCACCCTAAGGCAGGTCGCCAGGTCAGGCTCCATTACTTTGGCTAAGGCAAGTCATTGTCTAGGTGGTGTCGATGTGTCATCTAGCTGATATGAGATGTCATGTGTCATGATGTCACTGAAGAGCCAAATCTGTCATCATCAATTGCCCCCCGCTAAGATCAGCTCAACAAAGGGAGTAGCTTGTTTCTTTGGCCCGGAGTGACTAATTTGATGAGCTCGTAGCCGTAGACGTCGATCCAGTTTGCTCCCCAAGCTGGAAGAGTTTAAGTGTTGAGTGCAAACTTATTCAAGACCTCACCATCTCGATTTTCAGGGCGTAAGAGCGAATTCATCCGCTCGAGGAGAGGCGAAACAAGGTACTCCAAGGACATCTACTTTACTAGGGATGCAGGCATCAAGGAGTTTTGCAATTCAGCCTTATACCTCAAGAGTGAAATTCGTCATGTTGTCCTCAAGAGAGGCTTCTAACCGAATGACTACCTCGTCAGGTCACTCCCAATCCACTATTTCAAACCCATTCAATGGTGGAAAATTTGTTCGACAAATCAATAATGGCTTCATGGAGCCCACGTCATCCTCATGGAAAATTTCTGCAGTTTCCCTTAACTATAATGAATGCCCATAGATAGATAAATAATGCCCATATTGTTTTTTTTTTTTTTGATAGGTAAATCAATGTCCATATTGTATTTTTTTTTTTTTGTTTGATAGGTAAATCATGGAAATAAATCCTTATTCACTCTATTAGCTTTTCAATGAAAGTGTTTCTCCTAGTCCATATGCTGGATTTCAGTGTTTTAAGTTTGACAGATAGATTTATTATTATTATTTTTTTTTTTTTGAGAAAACTTCAGGATTTGCCTTGGAAACGTGAATTCTAGGGGCCCAATTAATGAGAAATAAGGCATCTTTCAGGTTATGTCTGGTTAGAAGTATTCTCTTCATTTTTTTTTCTCTCTCTGGCGGTGAAATGATGACGTCCTTTGAGATCAATTTACGTGTGTTATCAAGCTAGATAAACAGGGGACCGATGCTATTCGTGTTTTTGAAGTTGCCTTGAGGGCACCTTGCCTAAAAAGCGGTATGGCTTTTCCTTATAACTCAACCAGGTCGCCAAAGTGGATGGCCGTTCCGTAGTAGCTGTGAATGTGGCTACTTCTATGCCATTGCGTGGGATTGGCTTCCCTGGGTAGGTGCTTGCGAGACCATGGCGTACATGTACTACACTTGCTCCTAGAACTACTGGCCGCCTGCTCCTACTAGAGCTATGGGAGGCTAACCTTGAGGGGGTGGCTTTATTGTTTATGGGTCACCTACTCTCATGGGAACCACGAAATGCTCGACCTATGAGGCCGGTTCCACATTCAGTTCATTTCCAACTCTCAGGGGAGCCATGAAGAGCTCGATTAGTAGTGAGGCTTTGCAATTCGGGCTAGAGACAATCTAGGCCAGATCGCTAAGGCTTAACCGGGCTGGTTGTTCATTTTTGTTCTACTTGTGAGTTTTGTTGATACATACGTTACTCCCTGTGTTGGACGGTAGGTTGATGCCATGGCTACACTACATCAGCCCTCGGAGACGCTAGTCGTCTACTCTTATGAGAAGCCATAGGGAGCTCGACCAATGGGAGCAGCTCTACTAACTGTAGGTCGCCAACTCGCATAGGAGGCTTGAAAAGCTTGACCCGCAAGGGCGTTCGCACAGTCTATAGGTCATTGACTCCCGTTGGAGCCGTGAAAGGCTCAACCTATAGGGGAGACCTCGCGAAGAGGGCTGACGAGGCTCGTCTGGGATGAATTGAGGTCGGTAGAGCTACTCAGTCTATTGACCATCAACTCTCGCGGGATTGCTAGTCATTGAGGTGCCTATCGTCGGACTGCTGGTCATTGAGGTCATTCTACTACTGATTATTCTGCGGGGCCGGCCTTACTCCAAGGTGCCTATCGCTGGACTGTTGGTCATTGAGGTCATTCTACTGCTAATTATTCTGTGGCAGAATGAATGCACTGAACTTCTCCCATGCCCACATTTGGAGATTCATGCTTCAGCTCAAAGAACTATCGTGCTTCAATCCTGGCGGAAAAATGACTCTACCGCGGGGAGAGGGGCGTTCACATGAGGTAGCGGTATGTTTGTCTGGGGTAATGAGAGTGTTGTGTTCGACACGGTTGCTACTTAAGAAAGTGCTAGGGGCACTGAACTTGATTGTCATAGAGGGGTTCTCAAGGTTCATCATGAGTGCTCTTGCCCCTAGTAACTTACACTTCGTTCTTGATGTAGGTGCTGCTAAAAAATGTCATTGAGTTAATAAAGGTGAAAACTAGCAGGTGAGAACTTAGCTTTTTGTTGTGTTTTCCACAGACGGTGCCAATTGATGGTAGGCGATCTGGTTGCTCTCTAGTTATCTGGCTACTTCCTAGTGGCTGATGACTCAGAGGTCGAGTTGGAGGATTTTTGTTGAATGAAGGCTTGGATGCCGAACTGACTGGGTTGAATTAGGAGGTTGTTCGGGTGCCGAGCTAGGTTAGATTGTTGAGTTGTGTAGCTCTTCAGATAGATCTGCAAGGAATCAGTGTCAGAGGACCCGGTGTGGTCGTTTCGATGCTTAAGTTAGTACTAAGTTGTACGATGTGAAAGTTTGTATGCTAGTAAGATAGTGAGCAAATAATCGCACATACCTTGTGTCATTGGGATTGGTGCCTTTATATAGACATTGTTTGGTGTGGGGTTCATGCATTGCGTCCAAGGTCTCTAAGAAGACGTGCTTAACCGGTCCAATGTCATCAGAGGTAGCCATGCACATAGACCAGTCTTCGCGCCTTGTTCGGTTTACTCCAAAACATTCGGTGTGGGGGCCAACTTCCAAGAAACCCGAGAGTGACGGGATATGCATGCAGAATTGGTTAGCAAGCGCATCTCACAGGTCGGCACCTGGACCTCAATCAGGTCGGCAAGCCTTCGAGGGAGGTTGTTCCTCATCGAGGTCACTTCTACCGGTACTGACGAGGTGCCATAGGTCGTCCCTGGACGAGGTGCTGCAAGCCGCCCTAAATTGTGGACAAGGTCGCCAGCTAGATTCTTACCAGGTTAGCAACAGAGGCAAGTTGCCAGATCGGATTCCACTATTTTGGCTAAGGCAAGTCATTGTCTAGGTGGTGTCGGGGTGTCATCCAACTATTATGAGATGCCATGTGTCACGATGTCACTGGAGGGCCAAATTCGCTCTCATCAATACCCATCTCCTAGGTGGGTAAACTTTATCATCTATGGGAAAGTTGTCAATACATGGATGGGACAAAAATACCCCTTTTAATAATAGAATTTTTATGGTTAAGATTGTCATTACCTTATTTACATGGGAAATAAAAAAAACATGGAAAAATGCATTTACTCGGATAAATCTTTCATGAAAAACAGTTACCCAAATAAGTACATTTACCCAGGTAAGCGACTTACCGAAAAGCGAACGGGGCATAATTATAAATTGCTTTTTTTATGTTGCTTTTTATGCAGTGCCTTGTGATAATCTTGAGGTGTGCTAGCAAGTAGCAACACTTGATGTGCACAAATGTGATTCAAATTTCAAAAGAATGAAATCGCATGTTTATCAAAATAAAATAAAATAAAATAGAATGAAATCACTCGATGGCCATTCGCAAATAAATGAACGTGGCAAGTATAGCAAATCATTTGCAGGCTCCTGCTTCACTTTCTCCATGAATTCTATAATAGCGAAAGGAAATGTGTTACTCAAAACACATCCTCGTTTATTATTATCTTTCACCATGCTTGAATCAATGAAACAAAAGTCCAAACAATAGGTAACGGCTTTTATCTAATCACTTTCTCCTCTCTTGCGAACTACAATAACGTAACAAAAAATGGCCCATGGATGGTTAATGTGAAATATCTGGTAACTATCCCTTGGAAACCTGGCTATAACACCCCCTGAAATCCAAGCTTGAAATGGCTGGTCTGTGGATTAGATTACCGGGATTGCCACCAGAGTTCTGGTCCAGTGATGATCTTAAAGTCCTTTTGTCCTTGAAATATCTCTCCTGTAATCCAATCAAGATGAGGGGTGGATCAGGGTCAGTAGACGTAAATACCAAAAGCATTCAAGAAATTCTTCTCTAAACAAAAAAAAAAAACTAGCAGGAACCTCAGGATCTCAGACATGATTGATTTTGAGAGAGAGTGTGTTGGAATGAGGTTAAAATTCAAGCTAAGGTCCCCGACCATTTGTGGTAGGAAATTAGGCCAATCCTTATTTCACCTAACTATATGAAGAACAAAGCTATCTAGGAGTGTAATCCTACCTAACCCTTTACCATTAAATCAGATTATCTGCTGAAAATGCTCTTCTATTCTGGGGCCTAATAATTATACGAATTGGTTAACAAATATTTGGAACATCAAATGCCCTCCAAAAATCAAAACTTTCTTCTATTTGCTTCTTAAAAATAAGCTCTATACAAAAATCCAGTTAAGGAAAAGAGGATTAGACATTGATGTCTCTTGCAATTTCTGTGGAGATGAGGTAGATACTGTACACGATTTTAAGAACTCACACATGAAACAACTATGGATCACTATTAGGGTCCAAATGAAAATGATCACACCTTACTTGAGTAGTGGATTACGATAGGAAATATTAGAGAAGCAAAATTTTGGAAACTAATCTGGGCAATATAAAAATAAATCTTAATGCCTTACGCTTCAATGACGGGATGTGTATTGTTGTTAGCATTGCTGTCGTGTATTGGATGTTAAAGCATATAAACTTGGAATTTACACTATAAACCAAGTAAAATGAGAAGCCCATAATTTAGCTCTGAATTTCAGGGAATACCCACCCAATCACCATCGAGGGCGATTCAAAGTTGACCGTCTCTTGTCTCAACCAGAAGGTAGAGCCTCCATGGAAGCTGAGAAGCATTATTAATAGAGGTCTATTGTACCAGTATATTTTCCAAGTAGCTAACCAAGTGGTAGATTGGCTAATGAGGCACAAATTTCTTTGTCGGACTCCTTAGTTTTTAGCTTAGCTTCCCTTCCTCTCTTCTTATTTGTTTTGATGATATTTGGGGGCGCACTACCCCCGTTGTGTGTAGTGCAATCCTGTTTTATTAAAAAACAAAAAAAGAAATAATCAATGAAACAATATTATTCAATAAACACTTCATTTCACCATCAATAACATACCACTTGTAATGGTAGGGCTGTTCACGGGTCAGGTTGGGTCAGTTTAATATATTTTTTTCAACCAACCTGACCTAGTTGGTTTACTTAAAGAGCAAACCGAAACCAACCTGCCATTAAGCAAAACCAACCCAAACATGAAGGGTCAATTTGGTCGGTTTGGCATTGTTTGTGAACAGCCTTATATTTGGTGAAAAATTCCCTACTCAAAAAAGAAAAACAATCCTAAAGATAAATAATTCTCATTTAACTAGTATTTTATTGCTATTTAATGTTAAAAATAAGTAACTAACTAGAAAGAATAGACTAGGATAAAGATTACCTAGTTAGGGAAAGACTATGAAATCAGAAACTAACTTACACGGTTCGATTCAATTCAACTTCGGTTTTTACACATAAAAACCAAAACCAAACTGAATTATCGATTTAGCCCTCCTTACAACCCAAAACCGACCAATGGTGAAAAAAACCGACCAAATCAAGTCGGGTCGGGCCAGTAATCAAGCTACCCGACTAATTAATTTGCACATAAAATGAATTGGTCTGTCAACTTATTCTCCCACCTCCCTTTGCTTCCCAACTCCTAAAAATTTTGTAATTTTACTACTTTTCAAAATGTTTAAAAAAATAAAACATTAATCATGGGACTATTTAACTCACCCACAATTAATCCAGCTTCCTTTTCGTTAAGAATCTCTATCTAATCACTCCCTCAAAAAATTGTCATTATTTTGAATTTTTGAAAAAAAAAATCGATCATTTATACTCACCCATAACTAATTCAGTTTCCTGTTTGCCCGCAAAAGAACAAAAAACCTAATTTAGTTTCCATCCATTAGGAAACTCAAATCTTATCAGTCCCTCACAAAAAACATGGGCATCTTTTAATTCCAGTCCATGCATAGGCCTCTCCTAAAACATGTATAAAACGGAGTCTTGATCCGCAGCTTATTCCCATTCTTCCTCCGTTTGCTTCCCAATCCTCAATTTTTTTTGTTGTTCTTTTAATTTTTAAAATTAAAAAACATAAAACATAAAATTTCCTTTTTATTACAAAACTGAGTCTAAATCACTCCATTACACAGGCATTCGCAATAACAACATACTTATAGGGGTAACCATTTTGGAGCAAAACAAATATATTTTTTGCAAAAATCCATCTTGCAAAAAAGAATCTTGTTTGATTCAAGAATCTTCCATCTCCCACTCTAACAGGAACCTAGGATTGATGTACACATTTCATACATGATAAGCACCAGCAAAAATCTGCTTATCTTTTAATATTGGAGTCAAGACCATAGAAATGAAAGATGACCCCAATGCCCCTAGAACTGATTCAGGCCATTAATTATCAATTTTAGTAGGGAAGTCCACGAGTTTACCTATCAAACTAACTAGACTAGTTAGTAAAACCCCAAGTCCCCACGAAGGAAACTAGGTTATTCTCAAGCAGCAGGAACCATCATCTTGGCATGTCCCCAAGTGCCTGAACCCTGATTTATTCAAAAATAAATAAATTAAGGGGCCTCTGGAACTAATCATTATCCATCTGTCACTTTTGTAAAGCTTTTTTGTGAGGGAATTGCTCCAAAATTCTGCTCCTTCCAAACATGTTGTTTCTGAGCACCCTCACTGGCAGAGTTCCAAAGACCCTGGCTTGCTATTGCAGAAAGGTTAGTTATGGCCAATTTAAGCTCTCCAGTGGCAAACCTCTCTGCAAGAAGAGAATAGAAAGCCAAAAACTGCAGAGCCAAACAAACAGCCCAACTATCGCCAATCCCGACAGTAACCACACCTCCATCTGTCTGCCCCAGAAGAACTCTCATCCCATGGTGAACAATGGCAGTGTATCCAGATCCCACAAATCTCACAGGAAAGGTCGGGAGCTGGTTCTGTGCTTGAACATATCTTACAAAGCATTCTGCTAACAATGGGTTCTGAAGATTTAGTAAAATCTTGATTACCTTCTGCAGTATCAATTCCATACTGTTCAGGTGGATTGTAGGATGCAATTGCACCACTAAAAGAGGAATTGCCCCAATTCCCTGAAATGCCCATGGATGCATCAAATGGATCCAATCCGTTATCTTCTGATGCCAAAGTGAAGTATGTTGATTCAAACTCCATGTCCTCATAGTTCAAGCTTTCATAGTCAATCATGTCAATGATCTCATCTTTAACACCATCAGTGGGAAACTTCCATCCCACTTGAGGAGATGATGCTCTCTCTGTAGCACTCAAAAGATTGTTAGTTTCAAGTGTGGATACCACTTGTGATGGAACTGAATTTAGGTCAGAAACATCTGAATTTATTTCATTTTTTATGTGCCTTCTGACTGGGAGTTTCTGTGACCCAGTAGTATATGATTCATCTCCAATTTCTGATGCAGGTTCAGTGATTGGTACAACCCTTTCGAGAGAGAAAACAAGGGAATCATCATCTTCTATGACGGCATCTTCCATCTTTGTGTCTGGTGTACTAATTTCCTGTCCTTCAAGTTGTGTGCAGATGGTTCTGGAGATGGAGTCTGTCCCTGTACTAGATCGCTTTGAAGCCCTCACACATCGTTTCCTCCTACACTCTGGATCCATATAGGGGCATATCGGCAAGCGGTTTCTACGGCACCTGCAGCAACGAAATCCCACTACCTCCAAAATTTTGGATTCCTCCAGCTGAAGAGCATCAGCATGATACCACCCTGCAAAAAGAAACAAATCCAATATGTGAACACAAGTACAAAGACAAATTCAAAAAATGTAAAATCTTATGTAGGCTTACTTCTGCAAGTTTCACAGCAGATATACATTAGATCATGATCATATGGTTTGCGGCAGAGATGACAAATGGGTCTTATTGATAAGTCTGTATCTGCATTCCCTTTAAAAAGAATGTTGCGGAGCCTGAAATCTTCGCCAGTCTCCTCATTGTTTTTCCTCCATATAAGACCATAGGAAGGACCTGTCACACGCCGACCTCTGGTTTCCAAATTAGACTTGAGTGTAGGTGGCTTCGTTTCTTGAGGGATCCCCATATTTCCAGAGAATAGTGATTGAAGATGCCCATTTTGAAACGAACCTTTACCAACCACTGCTTCTACATTCTGCTTTTTTTGCTCTTGAAATGACACTTGACTGATTGGGGACTTTTTACTTATCTCATTTACCGTGACAATTTTGGCACAGTAACACTGGTTGCAAGTGATCAAAAACTCCAGAGTATCATTCATATGAACTTTTGAAGTTATGGTACATTCCTTGTGACAAAACCCTGGCCAGAATACAGCAGCAAGTGAACTCACCAAGGCAGGACATTTAAAACATATGATGGAGTGAACATCCAAAGACTACTAAGAAAAAAGGGATTTTGCACAGCTTGCTCATGGTGCAAGTACTTGTGTATCTTTTCTGGCTAAAGAAACATGAAACATATTGGAGTTCCAACATGGACAAGGATTTGCTCTCCTTACATAGGCATTGTCAATCTATTAAATTGACTTTCTCTGCTTGAATGTGAGAAACAAGCAACTAAAAACCCTGCTGTGCTCAGGCCCAAGGTTCAAAGTATCGATACGCCCCTGTGTATCAGCAGGGGCATATCGGTACTAAAAACTCACCACTTAATTATTATTTTTTTTGTTTTTTTTTCAAAATTTGATTTTTGGAGATATTTTTTAAGTGGTTTTTTATTGAAATAAATGGGGTCCCGAAACACCTGTAAATAGGTGTATCAAGATCAAAAGTTACGATACGATACTCCCGATATTTGGACCTTGCTCAGGCCATTGCTAATGCAGTAATGCTCAACCTATGAATATTACATGTCAATGAATGCAAACATGCAATCAGATTTCAGATGGCAGATCATGTTGGTTAAATTGTAAAAACACATTTCATGACATTCAGTTGGAAGATGATCACCATGTAGAGCATACAGAGTGTAGGTTTATCATAACATTTTGTATGGAAGGAGTGAGGGGTCTAACTGAGAGATTTTTATACCTTGACATGAACTGCACTTCACTGCATTCCTGTAAACCATATAGAAAACCCAGTTATACAAACTGACAGAAAATTTATAGTAATTTAAATGAAGGCAGTTTGTGACAAAAGTGAAAATTTTGGGAAATCAGCAATAAGTTAAAAACAATAAATAATAGATACCCGAGTAAGACATCTTGTTGGCATGAGGCACAAGCACATTTGTCTAGCTTCTCTGACTTGCACAAAAGATATGAGAATATATCCTTTCGAGAAGCTTTTAACTGTTTTCTTTGTAAGTTGGATAATAAATACGAGCCCTTAGCTGATGGCACAGACACCTTCTCAGCTGTCCCTTCATATTCTTTAATTAGATATAAAGGGATGTAAGTTTCACAAAACCAAAACTTGTCCTCTCCATCTTGGATCTGCTCTAATTCTAGAATGTTCTTCAAAACACGAGATGGGAGATGCTTCTGGTTAGCAAAAACTACTCCATATCTGATCTTAGTATGCTGAATTTTCTTATCACAAATGACTGCATTTCTGAAAGCAGAAATTTCAGTCTCTGGCCCTTTTCCATCTTGAAGCTTCTGCTCAGGACGAAGTAGATCAGTCCACCGTATATGTAGGTCAAGGTATCTGACCTGATGCACATAACAAGTTTTAACATGCATTAAAATTAAAATACATGAGCAGTATAAACATACAGGTCTGAAATGCCAGGAAGGTGGATACTATTTGAGAAAAGCCAAGCAAAGCTAGAGGCAGAATGAAGATGGAAATATATGGCCTTAGAACATAAAACTCAAATGACAACCTGAAGTGCAAGCTGTGATGCATTGTTACTCATTTCTACTGCAGCTCTCCAAGCAAAACGCCTACTTCTTTTAGGAATATCAAAACCTTCAGCATAATAAATACCAGAAATCTTCCTAGATCCACCTGAGGTTATACAAAAACAAGTGATGTCTACAAGAGAGCCAGAAGAAGCATTGTCATATACATTCTAAAATAATCCTTTACCTTGCCTAGCTGCTTTTTTAACTACCGAACATGGTAAAATCCCTTTCTGAAATATGAACTTTGAGAGCTTCCCTCCTCGCCACCAGTTGACATCCCTCAGATTGTCTTGGCAGGTATAACTTGTTATCTCGGATGTCATGGATTGTTTCCTGCTCCGCCTCCCACCTGGTCCACGCTTCTGAGTTGGTCCAACATGGTGACTTGCACTTTGAGACACAGAAAACTCAACTGACCAATCATCAACCAGCTTAACCCAGCCCCCAGTAAAAGCAAGTGGGCGGATATTCTCCTCAAGCTGTAAGAAGGAAAAGAAAGTAAGTTTGTTGTTAAGTATACCTTAATGCCATGAGACACAGTATGCATGTGAAATACCAATGACACAGATACAAATCCAAAAACTACCAAAGGAGACAGATACCTGCATCTTATCCTCTTTCACAGTTCAAAAGACATTCTTTTCAGTAACACAAAACATTTGTTGAAAGAGACATCAAAGTGAAAGTACAAATCAAGTATTCCAAGACAGGAAACAAACAGAGAAAACCTTGCAATGAAACAGGCTGATACATCCAATATGACATACAGAAAAGCAGCAACCAATCATGTAAGCCCATCAACTAAAGAAATTCTTCACTACCCAATAAAAATAAAACAGATCCCTTTCTCCTTTATTTTTTCTTATCCTTTGGTTCTATTCATGTTACCCATATTCGTAATTGTATAATATAAATGATCTAACATTAAAGTATCACTGTGCTATGAAAAGTTAATAGCAAGTAACAGGTGTTTCTGATACATTCAACTAATCCAGACCCATGTCTCAATTCAACCCTAATAAACTCAAATCTCACAAACATAGGGAAGAAACCATTTTGGTCAGGTTTGGTATATGCAGGAAAGGTTAACAAGGGCAGTATGGGCTGTTAGCAGTTGTGTGGTTATGCAAGGTAAGCCTGTGGTAGTTTCCTCTTTGAGAACACAGCTGAAGTTAGAAATGATCAATGCAAACTCTACAAATCAGAAAGAGGATAAGATTGCCAATGTAGTAGGACGGTTCAAAAGTCAAAGAAACCACCAAACTATTCAGGTGCCGAAAGTTTTTGCCAGATTGAAAGTGGGACTATTTGGGGTTGGGCCTGGTAAGAAGGTGAAGAAAATAAAGAAAGTCTTTAGTAGAAGCAAAGATTACAAAAAGCTGAATAAGCAGGTTTGAGTTTTAAGTTTGCCATGTTCATAGGGTTCTTGATGCTTTGATTGAGATAGTTTTTTTTTCTTTTTGGGGTTTGGAAAGTTTGTTTAGAGGAGGGAAGCTGGTTCTAGGATTTTCTTTTTGTTTCCGGGTGATATCTTATCACCTCTCTTATACTCTCTTGCTTGTTTTCAATCAGCCAAGTTGGATAATAAGGATGTACATGCCAAAACAATAAGAAAAGAAACCTTCCAAACAATGCAGCCAAACATTCCCCAAGTCAAGATGGTATCTATGGTGTGTTTATTGTGCTTCTCACCAGAGCCAGAATGGCCAAGCACCATGTTTTCTTTGTCTTCCATTGCTCAACTAAGGTATTATGTTGAAACCAAATTGCCAGTGGCAAGCCTTTGGGACTGATTCACTTTCTCAAAAAGACTAGGGAACAGACCACACCTTAATGCAGATGACATAGATGACTTTGCAGAAGAAGGGATTCAAATAATGTTTTTGTATAGCATTAACTCTTGTACATAATTTAAAGGCCAGAGTAGATCATCACACCTTTTATTCAGATCTAATATAACATATGCAATTACCCTTAAGAAAGAAAGAAAAGGAACAGCTGAATCTATATAACACACAACAAATAACTACCCGTTTCAGTAACAACTAGGAAATGAAGACAAGAACAACCAATGCTCTAAATACCAACTAACAGTAAACCCCATAACCTCAAAACAACACTACCTGAACCTGCAAAAAATTTTCCTGCTATCTCCAAAAGAAATGCATAGGCAAACCTCTCACAATCCAAGGATGTTTTAGTCTTTCCCTCTACCTTCTACATGAATAGTATCCATCCTGATTTCAGGAACCATTTGTCATGCATAACTACATAACAGACAAACTATCCACAATCCAAGGATGTAAAAGTCTTGACTTTTAGATCTCCCATCTTCTCCTTTTCCTTCACCACCTCTCACAATCCAAGGATGTTTTAGTCTTTCCCTCTACCTTCTACATGAATAGTATCCATCCTGACTTCAGGAACCATTTGTCATGCATAACAACATAACAGACAAACTATCCACAATCCAAGGATGTAAAAGTCCTGACTTTTAGATCTCCCATCTTCTCCTTTTCCTTCACCACCTCTAGATGAATAACATCTGCTACATGGTTCGAAGTATCAACATGTGGGATATGCAATTTTTGCATATCGTGTGATTCAAAAAGCTGATAGTATTTTGTTTTAGTTTTCAGCCTTAGCTTTTTAAAATAAACATGTGAGAAGGTGTTATAATGCTTTTTTAATAAGCATGGGGTTCAAAAGTTTAAACATAAATCTATTCAGTGTTGCAGTGGGTTCAAAAACCAATGCATATCATATGATGCATACCAATACATTGTGCTATTTTGAACCTTGATCTCCTCTGACCTGAACTGCCCTTTCTCTTCAGTAGTTCAGTACATACTTTTTAAACAGCATCTCGTTCTTATATGAAGCAATTGCATACTAATTATATCAACTACCTCCCCCTCACTTCTTTCTAATTCATTCAACCCACCTTCTCTGGTTCATTTGTCAAGTGTTGTGGACATATTAGTAAACTTGATCTGCCCTTTCTTTTGAACAGAAATATTAAAAGAGGTTTCATTAGCAAAAGAGAAAATTACAAGTTGGGTTGGGCTCAGATAGTCACAAGAAAGGCACTGGGCCGGACTAGAGAAGTTGGATTGGTGCAGTCAATGGACAAGGAGGGAAGATTCAAAGGGATAATGGAGCACAAGTTTTAAGGGTGATTAACCGGGGTGGAGCAGAGAAAATATATGTGCATTCCGTAACACATGATTGTCAACAGAGTTAAGATGCCAAAGGTAGAGAAGAACTCTTAACAAGTTATGTAGACCAAATTACACTTTTAATTCTATAAGAAAGTATACTTATATTTGCATTTATAAAAAGAAAAAAAAAAAGAAAAGTAGTTATAAATAATGCTTATCAAACTGGAACAAAATTTTAACTAGAAAAAAAAAAGGAAAGAGAAAAGTGCTTACTTCAAGCAAAAGAGACTTTAATGCAGTGCAAGTTGATGCTTGTTCAACTTGTTTACGCCATTGCTTTCTATAACTTGAGGTTAGAAAAGGACCAATTGTAAGGCCACGCAAGCTCTGTTCCATGCATAAAATATATGTTGCAATACAATGGATATTTCCCTCTACACTCTTTAGGGAACGAAGACCACCAAGAATCTTCATAGGTCCTTTTATAGCATTTGAGGCAGTTAAATTTAATAAACATCCTTTCTTGCTTGTAATGGGAGCCTTGCATGAAAGACACCAACCACATCTTTCCCTTGGGATCTCCATAAGTTTCTTTTCAGAATTTGGCCAGAAAAAATGAAAGACTGCTGAAGAAAATGCTTTTATCTGCAATGATACATTTGCAGACACAAGTTTTCTGGGATTAATTGAAGATTGTGAACCAGAAATATGATTTTCATCAGATGAAAGAACAGCCAGATTTGCAGCTGCAGATGCTGCAACATCACCAAGGATATACAGATTGACATAAGCCTGAGGTTTAAAAGTGTACCCCATATAAGAGCAGCCATCAACCACTACTGCTTTATTTCTCCCATTGCCACTATGTTTAACTTCTTTGCTTTCATAAGACATGCTAAAAGGACTATTTATTGCTGGAAGACTTATACCATCTGCATCTTCCTTTTTAGAACCCTGCATGTTTTCTGAGGTACATGTAGGAAACTTTAACATAATTGACTTATCAGCTGAGATTTGATGTGGCAAGTCAGAAGGGTTGGCCTGCAGGCAGATTGACCCAGCAGACATCAGAGAATCAGCCCCAAACTGATCATGGAGTTTTGTGTTTATGACTTCAGAAACCTGTTCAGTTGTAGCACCGTTACCTTTGCTGAGACTAGGAAGTTCTACATGGCTAATTTTATCCAAAGAGACATAGCAAAGTTCTTGGCAATCATTCTCCCGACCCAATAGTGTTTTGTCCTCCATGTTGCTTTCAGTTACACCACTTGCATTGTCCTTTCCAGAAAGATTATAAAACAGAGCAGAAACCATTGCATCTTCCCTTTCATCTATGGTATTTTCCCTTCTTTCAGGAAAAGAAAATTTAGTGTCTTCTGGGAATCCCCAATATTTTAAAATGCCCTTACATATGGCTGAGTACATCACAGTATGCTCAACAGATGAACAAAGTACCTGCAAGACCTTTGGAACATCATTCTGGTTGTAGTATCTGCAAGATGGTCCTTCGTGGATTGAGACCTTGAGCCTGAAAATATTCATTTAATAGTTCATAAACAAGAAAGCATAAACCTTGTAGAGAAGTTTAAAATATGTAAGTGTTAGCACTGGATTAGTGTCCGACAGCCAGATATCACACTGTCAACAGGAAAGAAGCAATCTTGGGGGAAAAAAGAACGTGAGGGCTACGTTGCATTTCAAATATATGTTAACTAGAAAAAGGATTATTTTAAAGGAATAAATGAGTCAGAGGACTTACACAAGTAAGTGATTGCAAGTACCCAAAAAAACCTGCTCATATGGATCAATACCAAAAAATTCCGCTTGCTTTAACCCTGTTCCTATTCTGAAATTTGGTCCTATTTTATTAATTGCACATTCTGGACAAAACCATGACCCTTCGGGTAAATGTATTTTGCTCAGACCAATGCATCTTGAATGGTAAGCTGAAGGGCAACCATCACAGCAAATCAAGGTCCCATCCATGCCACAAAGGCGACATTCATCACTATTCTCATCTGGATCAACATCAACAACATTCATATCCACTCCAGGAACTTTAAGTAAAGAACTTGATTGAAATGGTGACTTTGAGTCATGAGATTTGTCAGATACTATCTCCATAGCTTCTGAGTCTTTGCAAGCTGAGGTCTTAGAATATCTGGGATGAACTCTTCTTGGACAATTTTCAGCGGACATCCTTGCATTCCTGTCAGAATCTGTCCCCACTTCCACTTTTTCTCTCATATCAATTTCAGTTCTTAGTTCTGCTGATTCGATGATATCATCACACAAGATCTGCAGGATCATCAGCTTCCTAGATGCAGACAAGATGTAGTATTCCTTGTTTAAAACATCAGTACAAAACCCCTTCCAGTCCGGCCCATTTGTGTACCCCATCACCAGAAGAAACTCAACCAGGTAAACTGGCCATGTCAATGTGTCAAGCAAGCTCCAATCAAGACGTCTGCCGACAATAAAGCTATATTATTTCTAAGTTTTAGCCCATGAAAAAGGGAAAAAAACCATGAAATCCAAGGTACCATGTGGACAAACCAAAAATAATGATCCATCGACAACAAGACAATTCTTAAAACATACAATTAGAGAGAGAGAGAGAGAGAGACCTCAGGCATTTTGATGCAAGTTCTGCGCCATCAGAGGAAAGCATCTGAAGATGCCGTTTCAGTGCACGCATGAGGGCAACATGAATGGCATCCAACAAAGTGTTGGGGGCAGCACAATTAAGAGAACCCACAAAATCGTCCAGTCCAAATGGGCTTAAAAATAGTTGTATACTAAACGAACGCAGGAAATTGTACACAGAAAACAGTTGAGAAACAAATTCCTGCGGCACACCTATATTGCCCGAGGAAGGAGGCAATGGTGGTGGTGGCGGAAGAAGAGGACTCTCAGCCTCTAACAAGGATTCTTGTATTCGAATGTATTCACAGGAATCAGTAGAAGAGTCGGCATCACCATCAACTTGAACCCCACCTGATTCGGGACCCTTCTGGAAACAAGATTCAAGTTCAGTACTCAACCTGCTGACACAAGGTGCTTCAGACCTCTCAAAGCTATTTGCAGATACTACTGTCTGGTGCTGTATTTTCTCGTGTGGTGTCTTTGAATCGCATGTAGAGATCAACTTGTCTAACTTCACCTTCCTGGCAATAAGCTCCTCATCGAAATCACCCTCCGCAAGAAGAAAGTCGCGTAGTTCCGTACACTCCATGTCCTCAAAATCTCCATTTTCATAATCAACTCTGTACAATCCACTACCACAAGAAACAAGCTTCCCCAGGAAAACCCCATTCCCTGCAAACTCCTTCATCACATATCTTCCCACCAAAGCCTTCGCCGTCGCCTCAACCCTCCCTCTACTATCTAACCCCTCGGTTCTATCAACACCCTCATCTCCAATCCCCATCTTTATCCTCTTCCTCACACGATCCTCTGATACTACTTCCTCACTCTCCATCATCAACCACGCAAAAGCCCTAAACAGAAACCCCTTCCTTGCAATAATCAGTGTTCCAGACAACTCTCCATCCCGATCAATCCTCTTTGCATCCCGCCTTCCTCCCAATCAATACAAACAAAACCCTAGAACGATTCCCTTAAAGACCCAGGCTTTCCTCAGATCCTCCAGAGCAAAATCACAACCGGTCCCCTGCCAATAACAATCAAATCAAATACCATTCAGTGGCCCCAAAAGGAAAGAAAAACTGCTAATCTATTGCCGTTTTTTTAGCACGAAACATAAATCCGTCATTGATAAACATGAAGTACCTAAATAGAAGTTTCATCGAGTGTTCTTACAATCTTAGGATTAAAAAATCGCCATTGAAAACATCCTTACTCCTTACTATTTCTCAGATACAGAGAAATAGAAAGAATGTAAAAGGCAGAGAGAGAGATTAAGAGAAAATCGGAATGACGAGTTTTGGGGAGAGGGAAGGAGTTCGTGCTGTTGATGCCCTAATTCTAGTTGGAGAGAGGCCAACGGCCTCCCACTCTCCCTCCCATCGAGTGAACCTTTACCGCCAATTGTAACTAACGTGGCTCGTACGAATCGGAACCCACTTCCCCCATTTATGAGCTCCAATCGTTCGAGTTCACTCGCTTGACTCGTTCAGTCGACCTCGAAAGCCAAAAGATGCAGTGCTTTCTTCGGAGCTGAAAACGAACTAATTGCTTATTATACGTAAATACTCGATACATGAAGGGTAAAATTGTTCAATAAACACTGCATCAATAAGGAAACAGATTTACGGAGATTCAGGTTGACCGTGTTTTGATGAGTCAAATCGGCGACTGGTATATCCGGTCTATGACACGTCGGTTTCCTATTTGGCAGGTTGGGTCAAGTGGCGGGAAGGCTTCTCATCCTTGTCATCTTATGTCTTTCACCGCCAATATTTTAAATTTCAAAACGTAACAGAAAAGAAATTTATTTCATACGTAACGGTCACCTTAAGTAAACCGGGTCCAGTTATTAACTTATTATGTCTTAGGCCTAGAAGCCTAGCACAGTCATGTATGCTTCGGAAATAAATCAGGCCCAATACCCAATGTTGTAAGACTTGAACCGGACTGGCTTTAAAAACAAAGCCTTGAACAGGAATGCTTCAATGGACCCGGTTTTGCCGATTAATCGGGCTGTTAATCCGTTCAGCCCATTAAAAACCCGTCAAACCGTCATTTAATCAGAACCCAAAAAGACCACTGGTTCCCATCTTTTTTTACGGTCCAATCTTCGATCTAGGTCGAGTCTTACAACATTGGTTAGACTGATTTGAATTTTTCTTTTTTTCTTTTTTCTATTTTTGGGTTTGACTAGGATGATAATGATACACAAAAAAATGGGGTACTTTGATTGGTTAAAGCTCTTCGTGTAAGAAAGTGGTAAACAATTCAACCAATCAGGGAGGTCAATTCAGCCTATTTTACTAAATACAAATGTTAAATATTTCATCACAATAACAAAAATAATGCGTAATTAAGGAGTGAATATTTTAGAAACCAATAAATCATTCTTGAATAAGAATAAGCATGAGCATAATAAATGAATATTTTAAAAATAAATCCAGCTAAACATATTAAAAATGGAAATAGACCTATGATTTAAATGACAAAAGGGTAAATATGAAAATTAACAAGATAATTATAAAAAAATACTTCCCATATATTTTAAATGTGTGAAAAGAACATTCTAAAATTAGAGGGAAAAGCACAACTATTGCTCTATCACATTTCCCCTCTCTCCCTCATTCATATCAGTTTTCTCCCATCTTCCTATGTAATTGCCCACCATTTTTACCTCTTAAGCGCTGCTGAACGAACTACAGTGTATGTATAGGCAGCCCCTCCGGGGGTTTGGCCACTAAATCTTTCTCCCTTTTCTACTTTCTACTTAAAACCAATCCCTTAGATTTTTTAGGTTCAGACCATCTTTACGATGCTCACCTTACACTTCCAATACCTTGCATTTTCATTATCATAAATTTCCCCTTTTTCTAATTACCATTACATGTATGTTTGCGGTTCAATTATAAAAAAACTTGTAATCAATCAACCGGTATCATAAAAGTGGTAACCAATAAGATGGGGTGTTTGATTGGCCAAAGCCCTTTTGGTATCATGTCTTTCCCGCAGTGTAGATTTTTTATGTATATTTATCATATTGTTATCAAAATAACATATTTGAATTATTATTGAATTTCAATTATAAAAAATAATACACAAAAAAAACCCAATAAAAGTATAATGGCTCAAATCACTGTGAATTATAAACCAACTTTAGTGTTATGACTAAATTTTTGAATAGTGGCCAAACAAAGCCTTCAAACGAGTATAATAAAAATTACTCGGCAGACCCACTTATCAATCAATAGAACTAACAATTGAGTGAGCAAAAAAGAGCACAAATAGAAAATGTAATGAGAATATGAGATCCATTAGAACCTCCAATTTTGACTCCTCTTGTCTTTGTTTTCCTACTAGGGCCATCAATTTAAGAGAATTGTTCCTCCCATAAGAAAGCACTTCCCTATAGACCATCTCAAATCGGCCATGTTAAGTGGTAATCTTCCCCCAAATTGCTTGAAATTGAAAAGTCGAAGTCTTCTTCATGCGCATTAAACGCATGTAATTTCAAAGTCCGATAAACCCTGTTTGGCGTATCAGACTGTATCGATACTTTAAACCTTGTTATAACTTTTAACAATTTTGTCAAATGTCAAATCTGCCTGTTAATTTTTAAAATAAATGTAGCTTTTAAATTAGGGAGGATGACTGTTCAGCACACCCTAAGAATTCCTAGCCCTATAGCAGTTGGGGTATGTGCCTATTTGGAATTGATGACAATACATGGACAAGTATTAGTGTTTTAGGGCGAGGGTGTTTATCATTTTGAATTATGTAGGATTGCATTGGAATTCAGAATTTCTAGTGTAGTGTAGTGTACTTTTCCGTTTAAATTATTAATGTATTACTCAATGAAAGCATCTCTCATTTCATGGTAGTTGTTTATAAGTGTTAAAGCCATATACTGTTTCTAGTAAGAGAGATTGTGTGTGTGTGTATGCATTGTTTATTTGCTTGTTAAATAAGGGATTGGTTGTGATCTATTGCAATTTGAGCGTCTTTTAGCATTGATGTTATTGCTCTAGAAAACATCATCACATCAGTGACACGTTAGAAAAAAAAACAGTGCTTTAGGAAACGCCTATTTGTTTGGAACCGTTTTTCTATAAAAAACGGTATTCCAAGCCATGCCTTAGAAACCGGGAAGGCATGACTTAGAGCAACATCGAATTTGGCATTTCCTGGAGCTGCAGCTCATTGCTGTCAACTGGGACATGAAGTAGTAGTGACAAGGACATGACGTGGCATTAGATAATAGGTATTAGTGCTGAAAATGTTTCTTAGAGCATTGGTACCAAAGTAAAAACGTTGTTGTTACTCCAAGAAGCGTCCTACCTGGCAGCAACATTTCCAAACAAAAAAAGAAAAATCATTTTCTTGAAAAATGGTGCTTCCAACCCACATATCAGTAACGATTAGGTGTTGTATCTGCAACATCGATGTAGATACTGAATGGATTAAAAGGGTTAGGGGCCTTTGGGCTAGACTAAAAGGGTTATGGATGTAAGTAGCGAAAAATGATTAAATGATCATAATTTAACAATAAATGTGGCATAAAAGAGAATATAATGGTGAAACGGCTTGGATGATGATGATGATGTTAAATAAGGGTTGTGCTCCAAAATGAATGGTTTTTTCTTTTTGGGATTTGGGGGCCCGAAACCAAATAAAAAACCATCTGGTTTGGTAGCAAACTGGTTCATAAACAAAAACGTAGAAAATATGTTATTAGTTGTATGTGTTTTGTGTTTCAAAACTAAAGCATGGAAAAAAAAAAAAAAAACTATTCTTGTTTCATAAATAATAGGATAAAATACAAAAAACTCCCCTAAAGTTTATGACAATCATAAAAATCTCCCCTACAGTTTCAATTTAACAAAAAACTCCCTTGAATTTTTAAAGAATTTGACAAAAACCTCTCTTCCGTCACTAGCCCAGACAGAAAACGTTAAACCGATGTATCAATTTTCTTCAAATACCCATATTACCCTTTTGTTTTCTTGTTTGGCCTTGCTGGCAATAGCTCTGATGCTTCACTCGAGGAGATGGATTCATCACAATGAACCCATGATTTACAGGTTAAGCTTCAATTAATAGATATGGATATTCAAATGCCGAAGACAGACCGACGGAGATGGAGGATGAGCACAAATCAGAGGAAGTGTGACTGTTGACTTCATCTTTGCCTCGGACATCAAGACCGTAAGAGTCGACATGAAAGAGAAGCTTGGATTTGGAATCGTAGACCGATAAGTCGTCGGCGAAGAAAATAGATGTTTTGATCATCGTAAGTTGGGTTTCCTCTTGGTAGCAAAATCTCTCTTGAGCCAGAATTCCTCTTCTCATGTTCATTAACAACTACAATCACTCAATCACATGTTTCATTCAAATCTCTTATACCCACGAATAATTAACTCAATCTTCTACCGTGGAAGAATAAGAAGTCGAGAAGAAAAGATTAAAAAGCTGATGACTACAACTTATGTAGGAATCATCACTTGTGGCCTTATATTAATACTTGATGTCCACGCGACACTCCTAGCTCTTTGACAAACCTCTCTGCCTCTGTCTCTCTCCCCCTCCTACGTTTCAGCTCAAATATCCAAGGCTACTTTACATTTCGTCTGGAATAGATGGAATTGTCCATCAAATCGGGACTGATTTTCTCATGCAATTTGATTCGTTACACATGTGGTATATGATCCATTACTTGCTTGCTGCTTCGTTTAAAACAAACACCCACATTCATTATCTGGATGGTAGAAAAAAAAAAAAGTTCATAAAGCTAGAGAAAAAGCTCATCAAGTTCATAAATTCATCATCACATTGATCGGGATAATCAATTGTCTATGATAAACCAAGTGGAAAAGTGCAAATTCCTTGTTTTCTATTTGCCACTATTAAAGGTAGAAGTGGAATCCCGAGTTTAATTTAATGGAAATTCAAAAGGGTGAAAAATAGAGGTATCAATGGATTTGAAATACTTGCTACGAATGAGGGATGAAATCGATAAAAAATCCACCTTTTTGAGTTTTGAATAGAATATAAATATTTGTGGATGGGTTTTTGTTTTCAACTTTTCATTTGGGCAGCTTGATCCAAAATTACAGTTCATATTGTTTACTCTCTACATGGGAATCTAGTTGAGATTCCTTCTATAGCGGAACACACCACCATCCCTTTGCCTTTTTCGTCTGAATGTGAAAACCACAATATAGCAACAATTACCAACCAACAATGTGACAACTGGAGTAATCTATGTTCTTTGTGAGGGAAAAACTTGAACTCAACTAACTGGTATGCAATAAAGGGCCCATGAATCCCAACCACCCCACCCATTCTCACAAATCGGAGGAAAGCCAGGTTTGGGAGCTGCCAAAGCGGATTCGTGAAACCATTTGAATCACAGGTGGCAGGATTGAGGCGTTTACAGGGAGATCTTTTTTGTGGATTTCGTATACGGGTATTTCAATAATAATATATGTACATTAATTTATAAAAGGGTAAAATAGGTATTTAAAAGAAATTAATACATCGGTTTAATGTTTTTTGTCTGGGTCAATGACGAAAGGGAGGTGTTTGCCAAATTCTTTAAAAGTTCAAGAGAAGTTTTTGTTAAAGTAAAACTATAGGAAAAGTTTTTATAATTGTCAGAAATTTTAGGGGAAATTTTTATATTTTACCCTAAATAATATGATATCTGTACCCAAAATTTGATTTGTTTTAAAAGCCATTATTTTAATGGCTTTAGAAACACGAATGGTTCTTTCAAAAAACAAAAGCAACTTATTTTTTATTCTCAGAACGGAAACACAATTCATGATTGTGCACCCACCCCCCACCCCCCTATGGAAATTTAACAAGGGAAAGCAAAAAATTCATGTTATGGGATCCTCAACAAGGCTTTCACATGTGAACATTCATCTTTCAATATAGATTGTTAGATATAAACATTTGTATTTGTTATTGATGATACAATCGAATTCGGATATATGAATGGTATTTTGTACCGAATTGAATTCGGACCCATATTGTTTTTCAACCTTTTAGATATGGTATGGAAAGAATTTTGACCAATCAAAATTCACCTATGAATTTTGATAAATAACACTTGATTCGGCATCAAGCTTATGATTCCAATTGATTGGTTGGATGTTTTTTGGATATCTTATCTTTTCCATATCATAGTCGAACCCTCTTTTTAATACCATCCCATGCATTGCACGGCTCTCTTCTAGTTTATTGTAAAGCAAATCGTAGTATTTGTAGTAATGTTAAGGCAATGTTAGCACAAAGTTTGCCAGAGTTTCTGGACAAAGGCCAAACTTCAATAAACCATTCATTTCTTTTTCCAAAAGCTTCCACCCAAAACTCCAAAAATGAAAAAGTATTATCCAAAGAAGGGACTACTTCGGATCACCCGTCCTACATGGGAGATACAAAAGGGTCACTTTCAAAGAATGAACTGATAAAATAAAATTCATATAAAAAATGATAAAATAAAATAAAATAAAAGTTCATAGGTTGGAAAGCCGGAGTTCAAATCTGTACCCAACAAGGGGATGCCCCACAACGTCCCACAGCACATTCCCACCGTGTATTAGGAACATCTCCTGATGATAGTACCAGTCTTCATGATGTCATCATCGGGAGATGTTCAAATAACCAGAAAAGGAAGAGGTTTGCAAGTTAAAAGTTGAACCGGAGGTCAAATCATGATGATATAACATATATGTACATATACTATAGGACCTATAAATATTATAGATAATATATTTTACAACTTTCATAATACTTAATATGGTGGACGGATGATAAGTTCTTTAATTTTTAAAATAAATGGCATGTGTTCAAGTCTCTTCTTTGAAATATGTGTGAAATAAAATAATATATACAATAAGAAACATTAAACAACAAATACAAAAGTGGACTAGTGATAATTAAACAATACTTGAAAATAAGAAATAATGGATTCAAGTCTTATCACACATGTTTTGAAAATTCAATTTTTTTATGATTAAAGCGGTCCTACGAAATTAGGACCAATTTGCCAGTTTTCCAATTAAACCGATTGGCCAACTGGTTTTCGCTAGGTTTTTAACAATTCCAATTCTTGGGTGTGACCAAACTGGCCAAGGCCCCAAGTCACTGTTCAACCGGTCTAACCAGGACTCCAGTTCAATTTCATAAACGTTGATGTCATGTGGTTCATTTAAGGGTGATAGTGTGACAATCCAAGGGAAATGGAAAAATCGTGCAAAAATTATTGCTAATCCAAATGTTAAATTCTTTATTTGGCTATATAATATTGTTTAGTGATAAACTTAAAATAAAAAAATAAGGGTAAAATACAAAAACCTCTCCTGAAGTTTGTAATGGTCATAAAAACCTCACTTCAACTTTTACTTTATGAAAAACCTCTCCTAAACTTTTGGAAATTTCAACACAAACCTCCCTTCCGTTACTAAGCTACACAAAAAACATTTGACTGGTATATTATTTTTTTTAAATACCTATTTTACCCTTTGTATATGATTTTATATATAATTTTACTAAAACTCATCAGTAGTTAGACTGGACACAGGAACCCGTGTTGCTTTGGGTGCTCAGGCCAAGTCTTTGACCTCGACTACATGAAACTAGCAGAAACTAATGGCGGCTCTGGTGGCCGGAGAAGAAAGTGCTGGCTCTCCTAATCAAAGTTTTGGATGAAGAAACCCAATCACAGACCGGTAGTATTGGTGGATGAGTAAGATCAAAGCCTCTGTGAGGTACAACTTTTCCATCACGGGTTTGAACTCGACGGTGAAAATGAGAACCCTGTTTTAACAGTTGGTCGAGAATTTGAGATGGTCGACACATTGGAATCGTTGGGCAGCCGAAACTTCCTAATGAACATTTGGGAGGTAATTAATTGTAATCACCTAAAACACTATCATGGATGGATGATACATGTCTTTAGGTACCAGGTGTGGCTGCATTAGGCTCAAGTCTCCCAAATATCATCATCATCACCATCAGGATTTAGCCATATAGGCACGGAGGATAAATTTGCAAATTAGGAACACCACACCTGTAAAGCAAGCAAGACAGATGGTAACCAAATTTTGGGATTTCGACACTTCATCTCTTCATCCTTCTCACCTTTTGGGGTTCTTTAGACAAATCAAAGCATGCTCCCTTCATCCTCAACAATTGTCTCCAAACCTTTTAGTACCTGAAAACCTTCATTTGAACCGAAAAGATGATGATAAGTGAAGCAAAAATCAACAAGGAAGGCGAAAGCCAAGTATCTTCGTGTGGATCTATGGAAGAGGTGTAGAGAATGGTTAAGAAGAAGCCTTGACAGGCAAGAAAGAAACTGTATAACTAGAATATTTTGCATTTTATATTGTCCATTCAGGTTTCTTTTGTGGTGATCCTCTATCTGAAGAGGTCTTCTTCTATCTTCCAGAGCTTGAGAAGCAATTAGTGGTTGGGGCTTTGCGGGATTTCCATTAGAGGGTGCTGTTGTATTGCCAAGATGGTTTTCATCGTAGAGATGAATTTTTGTTGATGATAATCCAAGGAAAGGAAGAGAAGCTTTGTTACTCCAAGAAAAAAAACAACGCAAAGAAAAATTTTGAATGAGTGAAGTGTAGTGCATGATTGCTTTTGTGAATTTCTTTGAGAGCCTCAATGTCGGTAGAGAACATGATTATTGCTATGGTTTTCTTTGTTTTTGTTTCTCTGGGAAAGGATGGCATTGGAGAGAGGGAAATATTTGAATTGTTAGGTTACACCTCAATTTGAGAGGCACGGTTTTGGTGGCATTGGGTTTCTTTCATTTGGGAACCTTGACCAGGAGAGTCAACGCTTTCTTCATTGGCTAGTAGAGCCGTTGTTAGTATTTACTGGTTTCATATTGTCAGGTCAAAGACTCGACATTAAAACCCGAAGCAACACGGCTTCTTGTGCCCAGTCTAACTACTGACATAAAATTATATATAAAATCTGTTTGTCCTGTAGTTATAGTAGTTCGAACTAGGAGAAGAGTAGAGAAGAAGAAGAAGAAGAAGAAGAGAATAGTTGAACTTGATAGACTAAACCCTATCAGTCGACCCTTAATATGGATTAGCCTCTAATTAGTAGTACAAAGACTAAACTGCCCCCACTTAAGTATGGGACAAAAGTCTCTATTAAAACTGCCACATAAGCACATAATTTAGCAGAAATAAAATGACTAATCTACCCTTATTTGGCTAACTCTAACACCTCCTCTCAAGCTGGAGAATATATGTCAAATAATCCCAGCTTGTTATATATATAGTTCACTCTCCCTGAGCTTAACCCTTTTGTAAACAAATCTGTCCATTGATCACTTGAGCCCACATGTTCTGTGCTTACCTCTCTAATAAGGACCTTCTCCCTTACAAAGTGGCAATCAATCCCTATGTGATTTGTTCTCTCATGAAAAACAAGGTTAGATGAGATGTGGAGTGCAGCTTGATTGTCACAGTACAATTTCATAGGTCTATCCATGGAGAACCCGATTTCTTGTAAGAGATTCCTCAGCCATACTAATTCACATGTAGTGTGTGTCATGGCTCTGTATTCGGCTTCAGCACTGCTCATTGCCACAACCGTATGCTTCTTACTCTTCCATGTTACAAGATTTCTTCCAATAAATGTGTAGTAACCTGTAGTAGATTTTCTATCAGACACAGAGCCTGCCCAATATGCATCTATATACCCAATTACTTCAAGTCTTCCTCCTGGTTTGTACAATAACCCACGGCTTGGAGCTCCCTTCAGGTACCTTACAATTCTAAGAACTGCATCCCAGTGAGGTATTCGAGGGTTCTGCATAAATTGGCTCACCACACTAGTTGCAAAGGAGATGTCTGGTCTCGTGATAGTCAAATAGTTCAACTTCCCCACTAACCGTCTATACCTTCCAGGATCATCAAATATTTCCCTTGTATCACTGCTCAGCTTAACATTTGGCTCCATGGGAGTTTCAGCCAGTTTTACACCTAACAGTCCTGTTTCATCCAGCAAATCAAGAACATATTTTCTTTGACACAGGTTTACACCTCGTCTTGATTTAGCAACTTCTATACCCAATAAATACTTCAATGTCCCAAGGTCTTTTGTTTGAAAATAATTTTGCAAAAAGACATTTAGTTTATCAATCCCCAATTTGTCACTACCAGTTATGACAATATCATCCACATAGACTACTAATAAAATCTTTCCGGCTTCTGAATCATAGCTGAACACCGAGTGGTCAACCTGGCAATGTTTCATTCCAAAATTCTTCACCACTTCACTAAACTTCCCAAACCAAGCACGATGTGATATTTCAACCCATAAATTATCTTTTTCAGTCTGCACACCTTACGATCCTCCCCCTGAGCAACAAACCCAGGTGGTTGCTCCATATATACCTCCTCCATAAGGTCACCATGAAGGAATGAATTTTTAATGTCAAGTTGAAACAGGGGCTAATCATACATAACTGCTAGAGAAATTAAGACACAGACAAAGCCAATCTTAGCCAATGGAGAGAAGGTCTCCATATAGTCAATTCCATACAACTGTGAATAACCTTTAGCAACAAGCCTGGCCTTCAGACGCTCCATACTACCATCCGGCAAGTATTTAACAGTATACACCCATTTACAACTCACAACATGCTTACCAGGAGGAAGAGTAGTGAGCTCCCACATTTGAGTATGCTGAAGGGCAGAGAGTTCCTCCTCCATTGTCTGTTGCCACCCAGGTGATCTAAGAGCCTCTCGGACATTTTTAGGTATAGAAATAGATGAAAACAGTGAAACAAACTAGCAATGTGAAGCGGAAATGTGAGAGACTAAAACAAAATTGGAAATGGGATAGAGAGTACAACTACGTTTACCTTTTCGTAAAGCAATGGGAAGATCAAGTCTTGAAGGTTTTGGGACAGGAGCAACAACAGGATCCGTAGACAAGGTAGAAATTGGAGGAGGAGCCGGTGTCTATCAATGAGTATACACATACCGGATCGGTGGTTGTTTAGTAGGGATCTGCACTAGAGGAGGTAAAGGGTCAACCCCAACTGGAACACCTGAAATGGGATCACTGACTAGAAGAGGAAGAGGAAGCAAAGGTGGAGACACAGATGCTTCAAGTCCCGAGAAGAAGGGGACAGACTCAAAAAAAGGTGACATCAGGACAAACATAGTACTTTCGAGTAATGGGATTGTAACACTTGTACCATTTTTGAATCCAAGAATAGCCAAGAAAGACACACTTAATAGAGTGTGCATCTAGTTTGTCTATCTCATGACTCAGATTGTGAACAAAGCACACACAACCAAAGATACGACGTGTTAAAGGAAAAGGAAACAATGTGGGGAACAAAATAGAGAAGGGAGACCGACCATGAAGAATGAAGGAGGGCATCCGATTAATAAAGAAACACGTAGTAAGTACAACATCACTCCAAAATCGTTTAGGAACACTTATACGATGAAGAATAGATCGAGTAGTTTCAAAGAGATGACGGTTCTTTCGTTCAACCACCCCATTTTGTTGAGGAGTGAATGCACATGAAGTTTGATGAATGATGCCATGTTCTAAATACTGTTGAAAGGAAGTAAAAAAGTATTCGCGATCGTTATCTGAACGAAAAACTTTGATTGGAACACCAAATTGTGTACATATTTCAGCATGAAATTTTTGAAAAATAGAAAATAATTCACTCATTTATTTCATTAAATAAATCCATGTCATCCTTGAACAATCATCAATAAAAGTGACAAAATACTTGTAATCATTATAAGACTTTATTTTAATCGGGCCCTAAACATCTAAATGAACCAAAGCAAAAGGACTCAACATACAACTATCAACTCTAGGACTAAAGGAAACACGACGATGTTTCCCATACTAACACGACTCACATTGTAAAAACAACATGTCTCAAAGACGGAACCAGTATCTTGAGTGCCTTGAGAGATGGATGTCCTAGTCGACAATGCCACTGTAGAGGAGTGAGTGAAGTTTGAAGTGCAACTGACGATTCACCACCATCAAGGTAATACAATCCACTAGCCTCATGCCCCCCCACCAATCTTCTTCTCTGTCTTGAGATCCTGAAAAACACAAAAGGAAGGGAAAAATGTAATAGAGCAATTAAGAGTCTTGGTTAATTTACTAACAGACATAAGATTGTATGGAAACTTAGGGACATATAAAACAAATGATAAAGAAAGAGAAGCCGTGTAAACATTACCAACACCACAGATGGGAGAAGAGGAATTGTTGGCAAGGGTAACAGTTTGAGATGTGGAAGTTTCAGAGAAGGAAGAGAACACACCTGGAGTCCTGGTCATGTGATCAAAGGCTCCAAAGTCAATAATCTAGGGAGAGGGTTTGGATGCCAGACAAGCTATACCTGAGTGGGCAAGGGTGGTTGTAGTATGCTGTGAAGTAGCCTGGAGGAACATCTCTTACTACACTCACCATCTCCTTCCTGGAAATAGATGTAGATGTGGAAGGTGTTAGATCTGCATGTTGGTTATCACTGACATCAACCCCACCAGCTACTACATGATTGGCCCATGTAGAAGGAGGGCCATGGAGATCATAACAGAAATTCACCGAATGTCCGTCCCTGCCATAATGGTTACACTTCCTTGTAGAGTTACTTTTTCCTTTACCACGGCCTCCCCCTAAGTCACAACCACCACCACGGCCAAATACGGAACCGCCACGACCTCCTCGGGAGGCATGCCCTCCCCCTCTAGTACCACGTCCACCTCCTCTGGCTATCAAAAATGTTAATCTGTCAGACTGTATGGAATTCTCTGTAGGTCCCAAAGAAATCCTACGAATCCGTGCAAAAACTTCCTCAACTGTAGGAAGAATAGAACCTCCTAATATTTGGGCCCTAACTGGTTCATATTCTGATTTCAATCCCACTAAGAACCTAGTGACATTTAGTTGTTCCCTCTGTTGTTGTTGAACCTTAACATTTGGAGTGAGGGGATGATAGACATTGAATTAATTTCTGAGGTTTTTCATACTGGCATAGTACTCTTCTAGGGTTTTATTCCCTTGTTGCAGATCGAAATACTCCTGATAGAGCTAATATACCCTTGTAGTATTATCCTGCCCAAAATAAAGCTTCTTGGCATGTTCCCATATGTCCTTAGTTGTATCTAGGAATATAGAGTTGGCACTTATTTTGGGTTCCATAATATTCCATAACCATGTCATGTTTGGGCATCTTCCTGTTTCCAGTCATCAAACCTTGAAGAGTCAGCTGGTGGTTTATCTTCCTTTACATGCTTCACTTTCCTCTTTGCCTTGAGAAAAACTTCTACTAACTTGGCCCATGGTACATAGTTCTCACCATTAAGTTTAATTGAAGTCATCTGCACACCTAGATAGTCAGAGGGAATCACCACACTAGGTTTCTGATCACTACAACCATCTCCAGTTGCTGCCATAATGCTCTTCCAATGCTACTTCTTTTGAATTCCCAGTCACCAACTAAGTATTGCTGTCAGGAGTTTGATGTTCCACACACTACAGCAGTCCCCAAACACAGATGATAGGCTCACAACCAGTCACAATCAATCACTACTGTTCACAACCAGTCATAATCAATCAGTCCCCAAACATAGTTGATAGGTACACAAACTTTTGTTTTTGTTCACACCACTATTGATTTCACAAAACCATGAATCACACTGACATTAATTCAGCAACTCACTGACCACATACAATCCCTCTTGAAACTACTCAATAGAGATTGAGCATCACAAGCACCACCACACAATCATAGCTGTCACACATGGTACATATCTGTCTGACCTTTTTAGAGGGCACTACAAGTCCAAAGAAAACATCAACTACTGCCACTGTAGTAACCTGTCATTCAATTCAGGTCACTTGTGACCAACAAAGGCTTCAAAACAACTACAGACCAACATAAAAGGGTCAAACATACCCTTACACCATTTGGCCATTGTAAACACAACATGTTTTTGAACCTTTTTCCAAGAACCAAGGCTACAAACAACCTAGTTCTCTAGGTTCTGATTAGTCCCAACAGATTTTGAAGGCTTTCAACCCAGAAATACCAACAACACACAAAAAAAAGGTAACCAACCTTCGATGGAGAGCTTCAGTCGACTATCCACTTTTGAAGTTGTTTTTTTCTTGAAAAATAGTCAAGTTCTGCATAGAGGAAGAAGGACTGAAGTGTTCTCAGACCTAGGTCAAATCTGTGTTCTCCATTTTTCAGCCCAAAAAGAAGAAAGAAAAAAAAAACGAGGTCACGAACAGAAAGGAACATGTGAGGAGATTTAGAGAACAACGTCCTGCTCTGATACCATGTTTGTCTTGTAGCTACATTAGTTCGAAGAAGAAAAAGAAGAAGAAGAAGAAGAAGAAGAAGAAGAGAACAGTCGAACCTGATAGACTAAACCCTATCAGTTGACCCTTAATATGGACTAGCCTCTAATTAGTAGTACAAAGACTAAACTGCTCCCACTTAAGTATGGGACAGGAAGTCTCTATTAAAATTGCCATATAAGCACATAACTTAACAAAAATAAAATGACTAATCTACCCTTATTCGGCTAGCTCTAACAAAATCATATACAAAAGGGTAAAATAGGTACTTAAAAAAATAACATATCAGTTAAATGTTTTTTGTGCGGCTTAGTAATGAAAGGAAGGTTTGTGTATAATTTTCCAAAAATTTAGGGGAGATTTTTATGATTGTCAGAAACATCAGGGAGGATTTTGTATTTTACCCAAAAAGTTAAAAAAGAAAAAACAAAGAACTCCTAAAAACAAAGATTTGATATAAGCCATAAGGCTCAGTTTGGAAGGAGTACAAATACAAAAATGTAAAGTGCAAAACCTTGTATTTTGTATGTATTTGTACTCTTTCCAGATTGTTCTTGATGCTGTATTTGGTTGCAGTGCAATTTTATTTGCATTACAAATATGTAAAGTGCAAAACATTGTATTTTCTATGTATTTGTACTGTATATATTTGTATTTATACTCTTTTCAAATTGTGCCTAAGGCTGTGCTTGGTTGCAGTGCAATTTTATTTGCCTTAGTATAAATGCATAAGAGTGCAAATGAAGAAAATGTAAATTCTTGTTTAATTTTGTATTAGGTTTTACTTTATTATGCTTTACGTCTTAATTTACTTCATTTTTAATGCAATCAAACAAAATAAGTTAAAATTTGAAATAAAAATAAGGCAAAATTTACACTCAAATGTCAAATCATTTGCACTGCCACAGCTTCGCATCAATGCAAATTTATTTGCATTGCAACCAAACAGAGTCTGAATGTTTTTTTTTTTTCAGTAAAAAAAACCCTAAAATTTCAATTTGAGTAGGACGATGAAAATCGTCTGCCCTTCAAGAGAGTCGAGATCAATCAAAGAATGGTGGTGCATGATCCCATCAGGGGAAACTTAGAATTAATCCCTACTCTCAAGCACATTAGACGGTTGAAAGCTCCTTTGAACGACTGTGTATTACACAAGTTGGAGATTTTTATTAGGATTATACCACTGGCACCCTGTGAGAATCATAAAGTGGGACCTGGGGTCATAAAGTGACTTATATGCCAATACAAGGGGGTTGTGTACTTGTGTTGTCAAAATTCAGCATAAAGTCTACCGTGTTTTCCAAATGCTACCATTTGCCCTTTTATTATTGGGCTATAACAGATTTCCATCTTACCACCACTTTTCATTTTTCAACTGCTTTAGGGTAGGGATGAGAAAGGCTATAATATCTCAAATGGACTGTCAAGAGTCAACTGGAGCAGGAAGGGCCATACAGTCATGGACGCCACAATGTAGAAGATAGAGGTAAAGCTCAAAATTCTTTTGAGAAGAAGATAAGAGGTAAATTATGGAAGCCAGAATGAGAAGAACGGAACAACCCTCCAAAAATTTCACAGAAAAAAGTGGTTCACTAAAACCCTGTTCAACTATAAAAAGAAGAGGCCAAATGTTTTGATAATGTTTGTTATTGGTGGGATAGACCACCATTCTGGTTAGAACAATACATATTTTGTTTGTTCTCTTAGTGTTTATATCTCTTTTTTATATATAAAAAACGATAAAAAGAAGAAAAATTAATATAAATAAAAAAACAACCAACTATGGGAGACACCTTTCTTGAGGAAAGAACATTTCCATCATTCTTTTCACAAACCAAATGAAGAATATGTACTTGAATAATAGGCTCCATTCCAATTTTGTTATGGGCCTGGGTGTAGGATCTCGTCACGGGTCGGTTCACGGGGAGAACTTCTTACTTCCCCTTGCGTCTTCCCTTGCATGCAGACCCTATTGTGAAAAACCGAATGGGTGATTTGTCCAAAAGACCACCCGAACTCTCCTCACTCTTCTTTTGACTGGAAACTGAATACTTTATTCCCAAATCACAGCTCCTTAAATAGGAGATTACAAGAGAAGGCTCCTTACTCCATTCGACTAAGCTAGGAAAATCCAACTTTAAATCAAACTCCTACTTCTAACAGACTTCTAACAGAACTCAATTCTTATCTCTAATAGATAAGAACAGAACTGGAATAAGTAAATTATTGGCGAGCTGGCAAGAAGAGCTGACATGGCAAGATAAGCTGCTGTGTGGACCCCTCTCTAATGCTGCTGCCGGGTGGTGCATGCGTCTCCTAAGTGCTGCTGCTTGGTGGTGTGTGCTGCTGTGCGTGCTGCTGCCTATGATTGCGTGCGTCCATAACAAATTTCATGTGCATCATTGCAAAAGACTGGAAATCCATTCTCAAGGTCTACCAGATGCCATTTTAGAATTTAGATACTACATCAAATTTTCTACTGGATGAAAACTTTTAGATAAAAAGATTAAAAGACTTTCAAGAAAAAAAAAACAATGTTATAAAAACAAAGCGAATGCAGTTAAGTTCCTGAGAATTTATGAATATTCCCAGAAAATAGAAGCCTTCAGGTGACAAATCCTGCCTAACAATTTTGCCCCTTGAAGCTTCATACACTTCTATATGCTATATGTCATAATAGGCTTAACTCCATAATTTACCCACTTACCGCCACAAAGAAAAAAGGACAAACTTGTGAATGAAGCTTTCATAATTCTGTTGACCATAAAAAAATAAAATAAAAATAAAGACTGAAGCTATGGCTCAGTGCCTCAGTTTGGAAGGAGTACAAATATAAATATGTAGAGTGCAAAATCTTGTATTTTGTATTATTTTGTATGTATTTGCACTCTACATATTTGCATTTGTACTCCTTCCAAACTGAGCTTAGGCCAGCAAAAAAGAATGTATATGAAAGGCCTAAAACCAATAAAAAGAACCCATCCAGCAAAAACCCCAGACTTTTGGAGATAGAGATCTCACAAGTAATTCTAATTCCACAAAACAAATTGAAATTAAAAATTCGGTCAACTCCACCCACAACCGCAACTAAACCATACCAAATCAACTAGACCATCATCATCATTATCTATATGGGGTCAACTAGATATAACTTGCAAAGAAAACAATGAAACCTATAAAAGAACCAGTTTATCCCACTCATCCAAATTGGCAACGGAACTAATATCTTTCAGTCTTATAGAGCTGGACAAGCAGGAAAAACTCCTTTCACAACACAACAATGATGTTGTTAAAGATTTAAAACATTAAATCATATATAAATATGGTGCATACAATAAACAGTTAAAACTAAGAAAATGATGGTATATAATAATGATAAGCAATGGAAGATGGAATATCCGCTTCTACAACAACTGAAATGGTGACCAGAAAGGAAGTAGGAAAACGCAGCTGCTTGAAAGGAGAAATGGGCAATATCACACAGGCATATTATCTGTCAACCAAACCTTCACTGCTTCACCACCCATTAATGTGGAAACTGTGTCAATGAACGGAGAAAACCCTGCAACTGATACCCATCACCATCAAATTTCTGACACCTTTCTTTCCATCTTCAAGTTCCTCATTTCTGAAGCACCATGCAGGAGCTTGTCCATCTACATCTAATTGATTTCTTCTAAAAGAATACTGAAGTTCAAATCTTAAACTTAGAATTCCCACAACTCTAACCACCTTAATGCTCAAATGGTGCGGTAAACAAATTATATACACATTAGATTCTCTAAATCGATTGTTTGTAAGAATGGTTCAAACTACTTTCATGAATTACACACAAAGTGATCCTCAGAATGATTCTTATAGGAACTTTTCGTTCTCCAGATTTTCAAATAAAGAATTTCATGGGTTGAAGTCTCAAACACCTTAAGCCTTCACTTCAATTTGATTTGGTCCATGTTCTTGGAGCAACAACCCAAGCCCTTCCTTCCGATCCTCCTTAAGCTGAGATTCATACCTTTTCTGATACAATGGATTCGAAGTCAAGACCCGTAATCCAGAATTCCCACTTATCTCCAAAACTTCAGGCAGCCCATCAATACATCCCTTTGACATGCCTACATCAATCCGTATGGCTCGGTTCTCACAAACAGCATTAATCCCTGATCCTTGAATCGTATGACCCATAATCATTCGCTTTGCACCAGGGATTGTCGCAAGCACGTGTTCAAGAGTTGAACAGTCACAATTCTTAGCCAATTCGTCTGAGAATCTCCTTAACCAAACAACAGAATCCCTCCCTCGCATGAAACTCGGCGAGAATCTCCCTCTCAAGCCATTAATCCAATCCCTAACCTCTTCATTTATGCGTTCCAATCCGTAATAAACATGGTTTTGGAGGAGCCCGCCATGAACAAAGACCGATTCACCGACAACGAGTACAGTAACATTACCGGACAAAAACCTACTAGAAATCGGACCCTGGGGACGCAATGCAGCAATTCTAGCCCTGAAACCATCGTGAAATTCTTTCTTGATTCCACGAAACACCAGCGGAATCCCCTCGAAGATATCCTTCGGCTTCTCCAATCCATCGCATAGACTCTTCATCGAATTCCCAATACGAAACCAGTCGGCCCAAACCTTAAACTCATCAAGACCGGACCGAGTTACGTACCTGAAATCACCCTCAATGTTCATGATCTCGTGATTCCCATTCATAATGATAATCGACCCGCCGCATTTCGACGCCTCGCGCTTCAACTTCTCCAGGAAGTAGAGGATCTTGAGCTCATCATTGCCGCGGTCTAGGACGTCGCCAACCTGGACGATGGTGGCATTGCCGCCGATCCATCGGTCGGAGGCGTCGATAAGGCCGGCGAGTCTAAAGGCTTGCTTGGATTTATGGAGATCACCGTGCAGGTCACCGATGGCGACGAGGCGATCAGGAGAGGGGTATCTGGTCTGAAGCGGATGAAGGGAAGTAGAAGTTCCATCAGGGCTTTCATGGGGAGAAATAGGGTTAGGGTTTTGAGATTGGGGTAAGAAGAGGCCACTGACAGAGAAGTCGACGAACGTGTCAACGAAGGAGGAGACGAGGAGAGGGAGGTCTCTGCATGTTGAGTCTTCTTCCATCTCTCTCTCTCTCTCTGAAAGGGAAGGGAGAGGATTCGTTCCAGCCGTCCCGGGAAGTAAAAAAGGGTCATTGATTTGCCTGGAACCCCTATAGTTCCACATATTTTCTAATAACTACTTTTTCGTTTACATATTACAAAACCACCCCATAATTTGTAACTAGTTTACTTTAATCGACCTTATAGAGGAATCGTTCGTAGTTTTTTTACCGCCTATAGACTATAGTTCCACATACATCATTTTTTTACCGCTTTTACTGTCATCTCACCAATTCAAGGTGGGCCCATATCAATATATCAAGGGTTGTGATTCACCCTTCAACCCAAAACTATTCGAAAGATGTAACATGTAATAGCACGGCCTTTCCTGAACTTTCTGATTTCTGACATTGTTGTTAACCTTAGGAAGACTCGAAAAGAGGTGTGCCTCCTCCCTATTGATAGTAGAGTAGGACTCTTACTTTGAGTATCTACAATTCTACACCCTTCCACTAACTCAAGCAAGTACTCAACGTTGTGTCATGTGTGTTAATAATCAAAATCGTTGATGTTATCATTTCAATATTTTTAATGTCAACATTGCCCTTAGAAGAAAACATATGATTTTATATTCACCAAAACACCTCACATATTCACATCCAGACCCTCACCTATCTAAATCCGAGTTGGAATCTCCTGCCCATGTTTATCTCAGTTATATATGGAGAAAATATGGTAGACGTTCTCAATTCACGGGAGTAGTGCATTATGGGTACAGTTCTCGTGGGCAGCAATGTCTCTAAATCCACTCATTATGATCTATATATCCACCACAATTGATTATTTTTTTTCTCAAAACACAAAAAATGATAAAAAATTTAAAAACTACACTAATAGAAAAAAAAAACAAATTTTCAACAAAAATGATAATGTGTTTTTCTCAATAATATATTTAAATAAAAATCAGAATTTTAGAAAAGAAACATAAAATGGTAAAATCTTCAAAATAAAAAAAAAACATACATTTCAAGTAAAAAAGAAAAATTAAAAGAAACAAAGAAAATGATTAAAATTTAAAGATATATATTTCAATAAAAAGTAGAAAATGTAAGAAATAAATAAAATTTATAAAAATTAATATATATATATATATATAATCTAACAAACTATATAGAAATTGAATAAAAAACACATATTTTATGAATTTTATTGCCAAGGTAATAGGAAAGGGCAAATTTAGAAACCAATTTACTGTTCAAATGGTTAAAAATGGGTATTTTGGTAAATTTGCCCGCTTTCATCGGCTCAAGATAAATTAAGGTACTGAACCGAAACTGTCAGAAATTACATTAAGTAAGCTCAGGAGAAAAATATTTACCCTAATATTTTTGATATTGTTCAGTGTTCACAGCAGATGGCGGAAGTGTCCATTTGAACCCAAAACCTCCTTCTGTTCTGCACTTCTGCGTTCAGTTTGTCTCCCGACAGAGAGAGATGAATCACGTAGCAGCAGCTGAGGAGCGAATAGTTTCAGAGAGATTGAAGCGTAAACTCAACGAAGTGAATGCGGCAGCTCAAGCCCAACTGTCTGGAATACAGGACCATGTTAATTTCACCCTTCAGGTTCTTTTCTGTTCGTCTCATCGTTTTCCCCTTGTTATTTGATGGACTTGTTTTTTTTTTTTTATATTTTTAATTCAACAAATTGTCTGAATGGCGATTTCAGAAAGCGTATTTCAAATGTGCATATGAATGCTTCGAGAGGAGACGAACACAAGAAGAGATAAACCACTGCGTGGAAAATTGTAGCGTTCCAGTTCTTAATGCCCAAAACATGGTTGAGAATGAGATGGCCAAGTTTCAAGTTAGTTTCCTTTTTCTTCCTCCTGGGGATATATAACCAGTTCACTTCTTTTTTATTAGGATATTTTCGTTGGGAGTTGAGACGTGCTAAATATATTAACTTGCCCTTTGTTGCTATGATTGCAGATTATCGTCTTCTTCTCTGCATTTAGTCATGGTCACTTGCTTTATTTGATATCTATTTCTTTAAGATTGTTGATTATGGATTAGCGTACTGTTGTAATGATCAATTACTGAAACAAGAATGTTGAGTAATTGATGTTTCATACTGAAGTCGAGAAAGATTAGAATCGCAGAACGGGGTTAATGTAGCCAACCCCAAATATCAGGATAAGGCTCAGATGAACTTAGCCATTAGAGATGCAAAAAAAGCTGTATCTTTTTTATTTTTATTTTTATTTTTAATTTTACACTTTTATTCGCATTTAGGATTTGATCTTATTGTTCAAACAAAACCATTTTAAAAACTAGACTAGCAATGACCCACTTCAACCATTTAGAGAAATGCAAGAATTGTTAACTTCGAGGAAAAAAAGGAGAAGTGATAAATATACAGAATGGTATATCATTTGATGTTGACCTTAGAATTTCCTGAACGCAGTACTCCTTGTTTTGTGTTAATATGTTTTTGAGAGGGGGGAGGGGGCACTTTTTTTCTAGCACAGGCATATGTGTACATGTTATTGGATTTATATAATCACTTCAAGAAGTTATCTTCCCCAAGTGTCCTCTCTCTCTTGTATAAGTATCTCTCTTATATAAGTAAGCAAAGCCCTGGTTGCATGTTGGTATGATTTTACTTATTTGTGATTGTCAAGTTTCCTAGATGGTAGATTACGCAAGGAAGCAGACACCGTAATATGCATTTATACATATAGGCATGTACATAGAAACTCAAGGATATATTGTATATGTAGTTCTTGTCTTTCAACCAGAGTTATAGGTGTAAGGGCTTCCCTAAACTGCAGTTTTTTAGTGGAAAATGCTCATTAGAGTGTAATCATAAATTTTTACCATGATGCTCCAGAGTTTTAGGTTTCAGTTTTGTTATTGTCTTAGATGCCTAGTAAAGTTATGTCATCAGGACTTGGTCTTCCTTATATAGCAGTTTGGACTTTGGGTTGGGAGATACATCCTTTTCCATCTCTCTCCCCTCATGCCATACACACTGAGTTTCTCATCCCACTTTCTCTCTCAGTCTTGCTCCATGTCCACAATAAGACTTTTCTTCTAGGGAAAATTATATAAAAGAAATTAGGACTTCAAACAACTGATATTTGTTTGAAAGTCATTGACACAAGGTAATGTATTAAGAAATTTAGTTTTTTCCTTGAATTTCATGGAATTCAAATATTTAATAAATTTTATTTGTTTTGTATAAAACTATAAAGTAGCTTTTTCCTTTTGTACTTTTCTTGGAATCTGTGGACATGGGAATGATTCTTACTTGATATTAGAACAAGAATAAAATAAATAAGGATGCTAAAAAACCTAGCAAGAATCCAGATCCAGTCCAGGCTGAAGTAGGAGAAGAAGTTGAAGAATGAGTGCTCAAAGCAAGTTGAGATTGAACAGAAATAAATCTCAAAGTGCCGCCCCACTTTTCTTTAATTATAAGAGAACTGAAATTTCATTATTACACCTGAAACAGAAAAGCAAATAAATAACAAAGAAAAATAAATGGAAAATGACACACATGCCCATGCACAAGTTGGGCTAGGCTGGGCTATCACTAGACCTGTTCATGGGCCGGGCCGGGCCGGGCTCGGGCTGGGCTTTTACTGTGTATTAACAATTTTTTTTAAGGCCCGAGCCCGAGCCCGGCCCGACCATCGGGCCTACAACTTGGGCCCGAGCCCGACCCTCATAAAAAGCCCGAAGCCCGAGCCTGGGCCTGGGTCCGAAATTTAACCTATACTATTATTATTATTAATGTTGAAGCAGCTGAATAGAGAGAGAGAGAGAGATTGAAATTATAAAGAAAAGAATAAAAAAAATATATATATATATTAAATTATAAATATATATTTTAATAAATATTATATTATTTATATATTTTATATAATATATAAAATACATATTATATATTTTATAAAATATATAATACTGAGTCGGGCCGGGCCGGGCTTTTTTGACAAATCCCGAGCCCGGCCCGAAACACAGTCAGGCTTAGGTCTAGCTATCACTTGTGCCTGCCCACCTGCCCATGCCGCACTATGTCACATTGTGCTATACTATGTGGGCGGGCAGGCGGTTACGAGTTGCAAGATTCTTGGCTTTTTTTTGGTGGGTGGTGGTGAAGTAGAAACCACATAACCCATTGGATTCTATTTAGGTTTCTTCCTTGGATGACTCCATGGATGAATGAAAGCTTAAAACACCACTCCAATTCTGTGAGAGGTGCAATTCATTGACCTAGATTGTTGAATCCTGGAATTTGGTTGACAAACCCAAGCACTGTGGATATTATCCAAGAGAAGGTGAAATTAGATTCAAGGACAGTGTTGTTACAATGTTCCACACTCTCAAACTGATAAGTTCTCTTACACTCCTGATTGTAGATCCTCCAGATTAGTACAGTTGCTTTGGATTTTCTAGTTCTGGGTGTGTTTCTCTCTGTTTCAGATCTATTTTGCATTGTCTTCGGTCTGTTTCATACCTTTTGAACCTGTTTCACACCTCTACATTGGCTTAGCAGTGTTAATTTTGTGGTTTCTTGGATGTTTCACAACTGCTTTTTGTTAGATTTTTTGTTTAAATCATGGTTTTTCCTTTATATCTCCAAAAGGTATAAATGTATAGGATTAATTTAGATTCAGGGATTAAGCATCTGGTCAATCTAGAAGGTTTTTTACATGCTGGATGCTTTGGATGTGCGAAATCAACATGTGCCCATGATAGGGTAGGCCAAATCAACATTTTTGGCCTGTTGCTGAGGCAGTTTGGAGTTTTCTTTTAATGAATCGTTATTTATCAAAAAACAAAGCTCCCTACTTAACCTGATTAGGAAACTATTTTTCCTATGAAACATAGGAGCTTCTCACATTTGGAAACTGTATGCTCCTGCTCCATTGTCTTTTTCCCCCCTTTGAGTTTTCTTGGTGATCCTCTAGACTAATGTGTAGAATGTTCTTTTACATGTTAATTCATACCCTCTGTCCATGTGTTGCACTTCTATGTACTTTTCCTTGGTGAATAATATAGCCTGTCGTTTTATATATTTTTCCTTTATCCCTCTCGATTTCATTAATGGCAGCATTTACCTCCCACAAATCAAATTTCCAATTCCTCAGCTTGGTTAGCACTTGGCACATAGCAGATAATGTGGCAAGTTCCAGTATGTCCAGTTTGGGTCTATCAGCTCATCTTTCCTTATGGAGATCAAAACAGAATTTAAAAATGGTATATTTTAATCTGCTTTCTTCCTACACCATGTGACAGTCCACCATTAGCCTTTTTAAGGAATTCTTTCATCAACTTGCATCCATGATATGATGGAAGAGTTTGGTATTTCTGGCCACCCTCTTTAAGCCATGTAATCCAAGCCTGTTGCTTCCATTTAATCTCTTCTTGGTAGGCAAATTTATCGTTTGGTAGACAAGCCTATCACATATGACTATTAGGAGTAAATTACCTCCTTTTAGGATATAAAAACATTTTCTATGGTGACAAATTTCTACTGAACTAAACATCGAGTCCTCAATAACTAGAATTATCTAAACATTTAATAATACTTAGGTTATGTTTGGTGATTAAGTGGTTGTTAAAATAAGCACTTGTTGCACAAGTGCTTATAGTAAGTGCTTATTTTAACAACCATATAAGGCTGTTTGGTGACCCACTTGCCAAATCACTTATTGTGCTTTTTAAGCATTTATTGGGGTGGGGATGTTTGGTGAGCTACTTTCCCCACAAGTGCTTATATTGACATAAATGACATTTTTAGCCCTCACTTCACTCATACATATAAATAATGCTTTTCACATAATTATATTATACATTTCAATGAACGCTTTCCACATCACCACATCATGACACATGAGAGCCCACGTGGGCCCACACGTAGATAATAATAATAATAATAATAATAATAGAAAGCACTTTCAATAATAATAATAATATTATTATTATATAATAACAAATAATAAATACTTCTAGAAAGCACTTTCAATGATTAATTTTCACAAAATACTTCCAGAAAGTGCTTTTAAGGAGTAGTTTTCACAAAATACTTCCTGATAGCACTTTCAAGGTGCAATTTTCACAAAATACTTTTAGAAAGTGCTTATAAGGAGCAGTTTTCACAAAATACTTTTAGAAGGCACTTTCAAGATGCAATTTTCACAAAATACTTCTAGAAAATGCTTTTAAGGAGTAGTTTTCACAAAATACTTCTAGAAAGCACTTTCAAGATACATTTTTCACAAAATACTTCTAGGAGAGATTGTGTGTACACAACTCTAGTGTAGTCCATGGTGTGTTTGGGTTCTTTGTGAACCCAAGTATCATAGTAAAACTCACTCACCTCAGAGTCAACCTCCATAATGCACTCCAATTCCTCTTCGGTGTCCATCACCCCATTGTAAGGTAAGCTACTATTGGAATCTGACTCGGTATTCGATACTATCTCAGTCTTTGTTTCGGTTTCCTTATCGGTAGCCATCTCTTACACTATCATGCAATTTAATAAAGACAAACAAAATTTATAATCATAGAATGGAAGACATAAATGCAAAAAAAAAAAAAAAACCAACTAGCTATTTGGGGTAATCCTAGGTCAGAAGATTTTTGGAAGCCAGTCATTGAAAGATTTGCTAGGAAACTAGCTCTTTGGAGGAGGAATTACATCTTTCTTGGTGGAAGGATAACATTGATCAGAGCTACGTTGGCAAACCTCCCTGTTTACTTCCTCTCAACCTTTAGAATACCCTGTAGAGCGGCAAGGAGGTTAGAAAAATACATGAGAGATTTCTTTTGGGATCCAGGAGAGGAGAGGAAGGATCACCTGATAAATTGGGATCAAGTTAGAAAGCCCAAGGATAAAGGGGGTTTGGGAATAGGAAATATTTCACTTAGGAACTCAGCTCTGCTAGGGAAATGGTTGTGGAGGTTCCCTTTTGAGAGAGATAGACTGTAGCACAAAGTCATTGTGAGTATCCATGGTTTGGATGGGAATGGTTGGGATGCAAAAGTCGCCCCTCATGTATCCTCTTGTTCTCCTTGGAAAGCTATCCATGAAATTTACCCATCTTTCCTTAATTCCATTCGGTTTGATGTGGGCTAGGGCAATAAAGTTTGTTTCTGGGAAGATCTTTGTGTGGGAGATAGTCCACTCAAAGACCTTTCTCCTGACCTATACTCTTTGTCAAACTTGAAAGGGAAAACAATAAGTCTTTTGGGTAATCTTGGCCCAAGTGGGATCAATTGGAATCTGGGTTTTAGAAGGGGCCTGAGGGAAAATGAATGTGCATCTTTAATTCACTTGTTGGATATTCTAGGACAAGTCCTTTTGGACCCGTCGTTGGAAGATTCCAGAATTTGGAAAGGCTCCATAGATGGCCTCCTCTTGTTCCTCTTTCTTTAATGTCCTTGCCTCACCTAGCAACCCGGCTGGGGACTTCCCTGTAAAAGAAATTTGGAGTAAGCCTATCCCCCCAAAAATTCAAGCCTTCTGTTGGGAAATTTTCCTTGGTAAGGTTAATATGTGTGATATGCTGCAGAAAAAAGGCATTTTGCTTGCCTTTCTCCTCACATGTGCTCCCTTTGTAAGGAAAGTGGTGAGACCTTGACACACCTTTTTTTTTATCTTGTTCTTTTGTGCATCATGTTTGGGATTCTTTTTGTATTCTCTTTGGTTGCAGGTGGGTTTCCCCTCAAGATGTGGTAGGTCTTTTTAACCGTGACTTTTTGAGGAAATCAAAGAAAAGAGGGAAGGTTATGTGGAAAGCTACAAAGGCAATTATTTGTTGGGTGATATGGGAAGAAAGGAATAACAGAATATTCTTGGAAAAGAGTAGAACCACGGAGGAGGTGATTGACAAATTCAAAGTTAAAGTAGCACATTGGGTAAGTTCTTTGCATATATTCCAAGAGTTCTCAATCACAGACATTATAAGATCATGGACAAAAGTAGCACAATCTTCAAGAGTGAAAGAGAGAGTAAGGTTGGAATGGAAACCTCCAAATGGTAACAGAATTAAGCTGAATTTTGATGAAAGTTCATTTGGGAATTTGGGATTGTCAGGTATCGAGGGAGTAATCAGAAATTCTGATGGGAGGATATTAGCATTATTCTCTGGACTTATTGGCATGGGCAACTCTCTAAAAGCCTGAGGTAATGGCATTGCTACAAGGATTGAAGATAGCCAAGCAACTAGGAATGAGGCAAATTGAGGTTGAAGGGGATTCCAAGGTGATCATCTCTTGGGCTAATAACAATAGAACTATTCCGTGGACCTTCAAACAAGTGATATGGGAAGTGGAAAAGGTTGCAAGGGAGATAGAAGTATAATTCAAATGGGTTAGGAGTGCAAATGGGCTAGCTGATTATCTTGCTAAACAAGGGGCTTTGAGGCAACAATTGTTTTGGGCTGCATTGTAAAAGGGACAGAAATATGTATTCGTGTGGGACTTCTTGTTCCATACACATTGTTGTAAAACTTCTTAAATCTAATTTCAAATAAAAGTTTCCTTTGATGATCAAAAATAAAAAAATAAATGCAAAAAAATAAAAAGCACACACTTAATTAACATTAAAACGTAAATTAAGTCCAGCAATAGTAATCCTAAGACATACTTATCAAAATAAAGAGTACTCAAGTTCTCAAGTCTACGACAAAAAAACAAAACACAGATTAGTGCAAACAAGTTTCATACTCTATCGGAATGCTCGTATAACTCTTTAATCATCTTCAATCGCAAGGCAGGAGATTGCAATAAACAAGTCATGAAATTCACCCTTCATGAATTGGAGACTAGCAAACATGAATATAGGACTCCCCTCCTCAATCTTAGGGATCTCACTCAGGAGGTTCATGCAACGTTCCATAGAGCTTAGCCTCGTGTCCTTGCCAACTCTATGAGCAGTTGTTAGCTCACATGTAGAAGCAATTCTTTCCAAATTCTTGTTGATCCATATAGCACCCGTTATCTTCTTTCTCCTGGTAGAGCTGCTACTCCCCCTTATGTCTCTAGGGATAACTCTATATGAGTGTAGCTAGGGCCATTCTAGCCTCCTGCATTGTTTCGGATGCACTCATGGTGTAATTCCTCATCCATTCGGTCGTTATCTAGAGTCGGTTGGGTTAACGGTACCACCTCCGTAGTGCACCCTCATTCGGTGCCCAACTATCGTAACTGTGGGCAACTATACCACCAAATATGATGTCCAAATCTGCCGCATGGGGAAGACCCTTGTGTCTAAATTGTGCCGCATCAGGGTATGCCTATCACACAAGGACATAACTATGTAAGGTTCTGCCTAACAAAATGATTAACCTACATGTTTATTGTATTAAAATGCTAAATTATACCATACCTTCAGATAGTCATCCCAAAAGTCATCCCCAACAGTGAATGTTTCATTCATTGGATCCCAACCTGAACCGGTATAGGTCGACAGTTTATGGAATATCTTTCATGCATTCTTTACTACACTCCAGTGATTCTTCATTTGTTTTTGGGTGTAGTTTTTCCCTGTTATCCTGTTGAACTCCTAAATCACATTTGCCCATCCTTGTCTATCCATGGTAGTCTTGGTTCGGTGGCTGGCAATGACTTGTTGCAAGCAGAAGTCAACCCAATTTTTTTTGCAGTTCGGGAGTCCAAGTAGCCTGGGATCTCCCCACCCCCCATTTTTCCCTTGACTACTAGCCATAACCTACAAGTTATAATTATTAATGTAATAATAATTATGTTAGTAATGATAATAAAATAACAATGAGAATTTAAAACAAAGGATAATATTAACTATACAATTATGATATTAATAATAAATCAACAAATGAAAATTCGGATTATTCAAAAAAAACACAAAAAAGATCACCAATACCAATGGGAATTTAAAAAAAATAGGATAATATTAACTATACATATTAATAATAAATCAACAAATGAAAATTCAGATTATTCAAAAAAAGCAAAAAAAAAGTTCACCAATACCAATGGGAATTTAAAAAATAAAATAGGATAAAATTTATTGTACACATTAATAAGAATGCAATAAGTGAAAATTCGTATTATTCAATGAAATATAAAAACACCACCAATATCCTATTTAAAAAATAAAATAGGATAATACATATTAATAATAATGCAATAAATGAAAATTCGGATTATTCAAGAAAATATAAAAAACACCACCAATATCCTATATAAAAAATAAAATAGAATAATATTAACTATACATATTAATAATAAATCAACAAAAGAAAAAAACACAAAAAATATCACCAATACCAATGGGAATTTAAACAAGTAAAATAGGAAAATTTGGGTTATTCAAAAAAAAAAAGTAAAAACATCACCGAAAAAAAAAATCATGAAAAAATGCAATGTGAATTTAACATTACCAAATAATATTTACTAACAAAGCTTCACCATTACACTAAACAAATAAAAAAATGCAATCACAAGTTTTCAAAAAAAAAATTCAAACATTTAACTAATTATTAATCACAACAACATATACAAAACATAACAAATATTCATATAAAAAATAAAGAAAAATGCAATGACAAATCAAGAATACATGTAAACATTTAACGAAATACTAATCACAATAAAATATAAAAAGCATCACAACTATACATATCAAAAATAAAGAAAAATGCAATCACAAATCAAGAAAAAATATAAACATTTAACTAATTATTCATACAAAAAATCTGTAACCCACATATTTCAGCATATTTTTGGCATGATTTTCAACAAAAAAATGCAAATAAAAAACTACTCGTGCATAGAAACCATCACATAAATGATGCAAAAAAAAAAGCACAAATGTTTCGGATTTCTCACTTGAAAAATCTGAAAAAAATGAATCAGACAAATAGTCACCTAGAAAAACAAAAAAAATAACATCAAACATGGAGAGGAGGAGTTTAGGCGAACGAAGGAGTGGCTGGCGGTGGGGTGTCGCCATTAAACTCGCTCAATCACAGATCTGTGAACAGGGAGAAGAGAGGTTTCAGGCGTTAAAAAAAACCCTTCAAAGTGCTTCAAACCAAAAAAAATGTGCACAAAAAGAGTCAAAATGGCAAAACAACAGGTTTGTCGGCTTTTTTTTGCACCGTTGATCTTCGTTGGTGGACTTGTAACTGAGTTCACCACCCTCTGCGTCTGTCCTATTCGAATAGGAGAGGGAAGAAAACCCTCGCATGGGGGTAAAACCGGTATTAAAAAATATTTAGGGACTGAATCGTCCCATCGATTTGAAAAAGCACTTCTCCAAGAAGTTTTGAAAAAAAAACAACTCTTATGTCACCTTTTTATAAGTACTTTTTTAAAAAATACTTCTTGGTGACTTTTTTACTAAACACACATAAGTACTTCTTTACCACTTAGTGTGAGGTCCCAACACTTAAAATAAGTTTAACAAGTGCTCATTCTAAGTGAAATCAAATAGGGCCATAATAGGGGGATATCCTAGAGTTGAGTTTCCTGAGGCCTTAACACAATCCAACTTGAAATCAAGTTGGGTTAGTCCAGTTTTAGGTTGACCCTACCATGCACTAAACAGGATAGATACCCAAGTGCATCTCCACATACTTTTACTTCTCTTCTTAGGTGGAGAGAAAAAAAACAGAGGTGTTCAACAAACTTCTTCTATTCCTCAAAGGAGTGCACCTACAACAACACAAAGAAAAGAAATGAATGTTGGATATTTTGTAAGGCTTATTTAATTGTTACTTTATAGTTGCTGTTAGTAGGTTGTCCTCTTAAGATACTGTCAGTTAGTTACTTTTCCTTTTTTCCTTATTAGTTTGTTTCTAGGGTGTGCCGCCAGGGGCATACTTGTAATTTCTATTCTTTTTTATTAAGTTAATATAAATAGTGAACTGGCAGCAGCCAGAGATAGTTTTTCTTTTTCTCTCAATCGTATCTCTCTTTCCTTCTCTTTCTCTCTCTCTCATCTCCCACTCTCCATGAATGATTACATGGTATCGGAGCAAGTTTTTGGGTTGTAAAAGAATTCCGGTCCCTCCTATTTGGAACCTGCTTCGCCTTTTTTCCTTCTTTAAATTCTTGGACGTGGAAGATAGAGAAACCTTAGCAGATTACTGGCAGCACCTCCTGTGGGTTCTTCCTTGGTCGTAATATCAAGGAAACCCTAATCGAAGAAGGGTGATGCTGATAGAGACTCCCTTTCTTCTCTGTTCGATGCTGTGAAGTCGATTTCTGGTTGGCACCTTCGTATAGGTGCTGGACAGGTGTGCTCTTGTTTTTGTCTTTTTTTGGCCAATGGTATGAAGGCCTTATTCCTTGGTTCCATACATTCGTTTGGATGCTGGATTGTTAGACTGTATGGACTGTAGTTAGACTGATAGTAACGTCTGCTTTGATTGTGGTGAATTGATTACCGGGCTGGTTTAATGACTGAACCATCACAGGGTTGATTTCAACAGTTTCTTGTTTTCTTCCTCACATCCCAAAGGTAAATTTCTTGAGGGTTGGTATTCTGCTTGTGGTTGTTGTGTAGTTGTGTGGGATTTGGATTGTTTTCAGTAGTATTCTATGGAAAATTATGAATCAACTTCATCGGGGGTTACACTGACCCGCAACACAGCTGGTATGAGAGGTGAAAACATGATGTTTCCCATGCCAATTACCCCTTTAAATGGTCTAAACTACCTGGAGTGGGCTAAAAGTGTAAAACTTTATGTAACGGCAAGGGGAAAAGCTGGTTACATAAATGGAAGGGTGAAAGAACCCAAGGGTGAGACAACTGAGCATGATAGGTGGGACCAAGAAAACAGTATGGTGATGTCTTGGCTCCTTGCAGCCATGGAAGCTGATGTGAAGAAGAACTTTATGTGGGCAGACACCGCTAGTGAGATATGGAAACAGGCCAAAACTACCTATTCTGAGCAAAGGCATTATGCCAAGGTTTACCAGTTACAAGCTGAATCTTCAACCTGTAAACAGGGAAACCGTAGTTTGTCTTCATATTATTCAGCCCTTACCTCCATATGGAAAGAATTGGATCATTATCAGGCTATAGAGTGGAAACATGATGATGATGCTAAGGCCTACAGGAAGTTGGTCTCTCAGCAATGTGTGTTTGCCTTCTTGTTGGGACTGAACCCTGCCTATGAACCTTTGAGGGTTCAGATCCTAGGAAACAAAGAGTTGTCATCGGTTCACGAGGTATACTCCCTTGTTCAATCAGAAGAAAGTAGGCGGAGTGTGATGGTTACAGTTGAGGGGGAGCAATAAGTTGCTTTGGCTGCGATGAATAATAACTCCACGGGGAAGAAAAGTGACACGAAGAAGACTGATGATAAAGACAAAGTTGTTTTGTACCCACTATCGGCGTTCACGACATACATGTGACACATGTTGGGACATCCATGGGAAACCCAAGTGGGCAATGAAGAACCAAGAACAGGGTAAAGGTCAATGTCAGAAGAAGGTGAACACAACACATGTGGCAACCCAAGATACTCAGGTTGCCGGTACTACTTGGGACCACCTTAATAATTCTGACCCCAAGGAAGATATAATGAATTCCTTCAAAGAACACCTGGAGTCTTATGGTAGGGCTTTGTGACAAATGGATAACTCAGTCACTGGTACTCCTACTTCATTTGCATCTACATCAGGTAATACGGCTTTTGCATTCCATGTCACTCCCACGGGTTCCCTTTGGATCATTGATTCAAGGGCCTCCAACCACATGACAGGTAAGCCGAACTTGTTTCAGACTTATAGCCTTTTGTCAGGAAGGGATAGAGTGAGACTTGCAGATGGCTCATTTTTTTCTATTGCAGGCCAATGATCAATATCTCTTCCCCATGGCCTTAACCTGAAATGTGTATTGCATGTCCCTCAACTTCCTATAAATTTGCTTTCAATTAGTAGTATCACAAGCTCTTTAAACTATAGTGTAACATTTTTTCTTGGCTCATGTGTTTTTCAATACCTAATTTCTGGGAGGACAATTGGTAGAGGGAGCCTAGTGGATGGTCTCTACATTCTCGACAACAAAGTTGGTCTCTCGGTGTCATCCTCATAGTCGCATAGTCAGTCAAATAAGAGTCAATTTTTTTTTTGTGGCATAGTCGTTTAGGTCATGTTTCTTTTGAAATAGTAAAGTCTTTGTTTCCAGTTTTATTTAAGTCATGTTCAGTGTCAGAGTTCCAGTGTCAAACGTGTCAGTTGAGCAAACAATGTAGAACAACTTTTCACTCAAGTAATAAAAGATCAATTGTTCATTTTCATGTTGTGTATTCTGATGTATGGGGGCCTATTAATGTAATCTTTGAGGGCAGATATAAGTACTTTATCACATTGATCGATGATTACTCTCGCTATACAATTTCCTATGCGTAGTAGAGACAAAGTTCCAAAGATTGTGAAAGACTTCCAGAGGATGGTATTTACGTAGTTCCATGTTGAAATACAAATCTTCCAATCCGACAATGCAAAAGAATACTTCCATGGTGAGCTCAATGAGTTCTTTGTCTCCCACGGATCTATTCATAGGAGCTCATGCGCCAGAACACTACAACAAAATGGTGCTGCAGAAAGAAAAAACAGACACCTCCTTGAGGTAGCTCGCGGGATGATGTTACACATGAATGTTTCAAAAAGGTTTTGGGTGGATGTTATACTTGCAACTGCTTATGGCATCAATTGCATGCCCTCCAAAGTGTTGAACTTCATGGCTCTTCATCAGTTATTGTACCCTCAGTCCCCTTTATTTTCCACTCTCATGAGAGTCTTTGGTTGCCGTGCCTTTGTCCATGATTTGTCTCCATCTGGAGGTAAGTTAGACCCTCGGTTCATTCCTTGTATCTTTCTGGGGTATCCCTCCTCTCAAAAAGGGTATTGGTGCTTTGATCCCGTTAGTCATAAGTTTTTTGTGTCTATGGATGTGTCCTTTGAATCTGAGCCATTCTTCCCTGTTTTTCCTTAGGAGGAGTAGTAGTGTGGAAGAGGAGAAGCAGGTTCAGGTCCGCCAAGTATCTCTTCCATCTATTCCGGACCTTGCTCCCTTTCGTGTCTTCCAATGTACACGCCGTAGAGATCAACAATGTGATAGAGATGTGGAGCAGCCAAACATTGAGCAAACAACACCATTAGACTCCCAGGAGGTAAGTCCAATCCGTGTTGCACCTACTGATACCCCTATTCCTACTGTGGATGACCTTGACATTCCTATTGCTCAACGAAAGGGAGTCAGGTCGTGCACTACCAAACACCCCATGACCCATTTTGTCTCCTATGATCACATTTCCCCCTCATACTGAGCCTTCCTATCTACAGTTGATTGCATCCCTGTTCCCAGAAACGTTGCAGAAGCTTTAAAATGCCCCGGATGGACAGATGCCATGAAGGAGGAGATTAATGCTTTTCACAAAAATCAAACTTGGGGAATTGTTGGGTCTTCCAAAGGGAAAAGACCCCGTGGAGTGTAAATGGGTGTTTACGGTTAAACACAAGGCATACGGAACAGTTGAAAGGTACAAAGCAAGATTAGTAGCCAAAGGGGTACACACACGTGTATGGGGTTGACTATGATGAGACTTTTGCTCCAGTAGCTAAGATGAACTCAATTAGGATTCTCCTGTCATTAGTTGCTAATCTTGATTGAGAATTGCATCAATTGGACATAAAGAATGCTTTTCTGAATGGTGACTTAGAGGAGGAAGTATACATGGTTCAACCCCCTGGGTTCTATGCCAAGGGAAGTGAAAATAAGGTGTGCAAGCTGCGAAAGTCTCTTTGTGGCTTAAAACAATCTCCCAGAGCTTGGTTCAGTAAGTTTCACATGGCAGTTCAGCAGATGGGCTTCAAACAATGTCAGCCTGATCATACACTCTTTGTGAAGAGATGTTAGGAACAGGTTGCTGTATTGATAGTGTATGTGGATGATATCATCATTACAGGAAGTTGGAGTTCAGAAATACAAAAATTGAAACAATTCCTTGCATCTAAATTTGAAGTGAAAGATCTAGGTCCTCTGAAGTATTTCCTTGGGATTGAAGTCGCCCGCTCAGAAAAGGGTATCTTTATCTCTCAAAGGAAATACACCCTTGATCTATTACAGGACACAAACAAATTAGGTGCAAGGCCAGTAGATACTCCCATGGATGTTGACCACAAGTTGGGTGATTGTGATGATGAACCTCTGAAAGATGTGAAACAGTTCCAAAGGTTAGTGGGAAAACTGATTTATTTGTCCTGACCCGTCCAGACATTGCCTATTCAGTTGGGGTTCTAAGCCAATTCATGCACTCTTCTGAGAAACCACACATGGAGGCAGCAGAGAGAGTTCTTAGATACTTGAAAAAATATCCCGGAACAGGTCTACTATTTAGTAAACAAAATCATCTAAAGGTGGAAGTCTTTACAGACGCTGATTTGGCAGGTGCTGTGGATGACAGAAAGTCCACGAGTGGGTATTGCACATTTGTGGGAGGAAACCTAGTGACCTGGAAAAGCAAGAAACAAAGTGTGGTAGCAAGGTCAAGCACTGAAGCTGAATATAGAGCTATGGCACATGGGGAAGTCCTTTGGCTAAAGAATCTTCTAGGGGAGCTTGGAGTTGTTGTTCATAATCCTATGTCTCTTTACTGTGACAACAAGGCAGCAATAAACATCGCCAACAACCCTGTCCTACATGAGAGGACCAAGCACATTGAGGTGGACAAACACTTCATAAGGGAAAAATTGGAAAAAAGAGAAATTTGCATCCGTTTTGTCAACTCCAAGGAACAACTTGCTGATGTCCTCACAAAAGGGCTTCCATACTCGCGGCACAATGAGTTATGTGACAAGCTGGGCATGATAGACATATTCAGCCCAACTTGAGGGGGAGTGTTGTAAGGCTTATTTAATTGTTACTTTATAGTTGCTGTTAGTAGGTTATCCTCTTAAGATACTGTCAGTTAGTTATTTTTCCTTTTTTCTTTATTAGTTTGTTTCTAGGGTGTTCTGCCAGGGGCATACTTGTAATTTCTATTCAATTTTATTAAGTTAATATAAATAGTGAACTGGCGGCAGCTAGAGATAGTTTTTCTTTTTCTCTCAATTGTATCTCCCTTTCCTTCTCTTTCTCTCTCTCTTGTTTCCCACTCTCCATGAATGATTACAGGATACAAATGGGCAAAGAGATTAGTAGGTCAAATATAGTTTCACAATTGCTCTATAAAGAAAAACAAATGTGAGGTTAGAGATGCTAATTGAACCTTTTCTTTTGAAGGTTCTTGCAAGTATTGATTTTAACATGGAGCATCTCCAACTACAAATCCTAAAGAAGCACAAGTGAATGGACCAGTAAGATTAACAGTCCAAATTTTATTAGAAGCTTCAAGGAATACACTCTTGAAGGATTCAACAAGTGAGAACATCTGAAATTTCAAAACCTCTTAAACCACTCCTTATATCTGTATCCTAGACTAATCCTTGCTTGGAACAGTTGACACAATGGGTGAGTAATTTTTCTTTGTGCATAGAGAATAATAAAGGACTTGAAATTTGTCCTTTAGGGGCAGTTCCCCACCAAAATTCTTCTGAAAATTCAATTCTATTGCAAAAATGTAGGATGCATAGAGAAAACCTGACCTGATCCATTATTTTGGATTCAGATCTCAAAGCCAGCATCCATTTAACAATTTGATCAGATGTGGATTTGACCTCATCTGATCTGATTAAAATCCAAGTCCTGTTAAGATATTATCATGTATGTACGTAACAGCAAAGCCGTTTCAGATTAAATCTGAATCTAATCCAAGTCTGACATTTCAGATATGGATTTGAAGTTTCAATAACTGGACTAGATTTGGGTGTATATGGATCCTATCAAAATTGTTTTGCCTATTGGTATCTCTCTCTCTCTCTCTCTCAAATTGTTTAATCTTAAGCAACATCTAGTCCTATTTATTAGTGGGAGGTTTGAATCGAAATCATTTCTTCCATGATAGTAGTCGAGTAGGACTGCAATCAGTCCTAGGTATAATGTGTAATAAGCAAAGAAAAACAGATTGAGAAAGAGAGAAGAAGAGAAGAACACGAAGAGGAGAATTCAGAAAGAGTGTGGTTGACTAGAATTGTCGCCCCACTCAACTGTTATATTAATAATCAAATAAAGGGTAAAAGGGCTGAATTACCCCTACTGCTTACATGGCAAAAAGAAATAATAACTACTAACTGAAACTAACTACCATCATAAATAAGCAAACAACAGTGGGGACCACATAAATAACATAGTGGGGACCACATTAATGTTCTCTACAGTTTATACTTGGAGGGAGGGAATGGGTCAAGCTTGTGTTACATAATTTCACTAGCAGTAATGGGTTCATATTATCATATACAATCCATACAGTGAAATAATCTACTCAAAGCTTGAAGTCTATAAGTGGAACCCTCAGTTTTTTTTTTCTTTTCTTTTTACCTTTTGACCAAGAAATACGTCCGTCAGTTTCAATATGCATGTAATGTAAATCCTGTGGTTATAAGAGGTATGTGATTACTATGCTTAACTGCTGTCTCCACAGATTACAGAGATTAAGTGATTTGTGATTCTTATGGCACAGGAAAGGCTGAACAGGTCTTTAATGGTTTGCCAAGACAAGTTTGAGGCCGCAAAGCTTAAACAGATAAAGACGGGGGCAATGAATGATTTGGAGTCATGTGTTGAGGAAGCAATCCAAGGAAGCATCCAACTATTGCCACATGTTGTTGATCAGTTGAAGGCTTCCTTGTCCATTGATGGATAGATCATTGGAAATCTTGGGAAACTATCTCCTTCCCTTTCTATTCATGTTTTTTTGTACTGTTAACGAAATGAAAAATGATGATATCATGCCATACAGTGAAAAACCTGATTTTTCTGATTTTTCAGTAAAGAAAACCCAGATGAAATAAAGACATATTTTGATCAGGCCTAGCTGAATTTTGGTTTATTTCCCAGAATTAGATTGTTGGTAGTCTTATCTAGGAACATGCAAGTTTTTGACTAATGGGTAGGTAAACTTATTGACCCTGCGGGTTGAGGTAGAGTCTGGTTTGGGTTGCGAAAATTGGGATAGAGTAACATGTGGTAGAATTCTTACTGGGTTCTGAAGTTGAAGGTGCTTACTTCTTAGAGATTACATGGGAGCTATTGACTGTATCCTTGCAAATCAGAATGCCTCTAGGTCAGAGGCTCATCAGTCATCATAATGTCACTAAGCCGTGAGAAGAAGCTCTAAGTATTTCTCAATCAAATGGATCAGCTAATTCCTCGTTTCGTTGTGATTTATGAGGGTTTGTTAAAGAGGATGTTAATAGCTAGTTATGGAGAAAATGCCTTGGGCTAGTATGTTCTCACATCGCCATTCGCCACACCTGCCATAAAGAGCAAAAGAAGAGAGGCACTCCGAACGTTTTGGATTATCCATTCCCACCCGGAATGAAAAACAATTATTTATCAACCAATCAGGATGCCAATCCGCCCATAATCCCATGGGAGAACTGAGAAGCCAACCAATTCATCCTCGGTTACAGAGCAATGAGATTTTTCATTGCCATAATCCCCTCAAGGGATTCTTCACCATCATGATAGAGGCTGCATGAGGTATCCACTTGGGCTCCATCTATCCTCAACTCAACATTAAAGGTCTGTTCGGTTCGCAGTTGGAATTGGAACTAAAACACTTGGAATCGGATCTCAATTCTAACGGAGGGGAGGGGGAGGGAATGGCAATTCCCTCAAACGGAAATGGGATTCCAATTATGCTCAATCCAACGGTTGAAATTGGAACTGGCCATTCCAATTTTATTAAGTTTATTATTTATTGAGAGCAAATCCTACTCCTTTTATTGTTACATGTGATTAGTAATAGTAAGACATAAGACTACAAGCGAAAATGGAATCATCTAGGGGTCCAACTTGGGCGGGCGTAGCCCGAGCCCGAACCGGCCCAGCCTAAAATTTATATGGGCTGGGCTCGGGTCCAAGAAGTTGGGATTTCTATTTTTCGGGCCGGGCCCTGGCCTATCCCTTAGGTAGCCCAGGCCTGGCCCAACTATAGAGATTTATATTTACATAGGCGTATATACAAAAATTTTGCATATGTATATACATACATTTGTATGCATATTTACCTATATTATTTTTGAAGGCTTCAATCATGTTTCATTCATTCAAGAGATTGATACAAAGAGATGCCAACAAGGCCAAGTAAAGCTTAGAGACAAATTCTCAAGAAGAACAAAACAAAGAGATGGATGCAGGAGAACCGGAAGAACTTCTGCAACCAAAGCAAGGTGACTTATCATCACCCACAGAAGTGGATAAGTACAACTCCAAACCACCATAACTGGAAAGCAGAGCCGTTTCCAACTAAAACGAAAACTAACAGACGATGTTACAAAACCACAAGCTATGATCTGTAACTTCCAACCACTCCAACCCAAATGACAACATCATCTGTAACTGTCACCCAACACACTGGAGAACTGTTGACTACGAGTTGCCATCCAAAGAACGCCGGAGATCTGTAACGTCCATCCACAACTCCGAAAAGCAGTAACTACCATCCGAAATGCTAGAGAACTAAAATTTCCATCAGGACGTTGAAGCACTGTCACTGCCATTCTGGATGCCGAAGAATTGTAATTGCCTTCCAAGGCGTTAGAGAAGGCAAAACAAGTGGCAATTTCCACTAGTGATTTTCACAGAAAGGAGACTAGAGCAAGGACTCCATATCAAAATGTCCACAGAAAGAAAGCAAACATAGAAAACAAGGAAGATGAGAGAAACAGAGGTAACAAGGAGAGATAAAGGAACAAACGAACAGATGGGTAAAGGGAGAAAAGGAGAACAAAAGGAGAACAGAAAAGTAACAAGAAAACAGATGAAGCATAGAAATAGAGAACAAACTAACATATGGGAACAGGGGAAACAAGAAAATAGATGAAGCACAGAAATAGAGAACAAACTAACATATGGGAATAGGGGAAAAAAGAGAACAAAAGGACAAAGAAAAAAAAACAAAGAAACGAACAGAAAAACAAACAAAGCATCGAAAGGAAAAGAAAACACCGAGAGATCTTGAGAGTAAGCCTCTCTGGAAACAGAGAGAGGAGGGGGGTCACCCCTAGCAAACTTCTAAACGGCGGACAACGAACAAAAGAGAGACGGGGAAAGAAGAAATGTTTAGTTCTCTAAACTTCAGAGTAAACGGTTAGAATAGGCTTATTGACCAACCTGAGCCTGACCCGAGTGCATCAAATTACAGTACATGCTAGGCTTGGGTTGGAAAAATCGGGCTTGACCTAGGTCCCGGTCCAGGCTTGGGCCTTAAGCCCAAATTTTAGGGTCGCGCCTGGGTTGACCATAAACCCGGCCCAACCTGCCTGACTTGCACCCCTAGAATCATCGAGCCTTTAAAGCATATGCATATTTCATTTTGAGTATCCTCATGAATTTTTTATGTTATAATTTGAGTATCACAAGCATGACCGGTTTTGGTTGGAATCGTTTAAATCAAAATCATTTTGGATGGATTGGACAGACCAATAAGACATATTGAATTGGACCAGTATGGTCCAAAGTATATTTTGGATTGGGTTGGGCTAGGCCTATCCATAATGGATTTATATTGGATTGGGTCAGATTGAATCAATATCTAGTCCATTAATAAAAGATAAGAACACTGGTGTCAATAGACCTGATTTGGATTGGAACTAATTTAAATTAAAACCAATTTGAACAGATTGGATGGTCCAGGCATTGATTGGATCGGTCTAAAATGGTCTAGAGTATTATTCATCAGATTTGGTTGGACCTGGTCCATCTTTAATGGACTCATTCTGGATCGGATTGGATTGGACCAAATCAGGTCCATAGACAACACTAGTTTGTAACCTTTCAACGACTTAATGCACCCTAATTATGCTTCTTCAAAATGTCTCTTTGTCTTCAAATTGATGCAGGTGGCTTACATGGAAAAAAGATAAATGATTAATCTAAAGGAAAGATCATGTGAGGTGGACATTCTTGTATGGATATGGATTAAAAAATAATATAAAAAACAAAGAATTAATTAAAACAATTGGACTCTCTAATATTGTATATTTGTCATATTAAACAAAAATAAATATGATAGATAAAAATTATTTTTTTTTATGAAGATTGCATTTGTTTGTAATACAAACATAAATATGTACTCTTTTTCGGTTCATAGATGCAAAATGGTTCATGGTTGCAATTCCATTTTGTTCTTTTCTTGTTTGTTTCAAATCGATGCAAAAGGCTGTACGGTGGTCCCTCTCACACTCAATCGGCGGAATAAACGAAAAATATAATTTTGTATAAAAAAAATGGATACAATAATGCATTCTCCTCATGATACGAATATGTTAGAAAAGACATTCTTACATCCTTAATCGTTGCATTTTTGTATGGCAAACAAACACTCACAAATCTGAACTAGGGTACATAAATACCCTGGTTTGACGTTTGTATCGATGGCAAGCAAATGCAGTCTAATGATATAAATGAAATACAAAATTTAAAGACAACAAATTTGGTACACCATGATTTAATTACTTGTCATTGTTACATGAATCCTGATAAAAAAGATTGAGATTATTACTATTATTATCCGACATTACCATGTGTAAAGCAAGTACATGAATAAAAACATAAAGCATGAAGTATCCTATTATTTCTTTGAACGAATTGGGATTTAGTCCTCACAGAGCGCACCTCACATTGGCCTCACAACACATCCCACCGTGCATTGAAAACATCTCCTATGAATAAAAACATGCAAGTATAGGAAATGTTCCCGATGTGCGGCTGGAACATGGTGTGAAGAGCATGGTTCAAAGTATCGGTGTAATACACCTCTGTATATCAGCAGAGGTGTATTGACACTTTGAAGTTTGAACAAAACCCCCCTTTCCCTTAGTTTTTTTTTTTTTTTTTAAGTTTTAGTTTTAAATATAGTTATATATTATTTTAAAAAAGAATGGATTGCCAATACACTTGTTCAGAAAGATAAAATAGATACACTTGATACGAGGTATATCATATCGAAACTTTGATCCATGGTGAGGAAGAGATCCAAACTCTTTTTGAACTATTAGACAATCAATAGGATAGGAGGGTTCCATGGCGATGGCACAGAGGCCTTCCTTGGCAGCAACATCTCTCTCCATTCTGACATACCCTCCTTCCCCCCAACTAGTACCCCATGAATTCTTCACCAATCAATACTTGGTGCCAATATTGCTTGTCCCATAGGTAACCACAGTCACAACATGGTCTATGTTGGTTCCACACTCCCCAGCGAAGATGCCGCTTGAGTAGAATTGGAAATCAAAGCCACTTGAATCTATCCCGACCGGAACTGGTTGATTGGAAACAACCTTCAGCAACGCCATCTCATCGTCTGCCGGGAGGAGACTTCGTATCCACTGATCGTAGCTGCCGGCAAAGTCGACTCTTTCGGTCGTCGACACCTTGAGCTTGCTTGTATGGGTAGCTGGCTTCAGTGGCGAGGCCGTGTTGTTGGATGAATTGGAAGCGCTGTCCACGAAACCACCGCTGCATCCCTGGTTTTGACCGGCGGTGTCACAGTCTATTAGATCTTGCTAGGAGAGAGCTAATTATTAGATGATTACTAGTAAGGAGTCTGCATTTAATTTGATAATGGGTGTGTGTTAACTTCATGAACCATATAAGCCAATAATATATGATTACTAGTAAGGAAGGCCATACTAATTTATGAATTGAATAGAAATTTGGATAGGTTTGGGTTGGTAAATTTAAGTTTAGAGTTTATACACAAATTGGTTCTAGGCCAAGGTCCCATGTTCAAGGTTCGTTCAGGGTTGGCCGTTAACCCCACTATTCATCTAATTTATACCTGTGTTTTATTAGACAGGATCAAAAGAGCTTTAAACACATTTAAGTTAAGTTTGGGAATATTTGGGCTGGGACCACACCAATAAGTACTTATTTGTGTTTGAGAATAAACACTTATTTCCTTTGGGGTCTTTTTTGGCCCACCACATCATTTTGAAAAATACCTATACTTATTACCCCTATTTAAAATAAGTGATTTTCATCAAATGCTCAAAAACACTTATTTTTTAAATAAGCACTCCCAAAATTAACCTTAAAAGGAAATAAGAATTTAATGGGAGGAAGGGAGATGTTCTTGAAGAGAAAGAGGGGGGGGGGGATTAAGAATGATTTTATTAAAAAAAGAATAATAATATATTTCAATTGAGAAAATTAAGACATAATAGGGTTTTTAATATTTCATGTGTAAAGAAGAGAAGGAAAGACTTTGTATGAGACCTGTGGTAAGAGACCCTTGGCCATATATATACCCATGATGGTTGTGCAAATCTCTTGTACCCAGTATGAGACGCCCTGAACTCTTCGTTGGTTTTATCTGCAAATTTGTTGATGCTTAGCTTATATGATCTATTTGCAGCCATGTTGAAGCTTGATTCGATCACTCCACATTGTCCCTGAATACCTTGAGACTCAGTTTGGTAAGATTACAAATACAGATATGTAATGTGCAAATACATATAAAATACAAGGTTTTGCATTTACAAATTTATATTTATACTCCTTCCAAACTGAGTCTGAATAAACGCCTCTCCCTCAAAACAGTATCACCATAACGAGCCATCCATTGCTCGTGCCTCTCCAACATAGATATCTCCTGGAGATTGTGAGCTGCAGCTTGGGAAGCCCAAACTCTCATCAAAATGAGGAATAACATGAAGCAGAAGAGTTGGCACCCAGGCGTGCATTTCATTATATGAACCCTCACGAAGAGCTTTGAGAGGTGCACTATAGATTATTTGAGTTCAACATGTCCAACCTTGTGAGTATTCTCTGCTTTATATAGACACAATTTCAATTTGCTCCCACTAGTGACAGGTAAGGTTGTCAATGGATTGGGTTTATTTGATAGATTCAATTATAATGGTTTTGACTTTACGGTTTTGCCTCAATTAATAATTGGGTTGGTTTTATTGTTTTATTTTATTTTATTTTATTTTTGCTTGTTTCAAACCGATTCAGACCCAAAACCGATTATTTTATTATATATATAATGCTTTCTTATTTTTTATAATTTTATCATGCTTTATATTTAAAATGATAAATTTGATAGATAATGTATAAGATAATATATATTAACTAAAAATATTTAATTTATTAACATATAAATAATTTAGTATTTGTCTATAATTTTTATTAAAATTATTATGGGTCTATGATTTTGTCCCGATTATTGGAGACTGACCTAGACCCAACCCATTAATAATGCTAGTGATAGGATATTTTATTGTTCAAATTGACTTTTTCTCCTTTTATATATATATATATATATATATATATATATATATATATATATATATATATATATAGATAATTGGAAAGGGTCCTATTCGGTTGAGGGTGGATGTTGAAACCACCTCATCAGAAAAGTACAAAATATTTAGAAGCCTGGCCTTTTCAATCACATTGAATTCAAGATCATTTCCTTTTTTTTAAATAGGAGCAAAAGTTTCAACTAGAGTTAAGACTTTTGTGTTCTTGAGGAAATGGTCCTATTCACGATGGATATAATCATATAAAAGCCACCAATTAAAAATTATAAAAAAATTCAGGAGGCGTGGCCTTGTCATCACCGTGAATGGGACCATTTCCTCTTTTTTTATAGGGGCAAAAGTTTTATTTTTTCTTTTATTTAATTGCTTTATTGAGAGTGATTATGGACATGGGAGTTATAGTTAAGGCTGCAACTTGGACCGGAATGGCCACCATAAACCCGACCTCAAAAAGTTGGGTTGGGTCGGATTGAATTTTGGGTTATGATTAGAGTTGAAAATTATGGGCTCGATTTAACTTTGGGTTGGATTAGGTTGTGGTTTTGGTAACCCAACCCAATCCAAGCCTGAATTGAGTTCATATTATATGTATATACAAATATTACATGAGTACCTATATATATATATTTATGTATAGAGGTGCTCAACAAAAACCAAAATAAAAAAGCTGAAAATTCGAATTGAACTTAGTATCAATTTGGTTTCAAAAAGTAAATCATGGTTTGGTTAACTGAACCATGAGCACCCCTGTGCATGTATAAATGAATGATATATGTATATTAACACATTTGAGTTATAGAAACAATTTTTTAAAGCATGATAACTATGTCGCTTAGGTGTTAAAATTAAACTTAATTGACCTTAACCCTTAAATCTAGGAAATAAGAACACTTCACAAAAGGAAGTAGAGAATTTGATGTGGGGTTCAACAGCTTGGGTTGGTTTAGGCCTTATATGGTTGACCTCAACCCAACCTAACCCACCCCAATTACACCCAAGTTGCAGTTCTCTAAACTTTCATTCTGTTCTTATATTTTTCTAATAAACATTATTTTATTCCTTTATGAATAATAGCCAAATAATTATGATTCCTTTGATATTCATTATACTAAAACAAAAAATCATTTTGCCTAGCACAAGTTTCTAATATCATATATCAATCAATCAATCAACCAACCAACCAATCTCTCTCTCTCTCTCTCCTGTTGGATCCTAGGTACAAGAGATTTGGTGCTACAAAACAAATATATATATATATATATATATATATATATATATATATATATATATATATATATATATATATATATATGTATTAAACAGAAAAGACAATAATACAAGAAGATTCAGGGAATACTTTCCTCTAAGACTAAATTCTCCAACCAAGGAGGTCCTAAAGCTATGCAACCATGCCAACTATCTTCACTAAAACAAAAGACAGCAATTTTGTGAGCAATTTGATTAGTGGTCCTTCTAATCTAGACAAAGTTGATTGAAATCAACCAGCTAAGTCTTGGATATCTTATAGCACTGGCCCAATTTTGCTATGAAAACTTTGTCTCCCAAGAGAGGTTGTTTTTATCAACTCTTGGGAATCTGATTCTACTATTATTTGAGGGGCCCCTACACCTACAACTTCCACTGGCCTTTTCTTAAAGCCAATACTTCTAAAGTAAGAACCGGAGCAGAGTGGATCCACCTACCTCTAGTAGAAATCAACAAATCAGAGGAAGATCAAATAACATACCCAATAGCAGCATGAGGTGAATTTGGTCATCTCGATGCATCTGAGTTAACTAATATCCTGGTGGTGGCTTATCCTAAATAGTCGGAGTAAGAGTTGGTTGATGATGGCTATCGATTATGGAGTCCTCCTCTACTTGCTCATTTATCAAACCCCGCGCTCTTCCCAAAACTAAAACAGGGGACTCGTATTCTCCTTGAAAGTTTAGAAAATTTCTAGATTTCCAAATCAGCCAACTGACAATGACGATAGCTCTGCAAGCTTTCTCACTGGAGCTCGATCCATCACCTAGTTTCTCTTTAAGCCAATGACTAAATTCAATCCCCACCATCTGGGTAATAGGAATAGGCATATTAAGGCCAAACTAGACAGCTCTAGCGAATGGATAATGATGCATTATGTGGTTTAAAGTCTCTGGTCCATCTCCACATCTTTGGCAAGTGTCATCTTCAACTTAAGTGTCTCTCCTTTAGTTTTGCCAGAGTAGGGACTGTTCCCTTCGAACAAAATTCAAATGAAATATTGAATCTTTGGTTGAGTATTAACATATCGGATTTTCTTCCACATTACATCTAGAGAGAATTGGATTTGAGGAATTTCATCCAAGGTTCCATTCAAAGCCAAGTAGTAAGCTGATCTTACTGAAAATTCACCATCCTTAGTAAAATCCCATACAAGTTAGTCCTGAAATCTTGTCTAGCTGAGCGGCATTTAAAGAATGACCCTTACTTCTTCCTCTGTGAATAGATCTCTGAGTACATTCTAGCTGAGTGACATTTACTAGTTTTTCCAAGGCAATCTTGAAATTTCACAAGGAAGGGATTCAGGGTTTATTCCGGATATCTATATTGGCTCCGCTTCTTATTCTCCAAATGAGGCTTTTCCGTAGAAGATCTTTACCATACAAAGTGCTCCTCCACCCCCATGATGGGCGAGGGCCCAAATCTGCCTCCATGAAGTTTCCTGAAGGAAAATAAACATTTTTTAAAAGCCTTGCCCAAAGAGCTTCTTGGTTTTTGAGCAAATTCCAAGCTGCTTTCTTCAACAATGCTTGATTAAACTGAATCAAGTTTTTGAATCCCAAACGACCATTTGCTTTTGAATGACAGAGAGATCCCCAAGATATCTAATGGATATTTTTTTACTCTAGCCTTTTGCCCCCATACAAACTTAGCTAAGTTGCTATTCATTTTCTTCAACACATCATTTAGAATGCGAAAATGCATCATTGAGTAAATCAAGGAAGTCAAAGGTGAAGCCTTAATGAGCATTTCTTTTCTTGATGATGTGAGTAATGCCCCCTTCCAATCACTTACTTTTGATTGGACTGTTCCGTGGAGATTTGAGAAGACCTCTATCTTACTCCTACCTAGAGTTGTCGACACACTCAGGTACTTAGAATTTGAATCTCCTTGAGGCATTTTCAGAACATTTTATGACATCATTTTCCTAAGTCAGTGAGGGATGTTATTACTGAAATAAACTGCAAGCTTTGCATTTATTCTCAAGCCAGTGCAACTTTTGAAAGACTACAAAATATGATTAATTCGATGACATTGATTTAAGTTTGCTTTGGTAGAAAGAATACAATCATCAGCATATAAGAGATGAGTTAGTTCCAGACCCTGATGTCATAGCTTCATTCCTTGGAAGCCAAGCAATTCAACACCCCTCTTTAGAATATCTGTAAGGCTCTACATAACACATACATATAGGTAGGGTAGAGTGGACCTCCTTGGCATATGCCATTTGATGGTTTAATATGACCCTTGACAGTTCCATTTGATGTTTAATCCATTTCTCAACAAAACTCATCATCCTTATGCTCTCCTCTAATTGTTTCCAACTTATACTATTATATGCTTTATGCATATCTAATTTGATAGCCATAGAGAAGAGTTTTCTTTTGTTTATTTTTTTCTTTAAATAATGAAAAGCTTCATGGAGATTCTTATATTATCTAAAATATCTCTTCCATGCAAGAATGCACTTTGAAGTTCCTCAATTATATTATTAAGCACTAATCTGAGCTTATTTTCCAGTGCCTTCGCATAAAACTTGTAAATGACATTGCAAAGAGATATTGGTCTGAACTGTTTGACTGATAAATGACTTTTTTTGTTTTGGAATCAATGCAATGTAAGTAAAATTTAACTCTTCATCAGCCTACTCCTCATTAAACATATATTGACAAGCAAAAATTACATCACCACCAACAGTCGGCCAAAACTTTTGGATAAACTCAGCATTGATTCCGTCTGGGTTTGGGGACTTTTGGGGAAGGGCACACAACAAATCATTTTGTTTAGAAGAAATGGTCAAAGGGGAGACCTGGTGACCATTGTTGTCTCTTTGAGGAGCTTCTCTATTATAAATGGCATCAAAATGATTGACAAAATCCTCAATGATTTGCATTTCCTTTTCTTTCCAACTTCCTTGGCCATCTTAGATTTTATAGATTCTACTTCATTGTCTTCTTCTAACAGCAGCGACATGGAAGAAATTAGTATTTTTGTCTCCATTCTTTAACCACATAATTTTGGATTTCTGTGCCCAGAAGTTTTTTTTCTTACTTTCTAATTTGATTTAACTCCTTCTGAAGAGATCCTACTTTGTTCATGTTTTCTCCCACGTGGAAGGCTTGGTGACATTCTTTGAATTGTCTTTTCGTGGTCATTTTCCTCTTTTCCAAATTTCCAAAAGTTTCTAAATTCCGGGTCCTCAAAGTTTGTTCAAGTTTTAAGAAGTTTTCTAACCGAATGAGTATCTGTGACATTCCACGCATTTGTTACAACCTCTTTACAAGAAGTCTTTGTTAACCACATAGATTCAAATCTGAAGGGTCTGTATCCCTTCCAATTAATTCAATTCATTTGGATTCTCATGGGAGCATGGTCTGAACCTATTTGATCTTCATATAAAACAGTTGCCTCTTGAAACAATAGAAGCCAAGCATTTGTGGCAGTGGTTCTATCTAGACGGGCTTGAACATTTTCACCACCCTCTCTGCTATTTTGTTAAAGTGAAAGGATAACCTTAAAAACCAATATTTATCATGCATAAATTATTTAACATAACTTTAAAATCATGCATTCTAGATTTAGATGGGGTTACCTCCTTTCTTTTCTGAAGGGTGAAGAATTTGGTTGAAATCGCCTATAATAGCCCACGATCTTTGGGATGAGGGTCTTAGACTTATAAGTCCTTGCCAAAAGTCACCACGCCTTCGAGAGTTAGGTTCACCATGAATGAAAGTTGCCATATAAATGTTGCTTGACAGAGGATCAGAAATGTCAAAATGGATATATCTATTTGTAGTAGCTTTGACCTCTATTGTCACGGGCTCTTTCCAATCCAAGCATAAACCTCTAAAGAGGCCTCTTGGGCTCTTCAACACATAATGATCAAACTTCAATCTTTTACACAAATGCTTGACTACTTTATCTTTATTTTTTGTTTCTGAGAGAAACAAAATAGAGGGTCGATGGAGCCTAACTAGCTCCATAAGAGACTAAACTGTCAAAGAAGAGCCCACTCCTTGACAATTCCAATATAAAAGATTCATTGGCCTTGGCGGGGGCTATTGATTGGTTCGCCCACCACTTCCTCTAAGATGGAGAGAGATTTAAAGGTAGACAAATTTTTTATTTCATTTAATTCTTTATATGGATAGAATATGAATTTCCTTCTCATGATTTTTTGGCCACTTTCTTGAGCTTTCTTCTCCAAGGTATTTGGATTCTGCACATGTTCAATTTGTACGGGTTCTTCCTGATACCAAGACTTCTCAAAAGTGTGTTCAAGCTTCCTCTTGATTTGTCTATCCTTCCATTAACTCCCATTTTCTTCCTACATGATCATCTGATCCCAATGCAGTAATCTCATTCGTCTTGAATTCTATTCAGAAGTTTGAGAGTGCTTTGTTTCCAGTTTCAGCCACATAATTTCCAAGTTCATGCCTATTGGATTTTTGTTTTTATACTTAGGTTCGGGATATGGTGATCCAACCCAGGAGCATCTCTTTTCTTATCGTTTAATTGCGTCGGGCTATTCAGCACCCAGACTACAAAAGCCATCATAGTGTTCAAAGTTGTTCTCAACTGCCTCGGGATCACCAACCTTATATCTGTTCTGCATACCAAGTCCCACTCGTCACCTGAGTTTGTACCACAGATTTCCTTCAATCAGTCTTTATTCACTTTTATAACGTCTCTCTATCCAAGTATGTGTATAGGGTTTGACCCCCACTACTAGTCGTACCAGATCCACTATCAGAATTTGTTCCTTCTCTCTCCTTGCTTTTGTCCCAACCGTTCATCCATCGATTCTGATCATCCCTTCTATCACTGATCGAATGTCGATTTTTACAGTGCTTCTCTAGATTCCCCTCCTCCTAAGTGTTTGTGTCTTCTTTTGGGGCTCTTTTTAGTCTTGGAGTAGTCTTTTTCATCCATGGTCCAAATGGTCTTGGAGTTTGAATAGATTCCCTACTATACGCTGCGTCTTCTTCCTCATCTTCGCTCGAAGATACTCCTTATTTGCTGAGTGACAACTGGTATTAATATGTCTAATAAAACACAACTTTAATAGAAGTTTGGGAGTTTTTCATACCTTACACTTACCCACATCGGATCCACATATTTTTTGATCTTTACTCTCACCCTTGGTTTAAGAGGGGATGAGGGAATAACTCATGGATAGCATATCCGAGCCCGTTTTTGACACCATGGCCAGCTAGATGACCAAGACCAATAAAAAAGGTTTGGTTAGATTAGATTAGACTAGAATCCTACTAAATTCATGTCAAGTGTAAAGCCATTGGATTTTTTGTTTAAATAGTTCCTTGTTGACAAATTCTAGGGTTTATGTCCTATTGCCCAGTGGCACTTATAAGAATAAGCAACTACTATCTCCACCACCATAGTAGCCTTAACAAGCAAGATAGATGATATTGCAATTGATTGTGTTCTCATCAAGAAGTGAGTGTAGGGGTTAGCCATCGGTGTCGGCATTGAGGATTGGAGATTTTGCATGCATCATGATTCATGGATTGGACTCTCTTATTCCCTTATGCACATTGGTGATTCATCATCATGCCCTCCAAGTAGTGTTGTTGGTATGGCCGTATGGGTTTTCGTGGAGCATATTAGGCTTTTCCGTTGGAAGTACCTACCACCACTGACATTCGTTGTTGCTGCCCATGGAGTTGAGATCTTTTTCCAAAGGACCTACCAACATGATCTGACACCGCACATCTTACTATGAGTCTGGGACCTACCATAAAAGTATGACAGACCATGTATGAGATGTGCGGTGTTAAATTGTGTTGGTAGGATGTTGGAACATGTTTTGTTGGTAGGTGATCTGGACTCCTGCCCATAAGCCATGCCTAGATCTGCTCACAACATAATAATTTCCAACATGGTCTGTGTCTGCACATCGCAAATATGGTGGGTCCCAGTTTTATGGTGGGCTCCAATCTCATGGTGAAACGGGTGGACACAAATCACATTGGGATAGTTTTTGTTGTGTGTACTGAGTAGGGCTATCAATGGGTTGGGTCTGGGTCAGGACATGCTAGAAGCCTAGAACCCAAACCAACTTGACAAGATAGCGAGTGGAAGTAACTACGGTTCCAGAAAAAACTTGTATCCAATTAACTGATATCAACCCATCAGGTGGTATTTATTAAAAAATATTTTTCCACTTCAGAAATTTTATTGTTTTTTTTTTACCAATACCTTTACCTATCATTCACTACTAATTATCCCTTCATTTTTTATAGTATCCCCCATGGTTTTCGAACCATCGTTGACCTGGATAGTCAGACTATTTGGCCCAAAAACCATCTAAGCAACCAGTTTCATTTCACCCTTAATTGGTTTTTTTTTTGCCAAAAAACCATTAATTTGGTCAGCGATATACTAACCCAAGTGATCGAGCCATTGACCTATTCGAGCCAGACTGGTTTTTTACTGTTTTTATTTTAATTATTTTTATTTTAAAATTAAAATGAATCATCCATTCGAATCAAATGGTTGAACCGCTGACCCAAAAACCTATAGTCAAAGCGGTTCGATTTGTGGATCGGTTTTTAGAACTATCTTTCACTTATCACTGTTCTGAACTGTAAAAATCCCCCAAATTAAACCGGGGGTTTAATGAATTCGGATTTGGTCCTCATATTCCCAACGCACGGCTGCAAGGGTCTGTTAGGACGGTTTTGTGAGGACCAAAATCCGATTTCGAGTTTGATCGGCCGAAGGGTAGACAAAGAGGAGCTAAGGTGAGACGTCCATGGCATGACAGCGAGTTTCCGGCATGCACTCCGGGAAAAAGATCCTCCACTTCTGGCTCTCGGGCGGGCTTATCCTGCACCATCTGCTTCGACGCTCTCTGGTTTTTCTATTGTACGCACACACGGTTCTTCCTACATTTAGAGAAACTTTTGATTCAGTTCTATTGGTTTAATTCATGGTTGCAACCAAAGAAAAAGATAAAATAGTTTTTTGTTTTTTATCACAATATCTCTACTATTCTGGTTGCTTCATCTGAACTTACCGTTTTTCAGTTTACGTACCTGCGAATTTATTTAGTTTTTCGTTTGATCTTAACAATTGATGCATATAATTGCTAAAAATGCTGTTGCATGTCCATTCGATGCTAATATGATGTCAATGATGCGTTCCTTCATAAATTGTTAATGTGAGATACTGCTATATATTGAGCTAGACGATAATGCATTGACATATGTGTCGTCCTCGGGAAGTTGAAGATATCAATCCAAAGGAGTTGTAATAACATATTTGGGATCAAAGATAAGTAACTGTGTTGGAACTTGGAAGATGTGGTTAGTTTGAAGTAGTTTGGTTGTCTTTAAACACGAAGAGTTGACAATCTGGACCCCACATTCTGGTTGAGAAGCTACTGGTCGGAATTCCTCAGCTTGCCTTTTGTTGGTCTGCGGGTGAAGGTTGTTGGAGAGAGGGTCAATATCATAGGGGATTAAAACCTCTCATTCGTGTGATCCCTTGCATTTTAAGGAGAATTCTTGTTTTGATGTGATGTAGTTCTCAGAAATAAGAGGGGATTCCTAAGCTTTGGCCTTCTCGAGATATGGGAACTTGGTTTGAGATAACTCAAACCACCAATCTTTATGGTATGCTCATGCTTATATGCTTTGTTTATGAGCAAACAAGGCAGCTTTTACATTTAATTGGCTTGCACGCACAAGATGCATGCATCGGATGTTTTAAATTAATTTATTAATTGTATTTAGTGTAAGAAGTGAATTATTATAGCACTGAGCAAAGTGACATTGGATAACAAAATTAGAGGAGCCAATTGGGATCAGGGAGGACAAAGTTAGTTTGATTTGATCCCAAGACTGTATTAGGGTGGGGGAGTTTGGAGGGGCAGGAAGACTAATCACTTGGTTATTTGAGTTGATTTGATGCTGGGGTGTGACTTGGTGGGTTGTGTCATTTTGGATCTAGCATATCATGGTTCCTTGGGTGATATTGGTTAGAGGGAAATAGGGAACTGGGAAGCATCATGGTGGGAGAGGGTAGCCTGTTTTTGAGTTGTTGGTGATTTTTATTTCTTTTTCTTTTTTAATTGTTTCTTTCCTCTCCTCCATTCCCCTATTTTGGGAGCCATCCCCTTTCTTTGTTTCCCTTAGTTTAGTTTTCTAGTTGGAGTTATTCTGTTTCTCCAAATTGCTATTTATCTATCATGTCTCAGAAGCAGTAACCATTTTAACTACCGGTAGCATTTGCATGGAGACTCGATTTTGGTACCAAGTATAGTGCTTTTTTTTTTTATACTAGGTTTTTGTTATCACAATATGGGAAAAAGAAGGGAACCACCAAAAATAACAAAACTTTACATGGTTAATGAGTTAGAGCCATGTACATGATATGCATGTATACTCCCTTATGCATCAAAAGATAGAGTATCCTCCACTTTTCAGCAAAAGCTATCACTGGCAATGAACCAAGCTGATCAGGAAATTCATGGAAGATCTCTTGTCATCAAAGATTCAACTGTTCTTTTCATTCTTGATGCAGCAACAAAGTTCAAAAGAAAGAAGGTTTCAGATAATGGTTCCATGCCATCAGCAAGTCAGCATGCTAAAACCTCTTTTACATCAAAAAGTAATTGAAGATGATGAGTTCAATTTATCTTCTAAAATGTTTGAAAATAGTATTCTTAGATTCCTTTGATATAGACGCCTGAGACACTGGTTGGCTCTTAATTTTTCTGATCACCAATTCCATGTGGCAAGGTTTCCTTTTGAGTATGCAGTCATTGTTTTCCTTCCAAAGGCTCCAGCACAATAATGAAGGAAGGAAGTGCATTCTATGGTGTATGATCACATTTGCTTTGACATCACATTGGCTATGCCAAACTCAAGCTCCACAATGTCTTCTGGGATTACCCTTTGTCAACTAAAGAATGCTAGGAAATGGCATTTTGTAGGCAAATGAACAATGCATCAACAAGTGGAAAGCTGATTTTTCCTCCACCTGAAAAGAGAGAACCTGTTTACTCTGTCTTTTCCACATGGAATTAAATATGGTAAGGAATTTTTCAAATAAGGAGATAGATATTTTGGAAGGAATATTTGCATTCCAAATTCATTTCCATGGGAAAGGGTCACTAAAGGTAGCCATGAGAACCACATAATAATATTTAACTGAAAAAATACCTTGTATTCTAAATTCTTGAATCCTCTTCCCCCACCAGAATAGTTTAGGTGTTCCAGGAATTAAACCAATATAACCAATGTGTATGCCTACCAATCATTCACATGGCATTGTAATCCAGGAGTCTATCCCACAAGGTGGTAAGAGGTATAGAAGAAAAGGTGGACAATAATTACAATACTTGAATATTACGTTCTTGAACATTGATACATCCCTCTTATCTCTTTGTTGTCACCCATTCGAGTGACACTGACATATTTTTCTTCAATTGTGTTGAAGAATCTTTGAATCCATTTTTAGGTTAAAGAGGCCCATTCAATGATTAAATGGAGTTTGCATCCACCACCTACTTAGAGCAGATGGAATTACAGTTGAACTTTTGGCTTTCAAGAGAGAAGTTTTTTTTCCCTCTGCTGAGTTCCTCAAGATCAGCTGGTTCCAAGAAAACTATTAGCAGATCCATTCTGTTGTTTCTAAACCCTCTACCTATTCAGATAGGCCTGAGTTCCCAAGTGAAGAGCCATAATATTTAAGTTTGATTGTATCTCCATTAGGAGGAGATCAATATCTGGATACAGTAATAAGTGGAAATGAGTTCACTTCCACTATCCTATTTCTTTAAACGGAGACTATACAACTCAATACAACTCAGTCAAGCATTACCCCTAATATTTGATATTTGTTGGTTGTGTAAACAAATAGCATCAACTTTACTTTGTCTATTGCCAATTGCCATATATAAGACTACCTCACTGGACATCCCTTTGGTCTTCTGCATTGCACCATTGATGCCTTTTAACTTGCACCAGATTATTTGTCATTGGTGCCATTTTTAGTTTCTATTGCATATTAGAAAAATATCTTACTTGAGCTCTTCTCAGTTCTCATCTTGTCACCTATTGTTTATTTCCCTAGGTTTCCATAAGTGCATTTGTTTCTGGTCTTACTATTCTTCATGCTATCATTCATCTATCTCAACAACCCCTCTCCTGTTTCTGTGTTCTCAAATTCCCTATTATTTGTTAAACAGGGAATCAATTATCTTTTTCATCCATTGTCATTCTGTTGCTTAGGTTTGGACTCATTTTTTGCTCCCTTTGGAGTCTAATGACCTTGCTTTGATGACATGGTGGAGTTGATATGGGGTGGGCATTACCCCTTTTATTAAGTGGTGAAAGATCATGTAAAGATGTAGCGACATACTGTGGTTGCTCTTTTCTGAAGGCAGATTATAGACTACCTGGATGATTATTGATCTGATCATTTTTGAAGCTTCTAACTGAATATATATATATATATATATATATATATATATATATATATATATATATATTATAGGAGAATAGCCATTCATTTTAAGGTCTTCCTTCCTTCAAAGGCTTTCTAGTCCAGGTCCCCTCTCCTTTGCCTTCATTGTCAAGTGTTATTAAACCAAACTTAAAAGAAAACAGTATAATATTGTATTGCATTCATTAGCAATGGGCAGAACCCAAGAAAACATGTACAATCACCAAAGAACCTATACAGTGAAGTCTGTATAGTATACTGAGTTTGTACAGCAAGATACATAGCAAAACAACCTAAAGTCATCAAATTAAGAAACTGTAAATATGTCTTTGAAAGTAATCCCCCTGAATTCCTCAAGCACCATCATCCAAGAGTAAATGGAGCAAAAAATTTTCTTCACCATTTCATCATTCTCAGCCACCTTGTTGTTTAACAAACTCTGAATCTGATTTCTGTCCATTCATACAGTACATAGGATTTCTGCCAGGATAGAAACCAAATGAGTTTTTCTTTCTCTAATTCTACTGATATCATCCTCTTCTATCTCTCCCTTTTCTATTGATAACTGAGAGAAGGTATCCCACTCTAGGGGTCAAGTATCAACTTAACTAATTACATACTTCTATCACTATAGCTTCTAAAACGCATTCCCTTATTTGTAGTTCCATTTCTTTGAGTTGTTCTGCCCCTAAATTGTCTCTCCATGTTTCTAGTTTTGCAAGTACCCTTCTCTAGTCTTATCAATTATCATTCTAATTCATGCCATGTGCAAGCAACACAAACCTTGAATGCCCTTTTTATATGCTTGTTAATTCATCCATAATGAATGTAAATATATATAATGCCAATCCTTAGTGTAAACTTGTTTCAACATATTTATTAAAAACATGCTATTACATCATTTATTCTTGGCCATCAAATTTGTATTGGTATGCTGGGCAGCAAAAATGAATCTTAGAGTTTGGTCAGTTGTATCAACAATCAGACAGTGACTTACAGATAAAGAGCCTACCATATTTTTGCAAACTTCAGGGGATGGATGACTCATGTGGCATGTTGTGACTTGGTATTTTGTTTGAGTTGGCACAATATTGTGTTTGAATTATCTAGTATGGAACTTCAGACTTCATAGGTGTGGCTCCAGTTTGACCAAAGTTATAACAATTTGCATGTGATTGCAACAAAAAATAATTTTTAGAGTTATTGTTAATCAATAAGGGTTGAGATCACCAAAATACTCACTAACTAGACTTTCTATCTATTGGCCTATTGTTCAATGACCCGTACAGTTTCTTGGTTCCCTATTTGTTGTCTCAGCATGGTTCTGTTTCAAAGATGCAGAATTCAGCATATTGCTGAGAAAGCAGTAAAACAAGCTCTTTTTGATTGGTAATCAGAATGGTGAAAATACAAATCAGAAAATGAGGATCAAAGGCTGCCCCAAAATATTTTATGACTCTCTAAGTTGAAAACTGATATTTTTATGATGTACTTTTGTGCTCTTGTCTATACAATATTATATGGTTTAACTGCACAATACCTAATATTTGTACACCTTGTTTTAAAAACACCAGGGCAAGGCACAAGGTTACCTAAAAAAACGTCTTACTGCCCGGGCACTGCCTTGACAAATGTGTATGTATGGCATTTCAATTATTTAATTCAGATAAGTCTGCACAAAAGCACCACAATCCTCTGTTGTAGGGGATTCGGGCCAATACAATTAGTGGGGGTATGGTATTCAGTGAATCATACTCCTTTTTGTACTAAATGGAAGAATCATATCCCTTTCTGTACTAGTATGGGTTAGTCAGTGTTTTCATAAACACTTTTTCATAGACTGACACGCTTCTAGCAAGTTCTCAATCCAGTGGTATTTGACCTCACTAGATTCTTTTCAGTGATATTTCTTATACCAGTATTGAGGAACCTTGCCATATTATAGTAATATAATCTATTTGTATAGATGGATTAACAATTTTAGCACAATTGGTTGAAGCATCAGTATTACACTAGCAAAAGATCTCAAGTGAGACACCGGTTGGCCTTGGTAGCCTTGGTAAGTTGCCAGATTTGGTGGATGCTGAACGCGCAGTTGTAAATGAACTTTGTGTTTGCTGTTGTTGGATGTTGGGTTAAAAACATAGTAACCTGTATTGATATGGATGGGGCCAGGACCTTTACTTATTCAGCTTGGGTGTTAATACTGCAGAGTTGGGATTTTCTATTCAAATGGGTGTCTCTCCGACCAAGGTCTGTTGGGCTGATTGCCCTTTTCTTTCAGGAGTAATATACATGTTAAGCTTCTGCTAGACATAAGCTCCACTTATTTCTTGATTTGTGTTGTCTAATTTCATCTTTAGCTATAAATGTGTCCCTTGATTTGAAGGCCATTTGTATTTGTCTCTAATATCTATAACGTTTACTGACAATTTTGTTCTGTGGTTCAGGAAATTCTGGTAACCCGTTTGTAAACCAAGCCTCACATCTGGTCTTCTCGCACAGCAGAAGCAGCTTCATCCCATTGGAAAGAATTGTTTGGCACTATAAATGACCTGGAATCAATAGTTTCCTGTTTCCTTGGATATACAGATGATGGTGTATTATAGAGAAAGAAACCCAGTTACCCTGGTTAACCCAGTTTTCATATTTAACTAACCAGAGTTGTCTCAGATTTTAGGTTGTGGTAAAGGCTAGCAAATCACTGCATGGAGATGGGGATGGAAGTGATCCAAAAAGGGTCTTGGTTCTGTATCCATCACTTTAATTATCACTTTGCAGCTTTATTACTTGTTCCTTTATTTTTTTTGTTCTTTAGTTCATACTTCTAAGAATTGATATTAAAATCAAAAGATGTGTGAAAGGGAAAAGAAAAATAAATTTAAAAAGTGGGCATGTGTGCCATTTTCTACTCATAAACACTTTTCCTGCAAGAGTCAAATATAATAGAAAATCTCCCAGCAAAGTGGTTAATCTTATTTTTACTTTTTGAGTTTTCCCTCCCAAGGCATATATTGGAAAACCCAATTGTCTATTTTAATTTCTACTTATATTTAATGGTGCATTGGTGCCCATCAAACCCCTAAAACTCCCACATTCTCGTCACTAGGGGAATCTCTCCCTTTTCAATCCCTCTCCTTTTTTTCTTTTCATTTTCTTCACTATTATTTATTATTAGGTTTATTATCATCCACATTTATTCAACACCTACCCATCTTGAGTACATTTATTACCATTTTAAATGAAAAATGTCTCCAAAGCTCCTACATCCATGGTCGCGCGACTTCCCTTCCGAGTCAAGACACCTGGAGCCCTCGAGTGGGCCCCACATTTTCGTATTTGGGACATACCCATGGGCCATTGATAAGTGGGCTCATCCGAGAGAGCCAACAGCTGACGTCACATCTGATGTGAGAGTTGTTGGAGTGGGGTCTTGGGGTTGGGGGGCTCAGGACTCAGAAGATAGTTGGGTGGGGTAATAAGGTAATCTAAGTGCCATGTTACATCTGACGTGGCTTCTTGGGTCGAAGGCTTGTTCTGACACAGTCCATGTCAGCTTGGACGGGCGGGAACCGGAATCCGGGCCGTCAACGGTCTTCCCGACAGCTTTTAAACCGCTGCTTACTTTGGCAGGGAGAAGGGTTTTCTTTCCTTCTTTTTATTTTATTTTTCATCGATGTATATTTTTCCTGGAAAAGGAAAGGAAAGGAAAAAGGGGCAAAAACGGGATTTAAGTTGAGTTCAGAAACGTAGATTTCGGGATTTGGAGATTTCGTTAATATAATAATGATTATTATATGAAGGGTTTTAGCTTTTACAGCAGAGCACCAGTTGACTGGATTATATATCCAAAACGCTTGTTTTGAGGGTCCTAAAAATACTGCTTTTATTGCCCATTGGCGGTTTTTCGCACCGGGGGAACTGTTGCTGGTTTTACAAATATACCCTTGACATCCTCAGATGTTTCCCTTGTGGTCCCTCTTTTTGTCCCATATTTTACTACATGAACTGTAATTTTGAAAATTTTGAAGAAATTCCCGTTGAATGGAGATGCCATAGACCATGATGTGAATCATTTGAGAAAAAATAAGGGAAAAGAAAGGAAATGTTTTTGAGAAATCCTTGGGCATGAGCATGTCTAGCTTAAGGATTTTGTAAATGAAAATTTATTTTTAGTGTTGAGCCTGTAATGGTGCCAATTTTAGAAATTAGAAGGCTCCTAATTCAGAGTACTAGGGAAAAAAAGATCCAAACTTGCACTGCAAAAGTGATTTGGAACCATCCAATTCATTTTAGAGTGGAATCATATCTCAAAATTTTACATGACCATCTACAATATCTGTTGTGGGGGGATGAAAAAAGATTTGGGTGAAAGTCATAAAAAATGATTTAAATGCCCATAGTTTAACGATAGATATGGCATTGAACAAAACAGAATTAAAAGATAGGATTCACGTAGTTGACTCCATATAGTTGGGAGTTGGGACAAGGCTTAGAGGATGATGATAATATTATGCAAATTTAAATGTAACAAAAGACTATCTTTTGAATCGTTTTTAACGATTCTTAGTCTCTGTCCAAAATCTCTTCTTATTTGTATTGTATTATAAATTTATCTTAACTAATTAAGGGTGAAAATGGCATTGATCACAAAGGAAATTTAATTTTAAAAATCAAAATTAAATTAAGAATTGCATACTAATATATTCGCTTGATTTTTAACCGATTCTATATAGTTGGGATAAGGCATGGATGGTGATGATTGATATTTGCCTCGTTTTTGTTCCTTGGGGCTACACAAGGGGGGAGGTGGTAACAATAACCCATCCCCAAACCCATGCCATAATTTCACCAAATCCTAGTGCATCCCAAGTATCTTCTACAACCAGCTGGAGACCTTATCAACTAGCCAATTGGTATCTACGTGTGCTAATATTTGCCTGCCTGTTTAAATTTACTTTTAGTTGTAATTCAAAATCTGATTTTCTGTCCACGTGATTCTAATATGCTGCAATCATGGGCACACTAAATTTTGCGACCACGCAATAAAACATGGTTGATCTGTCCATGTTTCATTGCTGAGTCGCAGGATTTTGCTGTAAGCATGGTGCCAGCAGACGTAAACTTGTGTGGATGGCTTGAACCGAGTATGAATTAAATAAGTTGGCAATAAAATAAAGGGAAAATTTCGTCATTTTTTATATTTATAAGGGCACTTGCGACATTGCACAAAAGGGGAGTTGTCATAAAGCTTTGTTATTACATAATAAACAAAGGAGGAGTTGTTTTTATTTATTTCTAACAAATTGGTTCTGGCGCGAGTTGCAGAGAAACGTTCAGATTTCAAAAAAAGAAATCCTTTGGCTCATTTCTTCATCCTCTTCTCTTCTTAACTTCTTACTCTTTGATGCTTCACCCCAATTCTGATCTTCTTTCTCTTTGTTTTACGTCGCAATCTCTTTTCTCTCTTTTAACTCTGTTTAGATAAACAACTATATGCATGGAAGGGAGAGAGAGCACGGTCTCTGGCTCTCCGGCTAACACTACCACGGAGACTGAGTCTCCGGTGAGCGGAGGTGGGCCGGGATCGGGAGTAGTGGGGGCGGTACCAAGTGGGTTGGTGCCGCAGGTGATGAACATGGCAGTAAGCATGAGTATGGAGAGAAGCTTTGGAGGAGCAGTGGGGATGGACATGATGGGTAGAAAGAAGAGAGGGAGGCCAAGAAAGTATGGTTCAGATGGGAGCATAGCTCTGACACTCTCACCAGGCTATTCTTCATCTCCTTCCGACTTCTCTCCCAAGCGGAATAGAGGGCGGCCACCGGGTTCTGGCAAACGGCAAATACTTGCTTCTTTAGGTGAGTCAAAGAAAAGCAGAAAAAAATCTGCTAGGATTCTCCTTCAAATGGTAGAGGGTATGCTATTTTTGCGTATTTAATTAAAGTTTTTTATAAGGAATCAGGAAGGATTTACTGTACTCATTGATGCTTTTTATGATGGGTTTGTGACAATAAAAATGTTGATCATAATATTAATGGCTTTATTGGATCTTAGGCAGGTTGTTCTATGAATTTGGGATTTCTATTTTACCCTAATAGAAAACAATTAGAGTATTTTTTTAATTGAATAAAGAAGTTTGAACTCCCCTAGTCCTCTTCAACACAACAACACAACAACAAAAACAACACGGACAATTTTCTGATTGCAGTCTGTATGAGAATTGATAAGCTAATTATGCCCTTTACTAGAAATTAGTTGAATAAAGAAGACAGGGCAAGCTGACGAATTTTATTAGTTGGAAAACTTTTCTTAGTAATGATGAGATGATGTGAAGAACCACTTAGTAGTCTACATGGAAAGTACTAAACCTTAACATTTTAGAAGAGATGGATGGATTGGCTTATTCATCAAAGTATTTGTTCTCCATTATAAGGAATGATGACTAGATTGGGTTTCTTTATTCAAATAATTTAGTTCTCACACATAGCCTTTGATTGTGAAGGTGAGTTGATTGCAAATACGGCAGGAGGAAACTTCACTCCACATGTGGTTACTATAAATACAGGGGAGGTAATATATCCTTGTATACTGATATTTTCATTTTGAACTGATCAAGTTTAAATACTTATGGAGAAAGAACCATGCTTTATAAGTTCTGGGATTGAATGACAGAATCCTACTTTGTTACTTCTAGGATGTTGCAGCAAAGATATTTTCATTTTCTCACAAGGGTCCTCGGGCCATTTGCATTCTCTCAGCCAATGGAGCTGTTTCAAATGTTACAATTCGGCAGCCTGGTTCTTCTGGTGGTATTTTGACATATGAGGCATGATTTCAACCTGTCCTTTTTTGTTTGTTTCTCCTTTTCCTTCTGGATTACTTTGGAACAGTCAGAAAATCTATTTCTTTGAACAGAATGCATGCAGGAATATCTATGATATCAATGCTTGTGTACCACATGTCCTGATTCTTTACTGTAAAGGTACTAAAAGGTTGTGGTTTATGTAATCAGTTTGTATTTTATAATAACCCATAGGACCAGCCTTTCAAAAGGTACGGCATAAGGTGAGGCTTCAGGACTTCCAAATGCTTGAGATTTGCACCTCCAACACTCATTTTTTTTCTAAAAAATAAATTAAAATGATAAAATAGTATCAAGAAGTAGATAGAGTAATAAAGGGTCATTTAATTATGCAGAAAAGATTTTCAACTGACAAACAGAAAAAGTGCAAGTCACTATAAACGACTCAATTAAGATTTACGTTCTTGTTTATCTGATTGAAGAAATGATTTTTGTTCATCAATTTATATTAGAAGCTAAAAGTAGTTGTTGTTTCCTATTCAAACAAATGATTGTAGAAAAGGTCAAAGGAACATCTAAACTGCATTCAGGTGAACAAAAAACCCTTTGGTGCCTGTTGGAGAAAATCTTACTGTAATATAGAAGCTCAAAAATATTTTAAACTTAAGTAATTTAAAAGGAATTAGAAGAGACTGATCTTTCTTCTTTTTTCCTGGGTTCTCTCTTCAGAAGTTAAATGTATTTTACAAGCAACTAGGTAATGATCTCTTGGAAAACTATATAAAAAGGTTAGTGATCAAGCCAATTAACAAAAAGCCCAAGATGATGGCTTTACATTATAAAAGAAGAATTCTAATACCAAAATAAAACTGTCAAAGCATATAAGAAAGGCTAGTGATCAAGCCAGTTAACAAAAAGCCCAAGATGATGGCTTTACATTATAAAGGAAAAATTCTAATGCCAAAATAAAACTGTCAAAGCACTCTCAGCCTCTAATAACAATTACCAAATTACAAATCATTACAAGTCTGCTCCCTAAAGTACCCAAGAGAGTGCAAGACCAGAAACACAAAATATCCAACACCTCTATGAAATAATTTCTCTTTGCTGGCAAAGTCATGTTGATGAGATTGTTTCACTCTTTCAACAATGAGCAAACAAATGGAATCATTTCTCAATATGCCCACTTTCTAGCTTGGAATTAATGAGAAGTTTCAGAAAGTAGAGGGGCTGATCCCTTATTTTTGTCATAGGAAAAAGAAAGGATGAAAGAAGAAAATAATTCATGTTTTGATTGGACAAAATTTTAAGTTCTTCCTTGCTTCTCAGTTCAGGTTTTGAAGTATTTGAGGGTTCAGTACAGCATACATGTTCATTGAACCCTAACAAATAAGAAAAAATAAAAGAAACACGTATTTTAAATCACAAACTGAGTAATTTAGTTTAATAATGTCTATTTTATTATATAATCTAAAAAAAATTAAAACTATAGAAGTATATAATAGCACCATGTACAAAATACCTTGGCGGTTAAGTGAGGCAACACTGGATGGGTGCTTTATTGCCTGGGTGTCACCTTGACAACTATAGATTGGCTGTCAAGAATGTACTGTAAAATGGAGAAGCCAAGGCTGGTTGATCTGAAAATATAGATGAAGACAGAAAAATTCTTTAGGGCCAGATGATGTTCCCTTCAACTTGGAAATGCATGGAAGGAATATGCTTATTATGGCTGGAGAATCTATTCAGCAATTTATAAATCATAAGACAAAGAAGATGCAAAGGAGTTTTGGGAACTTCTGCTATACCTATATACAAGAATAAAGAAGATAAATGGAGTTTTTGTGATTACTATGAGGTATAGCTTTGGCTAAGTTGTGAAACTTTGGGGTTGGGACAAGAGTAAGACCAGAAGCTCCTTAAAAATTACTGTCTTATGCAATGGGGATTGCCCATCAAGAATGTTCTGTAGCCCAACACGGGTAAGCGTTGATTCTGTCTGTTTCTGAACTGGTGACGGATGACTTAACTAGGCCAAGGTTCAAAGTATCGTTACGTATCGGCCCGTATTGGCCGATACGTATCGTTCTGGGACCCTCCCGATATGCCCCTACAGTGGGTGTATCGGGGTCTGACCGGTTCAAGGGATGGAGGGGTCCTGGACCGGCTCCCCTGAACCAGTTTTGAAAAAAAAAAAGTAAAAAAAATGTATTGAAATGCCCAATATGCCCCTACCGGCATATCGGCGTATCGATATTTTGAACCTTGAACTAGGAATTTGCAGGTGGTCAGTTGGTGCAAGTTCTATGCCTATGGAATTATTGATTGATAAAGAGAGAAATGCAACATTACATATGGATAGTGTCTTAAAAATAAAACACTTAAAGTCAGATTAAGACAGAAAATATGGTGTACAGATCAAAAAAGGAACATGAGGACAAATGAATGGAAAATCAAAACTGATTACCAAGAATACCCTCCATATCACTGCTTATTATAAGTATTGATTATAAGTAAGAAATGGGAAATTGTAGAGGACAGTCAAACTAAAGGAACATTTAACATAACAGCTAGAAAGATTTTCCAATATTAGAATTGGATCCACTTCTGGGAAATAGACATAGGCCTAAAGATGACAACATGAGGGTAGTCAGACATAGTTGGCTTAGTAAGTTCTTTACATATCCATGACTGCATCAGTAAGGAAATATTTGGTGCAATTTAAGGGCTCCAATAGAACAAGACAAAGTTCACAATGAAATGACTTGAAGTAGTGAGAAAAGACTTGAATGTATGATTGAACTCAAAGGAAAAGACCCAGATAGAGTGGAATGTCCACATAGGATCCATTTACTCGACACCAAGTAGCTGGTGTGGGGCTTATATGAGCTAAGCAGAGTTGGAACCCTTAAAAATTATATAAAGCAATGATCCCTACATTTGTTACATTGGTTGGTTTTACTAACTAACGGGTTAAGTCCTTGCATTTACATAAAGTTACATATCTTGTGCTCATAATCTTTGTTACTGGTTTTGAATATCTTTTATTGCTTGAGTCAAGCAAGCCAATTTGATGTGGACTGAGATTAAATAAGCATCACTTTTCTCCTTGCCTCCATACTATGCCATCCAACTGTAGTTTAAACTTTAGAAGTATATTGACTATTTCTTGCATAAATACAAAGTTTCCTTTGTTAGGTGGACATTTCCATTATGATATTCGTTATTAAAGGTAGTTATTCATTAATAGATCCGATCCTATAATACCTGGATACAATACATGCCTTGAGTACTGATGATGTGCAATCCGGCCGGTCTTAGCTGTCAACGACCTTGCTTCTGAACTGGGTAGCAGGGAACCTGAAACGGAGGAGACGAGGAAGCTCTGGGGGGAACCCGGTGTAGCGGCTCCGAAGCTCAAGTTAGAATCCTTCAAAAGCAAGATAACACCAGATAGCGCAAAGTTTGCATACCTTGTTTGTTAGGGGCAGGGGGCTCTTATAATCACTTCGCACACTCGCTCCGAGGCCCTTGTCAGGTCGGGTACGATTACCCTTGCGCTTGTCAATTCGGCCGTCGTCCTTTCTGCTGGGACAGAACCGTCACTGCCTAACCGTCTCTCTAACTGGAAATGGCGGTGTCAGTGGCGGTGGCAGGTGGTCGTTTAGAGTGCGGCCGCCAAGCGTCAGATCCCAAGTCAGTTAGGTGCGGCGCCCTCGGGCACGGACTTCCTCAGTGTCAGGCATGGTACGACTTGTTTGGTTTTGGTGCCCAAAGGTGATGCGGAGTGGTGAGCGAGGCGAAGTCTTGAGTTCGGAAGTATCTATAGGGCAGGTTAGTTCGGCGAGGTGTATCCCGAACCGTTACAAGGCAGGCCAGTTCGGCGAGGTATACCCCGAGTTGTTACAAGGTTGGCCAGTTCGGCGACGTATATCCCGAGCTGTTTATAAGGTTGGCCAGTTCGGCGAGGTATACCCCGAGTTGTTACAAGGTTGGCCAATTCGGCGAGGTATATCCCGAGCTGTTATAAGGTTGGCCAGTTCGGATTACTCTGGTTTTGGGCCAAGGGTGAGTTCAGGCCCCCTGTAGGGAGTTCGGTCCGCTGGTGTCCCCTTGTTCACTCCTAGGCTTGGCCCTTTTGCCGAACTGTTATTTTTGCCACGTGTCGCATAACTATGAGGTCGGGCCAAATCTTCCTTCATCAAGTACCGTATCAAATATGATAGCAGATACTGCATGAATACTTCTCTACAGCAATAATTCTTAGAGTATGCATGTTTAACAAAATTATATCATATGTTATAAATTTAATTAAATTTGGCGAGAGACAAGGATTGAGAAATGTCATTTAGCTTCCCAAATTAGATGTGCATGCATGACATAAGTATATTACGTGGGATAACCATACCTGTGTCCCTGTCTGGGATTTTAGGAAATGGAGAGTTGTAACCCCAATTCCCATATCTGTGTCTGTGTCCCTGTCTGTATCTGGTTATCATAAATCCAATCGTGTTTCTTAGGTTCGTTGGAGTTGTCTCCTAGTGTTTCTCAATCATTTATCCTCGTTACTAGCTTAAAATTTCTTGCTTGCTATTGCTTTCTTTCTGCTCCAGCTGTTACTGCCAGACTTTAGCTGTGACAGAAGTATTTCGATTATTAGGAGTGAAGACAACTTATGGAAGGGGATGCAGGGTACTTACTATATCAAAATGCAAGTATATGGAAGAAAACCAAAACTTTCTGTTATTTGACCAATATTTAGTCAGGATCTTGGATCAATAGACACCTGAGCTTATGAATTGATTTTCAATACAAAGAAAACAAAGAAAATTCATATTCATAGCTTTGTTTAACCATAAATTTTGTTTTTTAACTTTATTTTCATTTCAAAATGAATTAATCCTACCTATTGATATGGAATGTATAAGTCAAATGAGACAGTAGTCATTTAACCTTTTTTTTCCTTTTACTTCTTTTTGCAATACAGGGGCGTTTCGAGATATTGTCCTTGTCTGGGTCCTTCGCAATCACTGATACTGGTGGTGGAGTACGCAGTAGAACTGGTGGAATAAGTGTTTCATTGGCTGGTCCTGATGGTCGTGTGATTGGTGGGGGAGTAGCAGGATTATTATTGGCTGCTAGCCCAATCCAGGTAAGGTCTTGCACTGTTATGTCTGTACAAATTCAGTGCAGAAATACTAAGTGCTTGAAATTTCAAAATGTAAAATTTCCTGACCAGTATGTTCAAGTGGCCTTATGGTCACTTGTTTCTATATGAATTATCTCTTGGATATCAAAAAGTACCAACCCCACTCCTTATAAGAATGCCAAATGACAATACTACCTAACTACACCATTCAGATAGTAACAGCAAACCTATGCACAGGGAAGATCTTCCAAGTTGTAATGGACAGAGAGAAATCATCAATGCAAGCATACATTGAAGTACCATTGATGCAATTATAATTGTTTATACACAGTAGGTACTATTTTTGTACATTAGTGACATGAAAGGTGGGGCAAAATCTGTAGTCTCTATTGGGATGGTTTATTAAAGACTTACTGCAATACTTGTCACACTGCAGGATGATGGCACCTGTCATTCTATGGGTCCTACCTGAGTGATGTCTCAGGCGAAAGAGACCTGATCAAGATGATCCTGTTTACTGGGTCTGTTTTCTCTTACTGGGCCACTTTGCTGTATCTATCTTAACCTCCAAAATAATATTGACAGAGTACATAATTATTTTTATTTGACTGGGTTTTTGTTTAATGCCCTTTAGATTTAAGCTTCACAATCACCTTGAAGGAACACTCGGAAACAACCTCTCTGTATGTGCAGGGGTAAGACTGCGTACATCTGTCCCTCCCCCGACCCCGCATTGGCGGGAGCCTCGTACACTGGACTGCCCTTTTTAATTACCTTGAAGCAACATAGAGGTGTTATGTTTAGTTAATTGAGTATATTCTTGACATATGTAGTTAAAAATACTCTTCCAAATGCTAAGGTTGCTATGAAGTTTTCAGTGATTAGTGGAAATATCTTACATAGAAATTCGTGCTATTACCCCTCAAAACCATGACTTTGATGAGTTCTACCTTGATTAATTTAGTTATGGAGCTTAGTTTAGGTAATGCACCCTCCTTTAATGAGTAGAGTTCTGCTTCAGCATCTCACTTAATGAAGTAATGCTACCATCAGCTTGATAATTATTATAAAATCCATGATTTCATGTGTGCTGTTTGTTTTACCAGGTTGTGGTGGGAAGTTTCATGCCAAACAGTTACAAAGCACACAAACGGAAGCATCTTCTTGAACCTTCAATGGTTTCAGCAGTTCCAGGTGGCCCAGATGTTGTGACAGCAGCAAGACCGATCACTCGAGTAACGCCTAACGATGACACCGCTGTCACCCCAACATCTACATTACCTGAACAAAGCCAGGGAGAAGCAGAGAACAGCGCGGCTACTAATCCAACCACAAACTCTACTTTCCCTGGTAGTGGTTGGCATGGCTCAGAACCAACCTTGGAACTGAAACCATCTCCAGACATTAACGAGTCTGTGACTGAGGAATAGCATATGAAATGAAGGTATACCTCTTGTTATGTTTTGGTTTGTTTAGTTGCCTTTGAAGTCTAATACTAATAATGTGAAAGTTTTTTTTTTCCTAATAGGTATTAGATTAGATGCTTATTGAGGATGAAAGAGCAGATGAATGAGGCTTCTTTATCATTGTTGTAACATTTCTGTTAATGACACCAAAACTAGGAAGTCAGTCTGATATTACCCTTTTCTTATTGATGTTAGCCTTTTCATTTATGTTTTTTACTTGATTTGTGAACACTGAACAGTTCCTCTGAGATTATTTGTAGGTTATGTGGATGGAAAATTTTCTGCTAAAATGAAAACTAATACCCGAAATGTGTCAGCTTTTGATATATATATATATTTTCTCAACTTCAAAACTACTACTAATCTACAAGAGAAGAATCCATGCAGCCCATGCTGCTTGCCAAATGATCTGAATATTTGAAAGGGTGAGATATGTTATGAATGGGCCATATTGCAAGAAAGTAGCAGATTGGGGGCCACATGAAAAATAAATGTTTTCTTGAATCTTGAGAGCTGGTAGGGCTGTCAACGGACCTTGAAAGTCCGAAATTTGATCCAACATCTGTTTTCCCGAATTTGGGTGATCTATTTACATAATCGGATTGAATTTGGATTTATGCATCATCATCATCACTATATGGGGTTGGCTACATGAATCTTGTCAATCCATTCTATTTTACAATTTGCATCTAATTAATAGGGTATATGTATATTTAATTCCATCCAATCTAACTAAAATCTGAATCGGGTTATATTACAATATAAAGTGATTTTAACATATAAAATTTATAAAATTATATATAAAATACAAAAATAATTCTATATATTATACTATATATATGCAAAATTCAAAGTATGGTTACATATTGGCCTGTATCAGCCTATATGTATCATTCTGTGACCCTTCTGATATACCCCTACAGTGGGTGTATCAGGGGTCTGACCGGTTCAAGGGATGGAAGGGTCCTAGACTGGCTCCCCTGAACCAGTTTTGAAAAAAAAAATAAAAAAAGGTAAAAAAACAAGTATCGAAATGCCCGATACGCCCCTACCGGCATATTGAGTGTATCGATATTTTGATGTGCATATTTGTATAATAAATTCAATATTTCATTAAAAGTAATTTACTTTTTTATTTTTTATTTTATTTTAAAAACATAAAACGCAGTCGGATTAAATCTAAATCCAATCAAAGTCTGATAGGATTTGAATCCAATTCGAGGTCTTTAAATCAGATTAAATTTCAGATCGGATTCGGATCTTGTTGAATCCAATCTATTAACAGCCCTAATAGCTGGTTTATTGTCTTCAAGTCTTAGCCATTGAATAGAGCTGCAAACGGATCGATTTGAATTGGATGTAGGGTGGATCCCAATTTTGTTTTGCTCATGTTCGGATTGTATTCGAATTGAATCTTATTCATCAGATTTATTTCCAATATGGATAGCAATCGAATAAAACTAATAAATTAAATAAAAATGATCAAAATAATACGTGACTTTGATATTTTATATCATGAGACATGGGCAGAATATATCAAATCGGATTCGGATTGGATAGGGGATTCGGGGTGGATCCATATCCATTCCAAATTTGGGACTTCGAGTCACTCAAATTCGAATTCTGATTCGGATAAACGGATGTCATTTGCATACAGTTCTAACTTATCCATTAACCACATTATCCTGGACGGTTTAAGATTCACTAGTCTCAACATCTGCACCGTCGGATCCATCGCTTTGTTCCACTACGTGGGGTAGGGTTCAATTCAACATTATCTGAACCGAACGATCTAATCTAAATCAGGGGTTGAGAACACGGAAAAAAGATACAACAACCGCCCCAAATAGGGACACGTATCGTTATGGTGAAGAGCACGAGAATGTGGCAGAATGTTCTAGCGACAGGTCGTACTTAGTACGACCATCTCTATCCAGTGTATCCAGCAATCCAGAATCGAGCTCTGCTCTAAACGTCTGAATCTCACTATAAATCGTCTTCAGCCAGTAGCGCAATCTCAATGTCTACGTGACGTGAGCCACTGGTTGGGTTCAGACGTTCTGTGCTAATTTTCAGAGTTGCAACTTCAAATCCAGCAATGGCGAGTAACAAACACTCTTCTTCAACGCTGGAAGGGAACTACCAGAAGGAGACGGTGTCGTTCAGGCTGGTGAGCAGAGACGAAGAGGGGAAGAAGAGGGTGGAGAAGGCGGAGGTGAACACCAGCAACCCCGAAACCCTCAAGTACATAGAGAAGAAGCTCCGGGATAAGGGTGTGCAGCGCATGGATCGACGCCCTGTGGACGGCAATGCGCTTCATCATACCCCTCCCAAGTCCGGCCACGGCGGCAAGTTTACCTGGGAGGGCCCCGGTGATATTGCCGACACCGAGCTCTCGCCTGTACCGCCGGCGATCGACGAAGGGGATCCGAACTATGTCGACGAGGAGGTAGAGGAGCGCATCTTGAAGGGTGAGGAGCCTGATGTTGATGGTCTGGTTGTGGGTGAGGTGGAGGTAGCCAAGGCTGCTGGGGATAGGGTGGGATTGGCCAGGGTTGAGGTTGAGCCTGCTCTTCTGGCTTAAATCTGTCATCCGTTTTTCCTTCTGTGATTTCTGTGGCCGAGTCTTTTCTTCTTCCTGTTTTTGTTTTGTGTTTTTACATCAAGGATCCAAGGATTCACCTGTGTATATGTATGGACTAAGAAAACAGAGAAAAGGAATTAGTTTGATCTAAATTAATGCTCTCTCTCTCTCTCTCTCTCTTTCTCTCTCTCTCTCTCTCTCTGAATCCTGCAGAGCAACTTTAATGGGGTTGGGCAGAGAGGTACTGAATATTGAATTGAGCCACCTCATTTTGATCATCATCTGTGGATTTTGAATTTCGTTTTGGGAGAATTGGCTCCCCAAGAGAGCGAAAGCTGAAATATAATCAATTACAAATAGCATATAAATCTTTATAGAGCTAACAACAATGGCTCTCTGGTTGTGTGTTGATGATGGTAAGCCAGTGGGATCAGGATCACACATTGGCGAACAATTTATAATTCTTTGCATCCAGACTAATTTGTCGAACAGCTGCAACTGCTGCTATCACCCCTAACACAGAGAACACAACAGCGAGAATGGTGTTCACCCAGAAGATTGGGCCTCGCCGCGATGGCCTGAATGTCAAGTTGAAGAACACCGAAGGCAAGATGAAGTCCAGAGGGATGAACCCAAAAGCTCCGATCATCGCGTTGATGTCTCCGAAGAACGGAAGCATAGCAGCGACGGTCGTCGCAATGACGACCGACAACGATCTGGAAATCAGCCTCGGCACGACGTTGCGAATGGAGAACTCGTGGCTCATGGGGTCTGCGAACGTCCGCTCAAGCACCTCGTTTGTAGGCTGCAAGTAGACCTGCACCAAACATTGCATCAGAGCTTAGATGATTGCTAGTTGATCGAGTCATTTGCGCTTGCTCTCAGTCTTGGCGCTTATTCGATTCTCACCACACCAACGGCTGATAGTTGCAGGAGAGTGAAGATATTGGTCATCAGAAGGAACCACTTGGGCACCAAAGGCTTGCCGTTGTCCAAGAAGTTGCTGAGAACGGTTCCCTCTGCTTGATTGCCGAACGCCCAGTAGCCGGAGATGCCGACGCTGAAGAAGGTGACGATCACCACCGCGTAACAGACAGACAGTCCCTTGAACATCTTGCCCTTCACCGGAGGTGCCAACGTTGCCTGCAATTGAGCTAAAGTTGATTGACAGTCCAACAACTGAAACTAAATCACAGTTTCCCGAAAACCCAGATGGCCCAGAACCTGTATCTCGGGGATGATTCCATTCCCGAACGTGGTGGCGATGATGGCGATGGCATTGAAGATACCGAAGAGACGATTTGTTCCATCGCTGTTCAATGAATAGTCTTTGGTTGGGCCTTTGGAGGAATCCCCTGTTGCACAGAAAATCTTGTTTAGCTGTGAAATCGACATTAACTAGTTGATGGATTGGTCTGAATTCTGAAAACCATCTGTTCATCAGTTTAATTTGGGTACCTATGTAGATGGAGCCGGCCGTGGCACAGGTGCTGTAGGCAAGACAGAGAACCAAGGAAATGAGGTTGATGTGCCTCAGCGAGTGAAACGATGGGACTTGAGCCAGCAGCAGCATAAAGCATCCAAATATGACTACGAACTGGTACAGCTTCATGCTTCCATCTGGTGTTGAAATCTGGTAGATTGTCTGCAGAAAAAAAAAAAAAATGAACCCGATTCAATGGTTCATAGTCTCACACACTTTGGGCCTATGGCCCATCCAGCAGGCCCAGCTATTGGGCAAGTAATGCAGAACAAAAGATGGAGAAACTGACCTTCATGCACTGACCTCCCAGGAGGGTGGATCCAACAACAGCACCATAGCAGACCAGAAACTGAATTGGGCCCACATAATATCTACCCCATCTTGGCCCTGTCAAATCCAACCGTTAATACAGCTCCTCTGTGTTTCTTTAATACTTTTTATAGCATAAACAGGTAATTTTCTATCCAAAGTGCTGAATTAATTTTGTCACTGAATTATCTATAACGAAATTAAAAAAAAGGGGAAAATTAGATATAAGTGGGGCTGTCAATGGACCCGATATTGGTTCAATCGGATCCGGTCCAATATGAATCTATGTTTCAATCCAATATGAATACACTTTAGACTATTTTGAATTGGTCCAATTCAATGTCTGAACCAGCCAATCTGTTCAAATTGATTTTAGTTTAGATTGGTATCTAATCTAAACCTGGTTCATTGGCGCTTGGTTTAATCTGACCTAATCCAATATGAATTCATTATAGATGGACCAGGTTCAATGCAACCCAAAAAAAGTTTTGGACCATTAAATCTGAACTGATCCAATTTGATATGTCTTATTGGTCATTCAATCCATCCAATTTAATTTTGATTTGAAATCTGAATAGGCTCTAACCCAAAACCATATAGGTACCCTTACTTTGGGGGTAGTAACACTTGGAGCCTTAATTTTCAAGTGTGACAAACAAATAACTAAACTTTCAAAAATCACTACTCAAATAAGTTAATTTTACAGTGAATGGTAAAATTATCAAACTGTTAATTTTAAATTCCTTTAATGCAGTCTTGGTCAGTCTAGTTACTCTAGTAAAGTGTAAAACTTGAAAAAGCCCCTCATGATATCATGTGTTGGAGATGACTGACAAAATGAAAACTGGGTCACACTGAAATGTTAAGAGGCCCTTAAATTAAGGCTGTGTTTGGTTTGAAAGAAAAGGTAAGGTAGAAAAACCCATACAAACTTTATATAGGTTTTCCTATTTTTTTCCTTCTTTTTTTTTTTGTATTTTCTTTCAAACCAAACACAGTCTAAGTGTAGCCCAAAGTATAATTTACTTAACTGTGATTTTCCTTTAAAAAATGAAGGAAGAATCAGGTAAGGCACTACTTATATATATATATATATATATATATATATATATATATATATATATATATATATATATATATATATAAAACAAATTATGCGCCAGATTTTAAGGTCGAGTCAATTCGGTTTTACTAAAATTATTTATTATTTTAATTCTCACGTGATAAAATAAAAAAGTCGTCCACATAGCCCAATCATATTACGCTCTGCTGGCTTCTGTGTTTCAAATTGAAATCAGACATGTTTATGCGTTATTTTAAGCAATAGACAGTCTTGCTATTACAAATTTACAATAAACATCCAAACAAGCGCTGGTTTTGGTCAAAGATTACACAATAGACCGGATCGGACTAAACCGCCGGTCTGCTAGAATTGCGTTAATGGGTGGTTGATTAACCTCTACATGCTTATTTTGATGTAAAAGTAGCCTTAAAAGATCCTTTTTTTTTCTTTGAGCAAACCGAATGATTAAAATGAACCATTGAGCCCAAAACGGTTCGAAGAATCTGGTTCTAGTCGGATCAAATTGAGGAAGTACTAGTCTAAACTCTGAAGTTTGAACTTTGAAATGTGAAGAGTTTGGTGTATTGGGTAGGTGTGATGAAGGTAACGTTGTGGTGAGCTCATGAGCTGCTGACTCTGTGTTCTCTGAAGCAACAACTTCACCTAATCCAAGTTAGAATTCAACTTACCCAGAATATCTGTGGCCATGTCCCTGAATCGAAGGTGACGGTGGCCCTTGTGGGCATGGTGTTCCAGAACCAGTGAGATGAGATTGTAAGAGTAGAACGTCACCATGGCTCCTATGATCAGAGACAGAACTCCGGCGACCCAACCCAGCGAGGCCAGCGCGAATGGAAGACTCAGAAGAGGCGGAGCCACGATTGATGTCGTCAAGTGGTAGCCGCAGTGTAGCCATGATCCTGCAAGCCCAAGCTCATGTCAAAGAAAGACAAAAAGATGCAAATTAAAGCTCGCTGCTTGTACACAGGAGCCCAAGCCACAGATGTTTGTCTTGTTTTCCAATTAACTGACACTTTTGTGGGATTAGCAGAGCAATCTCTCGGGGGTTGACAAATTGATCAGAGAGAGAGAGAGAGAGAATATGTATGTCAAGATATTCCTATGAAGATATATATATAATTTCTGAAGAAGTGTCTGTAATTAGCACCTTTGGATTTGAGAACGAAGAGAGCTCCGGCATCGAGTTCCTTCTGCTGGTGAGGTTCGACTACAGGAGACTGGGGACCCTCTACATAGTCTCCCTGAAGAACTCCTACTGAATTCGGATTAAGAGTGCCCATCTCTGTTTCTCTTCTCTCTCTCTCTCTAGATCTCTCTCTGTTTGATCTCTAAGAAATAGAAGAAAAAATATCAGAGAAAAAGGAGAGAACCAACTGGTTCAAGGAGGCTCAGCCTGCTGACCGTTCTCCTCCTCCTCCTCCTCTCCCTGTTGTCTGACTTGTGCCATCAAACCAAAGGGAGACGTAACAATTATTTAAAGGCGTTGGTGGTAACACTGCATTTGTCTTAAACTTTGGCTGTCTAAATTCTGTCCATGACACTATGGCAGTGTCGGCACACGGAGGAGTGAGATTATCCGGATATCCATGGGTTGGTCTTCTTTTGTCTCACATGTCAGGGCAGCTGTCTGGTAGAAACATTGGCTGTCTAACTTCTGACCATGGCTGTGTTACGGGTTATGGGACCACTAATAACGGGAGTCCGTATTGGTTGGAGACAAAATCATGCAAAAGTGTGTGCTGGGCAACCCCATAACAAGAGAATAACCCCATATGTATGGAATACCGGTGTATTTTATTCATGTTGTCTAGTCCGGTTCATTCGATCCCTATATAAATTCACAACCAGTCAATCTCCCCCTATTCAAGTCCCAATTGGCTTAATCTTGGGCTAAAATGGAATCATGGCTTTTTCTTATTGGATGGGAGAGTACAATCAAAAGCTAGAATGAGGAGGGGTAGCATGACCCAAGTTAAACGGCCAGGAAGGAAAAGATAGGGAAAGGAAGGGAAATATAGACTTAGCTTCTCTAAGGCTATGTTTGGTTTGAAATCATGGCCTTTTCTTTTAAACCAACCACAGCCTAAAGGTATGATTGTAAGAAAAGAGCAGATGAATTGTTTCAGTAGTGGTGCAGTTTCGAATCTTGCTATTACCATCTCTGTAAGAGCTGATTAATACAAAAATAGGCATGATTGTAAGATAATCATGATTCAAAGTATCCATACGCCTTTGTGTATCAGCAGAAGTGTATCGGTACTTAGATACATGCGGAAATACCTTTTTTTAGTTTTTCTTTTCAAAATTTGGTTTTTAATTGGGAATATATTTAAACATATTTTTTTTATTAAAAAAGAGTGGGGTTCCAAAACACCTGTAAACGGGACCCCCAAAGATATGATATGATATGCTCAATATGGGGCATATGGTATTGAAATCTTGAACCTTGAGGATACCTTAGATCTCCTATACTCACAAGAATCCTATCCACACCTGCCCACATGACACTACAGCTGTACATACGGAACATTTCTCCATGAATGGTGACATGCAAATACAGGAGATGTTCTCAATGTAGAGCCATATATAGTGAACCGGGGGTAGGTGTGGGTATGAGATCCGAACTGATTGTAGGATACTGTAAGCATGCTTCGCCTGCAACCTTCATAACATTCTCGAAGGAAAGTCCCAAGTAGTCCATTGATGATTATTCCTGGATCTCCTTGATGAATTTTGGAAGGATAGAACTTTGTTGCTACATGACTATGCCTGAAATCTCCTTCAATGATGAAATCATGGCTTTCCATGTATTGTGTGGCCCACCTTAACTTCGTCCCATTCAAGGTGTGGGGCTACAACAATATATTGAAGGCCATGATTCACGGTTTTAGCTCTAGACTAGCAAACAGGAACAATAAATATTATCCATCTCTCAAGTTCAACTAATCCATTCTCCAATCAAGTGAACAATTAATCTATCTGTTTGTTTCTACCTGAAAATTTGGGTTGATCAATACAAATTTATGAGAGATTTTTTCCTGAGTTGATCAATCCCATACATGCATTTTTCTAGTTGAAGTAACTTTGCTTGTGATGTAACAATACATATTTTTCACCAATTTGTAGTGATCAATCCATTTCAGTCAAAAATAGTAGTTGTACCAAACACAACCTAAATTATGTTCGTTAAGGATAGCCTAAAACATGGCTTGTCCAAATTTATTGGTACAGCCAATTTTGTTGCTTTGATGTGTAAGAGTTTCATTCTCTTCTCTTCTCTTAGGTTTGAGTTATGCCTCCTAAATTCAAAATCTAATGGAAAATAGGCTATTCTAGACATAAAATGGTAAGTATTCCAATTTTTATTGCATTTCGAATACAAGATTTAATGATATATGTTTGCCTCTAGGAGTGAAAGTCGGGACTAGGGGTGCAAATCGGGCAGGCTGGGCTGGGTTTTAGTTCAATCCAGACACAACCCTAAGAATTGGGTTTAAAGCCTAAGTTTGGTACGAGCCTGAGGTTAAGCCTGAACTACCCGAACTGAGCCCAATCTGCACTTAAATTTGATGCATACAAGTTGGACTTGGGCCTGGACCAAGTATGGGTTGGTTGATCAACCCACACTAAAAATTGATATACATGTATGTATATATTTATTCATGTATAAACATGTGTATGGTTTCTTAAAAATATATGTATATATGTATATATGTATGCATGTAAATGTGTATATTATATATATATATGTATGTATATATATAATTGGGCTGGGCTTGGGTCAGATTCAGACTACCTAACCGCTATGCCCGAATCCGACCCAAAAAATTAAAAAGCACAAATTTTTGGACTCAAGCCTAATCTAAAGACCAAAAATCCAAGTCCAATCCGTATAAAATTCTGGGATAGATCCATTCATGCTTGAGTTGGATCCGCCCAAATTTCACCCCTACATGTGAATTTTCTAAACTAGTGATGATTATTGCAATGACCACTAGATTGGGCCATAGGTCAATTCATTGCTTTCATGCTTGAGATGTTGCAGCGATTTTTGCCAACTGGTGTGAGAGGGAAGTCGGAGGAAACCACTTTCTTCTTCCCATTACCTATTTTGAAATAGAAGAGTGAGAAAATTGAATATATTCTTCATTTAGAGAGATGATGAATGTATCCTTCAACTCCAAAACAGCTTAGATAAACCAGCTATGATAATTAATAACCAGTGGAGACCTTCTCTCCATTTTAAGACTAAAACTCTTTATCTAAACAAAACACCAATTCGATGTAATCCATGCAACTGGCCATGTATCATGAAGTTCATAACACTATTATTGTGTATTTAGGTTCTAATTGTTAAAGAGATGGGGTTTTAGTTATACAAAGTCGTTATTATTTTGGATGACAACATTTAGTGCCTTGTAGCAATGTTTGCTATTTGAAAAAACTTTGGCTCTTATTTGGTTGGAGGAATGTGGAATGTGTCCAGTGTTTAAATTTAGAATTTAGGGCTTAAGGTTTAAGGTTTAGGATTGTGGTTAAATGCGCTTATCTGACATGGTAGGAATGAAATAATGCTCATTGATGCACTTTCAACATAATTTATAGCCATACATCTCAAACATGTTTCTTCGCACTCATTGATGGGGTGATATGAAACATGTTTAAAAGATGTGGCTATAAATCGTGTTGGAAGCAAGTTGGAATGTGTTCTATTGTCACACTAGATGGTTTTATGGAAATAAGACTTGTTGTGGAAAGTAGGATGTCGAGATTTCAGTGAATACTATAAGCGGTTAGTGTTAAATAACGGTCCGTTTGGTTTATAGTCAAAATCAGAATCAAAATCCTCTAGAATCAGAATCGGAATGGTCCATTCTTAGAGTCTGTTTGATTCAGACAGGAATGAGATTTCATTCCCAAGAGAAGGGTAAAGAATGGCTATTCCCTCAAATGGGAGAATGCTATTGCAGAAGGAATGGTAATGAGATTCCTATTCCATCCAACCAAACAGTTGGAACCAGAATAGCCCATTCTGATTCGGATTCTAGATCCTATTCCCACGAACCAAATGGAGCTTAGCATATCTTGCAGAGCCTGAAGTGATGACTGATGAGTTCATATCTATTTCCAATAAATGCTCTCGATACTATTCTAACAAGGCCATTCCAGTTGCACATTGGGCACATCTCCCCATGAAGTTCAAATCTGCTTCTCATAGCATGTTTCAGTTGTGCATTGAGAACATCTCCCATACTTGTGTGTTATTATTTGATGGTGCGCAATCTGGTAGCTCCTTGCTAGAGGATAGCTCAAACGTCGGATTAGGTAAGTCGCCTTGCCGAGTTGCAAGAAAAGTTTATCAGTGTCTGGATTGCTAGACCCGGGGTGGGAACTCCGATGCTTAAGTTAGCAAATTGATAATTGTTTGCAAGAAAGCAAGAAAGTTGGAACACTTTGAGAGCTAAATCACGCATACCTTATGAGGTTGGAAGTGAAACCTTTATATGGGCATTGTTTGGCATGAGCTTCTAGAGGACCGGTCCGAAGTCCTCGGAGGTAGTTTGGCATGTCGACTAGGTTTTGTGCTTTCCTTCAGAACATTCAGTGTGCGAGCTAACTTTCAGAGGACTCGGGAATGATATGACGCATGTAGAGGAGGTCAGCGAGCACGTCTCGTAGGTCACCACATGGACCTCAGTCAGGTCGACAAGTCCTTAAGGGAGGTTGCTCCTCACATTGAGGTCCCTTGGACCAGTACTAATGAGGTACCATAGGTTGGCAAGTTCTCGAGGGAGGTCGCTTCTCATGCCAAGGTCCTTTGGCCTAGTAACAACGAGGTACTAGATGTACCACAAGTTGGCCCTGGACGAGGTGCTACTAGCCGCCCTACCAAGGTGCCCTGTCGAGGTGCCTGAGTTGTATATGAGGTGCCCTAGACTGATTCTAGGGTGCATCTCCTTGACGTGGCAAGATAAGCAACTATCCGCATGGCGTTGAGGTGTTAAGCAGCGAAGACAAATGCCACGTTTCACTAGGCGACTGTTTGGCATCATTGTCGTTTCCTGGAGCAACGGCACCACATTAGCGCCATGCAGGAAAAAATGGTGCTCCAAAAAACATCCATCTGTTTGGAGCCATTTTTCCATAGAAAACAATGCTCCAAGCCACACTTTGGAAATTGGGAAGGCATGGCTTGGAGCAATGCCAAATTTGGTGTTTCTTGGAGCTACAGCTTATTGGTGCCAATAGGACAGTGATGTGGCACTCGATAATGGGTAAAAGTGCAGAAAACGTTTCCTGGAAGCATTGGTACCAAACAAAAAAAGTTATTGTTGCTCTAGGAAACGTCTTACCTGACAGCAACAATTCCGAACAAAAAAAAAGACATTACTTTTTGGAAAACGGTGCTACAACATCAATGCCAAACACTAGCTAAGTCAATGGAGAGCAAAATCACCCTTCACCATTATTCATGGGGAGATGTTTCTAATAGGGATGTGCTGTAAATTCGGCATGAATTGTTAAAATTTAAACAGCGAGAGATGTTTAAATGACAGCATCAATGCCAAACACTAGCTAGGTCAATGGAGAACAAAATCACCGTTCATGTTTCTAATACATGGTGAGATGTACTGTAAAGTCGGTATGAATCGTCAAAATTTAGACAGCGAGAGATGTTTAAATGACCGGAGAGTGGAGAGCTCTAACCTACAAATCCACGGGTTTGAATAAAGGATGTGACCTTTGACGGTTAGAGAGCAGAAGTCATTATTTCAAAAGAGAGAGATTAGCTGTCGGGGCTCGTTTCATTGTCAGAAGTCATGGGCTAGCTGTACATACATGGCTGGTCAAATTTGGATGTTTCTTACTGATTCATGTATGTTCTTTTTTGTTAGGCCCTTGGGAGATACCAGATTCTCTACGGTTCCACATGCCACATCAGCCCAACATCTAAGCCTCACGCATACAGGCCACAGTGTTATGAATAGAATTGTCGGCTGATTCAGTGGCTGTGGATTCACACCAGGCTCATTGGCTGTATCAATGAAACATTTCAACGTTAATTTCGGTGGGGTTGATGCTAATCCAGGGGCTTGAACCGGGGCTAATTAATCCGGTTTTGACCTCTTTGTTTAGGTACACAGGGCCCCATTTTAGATTTGGGGCCCTTCAACTTGCCACTTGGTTGCTGCTGATTTATAGGGGTGTTCATGTTAAATGTCAAACCAACTAAATTGGCCCTGCTCAATTCGAGTTGGTCGGTTTTTTAAAATAAATAAATCGACAATTCATTTTGATTTTGATTTTCATGTATGTTTAAGTAATTGTTAATTAATCCCTACCCTATATGTTAAATATTAATATATTTTATGTGTGTTTTGTTTGAACTTTGAAAAAAAATTGGTTATTTATGATAAAAACTAGAAACACAAAACTAATACAAATAGAATACAATAGTATAATATTTAATTCAGTTTTGTATAAATTTAAATATATATTTTGGTTTTGCATAAAAACAAAAAAAAATAAATTTAAATAGATATTTAGATATAGGTATTTCAGTTTAAAATATATATAAAAACTGACTAAGCCAATAAATTAACCCAAACCGACCCTTCATATTTGGATCGATTTTGTTTCAGGGTTGGTTGGTTTCGATTTAGTCAATAAGTAAACCAACTAAATCGAATCGGTTGAAGAAAATGACTCAAACCGATCCAACCCAACCCGAGAACACCCTTACTGATTTAAACAAATTGAGCCCACAATCTGCATAATGGATTGTGGTTTGGCCATCTGAATTGTGCATTATATTTATCTATTCTAAATCATAGAACACAGGATTCGCATCATGCTTCTAGCTGGCCTGGACCCGTGTAGGAATGGATCCAACACCTCTAAATAGGGTACAAGTGGCAAGTGATGTGGGCCCCTTGACTGACTTTTGGGTCTTGTAACCCACATGTAAGTTCTGTCTATCCAGACAAAAAATATCAAGATTAGGAGTTAATTTGAAATCCAATAAAGTAATGAATTTGTTGAAAATAAAAGTCAAATTAGAACAAAAGATGAATGAGAACACCAAAAAGAGCCAAACACGCCATCACATCATTGAAACCTCATTACAGAGAAATTTGACGCAAGGCTTATTGTACTAAAAAATAACCCAAAGTTTTTATTCTTATTCTGATAAACAAGGGCAAAATTATGGTGAATTTGTTGAAAATAAAAGTCAAATTAGAGCAAAAGATGAATGAGAACACCGAAAAGAGCCAAACACGCCATCACATCATTGAAACCTCATTACAGAGAAATTCGACGCAAGGCTTATTGTACTAAAAAATAACCCAAAGTTTTTATTCTTATTCTGATAAACAAGGGCAAAATTGTGGTACATCCCTTGCAATGTGCAGCAAAATATATAATTGGTCGAATGTGATGATAAATACATCTTATTAAATGTGAAAATATATTTCGTGAAACATAAATCAATAAAAAATATGCAGATTTTAATGTGATTAATTGCGAGAAATTCATTAAAAAGAAAGGAAGAGATTCAAGAGAAGACACCCAAAAAGTGGTATCTCATAGATTCCAAAAGAGAGTAAACAGGAAAAAAAAAAGGAGAATTTGGATCACCATTCTTTATCACCACATAAATGAATAAATCTAAAGAAACTTTCAATTTTTGAGCCCTACTTTGGAAGACAACATATGTCATCCTCATGGAATTTCTTGAGATGAAATAATTCAAATATGGTGTCTTTGACAAGTAGATTAGTTGGTCCTGTAAACCCTCAAGCTTAATAAGGATCCGTCACGGTTCTAACTCAAATTAATTTGAAAAAGTAGTTTTTCTCTAGGTACCTGATTTTGGGTGTAAATAAAATTAATGGAAATAAATTGTTTTCTTGGAAAATGGTGTCTGATGAGAGAAAAAAAAATCATTTTCACAAAATTTCTGATCCCTAATTACTTGGAAAATAGACCAGGATTAATGGTTCAGAAATATGTGGGCAATTGGGCAGCCAAAGATGTAAAACTATGAAGGAATAAGACATTAAGACCAACCTTGTTAGAAGTAAGAAAGGGAGGTAAAAGAAAGAGAAATAGGAAAGGCATTGAAAATTCATTTTCCATTGTTTATGTAGACAGGGAAAATAGAAAGAAAATTTTCTTTCTTCTTGTTTTCTAAATACTTCTAAATCTTAGTTGAATATGCTGCCACCAACTTAACCATGGGTTGTGTGTGGCATCTCTTTATGGCTCCTCAGCAAGCTGAAGTCAAAGCTGTTTTTGCAGACATTGGGGTGGGGCTTGATATGGAGATGAACAGGGTGATAGTTGAAACTTGAGAGTGATTGGAGTTCGGTGGTGGATTGTTTGAATGGATAAGGCCTAAGACAGTCTTTAGAGAGCTGAACTTTCAGTAGGGCAGCTTCTGGTTTGGAGATTGAATTTTCCCATGTAAAAAGAAAAGGAAACCAGGCAGCCCATGTTGCTGCTCAAAAAGGTCTAATGGGGTATGAATTTTATGTTGATTCATTTTCTATGGATTGTATCTGTTATGCAGGAAGACTTTAGGCTATGTTTGGTTTGAAGGAAAAAGGTAGAGATAGGAATGGTCTTTTAGGATCTGTTTTTTTGTTTTTTGTTTTTTGTTTTCGTAATCCCAACCAAACGATTGGACCATTCTAATATCGATTCCAAGCCTTTATTCTAGTGAATCAAACGGACCCTAAAAGAGTTAGGAACCAGTTCTTTTGAGGCTGGTTTCACATGTAAAATAGTGTTGCGTGTAGTCAAAAAATGCAGCAGCTCTATATCGACAGGAACAGGATGGTCAAAATGTATTAGTGTTTGGTCCAACTCTTAGTCGCGCTAACAGATATTTGGGGCTTCTTTCCTTGTGAACCACGTAAAAGGATTTCACTGTCCTTCGTTGAATTGAAAATAATATACAGTAGTCAAACAACTATTTGCTTGTGTGTCAATTTCCATCTCAGAGAAAATATAATACTAATTACATATATCATGGCTTTCAACAAATCGTTGAAAACCTAGACAGTTGACCGTTATTTTGCCAAAATTTATTGATTTGATCAATAAATCGTTGACCTAAATAATTGACCGTTTGAACCATTTAACGGTTTGGCTGTTTTTTATTTTTTATTTTTTTGTCAGAATGGGCCATTTGTTCGATTTGAATGATTAAACCGTTTGACCCAAAAACCAAACCCTTGACCTATTCGTTGTTCGATTTAATTTTAAAAACCTTGAAACATACAACAGAACATGGGCCCTCCTTCCTCTAAGTAGGAGAAAGGTAATATTGGTGAAGCCTTTCGTAAGTGGAACCTTAGACCTAGTGTTAAAATTATTTTTCAATTTTGAAAAACTTATTAAGCAATTGCGCAAACACTTAATAAAAAAATAAAGAGTAATGAAAAATACTTAGAGCATTGTTGGTGAAGTTATCATATAATAATTAGTGTTTTATAGAAACCAACCTGAGGCATAACCGTTTTTTTCATTTGGATTGTGGATCACTAGTTTAATTGTCCGTATTGGTCTTTCTTACTTTTTATTTATAAAAAAATTGCTAAAAATTGTGATTTGATGCCTAAAAAAGTTTTTTTTTGGAAAAAAATAGTAGGGAAAGGCATATTGGCTCGTTGGGACACATAGATCTTGAAAAGTTATTCAAGATAAAAAAAAAAATCACCTTAATAGAGCATTGAGTACAAAATTATGGATTTTGAAAATTTACATACACATTTAGTTGCAATCCATGGCCTAGTTACCAGGTCGAATGGGTCAACGGTTTAACCGCTCGAGTCAGATGGTTTTTTACCAGGTCAACTAACCAAATGGAAGGTTTTACTAGAACTGAACCTGAAATCACGATAGGGTGACAGTTTGATGAGTTCAACCAACCAAATCAATAGTGGGTTGAAAACATTGACAATAGTTACATCTAGGATAGGCTTATTTTCCTCTATTTCTTATGTTTTTAAATCTTATTTAATGGTTTTGAAAACTGAACTGGACAAGACAATCGAACCGGTTGACCTAGGAACCGGTTAGGTAACCAATTCCGTTTCACCCTAAAATCGCTTTCTGGCCAAAATCGTTAATTTGGTCAGCGATCCACATACTCGAGCGGCCAATCTGTCGAATTGTCGACCTGGACAATGGTTTTTGGTCATTTTTTGTTTTGTTTATTTATTTATTGAAATCATAACAAGTTGTTCGTTCAACCAAAGAACCGATACCCAAAACGATTCCATGTCTAGTCCGGTTTTTAAAACCTTGCTTATTAATATCCATTTGGGTATTAATATCAGTGTAGTTAACAAATTTATAGGAACCATGAGTTTTCTAGCATATTGATGCATATCTTACAATTTCTTCACCAATATGCATGGTTTTTATTTATTCAATATGATTTTGATAATGTGGCAGTTGTTTTATTATTAAAAAAAATCAATATGTAGTAGAACGAGTTTTATTTTTCTCCTACCATGGTCGATCGGATGAATGTGTCTAACCCAAGGTTCAAAGTGTCAAATACGATACAAGTTTCGGTCATGTCATATCGGTACTTAGAAACGGCCGAAACTTTATTTATTTTTTAGTTTGTTTTCATATTTTGCTTTTTTGAGAAGTTTTTAGCATGCTTTTTATTATTAAAAAAATTGGGGGTCCAAAACACCTGAAAACAGGAATTTCAGACCGTATCTTTTTCAAAAGATACGATATCATACACCCTGTATCGGGCATATCATATCAATACTTTGAACCATGGTCTAACCATGTTTTGATTTACGAATAAAAAATATGTTTTCATATCTAAATCTTGAAACCCTAGACCTTAAACCCCTGGATGGGAGGAAAAAAATTTAAACCCCTAAATCCTAAAATGAATGTGTAAAAAGCATTTGGTCGGATGTATGTCCTCTAACCAGCTAGGAGCCAAATAATTTTGAATTTTTCATGGCTGTCCAAAATTCTGGCATGTTTCTTCAAATGTATATTTTTTTTTTCCAAATTCTTTGTAATACTGATACTTAGAACCTTGTTTAGATGATTGAAGAAAATATTATATTAACATTTTAAATCTCGTAAAATAAAAAGAAAAGAAACAAATCATATACAAAAGTAATATGTTCCTGCCATTTTTTTTATTAAATCCATATCATAAGGGATTCATTATATGGATGCTCCTGATCAATCCTTTTTACAAAAATCACGGATCAGTTTGTGCCAATACAGTTCTCTCATTAACACTAAGAAAAGGCAAATCCAATTTGGAATCCCTTTCCTTCTTTTTAGAGTCTGACCATGATACCAAAAAGACATATACCAAAACAACTTATAACCAATCAACTGGTACCAGAAAGACATATATCAGCACAACTTATAACCAATCAACCGGTATCATACAAGTGATTCAATTGGTAAGGTCTCGGGAGACCTAGGATCAAATCCAAGAATGGCAACAAGGGGGGACCATTCCCACTTTCAAACAAATCTTCATCCCATACTTTAATCCCCTTTAGCTAGGGATAAAAATGGCTCTCCATCCTGTTCCTATTGGGGATCCAAATCCCCAAAAAGTTTAAATAAAGTGGGTATTATATAGCATAGATGAGAAATTGGGTGATGTGTTTTCATCCACTGGTGTGGTATGGATAAAAATACACCACACACCAATAGGGTATTCTGCTTTTCTTGTAGTGTGTGGACCAATCCACACCACACCTCTATGGGCGTTTCTACAAGGTATGGTGCATTTCATTCCACATCTTGTGTTTGACTCCATGTATCTCAACTACAACATTTAAGATAACATATGCCATTAATTATTAAAAAACAATATTTTATTTTTTAGTAATAACCAATGAATGAGGGGTTGCGTGGTTTGATCCACGAGAAAAATCCATAGATGAGATTTTGGCCCGTGGTGTGGACCAATCCACGAGATAACGTAGATTGATCCACACCGCAGGCGAATCGAACACTTACTTACGTGTTGCATGTTTCCAAACGGAATATATTGTGGAATGTCCACGATGCCGGACACCCCCTAAGTTTTTTAGAAAATAGATTTACTTAAAACAAGGAAAGTTTTTTAAAGTATAAATATATTTTGATATAATATAAATAATCAGGGTGGGGTAGAGTGGGGAATTCACTTCCATCCCTGTCCCCATCCCCATCCCTAGTCGGGTATCTATTAATCCTCATCCTCACTAAGGCAATCTCCATCCCCAACCCGATGTGGTGGGGGAAGCTGGTACCTGCAAGGATGAGAAAATTGTTATCCCTAATCGAATCCCATCCCCACCAGGGTTTGGGGAGCCATGGGTTTGTGGGATGGATTACCCCTATTGTATAGCCCCATGAAGTCAAAAATAAATAAATAAAATTGGTATCACACAAATGTTAACCAATGAGATGGTATTTATCAAAATTAATGGAGGTTTTGATTGATCAAAGTTATTCCAGTACCATATTTTCCTTGTATCATAGATATTTCTTTTTTTATTATTAATTTATTATTGTGGTGGAGGTTTGAGGTTGCTCCACTAGACACCGAAATCATGTTGGGACTAAGGTTCTTAGACAAACCATGAGAACCATGACACAATAAGTGCTCTTTTATCACTTGTTTTGGGCTTCATCGATCTCAACATGTATTACCCTAGTGGTAGTTATTGACTTCTATTTTCGTTTTATAACATTTGAAAATAATATACACTACATGTGGATTGTGAGAGAGAAAGAACTCTGTGTTTTTTTTTTTTTCTTTTTTCATGTAATCTTTTAGTTCCAGATCAAAAAGTTTTTGAGTAAAAGTAATAAGAAATGATTTAAACACTCATAATTTAACGTTGAATATATCATTAAACAGAGAGTGACAAAACAGTAATCGATAAAACGGACTCGCCCCTATAATTGGGACAAGGCTTATTGATGATGGTGATGATTTCCTAATGATAATTGGCTTGTATTTGATGAGCGAGAGATCATGAAAAAGCTTTCCAATACTAGAAAGGAGGCATTTTCCTTATCCTTTTAGCCCTTTTTGTGTGTGGTGGTGGTGGTGAGCCATTAACATGATCTCAGCATTATTGAATTCTCTGAGCCTCTTAAAATGACCCCCAGATGAAACTTCAGAATTCTGGTGGATGTCGCTTCCCAAATTGTTGGCCAAGAAAGCTGAAAATTTTTATTAATCAATGGAAAGCTTGTAGTGTTTGTGACCTTTTCTAATATCATATTCTTTACTTTTGGAGGAGGAAAAGTGGAAAAGGGATTACTTGATCTTATTCTTTGTTGTATAGTGTATTTCTTGTTTTCAAAACTGAACCCAGATACAATGGTGAAATTCTGGTTAGTTTTGAGAAACATTTAGATAGCTAGAGATTTTGATTGGAATGGATGCTGATTCACCTGCATTTCTTCTCTTTTTTTTTTTAATTAATAATTTGGACCCAAATCCATTTAAATGCGGATTGACATTAATTATTGCTTAGGAACTTTAAATCAGCACAACTTGTAAGGGTGTATAGGAGATTTTGGTTTGTGTATTTCTCATGCCAAATACTGGTCCATATTAGCTCATGCGAAGTAAATTTTGCTTTTAATTTTCTTTTGCCTTCTCTAACAAGGTTTTATTTTTTTCACTTTGATTTCTCAAATGAAAGGTGAAGGTAGCTAGGTAGCCTGCCTCCCAAACCCTGGTGAAGGTAGGATTCGATCCCAAATCTCCGCTATAACCAGTTAGAGACCTTACCAACAAACCAATTAACATTATTCACTTTTTTCAGAAAAGAACATATTCAAGAACGCCGTGTAACGAAGGGGCTTTTTGCTTATAAGAGCTATCACCATTCAAGGTTTTAAGTTCCAACTTCCAAATCACTCTCTACTCCTAGAGTAAGTTTTGAAATACAGTTGTTCTTTACAGAAAGGGGGAAGAATGAACACAGCAATTCCATCAAGAATGAGAAGGGAGCGAGAAATTCATGTTGTCTAGCCCACATGAGAGAAACGATTACTTGCACTTAAAAAAGGAGCCTTATTTTAAGCCCCATTAATTAAATGAGCCAGGTCCAAGCTTAGTTTGTTAAGTCCTTTAGGCTCAGCTGGAAAGGTCTCTGGCTGGTTGTAGTAGAGATTTGGGATGGAATCCTGCTTCAACTAGGGTTGGAGGTTATGGGCTACCCTGTTGTGTAGGCCCATAGATGTGAAGGAATGATCAAGATATACATGAATACATTAGGGAACTTATAAAAGAGTGGAGATTTTCTGAAAGCAAAAATCTGCAAACGCCCTGAGATCTGGTCTCCTTACAAAAATCCTACAAGTATATCTATAACATGAAGTCTAAACCTCAAATGGCCATAAATTAGGTAAGTTCACATTAATTATAATAGTTTTTATGATGTGTGAATCACTGGGAAGTATTGGAAAATGGTAGATAAATAAAACTTATAGTATGCTTGCGTAGCTTAAGAAACCAATATAATTAATCTCATTAATACCTAAATATTAATTTATTGTTATTTTTTTTTAATTTACGGGTTCATATAGACATCTATATCTATATTGTACAGAAGAAAGTGAGAGTGCAATAGTCTTCTCCCCTCAATGCTGGTATGTAACTCCTTCTCTCCTTTCTCACACATGTGGTTTATTTATTTTTTTCAATTAAAATATAAAAATTAAATTATCATCTAAAGCCTTAATTATCTCTAATAAAATCCTTCATAACTCCCCTCTCTTCCCAGTTGTTAATGTTAGTAACTTCTATCCTCTCCATTAAATCTCTCTTTCTCTCTTAATTCTTTCTAAATCACTCTCTATCTAATAAAGCAAGGGTATAAATTAGATGGTTGGTAGAGTTAAGGACCAACCCAAACCCATCACCAAACATGGACCTTGGGCCCAGTCGAAGAATGATTACAAAAGCCCAAGTTTGAAGGCCGGGCATAGGCTTATAATTCAGACACAAGTTGCAGGCCATAACTCACTAACAATTCTTCATTAGTTGGCATTAGGGGTGTCAATGGACTGGTTTTGGATTGGACCCCGTCCAAACCAAAATTAATTTGGACAGATTGGACGAACCAACAAGACATTGAATTGGACCAGTCCAGACTTAATGGTCCGAAGTATTTATTGGATTGGATTGGATCTCGTCCATCCATAATGAATTTATATTGAATTGAGTTGGATTGAGCCAATATTTGATCCATTGGGAGAAGATAAGAATGTAGGTCTCAATGAACCAAGTTTGGATTAGAATTAATTTAAATTAAAACAAATGTAAACAAATTGAACGACCCAGACATTAAATTTGACCGGTACAAAATATTCAATGAATTGAAATGGATTAGACCCAATCCAATCCAATTGACACCCCTACTTGGTATGCACATAAAATCTTTTTCCAAAGCATCTTATCAAATTAATATTCAACCTCATGTATTGCATAGGTTCATTATGCATTAATACAACAAAGTTCATTAAGATGCCTCTTATCAAATTTAATGCTATACTCACTAAGTTCATTAAGATGCCTTTAATCAATGCCCACTTTATTTTCACATGCTATAGCATGGTCCATTGGTGAGAACTCCAGCTTGTTACATGGCTGACTTGGGTTCAACAATTGCCATTTCCATTAATTTTCATACTAAGGTTTAAATGCATATAGATTTAAAAAAATTCAAAGTTTAAATGCACTGCATGTATTTTTTTATACAAAAATTTAAATAGGCTTTAAATACATAGAGATTTAAAAATTCAAAATTTAAATAGGATTGCCCAAGTGTTAATTGGATTGCAACAGATTGCAAAGATTGCATCAAAACCATCTTCAATGGGCTTTAAATACGTTTTCTTGCAACAGGCTGCAAAGAAAAAGATCTTCAATAGTAAAAGTAAAGTTGCTGATATCAATTCTTCAAATGGATCAATATTTTTGGGTTCGAATTTGCTATGCACAAGTTGTTCTCACGTCTCTATTCATGGGACATTGCAGTTGCACATTAAAAATATCTCCATTTTCATTCATAGGAAGCATGGCATGAGAACATTTTGTGGGTAGCAGATCCGGAGTGAATATTTTCAATTAGAAAGGATCTTTGGTTAACATTGTCCAGCTATAACTCTTATCAGACATAATTGATCTCAAGCAAAAGTTTCAAGCTGAATTTCACACATGAACTGGAGAAGTATATACACCAACAGATTGATGCTATTAAGCAATTGGGAGTTGGAGAAAATGGAGTAGAAAAAAAGATGGGTTTGGCTAAGGCTGGCGAGTAGATCTGTTCATGGGCCAGGACTTGGCTTTTGTCAAAATTCTAATGAGCCTGGCCTGAAGCCCGAGCCTGAGGCAGTGTAAAGTTGGGCCCAAAGCCCGGCTTGTGAACAGATCTACTGGCAAGTGAAAAAGAAGATCTGTTTGATCTCATTTTGGTGATAAATTAGGTAAAAATTCTAAAAATGGGTTTTAGAATACATTCATGCATAATTCTATATATTATGCTTTTATGTATAATACTAGCAAAGCACATGCATATATAAATGAGAAAATATCTGTTTGGGTGCAAGCTACATTAGAACCAGCTGAAAATAGAAAATTGCTCCTTATAAATGGGCCCTCAGCCCTCTATAAATCGACCTTCCATTAGGTGATAGTAGAAAATGACAGTTTTAACCTAATATCCAATTGAATAAATTTAATAAAAAATAAAAATACCATTTTACCCCTAATAAGACACAAGAAACCACTCTATTTGGCTCTCTTTGGTCCTTTTTTTTTTTATATGAAGAAGTGTTAGAGGTGCTTTTGAAAGAAACATTTTCCACTCAGTTTAGGTGATAATGTTACTATTTTTAGGTGACAAAACAAACACCTCTTAGTAAAAGATTGATTAAGTAAGTAGGTTGCAAACTATAGGACTGGATAGGTTTACGAAAATTCATGAAATTAGAGGGGGCGTTCTGATAAATGACCCTTTTCCTTCTGTAAAAGAAATTATGTTCTACTACGAACACCAGTGACATAAAACCCAAAAACAGGTTAAAGAAAAGGAGAAATGCTAAATTTCTGCAACTCCTGATTCTCTTCACCCCACAACAGGACCTATGTCTACCTTTGCCCACTATTGAGTAATGATCTCACCTTAATTGTTTCTAGGGTGAAGAATACAAGAGTTGCATAAACCTGTCTGATCCAGATTGATCTAATTAAAAACTAAGTGGGTTACTGGGATTTAATGAACAATTAAGAAGGAGAAGAAGAAGAATATATTATTAAGGTGATGAACACCCAACAGTTGAATACAATTCTATCCTGGTTTCAAGTACCAGTACAACAACACTGATTGATTCCATAAGCATTTGGCACACACAGAGACCCCGGAGAATAACCTGATTTCTCACATGCATACTCACATTGCGCAAGACTCCTACACTTTCCTATGAAATGACAAGTTAGTGTGGGTGATCGAGACAACTCCACACTATCGTCATCGTCGCCCTGATGAGATCCTGCATTCACAATAATCAACACAATCTGAGAATCGCTCTCTAAATTCCAATTTCCAACCACCAGAATATATAATATATATATATATATATATATATATATTGTTCATACTAACCAATAGTCCTCGGAAGACAATGAGTAGAGAAAATCAGGCAAAGACAAAGAGAAACAAGAAATAAAAGCTTGGAAGTGGCCATACTTGTATCACTACATAGCATAGAAGTTAACCAAGGAGGACAAGTAGAGCCTCTGAGAGTCGCATGGCGTTTTATAATCAGATCCATCGATCATCTTCTCAACTTCTCCCTCGGGCCTCGCCCACAACATATTGAATATGAAAATGTTTGTGATTTCTAAGCCTGACCATCAGCAGTAAATGCCTGCATTGTTTCCCATTAAGGTTAGGGTTATCGTTTGCGATTCTCGAGACATATTGATAGGTATGTTGGATTCTTAATATAGTATTGGAGACCAGATTGAGGATTGAAGGATACCCTGAAACAAGGTTTTTAAAATCGGACAGAGAACCGTTGCTTTAATTTTAATTTATATTGCTTCTCCCTGTCGTGTTGAAAAAAAAAATATATTTCATCTTACAATGATTTTGCTTTTGTAGTTTTTTTGTAGGTAAGGCCGTAAGGGCCATTACTGAGTCCGAGTCGGAATCGGAACCAGTTCCTATAACCGGAATTAACTTGTATGAAATTCTCATTCCGAAGGGAAGGGTAGGGATCTTCAAATGGGAAAATGTTATTCTATTAGGAATAAGAATAAGATTCTATAATTCTAATTCCGCCCAATCAAACAATTGGATTTGAAATGGGTCATTCCAATTAAGACCCATTTTTTACAACCATCCGTATGCAAAAAGAAGAAGAAGAAGAAGAAGAAGAAGAAGAAGAAGAAGAAGAAGAAGAAGAAGAAGAAGAATCTCTTTATTTATTAAAATGAAGAAAGTATCCAACGACTTCAACACAATTCAATACTAGTTTCAAATTGAACCAGTACAACAACATTGATTGATTCCATAAGCATTTGGCACACACAGAGCACCCGGAGAATAACCCTTCTTCACACATTGATCCTCACACGCCGCAACAGTTGTACATTTTCCTATAAAATGACAAGTTAGTGTGGGTGTTCCCGACAACCCCACACCATCCTCATCGTTTCTCTCAACTCCTGCATTCACAGCCATTAATACAAGCTTAGAATCTCCCCTATAAAACTTAACTAACCATTCTGAGTTTATTAGTTGATCCAAGGAGGGATAAGCAGGAAGCAAATGATCCATATAAATTAACCATTCTGAGTTTTGGCTATTTCTGTATACCAGGGATTATTATTGGGTGTGTATAATGTATAGTGTGAGCTGTGAAAACCAAGCAAACGGGATTGAGGAGGAGGAGTTTGTTTACTACTTACCGATGGACCTCAGACAATGAGTAGTGAAAACCAGGCAAAGTAAAAGAGAAGCGAAGAGTGGAAGCTTGGAGGAGGCCATTTCAGTTACAAACACTACAGAAAATAATTTCAGTTGCAAACACTAAAGAAAACAAAGAGCTAATTAGTGAGCCTGTCAGAACCCATGAGAGGTATATGTCTTTTTATAATAGGCTTGAAATAATCGGGCTTATTAACTATTAGATCTCTTAAGATTACGTTATTTATCTCTGGCTCTATCTGCAGTAAATGCACATATTATCTCTCATTGATGGTATAGGGTTATGTTATTTATAGCTCTATCCGCAGTAAATGCGAATATTATCTCTCATTGATGTGGTATAGGGTTGTTTGCGATTATGTGGAGGCATGCTGCAATAATTAAGGATTAAAGTATGAGTATCGGGTATAGTATCAAATAATTTGGATATGAATATGGATATAGATACGTATAAATTTGGGAAATCCATGAATACGGATGAAAAAATATGAAAATGCTTGAATATGTTAAGAAAAATGTATTCAAATTCTATAAATATATTTAATGGCATTAATTTTAATGTCAAAACAACTATAAAAAATGTACAAATACATAGTAGATATTATACAATTTTATTAATAATGCATCAATCAAGAGTCCAAGGCACATATTATATAGATTTTTACAAATTAATACATGCAAAAAGCCAATATTATTTTATTATCTATTAAAGTGTAAGGCATAAAGCATATGCAACTGTTATATTTTAATTATTGTATCATTTTTTTCTATTTTTCTATTTTTATTTTTTAACATTAACAAATAATTCTATTAAAGAATTATTTCTCAAATTTTTAATAAACAATATTTATATTTTTGTAAATAATAAAAATGTTCTTAGAAAATGTAAATTAAAACATCAATTAATGATTTATAGAAATATATAATCTTAACTTAAAACATACCAAATCTATTAAAACTTTGAAGATGCATATCATATGAAAATTCATAAATTTTAATTACTAAAATAATTATTCCATTATTAATATTTGATTTTTATAAAATTTCAAAATTAAAAATTTATTTTTTTATATAAAATGTATATTAATGGATTTGATAGATTCAATTTATATTATATTTTCAAATACTTTATAAAAAAATATTTTTATTTTTGTAAATAATAAATACATTGTTATTTAGTGTAGGTTAAAATATTAATTAATAATTTATACAAATTTTAAGATATATATCATGTGTAAATTTATAAAATTTAAGTATTAAAATAACTATTCTATTATTACTCTTAAAAATTAATTATTTTATATATATGTGGATTTTATAAAATTTATTTGTATAAATTTTTGAAATTAAAATTCATTTTATATATATGTGGATTTTATAAATTATTTATTTCGTTGATTTATAAAATACTAATTTTAAATATTACTCTTTTTAATTTGTAGTTGGAGTTGTTGAAAATAAAAGTATGTTTTTTTTTTGTTTGCGTGTAAACATTAATTTTAATAAAAGTTAATTTATTACACTTGTTGACATGAAATAAGAAATGGCTTTGTGCTTAAAGGTACTTGTGCACTCAAACATTGACCAACCTAAGTACGAGTCATGTCGCTCCTCTTTTTCATAGTGAAGCATTGCATCATTCATTAAAACCATGGTCGATACGTCGAGACGCGTTGATATAGTGGCATATTGGACCGATATGCACGACTAGCAAGATACACCTACATTTGTAGCGTATTCCATATCGGTGTAGTCCGATACCGATAAAATACATTCTATATTGGGTGTGTTGTGTCAATATTTTAGTCATTGGCAAATGGCAATAATATTTCTTTCTCTTCTTCTTCTTCTTCTTCTTCTTCTTCTTCTTCTGCTTCTCCTTTTTGTAACCATCCACCTAAGCTTCAAGCTAACAATTGTAGCATATCCCGTATTAGTACAGTCCGATACTGATAAATACGCTCTATATTGGGTGTATTGTGTCGATATTTTAGTCATTGGAAAATGACAATGATACTTCCTTCTCTTCTTCTTCTTCTTCTTCTTCTTCTTCTTCTTCTTCTTCTTCTTGTAACAATCCACCTAAGCTTCAAGCTAACAATAGTGCAAGGTAATGAAGATTAGGACCCTCCAGTATATGCTGAAAGAATGGTAGGATCCATCTAATGGACGCCATAAAGGTTGCGGAATGGGTGGGCGAATTTCAAAAATTTTCCTACCTTCTCCCAACTGGGAATCATATTCCCTAGATTTAGAATACAATATTCAAGGATCCTACTTGAACCATAATCAAACAAGATCTGTACCAAAAGACAAATGGGAGGAATATACCTGATCCGGAGAAGCACTATCTCCCAAAGTTGGTGTTCACGCCCAAAGAATGCTCCAAGATCCGTTCCTGCTGAAGATGACACAGCTGTGGATGGAACAGAACCAGCAGGGTGCGTCCTATACACTGGATCCTTCGCAAGTATCCTCTGGAAGCACTAGACACTGAACACTTAATGGGCCAGAAGCCCATTTCGAGGTGGACTGATATGATCACCCATCCTTGGGGCGAATCTGAGATTAATGTTTGTAAAATGATTGGGCCTTTAGCCTTATCCACTCTTGGAGACCAAATTCAAATTAGATTTGAATCTGGTAACCTTCTGATAAGATCAGGAGTAAGCTAACTTCATCTGCAGATAGGATTAAGATTATCCCCTATCCAAATACTGATTTGGATTGGGATAACTCCTAATTAGGAGGATTCTTAATCAAGAAGAAAGGAGGAGAAACCCAAACCAAAAAAAGGAGAGAAATACAACAGTTTTCGAATCAAGAAAAAATCGCAAGAAAGGTTCCTGCGAATTGAGATCAGATCTCATACTCCAGAAAAAGAAAAAAGGCAGTTCAGCCTTTTCGCCTTTAGAGTTCTCCTCCTGCCGCCGCCATCTCCTTTGCAAGATTAGATCTTTGCAGAAAAGAAAGTCAAGAAATCTGTTCTTGACATCAGTCTTGCAAGAAAGACTGAAATAGATTCAGTGTTTAGTGCTTCCAGAGGATACTTGCGAATGATCCAGTGTGTAGGACGCACCCTGCTGGTTCTGTTCCATTCACAGCTGTGTCATCTTCAGCAGGAACGGATCTTGGAGCATTCTTTGGGCGTGAACACCAACTTTGGGAGATAGTGCTTCTCCGGATCAGGTATATTCCTCCCATTTGTCTTTTGGTACAGATCTTGTTTGATTATGGTTCAAATAGGATCCTTGAATATTGTATTCTAAATCTAGGGAATATGATTCCCAGTTGGGAGAAGGTAGGAAAATTTTTGAAATTCGCCCACCCATTCCGCAACCTTTATGGCGTCCATTAGATGGATCCTACCATTCTTTCAGTGGTATCAGAGCCACAGGTTCGAATCTTGAACCAAAAGAAAATCATATCTGGCCCTACGCAGATGGATAGAAGGTGTTCTTTCAAGATTTGCGCAGATTGTTTTCTTTTTTTCAAGAAACTGTTTCTTGTTAAGGGCGATTGATCTGAAATTAATTTTTATTAAATCCAAAATTTATTTAGAATTGTTCTTTATTTATTTTGATTTAATGGACTGTTCGAACCTGGAGATCGCAGTGCAGATTTGGCGCAGATAGTCTACGCACCCTTTTTCTTTTTGTTTATTTATTTCATTTAATTCGGTTTGTAAATATTTTTTTTTTATTTTTAGACTGAATGTATAGGATTTGATCAAGAATGTAATTAATAGAAATAGGATTTCTGTTATTTTTATTGAATAAAGAAAAAGGAAGAAGAAGGCGGCACTGGAGATTTGCAGTTGGAGAAATCGCTTTCTACGATTTGCAGCTTGTGAAACTGCAACCCTTGTGATTAACCTCTATTTTGCAGGTGGTGCGAACAGTCCATAGTTTGATTTGTGATTGTTTGAAATCAAAATTATTAATTTCAGATCTTTCATGAATTAATTCTTGAATTGAAAATCAGTTTTGGATCCTCTCGGACTAGATTGGACCAAAACTGTTTGGACCGAATCTGGGGTTCGATAGAGACTGTTTTTCAGTCTGTATTTCTCACACTTGCTGTTCCAAATCTGATGTTCAATTACAGGGATTAATTCGGCCCACCTGTAAAGCCCAGTTTTAAAGGGTTAAAACTGCAAAAGGCCCATTACTGTGAGATAAGCTGTATGGGCCGAACTGCTATCTGCGATTCAGCCCATACACCTAGTAGTCATTAATTGTTAATGACTTAGATTTTAAATGGGCTATTCAATGGGCTTTACAGCAGTTAATTGATTGGATCAATTCCTCCTTTACATGTGATGTTTGGATGTTTGATGTGCTGCGACCATGGGCCATAAGTACTTGGCCCATGAAGACTCGTTAGTGGCTCTTGCGCACACCTTGGCTAAATGCACATCATTTCCATGGTGTCCTTCAAGGTCATTGAATGACCCCTCTTTGCTTGGTGGGCCCCACAACCCTAAAAAGGGATGCGTACGGAACCCCTAGCCGATTAAGGCCCACCAGAAATCTGACTTTATGAAAGTCAGTGGGAGCCACTCTGGTTTGACCTAAATTAAAACTAGGGCGTTTTTTTGTTCCCTCCAGCAAATATGAATGCATATGATAGGGAGACCCATATGATGGACTCTCTAAAGGCCTTCCGTCATTAGCACAATGATGGGTCCTTCAGTAATGAGGAAACGCACCATAAAATTGGGCTATCCATTTGCTGTTGGATCTATTAGAGTGTTTCATAAGATGATAGGGGCGTCATAGACCGATGTGGGAGGGGCTTCACCAGAAAATGGGAACTCTCTCACGGTACCTTGGCGTAACCTGAATATGATGGGTGTGCACTCACTAGACATAAAGGTTTACCTGAAAATGGCTCTGAACCTTGTCTGACAGAGGCCAAAAGGAAACTCATTTGATGAGTGGATATGATCCGTCACAGAAAGGTGGTGGGGTTATGCAGCTGAAACAGTTGGCTTCACGCACCCCATGTGATTTCCCACATTTCCAGAGACATTTCGTCGTCTCCGTCACTGAGAAAGGAGGGAAATCTCAGAGATGAACAAATGGGAATGGAACATAGATTAAAAGCCATATCTATGTAGGTAACATGAATCAAACTAAGGTTGTGGACTAATGATTTTGCTATTTTATTAGAAAATGGCAAACGGTCAATTTGCAAAGTGGTGAAAAATCCTGCCCCGGAACGTCCGGGTGATAGGGCTTCTGAGGCCCATAGGAGGGACTACCAAGAGTGGGAGGATAAGAACTCCCTAGCCCGCTGCTTTGTCATTGCCTCATTAGACAACTCAATACAGAGGCAGTTCGATCAGATCGAACTAGCCAAGGACATATTGGACAGTCTAAGAACAATGTATGAAGAGCATAACCGTTCTACTCGACAGAAGGTCCTGAAATTGTTCATGACCGCGCAGAAGACCAAAGGGCAGAAAGTTCATGACCATTGTCTTCGGATGATGGGATACATTAACGAACTTGAAGCTCTTGGATCCGGGCTAGATCTTGGCTCGCAAGTGGATGCCATCCTCAATTCTTTGCCCTCTTCCTTCAATGCGTTCACAATGAACTACAATATGTTGCAGAGAGCCAATGATCTACTCAAGAAGGATGAGCATGTGGTTATGCTTGCTGAAACTAACAAATCGGGCAAGAAAAAGAGAAAGGCAAAGAAGCCCCAGAAGAAAACTACCAAACCTAAGAAGCAGAAGAAGAACAAGGCATCTGATGTCTGTCACTTCTGCAAGTAAACCAGCCACTGGAAGAGGAATTATCTTGCCTACCTGGAATCTAAGAAAGGTAACATCGAAACTTGTGTCATAGAAACTAACATGTTAGTTACTTCTGTGTCCTGGTGTGTTGACTCCGGGGCTTCAACTCATGCGTGTAACTCACTGCAGGGGTTCAAAGTTAGCAGAAGGTTGAGTGAAGGTGAAGTGACACTATTCTTGGGAACAACTGCAAGTGTTGCAACGGCGGCAATAGGAACCGTAGAATTAGTTTTTAAAGAAGGAATACTTGTACTTAAAGATTGTCTTTATGTACAGAACTTGAGAAGAAATTTAATTTATGTTTCAAAACTGTGTGCTGATGGATATACTGTTTATTTTAGTAATATGATTACCGTTAAACGGAATAATAAATTCATCGCATGCGGGGAACTAGAGAACGGTCTCTATGTTCTACATCCTTCTCTGGAAACTAACTTAACCGAAACTACGTCGGTCGAAAATCCCAAGAAAATGAATGATCGTGATACAATAAGTCCCACGTGCCTCTAGCATTACCGACTTGGCCATATCGGTATTGACCGAATCACAAGGCTGGTAAAGGATGGTCCTTTGGATTTTCTAACCGTAGAAAATCTTCCCACTTGTGAACCTTGCCTTCAAGGTAAGATGTCTAAGCGGCCATTTGACGGTAAGCCTGAAAGATCTGAAGGCACACTTGACCTGATACATACTAATGTATGTGGTCCCCTAAGTGTTAGGACACGGAATCAACACGTGTACTTCATCACCTTTACAGATGATTTTTCACGATATGGTTACGAGTACCTAATGAGACATAAGTCTGAATCATTTGAAAAGTTCAAAGAGTTCAGACAGGAAGTCGAGAAATAGTTAAGGAGAGAAATTAAGGCCCTTCGATCAGATCGAGGTGGCGAGTATCTCTCTGACGAATTTAGGGACTACTTAAGGGACAATGGGATAGTGTCACAACTAGCTCCTCCTGCTACACCTCAACTCAACGGTGTTTCAGAGAGGAGGAATAGGACCTTGTTGGACATGGTCTGGTCGCTTCTCGTACGCTCACAATTACCCACATCCTTTTGGGGATACGCATTAGAGACTGCTATCTACGTGCTGAATTGGGTTCCAACCAAATCAGTTCCGAAAACTCCATATGAACTTTGGACTGGAAGGAAGCCAAGTGTAAGACACTTGAAGATATGGGGTTGTCCTGCACACGTTAAAAGAACAAGTGCTGACAAGTTGGAATCTAAAACCAGTCGTTGCCTATTTATAGGCTACCCAAAGGATTCGGTGGGTTATCTATTCTATGACCCGAGTGAACAGAAAGTGTTCTGCAGTCGAAACGCCCAATTCTTAGAATCCGATTACATCCTGGACACCCATCGTCAAGAAATAGTTCTTGATGAGGAGAGCTCAGGAGCAGTGGGAGATGTCCCACAAATTCTAGGTAATGACCAACCTAGAAGAACCACCCGGGTATCCAAACCACCAGTCCGATATGGTTATGACCAGGATAGTTACCTGGTGGAAACCTTGACTAGTGAAGAGGATCCCGTGACTTACGCGGAAGCTATGTTAGACATAGACTCCCAGAAGTGGGTGGAGGCCATGAGAACTGAAATGGACTCAATGGAGACCAATGGAGTCTGGACTCTAGTGGATCCGCCCTTCGGGGTAAAAGCAATTGGTTGCAAATGGATCTACAAGAGGAAGAAGGGCCACGATGGCAGGATTGAGACCTTTAAAGCTCGTTTGGTGGCGAAAGGGTATACTCAGAAAGAAGGCATCGACTATGAGGAAACCTTTTTCGCCCGTGGCCATGCTTAAATCCATTAGGATCCTGCTAGCTGTAGCAGCGTACCATGACTACGAGATTTGGCAAATGGATGTCAAAACCGCGTTCCTGAATGGAGATCTTAGTGAAGATATCTACATGCAGCAGCCGCAAGGCTTCATTGCTGCTGGTCAGGAACACATGGTATGTAAACTTAATAGATCCATATCCGTTTTGATTCTGCAGTCAAAACGTTTGACTTTGACCAGAATCCGGATGAGCCCTGTGTTTATAGGAAGTCCAGTGGGGATAAGATCACCCTTTTGGTGTTGTACGTGGATGATATCCTACTCATTGGAAATGATGTAGGAATGTTGACTTCGGTCAAGGTATGGCTATCACAGCAGTTCTCCATGAAAGATCTTGGAGAAGCTTCATACATACTGGGTCTTCGACTCTATAGAGATAGATCGAAGCGGATAATTGGATTATCCCAGGCTGCTTATATTGACAAAATTGTCAAGAGGTACAGCATGGAGAACTCCAAGAAAGGAAACGTTCCTTTCAGGCACGGAGTCACTCTCTCCAAGAAGATGTCTCCCAAGACTTCTGAGGAGATTGAGAGCATGAGAGACGTTCCCTATGCCTCAGCCGTAGGGAGCATCATGTATGCCATGTTGTGCACTCGCCCTGACATTGCTCAGGCGGTGAGTGTGGTAAGCAGACTCCAGGCAAACCCAGGGCAAGAGCATTGGACTGTTGTGAAGAACATACTCAAATACCTTCGAAGGACAAAAGAGTTTTGTCTGGTATTTGATGGTAGTTCACTGCAAGTTCTAGGGTATACCGATGCCGATTTTCAGTCGGATCTAGATGATAGAAAGTCTACATCTGGGTATGTTTTCACGATTGGATCGTGTGCTGTTTGCTGGAAAAGCAGCAAACAGGGGTCCACTGCAGACTCCACAACCGAGGCCAAGTACATTGCCGCAAGTGAAGCTGCCAAGGAAGCCGTGTGGATGAAGAAGTTCATACACGAATTGGGAGCGATTCCATCCAGCACATCATCCATCCCGTTGTTGTGTGACAACAATGGAGCGATCGCCCAGGCTAAAGAGCCTCGGGTTCACTCGAAGTCAAAGCACATCGAGAGAAAGTACCATGTATTGCGGGAGATCGTTGGTAGAGGGGACGTCCTGATTCAGAAGATAGCATCAGCGGATAATGTGGCAGACCCATTGAATAAGCCACTGACACAGAAGGTGTTTGAGAAACACGTGGAAAGTATGGGACTCCGGCTTGTACCAGATTGGACCTAAGTGCAAGTGGGAGCTGTTAGACAGTTTTTGTATGCCCTTAGCTTCAATCTGATTTGATGTACTTTTGTTATTTAGTGGAAATAAATAAAGTGCTTGTTTGATTCATGTTGTTTAGTTTAATTCTGTGTAAAACCCTAAAACTGGACATTTATAGAGACTCGTGTTAGTTTTAAATGTTCACAGCCGTTGGATAAGTCTGGGGAGATTTATCCTGCCAAGGTTGATACTGGTGTGCCACCAAGTGTTGGGATGGCCTGTCTCAACCACCAGGGTAAGACCCGAGGCACATGCAGTATGGGATTACTTGAATCCTTGAACTGGACCAGATTTCCAATATTGCCCTGGACCTTGGAGATAGATGGGCAAAACTGGAAAGTTACACCTAACCCCTAGACTCGATTATGACACTTCACTAGGTGTTGGATCAGGCTGCCTTTGATATGCCAATCAGTGAGATCCTTAGCGGGGATCAAAACCTGGGTATGTTGGGGCAGTTTGAGAATTCATCTGAGTGGGTGATCATAGTGACAAAATCAGCCACTTTGTCGGACAAAGGGTAATGATCGGGAATGCACTCTCTCTGATGGAAACCAAACTGCCGGCAGTTGATTTTAATCGTTGGAATTTTGTTTTGCAAAATTAATATATTTATATATATATGTACGGTTTCAAATTGTTTGCAAATGGTTTTAATTCCCAGGATCCATGTGAGAGGAGAGTGCGGCACTGTTCCTTGCAGCCGAGGGAGAGGTCCTCTCTTGTCGGCCAGTGCTTGATCATTAAGGGTTGAGAGGTTAAGTGTAAGACCATTGAGGATAATACCTGATGGGCTAATCTTGCACCTGCCCACAGTCCCTGGGTTTTTATAAGATGGCTTGGCCCAGGGACCACTTAATGTAAGTGTTGGGCCCATAGGGTCCATATGATGGACTCAAGGGGTTCATTGAGTTTTTCAGTGAATTCGGCTGGGCCTTGTATTAAAGGCTAGGCCGAACCCATGTGGCTGGTGTGTAGATCAATGCTTGGGTCCCACGCCATACAAAGAAGCCCAACTGGGCAGTAGATTGGAAAGTAAGGGCATACAAAAACTGTCTAACATATGCACTGGTGTAAGAGTATGTGTTGTTGTGCACTTATGTAAAGAAGTATTAACCATATATGATACATAAGGTGTGTAGATATAATTTTTATAACCTACAAAGAACCCATGGCAAGTATATGGTTTATATGGCATTCAATAATGTTTGTAGAAAAAGGACTCATCATCAACATCTAAGCCTTGTCTCAACTATATGGGGTTGACTACATGAATCTTGATTTGACCAATGCTTTAACTACTTTGGCCATTGGTTTTTGGGCCAATGGCTTAACTAATTGGTTTGAACAGATAGACCATTGCAATTAAAAAAAATAAAAATTAATAAAATTATAATTGAAATACAAAACAACAAAAAGTCATTGTCTCGGTTGAATGTAGGGGTGGATTTGAGCCGAGTCTAAGCTGAATAGCTAGCTATTCAAGCCCAGCTTGCCAAGGTAGTACGAGGATTGAGCTCGCTCAAGCTTGGCTTGAGTCAAAAGCTCGTAAGCTTGAGCTTGACTCGGCTCGACTTGAGAAAATGTTTTATAAAAAATATATATATATATATATATAAATATATATATATATATATATATATATATATATAATATTTTTTATTTGATATTTAAAAAACTAAGAATTATAGTAATTAGTTATTATTATATATAAATAAAAATATTATATATAATATTGTATATATTTTATTATTATTATTATTATTATTATTATTATTATTATTATTATTATTATTATTATTATTATTATATGTATGCATGTATGTATGTAGATATTCGAGCTTGGCTTGCGAGCCTCATGAGCTGAGCTTTGTTAGTTTCAAGTTCAACTCGATTATTAAATGAGCCTATAAATTGGGCTCGAGCTCGGCTTGAAGATTGGTTGAAACCGAACCGAGCTCGACTAGCTCGTGAAGAGCTCGACTCGTGGCCACCCCTAGTTGAATGGGTCGACAGTTTAACCACCCATGTCAGTAGGTCATTGACCAAGTCAACAATTTCTTTTACAAAGTAATGGTTTAGGGGTGAAATGGAACCAGTTGGATAAATGGTTTTTAGGCCGAATGGTCTAACCGTCTGGTCAATGACGGTTCAAAAACCGTAGCTTCAACATTCCATTTTGTTTAATGTCATATCCATTGGGTACTTAAATCTTTCTTATCGTTGGATTTTAGTTCAATTAAAGAATAAATTCCATGAGTGTGATTGATTAATTCGTTGGCACATTTACACATGCACCTCTAGATTTTGATAGTTTGAAAAGTGGTTTTTTTAAATTTCAATTTTCCCACCAAAACTCTTGTTCTATCTTTTGTTTTCATTTGTACATTACTATTTAGGACCTGTGCAATGCCCAAGCTTTATTTATAAGTAAAATTGAGGATGGAGATCTATGACATTTTCAATTAAGTGGTGCCTATTTAAGTTCAACTCAATTATTATTTTTTTTGGGTGATGTCTAGTTATCCAATCACAATCTAAGTTGCGCTTCAGTGAGAGTGACCAATTTTCTATTCCCTATATAATTTTGTATTTTTTGTACCTTAATGCTAATTTTTATTAAAATTTTTATTGGTTTATTATTATTTTTAGTTAAATTATAAAAAGCATATAAATAATAACTCTATAAACCACTTTTGTGTTTTGACCCTAACAATGGCCTCCTTATAATTTTGAAAAAAAAAGTGCAAATACCTTATTTCCCTTGGTTTTTTAATAACAAAGATATTAAAATTATCAAAATACCCTTATCATTGTTAATGCATTATCATACACAATTTAAGTTTTAACTTTACCTTTCACTAATTTATTTTGTTAGAAAACTTTCAAATGCTAAAGTAAAGTAAAATTGATGCATTACAACAACATTTTTTCTTTGGAATGATGACAAAAGGAAGGTATTTACACATTTTTGAAAACAATAAAAAAAGATTTTGTTAACGTTAAAACATTGGGAAGTTTACGTGCTACCCCTCATCTTGTGTAGCTCCTCTTGTTTTATAAAAATAAAATAAAATAATTAAAGAGTTTCATAAAATTGTTAAAAAACTCAATTTGGTTTTTATAAAAAACAAAACACTTTGCACACACTTCATGTGCATCTTTGTGGTCTCGTGTGAAAAAAATAATATATTTTATAACACACAAAAATGGAAGTATAATACAAATTTATAATCTTAATTGTAATTATAAGTGTAAATGACATCTAACCTGGATTGTGATTCTCATAATTGTATTTTTATAAATTTGTATAAAGATACGATGAAACACTTTGGGAAATCGAATCATAATTGTTGATATTTTAAGTTAAAACCAATGGTCATTACTTGATCAGGTGTGATCAAGGGACATCATTTAAATGTTAGCAATTATTAAATATTAATTAACTGTGAATGGTTAATTTAAATTCATGATTGTTACAAAAGACATTTTTAAATAGACTTTTTCATTTTCATGATGATTTACCAAAATCTATAAAATAAATCAAAATATATTATATATAGTTTATTACACAAAATACTCTTTTATCTCTTAGTCGAAATTACTATTGTCTCACAAAATGTTTAATTGATTTTTTTTTCAATTTTATTAGTTGTATTTTTTAATATAATGCTTTATTGTATCTTAATCATGAATTTGTCTATAATCCAGTACTAAATTCAATTACTCAAATAGGGACAAATAACATTAAATATATTTCAAAACTTCTTTTTTAAGTTTTTCAAATTACATATACTATAACACTTATTACTTTCACTAAAGTCATTTTTTATTTGTTCATAACTCTTTTAGCCCCTTCAACTTGTAATAGACCATTTTTTTTCTAAAGTGATGTAGATGATCATGTATGCATGTGACCAAATCATCTCATACTACTCTTTTCATTTTATCACTTGTTAGAGTTTTTTTTTTTTTGTATGACTTCAATTCTAACACTACCTTTTATAGTTTATAAAAAATAATCAACATTCAAAAGCCAAACAACTAAAAATTATCTATCTTTATAATATTTTAGGCAATTTATCTTTTAGGTAAAATTTATTTATGATAGATTTAAATCCTCTATATAATAGCTAAATGACAATGAAAAAGAACATTAATTATAGAAATTTGTGATAAAAGTACTCTTATTATAGCATTTTTTTACTTTTGAGCTTTAAAAGTATTAAATTGTTTGTATATAAAAAGGTCATGCTTTAGTGTACCAATCATAGGCCTAAACTAGAGTAATGTATATATATTTTATATTAAATTTTATGTCTTTTTAATTTAACTAATATTTAATACGTGATTATACACTAATTATTGTAAAAATATGTAAGCAAATATCTTGCATAACAAGTTAATTGATCTTTGAACTTTTAATTATCATTATAAGTTGTAAATTTATAATGTATTCTACAAATATATATATTATTGTATAATAGTGGGTTTATGTGTATTTTGTATATAAATGTAATTATGTTAATGTTTTATATGTTAATAAAAGTTTTAAGTATTAACATGATATATCTGATACAAGGCATATTATATTAGTATTATAAACACTAATTGTATTGATTTTATATTAGTTTGTTTTAGTTGTTGATACCAATCAATATAGGTAAATATAAACCAGCTTTTTGAAATTTAAGTCATGTTTTTACTTGTATTTACTAATTTTTTAGTTCATGATTATCACTTTTAGCCTAATAAACCCATTAATTACCACTGTTAATGTCATTAATTATGAATTTTTAATTAATGTTATTAATTATATAATTAATTATGTTTTACCAACTTTTTAATGTATTTATTATCACTATTAGGGATTATATCAAATAAAGGAAAATTTTGGGCTCTAATATCAATAAAAGTAATATATTTAATAAAATTCCAAAAATAAGTTAACTTTTTAAAATAATATAAAAATGGGCAAATTTATTGTTTATTTTTTCTTCTTATAAGTTATTTATCAGAGCCACACGTCGCCGCCTGCAGCACGCCTCCGCCTCCGTAAGTGAGCGGTGGTGGTGTTGGTCTACCATCCACCAGTGCTACAGCCTCTACCCAACACCGAGTGAGCAAAGGCAAATGTAGCAATGGTGGCGCTAGTCTATCATTTATTAATTGTGTTAAATGATTAAGGTAATCCTAAACCTATTAACATTGTTTCGTGTTTAATCATGTTCATATATTGTGTCAAATATTATTAAATTTATTAAAAATTTCAAAATCTAAAATTTAAATAGTTAAATACCTACTACCTAAGAAATGTGTAATTATAAAAAGCAAAATAATTAATTGTTATTTTAATTATCATAGGTTGAACCCTAAAAAATAAAATTAACTAATTATATAAATAATCTCAATATTATCTAATCTCAAATATATAAGTTTTAGTTTTTTAGTATAAAGAACTATTAAATTTATGCATTTTGGAGAGAAATTTAAAATACATGAATTTGCCTGTACCTCTATTTAAAAAAAAATTCTTATTTGCTTTTGTTGTATTTTTTTTTTTGTATTTTGTCATTGTTTTTTGTATTGACCTTTAAGGAAATTTTATTTTTTTCTTCTTCGTTAAAAAATGGACTTATTTATTTATCATTTTTGTATTTTATCTCTATCTTTTGTCTTCTTAGTATTTGAGAGAATATAAAAACTTTTTACTTAACATTATTTAAGAAAATAAGTACATGTTACTTATAAATTAATTTACTATCTCTATAAATAATTATCCATTAGAAAAGGATAAACTATACATTATGTTTACATTCTTCTTATTTTTTGTCTTAGCCTTTAAAAGCAACTTATTTCTCCCCTTTTTTGAAAAATTATGTTTTCTTTGTTTTTTTTATCTTGTCTTTATCTTTTGTCTTAGTGTCTAAAAGCATGTAAAAATATTTTATCTCATTAACTAAAAAAAAAACAGATGTTTAAAATTTTATTCATATAGTATGGACCCGTTAGAGAAAAATATGCTATACATGATTATGAAGGGTTGAGCGTGTACTCATTAGAGAAAATTAGATATTTAAAACTTCATTTCACACATGTAGGTATAGGAGTATATATGTGTCATACTATATTTTTTGTAATTTTATATTGTTTTTTAACAGTTATTTATTTTATTTAAATGAGTTCATGTTTAAATTATTACATCTTTCTTTTGCCTTTTCATATAGGTGCTTATTTCTTTGTTTAGAAGTAAGACATTTTTTTGTATTCATATATATGTTCATACATTCTTTATAAATAAAAGTTAGAGACAATTCAATGAAATAATACATGACAATTATATATATATATATATATATATATATATATATATATATATTAATCTAATTCTGTATTTTTAATCAAAACAACTTGTAAAGTGGTTTATGAATGACTGTTAAGTGAGCATTGACCCAATAGCATGAGTCAATCCGTTTCAAATTATTATGCACCTCTAATTTGTAATTTTCATAATTTATATGCGTATTTTGTACATTGAAGGTGATTTTTCATAATTTATAATGGTTTAAAACACATTAAAATGATAAAATATAGGGATAATGATCAATACCACGAGTGTCAGAATTTGTAGGTTCAATATACATTTGGGGTAGGTGTCAGTTCGGAATTGATGCCAATTCATGGGTGGGTATGGGTGCATAGAGTGTGGTTTTTGGACGTTTTTAATGTTTATAGATGTTCAATGGAAATAAAAAATATGCATTGGGTGTATTCATACTTTTCTGTAAAATCTATTATTTGCTGTTATATTTATAACAATAACAAGATTTGAGCCTTAATACCTCCATTTTAAGATAAGCAAAAGTATATTGATGTTTTATGTAGATTTACAAATATGTGTATCCAAATCTCAAGCATACTATAAATGATAGTATAAAAAAATAAAGGAATAATAAATTTGTTATTTAGAAACTTAACTTTTGGAAAAAATCTATTTTAGTTATTAAATATTATCCTTTTCAAAATGATATTTTCATATCTAAATGTTATCATCCGAATTACTAAACAACCTACAAAATATGTATAATGATTAAGTAGGTTTAGAAAATGGTTGTACACTTTTTGTTCTTTGGTGAGAATGGTGTTTGTTTGGTACAACACAATAATAATTATTATTAATTAATTTATTCATCTTATATACACTAGGTAGTTATACACTCACGACAACACGCATATTATTATTTATATTTTATTATGTAGTGGCGTTGTGTTGATTGTTTTTTAATTTTTTTTATAATTGTTACTTCCATCCTACCTTCAATATAAGTTATAATTGTTTTTTCACACATTTTCTTTTATTTCTCTATCTGTATTAGTGATCAGTACTTATAGACCCATTGTTAAGAAAGTATATAGAATAGTATTATAATTCTTTAAGTTAATTAAAACCAACAATTTTAGATTCTCTACCTTTTTCAACTCTCTTTTGTATCTAAATTTTTAAATTAAAAACATAAAAATAAGAATATAAAAAAAAAAATAAACTTGGGTTTTGAAGATGCAATAAAGGAGATGACAAAATAATCTAATAGAAGTTCAAAAACCAAATGAATGTTACAAGTGGGACTAAAGTTTTAGGATATATAATGTCTCATTTATTTTTCCTTAGCTAAGCAAGTACATTTACCTAGGCAAGTGTCTTCTAGGTAAAATTTGCTTGAATAAGTGAGGTTCCAATTTTCTTGTATGTTACAAGTTATTTGGGTAAAAAGCGTTATTGGCATGCGAATAAGTTATTTACTCACCTTGCAAAGTAGCTATTACTCTTCAATATCCTCGATTACCATGGAACCCAATTTAGCAACAAATGAAATTATAAAAAATATATATATAGTGACAAATGAATGTGGGTTCATGGTTAATTTACTGATTGACTAACTTACCTTACACTGAATACCAATAAAAAAACATGACTTAAATATATCTCTCTATTGTAGATAGAAGTTCAATGAATTAAATGTCATTACCCCAAGTATAAAATGGTTATTTATATTTTATCTAAAAATTTAACTTGTAATTAACAATATTTGAACCATAATTACCAAATTTTGCATCTGAGTACCTTACACTGAATACCAATAAAAAAACATGACTTAAATATATCTCTCTATTGTAGATAGAAGTTCAATGAATTAAATGTCACTACCCCAAGTATAAAATGGTTATTTATATTTTATCTAAAAATTTAACTTGTACTTAACAATATTTGAACCATAATTACCAAATTTTGCATTTGAGTATCTTCCCATATCACACTAATAAGTAAAAGAAGTTTAAAATAACAAAAGTTTTATCTAAGGCAAGGGCCAATTTTCAACTAAAACTTGAAAAGATGATCATCAAAATTAGTATTTTATAAATGTTAATAACATGAATGAAATATCAAAGCCATTAATCCGTATTTATACAAAAAAAAAGGTTTTTATTAAAATTTATAGAAATAAGAATAACAATAATTAAATAATTATATTACTTCTTAAATTTTATAAATTTGCATATGATATGCATATTAAAAATTCTAATAGATATGATATATATTTTTAAATTAAGATTATACTTGTTTATTATTAATTAATATGTAATTTATATTAAATAACGACATATTTATTATTTAAAGAAATAAAAACATCATTTACAAAGCACATATGAATTTAAGTTGACTTTTTAATATATAAAAGTAAAAGTAGTAAAACATAAAATAATTCATTTAATAATTAAAATATAATACTATCATTTGTGTCTTAGATTTTTCACATTAATCTCGTGAATCTAATATGTGTTTTAGGTTAATTATATATTTTTACAATTATTAATTGATAATTTAACTTAGATAAAGAATACCTTCATTCATGTAGTACTTGTAAAATCTATATGGTATATGCATTGGACTTTTAATTGAACTATCAATAAAATTGTATGATATCTATGTATTTTATTTCATTGATTATAATGTATTTCTTTATTTGTACCATCAAAACATACATTTTTTATGTATTTATGCTTTATTCAAGGTTATTTCAACCTTAAAGTTAGTGTCATTAATGTGTTGTTAACCTATTTGTGAGATTTATATGGGTTTTCTTTTTTTCTTACTTGAGCCAATTCTTTTTCTTTTTTACCATATAGATGGATTATAACATGGTTTTGTTTTTGAAAACAAAAACAATTATCACATCAATAGAAAAATATAATTTGGTTGTTGTGACATTTGTCTATAATTGATTATGTTGGTTATGGTTATGTGATCTTGTCCTAATTAGTGATTAACTTAGGACCAATTTTTTTATTATTGGTTAATTCAAACCAAAATCAATTATATAGTTAATAATATATAAAGATCTATTTTTTTGTAATTTTTACTAAAGTTCATTTTATAAACAATACATAAGTTACTTATGGTTAAAAGCACATATTTTATCAACATATAAATAATTCAATATCTTAGTTTCAATTTTATTAAGATTATACTATCAAAATGAAGTTCTAAATTGTTAGTATCATTGGTAATTATAGGTGCCAAGCATAATTGGGTCAGACTTGATTCAATTTTGGGTTCTTCACATTGTTTTGGTTAATAATTGGAATGGGATTAGTATATCTTGTCGTAAACCAAACCTAACCCATTAACAACCTTAATTTAATGCAATCCCTATTAAATGAACTATTCTCTCCTATCTTAACTCTCTAATCTTGTATTTATTGCTAATTCTCTAATTTAAAGTAATTTAATGGTTAATTAGAAAGCAAAGATTATTTAATGGTAATTTTCTTTGAGACCTATATGGCATAAGCTACTATGGAAATTGATCTTATTGATGTGATAGTTGCTTTTATCTTGTAAAACAAATTCATACTTATTAGAAAAAATCCCCTAAATCTTACATATGATAAGGAATTCACCACAATGTTATACTCTAAATTATGTTAAAATTAGGGGTATAATTTGGGCAAGCTTGGGTTGGAATTTTGCTAAAATTTGAATAGGCATGACCTAGAAATTCATTCCAAATATAGTATAAAATTTTTAAATCAAGTATCCAACTTGCACTTAGAGGTGTAAGTCGGGTTGTGCCACCCGCAGCCTGACATGACACGATAGCCTGCAGGTCATGCCAGGCCCGATATGATGATCTGTGCCATGTTGGGCTAGGGGTTCGTAGTCCATGGACCGGCACGACACGGCATGCATAGTTGTGACGTGCCGCCCGCGACCCACATGCCGGCAGGACCTGTAGTACGACCATCATGGGCCAGCATGGCATGGTCCGCAAGGCCCGTCTAAAAACTAGGCTATCCGTCTGGCCCAGTGGCCCCCACCCCTTCCAAGCCTCCCCACTCCCTAGCCCCCCCAATGACTAGTTTTGGCTTTTTTTTTGGGGGGGGGGTTACATAAATACCCCCTAATAGGCTAATAGTTATAAATAACTATATAGGGGGTATTTATGTATTTTGCTTATAGAGGGGAGGAAATGAAACAAATGCCTCCAACAACTATATAAAAAATAATTTAGGGGGGCTTTTTGGGTAAAGTTATTTATACAATGATCAAAATACCCCACCCAATAACTAAAAATAGTTAGTTTTTAGGGTATTTTGGGCAATTGAAATATTTTCAATTCCTATAAAATATCCCTATCCTCCACCATTCTTCTCATCACACCAATTCAACAATCAACATTCAACAATTCTCTTAATCTATTCCCTCTCTCTCCTACATTCTTTGCAATCTGAGTGAACTCTAATTGGCTGATTGTTTGATTCTCCAAGTTAGCAATTTGGGAGGCTTGGAGCCTTGGACATTGAAAGGCTTTAATCGTTGAAATCAAGTTAGGATCTGAACTAGCAATCCGAGGTAAGTCCAATTAAATTAATTTTATTTTTTTATAATTAAAAAAAATGGTTGGCTCTTCCCAAAACCCCAAGTTTAGTAGCCTAATTAGGAAAATATTTAAAACAGAGGATGTTGAGACAAGGGGAAAAGAGTAGTTTGCCAAAAATGTAGAAAAGACTTTAGCTGTTGTAGCAAGGGTGGTACTGGCCATTTGAACCGACGTTTTCTCACACATGAGAAGGAAGAAGAAATAACCCACAATTTAAATGAATTGTTGAAATAATGGAAAATAAGTTTTAAAAATATTGGGAGAACATTTCTCCCCTTTATTGCTCAGCTACAATATTAGATTCTAAGATTAGGAAAGATGGTTTTGATATTTCACTTGAAACATATTGTTTAAATATGAATATTGAAATTGGAAATAAAAAAAGAATAAATTAATAATTTATTATTTGAAATGTACATTTTATATGAATCTGATTATCTGAAACAATAGGAAATGATAAGTAGAAGTCAGAAATCTGCTAACGTCTACAATAGGTTCATTTACTAGACTTAATTTATTTACAATCAAAATTTTCTAGTTTAGGTGAGGGTCCTAAGGGAATAAATAATTTTGATATTTTAGCTTGGTGGACTGAACATTCAAAAAATTATCAAGTTCTTGCCACCATGGCACGTGATCTACTAACCCCTCTAGTGTCTATAGGCTAAAGTTCCATCGGAATCTTGTTTTAGTGCAGGTACCATTATACTAGGGTTGGCTAGATGAAGTCATGCAAAAGATAGATTACAACTTTACAAGACAAAGGAGGGCATGATACTATTACATACACCGGATATTTCACCTAAAGCAGATGATGAAAGTCATGATTCATGAATAATAGTTGACTAGTTGTATAACTTTTTTTATTTTTTTTTCAAATTATTGTAAATTTGGTTTACTTTTATTTAATTTATTTGCTATTAATGTAATTTTGTATTTTCAATTTATAACTATAATGTATTTTTTATATTTTATTAATTTATTCCATTTTCATATTTCATTCATCAAAGTATAAAGTATCCAACCATTGTATATTTCAACATTTGCATGCTTTGTAATTTGTATCATTCAAATTTAAATGAAATAAAATTCCTATTTGAATTTTTTATTTATTTAATTTTTGGGTAATCATAATCCATTTAGTCTAGCCTAGTTCGGCCTAGGCCCAAGGCCTGCCCTGTGGCCTAGCCCACGACACAACCTACAATCCAGCTCGATCCAAGCTTGCAGCACGACACGGACCTGCATGCACGGGCCTGGGCCATGGGCCATGCCAGGCTGACCACCCAAATTTTCACTAGTGAGGGCAGCATGGCCCGTGATGGCCCGCGAGCCAGCACGACACAGCACATCCCGCACTTTGCATGGGTTGCCCGTAGGTCATGCCATGCTAGTCCAACACAACCCACTTTACACCTCTACTTGCACTCCTAATTAAAATAGCATAAATTTAAGGTGCTAGCTAGTAAAATCTCTAGCTAATTATAGTATTGTCTTCACCTAGGTTAAGGGTCTTGGGATTTGGGGGAGGGCTACGTTTGTTGTGTAGCCTATTTGTCTACCAAAAATTATGCCAAAATAGGATGAATTTTAATTTTAATTATGAACTTCAAAATTAGTATTGTATATTCACATATTTTTTCTTTTACTTTCCAATATTTTTTAAGTGTATTTACATTGTATTGCTTATAGTCACATAAACTACTAAATATTGTTTTCCTTAGTGTTAATAACTTATTTATAATCATTTGAACAATAGATCTAGTGTTATAAATGCATTTGTGAGATTTATGCACTTCTTATAGCAGTTTCATCCAATTCAAGTATACCCAAAAGTGTATCAATATCTTAAAATTGCTTCTTTGATACTCCTTTTTTATAGGAAATAGGCAAATGGCTGATACATGAGGGGTAGACCTCCCCCAAACCTTTATACACCTCCAAAGTCCAAACCCAATTGAATGAGAGATTTGATCTCCCTTAATAACTAATTTATATAAGTAATTAATTAACTTATGAATAACATAGTTAATAAAATTATATTTGTTAATAAAAAGTAATAAAATTTAAGAAAACTAATAAAAATTAGTTGAAAGTAGTAGTGCATTATTAATTATTATTATTATTATTATTATTATTATTATTATTATTATTATTATTATTATTATTATCATTAAAACTACAAAAGTAAAATTGGCTCACACATGGGCGTAGCCCTCCTCTCAAACCCTTATACCCTTGCAAAGAAATTTGATCCTCCCCTACCATCAATGAGAGATTTTGCTTGATGCTTTGAACCTTGATCATATCCCTAAATACTTTAATATACAAAACAATGACTAATTCGATTTAGCCACTTGCCTATATGAGAGATTTTTTTTGGTATCATGTTTTTCTGGCATCGTGTGAGGATCTACTGCCATCAAAAAGTGTGTTGTTACACCAATAGCATGAGAATCCAGTCATGCATTTAGAACATTTACCATGAATGATAGCATACTTGTGTACTATCATTGAGTTAGCACATTTTTATTGGCGATTAATATGGATTTATTGATGATCACAAGAAATTGCAAGCTTAGATTTCTTGAAAGCAAAAAGTGTGAGTGGGGGTGTAAGCAAGTCGAGCTTACTTGCGAGCTATTTGGGCTCAACTTGCTAAATACTCAAACTCGGGTTGTAGTAATTGAGTTCGAGTCAAGTAGTTGGTCAAGTCAAGTTCGAGCTTCATAGTATCTAGCTTAAGTGGTTCACAAGCCTAATTGAATTCATAATCAAATACTATTTTTTAATATATTTGGATTTGTAATATAAATAAACATTAGTTTTTTTTTACATTAACTTATTTATAATATAAATAAATATATTTATAATTGGTTTCCATAATATATTTTTATTTATAGTATTTATAATATTAATTTATTTATAATTGACTTGAATCCTATTTGAGCGAAATATATGAAACTCGATTGAGCTTGAATCAAATTTCAAGCTTGGTGTTTTTTAGTCAAGCTTGAGCTTAGCAATTAGCTCAACAACATCCAGACAACATCGGATCCATCCACACCTTGAGATTTGCTAAATTCATAGAGAGATATTCTTGATGTACGGTTGGATGTTGTGCTCCTAGTGTGGGGAGAAATTGCTATCACCGTGGTGTAGCAGAATCCCTATTCCCTAAGGCTATGTTTGGTTTGAAAGAAAAGGTAAGGAAAGGAAGGGAAAGGTAAGAACACCTATACAAGATTTGTAAATGCTATCTTACCTAGGGCTGGTAATCTTGACCCCAACCCATTTGACCCACCCACCCATACCCACTCAATCTATTGGTGGGTCAATATGGGTCGAGCAACCCATTAGGGTCAATGGAAAAGAGTTAAGGTGGGTTGGATCGAGGGTACTCATAGGGTCAGGATGGGTTGGGTCATGCGGGTCAAGATGGTTGGGTCAAAGTCAACTTTACTTATACTCGCCAAATCACAAAAACTAGAAGTTGTAGTGATTCAAACTCAAGCCTCCTATTGCACCAACATCTCATTACACTTCCAAACCATTATGCCACATTTGATTTTGACAATAAAAGTGAAATAAAATGGATTTTATTAACTTTCGTGTTTACAACAACACTTTATGAAAGTACTTTTACGAAAACACTTTTATGAAAGCATAAAGCACTTTTATAAATGTACTTTTATGAAAGCACTTTTACAAAAGTACTTTTACATGAAAGCACTTTTATTAAAGTACTTTTACGAAAATACTTTTATGAAAGCACTTCTACATGAAAGTACTTTTGTAAAAGTACTTTTGCATTAAAGCACTTTTATTAAAGTACTTTTATGAAAACACTTTTATGAAAGCATAAAGCACATTTATAAATGTACTTTTATGAAAATACATGAAATCACTTTTATTAAAGTACTTTTACGAAAACACTTTTATGAAAGTACTTTTACACAAAAGCACTTTTACGAAAGTACTTTTACATTAAATCAGTTTTATTAAAGTACTTTTACGAAAGTACTTTTACACAAAAGCACTTTTATAAAAGTACTTTTATGAAAGCACTTTTATAAATTCATAAAAGCACATTTATAAAAGTGATTTTATGAAAGTAATTTTATCAAAGCACTTTTATAGAACTACTTTTGTAGAAGTACTTTTGCGAAAGCACTTTTATAAAAGTTATGCATTTTTTTGTATTTCTGCAATTTTCCTGTTATTTTTTGCATATTTGTATTTTTTATCATTTTTGCAATTTTTTGGTATTTTCTTTATTTTCTAAAATTTTCTGGTATTTTTCTACATATTCTATAATTTTTTGGTGCTTTTTTGCATTCTTTTGTGTTTTCATGCATTTCCTAAAAATTTTTGGTATTTTTTTGCATGTTTTCTGATCTTTTATGCAAAAGTTCTGAATTTTCTATATATTTTTAGTATTATTCGTAATTTTCTACAATATTTTGGTTTGTTTTTTGCATTTTTTGTAAATTTTCTTCAACTTTTTTGTATTTATCTACAATTTTTGCATTTTTTGGTATACGGGTTTACCTGACTCATTTTCATCACGTGGCAGTCTTGAGAGAGATTATTCTCTCAAAATTTATTATTTTGCATATACGGGTCGTCCTGACTCTTTTTGTATTTATAAGTGAGGGTAGATGGGTTAGTATGGGTGTGGGTGGTTAAAAGTCAATATGGATGGGTCAAGTGGGCCAATATGGGTGGGTTGATATGCAACCCTTACCCAACCCAACCCATCCCACCCATTTGCCGCCCCTAATCTTACCTTTCCCTTCCTTTCCCTATTTTTTCCTTCAAACCAAACATAGCCTAGCAGTCCATTGTGTTTGAGTTCCGATATATATATATATATATATATTAAAAGGAAAGTCTTCATGCCATAGCCCCCACATTTATACACGTGGCAAACTCAACTTCTTGGAAAAAGTATCTCAGAAGTTGATTGTTCGCATTTTCAAAGAGAAACCCATTCCTCATATACATAAATTGCTTTTAACCACATTTAAAATTTTTAACTTGAACATGTGATACTCTAAAATAGGTGTCATACATTCAATAATACTTCTTTAGAAATACATGGGAAGTGGAAAACTCTCATTCTCATCCATTCCTAAAAAAATGTAGGAAATGTAAAAGTAGTTATTCACAACCATTTAAATCTATAGTCTACAATTCCAATAATTAGTTTTATTTGAATTTCAAATATAAATATAATTATTAGACAAATAGTGAAACTCAAATAAAATCTTCTAAAACAACAAACTAAATAATATTATTATAAAAAACAAAAAAAGTAAAAACCAAAATGATACATACGTGTGACTAATGAGATCACATACTAGATAAAATATGGTAAGTCTCTAAAATCATATAAAAATCTATCAAAACTAAAAAAACAATCTAACTTAAAATTTTAATATAAATAATTTTAAAAAATAAAAAATTTATAATAATTCATATTAATGGCTCCGTACTGAGTACGGGAGTCATGCCTAATTATACGTACAATTGCAGAAGAATCTGCATAAGTTATTGCTGTATGACACCTGTCCATAATCCAGATCCGGATTTCTCAGAATTTGTTCTCGTGAATCCATGAATGATGTGAATCACATGACAAGGTGTACATACAGCACGTGCCAAGAACACGTGCGCTAAGTAATGGAAGACTGGAAGTCGGATCTTCCCCTGTTTTCAAGTCTTCGCCATTTCTCGATCTCTCATTCTTCAGCAGACTCCATTCTCTTTTTCCTTCATGAGAATCGAGAAACGGAGGATCTGCCTCTCCTCTCCCCATTTTTTTCTCTAAAAATTCCAGGGATGAATAGAATCTGCCAGGAAACGAAACGAATGTAGCAACAGTCGCCTGGTTTGCTTTTCCTCGACCTTTTGATCATTCTCAGGTAAAAGAAACGACTCTCTCTCTCTCTCTCGTATGTGTTTGAGAAATCTTCTGAAACCCTTTAACTGGTCCTTTAATTTGAGCTCTCTTTGACAAGATTTTGAACTCTGTAATTTTCGGTGTGTTTTCGTTTTGTTTTTTCAGTTTTGCCTCTTCAGCCTTCTGAAGACTGATTTTTTTTTTATTTTTTTTTTATTTTGCTAATTTTCTGGTCTATTTCTATGCTATGTATGGGAAATTAATGAGTGTTGTTTTCTCGAGAAATAAGGAAGAAATATTTACTTTGTTGCTTGCTTCCTCCGTTCTATGTGGGATTATGTGGTTGGAGTGTCCGATATGACTTGCATCCAATTGGTGTTTGTAATTCATGTGCATTCTCTAGTAATGTTTGGTTGCAATACTAGAATACCCTACCTTCTGGTTTGCCTTTGGAACCTAAGTTTCATTCTGGCTCCAGCTTCTAATGTTTGTCCAACTTGCAAGGACCAACTACCATTGTCATTTTCCATCACTGCGTTTATATAGGTTAGCAGTATTTCTGGGTTTAGGAAAAATAGTCTTATGTATTGATGATGATAAGCAAACTGAAATAGCTTGTATTTTTGTTTCTGTTTCTTTGCTCCTCCTCCTCTTCAAGAATGCATATTTAGGTTCCAAGGGAGATCTTGAGGTTCACAATTTTGTTCTCTATTTATTTGTTGGGCAAATTTCTTAAACTACCCTTATGGTTTAGCTAATTGACTAACTCTACCCTTATTGTTTACATATTGTCTTAAAGTACCCCTACTGTTGACATCGTCATTAAGTGCTAATGGAAAAAATGAAATGTCAAATTTGCCCTCCATTATTCCTCAATTTTTCAAAATAAAACCCAACTGATGAAAAATTTCATGAATCCTTCCTCTTTTGTATTCTTCTCATTAACGTAATATTTATTCATTTTTGCTACCTCTAACCACTAAACAAGAAATGGATTTCACTTGCCGACAAGCTGATAACACTTTCTGAATCTAACTCAAATAAAACTGAAAACGGGCATACAAAATTCAGATTCAAACAATACACCTAAATTGAAACCAAACTAAAAAGCCATATCTGAAGCAGACTAAAATGACATTAAACAAATGGCAGCACTACCAGCAATGTCCATCTGAGCATAAGATTGATTTTATAGAAAAAATAAAGACATCATTACCGGCGGTGTCCAAGCATGAAATAGGTTTTGGGGAGAAAACTAAAGACAGTATTATCAACAACATTCATCAGAGTATGAAATTGGTTTTGGGAAGAAAAACAGAGTCGACAATGATCCAATCTTTTGAGACTAACAGATATGAGTTAAATCTACATGCTATTGAAACCTAATGGGAAGCAATAGATGGATTGGGTTGGGATCAAAAGCCTACAGGGTTCGGATTGACAGAACTACACCCATCAGTTTTCTTCCCCAACCTCAAATCCCAATCACAACAATGATGTGGAGAAGCTAAGCTAAGAAAAACAAATGAAAGAAAAAAAAAAAACGAAACTAGGCAACAATGGAACTTACCTGAGTTATATTCTGACCGACTGTGTGATGCTGTAATAGGGAGGCTCTAGCACGTCTAATTCTGCTCAGCCGACAACCAAAGGGATAAAATGGATGATTGGTACTTGATTGGTGATGCTGGAAATGGCAACTGGCAAGAATGAGGAAGTGGAGAGGGATGATGAAAATGTAGGAGGAAGATGCGAAAAAGAAAATCTTTCATAAAAAATGTGAAAAAGAAAATGGCTGACCAGTTGGGTTTAAATCTGATGGTGGAAGATGAGCCTGGTGCGGTTGGGAATGATGTAGAGAGGTAGAGAGAGTGATGTAGAGTGAAGAGTAATGAAATGAGAGAGAACGATCTACCGAAGTAGATATTGGTGATGTTGCTGATCCTTCCCGGTTGTTGCTGCTACTGTGTGTTAAGAGTGACATTCTGCTGCCACAAGTGGCAGTGATTGAAACAGGGAAAGGGAAAGAGGGAGATAACGAAGGGGAAAAGAAAAATCAAACAATGGAAGAAAGGGCGGAGAGAGAGATGGAAGAATAGAGAGAGGGAGTGGCAGTTTCACAGTGGAAGATTAAAACAGTCACAGAATAAATAAAAAAAAGGAAGAGATAGAAAGACGAGAATCATCTTGCCCAAACTGAAAGGGGATTTTTGACCATAAAAGGGTAAATTAGGGATTTTTTAAAAAGTATAACAGTCATGTGATGTCACATGTGAATGGTTTATGACGGAACGTTAACGGTAAGGGAGGTTTTAGGCAATTGTCAGAAACAATAGGGGTGGTGCAAGACAATAGTTAAACTGTAAGGGTAGACTTAGTCAATTAGCTAAACCATGGGGGTAGTTTAAGAAATTTGCCTTTATTTGTATTGTTGCGGAATGGCAAACCCAAGATCTGAAAAACGATTGGAAAACAGAGAAATAGAAAACGCAAAAGCAGAGAACTCAAAGAAAATAGAGATTTATCGTGGTTCGGCCTTGTTGCCTACGTCCATGGGAGAAGGAGAAGCAGAAGTCCACTATAATCAACGATGGAGTACAAATCTAAACAGCTGCTCTCAAACCCTAGCGCCTTTTACACCCAAAACCCTCACTGGATCACTCGATCTGTTTCTAATACTTAGGGAACAAGATACAATACATACTAGACCCAAATAATTGAGAATGGGTTGGTGAACGTACTGTGGGGGTTGATGGCCCAAGCCCTCTACGTCCACTACAGACCTCAGTGAATTTCCCCTTTAGGTTTTTCTCCACAATGCAGGTTGGGTCATGGAGCGGGCTGTAACCAGGAATTCAAGGTGCAACGCAACAGCATTCAGAGTGTATACTATAAACCACTATTGGAGAAACCTTGTTAAGGAGAAAAAGAGGATATTTGGTAATGCTGACAGGAGAATGACTACAAATTTGAAATTCATGGTTTGAGCATTTTGGAGGAGCGGTAAAACTTCAGGCTGACGAGCATGAGAGTGTGGGCTCAAGTTGAGAGTGGCCACTTTGTGAAAAAAAATACTAAAGATTAGGTTCATATGCAGTCTACCCATCATCACAGATAGTTTTTTTTTTGATCAATAACTGAAAATTTTCATTAATTAAGAAGCTTTAATATACAACAAGAAGTTAGAAAGAAATCAGCATAGAAGCTGACCCAAGACAGAATTACAAAAGTGCCCAAAACATCTCTGTTCATCTCTGTTCTTTGAACCCCTTGCTTTGCTAAGCTATCAGCCAAGCTGTTGGCCGATCTCCTAACCCAACCCACCTGAATAGACATATTTCTAGACATCCATTTGAACCTTCTGAAATCATTCTTCAGCTGCCAGGTCACTCCTTCCTCTTTTTGCAACCATTTTATCACAGTTTTTGAGTCTCCCTCGATGATTAGTCTACTAATCCCCCAGCTCTTTGGCCTTCTCAACCCCATATACTGCAGCTAGAAACTCTGCCCTAGCTACATCACCCTCCTCCACAGGACTGGAGAACAAAGCAATAATGGAGCCATTTTCATTTCTAATGGCCCCCCCAATACCTGAAGGACCTGGATTACCCACACAATTCCCATCGAAATTCAGCTTCATCCAACCCTCTGTTGGAGGGGACCAGGATTACCCACACAACGCCCATCATCACAGATAGTTAGGATTGACATTGGGTAATAGCCCCTTTGCTTGAGCTGTTGAAGATTATTGTATGATATTATTTTGAAACTATGGGTGGAGGGGGTATTGAGTGACCTTTAGAAGCTTGTTGCCACCAGTTGTGAGGTTGGAGACCAAGCGTGAACATGGTGTTGTTATCAGTCTTTTGATATTTTAATATTTTAGACATGATTGTGAATGCAGATATACCTACAAGAGAATGGGGAAAAAAGTTTAATCTCACTTTGGACTTGGAAGTTTGGAACTAAGAGAGCATATTATCTTGCACATCATTAAGAACTAGTTGTAGAGCATAAACAAATGTTGAACAATCTCAAGGAGTGTGGATAAAAGTGCTTTAAGCAAGAGTATGTTTTATACTTCCTCACAAACCCCTTTGCATAAAGAAATTGGTAGCTTGCAGAAATGGAACTCAACTGCTTCTGTATGGTCCCAAGTAGATTGTGTAAGGCCAGGTCTTCAATTTATCGTTAAGATAATTAAGATCTAATTGCGAAGAATAAAAAATCTCAAAGAGTGCGGGCAAAAGTGGTTTAAGCAAGAGCTTGTGTCATACATTACAAATGCCTCTCTAAATAAAGAGGTTGTTAGCTTGCGTAGATGAAATCCTACTGTTTTTGCAAGGTCCTAAGTAGATTGACTAAGGTCAGACTCAGAGTCAGACCTTCAATTAGAGAAAAATATTAACTAAAACGTTAAAAAGAGAAAAGAAAAAATTTTCTGGCTTATAATATGCACAAACTCAAACATATAAACATTTATCAGACATCAAGAACCACATAACTATTAGGTGGTGCCCTACATTTCATCATTATGAGTTATGATCCAGGTCAGCTAAAGGTGGAGGTGAAGTGGTTAGCATTGGAGAGTCTAGGTTTAGGCCTTAAGCATAGTTGTCAAGGCGATGCCTAGGCAGGCACCTAGATGACAAGGCGCCCTTGGAGGCTCACCTTGCCTGATCACTGAGCAGTTTTGTACTTTGTGTTATAAAATACTTTTTTATTCTTAATTTTTTGAGATTATGATTATAAAATAAATTTTGTTAAACTTAAATATTCATTTTGTGTTTTTTTGATAAATGATATAAACTTTATTAGAGCATAATCAAGTATCACAAGATTACAGAGTACAACCAGCAGAGGCACGAGATGCAGCCCTAGCTATATAAACAGATTACAACTGAGCCCAGAATAATTCAGAATTATGCACCCCCTGTTTTGCAAAGAAATCAGCCATCCCGTTAGCCGACCTCCTTTCCCATTGGACTGAAATTGTCATATCCCTGACCAACCACTTAAATCTTTTCATATATTTTCTTTTATTATTTTCTTATTTGTCAGGGTTTAATCAACACAAACATTGCTAAATGTTGTATTTTCTTCTTCTTTTCCTATAACAAAATAGGGGTTCAACCCCCATATTTTTCACTTAAAAAATCCATTGGCTAGGTGACTAGGCGACAATGCGCTCCCCTGTTGCCTAGCCGCTCCTTGGCACCTTGAAAACTCTGGCTTTAAGGCCTTTTTAAGCATAAGCCTAGAAAAGAAAAGAAAAATTATACACACGGTTTTTAAACAATAAAGGCATGAAAAATATATTTAACTAAAATTCCTATATAATCCTGAACTCATTCTGGTAGACTAGTAATTGGATGACTATCAGTAATAGTTTTGAATCTGCCAAGATTATTCTTCCAAAATCTACACATGCAAAAATAATTCTCTAACAGAAAAAAATGTTACATAAACCAACATCTATTGGTTGGGTATTGCATTTAATATATAACACTTCTACATCATTCACAGACAGAAAATACTTTCTCTACAATTTTCCTGCACTAAACCAACTGAAAACCATTATAGAACGTCATAAAACTGCTTCATTTTTTTTTTTTTGAGCAGGGTTAATCTCATTAAAGGGAAGATCGAAAGGCTGCTGGTGGCTGGGTTCTGATCCTAAAGGGTTTTGAGGGTCTCAGGACCCAATGGGAAAATATTTCCTAAACCTTTTTTTGACAGTTAACATGCATACTATATATGGAAATCACGCTTCTAACTCGTTGACCATGCACAACTTCTTGTCAAGTTGGCATATTATTGCTTTTTTGATAATTGATATATGACAAAGAGATTCAAATGATGCTGATAAAATAAATAAATAAATAAAGCGATTCAAATGATTCTTTATAAAATAATTCACCATGTTGGTACATAAATAGTTTTTTTAAGAAAAAAGATGAGATTATATTAAGATAGCAAATAATGGGAGGGGGAGGGAGAGATTCCCTCCCCCACCAAAGATATAAAGAAAAAAAAATCCTGGGGAAATTAACAGTTACAAAGCAAAGCTGTCATCCCAGATAATCCTTCCCCAATGGTTACAGAAATGACTTAGTCCGAAACACGAGAAGCACCCAATGATGGAGACGCATTTAGACAAAAGCCTCTCAAAACTTCTGCAAACCTCTTCAACAGAATCAGATTGGTTTTGAAAAGATTTGCCATCATGCTCTCTCCAGACACATCAGCAAAAGAGCAAGAGGGGCCATGTGCCATAGGATTCTGCCACGTTTACTGAACATATTTAGGCACCAGGAAGAGATCAAAATGAGAATATCTGGCGGGTGACCCATTGACAGCCAAACAAACCCAGCACGTGACACCAAACTCGATAAGTGAAGTTGCAAAACAGATGTTGAGTAGTCTCCTCAGCAGCTCCACATAGACAGAAACAATCAGTAATGATCATCCCTTTTGATCTCAGGTTGTCAATTGTCAATGTTCTGTCTTAATTGCTGTCCACTAAAAGAAAATGACCTTAGGTGGGGCCTTTTGACTCCAAATCCCGCTGCATGGAACCTTTCCACTCTCTGATGAAGTCAGCTTCAAAACTAGTGATTTTTTTTTTGAGAGTAAGGTAAAGTAATTTTTTAATAATAAAAGCCAAATTACAAAAGGTGAATGAACAGACTGTTTCAAAAGGTGTGGGAGGTGTATGCATGGAGGCGTGCTTCCAGGTGAGGTGCCCCTAAAATGCCTTGAAGCATACACCTCATACAAAAAGAAAGAAAACAAAGGAAAGGAAAAGAAAGGGAAGGGAGATAAAAGGAAAGAAAGAAAGAGAAGAGAAGAAAAAGAGAAAAGAAAGAAAAGAAAAGGAAAGGAAAAAGGACTCCCCCCTTTCAGCTAGTGAAACAAAAAATCTTTTATAAGAAAAAAAACAAGAAAAACAAGATGAGATCCTCCTTCCTCTTTTTCTACTTCTCCCTCCTCTTCCTCCCTTGAGGCTTACACTTCCTCTTCATTCTGAATTATGCCTCATGCCTCCAGGTAGTGAAACGCCTTGTGACTTAAATCTCTGCATTTTTTTTTGATCAGTAAATCTTACAATTCACTGATAAAAATAAAAAGTCATTAACACTTACCACTATAACCTGTCATTTGACAATGGTTGAACCCTCAACTCCACAATTCCAAACAATATGAATGCCAACAACTCATAACAATCTTTAACTTTGGCAAACTTATCTTTGAGCCAAAGATGCATAGTGGGGACTCACCACACTATAAGCCTCTCCAGAAATAAATATCCTTGCCATTACCTGGTTTAAAAGATATAAACGTGAAAAACATATCTCTGTTCTGCATGATTCCTTTCCACATCCCTGTACCATAAGGGCTATTAATTTGGTTTGTTTCCCAGTCAAGGCTTGCTTTCCCATATTCACAGCAAATCACTCTTTGCCACTCCATTTCTTTCTGTGTCAAAACGCTTAATCTGTTTGGATAAAAGGGCTTGGTTCACGCTTCACAATCTTCAATACTGAATGCCTATACCACCAAACTTCTTTGGCTGACAGACTCTACTACCTACTCTCTTGAGCAAAATGTCTAAACCGTAGGGTTAAATCTCAAATGTGTACCTTTCTACTTTTGCCCCATTGCCATTTTCTTACTACTTCAGTTATGTTCTGGACCTGATCTAATATTAGACCATTAACCAATGCCAGTCCTGGCTATTTATGACCTTGGGAGCTGTGAACTGGATACAAAAACTAACCTCTGACATTTTTTTTTGGCATGATATGGTCACTCTCAAACTTAAACCTGTGTTATTATGCTTAATTGGCCTGAAATCCTACTGTTGTATCAATTCCCTGTTTTTGCACCTGTCCTTATGGCTTTTATTTGTTTTGTAGGTTAAAAACTGAGACATGCCTCTACAAAATTGCACCTGAAGGCTATTGGTGTACATTTCATGTATTTTGAAGCCTAGGCCTTCAGGAAATTAGATGAGGTCATTGAGGCAGTGCGATTTGTCTTTGCCTCTCCCTGAGGCCTACACCTCAAGTCCTTTTATGAAACTGATTGTATGGAGTTGCCTTTTACTTTTTGATTTCACATGACTCCCAACATTTAATCCCATTAAATTCCTATTTCTGGTTTCATCCAAATAGGATATATTTTTTGTTCTGTCAATCATCAATAAATTTGTGAGTACATGTTCATTTTCTTATCAATAGTACCCCCCTTTTTTCTTAATTTATTCTTTTTTTTTTCTTCTTATGGATAGGTCTATGCTCTAGGGCTGTCAATTGTATTCATTTAAAAGGTGTGCCTAGGCGTACAGTCGAGGCGCATTTTTAGGGTATGCGCCTCGCCTAGGTACTAGGTGCAGCCCTTTCAAAAGGCGCACCAGGGTGTGTGCCTGGTGTGCCTTGCGGCTCATCCTAGGCATGCACTTTTTTAAAATTTTACGCTTTTTTGCTTTCTTTGAACCTAGTGGATGGGTTGGGGGCTCTGCCCCTGAACCCCCGTACCACGCCCCTCGAGGCAAGCCCAAACAAGTCCATGTTATGGTCTTAAATTCTTAATGTTGTTCGCTCTCTCACCGAAGCTCCAAGAACCCCCTATTTGCTAATACTGTTCATTCATTCATCCTAATAAACTATCTTCTTAAAAGCCAATTAAAATTATAAAATCATTATTTTTGTGTGAGAATTAAGAATTTAATACCATAACATGGACTTGTTTGGACTTGCCTTGAGGGGCATGGCACAAAGACGGCTTGTAGAATTAGGTATTTAATATGTTTTAAATCACATTAGCTACTTGAAGTAATGCAATTGAGGAAAAAAAGAGATTGTGGGTTTTACATGCTTGAAAATGTTTTATATGTTTGATTTTATTTTTAAATTTTCATTTGAATACACTTTACATGTTATGTTTATGTATTTTAATTTTAGATAATAGGTTTTTAAAAACATTTATTTTAAAATTTAAGTTTATGTTTTTTTATTAATATTATGTTTAATACTTTTTACTTTTGCATTTTTGGCATTTTTTAAATTTCTGACTTTTTTATTTTTTAGCTTTTTATTTATTTTTTTTTGTATTTTTGTGCCTTGCTTCACAAAGGCACATGCCATGGGCGCCAGTTGCCCCTTGTGCCTTGCGCTTTTAAAACACTGGGTCAAGTCTGAAATCAAATTTAACTAATCCGGATATGGATCTCAAGTATCAAATAAACATATCTTTTTTTAATTCTTGTGCAGCATTGAGTAGGATTTATTTTTTATTTTTAACTCATCTTATTAATGATGTATAATATCAAAGATATTTCTATTTCATAATATATAATAATATAATATTCAGGTTAATTTTTTGGTTTATGCTACTAATAATATATAACGTCTGAGTTCCATTTGGACCCAAGGCGATTCTGATACATTGATATAATCTATAAGTGGAGGAATGAAGGGTTTCAGTTTGCTTTATATAGCATTGAAAAATTGTATTGAACTTATTTCCTTTCATATTGTTTCTTTGATAGGCCAAGTCCATTACATTTTTCTCATCCTTTTCTTTCATTCATCCTTAAATCTTTTACTTTTAGTTTGTTCTCTAATTTCTTATATTTGAGAAAATCTGGAGTATTCTTGGGAGTTCCTATCTTCCAAGATATTTCTAATATGGGAATGTAGAAGGGTTCTGACCTTGTAGGTCTTATTCGAGATATGTTCATGGTGAAAAGCAAACTTGGTTGAAAGATAATAACTTTACAATCTAATCATTATTTGGTGACTGTCACATACATGCCATGGTGCCAGTTGACTTTATTTTAGGTACACTTGGTTAGATGGTGTCACCTCACCCTAAGATATGTATATGGACCATATTTGGTTCTCAGTAATACAACATCATTGCTATTATGCACTCTCAATTTACAATGAGTTCCATATATGGAAGAGATCAGCTTACCAATGCATGTCTTTGATCCCAGTTACTTGGTTCCATAGCCATCTTAATTTCCTAACCTATTATTCATTCTTCTTGCCTATAAAGAGGGGGGAGAAAAGCTCATTATATTTCTTTAACAAATATAAGTGTTAGTACTGAAACATGTCATTAAGAAATTACAATTTTTCTTGATAATGTCAAAGCATAACATGTTAGTGTTGTTCTCTTTTACATGCACTCATTTTGTGTAGCTTTGTGTGCCAAACAGATTGTTTGAGCCTGAAAGTATGCCATCAGAATCTGATAAGTGGGGATGGAAACATGTAAGTGTATTTGGTGGGTTTGACAAAGGAAGTGGTACCAAGAGATGGAAATGTAACTACTGTAACCTACAATATAATGGATCTTATTCCCGTGTGAGGGCCCACCTTCTCGGTTCCACTGGTGTTGGGGTCAAAAGCTGCCCTGCAATAGATAGGTCTTTGAGGGATGCACTTCAGATCCTTGAAGAAGAGCGCCTTGCTCGCAAAAAGAAAAGAATTTCTGGAAGTGGAAAGTCGAGCAAGCGCATTCGGAACTCACAACCAAGTCTTTCTTCTGTCTGGAAAGCATCTCCTAGAGAAGACATAGATGATTCAGTAGCCAGATTTTTTTATGCAAATGGATTGAATTTCAATATTCTCAATTCCCCTTATTTCCATGACATGGCCAAAGCAATTGCAGCCTTCGGTCCTGGATATGAACCTCCACCAGTGGAGAAATTGTCAAGTTCTTTCTTGCATAAAGAAAAAACAAGAATAGACAAAGCTATGGGTCCTATCAGGGAATCATGGCTTTACACAGGCTGCACAATACTTTGTCTTAATCGATTAGATTGTGCACTTGGCTCCTTCAGTAGCAATGTTTTTGTGTCTAGTCCAAGGGGATTCATATTCTTGCAAACTCTGGAGATAAATGAAGGTAACAGAGCAGACAATGTCTTGGCTGGGGTTCTTAATAATGTAATCATGGAAGTGGGGCCTAGAAATGTGGTTCAGATAATAATGCATCCCAGGCATTCATCCAAATCCTCTGAATCTCTTATTCAGTCCAAGTTCCCACAAATATTTTGGTCACCCTGTACATCATACTCCATCCATATGTTGATGGAGGATATAGCTGAACTTGATTGGGTGAAGCCGATTGTCTTGTGTGCCAAAGGTATTGAGCAATATGTACTAACTCAACATTCTTCTTTGTCTGTTTTCAGTCAAAATTTGAAAGAGAGCTTTGGTCCTACTTCTGTCAAGCTTTCCCCCTCCTACCATTTGGTCCAGAGGATTGTTGAGCTTAAGCAAGCTTTACAAGAATTGGCCCTCAGTGAGGAATGGAGACAATGGAAACTCACCTTTCCAGAAGATTTTCTAAGCATTGAAGCTGCCATTTTGGGCAATGAATTCTGGAGTGGGGCTCATATGGTGTTGCAGTTGTTTGAGCCTTTTGTAAGATTGCTCCGTTTACTGAATATAGATGAATGTATCATAGGTGATGTATATAATTGGCGTGTTCAGGCACTTGAAGCAGTGAGAAGTAAAGGAATTGATGAAATAATTCTGAAGCAGCTAGAATTGCTGATAGAAAACAGGTGGGAAACATTGTTTTCCCCTCTCCATGCCACTGGTTACATACTGAACCCAAGATACTTTGGGAAAGGCCAGTGCAAGGATAAATCTATAATGCGGGGTTGGAAGGCCACTCTTGAAAGATATGAGTGTGATGGGACAGACAGACGGGTTCTTAGAGAGCAGATTAGCTCTTACTGGCGGCTTGAGGGCTCCTTGGGGGAGGAAGATGCTTTAGATTGTAGAGATAAGATGGATGCAGTTGCATGGTGGGAGAATTTTGGCTCTGAAACACCTCAATTGCAGACATTGGCAATTAAGATTCTGAGTCAGATTTCAAGTATTTCAACATTTCAAGTGAGCTGGTATGATAATAGTTCTTGTCGAGAAGCAGCTAATAGTTTGGAGGCAGATATAGCTGCAGATCTCTTGTTTGTCCGCAACAACCTTAGACTTCAAGGAAGAAAAATTGGGAATTCAAATTCCTCTTCTGTTAGGACATAGGATAGCACTCACACTGACCAAATAAGGGGTCCTGGAAATATCCAGAACAACTTGTAACTAAATTTCCTTTGCTGATGGCAGATTTCTGGCGTTTGTTTGCCCTTCCTGCATAAGCATGCAGATTATTGTCCTGGAACTGAAGTTATTGCAACCATGAATGGAAGATGGGGCTCTAATATTCTATTTGTGGATGCCTTATTATTGAGCCAATGTCATAAAGATGACAACCATCCAAATGGCCCGTGGTTGGTACCAATGAATGGATAGGATGAAGTCAACATACACAATTTCCTTTAAGAACTGGTGATCAGGGACATCTGGAGGCTTAGAGGAAGCAGTGTCTTCATGCAACTTAAGATGCATTTTCTGGCACTTACCTGGTGGGGATTGTGATACCAAATCATGCCAAATTTGATATCAGGTACACTGTATAGTGAGTGCTTGTGATAATTTGTAATTTGTAGCATCACTTAAAATAGTTTTCAGCAAAAGTCTTTCATCAACTCATTCATTTGATCTGCATCCAACCTCCTGATTGTTTTGCATAGATGTGTCGTTCTTAGATTTGGATGGGTCAATATGTAGTTTTCTTAGGCTACAATTGGCATTCCGGACTAATCTCCTTTTCACAGCTAAAATTCCCCTATGAACACTGCCGATAAAAAATGTCCCTATGAACACTGAGTTTTTTAACTCCAAAAAGGATATAAGTCCTTAAAATAAGGAATGCCAAATGCAGCCTTAAGAACCTTACATGTTCCCGTGGTAATGCTGCGATGATTGTCAAGAGGCCTCGTGATTTTTAATTCAACAAAGAACTAGAAATCTAGAACACAACTCTCATAGGTATCTCTGTAATGGACAAAATTGAAATCATTTAAGTTGAAAGTTGAAAATATATAATTGGGTGAAAAATTATCAATAGTTTTGGTGCATGTGGCATTATGGTGTTACAAACTAAGTTCAATTTAATAAATTAATAAAAAGGTATTAATTACATTTTTCAAGATTTTTAAAGGATAGCGGTGATAAAACAGACATTTATATGGTAACAATAGAAGAAATGTAATTGAACATGAGACTTTTTTGATTAGCTGAACCTGTTGGGCTGGCTGTAGAACCAGTTGCAGTCAATAATAAATTCATGGGCCCCACTAAAAAGTGTGGGGGTCTCATGAATTTTATTACTACCGTGGAACCTTATCATTAGTTTCACAGCCTGCTAAACAGCCATCATGTTCGGCCAAACCTTGTTTTGTTTTAATGGTTATCAAACAATTGAAAACACAAGTTTCTGAAATTTGGTGAGGCCATCATATGATGTGATATTCTCGATACAGGGCGTGTTGCACTGAATTTCAGCCTCGGATTTCTCTTTTGAGAATCATGACCCTCTTTGACTGGGGTGGTACTTGCTTTTGCTTTAATAAATAAAGTAGCACTTATTGGTGCATGATCCCTAAAGTATGTGTTTGGCATCCATGCTGTATATATAACACCGTTTTTTGAGAAAATAGTGTCTTTTTTTGTTTAGAAACATTGCTGTTAGGTAGGATGTTTCCTGGGGCAACAACATTTTCTGTTTGGTACTTGTGCTTCATATTTGTTTTCAGCACGGGTATCTATTATAGAAAGTCCATGTCACTATCACATCATATCCCCATTGGCAACAATGAGTTCTAAATTGAGAAAACATTAAATTTGGCGCTTCCCTAAATCACACCTCGATTTTCAAGGCATGGTTTGGGGCACTATTTTTTATAGAAAAACAGTTCCAAACATGTTACGTTTTCTGGAGAACTGATTTTTCCAATATGGCGCTGATGTGCCATTGTTTTCTGGAGTAAAGACATCGATGCCAAACACTGCTAATTATCCATCATCGATGCCAAATGATGGGCATCCCCAATGGTTCAATGAACACTCTATAGCTGCACACCTCACATACAACCCATCAAAGACAACATATGTGTAGCTGTAGTGTCTTGTGGGTGGGTAGCAAACCCGAGCTCACATCAATGGATCATCTACCTGCCCTACTAGGAAATTAGCCTTGTTTTTCTCTCATTTTTATTCCACTAAATTGTAAACCCATTGTCGTTAGACCTAGCTAAGAGGTAGAGTTTATTAGGTTACCAGGTTTAATGGGCAAGAAATCATCAACCCATGAAAATCATTAAGGCCCTGTTTGGCAATGTTTCCACCTATTTCTGTTCTTTTAGAAATTCCTATTCTAGAACAAGAATTTTATTTCTTGCATGTCAGGAGTAATCATATGTTTGACAAATTGTTCTTCATGAATGAATTTTTGTTCTATAGGAATAGAAATAGCGTTTGGATAATGAAACTATTTTATAACATCAATTTTGCAAAGGTTCATAACATATAACAAGGGACAATCTTCATGATATTCAACATATAACAAAAGACATAACAAAACAAAATGATGGGATTAGAGAAGAAACTCCACTCATTCGGCATAACATATAACCATCGATGGGATTAGAGAAAAAACCACACCCATTTGGCATAACATATAACAAATGCAAACAAAAGAATATAAGAAAAACGATTTCAGATCATATCGGTTAGATATTGTTTAAAACCCATCTTTGTGGTGGGAGCAAAAGCGAATTCAGGTGAATCTGATTGAAGAAAATGTGAGTTTAAAGCAGAGCACATAATACAAAACCAGGTACGGTGACGAGGCAACATACCTATTGACGCATTCCTAGCCAGAAATGTCGCTGGTACTTTTTACCATTTGCTCGCCGTCTGGTTGGAGCCAAGGGAGTCCCTCCTTAGAGATTTCCAACGGCAAGTCAGAGGAGTTCACTATCGAATGAAAATGTTTCGTAGGGATTATTTCCATCATTTAGTGTGAAATACCCAAAATACCCATTCTCTCATGTGGGAATCGTTAACACGTGTTCATTAATAGGGGTTAACGTCGTGGGAACCACACGTTCTCTGGGAATACATTCTTTGGGAGCATCAATTTTTCACTCTCAAAGAACACGTTCTTTGGGTACTCTTCTCACATGGAAACACCTTTTTTTTTTTTTTTTCTTGTATCAAATGCATTTATGCAGAACACCGGGAATGCACTAAACGTTCTTGTGGAACGTTGCCAAATAGGGTCTAAAAGACGAAGACCCAAAACTCACTATTTCATTGGTTGAACCATGCATTTGATCTTATTCGGGTTTGACCAATAAAGGTTCAGAAGAAGAACAAGATTGGAGGAAATCTCCTTTTTATTATTAAGATGATGTAGAATTGGAGAACCAATGACCTCAACACAGCAATCTCAACTTCAATCTCCGTTGGTACAACAACACTCAGTATTACCCACCAAATATGGCCTTAGTGGCCTACATATATAGCCACTGAAACCCGCCCTCTCGCATGCAAATTTACACAGCCCAGGACCTTCGCATTTTCTTATGGATTGACAATTTACTTTGGTGAGTGGTTCAGACGACTCCGCAGTATGAGATCCTACATTGACAACAATACAAGTTTAGAATCATCCTCTTAATTCCTGATAATAATTATTTCTAAACTTTTCTTTGCTACTAACCTGTATAACTCAGTCAATGAGTACAGAAAACCAGATAAAGAATAATTAGAAGAATGGAAATTTGGAGGAGGAGGAGGCCATTTCAACCTACAAGCAACCCAACAACAAAACAATGGGTAAGTGTGCAGACATCCCTTTCTTATCATAGGATTAAGATTTAAAATATTCAAGCTTATTGATTATGAGATATCAGATTTTATTTCCAATAAATGCATATATTGTTTCTGTTAAGAAATGTAAGTGTTTTATTAAGTTGCATTAAATTCAAATATTTAATAAATTTATTTGTTTGACTTTTTCTTTATCTAATACAGAGTACCACTCTTTGTTAAAATCTTTTAATCTTTTCTTGTGGATTTACCTCTTTGCCTCTGTTTCGTCTCTCTTGTTTAAGAAGAGAGAAACTTTTGATCCCAAATTGCGGGGAAAACTCACAATATTTTCAAAGCTATAATATGTTACTATATGGAGTTAGTATTTCTCTTGGGCTTGTGCAATGGGGGCACATGTGTCTTGGCAATCCCTTCTTGGGCTACCTTTTGGTTGTGTTTGGAAATGATGCAAATATGTGTGAATGCAAATATGTAGAGTGTAAAACTGTTCATATAAATTGTAAAATTGGGTTAGTTTTGCATTGCAATGTTTTCGAACTATTGTTGATCCGGATAGTTGGACCGTTTGGCTTGAAAACCGTCCAAGCAACCAGTTCCGTTTCACCCCTAACCCATTTTTGCGTCAAAAACCTATGACTTCATCAGAAAACTGATGACTCGAGCAATCAAACTGTCGACTCGTTTGACTTGGCCAACGGTTCACAATATAAAGTTGCAGAGAGGAGAACTCAGATCAAAGATCCAGTCAAACACGAACTCAGATCTGGGATCTAGCACAAAGAGGAGAAGAAAAAGAAGAAGAAGAAGAAGACTACATGTGTTTTAGAGAAATCGATCTTAGATCTAAGATCCGATAACTCAGATTTCAGATCTGAGATCCAAAAACTCAAGTCTCAGATCTGCATTTGTTGCCACCGCCTTGTCGTTGTCGTCGTCGCTATCCTCTTCCTCCTCTTCCTTTTTCTTCCCTCCTTCTCTCCTTCCTTCTTCTTCTTTCTTTTTTTTTTCTTTCTCAGCCTTTGGCTTTCTCAGTTGACATATCTTTTTTCTTTCTCCTTCCTCAAATCTGAAATCTCATATAAATTTGCCCTAATATGCAAACCATCCAAACTGTTCGACCCAGACAGTTGAACCGTTGACCTAGAACTCGATAGTTAGAACGATTCTGTTTCCGGGTCGGTTTTTAAAACCTTGTTGCAATGACAAATTTACCTTGTTACCAAACAGACTTTTAGCTATAATGGATGCAAACACGAATTCTAATAAAGCATATGCTTTTTTTTTTTATCAAAAGCCCACTTGAATGAAAATTTGCTTCTTTTTTATTGGTGTACCTTTACATCTTATTATCAATGTAAATATGCGTTGGTCTGTCATTTGTCAATCCAAAAATGTAGTGTTGCCAAACACAGGGAAAAGTGAAACAGAGTGCAAATTTACTCTGAATTGGGATTTACACTCCATTTGCATCGTTTTCAAATACAACCTTATTTTTTCTTTGCTTGTTTGTAAACTATTACTCTATTGAGTAACAAATAAATTTGGGTTTTAGCAATTATGGGTTTGGGATTTCTTTGCAGATGTAAGTAGATAGTGCACTGTATAGATATATAACAGTCGGTGTTCAATGGGAAAGAAGATCGACAAATGGGTTGGAAGATTTTTAGCCAAACAAGGATATATAGGAATCAGTTATTTTGTGCTCAATAGTAATATTTTTGGGTTGTTTTAAGGCTATACCTCGTCACGCCTCCTTGTGGGGAGTACTCTCAGTGTATCCTTTGATTACTCATTAATAAAATCTTTAACTATTTATACTACTCTATGGGATTCACATATTGGATGTTCAACTATTCTTAGGCTGTGTTTGAAGGAAAAAATAAGAAAAGGTGGGGAAATCCATACAAGATCCGTAAAGGTTTCTCTACCTTTCATTTCCTTTCCCTACTTTTCCCTTCAAACCAAACATACTATTAGTGAGACCCAACTAAGGAGATCATTGTATCTTTAGAGTTTGGATGCCATAACCCTAACACTAACAGCCAACATTGTTACAACGCGCTTCCATCCACAAACCAAAACATTTTCTTATTCATCTTGATTAAAAAATTGTATTATTGATGCAGGTACTTGATTTGTCCTTGTTTCTACTCAATTGCATCTGGATATTGGTTACTATTGTAACTTCTTGGATATTTGGTACTTGATTTATAATATAGTTTTATTGTTTAAACTGAATAATCTCCAACAATCTGGAACTTGATTTTCTCTCGAAAGTTTGGTTTCACTATTGGATTCTATGAATAATCCTATTCCCACCATATCCAAAATCAAATTGCTCAATTGAACACACTTCAAGCACTTCCAGATGAAACTGCAATTTATTTTCTAGGGTGTATTGTATACTATTGTATCGACATCTGAACTCTGAAGGCATGGGCGCGTGACATAGGAAATCAGCTTCAGTAATCGAAAGACCATATTCACACCGTTGGCACAGTCCCTTACAACATTGTATTAAGAATATCTTCCCATAAAAAATAACATACAATTATGGAGATATTCCCCATATGCAATATAAAAGGCTATAAGAATGGTGTGAGCACTAAAGCTGATCTCGTGGCATAGATGGTGAAATGGTTTCATGCTAATGAGATGTTTATGGTCTTTTACTTGTTTTCTTCTATGTTGAATAGACCTGACAATTGGGTTGAGTGGGTCGGGTTTGGGTTGGATCAAGGTACTTCGGGTTGATTTTGGGTCGGGTTGTCAAATGCTAGACTCTAACCCTAAATGCTCGGGTTAGGGTTGACCCATGGGTCAATTCGGGTTATCCCAAAAAATAATTGAAATTAAAAAAAATAAAGAAAAATTACATGAAAAATATCAAAATTAAAAGAATTAACCTTAAAATTCCAAATATAAAATAAAAAACTTGAACATTTAACAAATTAAAGAGTAAACAATAAAAAGTAAAGACTAAATAGAAAAAATTAAAGAGTGGAAACTTCTAACAATGCATAAATAATTCCAATTAGACTTTATAATCGAGTCAACAGGTTGATCCATGACCCAACCCATTTTTTTGGATTAGGTCAGGTCAAGTCATTTTTACATTCAGGTAACTAAATATGAGAACTTAACTCTGTTTTTTCAGGTTGGATTGGGTTGGATTTACGGATTGGATCAACTTTTTGCCAGGTCTAATATTGAATGGGCAAAGAGATATAGTTGTATTTTGGATCTAAATGATTTTCCTTTTGATGTTGGCTGAATAATAAAAACTTTATGCGGCCACTCCTCCACCTGGAGTTTTGATTAAAAAAATAAGAATTTTTTTGATGGCGGGTCTGAATTCCTTTGTATATGTGACAAATAAAGGAAAGGTCCCTCATTGCAGTTACAATGAGTACCGGTTGAATTAATACTTAGGGTGGTTTATTAAGGCACCCTCTAGTCTCATGTATTTATTAAGACCTACCATTAAGTTTGCATACTACTAAACACCCCCTTCTACTTTGCAACAGTTTTACTTAATTGACCTTCCATTGGGGATTGTTTGTATATCCATGTAAGAATGGTCAAGTGATGGTCCCTCTTTTCTAGGGCTGCAAAATGCAAATGCTTGTGGGTCGTAGATTGGATAACTTCAGAGATTCATCTAAGACTTAATTAGGATGGTCTGATTAGAGTGCTTTAAATGAAGACTGTTGAGACAATTTTAGTCAAAGTTAGGCTTTAGATGGTCTATCGATTTGGGGGACTCAATAGATTCATCACAACTCATCCTAGAGTATATGTGTCGTCCTTATCTTCCACCTTGTAGTAGTGGTTTTCACACATAGAGGCTAGGGAGAGGAATTTGGGAATTTCTTTTGAGCTCCAAATTGGTTTTTTCACCTCCTAAGTTATTACTTAGAAAACCACAATAAATAAGTTATCGTCTACTTTTCGGTAGGGGTGCAAGTTCAGACCTTTATCAGTCCCTATGATAACGCATCCAGTCTAACCGTGATAACGCATAGGGACCGTCACCTTTCTAATAACGCATCCGGTCTGAATTTCTTAACTTAGGTTCTCTCCTTACAACCCTTTAATCTCACCTATTTCAACCGTCTAGTCACTTTGTTCAAATGATCCCAATGTTCAATTTTTATCATACCACCAGCCAACTACAAGTTTTCTCCCTTATTCTCTCTCCCTTCTGCAATCCAACCCTCCCACCGGCATCCTGCAATTTGACCTACTAATTACTGAAGCGAATAAAGAAAGGGACTAATTAATTAATGAGGTTGAAGAAGAACGGCCCTTCTTCTCTCTCCTTTCTGCAATCCAACCCTCCCACCGCCACCCTGCAATTTGAACTACTAATTAAATAATGAGGTTGAAGAACGAAAGTGAAGAAAGAGAGAGAGAGCGGGTCACCTGACCACCAGCCAGCTAATTACACCGTCACCGAACAGAGGTTGAAGAAGAACGGAAACGAAGAAAGAGAGGGAGAGCGGGTCACCGGATCACCAGCCAGCTACTTACATTGTCACCGGACCACCAGCCAACTGCAAGCTCTCTCCTTCCAAATCTTCAATCCAGCCCTCCCACCGGCACCATTGCAATCTCCTTTGAACTACTAATTAATTAATAAAGAGAGGGAGAGCGGGTCACGGACCACCAGCCAACTACAAGTTCTCTCACCTACTTGCGCCGTAATGAACACCGGCGCCGGAGAAAGAAGTGGAGACGGAACGACAGTGAACAGAGTATTCGAATGAACACCGGCGCCGGAGAGAGAAGTGGAGACGAAATGACAATGAACAGAATTTTTTGTGGGAACTTGCGCAGTTGCAGCGGCACGCTCAGACTGGGAACAACCATATGGTCGCCAGAACGAACACCGGCGCCGGAGAAAGAAGTACGACAGTGAACAGAGCTAACCTTCGAACGAACACCGGCGCTGGAGAAAGAAGTGGAGACGGAACAACAGTGAACATAGCTTTTTGTGGGAACTTGCGCAGTTGCAGAGGCTCGTTCAGACTGGGAACTACGATATGATCGCCGGAACGAACACCGGTGCCGGAGAAAGAAGTGGAGGCATCGAATGATGTGGAATGGACATGATAGGTCCCGGTAGCAAGAAACAGTTCTTTTTTGGGTGAGAACAAATAATAATTATCTGAACAAATCTATTGGAGAGGTCTTTAGGAGACCCAATCACCCACTGCATCGACACACTACATCAAATAAACGACGAGTATTTACGACATCCACTTTTCAACTACCACGTAAACACATGCCACTATAACTTAAACACGTAAATTCATAACTATACAACTTAAGTAAACCGGACACAATTATGCAGTGGTTGTTGCCATCACATATACTTTGAGTTGGGCTTGGGGGTTCGAGTGGACCTTGTGGGCTTATCAATGCCCACCCCTTCGAGAGGGAGCTTGTCCTCAAGCTCCAAGTCAGGAAACTGTTGACGCAACTGTTTTGTAGCTTCTCAAGTGGCATCTTCAACAGGCAAATGCTTCCAACGAACTAAACATTATTCAACAAAATTATCACCATGTTTGACCCAATTGATCAAGAACTTGCTAAGGTTTTAAAATGATAAATCCATCATCATTCACTGGAGGCAAGTTGAGGGGCTGATTGGCTTGGCCTCCAACATATCACTTGAGCAAAGACACATGGAACACTGGGTGAATTCTTGTTGTTGCTGGCGACTACAATTTGTACGCCATTGGTCCTATCTTTTGCAGAATGGGAAAAAGGCCATAAAAACGACTTGATAACTTTTGATGAGCTCGCTTGAAGACCATTTGCTGACGGTAAGGGTGCAACTTAAGGAGGACCATATCACCTACTTCAAAAGAAACCTCTCGATGTTTTGAGTTTGCTATTTGCTTCATCCGATTAATGGAGGTTTCCAGGATGGTCTTGAGTTGGCAGAGTAACTCATCACGGGTGATGAGGCTTTGGTCAACTTCATGTATGGGGGAAGAGCTATTGTCATATGCTGGAATTGAAGGTGGTAAACGGCCATAAAGTGCCTGGAATGGAGTCATTTTTGTAGATGCATGGTATGTAGTATTGTACCAGTATTCAGCCCAAGCTAAAAATGTGCTCCACTTGTGCGGCCATTGATGAACAAAGCAACAGAGATATTGCTCAACACAATGGTTAATGACCTCGGATTGACCATCCATTTGTGGATGGTAAGATGAACTAAGCATCAATTTGGAACCCGATAACTTGAAAAATTCCTGCCAAAAAGTATTGATGAAAATTGGGTCTCGATCACTGATGATGGATCGAGGCATCCCATGAAGCTTGACAATGTTCTCAACAAATTTTTCTGCCACCACTTGCTGTAAATGGATGTGTTAAGGGAATAAAATGAGCAAACTTACTGAGCCTATCAACAACCACTAAGATGGTGTCTTTTCCATTTGAGCTTGGTAGTCCTTCAATGAAATCAAGAGTGATATCATCCCATACTTGGCTAGGGATGGGTAGAGGTTGCAAAAGTCCAGCTGGTGTTGCAGTGTCTGCTTTGAACATAATCATGCACAGCCTTGTACATTTGTGGCCAATAGAATTATTGGTGCAGTCTCCTATATGTTCTTAAGACCCCTGAATGCCCCACAATCCTGGAGTCGTGGACTTCATATAATAATCGAGCTCTTAATGTTGGATCGGCAGGAACCACAATTCTTCCCTGGTATAAAGGTAACCCGTCACGCCGTATAAAAGAGCTGTGTGGACTATCACTTTCCCTTTTTCCCATTGTTTGTATGTAGTTGTCAACTTTAGAAGCTTGCCGAATGTTATCCCATGTATTCACAACTGAGAAATGAATGGCATTTAACAATGGACTGTCACTCTTCCTTAACAATGCATCTGATGTTGAATTCTCATGTCCAGGACGATAGGTGATTTCATAGTCATAACCCAGTAATTTAGCCACCCATTTTTGTTGTTCTAGAGTTGCAACCCGCTGGTCCAAGAAGAATCTTAGGCTTCATTGATCAGTCTTGATGTAGAATTTCCGCCCCAATAAATATGGCCTCCATAATCGAATAGCTTCCACTATGGCCAATATCTTCTTAGCATAGGTGGACCATGATTGCTTTGTCACTCCCAATGCCCTCCTCATGTAAGCTATAGGCTTGTTGTTTTGAGTCAGAACCGCGCCAATCCCATCACCTGATGCATCTGTTTCTATGGTAAAAGGTTCTGCAAAGTTGGGCATAGTTAATGTGGTTGTGGTAGTCATGGCTTGCTTTAATGCAATGAAAGCTGTCTCGGCCTCCTCATGCCATTGCCACCACTGATTTGCTTCTCCTTCGAGGTGAAAGGAGGCTAAGTGAATTTTCTAGTCTTCGACAATCTCTTAAAACTCAAAAAATTGATTCACACGGTTGAGCCATTCCGTCGGGTCATCTCTAGAAAATTTGGGAAATTCAAGCTTTGCGATCTTAGAGGAGAAGGGTCTCTTGTTGTCGTTGGTATCTCTACGTGTTTGACTCTGCGCTTCCTGATTATCATTGTTGTGACTTGGTGAACCGTGGCTCGAAAGCAAAGCCTCAGATAGCCAAACGATGGTGCCTTCCAAGCATTGAATTTTATCTGTTATTCCCACTTCCAACTTTTGCATTCCCTCTTGAACTCCTCCAAATCCTTTCTCCAAAATTTCAATTCTCTCTTTGTTAGTTGCCATTCAAACATTGCTCTGATACCAATGATAGGTCCCAGTAAGTAGTAAGAAAAATCAACACAGTTCTTCTTTGGGTGAGAACAAACCACAAGAATAGGGATAATACTTCTCTGATTCATTTATGTCTGCTCACCCCTTTTTAAACAACCGGTACCAACAATTGAAAAACTGAACAAAGCTAATGGCCAAGTCTTTAGGAGACCCAGTCACCCACTACATCGAGACACTACATCAAATAAACGACCAGTCTTTAGATGACCCAATTTCCCACTATACATAAACACATACTACTGTAACTTAAACATATAAATACACAACTACACAAAAGCAAACTAGACACCCAACGGACACAATTATGCACTGATTGCTATCACATATACTTTGGGTTGGGCTTGGGGGTTCGAATGGACCTTCTGGGCTTATCAAAACACCGACGCCGGAGAAAGAAGTGGAGATGGAACGACAATGAATAGAGCTTTTCGTGGGAACTCCCCGCGAACCATCAGTCTCTACATTAGTTTCATGCGTAAGGAGAGAGATAGAGCGGAGAACGCCACTAACCGGTTAAAAGTTTAACGCAAGGAACAAGAAAAGAAAAGGAGAGAGTGTGGAGAACGCCATTAACCGGTTAAAAGATTAAGCTGAGCTATCCAACCACCGGTTAAAAGATTGGTGAAAAGAGCCCGAATTACCCCAGCTACCGGTTGAAAGATTGGTGAAAAGGAGAGAGAGAGAGAGTGGAGGAAGTCGGAAGATTTGTCCGAATGTGGTATTTATGTAATTTTAAAGAAAAAAAGGTAAAATTCACTGTTAGATTCCTTGCATTCTCAAGCATTCTATTGTACTCGTTTCAGCTTAATAGATTTGTATTGATATTGATATTGATTATTATGGTTAAAATGGATTTTTTCTTTTTTACATGAAAAATAAAAGAATATGGATAAATACATCAATAAAAACTTATAAGGGTAATTACATTTACATGGATAAATAATTTATCAAAAAACGAACGAGGCCTTAATGTATGGTTTGGGAATGTGCATGCTAAGGTTTCTTTTAAGATTTCTTAGGGTTGTGTTAGTCATTTGATTAGGGCTTTGTGTCACTTAGCACTCCGTATGGCTGTTGCTATGCCTTCCTATGGTCTTCTTTCCTTGGGTGATCTACATAGCCCACAAGAATCCTATCCACATCTACCCACATGACATTACAGCGGTACATTGGGAACATGTTCATGGGAAGGATTCTTGTGGGCAGGAGATCTAGAGTCTTTTTTTTTTTTCTTGTGTGTTGTTCATTCTTGCCAGTTTGATTGTCATTGCTAGGCATGTTATTGCCCTAGCCTGACTTGGCCCAGGAATCATTGGTGTCCAGCCAATGACCCCAGGCCCATTTCGGGCTGGAATTGGACCTACATTTCAAGCCCAGTATGCAAGCAAAGTTTTAGCTGAGTTTTTTTATCCAACTTCTCAATTTCAGACATTAAAGAGCCCACAAATTCCTTAAATTCTTATTCACTAAAAGTTAAAGTGATAAGCTTTTTAGTTTAGCATCTTCTCAACTCTTATCAAATGGCCTTTTAGATTGTATTTGGTATGATGGAAAATAGGAGAGAAACAAAAAGTTGAGGGAACATTTTTAAGGAAACTTACAAAATTTGTTAAGAAATTTCCCCAAACATCTTGTTTCTCTGTTTAATTTCTATCAAACCAAACATATACTTATCACACAGTCTGCAACCTGGATTTTATTATCAACAATAATGATTAAGAAAGAACAAGAAGAGACTCCTTATTATTAATAGGAAGATCCTACAAGGTCATCACTGCTATCTTCATTCATTACAACAACAACGATTTCCCAAGCATTGACCACCAGTATAACCCGCTTGGTTACAATTGGCGTTGCACTGCGGTGAACTGCTGCATCCCACAAAGTAGTTACATTGAAGAAAGGTGGATGGTCCTGAGTAGTCTGGGTACTAAACTTGATCCTTAGACTCCACCATATTCACATTGTCATGAATTCCTGCATAACAACAATTTTAAATTTAGAAGCAGGGAAATGAGTCTGATTTAGGTAAGACCTATGTCAAAGTCCACAAATGCCTAATCCAACCTAGGGATGACAATGGAGCAGGTTTGGGGACGGTATTGCAAATTGCAGATTCTACCTGTTTCCTAAAATCTCTCAATTCATGCCCGCCCCAAAATTCAAAACCCTCCTCACATTCAAGGGTATGGACATGTTGGGTTTAGAACCCAAATAAACAAATAAACAACAAAAATTTTAATTATTTGATTAAGACATGTAAAACTCACAAACTATCAATTATCCTTCACATAAAATTCAAAATATTATTAAATTAAAAACGTAATACATAAACTTTATATACTTTCAAACAATATAATATGCAAGTTATGGAGGGTTGGAATTAGCCTAATACTGTACCACACCCATACCCATACAACTTGTAGAATCTCAAAACCCACCCTGCCCCAAAACCCACTCTTCAAGCAAAAAAGAAAAAAAAAATGCCCATTAGGGTGGGTACCTACTGAGTAAGATAGAGATTTTTATCCCTAATCCATGTATCCAATCTTGCTTAACAACACAGGAATGGTTTATAGGAGTAAAAATGTGCCATACTAGTGTAGGTTTTAATTATTGATAGAATAGATAATACAAAATTGGATGGGGATGAATGCATATCAGATAAGATAAAACTACTACGGATTATGCTTTTGTGTGTCTGTGTGAGTGAGAGAGAGAGAGAGAGAGAGAATTCTAATAAACTTGCTTATTACTAACCAATGGACCTCAAACAATGAGCAGAGAAAACTAGGCAAGAAAATGCTAGAAAGAGAAGCAGAGAAAACAATGTGAATATTTTTGTTAAAACTTTCAAAAAGGAATATAAATGTAAATGGGTTTTGGCAGTTACAAATTGTAGACAGTTTCAAGTAATTAATACTTTTAAAATTTTCATTGAATAACTTTAAAATTTGAATATTTTTTATATGAAATGAATAATTTTAAAATATGATACATTTAAATTATCTATTGAATAAATATAAAATATGATAACTTTTATTAATATTTTGAAACAGAAACATAACTGCCTAATGCCAACTTTTCTATTATAGGTAGGTACATGTTATTAATATCTGTAATTCTATATTAATGCTTGTAAATGGTTCTACTTGAATAAATTAACTAGTGGGGCCCCGTGCAATGCACGGGACAGAGCACCCCGCCTTATTCATCAATCTCGTAAGTCAAGACACTCTACTCCATCCCCGTCTTGACCTTAGTGGCAGGGTGGGTTCAAGGCGAGGTACCCATTCCCCATTGGGGATGGGAAATCCCAAAATTTCCCTACCATGAGGCAACCACCTAAAAAAATATAATTTATGAATATTTTACAAATAGGACTATGGGAATTTGTGGGTATTTCAGAAATTGAATTATGACAATTTGGGAGTATTTTATAAATGAAATTATGGGATCCTAGGATTATAAGGATATGAGGAAAACTTAGAGATATTTTAATAATCAACATTAAATCTATAGATATTTTAATAATTTACCACCGGGTTTAGGGAATTATATGCAAATCCCATCCCCAATTTGGGGCAAAAATATTTTCCCTGTCCCCACTCCAAAATTTATAATTTTCAAAAACCCCAAAAAAATATTTTCCAATTAATTTAACAATCAAATAACAATAAAAAAGTGATACTTTCTAACATTTTAATTAATGTTTAATTTATAAATTATAAAAGTTACAAAAAACCAATTTACCATATAATGATCAAAATTACCAAAATTAATTATAAATATTTCCAAAAAACAATATCTTCAAAATTTTATAAAAACAAATTATTATTTTCCCTAAAAATTTTACTTAAATTAATTATTTGTAAATGAACTTTTGGTAAATAATTAGCTTTTATAATTAGATAATTTAACAAAATAAAATTAATAAAATCTACTAAATTAATAATTACTACAAATGAAAATAACAATAATTTATATTAATTGAAAAAAGCAAAGTAAATAAGAATATATATTAATTAAATAACAATAAACTACACTAACCCGGTTAATTGAATAAAGCATTTGAATTCTGGATGGGTCAGGGTTTACTTTGAGTTAGACCCGACCCATTATAGTCATAAGCGAGTAATCGCATAGAGCCACTAATTTTAGGTAGATTATCAACAAAAATTGAAACACTAAATACCAACAAATTATAATATTGGACCATAATTTAAGCACTAAATATCAATAAGCAAAATAAGCAAGAAAATATATAAATAAAATGGAATTTCAAAATCAAACAAAAAGAAATTTCACTGAATTACATAAATAAAAAAGGAATTTCAAAATCGAACAATAAGAACAAATGGATATTTTACTTAATTACATAAATAGAACAGAATTTCTAAATCTAAAAATAATATCAAATGGTATTTTCAGTAAATTATATAAATAAAATGGAATTTTAAAATCTAACAATAATATCAAATGGATACAAAAACTCGCTAATTCAGAAATTTCACTAATTTTCAGACTTAACGTAAGTAATTAATTTTACTAATTATTCTCACTAATTCTCCCAATTTTCAATAACTATTTTGAATTTTTAGATTTTGTTTCTTTTCAATAATTGTTTTAATTTCATCATTTTCACAATTTTCAGATTTCAAAATAATAATTGAAAATTTTAGTTGAATTTAGTAATTATCAGAAATTTCAGAATTATAATTGTTTTTTGTTTTGAGAACTCAGTAATATTATAATTCTCAGTATTATAATTACCAAAGATACTAATGTCTGAAACAACTAAATTTAATAGCTAAGACTTAAAAAGCATTAAAATTGAATATAAAACATTAAAATTATTGAATGACTGAAAACATTAAAACACAATTATAATTTTCAGTTATAATATTATAATATTTAATTACTGAAAATAATATTTAATATTATCAATTATAAAAATCAGTAAATATTAAATATAATCATTAACGTAATCTGTAAATATTTAATAAACACGACTAATTCATTAACGTCATTCAGTGGTTTATATTAAAGTAAATTGGACCTTTTTAATTATTCAACAATTCTTAATCATCATTAAATCTTCAATTCTTCAATAATTTTGTAATTATTAGTTTTTGTAATTACTATGACTTTTTAATTATGGGAAATGGGATATGAATAACCGATCAGTACTCTAATAACTGTTTAACATTAACAACAAACAAAATGATTTTAATGAGATTGCGTATTACTAACCAATGGACCTCAAACAATGAGCAGAGAAAACTAGGAAGAAAATGCTACAAACATAAGCTTGGAGATAGCATTTCTATCTGGGAACAGAGAAATTAGAAGAAATCCTCTCATAGGCAAGTAGTAGAAGTCATGAGTTTTATAGTGGACTTGAAAGAAAGCTTATTAATTATAGAACCTTGGCAGTTAAATGTGAATATTTTTATTAAAACTTTTAAAATTGAATGCAAATGTAAATGCGTTTTGGCAGTTACAAATAGTAGATGGTTTCAAGTTATTAATACTTTTAAATTTTTTATTGAATAATTTTAAATTTGAATATATTTTTATATGAAATGAATAATTTTAAAATATGATACTTTTAAATTATCTATTGAATAAGTATAAAATATGATAATTTTTATTAATATTTTTACACTGAAATGTAACTGCCTACTGCCAATGTTTCTATTGTAGGTAGGTACATGTTATTAGTATCTGTAATTCTGTATTAATGCTTGTAAATGGTTCTACTTGTATTGATTAGCTAGTGGGGTTTTATGCCATCCATGGGATGTAGCACCTCTCCTTGTCCCTCGTCCCCGTAAGTCAAGACACTCTACTTAATTGATTCAACTCAAATCAAACTATATTTTGTCCCGATTAGTTCTGCAACTTGGGCGGACCTAACCTCACCCAATCCTAATTTTTGCATGGGTCGGGGCTGAGTTTTTAGGCTGCAGGTTATATCTAGGCCAGGAAACTTGGGTCTGATCTAAATTTGGGTTGGACTTTGTGCATATTTTTAATCAATTGAATTCCTAAACTGAACTATAAAGGTCAACAAAAGATGGCTATACAAAAATATATTCATAATTTTTTTTATAAACTTAACCAATCTGTTTAAGCTCAACTAAGTCCGATTCAACCCAATTCAAACTCAAATATATTCCTGATTAGAGATGTATTGGATTAAGCTTGATTTGAGCTTGGATTGACAAATCCGGACTTAACCTTGGATTGGACGAAGCCTAAATGTATCCTAAATTGATCTTCAACCAGATAACCAAGGAACGTTGGGTGGGGTAATGGCCTTTCTTGTTCTTCTCCATCCAACAATTAATATTATCTATGCCGAAACTTGTGTTAAAGTTGGTTTTGACGACTAATGATGATAAGAGTTGGTGTTGAGTGTGTTCTATATATTTATTTTTTATCTTTATTCATGAGATAAACTTGAAGTAAGGTGATTGAGCTTCTTACTTCAAAGTCACTATCCTGAATTTCATAAAACAAATCTTCAAAATTGAGGTTCATAGTACAAATCTGGCCCATTTTTGAGCAGCCACACTAGGGCCCCATTCACTTTTTGGTAAGTTATCTATCCGGGTAAATGCACTTACCCGGGCAAGTGTTTCCTACGTGGGTAAGTGCATTTACCCATGTTCTTAAATTTTCTATGTAAATAAGGCAATGGCCATTTTAGCCATAAAAATTAATTATTAAAAAGGTTTTTTTTTGTCCCATTCAAGTGTTAGCAACTTTCCCCTCAGGTGGGAAAGTTATTTATCCACCTAGGAGATGGGTATCATTTACTCAGGTGAGTGATACACAGGAAAATAAACTTTCCCTAATCCCTACATAAATCTGAAAAAAGAATATGAGATTTTTGGTCAATGGGAACTAAAATCTCATTGATCAACTTCTCCCCTCTCAAAATTCAAAAAAAAAAAAAAAAGAATGCTCGCTAAGTTGTGTAGATCCCACTCATTGGCCAATGATCACTTACATTATTAGTAGTAGATTAATGAAACAGTAGTGGTTACTTAAAAAATGAAAGAAGATAGGAATCAAATTGAAAATGATGGATGAAAACACACATGGAATGGATGAAATTGTCATTTTCAATATAGGTATAGGTATGTTGATAAGTATATAGATATGGAATAAGGAAGAATAAATTAGAGGGGGGGGGGTAAAGAGTGAAAAGGTAAAATTGAATCATTAAGTAAACCTAAAGAGTGAAACTGTCATTTTTAATATAAGTGAAAAGCATTAAATGAAAAAGCAAAATTACATTTTTACTATCGAATTTGAAATTTGAATTCAGACAATCAATACTCTTTGCAACCTTATATAAGTTGAACAAGAACAGGAGAGGGGCAAGTGTTGAAAATGAGAGCAAGATATTGTATTTTTTTTTTTATAGTCGGTTGGAAGAAAGGATGTGGTACGCACGAGGACACTACCACACGTACCAATAAGACACTACAGTCACACATCGGGAAGGCTTGTGGGCAGTAGATTGGATAACTTCAGAGATTCATCTAAGACTTAAATGTATTAAGCTATTAAGATGGTCTGAAAAATACATATCCTATCGGGTCTGGTTCGGATCCGGTTCTAGCTGGTCTCAGCCCAGACCCGACCCGCTAACAGCCCTACCCTTATGGTGTTTGCAACAGAGAAGTGGTGCGCCTTTTTGTAAAGATTTGTGTTTGGGCATGTGACGCACAGGATTATTTGAGGTGTTTTAGTGTCGTGGTTTGGGAACGTGGCATGCTAGGGTTTCGTTTAAGGTTTTCTTAGGGTTGTGTTGGTCATTTGATTAGGGCTATGTGTTATTTAGCACTTCGTATGGCTGCTGTTATTCCTTCCTATGGTCTTATTTCCTTGGGTGATATTCCTAGTTCACGGGTCTCCTGCCCACAAGAAACCTATCCACATGACATTACAGTTGTACATTGAGAACATCTTCATAAGAAGGATTGTTGTGAGCAAAAGATCTAGAATCTTTTCTTTTTGGTGTTGTTCATGTTTGCTGGCGTGGTTCTCATTGCTAGACATGTTTTTGCCTTAACCTGGCCTAGCCTCGGAATCATTGGTGTCCAGCTAACGACCCTAGGCCCATGTAGAGCTGGAATTGGGCCTACATTTCAAGCCTAGTATGCAAGCAAGATTTTGGCTGAGTTTTCATCACGACTATCGTATGCCAGGTAGCGACACTTTGGGGCTGTTTAATTACTGTTGAAGTTGAAAGCTTCTTGCTTTGTATTTTAGTAAAATTTTTCTACCCAACTTCTCAACTTCAGCCATCAAAGAGCAAACTCCTCAATATTTTGTTCACTGAAAGTCAAAGTAATAAGCTTTTCAGTTTAGCATATTCAATTCTTATCAAATGACCCCTTAGGTTGTATTTGGTTTGATAGAAAATATAAGAGAAACAAAAAGTTGAGGGAACATTTTTAAGAAAACTTAAAAAATTGGTTAAGAAACATCCCCAAACTTCTTGTTTTTCTCTTTAATTTCTACCAAACCAAACATAAACTTATTATACAGTCTACAACCTGGATTTCATTATCAACAATAACAACGAAGAAAAAACAAGAAGAGGCTCTTTATCATTAATAGGAAGATCCTACAAGGTCAACACACCCATCTTCATTCAGTACAACAACAACGATTTCTCAAGCAGTGACCACCCGAAGGATAACCCGCTTGGTTACAATTGGCTTTGCACTGCGGTGTACTACTGCATCCCCCTAAGAAGTTGCATTGAGGAGAGGTGGATGGTCCTGAGTAGTCTGGATATTCAATTTGATCCTCAGACTCCACCATATTCACATTGTCATGAGTTCCTGTATGACAACAATTTTAAATTTAGAAGCAGAGAAATGAGTCTGGTTTAGGTAATACCTATGTCAAGTCCATAAATGCCTAATCCAACCTAGGGATGACAATGGGGCAGGTTTGAGGATGGTTTTGTAAATTGTAGATCTTACTTGTCTCCAAAAAAACTCTCAATCCATACCCGCCCCAAAACCTATAGTGGTGGATTTTGAGAATCCAAACTCTCCCCGCACATGAAAATGCAAAACCCTCCCAACATTCATTGGTATGGTTAAATTGGGTTTATAAGCCGAATAAACAAATAAACAAAATTTTCAATTATTTGATTAAGACATATAAAAATCACAAACTATCAATTATCCTTCATATAAAATTCAAAATATTATTAAATTAAACACTTAATACATAAAGTTTATATGCTTTCAAACAATATGTAGGTCGGGGAGGGTCAGGATTAGCCTAATACCATACCATACTCATACCCGTACGTGTTGTAGAATCCCAAAGCCCACCCCTGCCCCAAAACCCACTCCTCAAGCAAAAACGAAAAAAAAAAAAAATGCCCCATTAGGGTGGGTATGGGTGGTTACCCACTAAGTAGGATAGAAATTGCCATCCCTAATCCAAATATCCAACCTTGCTTAACAACACAGGAATGGTCTATAGGAGTAAAAATGAGTCATACCAGTGTAGGTTTTAATTATTGATAGAATAGATAATACAAAGCTGGATAGGGATGTATGCATATCAGATAAGATAAAACTACTATGGATTATACTTTTGTGTGTGTGTGTGTGTGTTTGTGAGAGAGAGAGAGAGAGAGAGAGAGAGAGAGAGAGAGAGAGAGAATTCTAATGAGCAGAGAAAGCTTATTAATAATAGAATCTTGGCAGTTACAAGTTATTACAACTTTCACATGTTCTGTTGAATGATTTTAAAATGTGAATATTTTTATTAAAACTTTTAAAATGGAATGCAAATGTAAACGGGTTTTGTCAGTTACAAATTGCAGACAGTTTCAAGTAATTAATACTTTTCAATTTTTGTTGAATAATTTTAAAATTTGAATATTTTTTATATGAAATGAATAATTTTAAAATATGGTACTTTTAAATTACCTATTGAATAAATATAAAATATGATAATTTTTATTAATATTTTTAAACTGAAATGTAACTGACTAGTGCCAATGTTTCTATTATAGGCAGGTACATGTTATTAATATCTGTAATTCTGTATTAGTCTATACTACTTTAAAAGTACGAATAGCCTTAAGAATATTTCTGGAATTTTGTGATGACAAAATTTACCCCTCTATATTTAAACTTATTGATAAAATATGAAGGCAAATAGGGTAATTAGTTATTGATAGTAAAGAAGCTGAAAAGAGTTAACTTTAAGATATTTAATGCATTCAATTATCTCTTATTAAATCAAATATTTAAGGTATTGATTTGCATTTACCTTCATTGAATCATATATTTAAGTCTTCTTTGTTTTTTCTGATCATTAAATTCTATAATTAAATACATACATAATAAATTAATATTTTCAATAATATAAAAACTTATACTTTTAAAATCTACCTGGAAAAATAGTATTTTCATCTAGGTGGTGGTATGAAATTAAACCATTTGGGTCAAATGGGTCAATCCTTGTTTCCACAATTAAATAATAAAATTAAAAAATATATAATACAAAAATATAAAAAGAATTGGCATGTCATTAATATTGTATATTCATTATAGTAAACAAAAATAAGTATGAAACAAAAGAAGTATTTTTTGTAAATGATGAAAATGGAATGCCAAAAATTAAAATCAATCTAAAAATGAAATGATGTCATAATCAAATAATAAAATAAGAGAGATGAGATTCTCTTTATTTATTTTTTATCTTTGTTCATGAGATAAACTTGAAGTTAGGTGAATGAGCTTCTAACTTTGAAGTCACTATCCTGAATTTCATAAAATAAATCTTCAGAATTGAGGTTGGTAGTTAGGCACTCAAGTACAAGAAGTTTTGGACTCTGATGTCTGTTCATAGTACAATAGCACATTTTGGGCTTCTCATGTCTTTTCGATATGTCGGCTTTTGGCAGATAGATCTACCATAAACCAAACGAGAAAAAGCCGAATCACGGTCTGTTAAGCTTGTAAATAGCTGACAGACTGCACGGAAAAACACACCAAATGGGGCCTAAGTTTACTCTTGAAAGACGTACCTATGTTTGAAAGGAAATATAATCTTCAGTTATTTAGAAGGAACCCTGATTAAGGATTTTTTGAAAGTCCTCATTTACACGAACTCGTATGTGGCTATTGGATAGCAACGTGATTTCCGTTTTTGGAAAGATCATATTTGTATTGATGATGTGATTGCAAGTGGCTGACAATTTATGAGTTGGTTCAGTGGTAGGTTGAGAAGGGAGAGGGAGAGAGAGAGTCAAGGAGAGAGCAGGGTTGGGGTAACTGAGCAAGGAGAGGCATGGTGAGTTAGACTGTTTTGCTATATATACATAGATAGATTTTAAATTTTCTATTGAATAATCTTAAAATTTGATTATTTTTTATTAATACTTTTCGATGGTGCATGATCTAGAAGTCCATGCTAGAGGACAGCTCGGACGCCAGACTATGTAGGTCGCTTGGTCGAGCAAAAATGAAAGAAAGAGGATCAGAGTACCCGAGCTACTTTACCCAACGTGGGCACTCCAATGCTTAATTCAAGGAAGTGGAGTTTTCTTTGAGAGCTAGAGAGCTTGAGTGTTAAATCTCATGTATACCTTATAAGGTTGGAGATGAGGCCCTTATATATGTGAGCTGCCATGAGCCTTACGAAATGCGTCCAGGATCTTCGGCCCATCTGGTTCGTAGGTGGTTTCACACTTGGAAGTGGACTCTATTTAAGCAAGTAATTGCTATCTAATCCTGCCCGAAGCAGGCGGGATGATAACCCGCTCTTCCTATGTGACATTGTGATCCCATGGAATTCAGATGCTATAGCCCCGCTTAATGGAGAGGTTGCTTGGCACATTAGGTAGGTCACTAACCGGAAATAGGTTAGATTGGTGAAAGCAGGGCATCTCTTACGCCAACTTGAGGTCTTGCCTAGCTGTTCGTAGTTCAACCTGTCGGGGTGGTGTTGAGGTCACTGATGCAGTTGTAAAGTGCCCGAAGTGCTCTTAGGGTTTGCTTGTGTGGTGCCAAGGTGTCATTCTACTGTTCTACAATGCCACATATCACAATATCATTAGAGGATCAAATTACCTCTCATCACTTTTTATTTTTAATAATAATTATAATTAAATGAAAGTATATAGATTGAATATACAACTATAATTATATTGAAATGGATATAGATGCTATTAAGAAACGTTATGCAATTTAATGGAGTAAGGAAGATGGGAGAGAGACATTGGCATGAATTGTTGGAGGAGAGCGGCATAATTAATGATGAGAGATAATCAGGGGAGTTCATCTAAAAGAGCAAAGAGAGTTAGTAGTAGTTAATCATGAGAAAGAATGGAAAGTGCCTTAAAACTGATTTCCTACTTGAGAAATTCTATATTTTTAACCAATAAAAGACAAGAAATTTCAGAAAGAAACGTATTTGTTGAATTACAACATAAAAGATCAATTCCCTTCTTGAAGCATATATTGGTTCCCTAGGGGATAATATATGCATTGTCTTTCTTTTATTTCCTAGCATTTCTTAAGTGTATTCCTATAGTTCATACTCCAAATAAACAATTAAATTATGTGTTTTTAATATGTTCATAGTTTCTTTATGTTCATTTAAGTCTTAAGGTTTGTGTTACAGATACATTTGCATATTGATATGAGCTTCTTTAATGTATTCATGTTTATCTTACTTATTACACCATATCCATATGTGTGTCCAAAACATCTATGCTACTTTAAAAAGTACGAATAGCCTCAAGAATATTTTTTCAATTTTGTGATAACAAAATTTACCCCTTTATATTTAAATTTATTGATAAAAATGAGGGCAAATAGGGTAATTAGTTATTGATATTAAATGAGTTGAACAGAGTTAAAGTATTCAATGCATTCAATCATCTTTCATTAAATCCAACATTTAAGGTAATTAATTTGCATTCACTTTCATTAAATAATATATTTAAGGCTTCTTTGTTTCTTCTCATCATTAAATTTTATAATTAAATACCAACATACTAAGTTAATAATTTCAATAACATAAAAACTTATACTTTTAAAATCTACCTGAAAAAAAATAGTGTTTTCATCTAAGTGGTGCTAAAAAATTAAACCAATTGGGTCAAATGGGTCAATCCATGTTGCCACAATTAAATAATAAAATTCAAAAATATATAAAATGCAAAAAATATAGAAATTAAAAAAATGAGAACACTTTTAACATCATATATTTGACATATTAAATGAGGCCTAAGTTTCCTCTTGAAACACATACCTATGTTTGGAAGGAAACGTGATAAGGATTTTTGAAAGTCCTCATTTACATGAACTTGTACGTGGTTATTGGATAGTAACATGATTTTCGATTTGGGAAAGAACATCATATTTGTATTGATGGTGTGGCCTATTGCAAGTGGCTGACAATGTATGAATTGGTTTAATGGTAAGCTAAGAAGGGAGGGAAAGAGAGAGTCAAGTAGAGAGTAGGGTTGGGGTAACTAAGCAAGGAGAGGCATGGTGAACTGGACTATTTTGCTATATATACACAAATAAATTTTAAATTTTCTATTGAATAATCTTAAAATGTGACTATTTTTTATTAATACTTTTTTATGGTGCACGATCTGGAAACTCCCTGTTGGAGGATAGCTCGGATTCCGGACTATGTAAGTCGCTTGGTCGAGCTATAAAAAAAGAGAGAGAATTAGAGTACCTGGGCTATTTACCTGGCATGGGCACTCTAATGCTTAAGTCAGCGAACTAGAGTTTTTTGAGAGCAAAAAAACAAGAGAGAGCTAGAGAGATTGAGTGTTAAATCGTGTGTGTACCTTATGAGGTTGGAGGTGAAGCCCTTATATAGGGTTGTGTTTTTCATTTGATTAGGGCTTTGTGCAATTTAGCACTCCGTATGGTTGTTTCTATGCCTTCCTATGTTCTTTCCTTGGGTGATCTGCCTAGCTCGGGTCTCCTACCCACAAGAATCCTACCCACGCCTACCCATATGACATTATAGTTGTACATTGGGAACATCCTCGTGGGAAGGATTCTTGTGGACAGGAGATCTAGAGTCTTTTTTTTTTTTTGTATGGTTCATGCTTGTCGGTTTGGTTGACATTGCTAGGCATGTTTTTTCCCTAGCCTAGCCTGGCCTAGGAATCATTGGTGTCCAGCCAACGAACCCACGTCCATGTAGGGCTGGAATTGGACTTACATTTCAAGCCCACTATTTAAAGGTTTTGGTTGAGTTTTCATCACGACTACCATATGCCAGGTAGAGACACTTATAGGGCTGTTTAATAAATGCTGAAGTTGAAAGCTTCTTGCTTTGTATTTTAGTAAAATTTTTCTATCCAACTACTCAACTTCAGCCATTAAAGAGCCCACAAAATGCTTGAAATCTTATTCACAAAAAGTCAAAGTGATAAGCTTTTCAGTTTAGCATATTCAACTCTTATCAAATGACCCCTTAGGTTATGTTTGTTTTGATAGAAAATAAGAGAGGGTCGCGATTAGCCTAATACCATACCATACCCATACCCATATGGGTTGTAGAATCCCAAAACCCACCTTGCCCCAAAGCCCACTCTTCAAGTAAAAAAAAAAAAAACGCCCCATTGGGGTGGGTATGAGTGGGTACCCACTAGGTAGGATAGAAATTGTCATCCCTAATCCAAGTATCCAAGCTTGGTTAACAACATAGGAATGGTCTATAAGAGTAAACATGTGCCATATGAGTGTAGGTTTTAATTATTGATAGAATAGATGATAAAACTTCTATAGATTATACTTGTTTGTGTGTGTGTGTACGAGCGAGAGAGAGAGAGAGAGAGAGAGAGAGAGAGAGAGAGAGAGAGAGAGAGAGAGTTCTAATGAGATTGCTTATTACTAACCAAAGGACCTCAAACAATGAGCAGGGAAAACCAGGCAAGAAAATGTTACAAATAGAAGCTAGGAGGATAGCAATTCTATCTGGGAACAGAGAACTAAAAAAAAAAAATCCTCTCATAGGCAAGTAGTAGAAGTCTTGAGTTTTATATTGGACTTGAGGAAAGCTTATTAATTATAAAATCTTTGGTAGTTACAAGTTATTAATGGTTTCACATGTTCTATTGAATGATTTTAAAATGAGTATATTTTTATTAAAACTTTTAAAATGGAATGTAAATGAAAATGGGTTTTGGCAGTTACAAATTGTAGACAGTTTCAAGTAATTAATACTTTAAAATTTTTTATTGAATAATTTTAAAATTTGAATATTTTTATAAGAAAATGAACAATTTTGAAATATAATACTTTTAAATTATCTATTGAATAAATTTAAAATATGATAATTTTTATTAATATTTTAAATTGAAAATGTAATTGCCTACTGCCAATGTTTCTATTATAGGTAGGTACTTGTTATTAATATCTGTAATTCGGTATTAATGCTTATAGATGGTACTACTTCTATTAATTAACTAGTGGGTTCCTGTGCGATGCACGGGATGGAGCACCCCCCTTGTCCCTCGCCCTCTGTAAGTAAAGACACTCTACTCCATCCCCACCCTGACCCCATTGGCGAGGTGGGTTCTGGGCGAGGCACCCATTCCCCTTCGAGTATGGGAAATCCCCAAATTTTCCCCACCATGAGGCAATCACCTAAAAAATCTAATTTATGGATATTTTACAAATAGGACAATGTGAATTTAGAGTATTTTAAAAATTAGATTATGACAATTTTGGAGTATTTATAAATGAAGTTATGGGATCGTAGAATTATAAGAATATGAGGAAAACTTAGAGATATTTTAAAAATCAATATTAAATCTACAAATGTTTTACTAATTTATCATCGGGTTCAAGAATTATAAGCAAACCTCATCCCCAATTTGGAGCAAACATACTTTCCTTGTCCCCACCCCAAAATTTATAATTTTCCCAAACCCGAAGAATATTTTTCAATTAATTTTAACAATCAAACAACAATAAAAAGTAATACTTTCTATCATTTTAATTAATGTTTAAATTGAAAATTATAAAAATTACAAAAAACCAATTTACCATATAATTATCAAAATTTCCAAAATTAATATCAATATTTCCAAAAAAAATATCTTCAAAAATTTATAAAAACAAATTATTATGTGTTCATACTTTCTTTAAGTTCATTTAAGTCTTAAATTTTGTGTTACAGATGCATTTGCATATTTATATGAGCTTCTCTAATGTATTCATGTTTATCTTATTACAGCATATCCATATGTATGTCCAAAACAACTATGCTACTTTAAAAAGTACGAATAGCCTCAAGAATATTTCTTCAATTTTGTGATGACAAAATTTACCCCTTTATATTTAAATTTATTGATAAAAAATGATGGCAAATAGGATAATTAGTTATTGATATTAAATGAGTTGAAAAGAGTTAATTTTAAGATATTTGATGCATTCAATTATCTCTCATTAAATCTAACTTTAAGGTAATTAATTTGAATTCACTTTCATTGAATCATATATTTAAGGCTTCTTTGTTTCTTCTCATCATTAAATTTTATAATTAAATACAAACATAATAAATTAATAATTTCAATAACATAAAAACTTATACTTTTAAAATCTATCTGGAAAAAATAGTGTTTTCATCTAGGTGGTGGTAATAAATTAAACCATTTGGGACAAATGGGCCAATCCATATTGTCACAACTAAAAAATAAAATTCAAAATATATAACATGCAAAAAATATAAAAATTGAAAAAAGGAGAATGCTTTTAACATCATATATTTGACATATTAAATGAGGCCTAAGTTTCCTCTTGAAACACATACCTATGTTTGGAAGGAAATATAATCTTCAATTATTTAGAAGGAAACATGATAAGGATTTTTTGAAAGTCCTCATTTACACGAACTTGTACATGGCTATTGGATAGCAATGTGATTTTCATTTTTCGAAAGAACATCATATTTGTATTGATGATGTGGCCTATTGCAAGTGGTTTATAATGTATGAATTGATTCAATGGTAGGTTGAGAAGGGAGAGGGAGAGAGAATCAAGTAGAAAGTAGGGTTGGGGCTGGACTGTTTTGCTATATACATAGATAAATTTTAAATTTTCTATTAGATAATCTTAAAATGTGACTATTTTTTTATTAATACTTTTTGATGGTGTGTGATCTAAAATCTCTGTTGGAGGATAGCTCGGATGCCAGACTATGCAGGTTGCTTGGTCGAGCTATAAAGAAAGAGAGATGATTAGACTATTCATGCTATTGTACCTGGCACGGACACTCTTATGCTTAAGTAAGCGAACTAGAGTTTTTTTAGAGCAAAAAAACAAGAGAGAGCTAGAGAGATTGAGTGTTAAATCGCATGTGTACATTATGATGTTGGAGGTGAGGCCCTTATATAGGGTTGTGTTAGTCATTTGATTAGGGATTTGTGCCATTTAGCACTTCGTATGGCTTTGCTATGCCTTCCTATGATCTTCTTTCCTTGAGTGATCTGCCTAGCTCGGGTCTCCTGCCCACAAGAATCCGACCCACGTCTACCCACATGACATTATAGCTGTACAATAGGAGCATCTTCATGGGAAGGATTCTTATGGGTAGGAGATGCGGAGTCTTTTTTTGGTGTTGTTCATGCTTGCCGGTTTGGTTGTCATTGCTAGGCATGTTTTTTCCCAAGCTTGGTCGGGCCCAGGAATCATTGGAGTCCAGCCAACGACCCCACGCCCATGTAGGGATGGATTGGGGCTACATTTCAAGCATAGTATGCAAAGGTTTTGGCTGATTTTTCATCACGACTACCATATGCCAGGTAGAGACACTTTGGGGCTGTTTAATAACTGCTAAAGCTGAAAGCTTCTTGCTTTGTATTTTATTAAAGTTTTTCTACCCAATTTCTCAACTTCTACCATTAAAGAGCCCACAATTTTCTTAAAATCTTATTCGCTAAAAGTCAGAGTGATAAGCTTTTCAGTTTAGCATCTTTAGCTCTTATCAAATGACCCCTTAAGTGGTATTTGGTTTGATAGAAAATAAGAGAGAAACAAAAGTTGAGGGTACACTTTTAAGAAAACTTACAAAATTTGTTAAGAAATTTCCCCAAACTTCTTGTTTCTCTCTTTAATTTCTATCAAACCAAATATATACTTATTACACATTTTGCAACATGGATTTCATTATCAACAATAACGATGAAGAAAAAACAAGAAGAGGCTCTTTATTATTGATAGGAATATCCTACAAGGTCAACACAATCATCTTCATTCAGTACAACAACAACGATTTCTCAAGCATTGACCACCTGTATAACCCGCTTGGTTACAATTGGCTTTGCACTGCGATGTACTGCTGCATCCCCCTAAGAAGTTACATCGAGGAGAGGTGGATGGTCCTGAGTAGTCTGGGTACTCAATTTGATCCTCAGACTCCACCATATTCACATTGTCATGAGTTCCTGCATGGCAACAATTTTAAATTTAGAGGCAGAGAAATTTGTCGTGTTTAGGTAATACCTATGCGAAGTCCACAAATGCTTAATCCAACCTACTTCCAAAATCTTGTAGTGGGTTGGATTTTGAAAATCAAAACCCTCCCCACACATGAAAATGCAAAACCCTCCTCACATTCAAGGATATGGGCAAGTTGGGTTTAGAACCCGAATAAACAAATAAACAATAAAATTTTTAATTATTTGATTAAGACATGTAAAAATCACACACTATCAATTATACTTCACATAAAATTCAAAGTATTATTAAATTAAACACCTAATACATAAAGTTTATATGCTTTCAAACAATATGCAAGTTAGAGAGGGTCGTGATTAGCCTAATAACCTACCATGCCCATGCCCATACGGGTCATGATTAGCCTAATAATCCAAGTATCCAACATTACTTAACAACACAAGAATGGTCTATAAGATTAAAAATGTGCCATACCGGTGTAGGTTCTAATTATTGATAGATTAAATGATAAAATTGCTATAGATTATACTTGTGTGTGTGTGTGCGTGTGTGTGTGTGTGAGAGAGAGAGAGAGAGAGAGATAAAACTCTAATGAGATTGCTTATTACTAACCAATGGACCTCAAACAATGAGCAGAGAAAACCAGGCAAGAAAATGCTACAAACAGAAGCTTGGAGGATAGCATTTCTATCTAGGAACAGAGAACTAAAAAGAAATCTTGTCACAGGCAAGTAGTAGAAGTCCTAGTTTTATATTGGACTGGAAGAAAGCTTATTAATTATAAAATCTTTGGCAGTTACAAGTCATTAATACTTTCACATGTTCTATCGATTGATTTTAATATGAGAATATTTTTATTAAAACTTTTAAAATGGAATGTAAGTGTAAATGGGTTTTGGCAGTTACAAATTATAGACGGTTTCAAGTTATTAATACTTTTAAACTTTTTTTGAATAATTTTAAAATTTGAATGTTTTTATATGAAATGGATAACTTTAAAATATGATACTTTTAAATTATCTATTGAATAAATTTAAAATATGATAGTTTTTATTAATATTTTAAACTGAAATGTAACTGACTATTGCCAATATTGTTTCTATTATAGGTAGGTACATGTTATTAATATTTGTAATTCTGTATTAATGCTTGTAAATGGTTCTACTTGTATTAATTAACTAATGGCGCCCCCATGCGATGCACGGGATGGAGCACCCACCTTGTCCCTTGTCCCCCGTAAGTAAAGACACTCTACTCCATCCCCACCTTGATCCCATTGGCGGGGTGGGTTTGGGGTGAAACACCCATTCCCCATCGAGGATGGGAAATCCCCAAATTTTCCCCACCATGAGGCAATCACCTAAAACAATTTAATTTATGGATATTTTACAAATTGGACTGTAGGAATTTGGGGTATTTTAGAAATTGGATTATGAGAATTTGGGAGTATTTTATAAATGAAATTATGGGATCTTAGGATTATAAGAATATGAGGAAAACTTATAGATATTTTAAAAACCAATATTAAATCTACAAATGTTTTACTAATTTACCATCGGGTTTAGGGAATTATAAGCAAACCCCATCCCCAATTTGGGGCAAAAATATTTTCCCTGTCCCCACCCCAAAATTTATAATTTTCCAAAACCCCAAAGAATAATTTTCAATTAATTTTACTAATCAAACAACTATAAAAAAGTGATACTTTATGACATTTTAATTAATGTTTAATTTAAAATTATAAAAATTACAAAAAAACAATTTACCATATAATTATCAAAATTACCAAAATTAATTATCAATATTTCCAAAAAAATATCTTCAAAACTTTATAAAAACAAATTATTATGTGTTCATACTTTCTTTATGTTCATTTAAGCCTTAAATTTTGTGTGACAGATACATTGCATATTTATATGAGTTTCTCTAATGTATTCATGTTTATCTTACTTATTACACCATATCCATATGTTTGTCTAAAACATCTATGCTACTTTAAAAAGTACAAATAGTCTCAAGGATATTTCTAGAATTTTGTGATGACAAAATTTATCCCTTTCTATTTAAATTTATTGATAAAAAATGAGGGCAAATGGAGTAATTAGTTCTTGATATTAAATGAGTTGAAAATATTTAATTTGAAGATACTCAATGCATTCAATTTTCTCTCTCATTAAATTCAACATTTAAGGTAATTAATTTGCATTCACTTTCATTGAATCATATATTTAAGGCTTATTTATTTCTTCTCATCATTAGATTTTATAATTAGATACAAACATAATAAATTAATAATTTCAATAACATAAAAGATTATACTTTTAAAATCTATCTTGAAAAAATAGTGTTTTCATCTAGGTGGTGGTAAGAAATTAAACCATTTGGGACAAATGGGCCAATCCATATTGCCACAATTAAATAATGAAATTCAAAAATATAAAAAGACAAAAAAATATAGAAATTAAAAAAGTGAGAACGCTTTTAACATCATATATTTGACATATTAAACATTAAAAGTATGATAAACAATCTTTTAAAAGCAACCCGCTTTTGCCTTCGGGTCACAAGTCACCAGTTCAACTATCAAAGTCAAATGAGTCAAACCGCTTTGTGTCAATACTATGTGTTGTGTGTAAAAATACATTTTTTATCAATTAATAGTATAATTATGTTTTATATATATTATGTAATAAAGGTATTATATTACATTTATCTATGTTTTTTAATTCTATTTAATTTTTTTTATAAAAATATTGAAAATTACAATTTGGGGCCAAAAAAGGTTTTTTTTTTATAAAAATAATAAGGCAAGACACATAATGCCCTTGGGACATATAAGATCTTGAAAAATTATTCAAAATAAAAAAGGGAAATTTCCTTAAATTACCCCTACTATTTAACTATTGTCTTACGCTACCCTTACTATTTCAAATACCCCTACTATTTAACTGTTGTCTTATGCTACTTTACTGTTTCAAACAATTACCATGGCCATTAAATGTAATGGAATGGATGGAAATATCCATAGGTAATTTTCTCTCTTCCTCGATGAGTCAAGTTGAAATGACCCTGCCAAGGACAACCCTTCGACAATAAGGGAACGGGTTATTTTAATCTCTAATCTTTCAATCTCAGATCAAAGCCATGTTCTAGATGAGTCAAGCTAATATCGCAAGGATGAAGGAATGCATTTCTGGCCTATAAAAGAAAGACAAACAACTACCACCATCTCAGCTATCGACCTTCACAATTCTGTTAACTATATCTGGGTTTTCCTGGAAAAAGTTGAGGACAAAGGGACCTGCAACGTACCTGCAGTTGATTTACTGAGTGGGGGACTCATGTAGTGACGGCCAAGAAGCCTGATTTACTGAGACGAGATCGGATCGTCTTCTTAGCATAGCTGATGGAAGACTCAATCAAAGTACCGAGCTACTCTTTGCTCGTAGGCTGCGGTCCTGATGTACGCAAGGTCCCTTACTTCATTGAGTAGATCGAGGTTGGTACGTAGCTCATCTTCGTTTGTCTGATCATTGTATGCTTCTAATCGTAGCGTAGGTACTTCGATCTCTGCGAGGATCACCACTTCGGTGCCGTAGGTGAGATTGAAGGGTGTTTCTCCCGTGGCGGTCTTCTCCGTGGTCCGGTAGGCCAATAGAACACTGGGTAGTTCATCTGCCCATAATCCTTTAGTTCGGTCCAGTCGTGCTTTGAGTCCACGGAGGAAAGCTCTGTTCGTAACTTCTGCTTGGCCATTTGCTTGAGGGTGTGCAACTGAAGTAAAATTCTGTCGGATTTCCATGTCCTGGCTCTAGTCTTGGAATTTGATATTTTCAAATTGCTTGCCGTTGTCAGAAATCAATACCCGAGGTAATCCAAAGCGGCACACGATGTTCTTCCAAAAGAAGTTTTGGACATTTCGGGTTGTGATCGTTACAAGGGGTTCAACCTCTACCCACTTGGTAAAGTAGTCCACTACCACTACTAAGAACTTCCTTCCATCCATTGTTGGTGGGAATGGCCCGAGTAGATCGATGCTCCATTATGTAAAGGGCCACGAGCTGGTAAGATACTTGAGGTCGGCAACGGGTTGACGGTGAATATTAGCATGTCTCTAGCATTTGTCACATTTTTTGACGAACTCAATAGCGTCTTCTTTCATTGTTGGCCAATAATACCCCTATCGAAGTGCCTTCTGGGCGAGGGCCCTGCCCCCCAAGTGTCCACCGCATATTCCCTCGTGATTGTCACGGAGTACGAGCTCGGCTTCGATAGGCCGCAAGCAACACAGATAGGGGAGCGTGTAGGATCTCTTGTACAATCGTTCGTCTATCATGACGTATTTGGCTGCCTGGCACTGCACCCTTCTAGCTGCATTGCGATCTGTAGGGAGGGTCCTGTGCAGCAGGAAGCTCGTGAGAGGGTCAATCCAGCTTGGCTGTACTTGGACGGGAGTGACCTCTTCTGCTCCCCCCCCCCTGAGAATGCTAGGCTAGAGCAAGTCCTCTATGTACACAGTCCTCATAGTGATGTCACTGGCGCTGGCTAGACTGGATAGGGCATCGGCCTTATCATTCTCTGACCTTGGTATCTGCCTGATGAAGTGTGACTGGAATTTGAGAAGGGCCTCTCTGACTTTGGTCAAGTAGGCAATCATGGTTGGCTTGCGAGCTTCGTACTCGCCGGTGACCTTGTTGACCACGAGCTGGGAATTGCTGCAGATAACAATGTGCTTTGCTTTTACTTCTCTGGCTAGGGCTAATCCAGCTATCAATGCCTCGTACTCTGCTTCATTGTTAGACGTCGTGAACTCGAAGCGTAGCGTATACTCCAGTTTCGTGCCGCTTGGACCGTGTAGAACTATTCCAGCTCCGCTGCCTTGTTGGTTTGAGGAGCCATCTACGTGAAGGATCCAAGGCTCCTCATCCCAGCTCGCGGTTGGCCAAGCTAGGAGAGATGCCACACTGGTTAGTACCTCACAGGGTTTGGACTCAATCGGCCTGGGTGCTTCAGGCTCACCCGAGCTAGGAGCCTTGTGCTCAACCGGCCTGGGGACTTTGGAGCTGAATGTGCATTCGGCTATAAAATCTGCCAAGGCTTGGGCCTTGATGGCAGTTCACGACTTGTACTGGAGGTCGTACTCACTGAGTTTAATGGCCCACTTCGTCAACCGACCAGAGACCTCAGGCTTAAGTAATACTTGCCTCAGAGGTTTGTCGGTGAGGACGATAACAGTATGAGCTTGGAAGTACGGGCGGAACTTCCGAGCTGCAATTACCAGTGCGTATGTTAGCTTTTCGATCTTTGGGTATCTCGTCTCTGCTCCTTGCAATACTTTACTAACATAATAGATGGATTTGTTGGACCTGATCTACTTCCTTTATTAGCACCGAACTGACCACTTCGTCGCTCGCCGAGAGGTACAATTCCAAAACATCGCCCTCTTCGGGTCGGGTTAAGGTTGGCACACTAGCGAGGTATTTCTTGAGCTCGTCGAACGTGAGCTGGCAGTCTTGGGTCCATTTGAACCCTTTGCTCTTAATTGCCTTAAAGAATGGAAGACAGTGGTTCGTCGATTTAGACATGAAGCGGCTTAGGGCGTCTACATGGCCATTCAACCTCTAAACCTCCTGCAACTTCCAGGATGGTCTCATATCTAAAATGGCCTTAATCTTATCCGGGTTGGCCTCGATGCCGCACCGGTAAACAATGTATCCTAGGAACTTGCCTGAGGTCACCCCGAACACACACTTGTTTGGGTTCAGTCTCATATTAAACTTACACAAAATTTCAAAAACATAATGCAAATCTTGTATTTTTAACGACCATGTCGTCTACATAGCATTCTACTTTTCTGCCAATTAATGGCGCAAACAACTTATTTACAAGTCTTTGAAAGGTTGCCCCTACGTTTTTCAACCCGAAGGGATAACCTTGTAATAGTACAGACCGAACTCTGTGATGAAGGCAGTCTTTTCTTCGTCCGTCGGGTCCATCTTGATTTGGTTATATCCCGAATAGGCGTCTAAGAAACTCAGCAACTTGTGCCCTGAGGTCACATCCACCAAAGGTCAATTCTGGGGAGGGGGAAGCAGTTTTACGGGCAGGCTCGGTTTAGGTCGGTGTAGTCGACGCACATGCGCCACTTGCCGTTAGCCTTCTTTACCAGAATAGGGTTGGCTACCCAGCTCAGGTAATGGACTTCTCTTATGAAGTCAGTTGCGAGGAGCTTCTCGACCTCTTCGTCGATCGCTTTCCATCGCTCTGGGGCTAGGTTGCATTACTTTTGTCTAACGGGCCTAACTACAATATCAGTATTCAACTTGTGAGTTATGAGTTTGGGGTCTATACCGGGCATCTCTGCCGCGGACCATGCAAAAATATCTAAATTTTAAAGTAAGAAGCTTACCAGTTCGGATCGTAAAGGTTCCTAGACGGAAGCGCCGATTTGAAGCGTCCGAGCTGGGTCTGTCGCTGAGGTCGGGATTGTGACAGTTTCTTCTATGGGCGCGGTGACATAGCACTTGCGAGGCTCGAGCTGGTCGCCCCGCGCTACCCCCACATTGAAGTCTGTAGGGAACTTCATATCCAAATGGTAGGTGGAGACCATCGCCTGCAGGACATGGGTGATCGGTCGACCTATTATGGCATTGTAGGGGGAGGGGGTCGCAACCACCAGGAAGTCGTGTTTGAATCTGACCACACAAGGCCATGTGCCGACTTCCATAGGTACTGTTACTTTCCCAAGGGGTCGGGCTTCTTCTCCGCTGAAGCCCACCAAAGGAGTGTCTGTAGGCTTCAGGTCGCCTCTCTGCAATTGAAGCTGGTCAAACGCAACTTTGAAGAAGATGTCGGCTGAGCTGCCTGAGTCGACGAGTACGCGCTTGACCTCAAAGTCGTTGATTCTTAGCTTTATTACAAGCGCATCATCATGGGGATTGTGGACCCCTCGCGCATCATCTTCTGTGAAGAAGATTGACTCTTCTATCCTCGACCGCTTTGGGGGGTTCTGCTCCTCCCGGGTAGCCTCATGAACTGACGATCGAGCTGTTGTTGACGTGCAACCCGCAATGATCGAACCTCCCACTATCATGTGGATGGTCCCCCGAACTGGCCTCTCCTCTAGGGGTGGCCTCTGCGGTTGTTCGGCCAGCCTGGTGCTAGACTCGAAAGCATCCCTACCGTGCTCCCCTTGCCGACCTGTTTTATAACTACTGTTATTATTGTTTTGTATAAAGTTTCTCAAATATCCACGACAGATGAGCTCCTCTATCTCGTCGCGGAGGTTCTTACAACTCTCGGTACTGTGACCGTGATCTTTGTGGAAACTGCAATACAGATTCTTATTTCTTTCATTAGAATTCCCCCTCAGACAGGGTGGCCACTTCACGTACGGGGCGTCCTTGATCACCATCAGGATTTCGGCCCGCTTCGCGTTTAGTGGGGTGTAGTCAGCTCGGTCCGCTACAGGAGCTCGGAACAATTGACCCGGCTTTGCCCTCGAACTATATCATTTTTCTTTTGATTGTCCCCTTGACCAGAAAGCTCTCCTTCCCTCTTTCTTTTTTCGGGTGCGCCCTCGCCCTTTTGGTTGATCTCCTCTTCGGTGGCTATGAACCTGTCCGCGAGCTTCAGAAACTCGATTATGGTCACTGGCTGGTTGACGACCATGTGCCATTTGAACTCTTTGTGTGTCACGCCTTTCTTGGCTACTGCAAAGCATACGGTGGGGTGTAGGCACGGTATCTGCATATAAGCATCGTTGAACCACTTGATATAGCCCTAGATGGACTCTCCCTCTCTTTGCACTATGCTGAGGAGGCTTTCTTCAGTTCGTGGGCACCGTTTGCTGGTGACGAAGTGGGACGTGAAGGCTTGTGCGAACTGCGCCCAACTTCTTATCGACCTAGGTGCCAAGTTCTGGTACCACGTGCAGGCTGCTCCCCTAAAAGTAGTGGAGAAGGCCACGCACATGCACGACTCACTGGCTCTCACCAGGTGCATTTGTGACTAGAAGGCATCTACGTGATCATTTGGGTCAAACGACCCGTCATACTTGTCAAGAGGGGGGAGCTAGAAGTCTTTGGGCATTGGGACTGCCAGGAGTTCAGAAGACAGGGCGATGGAACCAAGAGGAGGGGAGCTTTGACTTCGGCCGAGCTTACCTCTTCTTTGCCCATGAGCTCGGGAAAATTGCAGGTGATAGATCGGCGAGCTCGGCGGCGGCGTCTCTGCTTCCTGGTGGGCTTGGTGTTCGTGCTGCTCACCTCTGTGCTGTCCAGAATGGTTTTTGCAGGAAGTAGCCCGGTCTGCTGGCGATGGCTGCGGACAAAGGGATCCTGTTTGGAGTCTATTGCCAGGATCTCGAACCGGTTCTCAAGGAGCGGGGTTTCAAACTTCGACTGCCGAGGTGATGTAGACCTAGCGAGCTGGGGTCCTCCCGACCTGTCCGCCTGTGGCGAGATCGGGGTAGCCGGTCTCTCCCGTTTGCCACGGGGGAGGCCTGGTTTTTTGGGACGTTTTGGGAGGCCTCTCCTTGGCCAGAAGGGCGTTCGTCCTGGTGGCGAGACTTAGCTTGCTGCGAGGCTGGGTGCTGAGGCCGGAATTGCGGCTGTTGAAGTTGAGATTGAGGCAGTTGGGGGAACTGCTATTGATACTGATACTAGGAGACCTGGTGCAGTACGTGTTGTTGATAGAGCTGAAATTGCTGGAACTGCTGCATTTGGGCCTGCATGGCCCGCATGCACTGCATCAATTCCTCTAGTTGGTTCGGGCTAGCCACTGAGGGCATGATCGAAGGTTCGTTGAACGTCGCTCCGACTGTAGCAGGGAGTGGGGCAATGATAGGTGCTACTGTGAGAGGCACCTTCAAGCTAGGGATTTCGTCCCCTGAGAAGGGGACGGTGAACTGTCCGATACAGACAGTAAGAAGCTGGGGATGCTCCCTGGAGTTATCCATTTCCGTGCTTCGTCTGATGTTTCTAGAGGAAGCCATGAACGTTGGATTGTTTCAAGGAAGAGAGGAACTGCGAAAGTTTAGAAAGAAAGGCCTTTTGAAGCGTTTCCCATAGATGACACCAAATGATGTAGCGCGATCCGGTCACTCCTAGCTGGCACTCGCGTGGCTCCTGAATGGTACCTGAGACGAGAGGAAAGAGGAGGAACTCCTGACGGGTTTCCTGGTGGGAACGCTCCGATGCTTAAGTCAGCATTGTGTACAAGAAGCAAAGGGAAAACGGAGGCTAAGAGTGCAGATTGCGCAGGTGATTCGAAGATACCTTGTTCCTTGAGAATAAGCCCCTTAAAACTGAATTCCGTTGCTTCAGGCCCTCTGAATTCTGATAGGGCAGGTATAACCGCCACTGTCAGTCTGCCACAGCCGTTACAGGCGAGGCTGAGGTGGTATGCGCGGAGTCGTCGTTGCAGGGTACGTGCCTGTCAGGTGCGGGACACCTTACTAAAGGTGGCAGATGCGGCGCAATCTGATGAGGGACATGTCTGCTATCCACAGATTTGCCGGGTACGGCAGTCGAGCAGGAAGCCCTCCTGTGGTATACCAAACTACCCTCCCGCGAGTTACCCTGAGCCGGGCTGTCCTTTGAGTGACGGGCTGCTTGTAGCCAGTTATCCGAGCTAGCTGACACGAGGTGTCTATGCCTCGGGGTGTCCAGAGATGGATTGGTGCATTCTTGCCTGGGAGTGGCCCGAGGTCCATAGGGAAGAGCTCTGGCCTTAAGAGAGGTCAGGGCGCCCCAAACTCGAGATGCCTCGAAGTGCCTTAACCCCAGGGAGCAGGTGCGGGTAAGGCGGCTTCCGGCGAGTAGTTTACCTATCGAGTTTCCGAGCTAAACTCGGTGGGACTTTCTCTCCGAGTTGTGCTCACGCTCGTTGCACTGTCATGCTGAGTCACTGTTTGAGCAAGGTCACGCCCACGTGTACCCGTGCTGCGAGGTCGGGCCAAATCACCCTCCATCACAACTTCTCCCACATTAGAAAATTATAAGCTTTGTTTTTAGTAAGAGCTAATTTATACTCCTTAAAAATGGTAGAGAGTATGGGGGTTTGATACCGCGCAATGCGCGTGCACGAGTGTGTGCGGCGCAATCAGGCGCTTTAGAGGCGCACTTTGCTCGCACTTACGTGGTTCGCGAAGGGCGGCTTTGGTTTTGGTGTGATGCTGACTGTTGATCACTGATGGAGGGTGATTTGGCCCGACCTTACTCAAACAGTGACTCAGCATGACAGCGCAACGGACGTGAGCACAACTCGGAGGGAAAATCCCACCGAGATGAGCACGGCAACTCGGCAGGCAAACTACTCATCGAAAGCTGCCTTGCCCGCACCTCCTCCCCGGGGTTAAGGCACTTCGAGGGGTCCCGAGTTCGGGGCACCCTGACCCCTTTTGAGGCCCGAGCTCCTCCCAATGGACCTCGGGCCACTCCCAAGCAAGAACGCACCGATTCTTCTTTGGACGGCCCAGGGCACAAAGACCTCGGGATGGCTAGCTCGGCATAACCGGCTACAGGCAGCCCGTCACTCAAAGGACAGCCCAGTTTAGGGTAATTCGCAGGAGAACAATTTGGTATACCATAGGAGGGCTTCCTGCCCGACCGCCGTACCCGACAAACCTGTGGACAACAGGCATGTCCCCCTCACCGCACCTACCACCTTTAGAAAGGCGTCCCACACCTGACAGACACATACCCTGCACGACGGCCCCATGCGTGCCACCTCAACCCTGCTTGTAACGGCTATGGCAAACTGACAGTGGCGGTTATACCTTCCCTATCAGAGGTCAGAGGGCCTGAAGCAATGGAATTCAGTTATAAGGGGCTTATTCTCAAGGAACAAGGTATCTTCGAATCACCTGCGTAACCTGCACTCTTAGCCTTCATTCTCCTTTCACTTCTTGCACTCAATACTAACTTAAGCATCGGAGCGTTCCCACCGGGAAACCCCCCGAGAGTTCTTTCTCTTTCCTCTCATCTTAGGTAGCTTTCAGGAGCCACGCAAGCGCCAACTAGGAGTGACCGGTTATACCTGCCCTGTCAGATATCACGCCTGGACCCTGTCGTACGCCTTGCAGTAGCTAAGAAGGGCGTGGCGCATAAAGAGTTTAAATGGCACATGGTTGTCAACCAACCAGTGACCATAACCGAGTTCTTGAGGCTTACAGACAGGTTCATAGCCACCGAAGAGGAGATCAACCAAAAGGGCAAGGGCGCGCCCGAAAAAAGAAAGAGGGAATGAGAGCTCTCCAGTCAAGGAGACAGCCGAAAGAAAAAGGACACAGCTCGGGGGGCAAGGCCAGGTCAATTATTCTAACCTCTTGTAGCGGATCGAGCCAATTAAACACCACCGAACGTAAAGTGGGCTGAAATCTTGATGGCAATCAAGGACGCCCCGTACGTGAAGTGGCCACCCCGTCTGAGGGGGAATCCCAATGATAGGAATAAGAATTTGTATTGCATTTTTCACAAAGATCACGGTTATAGTATCGAAAGTTGTAAGAACCTCTGCGACGAGATAGAGGAGCTCATCTGTCACAGATATCTAAGAAACTTTGTGCAGAATAATAATAATAATAGTAATAAAACAGGTCGGCAAGGGGAGCACGGTAAGGATGCTCCCGAGTCCAGCAGCAGGCCGGCCGAACAGCCACAGAGGCAGCCTCCGGAGGAGAGGCCAGTCCGGGGAACCATCCACATGACAGTGGGAGGTTCTATCGTCGCGGGTTGCACTTCAGCAACAGTTTAGACTTCGGTTCGTGAAGCCACCCGGGAGGAGCAGAACCCCCCAAAGCAGCCAAGGACAGAAGAGTCAATTTTCTTCACAGAAGATGATGCGTGAGGAGTCCACTACCCCCACGACGACATGCTCGTAATAAAGCTAAGAATCAACGACTTCGAGGTCAGGCATGTACTCGTCGACTCAGGCAGCTCAGCCGACATCCTCTTCAAAGCTGCATTTGACCAGCTCCAGTTGTAGAGAAGCGACCTGAAGCCCACAGACACTCCTTTGGTAGGCTTCAACGGAGAAGAAGTTTGGCCCCTTGGGAAAATAATAGTACCTGTGGAAGTTGGCACGTGGCCTTGTGTGGTCAGATTCAAGCACGACTTCTTGGTGGTCGTGACCCCCTCCCCCTACAATGCCATAGTAGGTCGACCGATCACCCATGTCCTATGGGCGGTGGCCTCCACTTACCATTTGGCTATGAAGTTCCCAACCGACTTCGATGTGGGAGTAGCGCGAGGCGACCAGCTCGAGTCCCATAAGTGCTATGTCGCCGCCCTAAAGGGAAAAACCAAGGTAGCCGATGACCTCGATCTGGAGTGGCCTATGGAGCAAGGCGAAGAACAAGCCGCGCCAATAGAAGAAACAGTCACAGTTCTAACCTCAGCAGCGGACCCAGCTCGAACGCTTCAGATCGGCGCTTCCATCCAGGAACCTTTACGATCATAACTGATAAGTTTCTTACTTCAAAATTTAGATATTTTTGCATGGTCTGCGGCAAAGATGCCTAGTATAGACCCCGAACTCATAACTCACAAGTTGAACACTGATCTTGTAGTTAGGCCTGTTAGACAGAAGAAACGCAACCTAGCCCTGGAGCGGTGGAAAGCGGTCAACGAGGAGGTCGAAAAGCTCCTCACAGCTGACTTCATAAGAGAAGTCCACTACCCAAGCTGGGTAGCCAACCCCGTCCTAGTAAAGAAGGCCAACAGCAAGTGGCGAATGTGCGTCGACTACACCGACCTGAATCGGGCTTGCCCAAAAGACTGCTTCCCGCTCCCTAGAATCGACCGCTTGGTGAATGCAACCTCGGTGCATGAGTTGCTAAGTTTCTTGGACGCCTATTCGAGCTATAACCAAATCAAGATTGACCCGGCGGACGAAGAAAAGGCTGCCTTCATCACGGAATTCGGCCTATACTGTTACAAGGTTATGCCCTTCGGGTTGAAAAATGCAGGGGAAACCTTTCAAAGGCTTGTAAATAAGTTGTTTGCACCATTGATCGGTAGAAAAGTAGAATGCTATGTAGACGACATGGTCGTCAAAACTCAGTTCTCACATGAATTAATACAAGATTTGCATTCTGTTTTTGAAATTCTGCGTAAGTTTAATATGAGACTGAACCCAAATAAGTGTGTGTTTGGTGTGACCTCGGGCAAGTTCCTAGGATACATCGTTAACCGGCACGACATCGAAGCCAACCCAGATAAGATTAAGGCCATTATAGATATGAGACCACCCCGAAAGCTAAAGGAGGTTCAGAGGTTGAATGGCCGCATAGCCGCCCTGAGCCGCTTTATGTCTAAATCGGTGGACCGCTGTCTATCGTTCTTTAAGGCAATTAAGAGCAAAGGGTTCGAATGGACCCAAGACTGCCTGCTCGCATTCGACGAGGTAAAGAAATACCTCGCTTGTGTGTCGACCTTAACCCGGCCTGAGGAGGGTGATGTTTTAGAACTGTACCTCTCGACGAGCGACAAAATGGTCAATTCAGTACTAATAAAGGAAGTAGGTCGGGTCCAACGGCCCATCTATTATGTTAGTAAAGTATTGCAGGGAGTAGAAATGGGATACTCAGAGATGGAAAAGCTAGCATATGCACTGATAATTGTAGCTCGGAAGCTCTGCCCGTACTTCCAAGCTTATACTATTATCGTCCTCACTAACAAACCTCTGAGGCAAGTGTTGCTTAAACCCAAGGTCTCTGGTCAGTTGATGAAGTGGGCCGTTGAGCTCAGCGAGTACGACCTCTAGTACAAGTGGTGAACTGCCATTAAGACCCAAGCTTTAGCAGATTTTATAGCCGAATGTACATTCAGATCCGAAGTTCCCAGGTCGGTTGAGCACGAGGCTCCCAGCTCGGATGAGCCCGAAGCTCCCAGGCCGATCCAGTCGGAACCCTATGAAGTAGCAGCCAGTGTGGCATCTCTCCTAGCTCGGCCAATCGCGAGTTGGGATGAGGAGCCATGGATCCTTCACGTAGATGGCTCCTCAAACCAACAGGGCAGTGTGCCGCTTCGGATTACCTAGGGTATTGATCTCTGACAACGGCAAGCAGTTCGAGGACAACAAATTTCAAGACTGGTGCCGAGACATGGGGATCCAACAGAATTTTACTTCAGTCACGCACCCTCAAGCAAACGGTCAGGCAGAAGTCATGAACAGAGCCATCCTCCGTGGACTAAAGGCACGGCTGGACCGAGCTAAAGGACTGTGGGCAGATGAACTACCCAGTGTCCTATGGGCCTACCGGACCACGGAGAAGACCGCCACGGGAGAAACACCCTTCAATCTCACCTACGTCACCAAAGCAGTGATCCCTGCAAAGATTGAAGTACCTACATTGCGGGTAGAAACATACAGTGATCAGACAAACGAAGATGAACTAAACCTCAATCTGCTCGACGAAGTATGGGACCTCGCATACATTAGGACCGTAGCCTACCAGCAGAGAGTAGCTAGGTACTATAACGCTAGGGTCAAGAAGCGGAATCTCCGCATTGGCGACCTGGCCCTTCGTAAAGTTATGGTACCTGAGCCCGGCGCTGGCAAGCTCGGGTCCAACTGGGAAGGTCCTTACCGAGTGAAACAAGTGCTCGGGGAAGTAACATACAAGCTCGAGACCCTCGAAGGAAAACAAGTACCTCGAGCATGGAATATTGTCAACCTAAGGCAATATTATCTGTAAGAATTGAGTAGGCCACGAGTCACTCCCCAAGCCTTAGGGTCAGAATACCGAGCTAACGTGACCTCGGCACAATAGGACCCAATCACCTCTATGGCATGGGCAGACCCCAAGAGTGGGCCACGAGCCACTCCTCCAGCCTAAAGGCTAAAACGCCGAGCTAATGAAAAGACCTCGGCAGCGTACAGGACTTAGTGGCCTCATCAGCATGAACTAAGTACTTACAACATCCAAGGTGCAAGCAGTTCGGGCACGAACCTTGTAACGAATAGCCCGCCCTGGCATGCAACGAGTCAAACCCGTTAAGGACAACCGATGTCAACTTAACTCAAGCGTAAACAGGTCAGGCATGTACTCTACTTTGTCACTCACTTCAGGTATGCAGCTCTAATAGCTCGGGTATGAACCCTACGGCGTCTACACCCCTGCTGCTCTCACGCAACTCAGGTAACCTATACATTAAATTGACCAGCCCGGAGTCCACTCACGCTTAGAAGTATTTTTGCACTAAGAGATACTCGAAAGAAACTATATTTCATTAAAAAGAGAGTTCAGGTACAAGAATTTTTACCCGAGCTCAAAGGCTCAGGATAAGTACATTCACAGTTCAGAAAGGGAAAAGACTAAGTTACAAATATAAAGAGCAAACTACTTTGGGGGCTCGCCGCCTCTATCAGGGACCCCCTCGGGGATAGTATCTGGACCAGCATCCTCTACTTCATCTTCGACGCCCTCATCTTCAGAATCGGGGTCATCTTTTGACTGACGCATGATGTCGTCAGTAATCTGCGAAGTAGTGATGGCGCTCGTGTCCAGCTCGGGGTAGAGGTACCTGATCAGCCACCGACTAAGCTTGAAGCCCTTATGGCAGGCCTCCGTCATCACGTCGTCGAATTTGGAAGAGTTGACGTAGTCAATGACGGCCTGAGTCTTGGCCTCCTCAAGAGCACCCTCGAAGATTGCAGTCTTCTCCCTTATGTCCTCCTAGAGGTACCCCACTTCATGCTCCAGCTTCCCCTTCGCCTCCTTGAGGCCTTGCACCTCGAGTTTCAAGGCATCCCACTCAACCTTGAGGCTACTTACCTCGAGCCCTAAGGCCTCCTGACCGACCTTAAGGTGGTTCACCTCGGCCCTCAACTTGTCCTTGTTGCGGGCCAGCTCCCCCTTCTCTGCCATTAACACCCCAATGAAGCTCTTTTGAGTCGAGGCATCACTCTCCAGGCGGTGAACCTAACAGCGAGCTGCCCTCAACTCAGTATGGGCTGCGCGAGACCATTTCTCAGCCTCTAGAGACCGTCTTAAGTGCCGATCTGATTGGAGGGTCAAGGTGCGAATGGCGGTGTTCACCTGCGAAAGGGAAACCAGTCAAAAAAGGGGGGGGGGGAAGAAAAAGAGAAAAAGAAGAGAGACTCACCACCATAGTATGAGTGGCAGCTCGGATGCCGAGCTGACCAGGAGTGAGTTCGGCCCACTCGCTGACCTCCCCCAGGTATGCAGCCAGCGTACTTTTCTTCAAGCTGCACTTGGGGTTCAGGACGGTTTGGCTCCCCTGACCCTCCGAGCTGGAAGTCGTCATCTCCACATCATTAGTAGAGCTCTCGGAGACCTCGGCAGCAACTTTGACATGATGAGCCCAGACAGCAGCAGCGTTGGCCTCGACAACGCTTTCTTCGGCAAGTCTGGTGGGCTCGACAGTAGGCTCGGGGGTCTTAATGGTAGGTTCCGCCATCACCTCGGGCCCCTTAGGCACAACCCCCTCTTCCAAGTCAATGACGGGCGCGGCTGCCACCTCGGGCCCCGAGGCAGAAGTCTACGGAAGTCGAGGCTCGACTGAAGCTTGCGGGGACCCAACGCGCGCCTTCTTTGCCATGCGTTTCTTCCTCTTCATCTGGTGGAAGAGCTTCTGATTGTCTATTTTCTCCGCCTCCATGGGACTTGTAGTGAAACACGACATTGACAACCCGAAGAAAATATATGAGCGGAAAGCCGAAGTGGGGAAAACCTACCCGGACTCAAGACCACTCAGACAAGCTTCTCCTCCGAAGTGAAGTCTTTATAATGCAACCCGAGCTAAGCCAGTGACTGGAGCTCCTTCTTGTTCTTCCCGTCTAGGATGACACCAGGGTCTTGAACGTCTATCCTCCAATCGATGTGGAAGGGCCACCCCGTATTGCTCCGGACTACGAAGTAGTCCCACTTCCAAGCTGAGACTTTGCTCGGGAGCTTGTGCATGAGTTTGAAACCCGGGCGAGGGGACAGGTAGTAGGACCGCCTATGCCCGGGGAGAGCGCCCGAAGCACTCTTCTTTTTAGCCAAAATTGTAATGAGAACATCTAAATCTATGGAGAGGGAACGGTCAAAGCAAAGAGAAATGGACCCCACCACATTTCGTATGGAGTTCGGGTGGAGTTGGTCCAAGGTGATGTTAAAGTGTACCAACACCTCAACGATCAAAGGGTGAAGTGGAAATCTGAGCCCGACTATCAGTTGCTCCCTGAAGATCACGATCTCGTTGGGACCTTGCTCCCATGGGAAGTTGTCGGTGGGAAGACTATACGAGTACTCGTTAGGGAGGCGGAACCTCTGTATGAGGTCTTGAAGCCTCTCCGAGGTCATTATGGAAGGCCCAAACTGATCTGGTTCCCGACCTCGGTGGGAGGTGGATGCTAGATGATCTGAAGCCACCCGCACTTCGAATGGCTGGGCAGCAGGGGAGACACCTCAAGTAGAGGTACCTACCTCGGGCTCGTTGATGAGACTTTCCACACTAGACGACATACTGAACTAAAAGAAAGAAACAAACTAGAAGGGAAAAGGAAGCTTGGGAGGACTCACCAAAGAAACGCAACTGGACTGGAAGAACAAAACGAACTGGAGGACCCGAGCTATGAGACCCCTGGTGCGAGCTCAAACACTAACGATGAAAGCTTTGTGGTGAAGAAAATGGCCAAGGGACCCCCTATTTATAGCCGCGACCGCGGGTCCTTCGAGGTGAAAATGATTTAGCGCATTTTTTATGTCCACGAAGTCCAAGTCGCGTGAAATCCGCGTGTAATCTGGATGCGACTCGAATCTCTTTTCGGTCGAGTCGGGCGCTAGACGGGTACAACTAGACGGAATGCGCGACAACGCAGCTTAAATACCGACGCCAAATCCACCCAGTGTGTCATGACCTCCCCGCACTGGGTCACCGTCGCCAACGTAGGGAGTGGGGGGCAATTGATGGAGGGTGATTTGGCCCGACCTTGTAGTTCAAGTACACGTGGGTGTGACCTTACTCAAACAGTGACTCAGCATGACAGCGCAACGGACGTGAGCACAACTCGGAGGGAAAATCCCGCTGAGATCAGCACGGCAACTCGGAGGGCAAACTACTCGCTGAAAGCCGCCTTGCCCGCACCTCCTCCCTAGGGTTAAGGCACTTCGGGGGGTCCCGAGTTCGGGGCACCCTGACCCCTTTTGAGGCCCGTGCTCCTCCCAATGGACCTCGGGCCACTCCCAAGCAAGAACGCACCGATTCTTCTCCGGACGCCCCGAGGCACAAAGACCTCGGAACGGCTAGCTCGGCATAACCGGCTACAGGCAGCCCGTCACTCAAAGGACAACCCAGTTCAGGGTAATTCGCAGGAGAACAGTTCGGTATACCATAGGAGGGCTTTCTGCCTGACCGTCGTACCCGACAATCCTGTGGACAGCAGGCATGTCCCCCTCGCCACACCTGCCACCTTTAGAAAGGCGTCCCACACCTGACAGACACGTACCCTGCACAACGGCCCCGCGCGTGCCACCTTAGCCTTGCCTGTAACGGCTGTGGCAGACTGACAGTGATGGTTATACCTGCCCTGTCAGAGGTCAGAGGGCCTGAAGCAATGGAATTCAGTTATAAGGGGCTTATTCTCAAGGAACAAGGTATCTTCGAATCACCTGCATAACCTACACTCTTAGCCTTCGTTTTCCTTTTGCTTCTTGCACTCAATACTAACTTAAGCATTGGAGCGTTCCCACCGGGAAACCCCCCGGGAGTTCTTCCTCTTTCCTCTCGTCTTAGGTACCTCTTAGGAGCCACGTGAGTGCTAGCTAGGAGTGACCGGATTGCGCTACATCAATCACCACTGATGAGATCAACGATCACGATTCGATTGGGTGTGATCAAGAGGCACAATTCAAAGTTAACAGTCATTAACTATTAATTACTTTTTAAACAATCACAATGTTTAAAATTGTGACTGTTCAAGGTGCCTTCTCTAAATCAGCACCTACCTTTTCTTCATACTTCTTCATAAACTATTTAAGGAGCATGAATTAAATTTCAAAAACACACAATTTCAAAATTCACTTTCTCTCTCTCTCTCTCTCTCTCAGTCCAGTCTGTTACAGTCTCGCAGAAGGTTTCTTCAGAGATTCTTCAACTTTGCTGGTTGCAGGTTCTCGCACAATGCTCTGTTGTATCTTGGGAATGGATTTGCATGTAACCCAACAACAAACTCAGTGAAACTGAGTGGGGGCAAATAACATTCTAAACATAGTGTCTTTAGATGCGCCTCGGAGCTTCTCCTCCAAAATTAAGTGACCCCATTTTCCAACATTTATTAGTGTTGCTTTTATCTTGGAAATTCTGCTTTTCGAAGCGGTAATTTGATTTCCCATTCTTTGTTCAATCTTTAAAAGAAGAGAACCGTTTCTGATTAATTATTGTAGATGGAACCCAGGTTCTTCATGAAAGTGAAGGATCTTGTGAGGCATCTCCATTCAGCTTTTAGACAATTTATGTAAGAAGAATAATATTAAGACGAAGAAAGAAGAAGAAATGTGTTATGAAGGCTCAGTTCCAATTGGTTTTAATCAAGGTGTATAGAAGGATATCTTTTTTTTGGCTTCTTCGTGGGTAGAAAGCTTAAAGATGAGGAATTAGATGATGGTGGGTGGCTTACAGGCAGTCAGCTTAAGGTCCTCCACTTTTTCTTCGTCAAGAAGTAATCTAGTAAAAGAAACTGAAGAAATAAAACAAGGCCTGCAATTTTGCTGCACATACAAACACATATTTTCAGACCATTCACCATTTGCTTATCCCCTTGTTGACCCTGAGGTTCGTTTTGCAGGACGGTTTTTTTGTTCGTCCATTTGCTGTGGTCTGTCTGTTTTCTTGCGCATTCGACTTGTTGACTGCGTTTATGTTGGGCTGTGGTCTGTCTGTCTTGATCCGTCGCCAGTGATGGATGTGTAGTCGCCCCGCTCGGAGCGAGCGTGAGGTTCAGACTCATCTCGCAGAGGAGAGGAGAGGAGAGAACTTGAAGAGAGACACGTCAAGGTCAACCCAGTAACAATATAAGCTACTAACGGGGTTAAAGCCCTCCGCACGTTTTAGAACGTCACACGCTTCCTCCGAATGCAGGAACGATGCGCGGACCGAAAAAGCCTGGACTGAAGCCGGACTCGTGGTGGGAATGACTAGCCCGGGATCAGGGCAGATCTACTTGACAGGGAAAGAGATTATATATCTTCAAAATTTTCTGTCGGCCCTGTTCTACTCTCCGATCTCTCTCTCTCTACTATTCTTCTTTTTCTGTTCAGATTAAAGGGAAAAATAAAGGAATTAGTGGGTTAATGCTTTTAGGCTGGATTCTGAAATTGCCAATCCCACCTCCCAATGCCGACCGAAAACCATGCCCTTATTATTACAACAAAAAGGTTAGAAGATGGAGATTGGAGAAAGGCAAAAGTAAACCTCAGAGCCGCTGTTCTGCGGTTTATCCCTTTGCTCAGTTTGGAAAGATTACAATTGCAAATATGTACAGCGTAAATACCTACAAAATATAAGATTTTGCGCTCTACATATTTGCATATGTACTCCTTCCAAATTCACCCTTAAGATCTCAAAATTGGCGGCAATTCCTCCGTTTCCACCAAACCCCTTTGTCACTGACTTTGGCCGGCTGTTCTTCAGTAGATCTGGGACCTGTTCTTTGTCATCGAATGGGGTATTGGGGTTGCTGCAGTAGAAGCAGCCGGCTGTGTAGAATGAGGTGGCCACTGTAGGAGTAGGTTTCGGGTTCCAATAGCCTTGTTTCCACCAAGGTGATACCATTCCGAGGCAGTATGCTAGAGTTAATTCATAACCTTCTTCTAAGGTATAAGGAAAAGAGTAATATTGGGTTTTGAAAAAAAATTATAGGTTATGTGGGGTCACATGTCTAGGGATTGTGACGGAATATTAATGGATCCTAACGATAAGGGTAAAGGTAGTCAATTGTCAGAAAACTTAGGAGTATTCTAAGACAATATATAAACAATAGGGGTATGGTTTGTCAAATAGTTAAGTAGTAGGGGTAGTTTAAGGAAATTTCCCTAAAAAATGATAACCCTAATCATACATTGGAGTGCAAAGTTATGGCTTCCAAAAATTTGCACATAATTAAATGTGCAATCTGAGACTTGGTTACTGGGTCAAATGGGTCAATGGTTGAACCACCCAAGTTAGATGGTTTTTAACTAAAATGAAGAGTTTCAACAGAACAAAACCTAGAATCAAGGCCGAGTGACGATTCAAACAATAAAATTGGATATGTCAATAACAAGTTGAAAAAGTTGATGATAAATAAGAAATATTTTTATTAATGATGGAAATGAAATGTAAAATTTAAAACCAATTGGAAATAAAATTATTTTTCTATTATCTCTTATTAAATTTCATATCTAAGGTATATTCTCTTATTAAATCCTATATTTAAGATATATTTTTCTCATTATTAAATTGTACTAATTAAATCCACAACATTAATTTTAATAATATAAAAATAAATATTTTGAAAATTAATTTGAAAACAAAACCATTTTCTTCCCTCTCAATGGTGGGTAAGCAATTCAACCATTTGGGGGTCAAATCTGTTAATAAATAATGCCATAATTAAATAATATAAAATTAAAATAAATAAAATATATAATACAAAAAAAGAACTGGGAATGTCATTAATATTGTATATTCATTATACTGAACAAAAATAAGTATGAAATGTAAGAAGTATTTTTGTAAATGATGAAAATGGAATGTCAAAATTAAAATCAACCTAAAAATGAAATGATGTTATAGTCAAATAATCAATTTTTTTAAAAATAAAAAATACAAAAAATCACAAAAATAAATATTATACATAAGATATAATGTTATATATTTATAAAAAATAAAATATTGGATACATATATAATATTATGCATTCATTATATTGAACAAAACTATACATAAGATATAATTTTATCAATAATAGAAACATAATACAAAATTGAATATCAACCTAGAAATCAAACTATTTTTCTTTTTAGGTCGTGGTTTAGTGGTTTGGGTCAAATGGATTAATCAATGATATAATAGTTAAATAATAAATATTTAAAAAATAATAAAAAAATACAAGTAATCAAAAGAATTTATGAAAATTATATATTAATTATGTGAAACAAAAATTAAGTGTGGTAAGTAAAAATTATGTATATAATGTAGATAAAATATATAATTTAAAATTAATCCAAAAGCAAAGCTATTTTCTTATTTAAATGGTGGGTCAGTTATCCAAGTTTTCAAAAAAATTCATGATGTCATAATTGAATAATAAATATTAAAAAAAAAAGATAAAACACAAAAGATAAAAAAAGTATATAAAGGCATTTTAGAACATTTCTAATATTATATAATCATCAAAATTTAGTAGTAGTAGTAGTAGTATATTAAGTATAAAAATAATTGTTAAAATAATAAATATTTTTATTTAAAACAAAAATGGAATACAAAATTTAGTAGTAGTAGTAGTAGTAGTAGTAGTAGTAGTAGTAGTAATAATAATAATAATAATAATAATAATAATAATAATAATAATAATAATAATTTTTATTGTAATTAAAAATGTTTATAGGTCCACATTTACTACAAGTATTTAAGTTTATTTTTAACCATATTGTTACTTTTATTAATTTTCAATTTCTATCCTAACTATGATATATCTAAAATTCAAGTAATTAATATGAAAAAAAAATTCATACATGCAAAGCACGTGCTTAACTATTAATATAGTATTGCCAAAAAAAATATTAGTTTAGTGACATATCATAAAATTTTCTTTAGATAGTGTTATCTTTAGGATATCAATACTTTGAACTTTAGACATTATTATATATACATACATACACGGGTGGAGACAAGTATAAAGTTGGGGGGTCCTTCCTCCTCCCCTAGGCCCCCAAAAAAGTCCAATTAAAATGATAAGGAGTGTTCTCTAACTCTCTAATGCCCCTCCACTTAACTCTCAAAATTATAAAAAAAGATATTGTTTATTTTTCTTTTATAAAAACCTCATAATAGACCCAAAACCTCATACCCTATTTTTAGAGGTGTAAATCGAGTCATGTCGTCTATGGTCTAACATGATTTTGAACCAGTCTGGCATGGCTTGGGCCAGAGGTTTTAGGACCATGGGCCGACACGACATGACACGACTAAGCAAGCCATGTCGCTCGTGACCCATGTGTCGGCTTGGCCTGGCACGACCCATGACACGTCCCATATATATTTATATATTGTATATATTATATTATATTATATATTAATATATATAATTTGATTTTTAATTTTATTATTGCATATATAAACAATTGTATACATCAAAATTCATATAAAATAAAATTTTATAATTTTTTTTAATTTCTTGTCTATTTTATTAGTTCATGATAAAATTTTTATTACTTTTTTCAATTTTTTTTTTAAATGGCCTGGCCCGATTCATGGCTTGGCCTAGCCCAAGACTTGGCCCATAGACCAACCCTCGACCCCACATTTCTCTATCTCATTTTGTTGTTTTTGCCAAGAAAACAAACCATACAAAAAAAAATAAGTCAATTGCATTGAGAATTAAATATAGTACTTACGAGATTTGGGAGTTTCACAAAGCCTTGTAACCAACAGATATACTTAACATAATTTTTTCATTACCATAAACCAAAAATATATATCTATATAACTTAGCCCCCACAAAAAGAAAATTATTGGATCCGCCACTGCATACATACATAAATACATACTTACATATATATGGAAAAACCTATGATATGGAAAATATATGGTATGGAAAGAGTTTTGACGAATCAAAACCCACCCATGAATTTTGGTAACACTTTGCTACCAAGTATCTGATTCCAATTGATTAGTCAAGTGTTTTCCCAATATCTCCTTTCTCCGTAAACTCTCTCCCTTCTCCCTCACCCCTTTCTTGCTTTCTCCTTAATTCACTCTCCTTCCTCCATTTTCCCTCTTATCCCTACTAATGCCACATCAACAACCCTTTCTCCATATTACTCTCCCTTCCCAACTCATTTGTAATTTTTTAGATTTTTTATTTGTTTTTCAAAGGTGAAATAATATGTGTCTCTTGATAGATACAAAGCCATATAAAAAAGATTTCTAAAATATATCCCTCTTCAAAACAACCTTCGCCTTCTCTCATTTTAACCTTTTCTCCTAATCCTATAAGGAGTTCAGCTTCAATCAATGAAAAGCCCGCTTGAACAGACTTTACAGCTTTGCATTGAGAATATCTCCATACATATGTGCTTTACTTCATGGGGAAATATTCTCAATGCAAAGTTGCAAGAGACTGTTCGAATGGTGTGAGTATGGGCTTGCACTGACTGAAACCGGTTTCTCCCATAAGCTGCAGTTTCAGATTAAAACCAAGCACGAAGGGGAACATTAGTTTCCCCATTTTTAACCAGATTATTATTCCCATCCCCCCTCACCATAAATCAAAACCAAGTAACTTTGAATAAAGAACTGATTGTTGTCAAATGCAAGAACCACATCTTTGTGCCAAGAGTAAACTGACATTCCAGTATATGTTCTTTTAAGAGTTAAGATTAAACTTAGTTTAAATGCCATTGACATACTCTGATGATAAAGCATTCTATGGTATGGGTTCTGTTGCAAAATTTCAAACAGAATCCAGAGAAAACATGATATTAAAGCAAGTCCTAACACAAACCAAGCGAATACCCACTACTTCAACAATGGGGCCACAAAAAAAGTTGTTATGATGTAGGACCCCATAACTTGCCATGTGGCAAGTATCTCGAGGATCTAAATCTATTTCCACAAGGATTCAAATCCATTTAAATTGTTAGAAAATAAAAATAAAAAGAGAGACAAAAAAAAAAGCTATCCGATTCATGCCCTTCACTTCTCATATGATATCAGAGTTTGCAAGAAAAGATTTAGATTAATTGTAACTGGCTTAGTTGCGAGCTGAGTCAATGAATCAAACATGTTTGATATTCGATGTTGTGAATTTGGTAATTTAATTCATTTTTAATTAAACTAAAGAAAGCATACCCTACTTAAATTCAAAATACTGCATTAAAGGCCCGCAAAGAAAATTAAAGTAATTAAGTTAAGAAAATTAATTATTTTACTATTTTAATCAACTAACTTAATTCATAAAGGAGTTTTTTTAAAAATCATCATGAGTTTTCCACATTTTTCTTAAATTCATGGCAACTTTTTAAAATATCTAAAACTTACCATGTTATTAAGTTTTTTTTTTCCAAAACTCACCTTCGGTTAGTGCACCATTAATGCTTCTTAACAGAGGTGTCCATGTTAACATAAATAACAATTTTCATGACCAAATTACTCTTGAATGGTGAATTAGAGGAAAAATGGTCTTTTTCGGTTTTCAATTTTCTTGTTTTTTTTTTTTGCATTTTTAGTGTTTTGTTATAATTTCCAACCTTTTTTTTTTACATTTTTCTGTTTTGTACAATCTATAAATTTCCTGTACTTTTTGTTATTTATTTGCAATTCCTGTGTTTTTTTTTTATTTTTTGTGTTTTTTCTATAACTTTATTTTCTGATTTTGTTTTTTAATTTCTATAGTTTCTATAATATGAAAATAATTTTTTATATTGTTTGCAGTTTTTATAAATTTTTATATATTTTTTTAATTTCTATGTTTTTATGTATTTTATATTTAAAAATATTTTTTGAACTTTTTTTCCTTTGTTCATATCTAAATATTAAAATGGTAATATATTAACACCCGTTAATTTATTTGTTTATATTTTATATTTTGGATTCTAATTGATAAGCAACTATTTTCCTTGAATATTAATAAAAGATAATATTTTTATAAAATAACAAAAATAAAGTAATTTTTTTTTTAAATATCAAGAAGAGACAATGGCAATATTCATCATCTTCTGCCCCGCATTTGCATCAGACTCTCGCTACAGAGTCTTCAGCAATTTGGTAGACGCTTAAGTCACAGCAATGCCAATCAACCCGATCGCGTTTTCTCCAACTCCGTTGAGCAGCCCTATGATACAAAGTAGAGGAAAAAGACCCAGGAGTGGGAGTGGGAGTGACTTCTTCCAACTGCCTAGCTCCAACCCAAGTACGACGACGATGCAGCTTCCTCTAGTTCCGACACCCGGAATGCATCTTCAAGTTAAGATTGATTGATCTAGGTATAACTTTTCTTTTCTTCTTATTTTACTTTTTCTTTTTGTCATTAATTAAAAGCAAATGCAAAACTTATAAAGTAAGGAAGGAAACAGGGGACAGTAGTTGGAATTCTCTACCATATGAAGACACTTGACAGAAAGATAGACAGATGTTTAGAGGATTCTAACGCTCGGCCCTCTCAGGGCTCAGCTAATCTGGACAAACATTCGCATTTAAAAAAATTTCTAAGAGATTGTATTTGCAGGTGATGGGTCTCAAACTGAGGCTCATGCTGGTGACCCTCAACATCAACATCCTCCTACTGCAACAGGGATTTATGAGACTGATGAGTTAACAACCACTGTGGATGAATTGCAGAACGCCCTTCTAGATGATAATCCACAATATGTCAGCCCTTCAAGAGAACGGTATATCCCTGCTTGAGCTGTTCATCATCACGAACAGTGTCAACCAGCAGACACTGTTCATCATCATGAACAGAACAAAGTCAGAGCTATTCAACCAGCAATCACAACCGCCTGGATTCACTAAGCCTTCAAATCTAGTGTATTGGATGAATACATAGGCAGAGGAAGAGGAAGACGATGAATAGTATCATTGCCCCTTCTTGATATTTAAAAAAAAAATTACCTTATTTTTGTTATTTTATAAAAATATTATCTTTTACTGAAAAGTTAGTGACATAGTGAATTTTAGACATTTTGAAAAGTTGTGGTGAATTTAAGAGATGCTGAAAACTCATGGTGAGTTTTAGACAATTTCCCATTTATAAAATAACATATTTAGTATTTTAGTGGATATCGTAAATAAATTAATTATTGTTACTTTATCATCCCCTTAAGTTTAACTAATCACTAATTTTAATATTATTTTGGGAAATAATATATATATAACTTATATTAAATTTAATTAACTTCAAACATTGGGTAGGCTTTAAAAAACTTTTAAATAATGGACAACTTACTTAAACCCCCCTGTAGAGTTTATATTAATAAAATTTTATAATTACCTAACCTTCAATTTGGTTAAGTTTTATGGTTGCATTAATCCCTTTATCCACCCCTAAAACGAAAATTTATGAATTACTTAGTTATTTAAAATTTTATCAAACCCTAAAGTTTAATTAATTTTTGTTTACAAGAAAAGTTTAATTAGTTACTAGCTAATTAAACTATTATTTGTGGGAAATTATTAATATATTAAACTTAGACCAAATTTAATAATTTCCAATAATGGGCAGGCTTCAAAAAATTAAATAATTGATAAATTAATTATTTAAAAGCCCAATAATTCTTATTGGCAATTTAGTTAAAAAAAAAGCGTATGCATCACACGTGCATTGGTTAGTACATACATATACACATCTATGTTGTATATTAAAACAGAGTCAGGATCTCCTGCCCATGTTTATGCAGTCACACATGGAGAACATCTCATCCTCTACATAGTATTGTGCAGGGGGAGATGTTCCAAATTGAAGGGGGTAGTGTATTGTGGGTAGGCGTGGGCAGGGTTCTTGTGAGCAGAGTTCTCCTTTGTTGCCTCTCTCTCCTCCTTATACCATTCCTAGCTCTCTCAATTTGCCATCTCACCAAGGCTCTCCTTTTTGAAACTTTTATTAATTCCCTACTTCTCAATTACCTAAAAATCTTCTTAAAATCTCTCCCTCTCACTCTCTCTCTCACACACACACACACATGCACATTGCCAATCACATAAATCATTTCCCCTCCTAAAATTTCTTTAAACTATCTCCCCCATGGCCCCATCTAAAACTTCCTCCTAAGCCATCTCCTATTCTATCTCATGCCCCATAAACCATCTAATTCTAATATCTTTACCCCATCCACCTTCTAAATCGGCTGGAAAAGATGGTTGTTTTGGGTTTAGATGACCCGATCCATACCCAACCTAGTTTCAAAATTGTATATAGTATTTAATCAATTAAAGTAGGTAACATTAATTAATAGTAATTATAATATTTGATCTTGTTAACCTTTTTCAGTGGTTTTGACCATCTAATCTCTTAAAATTTTAAAAACCCATGGATCACAATTAATAGTAATTAAATTACTATTAATTAATAGTAATTGTTGATTAATTACTTTATCTTGTTTCTTTTTCCTCTCGATTCTTTCTCTTCTTGGTTATATTACTTTATCTACTTTTTCTTAATGAAGTCTAACTTTTATGTTTCTAATGAACTATTATACTTTTCATGTTTCTCTCTTATCTCTCTTAGATTCTCTATCCTCTTAGTTATGTTGATTCTCTCTCTCTCTAACTTTTTCTTATGATGTCCAATTTTTATGTTTCTCTCTCATCTTGATTGTCACTTCCCACCCCTTGATGCTTGTTGTCTCTCTATATATATAGTGTTTAATTTATATCTTTACTGCAGTTTTAATTTTTTATTTATAAAAAATGTTAAAAATTATAATTTAAGGTAAAAAAGAGATTTTTTACGAGGTTTCTCTAATTTTAAATATTCAAATGGATCAACATGGGTGAATTGCAACCCATTATTATACAATTAGTATGGATAGCAAAATGTGTGTGAGTCATTCATGGGTGGATCGGTAAATTGGTACTCAATTCACACCCAACTCAACCATTTGCCACCATAGGCAGGGCTTATGTTTGAATTTTTATGGAGATTGCATATCCCTCTATAAGTAGCGATTTTTCTTAGGATGTTGGGTAAGAATTCATTGGTTACAAAAGCTACCTAGGACTGAAGAGGATGAAATGAGAATCTTATCACAGGACTCCCAACAACAACACAGAGTAGATGGGCATAGGGCTAAGGCGATTCTAATCTATCAAGGAATGGTTGGACATAGGGCTGTAAATGGATTGGATCCAGTTGCATTTGCATTCACATCCAATTACAAAATCTCTAATCTCAATTTGGAAGGAGTATAAATACAAATATATAGAGTACAAAACCTTGTATTTTGTATGTATTTATACTGTACATATTTGTATTTGTAATCTTTCCAAACTGAGCCCTAAATCCACATCCACATCTAATTATCATATTGGATTTTGGATTTAATCCACAATCATCTTCTTATATTTAAAATGACTAAAAATAAAAAACCTATTTATTTTTAAGTATATATGCATACTAAATATATATATATATATATATATATATATATATATATATATATATAAATATAAAAGTATTACTTTTATTGATATTAGGGCCCAAAAATTGCCCTTATTTGCTAATCTCTTAAATTTATCAACTATAAACTTAATATAATTATGCATAATATCTATATATATATACATGATTATAATACATATATTCATAAAATAATATTTTTTGTGGGACTCGAATTCCATGAGTTAAATCCATATCCAATCCAATTATTAATCACAAACAAGTTCTATCATCCAAATTTGGTATGTCAGACTTTCGAAATCCATTGATGGCGCTAATTAGATTAAGACTCCTAATATACCTTTGGGTCTGGGTCCACCATGCCTGAGATGTGTAGTATCAAATCAGACTCAAAGCATGTTGAAACGTGTTCTGTTGAAAGCAAGTTCGAATTCAGTTCTCACGGAACCATCCTCACACCATGTTCACAACCACCAGCTGTGTATTTAGAATATATACTGAATCCATACTCGTTTGAAGCAGATCCGGACTCCAATATGATATGGTTGGCGATTTGGATGGACCCATCAAACACCTCTAATGAAACTGAGACACACTGTTGGGCGAAACCCTAGTAGAGAGTTTGAACCATCCGTCTACCTCTACTATCTGGCCCATGTTTGGGCGAAACCCTTACCCCAACCCGCAAGCCCATCTCAGCCCATTGAGATCCACTGTAGACCCAGGTTAGACAAGGGAAAATGGGAAATGACGAAAGGCGCTCTCGACCCGCAAGCCCATCTCGACCTTTGATCCACCCATTCCACTGCGGCCACTACGATATAAACCGTTCGGTCCGGTGCGGGTGGCCTCTTTCTCGCTCGCTCGATCACTGTCGAAAGCTCCGAGTTTTGGAGCTTCGGTGAGCGGCAATGGTGAAAGGCGACGATGCAATAAGGAGAAAGAAGAACAAGGAGAACCGAAAGAGGATGCGGAAGGAGTCTTCTGCAGTCTCAGCTCGTGTTGCTGCCATAGTCGCCGCCAAAAAACGCCGCAAGTTTGGCAAACGTCGAATCTGCGAGGTATCCACTCAATTTGTTATTGTTTCGATTTTTATTTGGTTTTCGGGATTTGGGTTCTAACTGGATTTATATGGGTTTTCAATAAAAGATTGATAGATGACACACTAAGACACACAGACACAGAGAGTTGCTTATAGGTCCTACACCATCATCATCCAAGCCTTATCCCAACTACATGCGTTCGGCAACATGATTCCGTTATGTTTAATGCCATATCCATTGTTAAATTATGGGCGCTTACATCATTTCTAATTCCTATCTATCAAAAAAAAAAAAATCATTTCTAACTCCTTCGACCCAAGCTCCTTTTGGTCTATCTCTAGCCACAAGTCCACAACATGAATCCTGTTTTTTCATTCCGTTCTGTTTAACGCCATACTCATTACTAAATTATGGACATTTAGATTATTTCTAACTACTTCGGCCCAAGTTCTTTTTTATCTACCCCTACCTAGGGATGTAAACTGATCGAATTCGAATCAGATCAAGCAATGTCCAAATTCAAATTTGATTAAATATTTGAATATTTGATTCGATTTGAATTTGATTAATTAATTATTTTATGTAATTAATAAATATATAAAATAAATATTTTATTTATATAAAGTATATAAATATATAAATTATTCATATAATTTAATTATTATATAAATTATATTAGACATTTAAATATTTTATATATTATATATAAGAATTAAATAATTGGTCGAATCTGGATGTTTATTGAATCAAATCAAGTCATATCCAAATTTGAATCCGATTACTTATTCGGGATGAATAGGATATCTGAATTCGACCGATTACATATCCGAATTATCCAAATCTGATTCGATTATGTTGAATCTTGAATTCGAAATCGGATTTTCGAATATTGTTAACACCCCTACCCCTAGCCCTTCTAGCACCTTCAACTTGCAACAGATCAATTCTTATTATGGTTGTTGTTGGTGGCCTTCTATGCACATGACCAAACCATCTTAGTCTACTTTCTATCATTTTAGCACCTGTTGTTTGTGGTGCTTTCCTTTCTCGTTTTACCATTCTTCCATCTCAACATATGCATTTCTGCCACACCCATTTTTTGAACATGTTGTTTCTTGACTGTCCAACATTATGCTCTATGAAACGTAGCTGGCTTTACAACTGTTTTATAAAGACTCAGGATGCAAGTGGTATTCGCCTATCATATAAGACCCGGGATGCACCCCTTCATTTTGTCCGCTCTAATTCGTTTTATGTTTTAGCTTCTAGCCTTGCACCAATCAATCACTAAGAGTAGCATCACATTTTAGGTGATGGGTTCTTGTGCCAAAGAGCCTGTGACCTTAATTCTTGGCTTGTTGTGGCACTAATGAGTTAGAATTCAATTTCCTTGAAGTGTGTGTAGTTGCGTATGAATCAGTGATTTAAAAGGTGCGCTTGAGGTGCTCAAATGAGGCATATTTTAAGGTCTGCTCCTTGCCTAGGCCCTAGGAGCAGCACTTTCAAAAGGTGTGCACCTAGGCATGTGCCTGGTGTGCCTTGTGCTTCAGCCCATGCATGTGCCTTTTTTTTTATTTATTGTGCTTTTTGTTCTTTTTTGAACCTAGCAGCTGGACCAGGAGCTCCGCTCCTGGACTCTCGACCAAGCCAACCCCTATTTGCTAATGTTGTTCTTTCATTCACCCTAGTAAAATATCTTCTTAATAGGCAAATAAATTATAAAATCATTTTTTTTTTGTGCAAGGATTAGAATTTAAGACCCTAACATGGACTTATTTGGGCTTGTCTCGAGGGGCTTGGTACAAAGGTGGTTTGTAGAATCAAGAAAGCAAGAGGTTTTACATCACATTAGCTATTTGAAGTAGTGCAATTGAGGAAAAAAAAGAAATTCCGGATTTTACATGCTTGCAAATGTTTTGTATGCTTGATTTTATTTTTAAATTGTTATTTGAATTCACTGTACATGTTATGCTTATCTATTTTATTTTTAGATAATAGGTTTTTAAAATATTTATTTTAAAACCTAAGTTTATGTATAATATTTTTTGCATTTTTTTGGCATTTTTTTTGTATTTTTGTATATTGCTTCAAAAAGGCGTGCGCCTCGCCTTGCACCTCACACCTCGGGCACAAATTGCCCCTTGCATTTTTTGTGCCTTGCGCTTTTGAAACACTAGTACGGATAACAAGTAGCTTGCACCATTATATTCTTGAAACCACTGACTATTTTCTTTTATTTTCTTTTAGTTCTTGGTTCACTCAATTACATTCATTGGTTTTAAGCTATACGCTATTCATTTAACTGCTTAAAATTATCATTGTAATATTTTCCCGGTTTATTTGAAGCTTTACCCATGCCGATGACTGATGAGTTAAGGGAGTTTTGTGCATAAGTAGCCAATTTAAAAGAACTGATATCCTTTGGATTTTCAGGGGATGTGCTTTAGCCTTCCTACACCAGATGATCCTTTCAATGATGGACATGAGAGCACAAGTTTCAACAGAAAAAAAGCCAAGAAATCTGATCCTGTCCTGAGAGGTACAGGGGTGTCTCGTTCTGGCAATGGTGCTATGCCTAAGAAGGATGTTTCTAGCAGGAATCCTAGAAAGGTAGAAAAACGAGAAGACCAAAAGGAGAAAGCAGCAAACCAGAAGAATGAGCAAATTAAATTGCTTGCATCAAATTCTGTTAAGGGGCAGAGAATTTCTTTTAGTCTAGGAAAAACAAAAAGCCAATTGTTTGGAAACAGTGAAGTTTGTGGTCAACAAAGAGGGCCCCATGGAAATTCAGAGTCTCCATCAAAGTTTTTTGTTTTGTGCTTGAATGCTATACAGAGTGCACTTCAACATGCTAGTGCTTTCAACTGTGATATTGGCAGGCCTTTGATAGCCAACATATGGGGAGCTGAGTTCTGGAAATGTTATTCAGTAGGGTTAGATATAATGGAGACAACCGGAGCTTGTTCCATTGAGCAGATTGCATGGATGGTTTCTACTGCTGCAGATACCATTGCAAGAAAGGAGAAAGAAGGTCTATCCATTGCGAGCCCTTTCCTCTTATTCCTTGTACAATCACAAGAGAAAGCAATGAAGGTCTGCAGCTGCTCTTGGCATCTTATGACAGCAGCAGATTAGAATGCTGCTTAATTAAAAAAATAATAATTGCATCAATTTATTCATATTGTTACTATCCTAATTCATTTTCTGTCAGGCTTTACTGATCCTATTCTAAAAGGAATTAGTTTATCTATTGATGGATTGAATAACAATCTTTATCAGGTCCGTGCAGTGTGTAAACCTCTCAAAGCTCTTGGAATACACACAGTGAGCTTACATCCTGGTGCATCGTTGGAACACCAAATTCATGGGTTAGTATAAGATCAGTCTTTTTGCTTTTCATGTGAAATAAGATGTTTTTCTTTTTTTTTTTTTTAAATTTAATAAAAGATCTTGTTGCCCATATGAAGTGAGAGCGCATAGCATGTATACACCATTGCAATGGTCATAAGATGAGACCCATGTATCATTTTATTGTGTAGTATAAAGTATAAATTATAAACAGATTAAAAGCTACACAAGAAGAAAAAGAGCAATCATGTGCCTCCGAATTTCTACCAAAAAAATTTTATCTCCATTTTTTAGATCAGTAGCCAGATATCCCCAATTCAGCATTAAGGTACCTCTAGGGGTTGTAGTAATAAATTGAAAAATCTCATAGTTGTCGAGGCATTGCCTTAGTGACAAGTCACCCTTAGGTGACAAAAATATGAGGTCTGAGGGTGCCTAGCCTGAAAGCCATGACATAAAAAGGTGCCTCATCCAGGTGACAAAAATGAAAACCATCATAATAATATTAGGGTCCGTTTGGTTTGTGGGAATAGGGGTCTGGAATAAGAATTGGAATGGTCCATTCTGATTCCAACTGTTTGGTTGGGCAGAATTGGAATCCCTTTCCCATTCCTGGTGCAATGGCATTCCCCCATTTGAGGGAATGGCCATTCCCTTTCCCTCCTCGGGGAATGAGAATCCATTCCAGCCAATTCTGATTCTGATTCCGATTCCAGTCTGAACCAAACAGGTGAGGGGGATAGACCATTCCGACTGTGAACCAAACAGACCCTTAGTATGGATGCATCTTATATATATATATGTGTGTGTGTGTGTTACTTATGGTTTTCTTTTAGGGTTTTACTATCAAAATATAAAAGATCCAAGGGTTTTGTGAAGAGAAAGAATGAAGAGAGGGACAAAAGAGGTTTCTGCTTTTCTCCCGCAATTACTCTCTCTCTCTCTCATATTAACCAGAGTTTGGACTCAACCCTTTATTCCTTTTTTTTTTTTTCATTTTCATTACACAATTCTTTTTATTAGCATAAATAAGCCTTATTTGGTTGCTAATAATGTTTTGCATGCAATTCTTGGAAACATTAGATTATTTTTTTATGAGATAGTGAAAGTATTATATATTTTTTTCTTTATTTTCTTTAAAAGGTAAGGTAATATATAGAGCTAGGCTGTATCCTCTCAAAAGGTTTTTGGGTGCTTAACCAGGATAAAAGAAGGCCCTTTAGATTGCTTTTTTGCAGTATCCATATCAGAATAAAAATCCACAAGTTCCTTTCTTCTCCACAGTGCCCAGTAGTCTCCATCCTTCCAATAGTGCTATTTTCTTTTGGATAGCCATTTATTGAGATGAAATTCAGTGCTACATGAAAGAGCATTGCTATTTTTTCGACTTATATGCTTGCTAGTTAGTTTTCTCTTTGTCAATTTCCATCACCTAGGTAACACATAAGCTCCTGGCTAGGTGCCTATGTGACTACATGCTCCACTGTTGCCTAGAATTGCCTACTCACCTTGACAACTATGAAGAAGTGATGTTATGCACAAATGAACTGTTTGCTGTGAAGGAGGCATTTGCTAGTGCTTAGTTGAGGGTGGTTTTGAATATTTGGTTGTTAAATGGTTGAACCTAAGATGGTGGAAAGCAATATGGTAGTTCTATTCATAAAAATTTACATTCAAACTATTCTCATGTTCTGTGTGCAGTGTTTATTTAATTACTTTATTAAGTTATTTATCTGTGTAAAATTATAATGATTGAAAAAAAGTCAATTTTAGTGAAGATATTTGCTTAATGTAGTAAAATGAACATGTGAGATAAATGATATTGTGCCAAACTTCATAGAGTTTTGATACTGAATAATACACAGATAAAAAGCACACTTATGTGCATGCATACATCCGTATTACTTTCTTCATCCCCTATCTTCCTCCTGTTCATTTCTTCTTGAACTACGTTTTTTCTTCCACAGGTTAAAGAGTTGTGAGCCTGAGTTCCTTGTATCCACTCCTGAGAGGCTTTTGGAGCTTGTTTCCTTAAAAGCCATTGACTTATCCGGGGTTTCACTAATGGTAAGGTGCTATCTTTGTTACAAATATTCTTCATAAGTTCATATATGTCTTCATAGAAATGGAAACATATTATAGGAAATATTTAGAAATCCATCTGTTAAAATATTTGTCATATAAAAACAAGTTGCTAAGCTGCCCAAAGTCATGCTGATCTAACAGAAACAAAAATGAAATAAGTATGCGTCATTATAGTGTGTGTGTGCATGCCTGAAGTACAAAGTGTACTCAAGTTTACAAGAATCCATGCTGTATTGCAGCTCATTTGGGTGCGCAAAGTTCCTTAGATCCTGAAATATCGGATTGTGGCATTGATCCTGGTGAATCTCAAGCAATGAGCCTCCAGTTAGCAATATATTTAAAACCTAAAAGCTTTTACCTCCCACTCAAGACATTTTGGCAAATATGTTCAAATATAATCTGTGAATAATGGTTGCTATAGTTGGCCATGCCTTTTGCTGGATTTACAAAAGCAATGGGTTGTGATGTATATCTTTTTATTGCAGTAAATAATAGTAGCTATTCACCCCAGTAAAGTTCCATGAGTATGGATTAATACTATTCTTCTTTAATCGCTTAGTTGGAAGATCTTTCTCTGCAGGTTTATCTCTTTTTTTTCCTCTTTTTCAAGTATCTGCATATGATTTTTTTTATTTTCTTAAAATACATTATTATGATACTTAAACAGGTTGTTGATGAATTGGAAACTTTTGCTAAAGCTGATTTTCTGGACAAGTTAAAGTCCATCAGGCAATGTGTTTCCAGAGATTCCCAGACAGTTATTTTCAATAATTCATCTGGACATATCTTCACTGCAGTGGTGCAGAACCTTCTGAGGGACCCTATATCTAGGTTATGTTTCAGTGATTCTCTGGCTAATCAAAGTGCATGCATCACTCAGTGTGTGGATGTGTCTGTATCAGAAGATGAAAAGCTATCAAGGGTAAATAAAAGTTAGCATTCCCTTAATTTTGTTTGTTTATTTTGCTTATTTGTTATGGAATAGTAGAAATGCTTCATGTGTAATCATTGTTGTTAATGGTGATGTTCTTGTTATGTATCTGCATGTGTATGTGTACACATACGTGCTTTTTTTTATTCCTGGGGGGGGGGGGGAGGTTAAAACGAGTGCATTAGGACACTACTCTGTGACATACATGGTTCTTTAGTTTGGTAAGCAGTGTTTTCATGAGAAAATGATTGTACTTTTCCTCACAAAAATTAATAATGAAGAAAGATCTTATTTTGGATAACTTCTAAAAGAGGAATTTGCTATAGTTTGGTTATTTGGGAATACCCTTTTCTGAACAGTCATCTTTGGAAAGATTAAAATTCCTTTTTTAATAATAATAATAATAATAATAATAATAATATTATTATTATTATTATTAAATGGTGGTTTCTTTTGTTTTTGCACTAGCATGTTGCACAATAAAAAGTTTACTGAAAACCACTTTTCATTACCCCTATTCTATCTTACAATCCATGTTTTGAATCATGAATCCCAAGGGTTTTGATTTGAATCTTATGTCAATATGTCTGAATCCTTTTCTGCAAAAATCTTAAGATTTTTATTTGAATCCTATGATTTGATTAATAAATATTAAGATTTACACAATTTTTAAGATTCACTGCAATTCAAATAAATTCAATTAAGATCTTGGTTCTGGATTTTGGAATACCTTGCAGCTGGCATGATGTGTTTTTGTTTTTTTTTTTTTTGTTTGTTGTTTGTATGTCCTATGCTTATTGCATCATCTTTGTTGTTTCTCCCCTTGTATTTTTTCCTCTTTGCTCCTTTTTGTAGGGCTGTACTCTAGTGATATCTCATCACTTCCAAATGTACTGTTTTTTGTTTTAATAAATTTTCTTTTTATTGATTACCCGAAAAAATAAATATCATTCAAGAATTAGTTCTCTACTTTGTTATTTTTTTATTTATATTTAGTTTTGTTAAGAGATACTTATTTATTTAAGAGTAAACATTGAGTTAGTTTTGAAGCCCTTAGTAAATCATTGCGAGCTCCTTGATTTCCTTCTCTATGGATATGTGAGATGATGACAAATATTCTGTTTTTCCTTGCTGTATTCCATGCCCTAATTCACAGTGGAATCTTGATGTGACTTCTTAATCTCTTAATTACTATATTGAATTTCAAGCTGAACTTTATGTAATCTTCTTTCTTTCTCCTGTCATGGTAAGAGCCTCCTTTGCTGCCCTTGCCTCCTCTAGATGAACCATTATGCTTCCAAAGTTCTCATTGTTGCATATACTATCATTATACTTCCAATTGCTTTTACTAGTAAAACATACTTCCCAATTACTTCTAAAAAATGAGTTGCAGAAATGTCTATGCTTAGGTGGATGATGGTAAAACTAGAAAGTACAGGGTCAAAAATGAAGTCATATGAAGGAATCTAGGAGTAACACCAATAGGTGATAAAATGAGAGAAAGTAGACTGAGGTGGTTTAGTCGCATGCATAGAAGACCATTTACAGCACCTGTTAGAAGAAGTGATCTGTTACAAGTTGAAGGGACTAGAAGGGCTAGGGGCAGACCAAAAAGGACTTGGATGGAAGTAGTAAGAAATGATTTAAGCGCCCATAATTTTACTATGGATTTGGCACTCAACAGAATGGAATGGCAAAACAGGATTCATGTAGCTGATCCCTACATTGGGACTGGGGACAAGGCTTAGATGATGATGATTTGCCCCTAGCATATGCCATCTTTTGGGAAATGGGAAAAATCATCTTTTGGCTATAAGAGCTGGGGGTAGACTGAAAAGGACTTGGGTAGTAGTAAGAAATGGTTTAAACGCCCATAATTTAATGATAGATATGGGCACTGAACAGAACAGAATGGCAAAGCAGGATCATGTAAGTATGCAAACAACCCCATAGTTGGGACAAGGCTTAGATGATGATGATGATGATGATTTGTCCCTACCGCATCTTTTGGGAAATGGGAAATTCTAGTTGTCATTATTTGTGATATTATTGTGGTGTAGAATTGTGTCTTCTTTCTCCTATTCCACTGCTTTCCTAATCCCTGTAATCTTATCCATAAATTTATATTTTTTATTACTCTTGAGTCAAGGCTTAGTTATCAACCAAAAACAAAATTGCCTTCCATCCCCTACTGATCAATCATCTTAGTCCTTTCTGAAATTAGATCTCTACCCTTGAGAACCCTTCTCCATCCCAATGATATGCCAGCTTTTGGAGAGACTTAAATGAAGTTGATATTGTTTAACTATTTTGCCTCTAGTTCCCTTAGTTAGGGATTTTTTTATTCATGTGGTACTTTCCATCTCAATTTTTCTAGGTTGGCTCCATTGATATTTTCTAATACCTAATGCCAAGTCCTTCATATATTAGCTATTCCTAAATTTTCCTGACCTATGGGTTGTATAATTTTCTTTTCTGTTGTCCTTCGAACAGAAATTTTCTTTGTATTTTTCAATTTCTTTTCTTATGAACTTCCTTTGAAAATTTCAAAACAAGTCATATTGCATCTATGCGTTGGTTGCTTCTAGATTAAAGTGGGATCTTCTGTGTATCTGTGCATATTGGATGTGTGGGATCAGGTGGCCCCAAGGGAATTAGAGTGGTTCTTGTTATAGGTAGGAATTTTCTTACATCCTTCTAATCTTTCTTTACTCCTGTCATGCATTGGTTGGTGTTTTTCCTATCTCTCATTGAAAATGGGGGCACTGAAATATTTTGCTTAATTTGTATTTTAGGTTTTCCCAAATTTCTAGTTATGATTCTTTGCAGTCTATTTAGGGGCCACTGTTTGGTGCAATGGTAAAATCCCATGCTTGCAAGAATGAAAGTGCAGGTTCAAAGGTTATACAGTCCAAAAGAAAAATGTCAAAGGTTATACAGCCTACCCCTCCCAAGACCCCAGATAGCTGAGATCAACATTGGATAATGGCCGTTTTTATTCTTTGCAGAATTGCAGTCTATTTGGGACATGCTTTGAGCAGTAAGTGAAAATATATAAAATTTGGCCTTTTGCCTGACACTGGGCAGTAATCTTTGAATGTATCTTCAGTTACACGTTTAAGGATGTATTTGCAATTAAAACGGTCTGCAAAATGAAATATTGGATCTTTCTGTACCCTCCTTGATCTACTGGCACCCCATTTTTTGGGGGGTTATTTGCTAATTTTGTTATATCTTGTTGGAACTTCAGCAGATATTATGAAAAAGCACCTGGTATGGCAGCATTTCCTGGAAATTACACATATTAATGAATTTTGCAGGGTGTTGAAGTTCTTGAAAAAATGCCTCGTAGTAAACTGTATTTCCAGCCACGGAAAGTGCTATTTGTAGTGGGGGCAGATAATAAGGCTCAAGTGTGGCTTACTACTCTTAGAGCAAAGGGATACTCCATCTCAAATGAATCATCTTCTGATGGTTCACAAGCAGACAACAGGTAGCTAACAAAAATTTGGTTTTATCCTCATCAACAAAATTCTTATGATTTTTAATGTAGCTAAGGCTGCAAATGTATTTAATCCAATTCAAATTCAGATCTGATTCATTTTTGTTGGGTTTAGATATCCATTTATCCATAATTAATCGGATTGAATTCTGAATATTTCTTGATCCAATCCAATCCCATCACATGTAAATATATACAAAAGACCTGTTTTGTATTAAAATTCTTTAGAATTAAGTGCAATTTGGGTTTTAGATAGACCTCTTTTTCTATTTATAGTATATATTTTTTTATTACATTATTTTATAAATTTATGCCTACTTATACAGGCTTACTGATATTCTAATCAAGCTGGATTTAAACTGGTTATCCAGACATGTCAAAGAATTGAATTCAAATCTATGTTTTACATTTTTGTCGGTTATCAAATTAAATTTGGATCTTTAGGATTCTTATCGGATAGGATTCAGATACTCCTATTCAGATTCAATCTGATCCGTTTGCAACATATAATGGTAATATAGGTAAATGGATCATAGTGATGTAGTCGGAAAGGTGAAAATGTTAAAGCACGAATTAATTCTCACAATGTTTTATTTAGCTCTTTCTAAAAGTATGAAATACATCATTTTGTACATGAAACTCCTTTATCATTTTCTTATCCTAATTTTGCAGTGAGAAGAGTATGGTGGTGTCAGTGTCTGTTAAAGAACAGGTTGGGAGCATGGATATAGAAGATTTTGAAGTTGCCATAATTGTTGATTTCTTACCTTCAATTGATGGATACGCTGAAATTCTCACAAGGATGGCACGCCACTCGGTCAATGGTGTGCTGCACAGCCTTCTCTGCGAGGAAGATGCCCCGGTGGTCAAACCATTGATTGAGATACTGGAACAGTGTGGTCAGGCAGTGCCCGAGGCCCTAAGGAATATGTATGATTCCACACCCATGCTGGATCACTGAAGTAAATATTATCATTGTCCCCCATTCTTTTTGTGGCTTCCTCTAGTTGAGAAATCAATTTTGTCGTACCTTATTGTTTTAAAGATCTCCAAAGTTATTTAATGAGATATAACTTCATGACACTTATTTTGAGAATATCAAGAAAGAAATGAATGAAAATATTTCTAGACTTTCTGAGACCTCAGGAACTCCATGAATGCAGGGGTTGAAACATGGTGGACACTAGAGGCATGAAATGGATTGAAGATTTGTAACTTGGTTGCTTAATGCCTCCTGTTGGATTACACAAATCCTTAATGGGCTTCCACTTGTGGAGTTCTGAAGCAATTGGATTTACAGCCTGATGAGATTCATCAAGCCAATGAGAGATCTGCCGTAGGTATTCAAATTCCATGGTCCCAAGGCCTGCATTCTTCCAGAAGTGGCTGATTTTCCCACTTGAATGGAGGGCTAAAATGGGCTAGGCATGTGTTTCCAATGATGTTGATGCCATCATAACTTGGGGCGGGGGGGAATAGTTGTCATGGGCTAATAGGCCATGATAGGTGGTGCCATTATTACTGTACTGCAACAGCATTACCTTTGGGCCTTATTAAGGAACAAGGCCTAGACCCATGAGACATTGAGGATCCTTCCGTACATGCCCATGAGGCCATGATGTGCAATTGTGGGAGTTCCCCAGAAAAGGAAAAAGTGATTGCTGACCATCCCATATGTGGGCCCATACTTGATTCCTTAGGCTGTGTTTGGTGTGATGGAAAATAAGAGAAACAGAAAGTTAAGGGACTTACACAATTTATTAAGAATTTAACCCATCTTTCTGTAATTCTGTTTCTCTCTTATTTGTCAAGGCAAACATAGCCCAAGGTTGGATTTGCGGATTCATCTATCTGTCTCATCAGTCCCTGTATTACTGTGAAATATAGGGTCGATCCTAGCTTAAAAATTACTCATGATCAGCCATCCTTTACAACTTCTAAAGCTCTATTGCATAGGATTGGAACGAAGTGATTTCCCAGACAATGGAAAAGTGCTTACAGACTGCCCCCCATAAATGGGCCCAGTGTTATGCATTATCCCATAGGCTGTGTTTTGTTTGAGAGAACATAAGAGAGACAGAAAGTTGTCAATGGACTTGAAAAAACTCGTTAAGAATTTTCCCCCAACTTTCTCTTTCTCTCATAGTTCTTTCAAACCAAACATAGGCTTAAGGTTGGATTCGCATTCTCACCTCACCTGGTTTCTTCTGACCCTGCATTGCTGTGAAATATAGGGGCAATCCTAGTATAGCTTACACAGAACTCATGATTAGCCAACCTTCACAACTTCTAAGCCTCTTCTGAATAGGATTGGAACAAATTTTACCATGTTCAATCCTGTCTCGTACATACAGCCTACAGAATAGGCTGTATCCCAGCCACCATGACACAGCTCCTTGACAATAGAACAGAACCTCTTCTTCAATCTTTAATTGCTGGTCGCAAAAACCTAAGCTGCTTGAGAACAGAAGCTCTTCTCCATGGACGATCATATTACATTATTTTTTTTTCAATCCTAGTTTAAATTGGAAACTTCAACTAACCTTTGGGTTTGGTTGAAGCCAAAGCCAGAGAAGAGGAAATAAGAGATAAGAGAACTCTAAAGCTATTCAAAGAAAGACTTGAAATCGAATTGTTTCATCTCACTAAAACTACATTGTGTGTGGTGGGGGGGGGGTATTTATGGTAGAAGACAAGGTATGAAAATCGATCCTAACCATTAGCTCAAATAAATCTCAACCACTGATTCTCAAGTAACTCATGACCTCTCATTACCCCATCTTATGAGTTATGGCCATTCTTTGTTCCTAATAAAAACTACCCCTGTAAATCTTCCCCTAAACTTGACCAAGTGAGAGATCAATATATTTGAATCCTTAATGGCTTCTTAATCCTCTTTGGCCTCTCATTATTTGAAGGGTTGTTGCATGCCTAACTTATTGTTGCGTGTATTAAATGCTCCTGCTTCAAATACAGAAGCAAAATTCAAAGCCAAGACATGTCGGACTCCATTTTTATAGACCCATATTTTCTGAATTTTTCATATATAGATTTTTGCAAGGAAAAAATTGGCAATGAAAATAGTCCTCATTGATTAAGTATTTCTCCAAACTAGAATGGACTTCAGGAAATTTTAATTAGAATGGGTAAAAAATGGTTTTGTTTTGTCATATGACAGAAAAAGAGTAGGGGAATTTTACTAGAGAGAACAAGGGTAATGTGAAAAATATAAGCCCAACTAGGCTATCACATATTAAATCATAAAGGGACAAAAATAAAATAGGAGAATAATGGGATCTGTTTTTTACTAAGGCAAAAGGGAGAAAAAAAAAGCTTAAGTCAATAGCATTCATGTCTATTTTGTCCTAACATTATGCTTGGCCTCAACTATGCTAAATTGTGAGTTGTGACGTTGATGTAACTAAAAATATCAAGCAATGTCTGATCTTCTTTGTAAAGAGTGTGTGAGGGGTTTATCTTCCATCACATCTATCTATTGGGAAATATTGGTTCCTTGGTTATGTAGAATTAGAGATCTGTGTAAAAATGTCATTTATTCAATGACAGCTGTGTTTTAGATAATTTGCCTACACAAAAAAAGATAAGCTTTTAGAACATTTGTTCTCCTATTACTCTATTATAAACATCATCATTTAACATAGGGCAACTGTTAAAACCCTCATGTCAAAATCCAGGGGAAGCAAACTTTGGAAACCTCCTCAGATATCATATTAAAGGTAAATGCTAGTACGTGGAAAACACTGTAGACTTATCATGTGTGTCACTTTTATGACCCCAGGTCCCACTTGATGGCCTCAGATCCCATGAATTGAGAGACTGAAGTTTTCTTATACCCTATAATTCTCAGATGTTAATATAACCCCATATTAAATAGTCTCTTAGGTTCAGTATTCTGGATTTCAGTGGTTAACTAATAAAAACTATCACAATTCATTTGATGATTCTCTCTTTTTGTTCACTAGCCACATTTGAATCTGAGGTTGAGACTCTCTCAGTCTCAGTACAGGTATCTATTACCTACTTGAGCTGGAATCTTGACCCAATTCTTCTTAAAACACCGACTTTATAACAGTGTTTTTACAGGCATCTGGTACAATATTGCTTGATATTGCTATTCTACAAGATGTAGTTAATCAATTGAGGTGATCTGTTTTGGTTAGAAGAATAGACAAAACATAGTAGGAGACTGCTGTATGATGCAAGTATGGTATAGAGAATTTTCCATGAAAAGAAATCTAGAACAAAATTGTATTTACCATGGCACATATTGAAGAGAAAAGACAGTGTGATAAAGAAAACTCTAAAAACAGAAAGCAATGGAGAAGCAATACAAGTGGAATAAGAGTAGGTAATGGCACTTAGTTGGTAAGAGAGAGAGAGAGAGAGATGTTTTTCTAAGGAAATGTGGCAAGTTGATATATGAGTTTTACTTGAAGGACAGGGAGTCTGCAGAGCCTTGATATATATGATAGTTGTGTTGGGAAAAATTGGGATGGAATCTGACCAACCAGCAACCCAAGAAAACAACCTCATTAAAGATAGAAAAGTTGGAAATTATTGCACTAATAGAAGGTCCCATGGATCCTTGTTCTAAAGTCTGTTACTGTTTGTTGAGGGAATTGAAAATGACCCACAACCCTCTGCTTGTTTCCAATCATGGTAGAATTTTATCCACAGGTGGAATTTTACCTTTCTCCCAATAATGTAAAGAGAGAGAGAGAGAGAGCGCTTAGTCACCCCTTGGTGCTAGTTGTGTTTCTGACGCATGTGATACTACATCTCTTGAATGTATACCTTAGAAATGTCCAAACAAACAAACATGATACCACACTTCTTTGATTAAGATGTCCAAGGAAAACATGTGATTGGGTAGGGACAGGAAAACACGTGTCATGATTTTAAGAGTGCCACTTGCCTGCACACAGTGAGATCCAGCGAAATATCAATTCTAACATTTGTCCCTTGTATGTAGAGGTGTTATGGATAGGCAAAATAATCATTTAAAATAAAACAGAAAAAAAAAATTATCTAAAAATTAATAGTCTTATTTAATGGAACTAGCGATTGCATTATACGAAGGAAGCTTGCTTGGATCCTACCAACAAAATCTCTCAACTTCAGGGCATAAATTTCTATTAATATTATGACCAGTGGGTGTAGCACAAACAATGGAATTAGCTAGAGAATCTAAATGGGTCCAACCCAGGATTGTATAAGATATAAGAACCCAATTAATCGAAGATCACACATATTATTAAAATTTGAATATATGTGATGGGGTAAGGGTAGTTGGCAGGGGAATTTAGATGGAAAACCCTAATTAACAATTGAATTTAGTCATAATTGATCAATTGGTAGATAATTAAACCAAAAACCAACAGTTTAAGTAGCCCAAAAATCTTATGCAATCAGTGTTTCATCTCAATTTAAAGTTGAGGTTGTTGGAAGGGCATTGTTACATGAGGTGATATCCTATATTGTAAGAAGAATATAAAATGGGTCTGGTCTTGATTTTTGAATCCATGCAAGGCAATGAACATAGCTCAACTACACAAAAATTTGATTGTTAAATAATTTAAGCAAAAAGTCAGTCAAACTCTGGAGTTTAGGTATAAAAATTATCACAGAGAGAGAGAGAGAGAGGTGATAAACAAAGCATCACGAGTATCTCAATCTGATGTTTACTTTCTAATTTTTATTAGGGTTTTGGAGACAAGGTAGATAGAACATCATTTCCATGTGTGCAGTGGGCCTAGAAACCCACCGACTGACATTTCCTCTAAATATACATTCATGGGAGTGCGCTTTGTTCTTACCCAGTTAAACCCATGGAAATTAAAATAAAACTCAGAGTAAAAAAGAAAAAGAAGAAAGGTGACAAAATCATTGTTCCTTTTAAAAGTTTGAATTGAATAGGCCAAACCCTAACACTAATCATCCTTAGTTTCCTCCATTGTAAGATGATAGAGATCCCTGCTTTAATTATTTCATTTAACAAAGCTCAAAACCCTGAACCCTACTAACCCAACCCACCTTTACTCCCATGGAAACAAAATAGAGCAGCAATGGGGACCCTATTTTTAAGTCCCTTTCATGCTTAACTCAATAATCAATGTACTTGACCACGAAAACCATTGCACAAAAGACATCTTTAATGGCTGAAATGGCTGAACTGAATCACTTTTTTCTTTTCTTTTAAATAAATAAACTAAAAAAATTCGATGGCATAATAATGGGCCCAAATTCAGTTTAACCCATTAATAAGTTTATTAGCCTCTTTAACAACTAATTCACAAAAAGACAAAACAATAAGTGATTCAGTTCAGCCATTTTAAACCGTTTGAACGCCCACTTCACTTTCTAGCCGAAGTGGGTCAATAGTCAAGCCCAAATTTTCTCTCTTTTCCCACAAAAGAAATAGAACCAAATTACCTTTCATTTAACAATTCCCCTCACTTTCCTCCTCAAATCACGTAAACCAAACAAAGTCCTAGATTTTCTTCTTATTGTTCCTTACACTTTATAGCAACGTTGGACGAAGTGGAACCCCAGTATTTATTTCCACAAACAGTTCTAAAACAACGGGAAAAAAAAATCAAGAATGAAATTAGCCAAGGCCATTTTTGTCCTTTCAGTACACGTGCAAGACCAATTCCGTAGTTACGAGGAAATCAGAGGGCATTTGAGGAGGACGGCAATGCAAAAAAGCCCCTGCCGACGGTAGTTAGAGTGAGAAACAGCGACAGCTTGCAAAACCACATTTTAGTCGTTTGGCTTCACACAAAATCGCTGAAGGAATTGGACTTTTTCAAAAGCTTATATTTTTTTGTATTTTGTACACCTGGCAACCGAATATTCTACCCGTACCCCCAGCACAATTTAAAGGGATCAATTATTATTTATTATTATTAACTAAAATAATAATTGTTTATTTGTATTAAATTAATTCCGAGGGATTAATGAGTAGGGATATGCTACCAATAAAACGCTTCCAACATTATCCCAACAATCCATTACAACCGTAGTACATTAGGAACATCTCCGTGGAGAGATGCTCCCCATATGCGGCTTTAGTAGACAGTTGGGACATGTTGGGAGCATCTCGTTCGTATCAGATCTGAACTCGTGAACGGTACGGCCAACTGTTGGGAGCTTGCCCGCAACGGTCCGCTGATCCAGCTTGGCAGCTCATGTACGCATTCTATTCTATTCTCTCTCCCATCTCTCCAATCAAAATCGATCTTTAGTGATCACACACACAACACGACAGAGTCATCCTCTCAAATTGCCCTTCTTTCTGGTTTAATTACGATAATGCCCTCCCACCACTGCCAATTGACCAAGCTCCCCGGTCTAGAGCATGTGCGCGGAGCAAGGAGGCAGGCCAAGCGGCTTCCCGCTGGGGACCTCACTTTGTTTTGACTGCCAAAACTGCCCTCGTCTCGACTTCTCAAAAGGCGTTCCTTGGCCGGCTGGCGCACGTTAACCGACACTCTTGTAGGGGCAGTCTCGTCATATCGGGCACAGGGCGTAGCTTGGAGTAGGAGGAGAAGAGTCTGTCGGCAGGATGATCAGTTGATCACTTTTCGGAATTGTCAGGTCAACTGAATCAACGGTCGTAAGCTTCTGTTATTTAAGGTTGCGTGCTTTCTCAAAACAAGAGCTCTTGTCAGCTTATAACAAGTGGAATTCTCAATTCCGAATTCCTCATTTCGTTTATTATTAATTTTTTAATTTTTAATTTGTATTTAATTTTTTTCGACTGGAGAGTGTGCGGGAATTAATTGCGTCTCTAGTTGCTACGCTGCATGAGGCGCAGCTGAAGGCTTAAAACACGCCACGAATCGTGCGGTTTTCTGTTGGATTGACGACGCTGGACCGTCGCTTTGACAGTTTGACCGGGGCATCGGCTGTGTCATCATCCGGTACTCTGTTCCAATCCAACGACTTTCGCTGATTCGTGTACAGTGGAAAGAGTATGCTTACTGTATTCAGTCATATGCCATGTGGAAATGTGTGGGGCCCAAATAAGATAAGGAGACGAGAAATTTTTAGTTTTTTACTTTAACCGAGAACTCTCCAATCACTCCCTTGAAATCCGCTCTAATCATGTCTGCCCACAGGGAAGTGATTCAGTGCTCTCCCATTATCATCTAATTCTGATCTACAGTTTTATCAGAATCATGAACGATTAAACGAACGGTAGACATGAATCCATAACGACATTTCACTTCTATGAGCGTTGGACCAAATGCACTGAAATCCATGGCTGGGATTCCAAATAAGGAGATTACAAGGTGGAGTTCCTTTGGAGGGAAATGATTGGGAAAGTACGAGATTTGGAAGCACGAGATACGGGTGTCGTTGGAATAGTATCTATATGAGAAGGGGCCCTCGAATTCCGATCTGACGGCCAGAAAGGAGAGTTGTTAGGTAAATCATATGGGAGAAGCGTCACGAGTTGGTCACGGCCGGGATCTGACACCATGGCAGTTGGTACATATTGATTACTGCATTATATGAAGTGAACGACTAATAAATGAGTAAATGTGGCAAAATGAGGAAAAGGTGTCGGGAGTACCCTGCCGGAATCTGACACCGTTGGCCGGCTTCTGGTCGCCGGAATTTGACTCCTTTTCTATTGTTTCTTATATAAAGGCTGCAAACTTCTACTTGTGTTCGGAACAGTTGGGGTTCTAACTTCTAAGCTTTTACAGCAGCCGACTTTAGATATCGAGAGAGAGAGAGAGAAGTACAACAACCCAGAACCACGAGGAGCTTATAAAAGGCCTTCTCTTACTCTCTCTCATTTCCCTAACCTGCTTCTCCAACTCTTTATCTCTTGTTCAAAATGTATATTGTATAGTCTTCTGCTCTGCATTTCTTGGACTTGCAGAGATTGGGAGAGAGAGAGAGAGAGGGTGGAGAAGGTAGAAGGCTGAACGCAAGAGAGGCCTCGAAACTAGATTCTGTCTACGTCAGTACCTTTTTCTTTAATCTCGTTATTGTTTGTTTAATGTTTGTTCTTAGTCTTCTGAATGTGGAGTAAGTGAGATCTGAACTGGATTTAGTCTTCTCTCGCCTGATTAGTCTGGTGGGTCTGGTTCCTTAACGATGTGGAGGAATTAGAGTGAATGAATGACTGACAGTCCAGCTCTACCACATTGTATTGCGTAACTCAGAAGCGAAATTCCAGTTTACAGAGGAGGGGAGTGACAGAAAGGGTCAATTTAGATTCGCGCTCTTTTCGCAAAGGGAAGTTCTTTAACTCCATGCAGATCTAGCTACTTTCTTTTGGAACACTGTAGGTAGCCAATCTATATACTTCTTGTCCCCTGTTTTGGGTTTCACGCTTCTGGTTCTGGGTTCCCATCTCTTTTCAACTGTTCGTCTCTTCCGCAAACTGAAGAGAGCACAACAGAGAGATGGATCGGCTTCCTGCTGTCAACCTTCTTCCAGAGGCGTTTCCCAGGGATGACCTCGCCGGCCAATTGGGATTCATCTGGCAACAGATCAAAACCCCGCTAATCGTTCCTCTGCTGAAACTCGCGGTGGGTCTATGCTTGATCTTCGCGGTTCTGCTGTTCATGGAGAGGGTCTACATGGGCATCGTCATCACTTACGTCAAGTGGTTTGGGCGAAAACCAGAGAAGCGATACAAATGGGAGCCGATAAAGGACGATCCGGAGCTGGGTAATTCAGTTTATCCCATGGTTCTCGTGCAAATCCCCATGTACAACGAAAAAGAGGTACTTTTCTTTCTCTATCTTCCCCTTCCTTTCCTTATTGTCCATGTTTTCGTGATTCAGCATTGTTCTTCATCTGTATCCTTCTCTGTTTTTTCTGAGAATTTGCTTCGTGTCTCTTCACGTATGATGGATGCAGGTTTACCAACTCTCCATTGGAGCTGCATGCGGCCTTTCATGGCCCTCCGATCGAATCATAATTCAAGTTCTGGACGACTCAACAGACCCGACCATCAAGGTATTCACTCGAAACCACAGAATACAGAAAAAAGAAAAGAAGATTTCTCTTTTCTTCATTGGGTGAGAATGTCTATCTTTTCTTTCTTCTTTCCGATCTGAGTGTCAGAGTTCGGACACGGCTAGTAATCACTATCTTTAACCTAAAACTACTGAATTAAGAGGTAAACCATATTTTATTTCTCTGAGGTTTGAATTCTGATCTGGATTCATTCTTATTTCAGTACTAGACACTCTAGACAACTAAAATCTGCGTAGCAACTTCGATATCTGATCTGGGTGCTCTTCCGTTTCCTTTTGTGCATTAAAATTGCAGAGTATGGTGGAGTTGGAATGCCATAGATGGGCAAGCAAGGGCATCAACATCAAATATGAGATCAGAGAGAACCGAGTTGGATACAAAGCAGGAGCTCTCAAAGAAGGACTGAAGCGAAGCTACTCTAAACAATGCGACTACGTCGTCATTTTCGATGCAGATTTCCAACCAGAACCAGACTTCCTCTGGCGATCCATCCCTTTCCTTGTCCACAACCCAGATATAGCCCTCGTTCAAGCCCGCTGGGTATTCGGTATGCTCTCGCCTCCCTAAATCCAATTTAGACATTAATTGCTGCCTTAATTCACTCACTAATTTTAGCGAAGTGTCGGTGCTCGGCTATTGCTGTCTTTTGTTCCTCTGTTCTTTCTCTTTTTGCCTTTTTCTCTTTTGTCCCCTTTTTATCGCCATCTTCGACGACCACCTTCCCCGCGCTGGGTGGCGAGACTTGACGCAGATTGAGAGGGAAGGGAGAGGTCCCGCACCATCCATCACGGTCCAGGCCATGGCCCACTTCCTTCCCTCCACACGATGGCCACCGTATAATTGGACCCACCATCCAAACAGAGACCCCCACTTCAGTGGCTCAAGCGAAATTTCTGCTGCAGTTAATTTTTTCTAACGACGTAAATACCCCGACCCTTTCGCCGAAAGTAAAAGCCTATACATCGGACAAACCCGGCAGGAAACAAGTGGATGGAACAGCAAGATCTTCGGGGCAGGTCTGTTAATTTTCTGAAGAACAGTTCCGTTTTTTACCTTGAGTGAGTCAATTATAAGGGCCTGTTTGGATTTACGTGAAACGGCGAAGGGGCAACTCCTAGTCGATCCATGGCACCTCCATGTGCAATTATTATTCTCCCAAGCTCCTTCCTTGTGGGCCCTCACTCCAAGACCCACAGTCACCGACACTTGGCTTGGATTATTTTTTTTCGCTATTACTTATTTTAATTTATTTAATCTATTTTATTTTCTAATACATATAAAAATATTGCTGACGTGGCAATGCTGGCTGCAGTGAACGCTGACGAATGCATGATGACTAGGATGCAAGAGATGTCGTTGGATTACCATTTCACGGTGGAGCAGGAAGTGGGTTCGTCCACCTACGCCTTCTTCGGTTTCAACGGTAATCAATTAATTCTATTTCTTCTGCATCTTTTTTTATAACTTTTTTTCTGGATAACATTGAAAAATAATAAAAAAATTAACGATAATACAGGGACCGCCGGTATATGGAGAATCGCGGCCATAGAAGCGGCCGGAGGATGGAAGGACCGAACGACGGTCGAGGACATGGATCTGGCCGTCCGAGCGAGTCTCAAGGGCTGGAAATTTCTCTACGTTGGTGATCTCCAGGTATCTACTATACGTCAGCAGCACCATATAATATATGCATCTGCTGCACCTACAGTAGATATTTAGGCCCCGTTCGTTTGCCGTATTTAATAGGGATATGTGGTCAACTAATTGACCATGATCCTTGGTTAATTTGCCGCTATATTGGGTATCAAGGTCGGAGAATATCAATTAACTAATACTCTATGAATGCTAGAACTTTATTTATTCGGGCAATTTTTACCTAAAAAACACTTGTCTTATTAAACCTATTTATCCAGATAATTAAGAACAAACGATACCTTTTAGACCGAGTCAATTGAAGTCAATCCCGCTCGAGTCAACTGTTTTCTAGATTGCTTGTTGCCTTGTTGGGTTTCATTTCTAAACCAGTTTCTGAATCACCTTTGATACTGAATTGCAGTTTTCGTTTTGAAAAAACAGGTGAAAAGTGAATTGCCAAGTACGTTCAAGGCCTTCCGCCATCAGCAGGATCGTTGGTCTTGTGGACCAGCTAATCTGTTCAGAAAAATGGCCATGGAGATCATAAGAAACAAGGTCTGGTTCTCTTTATTATTATTTAGCTTTTTGTTGTTTGCAGAAAGTAAATTCTTGTACACTTGTAATTTACTTAGTTTCTTCATTGTTTCCTGCAGAATGTAACTACGTTCAAGAAATTCTATGTTATCTACAGCTTCTTCCTTGTTCGGAAGATCATTGCCCATATCATCACCTTTGTGTTTTACTGCATTGTGTTGCCATTAACCGTCTTGATTCCTGAGGTCGAAGTTCCGAAGTGGGGTTCCATTTATATGCCTTGCGTCATTACCCTCCTTAACTCAGTTGGAACTCCAAGGCTCTCTCTCTCTCTCTCTCTCTCTCTCTCTCTCTCTCTCTCTCTCTCTCTCTCTCTCTCTCTCTCTCTCTCTCTCCCTCTCTCCCTCTCTCCCTCTCTCTCTGCAATTCCATATTAATTGTTTCCTGGAAAATTCGATGTACATAAGTTTGGTTTCTTTTTTTCCAGCAATTCACTCATTGTATCAGTTATTGATCCTAATCTTGCAGATCAGTCCACCTGTTGTTTTTCTGGGTCCTATTCGAGAATGTAATGGCTCTGCACCGGTCTAAGGCGACAATTGCGGGTCTTCTGGGGGCAAAGAAAGCAAATGTGTGGGTTGTCACTGAGAAATTGGGATCAAAAACAACCAATTCCAAGGCACCCAAAAAGCCTCGATTCAGAATCAGGGAAAGGTAAATTTCTATGCAAACCAATCTTCACAAAATGTTACAGAACCAAATTAGTTTGCAATACAAAATGCGAACCATTTTCAGTGGTGAAGCCACACACAGATAGATCTCAGGGTGAGCAGGCTATCATCTTCCATATATCTTGAAGCTGAAAGCAGGTACCCTGTTGGGTGTGGCTTCCCAGAACCTGTTTAAAACCAATCCTAACAAGCATTTGTTGTTGTTTCATGGTTTGATCATCAACAGACTCCATCTGACAGAGCTTGCATTTGGATTGTTCCTCGCCTTGGTGTCCTGCTACGATTTTGTCTATGGGAAGAACAATTACTTCATATTCCTCTCCCTCCAAGCCATTACATTCTTTATTGTGGGGTTTGGCTACGTGGGCACCATCATCCCCTCTTAGTGGTGTCTGTGTTGGCTGGATAAGCTGTATTGGCACAATCCTCTTTGGTATCTGTCATACCATATCTCTACTTTTCTCTCTTCTCAGACAAACATATATATAGGGTTTTTTAGCCAAGTTTCCTGCATTTGTTACTGTTTTAGCTCATAAAAGAAAGGCTGGTCATTCTTTCATGCTGAGAAGAAGCACTAAAATCGTGCAGTCAAGAACTCTCCTGTGAATACTCAACAAAGGCCAGGAATTTACAAAACACAGATGTTGTTATGTGAAGGGCATTATACAAACAGAAGAAGGAAGCAGAAGCAGCATAGGGGGTTTGATCCTAAGTAGGTGGTGTAAACATCTTTAATGAATTGCTTGTACTTCTGGAATTTTGTAGCTTTTTTTTTCCTTTTTTTTTATCTCCTTTTCATTTGGATTTTGTTTGAGAGGGGAATAAACTGATGGCCAGGCCAGGAGGTAGTAAATTTGAAACTGTTCTTCCCCATATCTCTTCCTTTTCTGTTTCATCTTGGAACTTGAGCATCCTTCCCTCTTCTTTTGACAGTTTTCTAGGGCTTTATCAGCGGAATCCTAGTATACCCCAGTAATTGATAGTCAATGATTAGGCAGTGGGCCTACTTTTCTTTCTTGAAGTCAGTAACTTCAGAATGAGAGCTTCTTTGCATTCTGGGGTCCACATATCAACCTGACTTGAAAGCTAGTACTAATGATTTTCTGCCCAAAAGCAATGGCAATTACAGAAGCAATATCACCATCTGCTGGAACTTGATTCCAAAAATGATAGCCAACATTGTCACAACAACAAGAATAAAAGTATAGATAGAACATGGCAGCAAGCTGAGGAAACAATCTTAGATCCAGGAATTTTTTTTTTTGAATGAAAAATATTTTTTAAATAGAATTAATTAAGATGGGCATACGGGTTTTAGGGCATTATGGAACAGGCTGAAGGAACAAGAACAAGAAGAACAAAGACAAACTGCAAGGGTATTAAAATAGGGCCTTGTTACATCATATCATTCAGAGGCAATTGGGTTGGCTGGTTTTCTCATATGCCCCATCACCCACCTCCTTCCTAGGTCTCCCAAGTGCAATTGTCCTTGCTCGGTTGGTCGAAGAATGCATTCCCAAACCGCCTTGAATGAATGCTCCATCCTCGATATCGTATATTAATGTTATTAAAGTAGTAGTATCGCAAAGAATATAATAAATGTAATTTTAAGAGATGTATTGAAATACGTTTTAAAAATATATAAATATAATAATAGAAAAATTAAATTATGCATGAATAAATTAATAAAATTCACATGAATCTCAAAAAATGCATCAATAACAATAATAAATCCACCGCTTAAATGGTTATAGAAAAGGAATAAAATGCATAAGAAACACATATTCAATGATTCATGTGAAATGTGAACTATTGGATGAAATTAGGTGAACAGATCCCTTGAACTTTTTTTCTTTATATTTGTGCACTTCCATAAGTCAGTGATGGGTGTCCCATCACATGAGTGATCTCATATGAATGGGTATTATTTACAAACATGTAATGAGACACCTTTAATGAAGTGCATGATTAAGTGCAGTAGATCCTGACTCCACTTGAGAAATGTTGGAATTTGTAAAAGGGTAGAAGAATTAAAATATGCACGTATTGAGGCACCTTCAACATCAATTCTATTTCTACTTCAAAAAAAAAAAAAAAACACATAATCATCACCATCATGTAAGCCCTGTTCCAACTACATGAGGTCAGTTAAACTAATCCTATTTCATTAACTCTACTAAAAAATAAAAAATTTAATAATTGATTATTTTCGTTTTATTTATTTTTTATCTTTAGTTGATGAAATTATAACAATATTAAGTTCATAAGAGTGGGCCTGAAAGTTAAAACATAAAATTCAAATCACTATTTGCTTTATTAGGATTTATTGCGAGGCGGATCATAACTGGTGCCATCAATCCTACACTAGGATAACTATTTTTCTTTAAACTCAACAATGATTACTAATATTGCTAGTCATAATATAGAATGATGGTCATAGCATTAATAGTAGATGGAAAATATTGGCTAAAGGGTATGCTGACGTAGATGTTAAATTCTGAAAACATCTTAATTTAACACTAAAATAATTCCCCGCCATTTTCTTTTTTTTTTTTTTTTTTTTGTTTTGTATTACATATTATATATTGCAAGAAAATTAAGGAGTGGTGGGAAAAGAGCAGGATGCCCGTGAGGTCTAAGAATGGCAACCCGGAGAAGGGAGAGGGAGCCACTCCCCATCTCCATCCCCGTACCGTCCATTCCCACGAGGATCCTCACTCTTTTTATCATTTTTTTTATGATGTTAAATCATTTTCTTTTTTTTATATTTATTTCATTCAAAAAATTAAAAACAAAATAATTACAATTTATATAGATAGATATGTAGGGGAATGGATGGATATTGAATCGAGTAAGGCAATATCCAAATTTAAATCCGATTAGAAAATTTGATATTTGATGGATATTACAAATTAATGTTCGAATTAGAATTTGATTAAATATTCAAATATTTGACTTAATTCAAATTCGATCCATTAATTATTTTAGATAATTAATAAATATATAAAATAAATATTTTATTTATATAAAATATATAAATATATAAATTATTTATATAATTTAATTATTATATATATTATATAAAATATTTAAATATTTTATATATTATACATAAGAATTAAACAATCAGTTGAATTCAGATATATATCATTTGACCGATTATATATTTGAATTATTAAAATTCAATTCGATTATAATTCAAAATCAAATTTTCGAATAGCGTTGTCACCCCTATGTGGGGTGGAGGGGATCCTCATCAGTGGGGAGTGCTTTCCCCGTCCCCGTCAATAGGAATGAAAATTTCCCCATTCCCAACCTCGTGGGAAAATCATCTCCATCTCTACTCTTTTCTAGGCGGGTCCTTGGGGATAACGGAAATGGAGAAAATTGCCCTATCTAGTGAGGTCTGTTGACCTTATCATGAATAACCTACAATTATGTGGATTTGACCCCATGCCTCCATACACAAAGGGACACAGAGTGATCATGGACAATGGTCCAGCCCCCAGCCATTGATATATTTTCAGCATTTAATAATAAGGGGTTAAACTGAATGACTTTCTCCTATGTCTTTTCGTGGATAAGCTATTTAAAATGTTGTAAGCTTCTTAATTATTTTATTCACTAAAAGACAAAGCAATAATATATCATTCAATTCAGCCACTTCATCTGTTCTCAAATTGCCATCAAATGCTGTAAAATCAATTATCTAATTCAATTCTCTTCAGCATTCAATAGTTGGGTCCAAGGACTGAGGACGCTTAACTGTATTTGGTATCAATATACTGCCAAAAGACTCATCACAAATAGGTATTAAATTAGGGGTGTAACTTTGGTTGGCTCCAGTTAACATTTTACATTGTTTTGGGCTTGGGCTTTAGGTCAATTTCATTGAAATTTGACAATCCCAACCATAATCCCCAAGTTGTACCCCTATCTTAAATAGTAATTTATCGGGCCAAAATCCCATGCTCAATTATAACCATCTGATGTCATTGAATTTTAAGTGGACAACTCAAATAAATTTGTATTAGGTCTCCATATCTTTTAATATATAACTAGCAAGTAAATCCATGCAATGCAAGGAGTTAAATGGAAAACTTGTCAGTAGGGGTGATCATTTCAGCCTAGCCCAGAAAATTTTGGGCTCGGGCCTGGGTTTTGTGTTCATGCCTGACCCAGGCCCACATCAGGCACACCGATTTTAGGGTTGGGTTTGGGCTTAATACTTCAAACCCGGCCCAGCTCGGCCCGCATATATTTAAACATACACATTTTGTGTATAATGTATACATGTTATTTTACATTATATTATACATTTTATATATAAATATTATAAAATGACATGTATAATTTATATTATATGTAATATTTTATATTATATAATGTATAAAATAAGTTTATATGCATGTTATGTCATTTAATATGTAGATATGTAATGTTTTATATATGAGTGACATTGGCTTGGAACCCCAGGGCCGGGCCTAAGCTATAATAGCCCTTATCATAAGTGCAAAGCCCGGCCCGGCCCTTGATCACCCTTACTTGTTAGGTCTTCGTTGACAAATTTGGGTTTTGACATCATCTTGGTTCTATGCTAAGGTCTATGTTTGGGGTTGGTCTTGATCCAGCCCTTGTAATTTATACTTGACCCCTACTTTATTAGAGAGGGTCAAATGGGGTTCAAAGATATTTAAGAAGAAATAAGGGATTTAATGGGAGATCGGAAATGTCACAAGCATTAACTATGAAGGGGTTCTTATATTTTTTAAGAACTCATTTTATAAATAAATAATCACGTGTCATAAAGGAGAGGAGGAGGTCCATGTGAGCATTGAGGTAAGAGGGCAAATTTAGGTTTCGGCATCAGCTTGAATCTAGCAAGGATCCATGTCTAGGGTTGGTGTTGGGTTAGGCCTTAAACCAAACCAAACTATATAATTTATGCCCTGCTCTATTAAGAGAGTCAATTGGAGCTTGATTAGATTGCAGGGCTAAGCTGCAAGGTGCCAATCAACTGGTTGGTAAGGTCACTGCTGGTGTAAGCGGAGACTTCGGATTAAATCCCGTTTGCACTTGGATTGAGAGATGGGCTACTTCGTAAATTGGGTGAAATTATTTTTTAGGAGTAGAAAAAAGTTATACTTTTCCTTTATTATGACAAAAACTTGTGGTTTCCTTGCCATTTAAATCGAAATAAGTAACAGACGGTGGGGAAAAAAGTCTTTGATTTTAAAGGAGCAGAAATAATAGCCGAAAGTGTCAAACTTTTAGGTAAATATAAAAAGCTCAGGTTTTGACAATCATAAAAACCTCCCCTGATATTTCGCTTTCACAAAAAAATTCCCTATAGCATTGAAAAAACCTGCAGTTACCTCCTTTTTTTGTTACCCTGCACGGAAAACATTGGCTTAATGCACGAAGAATCTATTTTACCCTTATATGGAAATTTAAAAAAAATACCCCCAAAAGAAACTTTCACTTTTAATTAAAAAAAAATCCCCAAATTAGATTGAAAATATCATTGTTAAAAACTTGAAGTCTCTATTATTGAGACAAAGATGAAAGGAAGATATCATTGTTAAAAACTTGAAGGGAGAATTTTATATTTTACCCAAAAATTCTTATCTATTTTATGGTAAAATAAATGCAGCTTAAGTGTTAAAAAATGAACTTCCACCAATGTCCGATTACTTCCAAATATTGCTATAGCCCGTGGTTTAGACTTTAGACTTTTAGTTGAGATGCATTCAATAATCTGAAACTTGTGAATTGTGACAATTACTTAAGACTAAGTAGGGCCTAGAATATGTTCTTTATTTTAGATGTCTGACTCAGTTCTTAGCACTAGAATCAAGGCTACCCAAAAATTGGAAGTAAAGAGGCTTCGTTGAGGCACATCCCATTATCCCTAGGCAAAAGATAAAGAAACCATTATTTTTTATGATAAAAAGCCAAAAACATTGTAGGTACCTTTGTTTTTTAGACATGTACCTCTTATTTCATAATTGGGGTTTTCCCCCTTTATCAAATACAGGGTGTCCCCAAATGGATCATCTTTATGACTGTATCTAAATGCTATAACCATAACCATACTCCCACAAGTAGTTTTAGAGAGATCCACTGCTCTTACACTTTAAGGGGTTTCATGTCATGGAGTCTTTTTATAGCAATTACACCACTTCACATGAAAGTCTAACAACATTGGTGAAAGTAGATCACTAATTTTATTCACAAGAGTAGAATAATCAACATTCCCTAGTAAGAGAGTTACCACCACCACTGTCACTGTTGCCGCCACCACCACAACCAACTGGTAGAAGTTTTCTTGGATGGGTTTCCCTTCTTCCATTTGTACAATTAAGATAGCCATGTGGGTGGGGGAGTAGAGAATCCTGATGCACATGCTCAGAGCTCAACCTTTTATACTTAGAGTTGCTTTGAAGACTTTCCCAAAACAATTGTAGCCATGCATATCCCATTAAAGGTCCTTATAATTAACCCAAAATGGGTTTCTATTTTCCACATGATTAGTAGGGCTGCCAGGCTGAGACTCCACCACATGAAAGTGGTGGGGGGGGGGGGGGGGGGAGGGATTAGCAGAAGGCAAAGGCAAGTGGAGCCCTTCTCAGCTGCATTCTAATCTGTCACATGCGAGTCTTTCCAAACCATTTAGATCTCTACCAAACCTGTCCCCTCATCTTTTCAATAATAAATTATGATTTTTAATGCTAACATCAGAGAAGTCGAATTAAAGAAATAAATTTAAAAATGAATAGAATAATAAAGAAGGAAACTGTAGCTAGACGTTGCTTTCTTTATTTAAAATTTCAACTTTAATATTAATTTAGACTTTGTGTAAAGCAGAAGCCACTGTCATGCTCCTCTCTCTCTCTCTCTCTCTCTCTGCATCTAATCATGGTGAGAGCTCAGAGCAAATCATGCCTTTAGTGTTGTAATGCAAAAGTTATCCATACATCAACTAGACTAAATAATTGATATAGTTGATAGTTAATGGAACACCCCCTCATCAGTTTCCTCTTGACAGCTTTGGAAACACCCAAGACCAGACCTTTAGGCTTTTAGTTTAATGAGAACAGAACACAAACCAGAGCAGAGCTTCTGGGTTTCAACTCATTCTTTATCTTCTTTTTTCAGTCATGGGGATTTCCAAAACAAGTTGCATCAGTATATTCTTATCTCTGCAACTCTTCTTGTGATTATTTTGCTCAATTATGCCACTGTACAGCAGTACATTGTTGTACAGTTGCTTGGGTTGCAGATATCAAAAATTGAAAACAGTCTTCACCTCTGGCTTATTTTATAGATCAATGGGCCAGTTACACACATTAATGTCATAAAGGAGATAGAGGCTTTTTGGCTCAGGTGACATGCTCCATGGTCCCCTCTGGGTACTGTAAAAATCATGGATGCTTTGCTTTGGTGGATTGGTCCCCTCTCGAAGAGCCAAATGATGCTTGTACCTCAAACAATGTCTTTACTCTTAACAAGCTGCTCAACGTGAGAAGCCCTCCTTTTGTGCCATCTAAAGCGGTCTCTCTCTCTCTCTCTCTCTCTGGCTGTGAAGCCACAGCACAGTCGCCATGTCACAATCTCTTCTTTGCTCTGGTGTAAGCCAGCTCTCCCTTTTGTTTTACTTCCTTGAATGTGAGCAATGTTTGGCTTGCTGTTGAAGTGGAGTAGAAAGCACCCTATGCCTACCTTTCATGTGATATTTTGTTTAAAGGGTCATTTACTAGAACACCCCCTATAGTTTTATGGATTCATTTAAACATACCCTATAGTTTTCATTTTACTAAAACACCCCCTATAATTTGCAACCTATTTCACTAAGAAGTGTTTGTTTTTTCATCTGAAAATAGTAACATTATAAATTAAATTGAGTGGAAAATGTTCAAGGGCATGGTCTTATGGCTGTTTATTCCAAAAGTACCTCTAGTACTTTTTTGTACCAAAAACAAAATTGATCAAATAAAGCCAAATAAAGTGGTTGCTCCTATCTTATTAGGTGCAAAATTGGTATTTTCATTTTCTTTTTTATTGAATTTATTCAAATGGACATTAGGGTTAAAGCTATCATTTTCCACTGTCATCTAATAAAAGGTTGATTAAGTAAACCGATTGCAAAGTATAGGAGGTTTTTTAGTAAAACATAAACTATAAGATGAATTTTAATAAATCTATGAAACTATAAGGGGCGTTTCAGAAAATGGCTGTTTGGATTTTGGAATTACTCAGCTTGTATCTATCTGGCCCAGAGCCCAAATGATATTTTCTAAATAACTGCTCTCATTAATTGGTTTTAACAAGTCAACATCAGATGATCTCATCAGAGTGACTTTTAAATGAGAAATTATTGGGCCAGCCTGTGCTTAGGATTCCATCAGGCTAATGTTTTGGGTGAGGGGGGCAGGCCCAGCTTGGCCCAAGTCCTACCATATGACCAGCTTAGCCCATCACACCTAGACAAAAAACACAATTGACAGGGATGCATGTCAGTGTATCACTTGCAAATTGCAATTGATGGATTCACTCCTACCAAACAGAGGACTATAGACAAATCCTGCAGCTTAATCCTATTGAACTTGTTGAAACCCCCCTAACCAGACAAGCCCCAAAAGCTTACATCTAAGATTTTCTTGTTACAGAGTTGAGGACCAATGAGTTAACAAACATGTTGGGATGGCACATGGCAGCAGACCTAAATGTGGGTTGGGGAGGGAAGCTGAAACCTGAAAGCTGGACCATTTCTTATAAGTAATGCTCTTAGTTGTCAGACTCGGACCGAACCAGATGGTTGAACCAGTGACCAGTAAGCTTTTTTAGGGTTCCTATTGTTCAGATAAATAATATAGTTGTCATTTCCAACTCCCACATCACAAAACTTAATCCTGAGATAATTTTAATGAATGCTATGTCTTTCAGAATTTTTTAATTGAAATGAACATTTACTTGATTTTTTTGAGGAAATATATTGACACAAAAGAAACTCAAGGCATTTTTGATATATTCGATTATTTTTATTTGCTAATTAAGTAGTATAGTTTTGAAATAATATGGTGTATCCCATAAAATAACAATTACTGATTTAAAAAAGAAAAGGAAGTAAAGACTCATGTGATGAATGAGTTGATTTTATTGATATCACATGAATGAAAAGAAAATAACAAATGAAAATTAATATATCTGTCATATATTACTAAACTGTTATAGATCACGTGGAAGTATTTCTTAAGGGGACCTTGGTTTGGTGGTATGGGTAAGTTGATCAATCAGGTAATTGATCATAATCCTTCATTCATATATTGCTATATTGGGCTTTATGATAGGCAAATTTTTCTGAGAGTATCAATCACCTAGGTAATCAATACCTTCCTAGAGGGTTTTAAGTTGTTTACCCACTTGCCAAAAATGCTAATTCCCTCCTCATTTCTCTCCTTACCCAAATAAGTGAAATGCACACAAACACTAGCATCATGGTTTTTGAACCGCCGTTGATCTGGACAGTTAGATTGTTCAGCTCGGGAACAATTTAAGCAACCGGTTTCATTTTACTCCAAATTCGGCCTTTAGTCAAAAATTGTTGAATCGGTCAACGATTCATTGACCTGGGTGGTTGAACCATCGACCCGTTCAATGATTTTTAGCCGTTTTTTATTTTTAATTTTTACAAAACAGGCCATCCATTTGAACCGACAGTCGAACTGTCAACCTAGACACCGGTGGCAAGAACAAAAGAATGGTTCCATTTCTGGGTCGTTTTTTAAAACCATGACTTGCTCGGATAAACTCGCTTACCCAGGTAAGTGAAAACGAATGGCCTAAACATTTCTGCTGTATTCCAACTGACTTTAACTTCCCACTTGCATTTTAGAACCCTACTTTTCTCAACCCATACTCAAAGAGGATTAAAAAAAAAAAAGGAAAAACTTTGTCAAAGAAAGAAAATTAAAGGCAAAATGCATCAGTTAATTGTTCAAAATTGTCCAATTTAATTCCTTATAATTAGTCTAAAAGACCCAAAAGAAAACAAAAAAAAAGTAAAAAAAAAAAAAAAGAAAAGAAAGAGAAAGGCAAACAATTTCAACCCACGTTGAAGAATTTTTTGGGTTTTTTTCTTAATTTTTTGTTGGCGTTCCAATATGGTTTATAAGGTCAATTCTACACTGAAGCTTCGAGACTACCTTGACATGATGAAAGCTTCTTACTTTTGAGCTCAATCAGTGCCAGATCTGTTGCCCTCTACTTCATGGATGAGAATAGACAAGGCAAAGTGATCTTTCGCCATCTGAGCTTTTCATTTTTGTGATGTCTTTTCAACCATAAAAAGGAATAACAAAACGACGCTGTTGTTCTCACCCACGGACCCATCCTCCATATATTGCTAAAGCAATTACAACATACATCCATTCAAAGATGAAAGTGATTAGAAGCTGATAATTAATTGGATTTCTAAATCAACGTTTTATGTAATTGATCAGGAATTGATGTTATCATATGATCTGTTTCCTCAGTTCCTGCACCAAATTTGAATATTAATGAATCAAATTTGATTTAACTCATCTGATTCCACCAACCCCATTTGCAACCCCACATTCTTTTTTTTTTTTCTTTATATCTTTAAATTAGCAAATTCTTTGAACATTGGAAAATGTAGTGCTTTGAAAGCGAAAACTCTTTTTGTCGATGTTAGCTTGACATGTGCTTTGCAAAGTGAAACAACCATTCTAAAATATATTGGTTTAGAATTTTTAGCGGTATTGTTTTTGTTTCATGGCTTAGCAAAGAGAGACAAAAGGTATACATTACTTGTTCTCACGTTCTATGGTTCAGAACCACTTGTTTGCATTTCTAAGCCCACCTATTCTCACGTTCTATGTTTCGCCTACACTCAGTAATTTAAAGACCAACCAACCTAGCTAGCTAGCTAGATGCTGACTCATTTTTTCAATTAAGTAGCATATCAGCAGTTCAACCATCCCTGTTGAATTGGTCAATTCATGATATCATACATAAATAAATAAATAGTATATATGTAAATAAATACGTCATTTCATAGACGCCCCACATACTCGGACATGTAGTGCTGTCAATGGACTCCAATGTTTTCGAACCATCGTTGACCTGAACAGTCAAACCATTTGACCTGGAAATCATCTAGGCAACCGGTTCCGTTTCACCCTTAACCCATTGGGTTAAAAACCAGTGACTTGGTCAGAGAACTGCTGACCCAGGTGGCCAAACTGTTGATTCATTCGACCCAGACAGTGGTCTGTGGTTTAAGAAGCAGAGAGGACAAAGAGAGGAGAAAGTGAAATACGGACTCAGATGATCAAATCTCAGATCCGACAGAGAGGGAGAAAGAGAAGAAGAAGAAGAAGAGAAATCAATCTCAAATCTGAGATCTCAAATCCTCCTCTTCCTTCCTTCCCTCCTCTTCCTTCCTTCCCTCCTCCTCCTTATTCCCTCCTTCCTTTCCTTTCTCTCATTTTCTTTCTTTCCTTCTTTCTTTTTTCTTTCTCAACCGACAACTCCACAGCCTCCTCTCCATTCTCATGTGAAACTTATAAATGAGAAAATGTTTATCCTAATATAGCAAATCATCCGAACCGTTCAATCTGAACAGTCAAATTGCTGACCCGAAAACCGGTAACTAGAACAGTTCCATTCCAGGTTGGTTTTTAAAACTTTGACGGACTCTAAAAGTCTGATGTCTGATTCAAATCCAAATCCAATTATCTCATCATATTTGGATGTTACAACTTGCACCCAATTAATAATCAGATCAGATGTAGATATAACCCCATCCAATCTGATTAAAATCCGAGTCTAATAAAAAAATGTTATCTTATGTACATATAAATATTATGAACAATTATATAAAATTTATAATTGTTAAGTTTAATATTTTATATTTATACACATTTATTATACTATATAAGTTAAAAATGAGTAGGATTTCTTATAACTTATTAATTTTTTTGGTCATTTTACATTGTTTTAGGCTGAGGCTTTGGGCCGGGTCCATTCAAATTTTGGAAAAAGTCAAGCTTGAGCCTGACCCATGAACAGGTCTAATTGGGATTAAATCCAAATCCGGTCCAAAAATCGACATAGTAATTAGATTCAGATGCAAATCTATTAGTTTCATACTTGGATGCAAATGCACCTGGATTCATTCCGTTTACAGCTCTACATATACATGTACAACTGCGTAACCCTTGACCCACTGTTCAGGTCAAGCATGTTGACTGTTTAGCTGCTTGGGTCACTGGGTCTTTGACCAAGTCAATGGGTGTTTGAATAAAAGTGGTTGGAGGTTAACCTTAACCGGTATGATGACTGGGCAATGGATTGAATGGTCCAACCAGCCAAGTCAACAACGGGTTGAAAACACAAATCGACCATGATCTGAAGTGCTGAACATGATGGGTTGTGAGAACCATGACTTGAATTGCAACACTCACATGCGAGAGGGTGGGGCACATTTTTGGTCTGAGAGAAAAAAAAAAGGAGAAGAGGGTAGCACTCGATTTTATTTAGGGTAAATTGCTGAAACCTCCCATGAACTTTTTGATATAGTTGCAAGTAGACCCCCTCTATTAGAATTCTCTAACAAGAGGCATAAAAATGTCCAAAATATCTATGCAGCTACTCTTGAACAAAATGTTAATTTTCCAAATTTTTTCTTCATATCAATCATTACCCTAAGCCTCTCCAATCTCTTTTCTGAAATTGGTTTATTTTTCAAATTTACCCTTTATATTAATCCCTTAAAGGTAAATCTACAACTTTAAATTCTCTTTTTTCTTGTTCATAAAGTTTGTATTGTTTTCTTATGTAGAAAACAACCTCCATAGTAACTGTATGGGTATTTTGGACATTTTCATGCATCTTATTAGAGGATTCTAACAGAGGGATCTAGTTGCAACTATGTCAAAAAGTTCAAGAGAGATGATTACAATTACCAAATTTTAGGAGAGGTTTCAGCAACGGTCAAAAACTTCAGAGTTCAGTAATTTACCCTTTTATTTATATGGATTGAAAAGTTAAAGTTAATTTTTTTTTTGAAAAAAAAATGATTTTAATAACTTGGCTTTCACCGGTGCACAAGGTCCATGAATATATGATTTTAGTATAACCCATGAAGCAATTAGGCTTAGGCATCTAAGCATTTTCGGTTGCTTTCACCGGTGCACAAGGTTTATGGATACATGATTTTAGTATAACCCATGAAGCAATTAGGCTTAGGCATCTAAGCAATTAGGCCCTCATATCAGGCCCACTCAAATTTTATCAAATCCTCAACCCAAACCCATCCAAATTACATCCCTACTTCGAATTAGGGAACAAGAATAAATCTAAACTAACCATCTAATGTCTATGCAAAAGAAAGCTTTCATTCAATTTGATCTTTAATAGTTTAATATATGCTCAGCTCTCATCTTGAATAAAATTTATAGTTAGTAAAATTTATATGTTCAACTCTCATATAAACAAGAACACACGTGACAGGGATGCTTTATTTATTTATTTATTTATTGTCAGGAAAAGATCATTCACCATAAAATCAATTTAATAGCTTAATCAAAATATATTCTGGCCTAATGGGTTCTTCACTACATATAGCTTCTAGACTTTCTGTGTGAGGCCCACCTTATAAAGCTCCCAAATGAGCACTAAGATTTGCTCTGTTTAGAGTTGAGGACTAGTGGGTTATAAACATCTAGGAATGATGGCAGCCCTAAATGTGAACTGGGGAAGGAAGCTGAAAGCTGGATCATTTCTTTTTGGGCCCGTTTAGGAGGGCTGAGCTGAAGGGCTGAAGATTTAGTTAAGCTAGTTCAATTGCTTTGAAGTGCTCCAAATAGAATTGGGATCTACTCCTCATGGAGCCACATCTTTCCATGCATTGGGTATATATCTCATGAATATTAAATATAAGTATAGGAGATGTTTCCGATGTACCACCAAGACATGTTGTGAAGTCGGAATGAGCAAGAACTCCTCTAAATAAATTATTAAAAGAAGCTGAGGCAGACAGCCCTTCAAATGACTGACAGCTGATTTGGGCTCTCCCCATTTTTCACCAAACATAACTTATAGGCTGTCCTTTTCTAACCCACCTAAGAAAGCAAGAAGCCACTGTGCATTAACCCTCCCTAACTAACACTAGGTAATGCTCCAGTTGTCACACTCGAACTACACGGAATGGTTGAGCTAATGACCCAGTAAACATTTTGGGTCTCATTTCTGAGACCGGATCTGCTCCTCATACATGGTGCCTCACACTGACCTCACAGGCACATCCCACCGTGCATTGGGAACATCTCCTCTACTTATGTATTATTATTTATGAGAGATGTTTCCAATGCACGGTGGGATGTGCCTGTAAGGTCGTTGTGAGGCACCCTGTATGAGGAGCAGATCCCATTTCCCCAATACTTTAGATAAATGATATAGATCTTATTTCCAATTCTCACATCACAAAATTTAATCCTAAGATAATTCTAATGGCATATATTTCAGAGCTTTATAACCGAAATGAACATTTACTTGTTTTTTAAGAAAATATTTTGACACACAAGAGAACCAAGACAGTTTGATATATTCAATTTTATCCCAAATCAGATTTAATCTCCAACAATTTTTCTTTGCTAAAAAAGTGAAATAGCTTTGAAGTTATTCTCCTCTAGCTGGTTTAACAAAGTAAACTGTATTTACTAATAAGTACCACTCTTTTCAACTTATTTGTTTGTATTTCTTTAGCAAAGACCCATGTGATTCATGAACTGATTCTATTTATATTAGATGAATGAAAAAAATTAAAAAAAAAGTGAAAATTAATATATTAACTTTTATTACACTTGAAAAAAAAATGCATATCAATGATCATATATTAATAAATTGCTATAGATCATGTGGAAGTAGCTCCTAAATATTTCTACTTTTTAAATTTCAATTTATCGACAAATTCCAAGTGAACTTAACCTTCCACTTCTATTTCAGAATCTTACTTTGCTCAACTTATACTCAAAGAGGAACAAAGAAGGGAAAGCTTTGTAAACGAAAGAAAATTAAAAGCAAAATGTATCATTATAAAGCAATTCAACATTGTATCCAATTTAATTTCCTATAGTCTAAAAGACCCAAAAGGTAAAAAAGAAAGAAAAGAGAGAGAGAGAGAGACAATTTCCGCCCACGTTGAAGAACTCTTTTGGGAGTTTTTAAAAGGTTAATTGAACACTGAAGTCTCTGGAGACCACCATGACATTATCAAAGCAAGCTTCTTACTTTTGAGCTCAATCAGTGCCACATCGATCTGATGCCATCTAGTTACTTCATGGATGAGAAATGAGAATAGACAAGACAAAGTGGTCTTTCGCCATCTGAGCATTTTTGTAATGTCCTTTCAACCATAAAAGGAATGACAAAAACCACATTGGTGTCATCACTAATGGACCCATATTGCTAAAGCAATTACAGCATCAATTCACGATCGTTCAAAAGATGAAATGATTAGAAACTGATAATTGGATTTCTAAATCTTCATTTTTCTGTGACTGATCGTGAATCGATGCTTTCATATGATATGTTCCTGCACCAAGAGAATACAGCCAGACATCTGAAACACATATAATGGGCCATACAAGAAGCCCATCTCAACAATCCATTTGCAAATTGCAACCCCACATACTTTGTGTGTATGTGTGTCGATGGTTTAAGTCTTTAAGAAATGAAAACATTACCAAATTCTTCGAACAATGCAAATGTAATGCTTGGAAAGCGGAAACTCTTGGTTTAGTTGATGCTAGCTTGACATGAATTTTCAGCAAATTGAAACAACCATTTCCAGGACAAGTTATTTTTAGTTTCATGGTTTAGTAAATAAAGACAAAAAGTTCATAGATCACACATTTTTTGGTTTAAGAATATATATTTACATTGCTAAGTCCAAAATTTTGGGAAAATTACTAACAGAAAATACTTGGAGGACATGTGTCCTACTCAAGGCATTTTATATAATAATTTAAGGTTTAGGGATTTAGGGGTTTAGGCTTTAGGGTTTAAGAGTTTAAAATTTAAGATTTTGGATTAGGATTTCAGGGTTTAGGAATTTAGGTTTTAGTGCTTAAGGATTTAGACTTAAGATTATAGGGTTCAAGGCTTAGGGTTAGGTTTAAGGGTTTAGAGTTTAGATTTTAGGATTTAAGGTTTAGATTTCAGGGTTTAAAACTATTGCCCAATCTTACTCACCTAAAAGCTGAACACCACATTAGGGTCATAACAGCTGATTCATCATATAATTGTTGATGCCTTGATGTGTTGTGACCAATTTATGCAACATAGGGCTCAGGCCCTCGAGCTAGGGCCATTCAAGTTTTGTCGAATCTTCAACCCAAGTCCAGCCCCACTTCATAGTAGGGAGTAAGAACAAAACCTAAACTATGCATCTAATGTCTATGGTAAAGAAAGCTTTCATGCACTTTATGCTTAGCTCTCATCTTGAACAAACCTTCTTCATGGTGTAAACTGTCTTGAGCATAAAGTTAGGGCTTCAACTCTTTTAATATGTATTCTTAGCCCCTTCCCCCGCTCTCTTGATGCTCTTGGATTCTTGACCTCCTCCTAGCTTGAAGCCTTGAAAGTTGCTCTTAATTGTATTAGAGCTTGAGAATTTTTGCTTGAATTTCATAGAAGGGCTAAGGGTAATTGGGTAGACCAAAATGGACATAGGTAGAAGTAGTAAGAAATGATCTAAATGCCAATAATTTAAATGAATATGGCTTATTAAACATAACATGATTCATGTAGCCAACCCCATGTAATTGGGACAAGATTTAAATGGTGATAATAACAACAACGAGGACAATGACGATGATGATGATGATATTATTCTAGTTCGCCATATTTATAAGTGAAGGTGTACTATTGGTTTTCATTTTCATGGATGTCAAGCTGCCAAGTTGGTTCCCCAACTGTTCCAAGTCAAATTGAATATGAAGCATTACTAGTGCCTTTTATAGACATGAGCTAGGCTCGGCACCAGTCGGATTTGCAGATAGAAACCATGTTGTTTTTGGTTGACTTGACCTATCTAATATCTTGTTTTTAGTCATCTGATTGACACCTAAAATTGACAAACATCATTCAAAAAGCTCTTTAATTAATTCGCAATTTAGCCTACTTAAGGAAATAATTTGAATTGCTTTTAAAATAATGTAGAGAAGGTGATTCTGTGGTTTATCAATCTTAAGAAGCATTTGATCATAAACTAGGTTATTCAATTAGTCAAAGGTTAGGTTAGGTTAAATCACTATGGTCACAGATCTAAAAATTAGGTCAAGATAAGATTTTTCTTTAAAAAAATCATAAAAATTATTTTATATCTGAACATTATGAAACCACCACCATTTAAAAGCATTTTGAATAATTTTCTTGGTGGAAAAAATAACATTTGAATTTTTTTCTTTATTTTAATAAATTTTCAAATAAAATGAAGACCCTTTTTTAGAAATTTAGAGCAAATGGGCCTTAATGTTGGGCCAATTCTAGAGACTTCTTGCCTCTTTTTTTTTTCTTGTAAATGGTATTGTTTTCGAACCTTTTCGGTCTTTTTATCCAATGAACTGAACCTAATACATGCTAATGAACTAAGCCTAGTTGATGGGCCTTGGTGAAATGCATGAAGAAGTGTGGACATTTTTTTTTCTATGGATAGGATATTATGGGCTTAGTTTTTTTGGTGATTTTATGGGCTTAGTTGTGAGCATCAAAACCACCAAAAGTAAAATCAACAGCACTTCCAGTTCAGCCTCATTTTTCCCTTCATGTTAGAATTCATTAAAAAAAAGAAGATGAAGAACTCATTCTTGTGCAAATCCAATATGCATTCATCAGTAATTGTAGAAATAAACAAAATCACCATCATAGGTCTCAACACAATCACGGTAGCAGAAGCATGGGCAGCCAGGGATGCTGTTATGCAGCAAGATAACTTCATCACTGAAATTGACTTGTTCCTGAAGATCTCATACTTCAACAAGAAAAGCATCTCCCCTCCCCCTCCCCTATAGCATCATCAAAGACATCCTTTAGCTGATGCAATCAGGATAAAAGAGATTCAGTGTCCATTTGTTTTGCAATCGGAATTAGAATTGGAATCAGAATCAACATCCATCATAATGGTCTATTCCTCCTATCTGTTTGGTTTAGATGGGAATCAGAATCAGAATCAGCTGGAATGGATTCTCATCCCAAGAGAGGGGGAGGGAACGGACTTTCCCTCAAATGGGGTGGAATGGCATTCTGATTCCCCCAATCAAATGTTTGGAATTGGAATGGTCCATTCTGATTCCAGTTCCAGACCCCTATTCTCACAAACCAAATGGACCCTCAACATCAAATCGGTGTCAAAGGATCTATCTAATGTGTCTAGATTTGCTATAAATCCAGTAAAAACACCTCCCATTTGGGTAATGGATGCACCAAAGTTAATCTTTATACAAATAGGGGTGCAACTTGGGTTAAGTTGGAAAATTGCTAAGTTTTCAATGGCCCCAAGCCTTAAACAGAGCCCAATATAGTTGAAATTCATCAAATTGAACAACCCGACTTGTAGCTTGGATACAAATGTGTTCTTATTACCACTAATTGCTGGTTCATGGTTGAACTCATTAAGATATGATGAGGTGTTGGATGAACTCCTATCGTGATCTGAAGTGATGCAACGTATGCTTTCTTTGAAAGTTTGTAGTTCCAGGCTTCAAGCATTGCATTCTCCATCACTATGGTTTACTTGTTAGTTCTCCCCTCAAGGAAACCATGAGAAAATTTTTATTTTCTAGATATTTTTTTGAAGCTATTTAAGGGGGGCTATTCATTCCGGCTCGGATCTACTACCCACGAGTTGTTTGTACATCCCTACCCTCGGGACATTACAGCTGTGCATTGGGAATCTCTCTCCCATGCCATTAATTTCCAATAAACCAACCATTTGACTCTCTCTCTCTCTCTCTCTCTCCTATATTAACTTCTATTATCAATTTATCACTTCTTTATTCCCATATTTAACTCTTTCTTACCAGAAAATCTTGGGTTTTGGAAAAACTAGCTTGGGCTATTTTGAAACTTCCTGGCATGACATGTTATTCCACCTAGCTATTTATCTTCAACACCCCAAACTGAATTTATTCTCTCTCTCTCTCTCTTATGTCAATCCAGATTCTCTCATTGTCTCCCATATTTAATCATCTCATCTCTTATTAACTCACCATATGTGCTTAAGGTGCTGGAGCTTAGAGGCTTATCTGGATGCTTTAGCATGAAGATGGTTTTCAATGGTATTTCGGATTATCCGGTCTTCCCTCAACGGGGCCTAAACAGGGATGTCTTCTCTCCCATACCCTTTTATTCTTTGTCATTCTTAATCAACATATGATGGTTTCTTATTTGGTTTTAGGTTTGGCTCTAGTAAACTGAATCATCTCTTTTTTTGCAGATGATTTACAAATAATAGGTAGAGCGTCTATCCTGGAAATTAACCACATGAAAAGATTCTTGGATTTATTTTGTATTTGGTCGGGTCGACATATCAACTTCAATAAATCTTCTATTTCCTTTAGCCCAAATGTTCACAGAAAGGGGCATCGGTTCTTGGCTTCTATCCTCATTGTAAAAGAACAGAAAAGTGATGACAAGTATCTAGGTTCCTTCTATGATATTCAGAGATTTTGGCCTCGTTCACTTTTCGGTAAGTTATTTATTCGGGTAAATACAGTAACCCAGATAAGTGTATTCTAAGAAAGACTTACCTGAGTAAGTGCATTTATCCATGTTCTTTTATTTTCCATGTAAATCAGAAAATGACCTTTTAACCATAAAAATCAATTATTAAAAGGAACATTTTTGTCCCATTCAAGTGTAGGCATCTTTCCCTCCGGGTGGAAAAGTTATTTACCCACCTAAGAGATGGGTATCACTTACCCAAGCAAGTGATACCTAAGAAAATAAACTTTCCCTGCTCCTCACATAAATCTAAAAAAAGAATATGGGTTTTTTGGTCAATGAGAGTCAAAGTCTCAAAATCCAACAAAAGAACACCCCCCTAATGTTACTAGCTTCTTATTAGTAAAAGAGAAAACTATAAGTCAACTTCAAAGGTGGAATGCCGAACTTCTCTCTCAAGCTAGTAGAAGCATCATGCTAAATAGGAGTGTCCATAAAAAACCGAAAAACCAAACCAAACCAAGAAAACTGAACCAATGTGGTTAACCGAACCGATCGGTTTTCAGTTAACCTACAAAGAAACCAGTGGTTAACCGAACTGACTAGTATACATTTATATGTATATTTTATATATATTTTTAATATATGTCACATATTTTCTGTGTATTATATATAAATATATATTCATTATATATATAAATATATACTTATATTATATTTATAATGATCTATTTATAAAATATATTATATATTTATAAAATATTTATAATATATTATATATCATTTATTATTTATAATATAATATTATACATATATTTATATAATATATATTATAAATATAAAAAACCAAAAAATCGAATAACCAAATCGGTCAAAAACCAAAACTGACGGACCAGTTAACCGGTGGTACTGATTCGGTTTTGGTTTGGAGAAATGAAAAAACCGGTACCACTGGTTCAATTTACAAAAAAAAAAAAAAAAAAAGGCCAGTGGACACCTCTAATGCTAAAGAGCGTTGTGGAGCCTATTCTGAATTACTTCTTGGCAACCTCTCTCATTTTTAAAGAGTGTTCTCATAAAATTAACTCTTTGTGCCATGAATTTTGCTGGGGTTTCTTAGATGTAGAATTACTCCTAGTCTCCTACTTGAAGAGTCGGGCTTCTACTACTAAAGTAAAGGATGAGGGATTGAGGGTGTGTAGGCTTCAGGGATAATTTGGAGGTTCTTTATCTTTGCCTAATAGCCTGTGGGCCTCTGTTCTCAAGTCCATAGTGATTAGTGCCGGTTTTCATATTAAGGCTATGGAATGTAATTACCCAGTACTGTGGTGCATTCTGGGTATGCCACGATTAATAGTTAATAGTTTACATAGACTTTGGGTTAGATTCATTGAAATTTTGACAAAAATTCAACCCTAACATGCAAAAATTGTACTCCCTAACAACGATATTTCATATTTATATTTTTTATATTAATTTTTTTACCACCACATCCATGCATGTGCAAACATCTCTCTTAATTGCGTTTTCACATTACTAAAGATATAAATGTGTTAATGGACAAATCATCCAATAAATAAATAGAAAGTGGAATTTTAAAATTTTAGAATGCACATGATGTGAACATGGGCATGGAGCATGATGTGGTCATGGGTATGAAATGGTGATGGTTATACTGATATATTTAAGGGAGTTGAAATGTTAAAAAATTGTGCAATGAGTTAGATGTCACATCCCCATTATGATAGGAGATATCCCTGTAATTTAACCCATCATCATAAACTTTGCAATGTCCTTTAGTGGAAGCCATGAATGAAATTAATAGATACAGATTTGGATCTATTGCAGATTTCAAGGGGACCCCACCAATAGCAATATAGGCCCCACTTTAAATTAGATTAGATTAGATGAAATGATGTTCTCATGGAGCCACAGCTGTATATCTAAGGGTATGATTCTCAATTTTCGACATGCACCATGACATTGTTGTAACAGAAGTGAACTCAAATTTAATCCTTTTAACTAAAACCCCATTTCTTTGACTCTTGATGCAATATTTCTCTCTGTGGGGGTGAGGCTTTGAGCAGAAGTGGCCTAGGTTTACAATATAGCTATTAAAAATGTTACATTTCGTTTATCCAAAGCATCAAGAGAAATCAACTTACATTATATGCATATAATTTATTATTACTATTTTTTTTTTCTTCTACCCTAGAAAGTAACATACATTTGTATTTCTGTAGCATCCATATAGTTGATTTTACTATACTTTAATTCCCTTGGTGACAAGGATTGAAGTCAGCCAAGCCCATGCGTGAAAAAGAAAGGCAAATGGAGCAGGTTGTATCAAAGGTTTATAACTGGCCTTACCACGGACAACCAAAGGACATGAATTTGTTTTGAGCAATGTTTTTGAATCGCTATTTACTCCGATGGTCAGACTATTCAGGCAATCGGTTTTGTTTTACTTCAAACTCAGTCTTCAACCAAAAACCATTTGTTAAATCGTTAACCCAATCAATGATTTTTTACTGTTTTCTTATTTTAAATTTTTTTTGTCAAAATGGGACATTCGTTTAAACTGGATTGTTAGAACGATGGACCCGAAAACTAGTGGGTAGAACAGTTCCAATTCTGAATCAATTTTTAAAACATTGGTTCTGAGCTTTTATTTTTGGATGGACGCCCAGTGATCATCTCAAACAATAGGTAATGAAGAGCTTATTTTGATTATTGACAACTTAATTTAGACATGGGCCTTATCTTACATAACCAAACCCATTAGCCACTGTCAGCCCTATTAGACTATTTAAGTCCAATGTTTTGGACCCGATCCATGAAGGGTTGAGGATGGAGTTCACAGCTGGTTTAGGCTAAATCAGCCTTAAATTGGAAGCTCTTCTTCTTTTATCTCAATATAATATGAACTGGCCATATGAATTCTGTTGTGTTGTTTCTTTTAAATTCAATTTAAATGTTAAAATATGAATATATCCACATCTTTCTCTGTTTCTCACTACTTCAGTTCAGTTGAAGATCATCTCTTAATATTTCTGTTATTTCTTGTCCTTGAAACCTTTTTTTAAACCATATTTAGTATTTGGTACAGTCATCATTTGCTACTTTATTGCTTACCTAATTATAAAATTAACGATTTGATGCCTTTGGCTTTTAAATGAATAAAGAAAATTACCTAATTGTTTAATAGTGGAGAAGTTGGTTGTGGAGAATATTCATCATCAGGGCATGAAACAAGTCAGGCCTGCAGATGATGATGTATCCTGATCGATACATTGGGAGGATCCCCCATGACAAATACAGGAGACCTTCTCTATGCAGAGAGGGATATGCCTGTGCTCTGTGGGGGAGTCCATCCGAATTCATGGTAGTAGACTAGTGGGTTATGTGTTGGTCATGAGCAGGATCTCCTATACTTTACATGTCATATTAAGAAGTTCAGATTTTCTGTCCACACCTACCCACACATCACTATAGCTGCACATTGAGAATATCTCATATATTAATATGTTATTATCTATAGAAAATGTTCTTACAATTCTAATGACCTGTGAACAGAGTTCACATCTCCTCCCCACAAAGAGTCGCCCCACAATGTCCCACAGTACATCCCCGCCATGTATTGAGAACATTTCCCGATGATGATGACATCATCAGTCCTGGTACTATCATCGGGAAATGCTCTCAATACATGGTGGGGATGTGTTGTGGGATGTTGTGGGGCAGAGATGTGATCTCCTGTGGGCAGGAGATCTGGATTGCATGGTAAGGTATACTGTAATGAATGAAAATTCAACCAAATGAATGGGATTGATTTTAATTGGTCAAAATCTCAAATTTATAAGAATGAGTCTTATAAACTTTTGGCATTGAACTCTCTCTCTCTCTCTCTCTCTCTCTATATATATATATAGTTCACCTAAAAACGTTCCCTAATTCATACCCCTTTGTGTCCTATTATTCTTTCTTTATTCCCATCACTTTTCTTTTCTTTTTATATATTTTTTATTTCTCTTTTTTTAATGGCCAAATTTTTTATTGCCTTCCACTTTGTGACATTTGTTTGTCTTCTCTCCTCACGTGTCTATCCTTCCACTTTAGTTCATGACTGTCATCATACCATCCGACAATGCTATTTTTTCTTGGGTTAACACCGCAACTCAATGCAAAATTCTGAATTCCAGTCCCCATAATCTGGTAGTAGCCCCATATAAACCATATCTTGTTCGTGAATTTGGCATTAATTCATGATCAGGATGCATCTCCCAGTAAGGTGGGGCTACAAAACTTTGATATGAGCTTATCAGTCATTCTCCCTTTTTCTTTTTCTCAGTTTTTCTCATCTATTATATGATAAGAGATTTTTTTTTCTTTTTTTTTTGTATTAAAACCAAAACAAACAATAGAGTCCCACAATCACTTTTCTAAATTGATTAAGTTCTCTAGCCTAGGAGGAGCGAAAACTTTCCACTCGTTCCATTACGAACGGGAACTGAACGCTGCTATTTGATGAGGTGCACAATTGGCAGTCCTGCTAATCCATTTGAAGGAGATGTGCTGAAACTAGAAAAGCTTATAACCAATTAACCACCATCAAAAATCGATAACCAATCAGGTGTGTTCTCAAAAAATTCAATTGATCAAAACCTTCCTATCATTACGTCTTTCATGCATCATTGATTTTTTTTATTTGTCATATACTTATTTGGTTTTGGTGAAAAATATAAAGTGGTTTTTACTGTTCAGTCCACCTTATAAATTTAATTTCACTGTACAAGTGGGATGAATCCTGATTGTGGATCGATGCTAAATCCACAGGCAAGATGCAGTTTATAGGGGGACTATTAGTAGACTAGGAAGGGGCTTTAATTTCAGATTTCTGAAGTGAAGTGCAGTCTACTTATCCCAAATATAAATGCTAAAATTGGTTATATAATGTTAACTTTTATCCATCCAAATCTCCATTGAAGCTGAAAAAGAAGCTCAAAAAGTAGTTGAGAGAACCTTACAAGGTAGAATTTTTCCTTGAATACAAGTTAATGTTGAAAATGTTAGAGGCTTAGTTAAAAATGTATGGAACCCAAAAAGGAAGTACGAGTGAGACCTGACGATAGTGGTGGCTGGGATTTCATGTCTGAAGACATATTTGATCTACAAAAGGTGCTAAAAGGAGGTTCATGGTTCATCCACTCAAGCCAGATGTTGGTTGTCAATGGATAGCCGCCATGGAAGGCGAGAAAGTTAAATTTGGCACCAAAAAGTCTGGCTTCAACTGTTAGGTTTTAATCTCTGTTAAGTGGGCTTACATATTCAGTGAAACAATTGCATTGATGGGCTATCTTGTAAGTGGGCTAAATCAAGTGATTCATTTATGCAAAGCCCGTAGACTTCAACAAAAGGGTATGGGGCTTAATGAGTGGATACCACATTTTGGCCCATATAGGCTTAATGGGATCCTATTAGGTCAAAATATAAAGGCTCCTAGGTTATGGTTCCCAATATGTTAAATCATCTAGCCGCCCTCCTTGCTCTACCCCATTAGAGTCAAATAGCTAGAAAACCTAAGGAAGAAGGAAGATTTAACTGAGGAAAACCACAGTCGGCTTACCATTGATTCATCACTCATTCTGCAAGGGTTTCCACTACTGCGATGGATACAGGTATGTACGATTAAACCTCCTTGATAACTGCAGCATGATATTCTTTGGGGTGCAACATGGCTTCTTGTTCTTCGTACATGAATGGTATTCGTATGATTCTGCAAGACTAAGGATTGATTTGCTCCTCTTTAATTATTCTTACATCAACTACATCACATCCCTCGAAACTTTGTTTCAAACCACCATTGTAAACTTTTGCAATTGCAACGGGCAAAGTCCTCCCAGAAAATGAAGAGATACAGTTTGGCACACCAACAAGAAGAGGCACGGTTCGCATTTGCATTGAAATCAATCTCCAGAAATCTCTCTTCAGGGGTTTCTTTTTGAACACAGGTATTAAACAAGTGTGGATCATTACATTTACAAAAATTTAACAAAACTTTGTACCTACTGTGGCTTGGTGGGACATGCATGGAAGAAATGTAAACAAATAAGACCGAATGTTGATTATGAAGTTATTCAAAAAGAGATGGAAAATAGTTAGATTGATGCACCAGGAGATTGATTAAGAGCTGAACACAAGCTTGAAAAGCCACTGAGAGTACAACAATAATACTTCTTAGTGTAAACAAAATTAGATTGTGAGGAGGGATGCAAGCTCCAATGAAGATTCCGAAGGTGAAAACCTTCAAGAAATTTGGTGGTGCACACAAGATGGTGCACTCCAGGTTATCCAAACACCACGCAAAGGGAAAAGCCAGTATAACAAAGGATCAAAGCCGGCAATGAAAGAGAAAGGTGAGTCTTCATCCAAATGGAAGCAAAATGAGTCGTGTAATAGTGCAACTTGGAAGAAATCCAGATTGTCATGAAAGCAATCTCACAAAGGTGAATTGTTAGTGGAAATCACAGGAAAAATATTCAGATCTACACTACCTCATCTAGTGGCCTTGGAATTATTGACACCGTCACAAGGTCCAAAAGGAGAGGTAGGCTTTTAAAGTGTGAAAACTCTCTCAAGGATCAATTAAAAAAGAACAATACCTTGTCAAATAATTCAAAAAGCTCACAGAATATTATACAAAACAACCCAAATGACAAGGGAGTAATAAAAGAGGGTCTCTTCTCACAATGGATATCAACTCTAAAGGGAAAAAGCCAAGAGACTCATTATTACAAATGAAAAAGAAAATTTGCCTACTGAGCCACTCTCGAGAAGTGAGAAAGAAGATTTTGAATTAAAATCTCTAGACCCATTGCATCAGCTTGAGGACTCTGAGTGGTGAAAATACTAGGAGACCCTACCAACCCAACAATAGAAGATAGTTGCACTTGCGACCATAATTGTTCAGGTATTCATGTGTCTTTACAATCTATTATTCTCATTTATATTAATAATATATCAACATTTTCTTTTGGATTATCTGGTAACTTGTGAAAATTTAGCTTGTATTTGGAACCATGGGTGTTTATTGAATAAACGCTGCCATATAGGTGCCACTTCAACATTTCCCCCATTATGTGAATCCGTACACATAGGGGCTTGCAAAAGTAGACTTTGGTTTATGTGCGCACCTACAATTGGGAGAAGCTTCATTTTAGCGTTTCCCCCAACGAGTAGGCATTTATTCACTATTTTGATGATGTGGTGCCTAAATGTCAATAAACAGGTTCACCATTGCTTTTCTAGTTTTCCAAATAAATCAAGTACAAAATGTTTAATTATTATGTGTATCCTAGCCTAGAACATCAGAGGGGGAAAAGGAAAGGACGCTCAAAGAACCCTCAAACACCAGTGTAACCGTTTCAACCTAGAATTCTTATTTTTATCTAAATCCAAGTTAAACAAAGACAAAGCAAAGAAACTAAGTAGGAAATTGAGATATCCAAATCTAAAAGTGTTTGAAGCCCTAGGTACAAGAGGACTTCTGAGTTGCTAGAAAGGTGGGTTTATTGTAAACATGGTTGACGGCTTCTAATGATTCATAGAACTAAATATCGAAATAAGTCCATGAAACACCTCATGGACAATCCTCTTTATTCATGGGAAACCAAATAGGGGAGATAACATTTTGCAACTGGTTTAGAGATGAAAAATCATATCTTAATTCCAAACCATGGGTTCTAATGGGAGACTTAAATGATATCTTATACTATGGGGACTATGAAGGTTCAAGTAGATGCACTCAATCCTCTCAATCCCTGCAGTAACTGGTACAAGAATCCTCTCTTGTTGACTTGGTGGGAACATGCCCCATCTTTATATGGATGAACAACCAGAAATGTGGTCATCATGTCAAAGAAAAACTAGATAGATCTCTTGCCAGTATTATATGGTTGGGCCTTTTTCCCAAAGCCAAATTGACATGAATTCCAGCCATTAACTCAAACCACTATCATATATTCTTAGAAACAAATTCCCCAAGTTTTAAAGGCAAAAAATCCTTCCATTCTCTTCCCATGTGGACTAAATAGGGAGAATGTGTAAAGATTATTCAAAGATGATGGCAAGAGAACCCAATCGGCTCTCAGGTTTTCAAGGTGGTCACCAAACTGAGAAAAAAAAAAAAAAAAGTCCTAGTGGAATGGAACGAACATGTTTTCAGGAACATAAATTAGAAAATCAATGACCTAGAAAAAGAAATAGTAGAAAGGCAGAATCATACCCATCAAAATGTGGGAGACGTGGAGGAATTAAAGATTTTGATAAACCAGCACAACAATTGGCTCAAATATGAAGAACAATTTGTGCAGAGTTAAATTTGGGGAACTTTGGCTCAAGGAAGGGGATGAAAATACAAATTTTTTTCACCTCCAAGTGAAACAAAAAGAAGATGGGACACAACAAAATGGCTAAAGAATGGTACAAGAACCTAGATAAATGAGAGAAAGAAAATAGCAAAAAGTTTTAAAAGATTACATTCTCAGAACAAGTGGTCCAAAGGAATTCCTAGACCCATCTCTTCTAGATAATTTGAGTCCAAATTTTCTCACAAGAGAGGACTAAGAATCCCTCCTTGTAGTCCCCTCTCAAGAAGAAGTTAGAGTAGCCTTATTTGAGATGAACCCACATAAAGCAGCAAGATCATATGGCTTTACCCCTTTCTTTTACCAGAAATTTTGGGATGTGGTTGGGGCAGACCTCACAAAAGTTATACAAAATTTTTCCAAGGGACAAAGATTGTTGAAAGACTTAAATCACACAAATTTAGTCTTCATACCCAAGAAGAGTAGTGTCGTAAAAATTGAGCATTATAGGCCAATATGCCTGTGTAATGTGATCTGTAGAGTACTAGAAAAAGTCCTAGTAAATAGACTTAAACCCCTAATGCCAAAGATCATTGATCAGAAATCATTGACCATAATCAAATAGCCTACATCAAGGGCAAGAACACAACTAATAGTGTTATTCTAGCAAAAGAAAATTTTTCATAAATTAAAAAAAAAATAAAAAAAGGAAACAAAGGTGGGCTGCATTAAAATTAGATTTGGCCAAGGCTTTTGATTGAATGGGGTGGGGGTTCATCATTGAAGCTATGAAATGAATAGGATTCTTAGATAAAATGGAGTAACTTGATTTACCAATTCCTCTCAACAGTCTCTTTCTCAATTAAATTAAATGGTAGTCCTTGTGATCTCTTCACCACAAAGTGAGGACTCTGACAAGGCGACCCTCTCTCCCTTTTTCTCTTCATCATTGGAATGCATGTGCCCTCATATGTTCTCTTAAAAGAAGAATAGTTGGGTAAAATTGAAGGCATCACGGTGACTAGAGGTATAAGAAAAATATCTCATCTCATGTTTGCTGATGATTGTTTAGTCTTTAGAGAAGTGGACCCAACCTCTCTCCTTTACCTAAAAGAAGCATTGAAAAAGTTTGAATAGATCTCGAGGCAATAAATAAACTATCAGAAATCTAGTATAGTCTTTAATAAGAATACTCACAAAGTCCACAAAAAGTTCATGTGCAAGATGCTCAATATGAAGATCATGAGTTACCACTCAAAATATTTAGGCTCCTAGCTGGTGGATGAAATTAAAAAGAGCAATGCTTATAAAGAGATGATTGACAAAATTGAGAAAAAAAATGAACTCTTGGCAAGCAAAGGTTCTCTCAAAAGTGGTAAGAGCAACCCTAATTACGGCTACAACACAAAGCATTCCAACCTATATTATGTTAACAAACCTCCTACCAAAAAAAAAGTCCTAACAAAACTTGACCAGCTTTATAGGAATTTTTGGTGGAAGGGAAATAAAGAGAAAAGTTATGGCCACAACATTGCTTGGGGAGAATTTTGTAAAATGAAGAATGAGGGAGGGTTGGGTTTGTGGAAAGTGAAAGAAATGAATAAATCCCTCTTTGTCAAACAAATTTGGAAGCTGCTAAAAGGGAGTGAAGAACTTTGGGATGAAAAAATCAAAACAAAATATTTAAAAAGTAATGTTTTTTCACTTGTAAGAAGAAAAATTTAATTTCATTGTAGTAGAAATGTGTACTATCCCTAAGGAAGGACCTAGAAAAACAACTATGTTGGAAGATCAGGACAGGAGAGAAAACGGATGCTTAAATGATCAATGGCTTCCTTGGAGTGAAAACAATAAACCCATTCCGAAAGATGATATGCTCCAACAAAGGCAAAACTCTACTATCCAGATCAATGGTCTTTTATCACAATATAGTACATGGAATGAAGAGATTCTAAGACAACTATTTAAAGATGTCATAGTAGAAGCCATTCAACATATCCCTCTAAATCTTGACAGTTTAGAGGACTGCCTCTTATGGAAAGGAACATCAGATGGGAACTTCTCTGTCCAATCAGCCTATAAAACTTTCACTGCTAATCTAATACATGGTTCCCAAAATGAAATCCAGTGAAGACTACAAGCTTCATACATATGTAAGATCTTTGGATGGAAGGTACTAACAAAAATAGTAAAAATGAAAAGTCTGGCCTGGAGTTGTAGACAAAAAGGTGATGTCTTATGCTCTTTTGTAACTCAACAGAAGAAATTCAAAATCATTTGTTTTATGAATGTTCTTTTACAAAAGTAGTGTGGCTACAAGTTCATGTGGGTTTTAACCTAGAAAGCTTTCTACAAGCAAATAAAACGACTTCTTGTCATGGTGGTCTCAAATAATTGGAGGGAACAAGTCCTCAAGGAAAATTTATTTAACCGAAATTCTGGCACTCCTAAGAAGCATATGAAATGAGTGTAATTAAGTTGCTTTCAAAGGTAAAATTCTACGTTTGTTGGATGTCTATAACCGAGCAAATGTTTACTTTCCTCTGAATACAAACAATATAGATACAAATGTGAAGGAAGACTCTCTAAACACAACACAGTGGATGTCTTTTAACCGGTCATCTCTAAATTATATAATAGTGGATGGATCTTGGGACACAAACACACAAAGCAGATACAGGTCTCTATCTGTCTTCTTATAATAAAATCACTGTGATTGTAGAAGAACTCTACATGGCCATCTCCTCAGGTGAAGCTGAACAGTGGGCAATCATTCGAGGCTTAAGAAAGCTGATTTCATAGAACATCACTTTAGCAACCCTTTTGACAAATGCAAAGGCAGTTTTAGAGGCATTGGAGGAATCGAAAGAAACATCCCATGGAATGAACAACACCTTATAGAACACATCAAGGGCCTTTTGCCTTTTTTTGATAATATAACTCTAGTTTATGTAAGTAGATGTAATACAGTTCTAGCGCATGTCCTAGCCATTAAAGCTAGAATAAGGAACTATTTTTATCTCTTTTGAAAGACCCCCCCCCATCTAAGTAATTTAACTTTTGAATATGTAAAGGGGCATCTGATGTATCCCTGATGTTTTTAGTGGTTCTTCCTTTTGACTAAAAAAACGTATATACATGCACATACCTTTATTAAATAAATAAAGAGGAAGTTTTAAATTCATAGTTTCATACTACTCTTTGTTATAAAAAATGGTAAATTACAGGCATTCATCATGTACTTAATGGTTATGAAATTGTAATTTGTAACACTTAACCCCTCAAACTTTGTTTGGTAAAAAAGACACCTTTTATTTAACTACTAGTAATATGAAGTTATTAATGGGATTGACATGAAAGCGAAACTATAAAATTTCCCATTCAAGATTTTATTTAACTACACCAACAATGATGATACCTAAGGAAAGACACCCCATACATATCTATTAAGGCTAGGTTTTGGTAATGATGTAATTAAATACACATTTACACAATGGAACTGATGACTCCTCCAGTTTAGTTGAATGCATTATGGGACCGAGTGTTGAAATTATTTTACACTCTTTTCATTTAGAACAAAACAACATAAACACTAGCTCTGCACGATAACAACGATGATGAGGATGGTGAACCCAAAGTAAGCTTATTTCCAAGTGTTCTGGGCTCTTGAAGCTACTCTATCCCAGTACCCCTAATGAATGAAGTAAACCATGCCACTCGTCTCTCAATGTCATCCAACTATTCTCCCTAGCTCTATAACAATATTGTCGTGTCAAAGAACATCAAATGCAACTCCTCTACATTCTTCTTTATCTCCTTTATTGTGTCATGCTTCTCCTCTATCTTTGATATTATGTCTATCACTGTCACCCTCCCTTGCCTTTATATCATCTTCTGAAATAGATTATCACTCTGCTCCATTGACTTCAAGACATCCACCATTTGCTTGTTAGGCTTCTCTCTTGTAATCATGAAGTTAGAGGTGTAAATTAGGTTGCAAGTTGGACCAAACCATGAGAGGTAAATCTAAAAGAAAAATGGAAAATAATGAAAATTTTAAAATAAATTAACAAAACAGACAAAAATTAAAAAAAAAAATCTTAAAATTTTATTTTCTATGAATTTTGATGTATGCAATTGTTTATATATGAAATAATAAAATGAAATTAAAAAATTACAATACAATTTGAATAAAATAGTATAATAAAATTGGAATATATATATATATATGGGCTGTGATGCAGGCCATGCTTGGCCGTGTTGCGGTTCATGCTATGTTGGGTTATGGGCCCATGCCAAGACACTTTCCTTGTCGTTCCGTTCTGTGCCAACATGTGGGCCTGAAAACCCAAGCCCAAAATAACCCATACCTCTATGTCGTTCTTGACATGATTTACAACTCTTCGTGAAGTATTTATGTTCCCTGGTTTCCTTGTATTCCTTGGCAATCTTCTCCCTCAATGTATTGAAGCTCTCCAACTTCTTCCTTAGGAGATTCCTAGGAGATGCTAGTGGAGCACTTCTGTTATACTTATTTGAGATCGTTTTTTATCTCAAAGAACTATACTCCGGTAGAAGAGCCAGTGGTGGTGATGTATAAATGGGAACCGTGGTAGCCAGCCTAAATAAGTTTTTGAAGTTGTGGAAGGGGAGTGTTATCGATTTTCAATGGAAAATAGAGGAAAGTTTTACATCAATAAAATCGATGTAAACTTTCCATTGATTTTCGATGTAAAAGTTGACATGGTTGTAACTTTGCATCCATTGGTAAAGTTAATTTACATCTCTACCAAATGTCTACAAAGTCAAACCAAAGTGCAACATAAAACCAATTATATATATCTGATTATATCATATCAGATATGGGTGGTTGATTGCTATTTGATATAATCAAATTCAGATCATCCTTAATGGGATCGAATTCAAATTTGGATTTGAACAATCACATACCATTTGTAGCCCTAGGCTAAAAGTGTCACAAACTCCTAAATATGATACTCGTAATTTATAAAAAAAAAAAGAGATTCATATTTCATTCATTCTTGATTTATTTCCCTTTTCATTTATCTATCCCCTCTCTCACAATCTTTGTTCACTTCTTGACTCCCGATTGTTATGCCTATCAGCATCAAACTTTATTTTTTCTACATAACAAAGTTTCCCTCCCCCAAATCCTTAGACCTCAACTTTGGTGAAGGTGGAATTTGATTCCAAATCTCTATTATAACAAGCTAAAGAGTTTTTGCTTGTAAGAGATCCAAGCTCCTAAAATGCTCCTACCGGTACACAAAACTTAATACACAACACATGAGCCTTCCACATTTTCCCCCATTATAAAGCTACCGGTACACAAGAGGAGATCCAAACTCACTAAAATACTCCTAACAGTACACAAAACTTAATATACACATGGTGCATATGTGCCTTTCACATTTTCTCCCATTCAAAGTCCAACTTTTTACACTCAAATAATATGTTCCCTCCCCCACCCACTCCCCCTCCTTGAAAAGAAACCCTAAGTGTTATACAAGGTGCAAGCATAATAAGCGTATAGAGCTAACCTCCCCTAAAACAAACATTACAAAAGAAATTGTCTCATTTACCTAAATAAGTTTTTTAATAAAAGAATATAGATAAATATATTTACCGGAGGAAATATTACTTGGATAATCATGGCTTCATTCATTTTGTGTTATCCGGGTAACACATTTCCTTGGACAAGTGATTCTTAAGGAAATAATGTTCAAATACTCACAAATACAACGTTCGGCCTAGCGAAATGTTATTTAGATAAAGTGCAAGAATCCATGCAATTTGAGTTTGGGAAACTTATAGTCTGAGCCGGTTCAACATTTAAAATTAAGCTACAAGTTGGCTTAGAAACCAACAAAAGTCTAACAATCAGCTCTACATTTCAAATTATAAAAACCTCTGCCATGTCATTGGATGCTTATGTGGTTGTTGCCAACATAAGACTCTTAGTCCATGTTAGACACAGTAAAAAGCCTATACCAAAATTATTCTTAATGTTGGGTGATTTGAAAATAAATAGAAAGATTTTTCAGTTTCTCTCATGCTCCCTTTATCTCTTGATCTCCCTCCCACTCTCTTACTCTCATAGTTGTCTTTCTCTGCTCAATGACTATGTAATTTGAAAATAACAAAAATGGTTTTTGGTTTCTATATTTACATTTTCTCTATAAATCTCTCCCATTCTCCCCCCCCCTCTCTCTCTCCATGCCAATCTATCGTTCTCCCTCAATCTTTCTCATTCTCTTTCTCGTTCAATTTATCCTTCTTCCTCATTCTCTCTCTTAGTTAATCACTCCTCCCTCAATCTCTCTCTCTCTCTCTCTCATTCTTTTTTTATTTTTCTTACACACATACGATATTAGTTAGACCATACATATAAAAGAACATAAAACCAACTTGGTATGGTTCTAAAATCATTACACCAATTTAATAAAAATTCACAAGAAACTCTTGACTACAAAATTTACACCAACTTGATGGAAATGTATAACTTGATTGTACAAGTAGTTGGTCCCTTGAGGGAGAATAGAGAGAGAGAGAGAGAGAGAGAGAGAGAGAGAGAGATTGAGGGAGAACGATAGATTGACAGAGATAATGTAAATATAGAAATGAAAAACCATTTTTGTTTTTCAAATCACATAGTCGTTGATCAACGAGAGGCAACAATGAGAATGAGAGGGGGAGGGAGATCGAGAGACAGAGTGGGAGAAAAACTGAAAACCCTTTTTGTTTATTTTCAAATCACTCAACATTAAGGGCAATCTCGGTATAGGCTTTTAATTTGTTGTGTCTAACATGAATTAAGAGTCCCATGTCGGCAACATCTACATAAGACTCTGAGTTTTAATTTTGTTGGTTTCTAAACTAACTTGCAACCTAATTTTAAATGTTAGTCACCTCATATTATATTTAAGAGTAAAAGACTTAAACCTCCCCTGAAAATTCTCTTAAATACTAAAGCATCCCCCCTCTTTTTAAAAAAGACTAGGACCTCCCCTATTAAAGTTAGTTCAAAGTTTTAATGACTTTGGATCCCCTACCCACAAGAACTCTACCCACACCTACCCACAAAGCATGAAAGCACTACCTACGTGCATTGGAAACATCTTTCCATGCATAATAACATGTAAGAGTATGAGATGTTCCCCATATGTGACTGCAATCTCATGTGGGTAGGTGTGGGTAGAGTTGCTATGGGTAGGAGATTCGAACTCGGTTCTAAGCATGGTTTTAAAAAATGACCTAGACATAGAACCGTTCTGGCCATCAATTTTTAGGTTGATGGTTCAACCGTCCGATTTGAACTAATGACCCGTTATGACAAAAAATTAAAAAATAAAAAACCGTTGAATGGTTCGACCGCCGGAGTCAACAGATCATTGACTAATTCGACGATTTTCTAATAGGGACCGGATTTAGGATTTGGGGTAAAATGGAACCAATTGCTTGGACGGTTCCTAGATTGAATGGTCTAACCATCTGGGTCAACGGTGATTCAAAAACCATGATTCTAAGGAGTCATCAAAAGGACTCTTTTTAACCTTGTTATTTTTACAAAATTTCAAAACATTGGAATAGTTTCTTGTACATTTTATTATCTTCTATGTTTGCCTACGCTCTATCAAACTCAAGTTTTCTTGTCAATTTACTGGTTTGTTCCATTGATCGACGTCTCTAGTCTCCACCACTCCCTAACATAATCTCCACGTCTCCGCTCCACATTGTGGTTCTGTCACTGATTGTTCAAGTCTCTTCTCAAAAACTCTATAAAGTAAACCAACCTTTTCAAAAACACGGCTAGCTGCAAATCATAGACGTCTCTTTATCTACTAATGTATTGAAGGATGCAACATTGCAGATCAACCTCTTACCCTTATTTCTACTGCAATATTTATGACTACGATTGGGTTCTTGTTTGCTCATCTCTTTCAACTACTACCTTCAAGGTTTTTGGCATCGATTAATCATTACCTAAAAAACCAGTGGACCCACCCCTCCTTCATCGCTTTATGATGTTGCAAGTTTTCTGCCAATTTCTTTCATTCACTGTATCAGTAGTTGTTACAGCAAATGGTTTAATGCTTGCTGGACAATTTTCTGTTCAGCTGCTAGAAGTGTTTGGGCATGGTTGATCAATACTTCAATACCTTAGAAACCAGTCGAATTTTTACCCAACACCCAAACCTTAAAACCTCCCCTCACTGATGGCTGATCAAGGGGAGGTCTTTTAGTATTTAGGAGAAGAGGGAGGTTCAGGTTATAGTGACTGGATAAGCTCGTCACTGATGGCTGCCAATAAAACCTATCCACTTACCCCACGAATGGAACACGAACGAGGTTCAGGTTATAGTGACTGGATAAGCTCGTCACAAATGGGCGCCTCTCACACGTATATCTATTATGCATTGGGAACATCTCTAGGGCATACACGTGTATAACACGTGTTATTGCATTAGGAATTAGGAAAGAAAAAGTGGGTCGCATGTTGGGATTAGATGAATACATACATGCATACATCATAGGAAAATCTGGAACGGTGCGCACAAGCATAATATGACATTGACGAACTGTACTGAATAAGACATTTCTTTTATGTGCAAGTGCGACCTATCATTATCAGGGTCCCACTCCAAATGAGAGCGATGTCCATATACCATATTCAGACTCGTGCCCGTGGATCATCCGAAACCGAAAGTATCGCCATCATTGATATCCGAGTCGAGTCAAACAATCTAATGGCCCAGATTGATACATGTGGTGGGACACATTTTGGGTTGATTTACGGCATCGACCCTCGAGAGAAACCAAAGACATGTCTCCATTCAAAAACAAGAGGCGAAGAAATTCCAGCGGCGAATAGCCGCCGATTATCTCTCTAGAACCTTCATCGGACGGCCACGTGCTCCCCAATTTTCCTACAAGTATACCAGGGTTCTCCTTTCACACTTCACAGTGTTCGTTCGTTCTGAGATTTCTTTCCCAAGAGCATTGCTTTCTCTTCCTCTGTTCTCTATCTTTCGGGGCTAGATCTAGTCAGTTATGGCAGCAATCAAGTGCGTCAAGGCGAGACAGATCTTCGATAGCCGTGGCAATCCCACTGTCGAGGTTCGATCAGATCTCCCATCTCCTCTCCCTTCTGTTTGCTTCTCAATTTTTTCTTAGTTTTTCTTTCACTTCTGAATCTCGATCTCTGTAATCTTCCCATGTTAGTGGTTACATCGTGACTTCGTTGCTGAAGCCACGAGTTTTTTGTTTTTTGTTTTTTGTTTTTTTGTAATTTCTGAGTTATAAACCGGTTGGGAGTGACTGAAAAGTCAAATCCTCCTGAAAACAAGTCCGATGAATGATGCTTTAGTTTAGTTATGATTTATGAATATAACGATAAAGTACTTATATATGAAAACTCACTAACATGGCGTTAATTTGAGTCTCGATCTCTATAATCTTTTTGTGAGCCAAGGAGATGCCCCAGCCCCCGGCTGTTACTTGCAGTGTGGCTTATGTATAATCAAATCCTCCTGAAAATGAGTCAATTGTTCGTAAGGAAGGACGATTTAGTTCACTTAAGAAAATATATAAGAAAAACTCAGGAACAGGGCTTTAAGTCTCAATTTGAGAGTGCATGCAGAAAAGCTCTACCTTTTCAGTTTTTCCTCTCTGTATTTTTGGGTCCCTTGTATTTTTCTATTTGGTCTTATTTGAATTTTATTTGCAGGCCGATGTTATATTATCAGATGGTACCATGGCAAGAGCTGCAGTTCCTAGCGGTGCATCCACTGGTGAGATTTTCGGTTCCTTTGCCTAAAGACTAAAGTTTCTATCTTTTTTTCAGTTTTCTTTTTCATCGTCAATCGTATCTAGATAATTGATACATTTGTCTATTCAGAGAATTTTCAGCTTCCTTGCCTAAAGGTTTCTAGATTTGTTCCTTCTATTCATTGTTAATCATATCTAGATATGATTCATTTGTCTATTCAGCGATTGAAAGCCTTACCTATTATTATTTTGGTTGTTTTTTCAATTGGGAGCTGTGGATCATGATCTCTGGTCAGTTTAAGAAAAATGATAGGATGAATTCTGGTTAGTTAAGAAAAATGTGCATCCCCTAATGTTTCCCCATTTCAACGATATCTACCAGCATTGGCGTTCGCCGAACTTGAATTTTTTGTCATCTATATTCTTTATTAGGTACTTTTGGGAGTGGGACTAGAACCTTGTTTGTTCTGTTTTTAACTTTTTATGATCAAATCAACGTCCCCTTGCAGATCTTATTGATTTCATAACATGGTGTGTGGGTATATAACCACTCTTACAATCCCAGAAACCTGTTCTGGCATCTGTTAGCTATTGTTCCAAATGCCAATATGTATTTTCTCATAACAAAAACAACCACATCGGCAACTAGTGGCACATGTTGTATATGGCTACTTGAGAATTTTTCTTGGGATTTGTTTACCAGGCGACAAGAGATGACTGATTCTATCACTTGTTTATTTTCAGGTATTTATGAAGCACTTGAACTACGAGATGGAGGTTCTGACTACCTCGGAAAAGGTGTTTTAAAGGTTAGTTCTTTTGCTACTTTGTTCCTCAAAGATTTGATAGAATTAACTTTAACCATTTCACTGAAAATGGTAAATCAGTTATTTTGGTTGCTTACTTTGGAGGTCTGAAAGTTCTCCATGTGTAATTCAAGTTAGTATTTGTTCAATGTTTTTTTTAATTTTCGAAAAAAATTGTGGAACACATCATCAATTCCTAGGATTATTTTCTCAAAATCAAGCACTGTTTGCTGACATAAATTCTTTGTAAATGTAGGCTGTTGAGAATGTCAACACAATCATTGCACCTGCATTGGTTGGCAAGGTTTGTTACAATTATTTAATATCTTTCAAAAGGCTAGTTTTATTACTATCTATAACGAACAAATTCAGACTGGAACAAATTTCCATTTCTGAAGAAGGGAAGGTCACATAACGATTGAAAACGTGGCCAATTTTATGCTCAGTTAAGTTTGCTTTCTGCCAAGCCAGTGACTGCTTCACCTCTCATTCCTCTCCCAAGATAAATAAAGGCCCCCTTCCCAATCCCAGAAAAAAAAAAAAAACAAAAAACAAAAAAGCAAGAAAGGATAAGAGACACTTGGAGCCTAACCAAGCTGCACTTGTTTAAGCTTATTACAATTTAAAAGGGCACAGTTGTGTGCATTTCACTGTTCGAGAATTGAAACAGTTTTGCTTTTACAAGTCGCATTTGGAATTTTCTTGGGATTCTCCCTCCTTAATTGCTCTCTTTTTGTTCTACACAGGACCCAACGGAACAGGTTAGCGTCGATAACTACATGGTACAACAACTTGATGGAACCGTAAATGAATGGGGATGGTGCAAGCAGAAGGTATTTAACTCAAATTCCCATTATTAACTTTTTTTTTTAAATCTTGGTTAAAGCATTACCATTCACATTTCTGTTTATTATGTTTCCAGCTTGGAGCAAATGCCATTCTCGCAGTGTCTCTTGCTGTTTGCAAGGCAGGGGCTAGTGTTAATAAGATCCCCCTCTACAAGGTATATAACCTTATTAATTTTGTCATCACTTGATCCATTACTTTTCTTCATCTATTGCCGAGGTAGCCTGATCCTACTAATCAAACTAGACTAACAATTTTTGAGAAAATATTCATTGTCAGGGTTGTCAATTAATATACCATTGCTCAATGTAGCTTGCTCAATTAGTAGGGTCTAGGTCCAACTTCTTGGACCAGTCGATCACTTAAGTATTCAAATTTTGCCAGATTAGGAATTGTGTACCCCACAATTAGCAAACTACCACCCATCTCATTTTTTCCAACTTATTTAGTTAGTACAAGTACTTTTGCTGGAAGTTAAGGTTATCTGCGTTCCTTTCTATTTTGTTTGCATGAGTCCAAATTTTAGTTCTTTTTACTAGAAGTTAAGGTTAACGATTTAATAGATACCCAGTGGGGTATTGACAATTTAGTGAAAGGTCACGAATTCCCTGTACCTGGATCAGGAGTTTATAATGGGTCTGTATATGGATGTAGAAGGACCCCGACTCGAGAGGTGACCTTTTCTCAGATTCGATGACTTTTTTATTTTTGGCAGCCAATTCCTCAAAATCTCTAGCAACTTCCCCCTCCAAAAAAGGAAGCAACACTATCTAATATTTGCTCATGGTTCTAATGATTCTATGTGCTCGGTGATGCAGCACATTGCCAACCTTGCTGGTAACAAGAAATTGGTCCTTCCAGTTCCTGCTTTCAATGTCATTAATGGAGGATCACATGCAGGAAATAAACTCGCAATGCAGGCAATGCTTCTCTATCCTTTTTTATCCATTTCACAGTAGGCACGCACCGTATCTGCCTCCTCTGGTTTCTGATTGGCTTTTGATTGCAGGAATTCATGATCCTACCTGTGGGTGCTTCTTCATTCAAAGAAGCAATGAAGATGGGTGCAGAAGTATATCACCATTTGAAGGTATATATCCTACCAAATGCTGTTTTGTTAATTAGACAATTTAATCAATACAATAATCATTCTATGGTTTCATTGTTTGGTTGCTAAAGATTACTAATCATAACTCTTCATATGTTGAGATGCATTCTGAAAACATGATCAGAATTTTGGCAGCGGAATTTTTACATTGAGTTGTAAAAGCATGCATCTAGGAGGGTGGGGGTGATAAGGTCCACTTTTTTAGATTGTAAGAAGATAACCTAGGCTTATTCTTAATCAGGTTTCTTATTATTCGAATATATGGGGTTCCTTTTTTGATGCCTTTACTGGATGCATCAGATTTGCCTAGCTCTAATTTTTTTAGATAAATGCCAAAAAAACTTGACAAGTATGTTAAACACTTGATTTTAATAATTTTTGGACCTTCAAAACCCCAGTAGGGGTGATGCCTTTTATACGACAAACCTGTTTCTATGTTCAATTATTTAACAGTGCCCTTGAATAACGACTACAGGGACAGGTTTATCTTACCATCTCTTCTAGACAATATGAAGAATTTGATAATTTAGGGCTTTGATAACTGGATTTCTGCACTTGGTTTGTATGCTAATTACTCCCATCTTCTCCAGGCTGTGATAAAGAAGAAGTATGGTCAGGATGCAACAAATGTTGGTGATGAAGGAGGCTTTGCTCCCAACATTCAGGTTTGCCATGGTTTCATCAAGTTATTGTCAATTTACCCATGCAGCTTTGTACTTTTTCTTTTTCCATTTCTCATTCGCCCTCGCTCATTTATTTACTCTGATTTTGCTTTTTCAGGAGAACAAGGAAGGACTTGAGTTGCTCAAGACAGCCATTGCTAAAGCTGGTTACACAGGCCGAGTATGTCCCTTTCTACTATGGTTTTATCGCAGGTTTTGCAAGATATACTTGAGGCTGTAATTGATGCAGCTGTCTAAGAAAATCCCTTTCTTTTCCTTCAGGTTGTCATTGGTATGGATGTTGCTGCTTCTGAATTTTATGGGTCCTCAGACAAAACCTATGACCTGAACTTCAAGGAGGAGGTACTCTCTCTCTCTCTCTCTTTCTCTCTTGTTTTGTGTGTGTGTGTGTGATTTTCCTTGGTTTTAACCATTTGAGTTGGTACAGAACAATGATGGGTCACAAAAGATCTCGGGAGATGCCCTTAAGGATGTCTACAAATCATTTTCCTCTGAATACCCAATTGTATCCATTGAAGATCCATTTGACCAAGATGACTGGACTCATTACAACAAACTTACAAGTGAAATTGGTGAAAAAGTACAGATTGTAGGAGATGATCTTTTGGTTACCAATCCGAAGGTTTGTATCCACAATTTGGTCTGTGGTGATCATATGTTCAATCGTCAAGATAACAAGGAAAAAATGAATGCTTTTACTGCACCGGTTTCCCTTGGCTTTATGCAATTTTTGATCCCTGTGTATTTGTTTTATGCTTGCAGAGGGTTGAGAAGGCAATCAATGAGAAAGCATGCAATGCTCTTCTTCTTAAGGTACCATTCATTGCTTTGTGTTTTTCATGAGATCTCGTTTGGATTTGTGGGGTTCTTACGTCTTAACTTGAATCATAAGCCAAACGTGTAACATCCTATGCACCTGTGTGGCAACAGGTTAACCAAATTGGTTCTGTGACTGAGAGCATTGAAGCTGTTAAGATGGCAAAGCGTGCTGGATGGGGTGTCATGGCCAGCCACCGCAGGTTTCACTTTCAACCTTGTTTGATTATGAAAAATTTATCCATCTGGTTTAATTTCAGTAGGATGACTGATCTCTCTGTTGTGTTTATATGTTGTTGCAGTGGAGAGACAGAGGACACCTTCATTGCTGATCTCTCTGTTGGTCTCGCCACGGGCCAAATTAAGACGGGAGCTCCATGCAGGTCAGAACGTCTTGCGAAATACAATCAGCTGTTGCGAATTGAGGAGGAGCTTGGTTCGGAGGCAATTTATGCTGGTGCAAACTTCCGCAGGCCTGTTGAGCCCTACTAAATTTTTACTATGCTAAGTGCCAATGCGGCATCACTGGAGTTCTGCTTGGTGAGAATAAGTTTTGTAGTTGGAACGTGTTTCTGAGTGGAAACCCAGCGTTAATATCTCTAGTTTAGTTCATGTTTTGAGAGTAATAGCTGTTCATCGGTTGAAAAAAAGAAGTCTGGTGTTGTGGGTAGATTATACTTCTTTTTGATATGCCATATAGCTCAACTATCTCATGCTGCTTTTACTTTTCTATAAGTAATGGTTTAAAACATTAAATGGAAGGTGGTTTTGTATCTTGACTTGGCAATTCTGAAAATCTCTCTCTCTCTCTCTCTCTCGGATTTAGACTTTGTTTAGAGCTGGAAAATCACAGAAATGAAACACAGGCTTGTGCTGTAATCAATTGTTCCGTGAATCCATGCGCATTGCTCAATTCAAAAACCACATTTAATTAAAATCATGGGTTATCCAATGTAAAAACTCAGAACAGGGACGGCTGAGAACGCAGGTTCATCGCAAATGGGTAGAACCTTATCGCAAATTTTCTTGTATTGAAATGAGTAATCAGGTGTGATGTAAATACAATTTGTGTTGGTCTTACTGACTTGCAACTAATTTACACAAGTGGTGACACGTGGTGGTTGGCCAGCTGTTGTGGTTAGCCAGCTATCTCATAACTAAATATTTATTCTAACACCCTCCCTCCAATTGGAGAATGAGGAGACTCGTTTAAGCCAAATAAGTTCTCAGGTTGTGACTGTCACGGTTCGATACTTGGCTTCTACTGAGGATAGTGGACAACTGACCCAATCGGAGTCATTGGTGAAATGGGATGAAGATGCCATGATGAGGGGTGGACTTGAGATATCTGACCACCCGTAAAGCCGCTTGGTGGTGCTCAGGCCTTGTGGTTATAAGGTAGAGGAGGCGTCCCACCAAATGCTTGTATTGAACTGGATCTGAAAGGGCTGGACTGGGCATCATCATTGAAGTGTCGTTGTTTCATAGGAGTTGAATATGGTTTACATTTGTGCATCCCGGTTTCATTCAAAATGTCAATGATATGTTTATGTTGACTTAAGAAGATGCTTGAGTTTGAACGAGTTACCTCGATGTCTAAAAATTATGTTAAGGGTCCAAGATCCTTAATGCTGAAACAATCATTGAGGTATGATTTAAGGGAGGCAATGTGGCTTGGGTCATTTCCTGTGATGATGAGGTTATCTATATACACAAGGATTGCAACAAAGGAATTGTCTTGTTTGCTTGTAAAAGGTGAATAGCCTACCACTAATTGGGTAAAATTGGCATACAAGAGCGTGTGAGTGAACTTTTAGAATCACATCCACGAGGCTTGTTTGAGGCCATATAAGGATTTTTGGAATTTGCATATTCGTTGATCGTCATCTTTGGAAAATCTAAGAGGGATGAGCATGTAAACATCTTCTTGAAGTTCACCATGTAGAAATGCATTGTTTACATCGAGTTGGTGGAGTTCCCAACACTTTGCAATGCCCACTTCGAGTAAGCAACGAACAGTAACAATCTTTGCTACAAGTGTAAAGGTATCATGGTAGTCAAGTCCTTCTACTTGATTGTAACATTTTGCCACCAAACTGGCCTTGTATCTCTCAATGCTACCATCAGCTCTCAACTTGATCTTGTAGACTCATTTTGAACCTATAGCCTTCTTTCCAAGTGGTAAGTCTACAAGTATCCATGTGTTGTTGTGCTCAAGTGCTTCGATTTCGGTTGCCATTGCCTATTGCCATTTAGGATCATTTATAGCCTCAGCAAAGGAAGATGGTTCTATTTCTGAGGAAATTGTAGCTAGACAAGCACCCGGGCTGATGACCGCATTGGCAAGAGGTGGGAGTTGGTAGTCATATGGGCCCAAGCGGGTGGAGACTTGCTGAGGTCTATGCGGTCGTAGGCCAGGCTGGGTTGAATCTTAGTTATTTTCTTCAATGGCAGTTTCAGGTAAGCTTCCATTGTCTGGTATATCATCAAAAAACAAATGTCCGGGTGGTTCCACGTATGTTTCCGGGCTTCTAGCATGTGTACTTGTGATTGGTGGTGGTGTTCCATGCTCGCCATGGACCAATGGGTCTGATGATATGATCAAACCATGGTTGGACATAGGCAATGGGATGACAAGAGTGGTTGATGTTGAGTGTGAAGTCTAAAATGGAAACTAATATTCATAAAATATGACATCTCGGGATGTAAAGATATGCCCAGTAGCCATATCAAATACACATACCCTTTTTTACCAAAGGGGTACCCAACAAATGCATAGCGTGTTGGCCTGTTAGAAAATGTCTTGAGGTTTGGGTTGTACTTGTGGATAACAGAGACAATCAAACACTCACATATGGTTGTAACTTGGGGTCTGCTTCAGTAGAACTTTTGATGGAGATTTTCCTGAAAGGAATGGTGTTGGAAACCGATTAATGATGTATGTGGCCGTAAGGAGGCATTCCCTCAGAAAGTGAAGTTTGGAAGCGTAGCGCACGGGCAACTTCCAGCAGGTGATGGTGCTTGTGCTTTGCAACACCATTTTGCTGAGGGCTTGCTATGCAAGAGTGTTGTTGAGTTATGCTTTGTTCAGCAAAGTAATTGAGAAGGGGAATAAAGAAGAATTCCTTGCCATTATCTGATTGAATTTGTTGAACAAAGTGACCATATTGCCTTTTAACCATAGCACAAAAGGACATAAGATGACGAACTGCTTTAGATTTAAATTTCAAAAGATAAGTCCAAGTACATCTCGTATGATCATCAACAATGGTAAGAAAGTAATGTGTGCCCATATGCAATGGAGTCTTGTACCCTCCCCATAGATCACAATGTATCAAGTCAAAGGGCTGATCTGCTCGAAATTGTTGAGCAAGAAATGGTAACTGGGATTGCTTGGCCTTGTGGCATGTATCGCAGCAGTTGTTTTGAGGAAGGGTTGGTATTTCTAGAATGAGAGAAAGGCATTATGATGAGGCATGTCCAAGTCATCTTTGCCAAAAGATCTTGGCCTTTGTTCGAAGTTGTAATAAATACAGTAGAACTATCTACAGACCCGATAGTGGTAAAGTAATACAATCCATCCACGAGTCTACCCATCCCAATCACGGTCCGAAAGACAAGGTCTTAGACAACACAGAACGAAGGAAAGAACAGAACAACACATTGCAACTCCTTTGTAAGTTTGCTAACAGAGAGTAAGTTGCAATGGAATTTTGGGACATGTAAAAAATGATTAATGATCAGATTTGGTCCAAGATACATGATTCCGTAATGGGATGCCGTTGTGATGTTCCCATTTAGAAGATGAATTGGTTTGGATGAATACAATTGGGTGCAACTAGATAGAAATGATATAGTGGAAACCATATGATCAAAGGCACAACTATCTAGAATCCATCCAAGAGAGACAACGGAATTCTTATCAGAAAGATTCACATGTTCAGCTAATTCATTGTTCTCTGTGCTCAAAAGGCCCATCAACTTGTTATATTGCTGAGTAGTTAGACCAGCAATAGGTGATTCAATATTGAATATGAAACCTCTCTCTCTCTCATATATTCATGGGCCGGCCCCATTTTGGAGGGAGAAAAAAATCTGTAGATATAGGTCCAGTATAGATAGATTATGGTCTTAGAATTATGAGCCAGGCAAGATCCAGGGTACCCATTACTTGTCACTATTGCATGCTACAATGGTTGGATTTAGATCCAAGCAAAGCAGTTTTAATCGGATAACTGACTTTGATTTAGGCGTAATTTCTGTAACTGCTTTTGTAGTTTTTTTATAATTGAGGGAAACCTTACTCTACTCCACCTACAAATTAACTGCAGTAAAAATCAAAGAGTTCCCTAATCCCTGTCATCTTCTGACTCCAGGGACGCAGGGACCCATTCAATGGAGGGTTCTGATACTCCAAACATGAGACCTGGCCCACTTTGGACTTTACAAGAAAAAAGATTCACTCAAGATTCAACAGTAATAAAGGAGAGATTCTCTCCGAGAAATCTCTTCATTTGCTGTATAATTCTGGCGTAGGGCTGTAAACTGGCCTCACTCTCTCGTTGTAAGTGTTGCAGCAACGGAATTTTCTTCTTATCCTTTGCTACTAAACTTTACACTCTAATTAGTAATTCCATTTTTGTTTAATCCATAAAGAGTAAGCATAATATGTAAAATTTGGGCTTCCGTTTCTCACGCTAATTTGCTTGCTCTGACCCATTATCTGTGTGTCTTTTGACCTAAGTTTTCACTGTAAAAAGAAATTTCTACTGGTGCAAAGTGCAGGGACAGTCATTTTCTCTAAGCAATTCCAGGTTTGCTTATTTTCTTTTTTATAATGTTTTTGGTTTTTCAAATGTTGAGGATTCGTAAATTTGTTCAAGTTGTTTCTTTTCCTTTAAGGTTTTAGCCTTCTCTGAGTAGAAAAAACCAGGTTAATATCTTGCATGTTTTGGCGATTTAACTTTTTCTTTTGTTACTTGTCATGGATGTAAGGGCCTTCAAGATTGTGAAATTGGTTTTTGAGAAACCATTACTGTATAAAGGCATGAACCAAGAAATTGGACTTCAGTTTTGCTAGATTTTCAAATTCTTGACAAAATGCAAATTGATCAGTCAGTTCTATCAAGATATGCTAAAAGAAAACACACTCATGTGCTCTGTCTTGCTATATGATCAATTGGAAACCTTGCATTTTCAAAAGACACTGGTAAAACCCTAGTATCAAATAGGAAGGATCATATAGTTGTGATTATATAGAAAGTGTGATGCTGCAATTCAATAACGATAAAATAATATCTATGTTCATATTTTTAATCTTGTGGCAATTCAATTTTAAAATTACCATTGTCAAAACACAAATTTCAGACCCAACTTCCAAAATGGTGGGATCACAATGTTGTGATCAAAAAAAGTTTGTCTGGATGGTGCAAGCTGCTCATGTAAGCCAGTAATTAGGGCTACCTCTAATGTTCTTTAAGGAGCTTAAATGGTTAAACCTGTGTAGATATGTTTTAACAATTTGATATCCAAAAGTTGATTTTAAAAATTGGAGTTAAGATCTGTCAGAAGGTTTCAGTTCTTGATGTTGTGATCTTAAGCAGCTATTCTTATGACCTGCATTGTTGCTTTCTTCTGAACTTGAGGTTTCTTTAAGTCTTAGGGCCTTCCTCCAGTTCTATTTCAGCTCATAGTCCCACTATCTCCATCCCCCTGGTAAGACTATTTTGCTTCTGAACTTCCTTTGTATTTGGTTAGAGAGATTTGTATAGCTTGGTTGAAGCACTCTCATCATTCAACAAGCATTTTCCTCTTTTGTTTGTAGCTTTCCACATAAAGTCTGGCTTGGATAATTCTCTGCTGATGACCTAACCCCTATAGTCAATCCTATTCTCTTTTTCGTCCCTTAGTTTTTATGATTCTTAAGTATCAACGTTAACTTCCAAAGAAAAAAATAAATAAGAAAAGAATAGAAGAAGGTGAAAAGAATGGCCATTGTCCCATGACTTATTTTCCACTTCAACATAATAGCTGTTCATTGCAGATATCAATACCTAATTATTCAATGCTCTAAAAGGGTCATAATGCAATGATGGTCCAGGCTCTCCAGCATCTTGGGAGGGGCTGGTTGGATACAGACCTAACATTTGGAAATTCTCACAAAGTTCTTTGAACAACATATTGTAACCTAAATGAAAATCTTAAAAAAAATGCGTACTTGCACTACTGAATCATCTAAAAAACTAGAAAAGTAGTTGGTTGTGTATGAGAATGTTCAACTAATTGGAATTTACAAATCAAAACCCATTTTGATACAACGTACTTAATGCAAAATGCTGCTTTTTCTTCCTTTCTTATTACTAGTAAGTGCGCATGTGTTTTGCACGTGGCAATTCTTGATGATGATAATGATAGGAATAATGTATCCAAAATTTTCTAAAAAAAATCATGCATTTTTATTTTTCACTATTAATCGGATGCAAATTGCAAAACCTGAATCTGATTACATAAGCACCTCAAATTGGGCTGCAAAGTTTCGGATTTCATTGACAGGCCTATCCACTTGGCTGGACTCTTCTTTTTGTAATGTTTCACCTTCTTAGTGTATATTTTTTTTTGTTCATTTATCAAAAATAAATGTAAGATTTAAAGAGAGGGAATTGAATGGGATGAAATTTGTAATTCAAACTACATTTTAAACCTCACAATTAAATAGTGATTAAATTCAAGAAATGGGTATTTTAGTCAAAAGAAAGTTCCACAATCTTATTCGTATTTTTAATAGTAATGTAAGTATAGAGTTATAGATGTATTCAAATTTTTCTATATATATATATATTTTTTTATTTCTCTGTGTGTAAAAATAATATTGTTATATACACTCATTTTTATTTAACATGATAAGTATACAATATAATACATGTGCCCAAATGTTTTTTGTAAATTATATGTATTTTTTATTTTTTGTGTTTTATATTTTATTAATTTTTATTATTTAATTATGACACTAAAGGTTGACAGATTTGACCCAACAGTTGAACTATTGATCTCCGCTAAACAGGAAAATAATTTCATTTTTTGTTAGGTTTAGAATATGTATTTCATTTTCATCATCAATAAAAATAATTCTTTTTTATTACACTTGTTTTTTTTTTAATTGTATTAATAAAAATATCACAAATGTGTCTATTTTTTTCTATATTTTTGTAATTTTCTATATTTATTTCTATTTAAAAATTTTATTATATAACTATGATTTCATGGGTTGGCCAATTTGATTCAGATGGTTAAATTGCTTAGTCATCACTTGGATAAATAATGGTTTTGTTATTGAGTAAGTTTTAAAATATAAGGGTTTATATTGTTAAAAGTATTGGACATGGATCTAATTAGTAGCATTTATTAGTGAAAAAATAACTTAAATATGAGATTTAATAAGAGAGAATGAGAGTTAATACCTTAAATACAAGGGTTAACGAGAGGCTATTAAATGAGGTGAAAGGCATTAATTAAAATTACATTTTCAACCTTCATAATTAGAGATGGACTAAATAACAAATGTGGGTTAGTCGAGAAAAAATCCACACCCTCATTCGTACTTATATAAAAGTATAGATTGTTGACTAAAGTACTGAACAAGGAGGGTTTCACTCCAATGCTGAACAATTGATTGTTAAATCAAAAGTTCACATATCCATGTATGATATACACAAGTTCTTGGTGGGTATCTAATTATTTTAACTTCATTGTGGTTAATTTTTTTGATAATAAAGAAAATTTACATTAAAATGAAAAAAAGGATACAGTATCAGGCAATAATGAATCATAGAAAAGAAAACAGAGTAAAAGGTAATGCCAGCTCCTTCCAAATAAAGAACAACAAAGAACACTCTAAAAATCTAAGCCCAAAGAAAAAATAAAAGGTACCACCACCTACAGCAAGAAATTCCCTCAATCATCTTCTAACAAAAGTGTTACAAAGACAACAAAGCCACTCCTATGCCCATGTCATTTTGTTGTAGTTATATGGACAATATTCAGTAATAAAGTATACTAAAAATGTTATAAATGGAATAATGGAACTAAATTTTTACAAAAATTCCAACTACAGGATTTAGATAAGCCTGGGAAAACTGTCATAGGTTTGACTTTGCCATCATGTTATGACAGTTCTTTTCCCAGATCTGTTCTGCTCAAGTTGCAGTCTAGGCCTCAACTTCATGTGGTGTTCTTCCTTTTATGTTACTAGAATATTCTCTTTTTTTTTCCATTTCCAGAATCCTAGTTCAACTTTTTAGAATGATGTAGAGAAAGGTTATGGAATGGCTTAGGAGGACCATTGGTAAGTTTTTCTGCAAAACCGCTATGTTGCACAGATGTGTCTAAAGTTAAATGTCAAAGAACCCTTGATGAAACATGTCAGGTTCAAATACCTACGAAAAATATGGTACTTATACCTCAAATTCTTCTTATTTCTGGTTTATGTTCACAAGCGTTTCTGCATATCCACTACACTGCACATTTTCTATGTCGATAAATTGAAACATGCTGGGTTCCAATATTGACACAGGTTCTATTGTGGGTTATTCCAGTTACTCTTATTTGTTTACCTTAAGTGCCCATACAATAGACTGGCATATAAGTATGCATATAAAGTATGGAATAGCATGTTCATCCTATCTGGAACAGTTTGTTATGTATTCATGTTATATATCTTCTAATTGCCCCTGTATTAGTCTTACCTATGTGGTGTAGCTTAAAGGTTTCATATATGCTATATATTTATGCTTGATATTACATTTTCCTTTCTTAATATGGTTAGTGCTGTAGGTTATTGATTTGTGGTAGTTGTTAGGCATTTTCTTTCAAGAATCCAGTGATTTCTATCTGAAAGCTGCAGCTCAGAAAAAAAAAAAAAAAATTGTTCCTTGATAGCGTAGATTTTCACAGACTTGGGTGGGTTCTTTGATAATGATATTTAAAATTTACACATCGCTAAACCTCCTAATACTCATCAAATAATCTGGACCATGGTATGTGGAACAATATGTGAATCATTTTCTCTAGGTCACAGCATTTCAGCTAGGTGATAAAATACACATGTTGCATGTATGCAATCTTTTGCATGCTAGAGTTTATGAAGGTAGATAGAAGTTTGGGGTCAGTTTAATAATTGAATTTGGAGTCTATGAAGGGATATATATGCCCTTATTTTTATTCTATAAATGGTCATTACAATCGAAATTTTGGAATTGATCCAATGGATGAAATTGTTTGAAGTTGCAAGCAAGTCTGATCTTCTCTCTCTTTTTTGTCTCTTTATCTGTAAAGGTGCAAAATTCTCTTTCTCCTCCACTCAGATTTGAATATCCTTTTTTTAATAACTCAGATTACGTTTTCATACCATCATGCCAGGATTGTATGATTTGTCTCCTATTCATCCTATGTCACATTTGGTCTTTAATTTTAAAGACAATACATTGATTATCATCAGAGTTCATGAATTCACTCTTTCAAAATGGTTGCATGTTTTCTCTTTTTAAATGCAGATTTAAATCTCTCAAAGGACAAATACTGTTTGACTACTGGCAATGCTGAAGGAACTTTAGATATGAAAAGTCTATAAGAAGCCACATTAATCAAAAGTTATAGGTTTCCTGCTTCTTATCTTTTCTCTTTTGCCTATACTTACATAGTACCTGTTGTCCATCCCACCCCCATCTTGCTTCCTATCATTGTATTAATTTAGCAAGATTTAGTTTGATAAATAAACTTATGTATTTTCATGCCATTTTTTACATCCCTGTTGATTTGTGCCAGTACTGTACCATGTGAAGCGAAAAGTAGAAATTAACCTTTTTGTGAGGTTCTTCTACTTTTGGTACTCAAAGCTTGTAACATAAACAGGAAGGCATGTTTTAATCTGAGCCATATTTTTTTATTAAATATTCTCCTTTTTTGACACAAAGAGTTTAGTTTTAACAAGGGTTTAGTTTAATGAAGTTTCTTTATCCTGAAGTTTTCTATTCCTTTGCCAGTTTTGCATACCTATTGATTGAACTAGTTTTGTGCTACTTGAAATGGGAAGGAGCAACTAAAATTTTATTCAAGGGTTTCTACTTTTGGTGCTTGAAGCTCATATCATCAATGGAAAGGCATGTTTAAAATTGAGCCACTTTTAAATAAAATCTTTGCTGACATGAGGAATTTAGTTTTAACAAGTTTTTCTGATATAACTTGTCATCAATCTATTTGCAGTGTGGATGTTTGATCCAAGCCATGAGTGCAGTGAATATAACAAACGTAACTGTTCTAAACAATCCAGCGGCATTTCTCAACCCTTTCCAGTTTGAGATTTCTTACGAGTGCTTGAGTCCTCTAAAAGATGGTACCACATTTTCGTCTATCATTGCATACATTCTGCATGATCATGCTTAGTCCCAATAATAACTTGCATTACTTAATAATGTTCAACCAGATTAAGCATTAATTAAGCTTGAGCTTTTGCCATTGGCCATTGAATCTTTATTTGAAGTACTGACATGATCAACGTTCATGGTAAGGGTAAATCATAACTTATGAGTTTTCCTGTTTTAGGAATTTTTGTTATTGTTTACAGTCCATATAGCTCCACTTAATGTTTGCATATTCTTGAACCAAATGGCTTCATTTCATCTAAACAATCTTTTTTGTTATTTTTTTAAAGGTAAAGCAACTTTATTAGAAACAGAACCAGAATACGGAAAGGCCCCCAAACAAGAAACCTGGAGGCCAAGAACCCAGAATTACATTACAAATTTAACAAACTACCAGCACTAAGCTGGGCTCCCAATACCCTAGACTGGAGACCTTTCACAGCTGCAGTCCAAGAGACTTATTTTCCAAAGGAACAGGAGATAGTCTACATCCTTGGATCTATTTTGGAAAGTTCTTCTGTTTCTTTCTGTCCATATGGTACTGATCACTGCTTCAGGAAGAGAGGACCATACACTTTTTTCCATCTTGGACAGGCCTTGCAGTTCTCAGCACCACATTGGATCTAGTACAGTAGCTGGCATGACCCAAGAAAGACCCAAAGAAGAAAAAAAGTGCTCCCAGACTGCAATAGAAACAGGGCAATGCAGAAATAAGTGGTTGCTGTCTTCTTCCACTTGATCACAGAGAACACATAACATGTCCTGGAGCTGAATCCCTCTTCTCTCCAGATTCTTTTTGGAGAGGCACTTATCCAATGCTACAGCCCAGACCAAGGCATTTATTTTAGAAGGGGGCAGCTGTTAAATTCCTGGCAAAAGACTTCACTGAGAACAACCAATCTGTGCCCCAGATCCAACTCCAGGAGTCCTCTTCTAACAGATTGAGAGTCTGGTTGGACAACATCTCCAGCAGCTCTGCCACTTGATCAACTTCCCAGTCCTGAAAATGTCTTTTGAAGGAAGGGCACCAGGAGCAGATATTACCTCTTACTTGACAGCAGTCAGCCACCAAAGCTTCCTGGTTCTCTGCAATTTGAAATAACTCTGCTAATGGCCTGTTGCTACACTAGTTGTCCTTCCAAAAACATACTCTTTGACCACTCCCCAGTTTTAATGATAAACCTCTACTTAGCAGTAGAAACAATTCCATTATTTTCTTCTAAAGAGAGCATCCCAGAGAGGGGACAGAAGAAGTAGTTACCCAATCACATCTGTCTGTATTATGTTTGGCTGCCACTAGGTTCCTCCACCAACTTTCCCTTTCTTTACCAAATCTCCAGATCCACTTACCCAAAAGAGCCGTGTTGAAATTTTTCATCTTCCTAACCCCCAGACCTCCTTTTTGTTGTGGAGCACAAACTTGATCCCAGCTGACCAGGTGGATCTTCTTTTCTCTTCCCACTCTTTCCGTAAGAACTCCCTCTGCAAATTTTCCACTCTTTGGGCCACTTTCATTGGAATTGGGAAAAGGGAGAGAAAGTAGGAGGCTAGATTTGATAAAGAATTCTTGAGAAGGGTAATCCTACCTCCCAAAGATAAGTATTTGGTTTTCCAGGAGGCCAGCTTCCCTTCTAATCTTTCCACCACAGGCTCCCACACTAAGGAGGAAGTGCATTTAGCTTCCAGACGAAGACCTAGGTAGATAGTTGGCAGAAAACCAATTTGGCAAGCTAGGACCTCAACTAGGGCTTCTAAATTCTCTATTCTTCTAACTGGAATTAATCTACTCTTGGCCCAGTTGACTTTCAAACCTGACACAACGTCAAACCAACACAGCACCCCAAGAAGCACTCCCAACTGCTCCACATCAACATCAATGAAGCAAAGGGTGTCATCTTCAAATCAGAGCATGCATTTGAACCTTTTCTCCCGCCGGGATGGTTTCAAAGCCTTGCCACAGATCTCTCCCACCCGGTTCACAAAAGCTGGTAGGATTTCCATTACACAAATAAATAGGAGGGGGAAGGGGGGTCCCCTTGCCAAAGACCTCCAGAACTCTTGAAGAAGTCAGCCGATTGACCATTTACAAGAACTGAGAATTTTGGAGAGGTGATGACCTCCAATAGTCATTAAATGGTGATGATTATTTTCATTTCAGCTCAACTTTGTTTTTTACCAGATTTCTTGGAAAATCATCATCATCTAAGAATCCCCCAACTGTCAGAATAAGCTCAAAATAATATTATAGATTGTAGAATATGTTAACATGTATTTCAAGTAGGTTTCACCAGGTCAACATTTCTAAGAACTAGTCAGCATAAAAACTGGTTTGACTGCTGGTTCCCAGTTCTAACAGTCCAACAGTCTGGTATGGTCAGAATCAGACAACACTGGAATTTATATTCTTTAACTAGTTCCTGCCAATCTGACAACATTGGCGTGGGCCTCTGGATAGATCATCAAAGTGTTTCCTTAAGCCTTTTGTCAAGGCATTAACCTGACACTTTTTTGGCAGTGATTTAGTGCTCTATTCTTTTAAAACATAACAAAGGCCTTCTATTACGTAACCTTGGGACTTAAATGCTCGATTGTTATATTAAGAAACCATTTATTCATTAACTCGTTGTACTGAAATTTACTTTCTTGTCCTCCCGATGCTTGCTCCTTCCAATTGTATTCCCCTTGTCAATACATTGATGACAACATCCATGACAATGGAAGAGTTTGAACTTTATTTAATGGGCACTAGTGATGTTAGCACCATAGCCCCTTGTACTTTATATAGGGTCTGAAAGTGACAAAATTAGGATCATTGTCTTGTACAAAATGGATGTCTGGGATTGAAACCCAGGACAATTGAGGAGAGCATGGTGGCTTTGTACCAAAGTGTTTACAGATCTATTTGATGAATCTGCCTAAGCAACCATAACTACTGTTCTCCTTTATGCATATACTTATTTTTTCCCTTTGTGTTGACTTAGTCAATTTGGTTGTATCTAGAAAAGAGAGCGTTTAGCAATCTTAATTTCTCAGAACATGTTATGTTTCTTATACTCATCATATTATAAAAGTTTAAGTTACAGAATTTTGCTTTTGTCAATTGCCATAGCTATCTTCAGAGTTGCCATTGATAAAGAGAAGCAAGGTTTGGAAGCCTTCGTTCACGTCAATGCTTATCCTTTTTGCTCCATGGGGCTACACAACGGGGGTAGCCTATCCCCCAACCCATAACCCCTCCAACCCTGATGCAGGCGGGATTCGATCCCAAGCCTCCGCTACAACCACTTGGAGACCTTACCAACCAGCCAGTTGGCACCTTGCACATCAATATTTACCAAAGGGAGAAAGAAAAGAAAATTAAATTAGACTCCAATCTTTAAGAGCAATGCCAGCATTGGCAAATAAAATGCCGATTATACAATACTTCAGACTGTTCTGCACTTAATTTGTAAACTTTCACAATTCAAAGCATAATGCTAACTATAGAGGGCTCATATATTGACATATTCCATTTTCTGTACAGATTTGGAGTGGAAACTCATATATGTTGGGTCAGCAGAGGAGGAGACCTATGATCAACTCCTGGAAAGTGTATTCGTGGGGCCTGTTAATATTGGCAATTACCGCTTTGTCTTCCAGGCAAATGTTGTGCCTTGTGACTCCTTATACTAACCCTTAATCATGGAATAGTTATTTTACATTTCTTTCAATCTGTTGCCAGGCTGATCCACCCGATCCTTCAAAGATCAGAGAAGAGGATATCATTGGTTTAACGGTGGTGCTGCTGACTTGTTCTTATCTTGGACAGGAGTTCATTAGAGTGGGATACTATTTGAACAATGACTATGATGATGAGCATCTGAGAGAGGAACCACCCCCAAGGGTGGTTATTGACCGGGTCCAGAGAAACATCTTTGCTGAGAAACCCCGGGTAACCAAGTTCCCCATCAACTTCCATCCAGAAACATAGTGAGAGAAGAGAACAACCTCCACCTCCCTCTTAGCCAATTTTTGTTACTATTAAGGTGAAGGGGTGAAAAGATTCATATACCCAGTAACAGAGGAATTCAACAATTCTTGTGCACAATTGCCGATGTAAATATATTTCAGCCAATCATCTATTTAAAGCTTCAAAATATCAGTCACCCCCATGATAATAGACATTAAAGTTATTTTTATTTTTCCTTTATGAAGCTTCTGACTAAAGTAGATAGTATTTTTCTTGTTTACATTTCGATAAGTGTCCCAATTTCTGTCCTTGGTAGTTTCTGGTTGTACGTGTTATCAAGTTGAGCTTGACTCAAAAACACGGAGCCAGAAACTTGATTCGGGCTCGAAGATGACTCAAGTCAATTATAAATACTACAAATAAAAATATATTATTAAAATCAATTATTAGTATATTTATTTATTTTATAAATAAGTTAATGTAAAAAATTAAGGGATTTTTGGACTACAATCCCCCTCAGAAATATAATTTGCAGCCCCTCCTAATTTATTAATAACCCCCTACAAACCACATCCTGCCCATAAATTTGACATCAATCCACGGAAAGGAGTCAATCCACCCCTAGTCCATTAGTAACTCCACCTAGGGGTGGATTGAATGGTAAAAGCCCCAAAAATTAGTGTATATTTATATTTATGAGCTCAGTTAGGCTTGTAAGCCATTAACTTGAATTCAGCTTGACCAACTACTTGATTGAACTTGAACTCAATTACTTGGGAGCTGAGCCTGAGTAGCTCACGAGTAGGCTCAGCTTGCTTACACCCCTAGTCCTAATCCTCTTCCATAATCTATCGACTATTAATAAGGGAACGGCACCTTTTTTCAAAAGATTAGTCCTTTTATGTTCATAGATGCATTCAAGGTAGATATTTCATATGTGTTTTCCACTTTAAATTCTAGCTTCATACTTAATTTCACTTATTTATCTTTTTATATCCATTTTCTACCTTTATCTAAAAACTTGTTTAATTTTAAGTCTTGAAAGAATGTGAAATGGTCGATTTTGTTTGTAACAGACCATGCCATCTTGATCCTTGTTGTTTTACTACCAATCGTGCTTCCAACAGTTAAGCATACATTTGATTAGTAACTTTCATTATGATATGATGTTTTAGAAGTTTGGATCCTATTTGGGGATAGCTCAAATGTTATGACTAAGTTAATGATATCACAACGATTTCCCTCACTAATCAAAGGTTCTTGATCCACCACTGGATTAGATTATTTCATACATACACATTTTAAAAGCTCAAATATGTTTTTTTTTTTACAATAATAGGATATCATCATCTAAGCCTTATCCCAACTAAACATGCATGTTTTTTAAAAATGAACCGGTGATCGAACTGGTCAGGTGTTCGGTTACTGGTTCGAACGATCCGACTGTTTGACCCAAATGGCCTGCCCGTTTTGACAAAAAAAATTAAAAAATGGATCGAACGGTTAATCGGTCGGTTCAGCGGTTTGTTGACCAAAATCAACGGTTTTGGGGAAAAAATAGTTTTGGAGGAAAACAAAACCGGTCAGGTGACCAATTCCCAGTTTTTCCGGTCTAGTTCGGTTTTGAAAACAATGGTTTAATGTTTACTTCCTTGAGTGCAAAAATGCCTTGAAATTTGTGAAAACCGTCACTTTGAGTACATACATGCATTCTTACCAAACAGAGCCAAATCTGAACAATGAAAATGCCATTATTCAATGTTGGTACTAGCTATCTGGGGTGGGTGTAGACTGGGAACATCCCTAACCTCTAGCATGGAGATCACATCTGCACCCCACAGAGGGTGCCCTACAAATGCCCCACATGCATATCTCAGCATACATTGGGAATATCTCCGAAGTTGTCAGTGAAAAATATTCCTAATACACGGTTGAGATGCTGTGGGACGTTTGTGGGGCACCCTCTATGGGGCACAGATGTGAATTCGCTTTTTTTTTTTGCACAAAATTGTGTCAGATTAATCTGCTAGACAAAAGACATTGCTGGCCACATCAACACAACCACACATTAGAAAAATCTCTCATGAATGGACACTTCCCACAAAGGAAATAGAGTGTGTAGTGTAGGAATCAGGGAAAGTCCAGTAGTCCAACTCCAACCCATGCAATCTTAACGCCAAACAATCCAAAACATAGCTAGAATGCTGCAAAAGAAAGAAACAAGGGGAGCTGAAACGCTTCTAGTGTTAACTTTGATAAGTGGAGTGTTTTGGCAATTGATCTTCTCGTCTAAATACCCAAAGAGACACAAATGGAAAGGGATTTGAACTAGGAGGAGACGTCCATAGAGCTTTGGAGCTTGTGAGGTATCCTAGCTCAATCTGATGCTAGATAAGGCATCTTTTGATATATATATATACCATGGTGAGATGGCAAGAAAGGGAGAATGGGCCTAATGGTAGGCATGTAAACGGTATTCAAAAATCCAAATTCGAATTTGAGATTTGGTACAATCAAATTGAATTCGGATAATTTAAATTGGATATTCGGTCGAATTTGAATATTAATTTCTTACCAATTAAATTATCGGTTCGAATTTGGATATGCATTGATCCGATCCGATAAATATCTGAACCGAATATATATATATATATATATATATATATATATATATATATATATATAATGAAGCAAACATGAAACATTCGAACCTCTCTGAATCTCTAATCTCTCTCTCTTCGGTCTCCATCTCCTTGCAAACCCTAACCCTAATCCTCCCTCCACCGCTGTCGTTGTCGTCGCCCGAGCAACCACACCAGCTACACCAGCAACTCGACAGTCGGGTACCGGTCACCGACCACCGCCCCTCATCCTCTGCCTCTCTTCACTTCTTCAATTCTCTCTCGTATCTCATCTAATCATCTTCTCCTCTATCTCCTATCTTTCAAATCTCGACTCATTATCACAACCGCTCGAGCAACCACCATCACCAATAACAACATCAATGACGGCGATCAAGTGACAGTAGTCTTGACGGAAACCACCATTGCCGACAACAACCATCATCTTCTCCTCTATCTCTCCTTTGCCGCACTACCATCGTCAGTGACAGTAGTTTTGATGGCAGCCACCATCATCTTCTCTCTCTCCTTCGTTGCCGTTGCACTACCATCACCGCTCGCTGGCCACCATTACTATCGGTCAAATTCGAATCAAATCGAATATTCAATTTGATAATCGAAATCAAATTCGAACTCAAATATTTGATATCCATCGAATATCAAATCAAATTCGAATATTAGTGTTAATGATCGGTTTCGAATTCGAATCTAGCCTGATTTGATTCAAATTCAATCCATTTACAAGCCTACTTAATGGACAAACACAGATCTATTGACCTCAATAAAACTAGCCACATCTGCATGTGTATGTAACACCACAACACACGTTGGGAGCATCTCCCCGCGAATGACAATAAACAGTACAAGAGATGTTCTCAATAGATGTGTGTACACAGATCTGGGCTTTCGGCTTCGAATTGATGTCTTCTTCTTGCTTGGATTTCTCTTAGATGCTAAATGGGTGGAAACCCCTCTATTTATAAGATATAGGCAAGAGTACTTTAGGAATTTTGGTAAGTCTTAAGACTGTGTTTACTACCTTTTCCTTCAACCCAAATACAACCCTAAGGCTGCGTTTGGAATCAATGTAAAATGTTGTCAGTGTAAAAATACATTGATGACGTTTTACAGTAAACTAGAAAGTGATTGTTATTTTTTTCAAAATAGTGATGAGTGGAAGAATGTAAAGTTTTTTTATCGATAAAATCGATGAAGTTTTTACATCAGTTATCGATGTAAAACTTTAAAGTTGATGAGGTTTTAGATCAATTATCAATGTAAAACTACACTCCATCCAAACACATGCAAAACTAAACCAGAGTATAGTTTTTTGTCGATAATAATTACACCTTCTTTCCAAATGCATACAAAACCAAACCGATATAAAATTTACATTCATTCTTGATTTACATCACATCCAAATGCATTCTAAAGATAGAAGTGTACAAATTGGTGTGGAACAAGGAGAATTTAGGGAGAATATGCAAGAGGGGAATTTTGATCTTTTTCTTTATAGGATATAGGGACAAGGGTGGAATGGTTTAGGTGTCTTTTGGTATACTTGTGGAGGTATGGGTAGGTAGATAATGCTGGGGAGCCTGGGGTATTTCAGGGTTTCAAGTGCGAGTGAGTGAACATATTTTGGTTAAAAAGCTTTGGATGAAAAGATTCCCATCAAGTGACTGAGAATATAAGGTAATTTTAAAAAGTCAGCCAACCAAATTGTTTGAAATAGATTCTTTTTAATTGAAGGATTAAATGAGAGTTTGTGGGATATAGCTAGGCTTTGACTTTTGATCAAGGTTTGGACTTAGGTTCAAAGGGGGTGCCAAATTTTGGCTTGACAAATGGTTTTTTTGGATCCAAAAAATTTAATTCTAACAATTTTAAGTGAATTATAGAATCACAAAATTCATTACAAAATTTCTCTGAAATGCCAAACGCATGCCTACTTTTTAGTTTTTGAATTCCATTCTAGAAATGAACCAAAATAGTGGAATTTGGAAAGTGGCGGAATTGGCGATTTCGCTGACGCGGAAAGCCGGAAAAAAAAAACAAAAAAAAAAAACTGCTGGCTATGGGGTTCGAACCCATGCGCACTTATGTGCAGAAGATCTTAAGTCTTCCCCCTTAACCTCTCGGGCAAACCAGCTGTTTTGACAAGTCTACGAAGTTATATTAAAAAGTAAAACCTTACTCTCCACCGAAGAAGCATCCAGAAACAGACAGCCGTTAACGGCATACAACAAAATTCCATGGGCCCGTTATATGAACCCTAGCTTAACCAATCCAAACTCCCTTCGATCCTAATTCCGGTTTCCACTTCGATCTCCATTTGTTTCCTCTACGTCTACCTCTCGCTGTAAAAGGTTGCTCCTTTTCCGATCCTTCGACCACTGGTTCTGTTTACTCTTTTGTTATAATCTCTCTGGTTTGATCGGGATTGAGAAAGAAACCAGAGAGAATCCATGGCGGAACACTTGGCTTCAATTTTCGGAACAGAGAAAGACAGGGTAAACTGCCCGTTTTACTTCAAGATCGGGGCTTGCAGGCATGGCGACCGGTGTTCAAGGCTCCACACGAAGCCGAGTATAAGCCCTACTTTGCTGCTTTCCAACATGTACCAGAGGCCTGATATGATCACTCCTGGAGTGGATCCGCAGGGCCAGCCCTTAGATCCTCGCAAGATCCAGGAGCACTTTGAGGTTTCTATTCTCCTCTTTCTTAATTCATCTTTTCCTTGTTCAAAGTTCCCTTTTAATTTTTGTGTTTAGTTTAGGGCTTTCTTTTCTGAAGGATCGTTTGGCTTTCTTCGATATCTATCCCTGTTATTCATGATATATTCTTTCTCTTATTGTATTCTTTCTCTAAGGCTTCACTCAGCTGCCATATACCCAAAAAAAAATCAGTACTTTATCGTTTCTTCTCCAAGTTTGTAGATTTATCTGAGTTCTGGATTTTATTATTTGTTGAATCATTTTAAGATGAAAAGTTTTCTTCATTCGTTTCGTGGATGTTTTCCCCTTGTCGAGTTGTATGTTCTGTAGCTCTGTGCAATGTGGAGGATCCGTCATAGGCGTTAGAGTTGTGTAGTATTTATTTCTCTGCTGGAAGTATTTCTTATTACTTTTTGTAATTGCAGGATTTCTATGAAGATCTGTTTGAGGAATTAAGCAAGTACGGGGAGATTGAAAGCCTGAATATTTGCGACAATTTGGCTGATCACATGGTGAATTTCTTTGAATTGCTGCAAATTTCGTTTTACTTGCTGAACATTATATGCCAATCTCATTTCATTATACGTGCACAGGTTGGTAATGTCTACGTTCAGTTTAGAGAGGAAGAACATGCTGCCAATGCACTTCGAAACCTTACAGGGAGATACTATGCAGGTTTTTTCTTAACTAAATCTAGCGGTTGTCTACAGAACATTCTAATATAATATTCAATATGTGCTAACAAATTCTTTCAAAATCTGTACTTCTAATCATGGTGATCTGTTTAATTGATATTTCCGTTGCCCTACCAGCTGGGTACTGAAAGAGTGAAATATTTCAGGGCGTCCAATTATTGTTGATTTCTCCCCGGTCACGGATTTCCGTGAAGCCACATGTAGGCAATATGAGGAGAATACTTGCAATCGAGGTGGTTATTGCAACTTTATGCATTTGAAAAAGATTAGCAGGTAAATTATGGTGATTACTCAAGCCCTCCATTTCTTTTGCAACCAATAATTCCAGTGGTGCTTATTCTTTGGCATCTGATGCATTTTGTTTCATCATTGTCAGGGAGCTGAGGAGGCATTTGTTTGGGAGATACAGGCGAAGGCACAGTCCGGGTCATAGCAGAAGCCGAAGTCCCTACGGGCATCGTAGTTATGAGGAGCGTTCTCATGGAGGTCGTGGTTATGGTAGATGGTATGATGACAGGGATCACCACTACCATGATGATAGGGGAAGGAGGCCTAGGAGCCGAAGCCCTGGGAGGAAGAGGGGAAGAGGCAGAAGCCCTGGGGGGAGGAGAGATAGGAGCCCCATCAGGGAAGGTAGTGCTGAGAGAAGGGCTAAAATTGAGCAATGGAACCGGGAAAGAGAACAGACTGAATCTGCTAACAAGGATAACAATTACAGTACTTCTAACAATGAAAGCAATGGGTATGATCCACATGGAGAACGGTACTATGAGCAGCAGCAGCCACCACAGCAGGGAGGATATGGCTACTGAGCCAGTCGACTATTTCTGGTTTGTCCCTTTCTCTTGTCAATTGAAACTTTCCTCCTGCTTTTGGGGAAAAAGGTTGCATTTCTTTTTTACAAAAACCACCCACATTTACTAAATATAGCTTACGGCCCATTTTCCACTGTGCAGGTGGTGTACAGGTTCACAGTTCTGTGATATGGCATGTAAAACCCTTTTTCCCCTTTCCCCCTAACCACCGCAACAGTGCGTGACTTGTGTGTTTGAAGGCATGCTTTATTGTTGTGAAAGACCCTTAATTCTTTTATATTAACCACACACGACCCTACTTTTTTCTTTTAACCACATTAGAAAACCCTACCAAGAGTCAACATAGTTAATTACTTTCTTTTAACGTATATACTATAAGAAGATTAATGATAAGTGAGAAGTAACGTCAACATTCAACAGCATTGTTATGAAGAGATTGCACCGTAACTCGAGGCTTCCCTTGGGACAGTGGAGCTCAAGGAAAGGCTTCAAGTGGGGTCACACACCAAAATATGAGGCATATAAAGTGCATGCATAAATAATATAAGGTTCTTGGTACATAACAGTATACTTCTTTGCTCAAACTAGCATTGCATTTTTTTTATTATGCTCAAGATTTCAGTTTTTTAAATCGTTTTTCTGTTCAAGATTTCTTTTTTAAATCATTTTTCTGCTTTACAATAATAGAAGCTTATGAATCGGAAATCTAGTCCTCAGGTATCAGTTGCTAGAAAAGGTACCAGATTGCATCTATTGCTTTTGCTTGCATGTGTGTGTATGTGGGGTTGATCTTCATATGTTTTTTCTTTCCCAGAAAAGTTGTGGTCTTACATACTTTATGAGTTTTGCAGGTTCAGGTATCCCTGCTTCTCAGGATCGAGCCTTGTTTATACAGCAGCTTACCATGAAATTTGTTTACAGGTTGTTTGCGTAGCAGCGGGGTGAGTTTACAGGATATACAGACTGCGTGCATTGAGCATGGCGGAAAGTTTGTCAGAAGAGTGGTCAATCTCCAAGAACATATACCAAGAGAAGTTCTCATTTGGAAGGTGAGGTCTGTGTATTGTACATCCTGTTCTAATAGATTGCAGGCTTTCAGGTTCCGGAAGCAAGTGTCACGAATTCTCCGATTCATTTCTTCAGACAGTTCCAGCTACAAGTACTTTGGGAATGGAGTTTTGTTATTTAGGGAATGTTGTTAAATCGTTTAATGCTTTAATGTTCAAAAAAAAAAAAAAAACATTGCTATAGAACCCTGTTGACATCAAAAGATGGCTGGCATGCTCATTGTTTATTCTATATTCTTTCTGCTGCATCAAGCTTTTTTTTTTACTTTTTTTTTATTTTTACCGTGGTATGGATTTTGTTACTCGACGAGTGAGTGGGTGGACTAGGGGTGGCAAATCGGTGGGTTGGGTAAGGGTTGAATACCAATCCACTCATCTTGATTCATTCATATTGATCATTCACCTATGAATACAAAAACGGGTCGGATCGACCCATACACCCAAAAGTAATAATGCCAAGAAAACTCTATTAAGGATACTGTGGCAGAAGTGGGTCGGGTCACCCCGTATACCCGAAAACAATTATGCCAAGAAAATAATATCCATCAGGATACCATGTGGTAGAAATGAGTCGGGTTGACCCATATACCCAAAAAACAATATTTTGAGAGAATGACCTCTGCCAGGGATGATGCGGTGGAAATTGAGTCGACTCGTGTAGCCAAAAATGCAAAAATTATGGAGAAAAATAGCAAAACAACTTTGCAGAATATGTAAAAAAGGCAGTAATATTGCAAAAAATTCAGAAAAAAAATATATAAAAGATTTCAGAAAATTGCAAAAAAATGATAAACTTTTGTAGAAAAATTCAGAAATTTCACAAAAAATACAGAAATAACAGAAAATTGCAAATATTATGCAGAAAATGAAGAAAAATAACAAAATTTTGCAAAAATTATGTAGACAAATGACAAATACGAGAAAATTGCAGAAAAATACCAAAAAATTGCAGAAAATATCACAAAATAGCAGAAAATGCAAAAATTATGCCGAAAAACAGCAAAAATTTGTAGAAAATGCAGAATATACCACAAAATAGTATAAAATTGCAGAAAACAGCAGAAAAATATCAAAAATTCAAAAAATGCAGAAAACACTAGAAAATACCAGAAATTTGCAGAAATGCAAAAAAATAGCAGAACATTGCAAACATTATGCAGACAAATAGCAGAAAAATACCACAAAATAGAAGAAAATTGCAGAAAATTACAGGAATTGCAGAAAACGCTAAAAAATAACAGAAAGTTGCAGAAAATGCAAAAAAAAAATAGAAAACTGCAGAAAATAACAAAAAATTGCAGAAAATGCCCCCCCCCCATTTGAAAAACCTCTTTTTCCACTAATAGAACTTGAAACTTCTAACATTTTCAACAAAACCTACAAAAAACATGCAAACATACAATTGAGGTGTATGACAAAGAAAAAATACATATTTCATATTGTAAGTGTATGAGAAACTGAGTCCTAGCCATCCTTCTCAGTTTGATTTAGATAGGAATAGGAATGGGGATTAATATCAGCAAGAATGATATTTCATTCCCAATGGAGGGGCAGCTGGGCAGGGAATGGGTATTCTCCCAAATGGGGGAATGTCATTCCAGCAGGAATAATAATGAGATTCGGATTCCACCCAACCAAATAGTTAGAATCGAAATAGCCCATTCTAATTCCGATTCCAGATCCCTATTCCTGCAAACCAAACAGGGCCTGAATTTTCAACCAAATACTTCTTTTTGATGGGTGATGGCTATCCTAATAATTCAATGTTTAATCTTTCTGTAAGGCTTTGAGCTGTTTTCATCCAAGAGTTAATGGGAACTCGTTGTAGGTGATCTAAGTGGTATTGCTTGAAAATGCTTGAAGAAAAGCTAAAAACACCATGAGAAGGTTATGATTTTACTTATTTTGGATCCATTTTTTATATGCACACTTCTATAACCCTTGAAGCTAATAAAGACATCAAATCATTCAATTGAATAGAACCCCAGAAATTGAATTGGAGTGTCTTCTTACAAAGCAACCTTGTTTACTCCATTTTACATTCACCCAACAATGATAAAAGCATTCAAAGACAAGCTAATGTTGTTTCATGGTTTAATTTACCAAGTAGAAGGCCTTTTTTGAGTCACACCTAAACCGGCTCTGTTACATCTGCTTTGCAGAGCCACTATCACTAAATTTCCATCATACATGTTTCAATTAAAGGTGTTCAAGGAACTGTTTTCAAATACTGACTTGATTAACCTCTGCACCTTGCATCTAATAGCATCCAAGAGTGTAGGCTTACAACCAAACCCTTTGCTTACCTTAGAAAACATGTCAATTAATTAAATCTTATTTTAGTTTTCAATCTTAATATAGTTTTGCCAGGTCTCCTCCAAAAGAACTTAATATACCTTAAAAAATTTAATATAGTTTTCAAACAGGCCTCAAACTCAATAGGTCAAGTCCGGATCTCCTCCCAAAGAAGTTTGTATCCACACATCTCTTGCATGGAGGATATCCTAATGGGTCAGGTCTGATCCAATTCTGGGTAGATCTGAAACTCATTGATAGGTAAATGTGCGGAATCAGTTATGAACCATTAGGACTCTTGGGTCTGACCCAGATATAATTGACAATCATACTTTTTAACCACCTGTAATTTGACAACAAACCTATTTATTTGCTAAATTAACATCTTTGGAGATCATAGTAAGACAATATTACAAATATATCAAGAAACAAATAGGCATTAGACAAGACCCTATATCCACTTATATGAGTATAGTGCATGAAAAAAAAAATCCATGTGACAATACAAAAGAAGTCCTTGTGTTTGCTGGGTAAAAGCCTAGTTCAAGGAATTAGTCCTCATCATTCTTTTACAAGACATCTAATAATGATGTAAAATTTAGGGTCAGTTATATGAATCCTACTTTGCCAATTTCTTCTATTAAAAAACCATATCCACTGTTAATGTATTATTAGTGTTTAAACCATTTCAGATCTAAATAAGTTATATCATCGTACTTTGAAGGTTAATGGGGAATGGAGAATGAAAATGCATATATAAGAATGAGATGGCACAGTAAAGGGAGTAAATCATAGGTTGTCAACTTCATATAAAATGGAGTCTAGTTCTTCTACTTTGCACATTTTTGTTCATTATTGCTCATAAAAGACAATTCAAACAATCTATGGCTTTCTTGTAATTAGATCTTGATATCTTTGAAGTATTGAAACCATATAACATCTAATGGAGATAAGCTTTTCTGTATATATTAGAGCAGGACCATGGAATCAAAACAGAGGCTTAAAATTAAAACATGCATGGGTTTCATGCATATCTTAACTACACATAATATTATCAAATCTTGGAATAGCTTTGACTTTTTAAAAACACCACACTCTTCCATTTTTAATAAATTTTTGATAGGTTGTTATACAGTTCATGCAACTTCCGATCTCAACATTGCAACTTCCGAGACCATCAGTACTGGGATAGAAATCTTAAATAAGACTTAAGTTCGAATTTCTTGATCTATAATACATCCTTATTTCATACAGAAGATATAAGAAAAATATAGCATCCAAGGATTTCTTTTACCAGAAGCCTTGTAGATATCACTTTAATTCAAATTAAGAGACTACAACAAAAAGCAAAATCCCATGAACCATGTGGAAAACGAATCAATATATCCTCTAAATTAAAGGAGACTACAAAAAATGATTCCAGGTAGAAACTAGAAACCATTCAATAAGAAATAGCTATTTAAGAGAGTTGAGAACTCTGATGTACCTATCCAAAGCTCTGATGTACACCCGACTTGAGAACTCTGAGAAACAACAGCGATGAAAACAGTGAGTTGAGAGAATTGAGAGAACTGCGAAACTAGTAGAGAATTGAGATACAATCTTGCTTCAATGGCGGCAAGGACAAACTTTGTTTCAATGGTGGAAACAAGGAGTTGAGAGAACTGCGAAAAAATTTCGATGGCGAGTGGCTTGAAACCCTAACCCTCTCATTGTTTGACAATTTGACAGTTTGACTATTGCAGAAGCTTCTCTCTCGACCCTCTCCTTGACCCAAGTGACCCTAACCCTTTTTGACCCAATGGATACCCTCGACCCAACCCACCTTGACCCGCTTTTCCTTGACCTTAATGGGTGACTTGACCCATATAACCCACTGCTGAAATGGGTGGGTATGGGTGGGTCAAAAGGGTCAGGGTCAAGATTGCCACCCCTAGGGTGGACTGAAAAGTTTCTTGTCTAGGATGCTATATTCCAATCAGTTGATCCAATTGCCACCCTCGCTTCCACTTTGCAGGCAAAAACAGCTACCTTAACTGGATGAAAATGGGTGGTGATCAATGACCACTCCTAACTAAGGGTGGACCGGTCCTATCCAATTCAAAATCAATTTGTACGGATTGGACGGACCAACAAGGCAACAATACATTGGATTGGACCAATTCAGTCCAAAATATTTATTAGATTGGACTGGACATGGTCCATCTATAATAAATTTATATTGGATTGAATTGGATTAAGCCAATATCTGGTCCATTAATATAAGATAAGAATATAGGTGTCAATGGAGCAGGTTTGGGTTGAAACCAATCTAAATCAAAAGAATTTGAACAGATTGGATGGTCAGGACATTGAATTGGATAGATCCAACATGGTCCAGAATATTTATTGGATTGGATTGGACTGGACCAAATCCAGTCCAATTGACACCCCCTACTCCTAACATTCAATCTCCCCTACACTTATGTTCACGGGCCAAATATGCATGCCCAATTGCTCCGGTGTATCTATGTAATAAATATTAAATCTAAGAAAAGAGGGGGTTTTTTGCCCATGTTTGGGAGTGCTTATTTTAACAAGTGCTCATCAAATAAATGCTTATTCTAACAAGTTCTCATGAGTATTGGGTGAGATGGCACTTATTTGTTATCTCAAACAGGGGTAGTGTAGGTACATTCATAATGACTTGGCAGGCAATGACAGGGCAGAAAGGAAATAATACTTTTTGAATAAGGACTTAAAAATAAGTCCAAAATTTGGGCAAAGTGCCAACCAGCTGGTTGGTAAGGTCTCCTTCAGGTGGTTGCAGCAGAGATTTGGGATGAAATCTTGCCTGTACATGGATTGGGGGATGGGCTACCCCATTGTCTAGCCCTTGAGAAGATACCCAAAAGAAAGAATATCAAGCTTATCTCTCAAATGCAAAAAATAAAAAAGTGTTTATCGGTGTGTTGTTCAGTTCACCCAAAATGAGTGCTTATTTAGATAATCGCTTAAAAAAGATGAGTATTCCCAGACTTACCCTTTTATCTACTAAGAACGGATTGAAAAAAATTAAATAAATAAATAAAATACATGGACTCATGGAGGATGGTTAATGCAAATGCGACAATTTCATAGAATTCTTCATCACATGACCATTTTAGATTGATCACCATGGCTCAACACAGAGAGAAGCCACTTCATCCTGCATTCAAAAATTTTTGACAGAAAACGAGGCATGGATTGATCATCCACCGTTAAAAACGATTGTACAAACAATTTAAAGGATCGAAAGTTTTTCAACACATGGCTAAAGTAGGTCAAGCTGAGATGATAATGATGATTTGATGTTCCCATGGGCCTAATGCAATCACAAATTTATGACGAAAATAAATATGATGCATACCTTCACTTCATCGAGGTAGTATCTTTTTGTGTTTTTTATCGAGTATTCATATTCAAAACTCGTCGAAATTAATTTATGCACTATTTGATCTCCTTAGCTCTAATTTTTAAATTAAACTTTTTCAGTTATATGGATTAAAATATAATACGCATGATACCTTCAAAATTATAAAAAGTTTGACAATGTTATAATTAATACATATTAATTATAAGATACTTTATGGTCTATTCCCACTCAGAAATTTTTATCGGTCTTCTAAACACCACCTATGCCACCCCATAAATCGTGATGGATTCCCTCACCTGTCACTGGTGACAACTATGCAAACTCATAAAGATTTATGAGGTAGATTGAACAATAAACACTTATATAAGGCGTGAACCAATGAAGAGTAATATATCTTTAATGTAATTGATGGAAATCAGGTGCAACCAATATTAATGAATGCACTTGAATAGAACTCTTTGTTGGGTCTTACTTCACTCTGCTTAATCTTTTACTTTATTTGATTAGCACCGCAAAATAATAAAAAAAATTAAGTTAGAATAAATGCAAGGTTTTAAATTTTGCAATGTATCGTTTTTTATCGGTCGATATGTATTGTTTCATAAGAGTTCTAATACATGGACTATATATAATTAGATAGCTTCGTAATTTTTCGACCATATCGGACCATTTCAGGAATATATCAGCCGATATAATTCCGAAACAGGCCAATACGCATTATGTATCAGCTTAATTTAATTTCTCTCTCTTTTTTAAATTCAAATTTAAATTTAATTCATCAACTCTCTCATTAACATCAATTTTAATTAAGCCTTTAAACTTGAGACGTCATTAAATGCTAATATTATTCAATTAAATATTTATTTGAGCTACCTTAATTAAGGCATTTAATACGTCATTAAATGTTATTTAAGTCAAATAACTTGTTAAAAGTCATAAATAAAAGTAACAAATTTCAAAATTTAATCATCTGCTTACAACAATAATTAATTAACCACTATGCCAACCTTAATTGTTTATTATAACACGTTTTTTTATACTTAATCTTAAAGTAATTTTTCTTGCCTTGGTGGATGTTTTTCAAAAAATGCTAAAATTTGATTGTTAAAATTTATATAATAAATATAAAATGAAGACAATTTATATTTATTTATTAAAAATTACAGTATATATTAACTTGTATACATAATACATATTATCTAAATCTATATATAATAAATATTAACTAATAAATGGCTTCAAAAAATGTTAACTAATAAATATTAGTATATATACACATACATATATTTTAGTTTTTCTGTTATTTTACAACGGTTACTAATGATATCCTAATACTTTATATAAATCATTAAAGAATGGCTTTTATGTTTAAATAAATTAATTATAGTCACATAAAACTCATTTTTATTGTTGTTCTATTTTTTAAGGAATTTTTGTTTATTTTTTAAATTATCTATGTGTATCTTGATGCATCTCTTAAAATTACATTTCCAATATACCTTACCTTTTCAATACTTCGAACATTGATTAAATGCATGTGCATTCCTATGATTATATGCTGCATAAAAATGGGGACCCCAATCAATGAGAATTGGGAACTCTGGGTGGACTTTTTTTTTTTTTTTTTGTATTTATATGTGGAGTGGCTTGATGAAGCGATAAAATTACTTTTACAAGGGCAGAAAGGATGAGGAAGGAATTGTAATAATTATCCACTGTTTTCAAAACCAAACGGTCGGATAGGAAAAACTGGGAACCGGTCACCTAACCAGTTTCGTTTTCCTCCAAACTGCTTTTTCCCCAAAATCATTGATTTTGGTCAACAAACCGCTGAACTGGCCGGTTAACCATTCAAACTGTTTGAACCATTCAAACGGTTTGAATCGTTTTCCAAGTTTTTATTTTTTTGTCAGAATGGGCCAGCCGTTCGGGTCGAACAGTCGGACCGCTCAAACCGGTAACCAAACTCCTAATCGGTTCAGTCACCGATTCGTTTTTAAAAACCATGTAATTAACACAAGCAGCGACGATGAGATTATTATTTCCTTTCGTTTCCATCTAATTCCGTGATAAATTAGTTAAATCTAAATTTGATTGTTTTATTCAAACCAAAATCAGATTATCCATTATCAAATTTATCATCCAAGTTTTGTTACAATATTAGCCACATGTATCCTTTTGCTTAAAGTATATCCATTATCAAATTATTAACACTTAAATCATTTCTTGCTACTTTGGCCCACGTCGTTTTTGGTTGATCCCTACCACTTCTAGCCAATTCAACTGGCATAAGATGATTTTAATATATCAAATCAGATTTCTATTGCAATCAGATATTAAAAAGTAATATAAAATCAAATTAAAATGATCTTAAATATATACAACTCATAAATTAAAAATGACTTAGGTATTTTAATTCATGAACAAAATGAACTGAAAAAAATACTATGTAAATTTCTTAAAAATGATGAAATAAATTAGGAGTAGCAAGTTTTAGAGTTTTGGACCACCTGATGAAGTCATCTTTCTTCAATAAAGGAATAAGGGAAACGGGAAAGGCTTTGACCAATCAAAACACCTGTGAGATCTGATTAAAACCAAGTTGATTGGGAAAATGAGAGAAAATAGTAAAACTTAAAACTTGGGTTTGATTTTTGATTTTTGCAGATGCAGTAGTCGGGGAAAATGAACTCGTAAAAGTTGAAAATTGAGAGATGCCGACGGCGCAACAGTGTTAAAAATAAATATTCGAGCACCCGAGTGTAACTACCAACCAAAACGGGGCATATACTAAATAGTAAACTCGAAATTCAAGCCCACATTATTAAAAGTAAAATATTAATTTATGCTTAATATCAACATAGATTTATGTTTAATTCCTGAATTCGGATCACCCTTCTTCATGGATCGAAGTCAATCAAATTAGGACAAACGGATAGTTAGTTAAATGACATACATATGAATTAATAGGCATTTAAATTGATTGCTTACTGTCTACAGGAGAGACAAGAAAATCAATAGTTTGAAGTTTGAGCAAATATATCCCCATTACCAAGCACCTCTTTTAACTATTTCGACCCTCTATGCTATCTCAAAACCAACTAAAATCTACCAAAATTTCAAGCAGCAATCCAAATACAGAACACTCCCAACTTCACTTGGCAGCAGCATGTTTAGCCTTTGTGTGGGATTGCAAAGCAGTTTCTGACTTAAATGTCCTGCAAGCAGAGATTATATAAGCGATTTAGAATGCAACTTCGATTTGGAAAAATTGGTAATCATTTGATAAAACTATTCATCAATGGAAAGGTTAAAAAAACATACTTGCTGCAGGATTTGCAGGAAACCTGGCCATCGGATGTTGGAGTCTGTTGCTGCTTTTTCCCGGCACTGTTTGCAGGAGTCTTGCCACCCTGTTTAGGGAATGGAGTTGCTGTATGACCACCACTTTTCTTGCCGTCTGTCCATACATAAGATTTATTGTTTAGTGACTCCAATTGTTTTAAAATGAAAACCAGGACTTAAAAAAATGAAAACCAGAAGTGCACTCTTGTTCTATGTTACACATTACACATGACATGGTTATAAAGAGCCTCCTGCGAGGACTACAAATCCCACAGTATAACCAAGTTAGGGATATTTTCATCAAAAGAGGGATGGAAGGACTGGAAGTCTGTGTGCAATAGTACTGACTACTGAAAAGTCTGAAATAAAATAGCATGCCACATCAGTGTGCAATAATACCCATTTTTTTATTCTATTTCCTGATTAGAGACCCCAAAAGACGGTTTGGTTTTTGAGAAAACCATAAAACATTGGCACCACCAAAATACAAAACACCACCAAATATTGGCAAAACGAGCAACTTTTCATGCATAGTTGCAAGGCACAAAGTCAAAGGTGACCTTTTTGTAAAAAGGCAACCTGGTTAACTAGTATTTTATGATGCCCTTTTACTCCTCTCATCAATACCCAGAATAAAATTGCCTAGGTGACAGTTATACCCTGACAATATGTTTTCATGGGTGAACTGGTGGTACACAATACATGACAACAGACGATGGAAAGGAGAGGTAAGGGTGCCCATTTGGCAGGGTGGAAGCATAGTGGTTTCTGGTTTTCGGACGTGGGGCTTACATGATATAAAAAGCAAATTAAAAAGTGCAGAGGAAAGAACCTGTCTTTTGTGGCGTGACTAATTTTGCTTTCTTCCCAGGAGTAGGTGTCTTGGAAGCTGATTCTGCGCCTCTCTTCTTGCCCAGCTCTGCCTTCTGTACAGAAAGTAGAAAAATATATATTATTTATCTGGTGATGGTTGACAAAAATGTATATAAAGAAACAAGAACTATAATTACCTTCTTTGGTGTCTCCTCATCTTCCTCATCAGAGCCTTCCTCTTCATCATCATCTTCATCACTTTCATCACCACCATCAAGCATTTCCTAGGCAATAATTGTTATGCACAAAGTCAGAAACCATCTGGATGCAGATTAAAGAAGTATGGCATGTGAAGAACAGTGATACAAAGTTACTTTCAAAAGAAAAAAATTTAAAATGGCATAAAAAGCTTCCTGAAATGTCAGGAAATTTGGCAGAGAGAAAATCTTCAACAAGAAAATAGAAAAAAATTGGCAAGGAGTCAAATGTTTGATGAAGAAAGTCTTGTATTAAGAAGGATGAGAGTACCCAGAAATCAACTTGTTTGGGCTTGCTTCAAGGGGATTAGTTGGTGGTTCAGAGGCAGAGCTCCAGGCCAGCACAATTGGGCTGAGGCTCACATATGAGCCAAGGTCCAAGTCTCATAGTTCTAGGCATATATAAATCATAAACCTTGAAGTGCACCATACTTGTGTGCATAGGTGAGATTTTTAATCACTGTTCAAAACTACAGTTCTAACTTGTGTGTAAATTGGATATTGGACCTAAACAAATAAGAAATAGTAGATAAAGAATAATGAAAAATATCAAAACTCACAAAATGTACAAGATAGTGTAATAATAAATTATAATATAGTGTAATATAGTGTAAAAATATATTTTTAATATTATAATTTCATAAAATAAAAAATAAAAAAATACTATGCAGTACCTTGAACAAACCCTCAAAAGGGCACCTTGTCACCTAGACATCACCCTCACAAGTCACAACTATGTTTTGGATTTTTACTTTTAGACTCCACCATCTTCTTACACCTCATTTTCACTTTCTTTAACAAAGGTTCAGTAGTGAGAAAGCAAAAGAAAACTTAAAAAACATATAAACTATTGATACAAACTATCAATTTAAGACCCATCACCAATTTAAGAAAAGAATCTTCCCATTCAGAGAGTCTAACACATGGGGCCAGAAGCCTTTTTCACAACCAAATACCACTAAGAAAGTTGAAGCAAGAAAACGTTTTCCAGAGTTTATACTTCTTTGCAATTTTTGCGCAATCAAAGATTACACAAGAGGACAACAATGCTTAGAGGACCCACAAAAATAAAATAAACTTCAAAATAGATGAAATGCTAGTACTTTTAAACAAGTGGTTCATTCTCTAATACCCACAAATCTGATGCATAACTTATGAGGATAATACTCTATTTGACTGTCAGATTTGTTTGAGATGCATATTTGACAGTCAGATTTGTTTGAGATGCATGCCATGTAAAAAATCTAAATGAAACTATTCAACATTTGGAAACTACCTCATCATCATCATCATCTTCAGAATCATCATCAACATCTTCAAAATCATCATCTTCATCACTGTCATCAGATTCATCTTCCTTGGACTTGTCATCTTTATTTGGTTCCACAATCTTCACCTTTGGCTTAGCTGCAGAGTCAGGTTTGGCAGCATTTGACTTATTTGCAGCTACCTTTGCTTGTTCGTCCTTGCGCCCAGGTTTCCCTAAAAGTTAAAGGGCATATTAGAAAACAGATAGCATCAACCTACTACTAAATTACTTTTGACTAGGAAAAAAATATGTCTCACCATTCTGTGTTGTGGTGAGAGGAGTTTCTTCATCAAAATCAGATTCAGAATCTGGAAGATAAATATATAATTAGTAGCAGCTACAAAGATATAAAACAAGGACCATATGAAAGACTGCTTCAATAACTCACTGGTAAAATCATCCATCAACTCAGTAAATAGGAGACAAAAGGCAACTGTCAAGGAAACAAAATGCCACAATTGTATAATAGTTGCAAAGTGATTGAATTATATATAAAAGGAATGCAGTGGAGGATATTCATCATTAATAATAGATTTGTATCCGGAGAAATAGACACTTCCGTTTTTCCAATTATGAGAAAGTTCAAACTCTTTCTCAAATACCAAATCAAGTGACATATGAGTGCATTTCTCTGCTGACAGTGTTCCCAAAACAATCTTCTGGCCCTCGATCTTCACAGATAGAAGAACAGGGGCATTTCCTTTGTCATTCTTGATATCACCAAGAGCCACCTGTAAAATGAATGACATATGGCTTATTTCATATTTCCATTTCATCACAAGCCTTTACTCAAAAAATAAAAAATAAAAAATAAACAAGAAAACCATATTTTGATTAATCAATGCCAAAACAAGGATTTGGTTGGCATACCTGCGAGAGATGCAAAATCTTATCATCACCCGGTTGGACCTTTAGAGGCTCTCCACCTTTAACTTCAACACCTGAAAGCAATCATTAGCACATGGTATTACTATATAGCAAAGAAAAAGGTAAGAATGATGGAAAATGCACTTGAGACCAGGGAATTGACATGAGTAAAAAAGCATAAATTTGTTGTGAGAAATATAGCAGTTGCAAAATATGGCACAACCTGTGGCTAAATAGCCAATGATATTTATCAAAGCCACAATTTAGAAAATAAAAGCCCCTTCAAAGACTTATTCAGTATGCAAAACATGAAATGAATATGGCATTTTTTGTCAGTGTATGGAAAAACACAAACACACCATTGGGATGAAAATATATTACACCCAAATAACCTGACAAGGGTGCCATACTGTATTGGATACTTGAATTTTAGTGTACAATTTGTATGTCTAACTGTATCTAGGTAAGGTAGATGAAAACAGATTGCAGGCTGTGGCTCTTCCATGATCTGAGCATCGATGACAATTCCCTAATCATGGCAACAGTCATGCCAAGCAATAAAACTGGTTTGTTAATCAGCAAATGGAAGAAATATACTGCAGACTGAAAAGGAGCAAATTATAGAGCATTAAAGTACCAAAAGTTAGTCGCCAAGCTAAATGCCCATACTAAGCATCTAAAGTGATTATTTGAGCTAAATTAAGCAATAAAGCGCGTGGTTTCAATCTCATGATACAATGTGAAACAAGGTCATAAAATGGCCAAAAAAATTGGCTTCGCATTACGCGAAAATGAAAGAAATCAATTACTAGAACTGCAAAAAGAATCATAAAACGGCATATACGATTCTCCTGAGGCGGTCTGCGGTCAGGTTAGAGCAGTAATCGAATACCAAATACCATATAAAAAAACGGAGATAAGAAATGCAAACGCACAATACAACCGCCATGGTAATAGCGCCAGAGGAGCCATGAAAATCTAACAACAATACATCATTGAATGAAAGACAGCAAGAGTAACCAAAAAATCAATTAAAAACTAGAGAACATAAGAGAGTACGGTGGAGAACAGCACACAGGCCTAGCAGAAGAAAATGCAAAAACTATCATGAATCTGATGAAAAATGAACTAGTGAGAGCAGATAAGCTTACCCCAGAACTCCATTGCTTTACGAGAATAGAAAGATCGAAAGGAGAGAGAGAATAGGAGAAAGAGCAGAGGAGGGTTTTGAAAGGGTTTTTGAGAGTGTGGGCGCTCAGAAGCAAAATGAATGTTGAGAAGATGGGATGGTTAGGGTTTCAGGGCAATTTAAAGGGATTGCCGCCAGGCGCCAGGGTTTAGGGTTTTAAACCGTCGTTGATCAGAACGGTTCGACCGTTCAGCCCATCACATAGAAGTTTGATGGGTTTGATGACTTTGATCAACTTCTGTAACTGTAACTTCTCTTTCGGCTTAAGCCCAAATAAAGTAAAAAAACGTTGACTTGGTCAATGAATTGTCGACCAGTCCGATTTAATTGGTGAATTATTCAACCTGCCTCACGGTATAAAGGTTCATGTACCATGGGTAAAGCTTAAAAGTGTCCGTTTAAGAGGATCAAGGTTTAGTCGAAAGCTTTACAAATCAATTATAAGATTCGACGCCAGTAATAAAATACGTGAGACTCGCACCATTTACGGTAGATGAGGATGAGGTGAAAGGGCTCAGGTAATACATGGATTAGGGCCTTAGGGGAGAGAGGTCCAGAGAATGGGATATAGCAGATGAGGTACAGAGGCGGTCTGCCTTTACTTGATAGATGAAGTTTTAGAGGAGGTTCGATTTACCGCAAAATTTGGCAGGTTTAATTTTATTGGAACTTTTCTTTGTTAAACTAATTATATAAATTTATGATGCGCAAAAGTGATTTTTTGCATGTTTTCTTCAAAAGTGAAGGGAGGATTTTATTAAGTCCAACTTCATGGGTGGTTCATATGATTGTTAAAAAAACATGGGTGGTTTTTATATTTTTATTTTTTATTTTATTTTATAAAACATTTGGCTTATAGTTGAGCTTGAGTTTATGCATTTTTTACTCCAACTCAAGTCTCTAATTTGAATCGAGTTCAAGCCTTATATTTTATTGGCAAGCATAGTTCAAATAGTTAGATATTTGACTTGGATCGATTCGACTCCTTAATAGGTGGGTTCATTAAATGGTTGAATGCCACACAATGTTCAAAATATCCACAAATCAAATACACACAAACATGTGTATCGGGTCTTTTGAACCCACATAACTTGGGGAGCGGGTTAATTGGAGACAACATCATACACATCGGGCTAGGTTACCTATCCCTATCATGAATGAACACACCAATGCTCATTGTGGGCCCCATTTGTAATGAACACCGGTGTATTCAACCATGATAGATAGCTCAACCCAATGTGCATAATTTTGTTTCCAATTTATCCAACTCCAATCACTCCAAAACTTGGTTAAGACCATAGTTTTTAAAAATGAACTGGTGATCGAACCGGTAATGGTCCAACCATTCGATCCAAACGGTCGGCCCGTTTTGACAAAAAAATTAAAAAATTTTAAAAATGGTCAAAACCATTAAAATGGTTAACCGACCGATTCAACGGTTTGCTGACCAAAATCAACGGTTTTAGGGGGAAAAGCGGTTTTGGAGGAAAACGGAACTTGTCAAGTGACCGATTCCCGATTTTCTTGGTCCAATCCGGTTTTGAAAACAGTGGTTAAGACCCCAAAATCCCTATATAACTTGCAAGGTGTATGGGGTTTGCTGATATGATATGATATGATATGCCTAATATAGGGCATATCTTATTGAAATTTTGATGTTTGATGCAACAACCGCCCTTATAGACCAAAAAAGCTTAAAGACAAGTGCATATACCAAAGCTATTTCAGAGATATATTGGTTTCAAAAGTTAGGGGTGTAAATCAGCCCGGCACATCATAATCATGTGGGTTGTGTTGGGTTGGGGGTTTCAAGTCCGTGGGTCAGCACGGCACGACTATGCATGTCATGCCACCCATGGCTTGCGTATCGGTCTAGCCCAACACGCAGAACAACACAGCCCGTGGGCCTACTTGGCCTGTTCAAAAAGAAAGAATTATTATTTAAAATTTCCACACTTTTTCTCATTTTTTAAGACCCCGTTTGGTTTACAGGAATAGGGGTCTGAAATCGGAATGGATTATTCCAATTCCAACTGTTTAATTGGGTGATATTGGAATCCTGGCTATTCCCTATCCCCTCCCTTGGGAATTAAATCCCATTCCTGCGGATTCCAATTCGCATTCTTTTTTTTGTCTGAATCAAACAGACTATGAGAATAAGCCATTCCAATTCCCATTCTCTTTTCTGTCTGAATCAAACAGACTATGAGAATAAGCCATTCCAATTCCCATTCTCTTTTCTGTCTGAATCAAACATACTGTGGGAATAGGCCATTCCAATTCCTACTACGAATCAAACAAACTCTAAATTTTTCTGGACTATTAAAAGTTTTATTATTTAAAACTTACCTTGTGTTTAGACACCCTTAGTGACCCTTAAAAAAAGTTGTCCAACCAAGTACTTTTTTTTTCTTAATAACCAAACTAACCCTGAAAAATCAATCAACCTTGGTAACATAAACAAACTTTGATCGTAGACATTGTGGGTTGCCTAAAGCATTACAATACAAATATACAGTATATTATTTGAGATGAGTCGAGTTGGATGTCTGACAATTCAAGCTTGGCTCGAAATAGAAAACATGATGCTTGAATTCAAGGTTGAACTTGACTCAAACTAAAAGCACAAGCTTGAATTCGACTCAACTCAAAAGCTCTTAAGTTCGAGCTTGACAATGTGCCAAGTTTAAAAAAACTATACATACGAAAAATTAAAAATCATATGTATAAAAGATTATATATAAAAACAATTATACATAAAAAATTTATTATTTCTTATTATACATGTAGAATTATTTAGTATATTGTACATATAAAAACTTAAAAATATTATATATAATATAAGTTCAATTAGTCTTGTAAGCTTCATGAACTAAGTTTAGACCACCTTTTTATGATCCAAGTTCCAATAACTTGTGAAAAAAGCTTAGTTATCGTCCACCCCCAAACTTTTGGTGAAGGAATTGTCGGCAACCATTCTAACACTACTACAGTGTCCTAGAAAACCACTAGAAATAAAATCATGATTAAAAAAATGACAATGAAAATAATTGGTGGCGTGGTTTTAAAAATCGACCTAGAAAATAAAATCATTTTGACCACTGATTTCCGATTAATGGTTTTGATTGTCTAAGTTGAACAGTTCAAACATTTAATAGTTATGGTTTTGATTGTCTAGGTTGAACAGTTCAAACGTTTAATAGTTAAAACATAACATGTATAAACACTTACAAGAAGGGGCTTGTTGTATTTATTATTAAATTACATATCCCTCTCCATTTTTCTCTATATTTGATCTCTTTCCCCTTTTTTAGCTATCAAGTTGAAAACGAGCAAACCCATCACCAAGCCACCACTATACCACGAAATTTTACAGTCATTTTAATTTCAATATTTCTAAATTTTAATGTTCAGACAATTTTTTTTTTTGTTTTTAGTACATTTAGGTTAGTTTCTTAATTAAATATTCATTAAAATCTATATTTATAAATATTAACAAGAACAATACTGGTTTGCTAATTACTAAGATATACATGCATATGCATAAATCATCAATCATGTATTTCTTATAATACCAAAAAAATCATTAATCATTTTTTACGTTTCCCAAGTATTGTATTTTGAGACCTATATTTGGTGTTATTGGTATATTTTTGGGATCTATTTGATTTTTCCTATTGTATCAGTATGTATCTTAATTTTTTTGTTGTATATATCCAAAGTGTATCTTGGTACTTCACTTAAAGTACTAAGTTGCATGTATTTTGCACATGGCAGTTTTAGACAATGATGATGATAGTAATGATAGGCTCCAAAATTTCAAGAATTGTTTATATTTCTATGTTTAAAAATAATTCTTATTTAGCAAACTTATTTTTATTTAATATGATGTATATATGATATCAAAGATGTGTAAAATGATTTCTAAAGAATTTGTTCATTTTTTTTAACTTTTATTATTTAATTATGGCATCAACGGTTAACATATCTCACCTAAAAGGCTGAACAACTTTTGGGTTAGTTTGAACTTTGTATTTCATTACCATCATCAGTAAAAGCAATTCTTTTTTATTGTACATTTTTCTTTAATATGATTAATAAGATATTAGAGATTGTCCAAAATTTCAACATTTTTTTATTTGATATGGTGAATATATAGTATTAGAAATGTGTCCAAAAGTTTTTTTACCAAATTTTCTGCATTTTCATATTTTTGTCTTTTTTATCTTTATATATTTTTTTTTTATTTAATTATGATATTGAGGGATGACACATTTGTCCCAAAAGGTTAAATTGTTGGCCCTCTACCAAATAGGAAAACAAATTAATTTTAGTATCAGTTTTATATTTTGTATTTCATTTCCATAATTAGTAAAATATTTCTTGTTTATCACACTTATTTTTATTTAATGTGGTTAATAAAAAATATTAGTGAATTTTTGTAGTTTTCATTTTTTATAATTTTATTATCAGATTTTAACATTAAGGGTTGACACATATGACCCAAAAGGTTGAACTATAGACCAGCAACTAAATAAGAAATTTTTTCATTTTTGAGCAATTTTAAATTTTGTGTTTCACTTTTTACACCAATAAAAAAGTATTGTTTATCATACATACTTTTCTTTAGTATAATTAATATAAAATAATATTGATGTGTCCAATTTTTTACCATTTTTATTTTTTTTGTTGTTTTCTATATTTATTTCTATTATAGTTTTATTATTTAACTATGACATCATACGTTGATTCATTTGATTGCATGATAGAATTAGTTACACACCACCAATATGGAAGAATTAGGGGTGTAAGCAAATTGGTTCGGTTCGATTTCGCCTATTATTATCAACTGAACTGACCATATCAGGTTGACTTATATGCCAACGTAAATGAAATTGACTATGATTAATTAAAAATCGAACTATAGTTGGATGTAATTGTGGGTTGGTTTAGTTGGTTTTAATTAAACCGAACCAACATCCTCTTTTGTGTAGCCCAATTCTCAAGTAAAATGTTCTAACCCAACCTCACGTCACATCACATTACCAAATTTTTGGGTTGCTTTTAAATATGGGTTTTATATTTCTAAAAGCATTTGAATATAGATCTAATTCACATAATTTAATTGAAGCAAAAAAAAAAAAAAGAAAGAATTCATTAGTGAGAAAAAATAAGCCTAAATATTATATTTAATGAAAAAAAATGAGAATTAATACTTTAAATATAAAACTTAATGAGAAGGATGAATGAGGTAAAAAGTAGTTCAAATTACATCTTTTGCCCTCAGAATTAATACCTTGTATATAAGACTTGGATCCTTCATTGTTGAGGGAGTTTTCATTGACTTTTCAATCTTTGGTGGAGGTTCTTTAACCTTTGTTTTCATGACGTTTGCTTGATTCTTTATCAACACTTGAAGAGGTCCTTCTCAATGACACTCCTGGTGCTCAGCTTACATAGTCTTATTTGTTGCATCTTCTTTTTTACTTTAGTGCTGTTGTTAAGTTTACTAGTTGTTTCTAAGTGGTGTGCATTTTGAGTCTCTTTCTTGTAATAATAATAATAATAATAATAATAATAATAATAATAATAATAATAATAAGATTTGGTGAAGATGATGGGAGTTGATATCTTATAAGATTTAATGAGAGGGAATCAAATAAAGTAAAAAGTAATAATTGAAATTACATTTTCTATACTCACAATTGGAAAGGGATCAAATTCAAAATATGGTATTATAGTCAAACAAATATTCCACACTCTCAATTGTATTTTTAATATATATATAGATATAAATTTGTTTTTTAATACACTTTACAATTTATATACTTTAAACATTGCATTTCCTATGAAATAATCTCTTACCTATTTGCAAGTAAAAATGTACTTGGTTACATGACTATTGCTACCTACATGAAGGTTGCTCTATATGTAGTTGGTAGTGCATGGCTGGTATTTATAAATACAAAGGCAATAGCCAAAAATTTTCACTAGTCTATAGCTGTTGAATTGTGTGGGTAATGCTTCCGCAGTAGAAATTGGTGGACCATATTTGTCAATTCAACCAAACTTCAACCTAGACCTTTATTTTCCATCGTGGGTCGCACCAATTTACCATGGCACACCTATTATCCAATAGCACATGGCACTCACCTTTCCACCGTAGCTGTAGCTCTCTCTCTCTCTCTCTCTCAAGAGAGGATAAAAGTTCAGAAGGAGAAGCATCAGAATTAGTGCACAACCCAGAGAAAAGTTATTGGCTACTTGCCAAGAAGTGGGCTGCTCGATTTTGAGTTCTAGGAATATGAAACCAATGAATCCTTAGATCATTCCCAATCTCGCTTGGAATACTCGAACCAGAGTCCTAACTTCTAGTGCCATCCTTGGACTTCAATCCGAAAGAATTGATTACTTCGCTGCTGTCGGACAGAATGACTAACTAACGAAGGAAAGTTCAAATTCCTTGCCATTCTCACCGCCATTACAACCGCAAAAATTTCAGAGAAAGCAGCAGATCTTAGAATATCTTGAACTGCGGATACATATTCTGGTAAACAAAAACTGCTCTATAGCCAGATCTTTCATCGCTCACATTTGAAACCACCGTCCACAAACTATAGCTGTAGCTCAAAGCCTCAAACAGCCTTTATGTTTTGTTGTTCCTCCACCATGAGTTTCAATGGATTGGGTTTGGGTTGAGCTTTTGCCAAATTTGAATGGGCCTGAGCTGAAGCCTGAGCTAGAAGTAGTATGAAGCCTGGTAAATGAACAGGTTTACTCCAAACACACAAATCCCTGGTTCTTTTGAGCATGTTTTGGATGAAGTCCTACATCTCTTCAAGATAGCTCATACAGCTAGGAAGGTCAACCTTGGTTTCATTGTTATCCATCCTAAAGTTCTATGCTATAATCATGCTTCATACATCACCAACCTCTTCCATTAGTTTGGTTAAAGGAGAAATTGAAGAGGATGTTACTCATAGAATTAGAATAATGCACCAAAACCAAATGGAGGGGGTGCATTTAAGGTCCTATGTGATAGGTGAATAGCACTTCCGGTTAAAATGAAATTCCGTTAAATAGTTGTAAAGCCAGTTATGTTATATGGAGTAGAGTGCTCAACAGTTAAAAAAAGCAATATATCCAAAAGCTGTGAGCCTGTCACAGAAATGCATATGTTTAAATGGATGAAACATAAAACCAGAAAGTATAGGGTTAGAAATGAAGTCATACCAAGGAACCTAGGAGTAGCTTCACTAGGTGATAAGATGAGATAAAGTAGACTGAGGTGGTTTAGGCAGGTACATAGAGCACATCTACAGCACCCATTAGAAGAATTGATTTGTTGCATGTTGAAGGGGCTGGGCTAGAAGGGTTAAGGGAGAAAGTAGTAAGAAATGATTTAAGTGGGTATAATTTGACAATAATGTATATGGCACTTCAACAGAACACATCAGTGAAACATGATTCATATAACTGATTCAAATAGTTGGAATAAGGCGATGATAATGGAGTTCAGCTTCAGTCAGGGCAAAGCCCATTCGGGCAGCTTTTACTGTCTTGTATTGAGAATATCTCCGTACTTGGGTGCTTTATTTCACAGGGAGATATTCTCAATATAAAGTTGCAAAAGACTGTTAGAATGGTGTGGGCACATATTTGCCCTAATAGAAGCCAATCTCAAGATAATGATAATGATAATGTGTTTCAAATCCATGCACTTTGCCTTTTATAGTATTGACATATACATATGCAGCAACTGCAGGAATAGCAATTGACTATAGTGAAAAAATCTAGCTTTTATATTTCACATTGCATCTTATGGAAGTAATTTGGAGTCTCATTTAACCATCCATTATGCTGTGTTTGGTTTTAGTGCAAATTTATTTGCATTAATGTAAAACTATGGCAGTGCAAATGTTTTAGGTATAAATTTTGATTTATTTTTGTTTCAAGTTCTACCTTACTTTGTTTGGTTGCAGTACAAATGAAGTAAAATAAGACCTAAAGCAGAATAAAGTAAAATCTAAAACAAAATTAAACCAAATTTTATTTTTTTTTCATTTGCACTCTCATACATTTGTACTTATAAATAAAATTGCACTACAACCAAATGCAGCCTTACACTCAGTTTGGAAGGAGTACAAATACAAATATGTACAGTGCTAAAACATTGCATTTTGTATGTACTTGAACTGTGCATATTTATAGTTATACACTTTCCAAACTGAGCCTTTGGATATGCTTACTTTTCATTGTATGTATAGCTCGTTTTTATAATGAAAGGGAGAATATGCTTTGCTTCATTCTCACATGAGCACATTTCTGTATAAGAGCCAAGAAGTGAGTGAAGAATTGGAGATGAATTTGTAGGAGTAATAAATTTCAGCTAGGCCCGCAAAGCTCAGCCTCACCCGGCCCGGAAATTGTGGGCTGGGCCTAGGTTTTCCATTCAGGCCCGGTAAGTTCCTGGGCCCACATCAAGCTTGAACATTTCAGGACCGGGCCTGGGCCTAAAATTTCAGGCCCATATGAATTTATATGCGTTATTTTGTGTTACATTTTATATTTCATTTATAAATATTATAAACTGACACCTATAATACATACATCACATTTTATATTACAAAATGTATAAAATAATGTATCACAAAAGTGGTAAATGGTAATAACCTATAACGTGGGATTTAACAAAATTCACATGGGCGTTCATGTTTTTCTGAGTATTCAATATTTTATAGATAAAATTCATAGACTAAGAATCAGGTCCAGCCCGGCCTAGGCCAAAAACCTGGCCAGGACTATAGCCCTTAGCGCAGCTCAACCCATTATCACCCCTAGGAATTTACTTTTGAGGAATATGTGAAGAAGATTTTAGAAAAAGTGTGTTGGATGTGGGAGGGGATCAGGGGACAAGCAAAGTCTTGTTTTAGATGAGGCTGGAGTGTGGAATGAGGTGAGTGAATGGCAACAGCATCGTTTAAGCTGACTTGCTTTACTCTTCAAGTTTGGCTTCGGCCAGTGCAAGTCTATCTTCACACCATTTGAACAGTCGCTTACAATCTTACATTGGGAATATCTCCCCATAAAATAAAGCACAAATACAAGAACCTAGAGAGTGTTTAAATGGGCATTGCACACTGACCGGAGCAGAACTCTTGCCTTTCTCTTTATTTCTTCAAGTGAAACAAGCTAGTCAGGATATGGCCATTGAAGCATGGCGGGATAATACGACTCTTCGATGGTTCTATTCAATTTGTTGGGTTGAATCTTTTGATCTCATGGTTATCGATATACACCATTCGCTAGTGGGCGTCAGGGGTTCGGCTCCTTTTGGCTAGGTTAGTACGTACTTAGTAGGAGAGAATCTTCTACTGCCTAATAGCCAAAGTTGAAATCATGGTGAATCTTGTCTTATCTCTCTCCTCGGACCAAAACCCATAGCTGTGGCCTGTGGTTATTCCAGATCTCATTGGCTCCTCACAGGGCGTGCCTCACAGCAATTCCCAGCCGCCAATATGGATATTGGTAATCCCCCCTCCCCTCTTTCCCTTCTCTCCACTAGGGGTGGATTTGAGCCGAGCTAAGCCGAATATTTGGTTATTCGAGCTTGGCTCGCTGACCTATGGTAGGTTTGAGTAAGAGATTTGAGCTCGAGCTCGGCTTGGTTCAAAGCTCACAAGTTCGAGCTCAGCTTGCTCGAGCTCAACTACAAGCCATAGTTTTTTTCTAAAAAATAAAAATTCTACATGTAAAATTGTTTTTTTATTTTATATACAAAAAATTAAGAATTATAAAATTAATTAATTATTATACATGTAAAAAATAAAAAATATACATATAAAAATATTTTTATTTTACATACAAAAAATAAGAATTATAAAATTATTCACTATTATACATAATAAACATTGTTTATTATAAATATGTATATGCATATGTATGTATATAATAAAAAAGCATTTATTTATTATACTAGGATCACAAGCCTCATGAGCCGATTTTCATTGGGCTCGAGTTTGGCTTAAACCGAGCCGAGCCAAGCTTTTTACGAGCCGAACTGGAATAGCTCGTAAGAAGATCGTCTTATGGTCACCCCTACTCTCCACTAATTGTAAGAAGGAGATAAGTCTTTAAAATAAGGAATGCTAAATGCAACCTTTGATGAAATTCATCTAGTAGATAGCAGCACATTTTGAAAATATCTCCAAAATGCCCATCTCTAGTAGGCAGTTTCAAAGAAGAAGAAGAAAAGCAATGATACCCACCTTTACCATTGGCCATCCAAATTCCACATCAGCTGAAGGTTGCCCTAATAAATGTTCTACAAATTCTCTAAAAGCTGTCCACAGTCCCTTTGGCAAAGGGGTTATTCGGTATCACAATCTTTCATCATCATCTAAGCGTCATCCCAACTATATGGGGACCATTTCCTTTGCTTTCAAGTAGAAAAAGGTGCCGCAACAGATGTTTCAAAAGTTAATTTTCTATTTGATTGGGGACTATTTTGGTTAATCAAATAGAAGAGAACATTTGAAAGGTGCCAATTGGCTAGTTGGTGAGGTCTCTTGCTTGTAGTAGTGGAGACTTGGAATCAATTCTTGCTTACACCAGGGTTGGGGGGTTTTGGATTTGGGGGATTAGCTACCCCCCATTGTATAGCACTATAGCCCCATGGAGCCCAAAAAGGGGGGAGAGTAGGGGTGTCAATTGGACTGGACCTGGTCCAATCCAGTCCAGTCCAATGTGAGTCCATTACAAGTGAACCTGGTCCAATCCAGTCCAATGAATATTTTGGACCATTTTGGACCGGTCCAGAGATTGTTCAATATGTTCAAATTCCTGTTAATTTAGATTGGTTTCAACTCAAACCTGGTCCATTGACACCTATGTTCTAATCTTCTATCAATGGACCAGATATTGGCTCAATCCGATATAAATTCATTATGGACGGACCAGGTCCAATCCAATATGTCATATTGATCCGTCCAAATAGATTTTGATTTGGATGGAGTCCCCCCCAAAACCGGTCCATTGACACCCCTAGGGGAGAGAGAGAGAGAGAGAGAGCATTTTTAATGTTCAATTGGGATGATTTTCATGATAGGGCTTTTGTTTTGTGAGGTGGAGCCCTTTATAGGAAAAAAAACTAGGGGAAACTTCACTTACCCCCATCTAACAAATTTTAACTTCGTTGTAGGGGAATGCCAATTAGACCTGTTCATGGGCCAAATTTGGGTTGGGCTTTGCCCCTTTATAAATAGAAAATGACTAGGCCCGACCTTATATAAAGCTCGAAAGCCGATATAAGATATTTTATATTATATTAGTTATATTGTTAACATTATATTATATATTATATAATGTTTTATGCATTTATTTAATATATAAAATATTATATAATACAATTTTTGCTACTAATATTATATAATATATAATATTTTTATAATGTATATACTATTATCAAGTTGGGACCAGGTTCAGATTAGGTTTATTTGGGAAAGCCCAAAACCGAGCCCGTGGGCATAAAAGTTTGTCCAAACCTAAATAAAATGGGCCAAGCAGGGCCAGCCCATGGGGCTACTTGGTCCATGAACACGTCTAATACCAATACGAGGGGGAGGGGGTATTGATGTTTATGTGGGGGTGTTGGAAGCTTTGAATTGTCATAGGTGTATGGTGGAGTTAAAATAACAACAGAGAAGTGGGGGTGGGGGAAGGGTGGTATTGGATAGAAGAGAGCATTTTTAATGCCCATTTGAGAGGATTTTCACGCTGTGGCTTTTGCTTTGCAAGGTGGATCCCATTTGAAAAAACAAAAAGTGTGTCTAATTGTTATTATTGTTGTTATTGTTATTTCACTTGTATCAGTTATGGTAAAGGCTGCGTTTGTTTTCGATGTAAACTTTATTGATGTAGAAGTACATCAATGGAGTTTAATGCCGATGGGTTTAAAATTAGTGAACCGTTATTGGAACTTTTTTAAAACATGATAATTGGTTTTAATAATACATGGATCATCAATGTAAAACTCAACTGAAGTGGAAGTTTACATCAATTTTTTTATTTAATCTTACATTGAAAACAAGCATATAAAAATTAGGACCAGGAATGGAGTTTTACACCATTGCGTATTTATACTGAAAACAAACGTGAACAAATGTGAACCAGTGGTGGACTTTTACATCAATTCACATTTACATTGCAAACAAATGCAACCTAAGGAAATGGATCAATCACTTGGTTTCAGGTTGTGGATTTTGGCTTTATAAGGCGAGGCCCACTTGGTGGAAAGCCTTTAAGCAATGTTCAATGATAATTTGGAAGGCCAAATTTGATTATCATGTAAACTCTCTGTGCAGGCCTCCAGTAGCTTCTTCAAAGAAGCTACGTATAAACTTATGGTTACAATTGTGCATCAAGCACATTTATGGAATTGTGGTGGTAAAATTTTGGATATAAAGGCTTGTTTGTTGGGTGAGGCCACTAATATTACCAATATGGATGAAGCTAGGGCAGTTTGGGAAGCCTATAATCTGGCTTTAAACTTCAAAGATTTTCTCATAATTATAAAAGGGGACTCCAACCTTGTCATCTCATGTCTGCGAGGAGAAATTCAACCACGATGGAGTATAAAGAACTTCATTGAAGACTGTGTTGCCTTGGAAACCCGGTTCGAGTTTGATTTGAAGTACCCTTATGTCTATGGAGAGGCAAATCGAACAGCTGACTGGATAGCCCACCAAGCCCAATCCTTTCTTCCAGGTTTCTTAAACTTTAATTTGCAAGATCTTCCTTTTCCTTTGAGTTTTATTTGTGTAGCACCTTCTAGATCTATCAAAAAAAAAAAAAAACAGCTATGTATAAATCGAAAGCTCTCCATAGTCCCTAATGGGCCTTAGTAGCTGAGAGGTTAGGGCTACCTATAAGGCCCCATTTGTTTTTCGGTGAGTTACTTACCCGGGTAAATGCAGTTACCTGGGTAAGTTTTTCCTGGGAAACACTTACTTGGGTAAGTGCATTTAGCCATGTTTTTTTATTTCTCATGTAAATAAAGCAATGACCATTTTAGCCATAAAAAATCAATTATTAAAAATGACATTTTTGTCCCATTCAAGTGTTGACAACTTTCCCCCTAGGTGGGAAAGTTATTTACCCACCTAGGAGATGGGTATCACTTATACCCAGGAAAATAAACTTTCCCTTGCCCCCACATAAATGTGAAAAAAGAACATGGGATTCTTAGTCAATGGGAACCAAAATCCCATTGACTAATTTTCCCCGCTCTCAAAATCTGAAAAAAAAACACCCCCTAAACGACAGAAGGGGGTTGGGGAGAAGAAAGGTGGATTAAAAAGTTATATGCTCGATTAGGAGGGCTTTCACACAGCGACTTCTGTATTTATAGGTGGGCCCACGTGAAAAGCCTGAAGTTATGTATGGTGAAAAGCTTATTCCATCCTGACCAGCCCAAGAGGGCTCCGAGATGATGATCACAATGTATTCATAAGAAGATAATTAATTTTTTTACAAGGGCAAGTTTGCTAGTTGGGTCATTTAGACTATGTTTGTTTGAGGTGTAAAAACAAATTTACACCGAATGTAAAATGAGAACCGGTTTGATGAGAGTGTGAAATGGGAACCGGTTGTTGGCCCCATTTACACTCATCATGTTTGGAGGATCAAGTAATTTAAATATTTCACTGCCTACCTTGGCCTACCTAACTTAAATGTTTCATAGACCCATCATGACCCTGCCTATCCCTGCATCTTGTCACTGTGCCAGTGAAAGAGAAAGAAGACAAGAAAAGTTAGAGAGAGAGAGAGAAAAAGAGCTTGAGCTGAGCTGATCCACGATGACGATAATGGCAATTTCTCATGGGTTTCTTTTGATAATTGGCGTCTTCATCACAATTGTGATTATCTTGTCTTTCGCCATTGATCCTTTGTGCTCTGAGATGGTGGAAATGCCAACCGAACCCAGTTTACCATTGCAGCACTGAGAAGAGGTGCATGCTCCAATTTGTTGTTGTTTGGTACCAACCTAGGTGAAGGAATAGATGGGAACTTCTTATGCCGGTGAAGAAGCTTACAGCATGGGGGCTGAGCAGAGAAGAGGTACAGATCTACAACAGCGATGGTGGAGTCTTCAATGGAAGTTGAAGACTGATTGGAGAATGGGAGAAGGGGGAGAATTGCCACTTCTAGAAGTTGCAGTGATTGGTACGAATAGACGAGAGTGAAATCGGGGAGGATTAGGAGAAAGGAGAGAGAGAGAATCCATTGGGTTTTGAGAAGATGGAGTTTTACATTGATTTAATTTGATTGGTGGTAACTTTCCACCGATATAAAATTTACCTAAAGTAGAGTTTTATACTCATATAAGATGTAAAATAACATCTCATTCAAATGTTAGTAAAATTGAGTCGGAGTGTAAAGTTTACCCCGATTCACATTTACACATTAAACAAATACAGTCTTAGCGAATTTCTGGTAGGAGTATTGCACAACCTTATAGTTACTTATAATTTGGAGCAAAAGGAGTCTTCATACTCCTCTTTCCACCCTCTATTTGTGGAAGTGGTTTCGATTTAGAAGACAAACAATTGGCTAATGTTCAAAAAGACACCCCCCCTCCCTTTATGGACATATATTTATATGTTAAATGTAATGATAAAGGACTTAAACCTTTCTTAGTATTTCATTTAAATACTGAAAACATCTCTCATTTTTCAAAATGGACTTAGACCTCCTTCTTAAATGATGTGTGTTAGATGACATCATGTCTTCTACGGAAAAAAAAAATCCCTTCACCGAGGAAAGGCAATCTTGAACAGATTCTGGTTGTGGTATCCAATTCACCACTGCAATGGTGTTTCAAAGTGATATTAAAGAAAAACCAAACCTGAAGGCATCCGCTTTGCATTTGATTGTTACACTGTTTGGAAGCTGGTGAATCATCAATAGCGTCGTCTGGTGCCTCATTTGCTTTGCGTTTGATTGTTACAACAGGACATTCTACATGCTTTGCTGTAGCAAGTGAAGCCCTCTGGCCTTGTTCCTGTTTCTTCATTGCTTGAAAATCCTATCCAAGTCATGAAGGAATAGGAGCTTGAAGCTGGAGATATTGGAGTGGACAATCCTTTGATGAAAGATTCGTTCACTGCCAACATTATCCAAGTTGGCTCCGATTCCACCCCCCTTTCCATTGCTCTCTGTATTCTGTCCTCGTTATATTGGTGATGCTGTCTCCCCTAAACCTCCCCTTCCCTCCCCTTCCCTCCCCTACCCTATAATGAAGCTTGCTACTAACATGCACCGAAGAACGGCGACACACCATCTACTATTGAAAATACAACAGAAGCCCATGGATTGTCGCTTGTCGGAACTAAACCAATGGTTCTTGAAATAATAATATTTCTGTAATAAAAGATTGCTTATCAGAAAATTAAAGCAACATTATTTGTTAATTTGATCATTTTGATCACGAGATGAACATTGATTTTCGGAGAGAAGAAAATTGCTCCTCCTATGAGGTGTTATCAAAGCTCCATTGGTGGCAAATGGGTTCAACAGTGAAATGAACAACAGTCAAGTTCACTATTCCAAGGTTAAAGGTGAAGGTTTTTTTGTTTGAATTAACTACATATCAATCTAGTGCCAAAATTAACTTGGGGTATATTAGTTATTTTGATTTCTTTATTAGAGATAACGGTTTAAAAAATTAAGAAGGGAGGTTTAAGTTCACTTTAAAAAGTGAGAAGATGTTTTAGTATTTTGGTGAACCTAAATGTAAAAATTAAAAGCTAAAAGGATAGTCAATTGAAGAAAGGGTACAAAGTGAGAGAGACCCTGTTGGTTATCCACAATTTTATGTGCAATCAAGGTTTAAATATCGGTGATACATATCTGTTTTGAGGGTCATTCATACGCCAAAATCCAAATAAAAACATTTGAGATGTTCTAATAATGAAGACCCTCTTACAGCTGTCCTCCAATTATTGTACTGAAAAAATAAAAACAAAACAAAGTGTTTCCATGTTTTTAGATGCTCCATACTGAAGATATCTCAAGTGTGTCCCTATTTGACAGACAGTGAAATCGATACACACCAACTTGAGAGTATCAGATGTATCGACGTTTTAATCTGTCCATAATTTTCATGCCGTATTCGATGACTTGATTGGAGTTGAGCACATTCGAGCATTCACAATGAGTTGAGCATCAAGCCAGTTTGGATAGGGGTGAATCGGGTGATCATGGTTAGGGCTGGGCCGGGTTTAGGATAATGATAAGTGCTTTAACCTACACCCAGTCACAGCCTGGTCCGCACACTGGACGGCTTGACCTAGTTTGCAAGTCCATATGGGCCCGGACTGAGCTTACAAGCTTTCTGAGTCTATGACATCTAATAACAAAAGTTTAATTATTTAAATTTTTTATTTTAAATATAATATAATATAATATAATATATAGAACAAAATATGGCACAAGCCCAAGATAAATTGGTTAAGCTTTGGGCCACATTTAATTCTTAAGGTCTGTTTGGTTTGCAATTGGAATCGGAATCGGAATGGTCCATTCTCATAGTCTGTTTGATTCAAACAGGAGTGGGAATGGAAATTAGAATAAGCAGGAATGGGATTATACTCTCAAGGGAGGGGCAGGGAATGGCCATTCCCTCAACTGGGGGAATGCCTTTTCATTAGAAATGGGAATGGGATTCCGATTCCACCCAACCGAACAGTTAAAATTAGAATAGTCCATTCCGATTTCGATTCCAGATCCCTATTCCCATGAACCAAACAAGGCCAGAGTTGGTTTGGCTTGACTTACCTATCATTTTATAGATGAAAGCATTGCCTCCATTCTCATTCTTGAAAATGTGGGACTTGGAACAACTCTAAATAACAAGCGCTATCATTGAGTGTTTTTCCGTCTGCATTGCTTAGGCAATGAGAATGAAAGCCTTACCTAGGAGGACAATTTACAATTACATATTTGAATTGCCTAAGTGTTCATAGATGGATTGACATGTGTCAACTAATTAATATTTATATTTATTTATATATTAAATCTTAAAATTTGTATATTAGTATAAAATAAAATATACATGCATATATATAACCTATATAATATAATGTTGTAAACTGTTGTAATATATATTTTAAAAATATATATTATATTATAGGACGGACTTGAAGTGTTGGGCCCAAGCCCATCCCAAAATTGTCTGGTCTTAATGCAGGCCCGAGCTAGACTGGCCTTGCACACAAAAACTTGGGCCCAGGCCCAGAAATTTGCGGGCTAGGTTGGTCTGAGCAAAAAATGATTACCCCTAAATTTGGACCACAGCCGGCAAAAGAGGCCCAAAAATTGAGTTCAAGTTGAGTTTATGCCAAGTTTTACTGTTACAGGAAGATACCGATTCAACAAAGCTTCGAAGGGTTGTTGAATTCTAAGGCCCCATTTGGTTCGTGAGAATAGGGGTCTGGAATTGGAATTAAAATGGGCTATTCCGATTCTAACCGTTTGGTTGGGTGGAATCGGAATCCCATTATCATTCCTGCTGGAACGGTATTCTCCCATTTGAGGGAATGGCCATTCCCTGCCCTTCCCTTGGGAATGAAGTCTCATTCGTGCTGATTCCCATTTCCATTCTCGTTCCTATCTGAACCAAACAAACTATGGGAATGGACCATACCAATTCTGATTCCAAAGGATTTCGATTCTGATTCTAACTACAAATCAAAGGGACCCTAAATGTGTGTTCATAGATTTATTATTATTATTATTATTATTATTATTATTATTATTATTATTATTATTATTATGATGATGATGATGATGATGATGATGATGATGATGTTGAGTCATGACACACCCATATTTGGCATGACATGATATGATGTTGACATTTACTATTTACAAATAGTTATTTCACTTTCACCGTCCATTAAATCCCTCTTGTAAGTATGGCTGAGTTCATAATCTCAAATAGTCATAATATGAACCAAACAATTTTTTTTTATTTGGATTGATGATCATACTAAATGGCATTGTATTGGTTTTCTTTTCTTTCTCTACCACAGCCTAAATGTCTCTCAGTTATGTGGGGTCTCAGGATGTATAGCACATTTGCTGCCATTCGGGAGGGACAGCATATTTTCTGGTGACAATGTTTTCTTTCCATCCTCGATCAAATGAGTTGAGATTTCCTACCCACAAGCTCTTCTAACGTCTCTATGCATACGATACTATATTCATACATTGGAAAATGTCTCTTGTAAGGAATATATTCATACATAGGATACACTTTCCTATAACTCTAACACACATGTAAGGAAGATATTCTTGATATTCAGTTCAAATTGGAATTCGTTCTGATTTTACCAGATCTGGATATTCTCTTGTTGATTTTTAGAATCAGATTGGATCCTTATCAGATATCCAATAAAATCATCCAAATTGAATTCAAATATGAAATTAGAGAATTTGAATTGGAATTCAGATTATATGGAGTTTTATCAGATCAGATTCGAATATTCCTATCAGATCCATTTGCATTCCCACAACCAGATCCATAATCCCTTATTAAGAATTGCAATGCTAGGTTGGGCGTGAACTATGAGAGAGGTAAACCGGTTAGATAATAAAATCATATTTAGAAACCTCACCTAACAATTTAAGCTTTCAACGGTTCTTTAGGAAGACTCAACACCTCTCTCTTGGTCGCTCTCATTTGGTCAAGTTCAGATCCACAGTCCCACGCTGATAAAATTCTTAGCTTATCCTATCAAGACTTTGGACCTACACTTTAAATACGAATGCTATTGTAGATGCGTTTCATCCTTGTTCATCCTTTAACCTCAAAAAGAAGATGAGCTGTCTGTCTCAATTCTTTCTTTATTTGTTGTTGGGTTCCTAAGCCCAAGACATAGACAGACTAAGGTATCTTTCTTAATTACCGTATTTAGCCCAAAGTTAAAATTAAGGGGAATTGAGACAGTCTAATTGTTTATCATGAGAGGTCATTAATTAAGATTGTTCAAAATCACTCACTAGCTTTGGCCTAATTGATATATCATAGGCTCACAGCTTCACCTTAGATTCTGGAGATTGAGTAGTGCAAATGCAGACGTATCTTATTATCCAATAGTAGCAGATTACATGGTTTAATATCCTTTTTTTAATTTAAAAATTATAATTCAAGACATTCCTTTGTATTTCTATTTTTCTTTGCACAGTTATTTTTGCACCCGGGCCCTACCTGTTGGACAAATTTTGTACTCATCTCCACACCTCTTTTGTTTTTATATTCATAATAATATCATTAATCAATTACTCCTGTCCTCTCCATCATCTTTGTGCAACGAAGAATCTCTATCTAATTTTTGGTACTAGCCTCGTTTGGGAGTGATTATTGAATAAATAAATGATTAGGAGTGTTTGGTAAAAGAATTTTCAAACAGAGCAATATAGGTATTTTCAATAAGTGCTTTTGGAAAAAAATCAAAAATTTTAAGCTTATTCAAAATGGTCTTATTTCCCAAAGATGTGCTTATTCATGCTTATTTCTCAGATGCATAAAACTATGTAAGTGCTTATTGGTTTGGTCCTAGTGTATAAGCACTTTAAGTGCTCAAAAAAAAAAAAAAAACTAAAATTTGAGGTTAGTCAAAATGGGTTTACTTTACAAAAAAATGCTTATGCATATAAGTGGTTATTGGTGTGGCCCTAACCTAAAATGAGCACTTTTTTCATAAGTGCTTAAAAATAAGCATTTCCAAACAAGCGCTTAGTCTTTCAGCAATGATGTAAGTGTGAATTGCTTATTTTAAAGTGACCTTTTCCTCTCCAACCAATGCAAAGTTTAAAAAGGTTCCTCTCTGAAGCAATAGGACAAAAGGACTGAACTCAATCAACTCCTGCTTGTTCCCACGAAGGAAATCAAGCTCTCAGCTATCTCTACATGTTGATATTGTGCATAGAAAAACTTAGAAAATGGAAGAAGGATGAATGAATTTGAAAGAGAGAACTTGCATTCCTTTCTAGAAAACAGACACAATAAATGCTCAGATCAAATCAAATGGCTTCGCTTTACATCTCCAGCCTAGCCTTCATAAAAACACAATACATGGCCCCTCAGACACTGTATCAATTTCTATACAACAGAGGTTTAATTCTGCTAATAAATTCCACAACCGAATCTCATTTTCAGATACCCAACAAAATGGAAAGGACATAGCTTGCTTTTACAGCAAGAAATCCATGAATCTCAGCCAAGAAACTCCAATCTTTGAAGCCTTCTCAGCTTGGTTTGAACAGGAGGAAGAGGAGGAAGATGATGATAGCACAGTAGCATCTCCGGCTTGCTGCTTCCTTGGGCACAGGAAAAAGTTCCTTGATCCCAACGTTATTAGCTTCTCTTCTCGACCCAGACCTGCTCCCACAAACCAACCACAGTGATGAGTATCATTTCTATTCTAGCAATTTGCAGATATTGACCAAGAATCTCCATTTCCTCTAAACAATCAAAACGAAAAAAGAAAACAGTGGTTCCCAACTGGAGATAGAGTCGATTCAACCAAGCAGCAGACGTTCCGGATGAATCCCGCGGATAATAACAGATAGATTAGCATTTCGACAGAAGGAAATAAGGGGTTTCTTTTAAAATTAGATTGCTTACTTTCTAGGCTGAACTGCGAATAATGGAGATCGAAGGCGGAAGGGTCGGTCGTGGGTAGGAACGGCCTCCTGCCCTCCTTCACGTACAACCGCACCGCCGCTGCTATAAGATCACCCACCGTCGATTCCGGCGAAATCACCACCTGTATGGCACCTAGGCTCCTCTGTATCGTGACGTTCAGCAGCAGCTTCGTCAGTTTCGCTGGCGCAGTCTCCTGCGCAGTTACGGTGAACTTCCTGCCGGAGAGGAGGTCTGGGTCGGTCTTGGGGCGGAGAAGCTGCGGGGGGATTAGATTACTCCGGCCATGAAACGACGACGACTTTTCGGTCAACTTTCCCATCTTAACGACCTTGTCTTCGTGGCCTCGCCGGTGATTTTTGGAAGAAGTCGGCATCTTTTGTAAACAAATTTTCAGAAGGGGCAGAGGAAGAGCGAAATCAAACTAAAAAAAGCTACCTCAATCTCCGATAACGGAAGAACCTCAAGCGAGGAAAGCCGAGAGCAGGGGAAGAGCTTAGGCTCTGGGGTTCCCCGGCGTTGGCAGCAGCTAACATAACCAGAACGATGGAGCTATGAATCCGTGGGAGAGAGGTGAAGAGAAGAATGGTGGGGAGGAGGAGCGGAGCGTGGAAACAGCGGTGGTGATGGCGATGAATTTATGGAGGAGGCGAAGGGTGATGGAAGATAAGGGCGGACGTGGGTGGAAAGTGAGTGGGATGGAACATTTTTTCGGAGCTTCCTGCGTGGTGACCGGATATTGCCGGTAAAGCGGAATAATACGGTCCTAGAAAATGCCTGCCTCAGACGGAGATGTGCAGTAGCCGGCAGCCGCGCGTGAAGGGGCCCGGGTTGGGATTCAGGATTCGGTCGCTTGGACGGTGGTCTCCCTCTCTCAAACTTCCGATCAGGAGGGCTCTCTCCTACTCGGTTGCAATTAGTACTCCCTATGCGTCGAATTTCAGTCAACCGTCAAAAGCGTCTACCGGTTGTTGCCGGTAATCGCAATCGCTCACTTCAGTCATTTGTTGCCTTGTTGGGTTAGATTTTCTTTGGAGTTCTAGCTAAAGTACGCTGGTGGGTGACGTTGGCAGTGAGTTAGATCTAAGCACGTTTAGTAATTCAATAGATTCCGATCTGGCGTCAGAGAATGGCCCAATGGGATTTGTTTCTTCTCGTTTTGGTTTAGACAAAAAGAAAACCGTTTATAATTTAATTATGGAGATGCAGGGGATCGAACCCTGTACCTCTCGCATGCAAAGCGAGCGCTCTACCATTTGAGCTACATCCCCAGTTATAATATTTGCTTTGGATTTGATATAAATCTTTATTGTCAAATTGTCCGAAATACACCAAAGAAACTGGTCGAAGTTGAATTGTCTGATTAGACTCATTGGAGCTTTTATAATATGCCACGTGTCAAATTTTGGGGCGATAAAAGCTTCCCAATCAACAGTGGCCACGCAAGAAGTTTTATGAGCCAAACTTGACAGTAACCAGACAAAAATGAACTCTATAATTGGAAGAGAGATCCAGCAATAATGCAAAGATCAAATGGTCAGAGTTCTATCCTTGGCATCGGCAAACTCTTGGACCCATGTTGTGGTGGGGCCAGGCCAAGGAGTTATGGCTGCTTATAAGCAATGTCTTCTTATCATTTTCGAGTGGACGTTATATAAAGTTGAATTCAAAGAAAAAAGAGAGAGAGAAAACAAATAAGCAGAATTCATTTGACGGGAGGAGAATTTAGGTGACTTTATGGCACATTTCGGAAGATCTTCCGGTAGTATAGATGGTTAAAGGATTAATCAGCTTTTGGGTATTATTTTTAAATTTTATACCCTTTGGTAACTGGTAAGTATCTACAGAACTATTAAACGAAAAATTTTATGTGCAAAAAGCTAAAAAGGTACGAAAGCTTTGTTTAAGCTTGTATTTTTAGATTTCTGGCTTCAATTAGATTTTTAGGGTATAAGTATTTCACTTCCTATATTTTATTTCAAATAGAAAAGATCAAATTTTAATGTTTCAAAATCGAATTAGATTGGATGGTCGGACCAGAAAAATAGGAAATTGGTCACTTCATCAGTTCCGTTTAACCCCAGAATCATTTTTTTGGCAAAAAACCATTGATTTGGTCAACAAATCATTGACTCAGACGATCAAACCATCAAACCATTCGACCCGAGAATAGTTTTGACCATTTTTGGGTTTTTAAATTTTCTTTTTTTATTTTTCTATCAGAGTAGACTGTCTATTCCGATCAGATGGTCGGATCGCTCAACCCAAAATCAGACCCAGAACGATTCCCTATCTAGTTTGGTTTTAAAAACCTTGTTAGATTTTGTAAAACACGCGGAAATGACCATACACTTCATCAGTCGGCAACAAGGTAAAATTAACACAACAATATTGATTCGGATTTACTCCTCAAAGTGTGACTCACACCAATCTCACAGTAGTTGGGGAATTAAGAATGGGTAAATTGGGATCAAATCTGTTGTCATCAAAGGTTGGGATGGAACTGGATGATCTGGATACAAAATCATTGACAATGGGCTGGGAAATCTATCATTAATGAACACATTAGTGTTTCATGTATATCGTGTCCACATGGGACTCACACCTTGTGCATATAGAACAGTGTTGTGTATATTCGTAATAGGTTCCAACCTAGCCCATTGTGTATTATTTTGTCTCCACTCAATAGAGACTCATGGAGAGAATTATTTTCCATTGTATGGCCCCATATTTAAAAAAAGGCCCCATTTGTTTGTCATTATTTTGTGGAGAATAAGTTGGTTAATTGGGTAATTGACCATGATCCTATGATCGTATGCCACATTATAATAGGTCCCACCATATTTTTAATGAGTATCAGTTACTTAATTGATGCCCTCGTGAAGGGTGGGTAAATTGTTTGCCCATGCATGGATAACTATCTCTCCCTCCTGCTTTTGTCTAGAAAATATTTGTTTGGGTAAACTCACTTACATTCGTAAGTTAAAATAAAGGAGCCCTCAAGAAAAACATTTTGAACCCCCACAATGGGAGTATGGATTTAGTCCTCACGGCCTTTTGCATCCATACATCGGAAATATCTCCATATTTGTATATTTTTATTCATACTAGTAAACTTGTACATGCATTTACACATGGAGTATCTCTGAAACAAAACTATTTATAATTCATGGGCAGTTTCTAAACAGTTATAACTTATAAGTTTGTAGTTTTTGAACAATTATGAGTGGACAGTTTCTGAAATGAGAGTAAAGGTCATATATGCTCTTTTTATGCCCATTGTGTGCTTAGACAATAAGGGTAGAAAACGTCCAATGAAAATTTCAGAAAAAAAGGGGGAATTCACTCTTTTATAAATAGTATAGATATAGGGAGTTATTCCTAATGCACAGTTGCAAGTGGCTGTGAGCATGGTGTGAATACGGTTCCATAGGGACTAAACCGAATTTCCCCAATGGACTCTTCTTGATTGCTACCATGCACCACTTCTTGATTTTCATGTCTAAACCCTAAATCCTAAACACTAAACATTAAAATAACAGGCAAAATGTATCTTCTTAGATGCATATATTCCACGGATGGGAGTCAAATATTCCTCCCCTATGCCAAAAAAAAAAAATGCGGAACAGATCATGCAAGTTACACTACCCATTGGTTGAGATGTTTTAAAAATCTAATGGCCTTATATAAATTTAGATAGCCAAGAAAAGAAAAAAAAAATTGCAAAAGCAAAACAACTTTGCTATCGTGAAAAGAGTTGGGATAACAAAAAGATGTTCCGACACCCTCCTATCGTGATTTAATACCGCACATCTCACTATGAGACTGTTATCCACTATGTATGAAATGTGTGGTGCCAAATTATGTTGGGAGGGTGTTGAAACATGTTTTGTTGTCAAGTGATCTGGTCTCACATGAAAATCATCATTCTTGTTTCAAATGCGTGCTTGATCTACTAACAATATGCTGGCCACATCCTATTTACAAGGCATGAAAGATGTTTCCAGCAGATCGGGAATGATTTTTGATGTAATCGTTTTCGGCCACGTACCAATGTTTTGTGATGTAAAAACTTTTTGGCTAAGTATTTCGTTATTTGACCTGGTGGTGGCATGCCTTAGTGATGAGCTACTTGGTAGTGAACTGCCGACTGGCGAACTGCTCGGTGGAGAACTGCTCGGTGGAGAACTACCTAGTGGCGAACTGCCCGGTGGTGAACTGTCTGGTGGTGAACTGCCTGGTGGCGAAATGCCTGGTGGTGAGCTCCCTGGTGGCGAACTGCCTGGTGGCGAATCGCCTGGTGATGAACTGCCTACTAGGCGGCCGATGACTTAGAGAATGTTGGAGCTCCCTGGTGCGGCGCAATCCGACTGCCCTCAGCATGAGGTGGTCTTCTTTCCTTTATAGGCTGCAAGAGCTGAGGGACCTGCGAGAACTTCATCATTTCCACCTCTTTGTAGGCGGCGGGAGCTGAAGGACCTGCGAGAACTGAATCAGAGGTCCCAGGGGTATTTTCCCGATGGGGGCTCTCCGAGGCTTAAGTTAGCACTCTTATTGTAGAGAGCCTTAAAGATAATATGAGAGAGCTAGAGAGCAGGGGTTACTTCCCTTTTTTCATTCCCCTCCCCTTTGGGGGGTGAGGTCTTTATATACCGGAGTCCTCGTGGGTTAGGTGGGTGAAAAGCCTCCAAACGGTAAGACTCGTCGCATCCTGTCAGAACCGGGGTACGGTGGTGAACTCCTCGAGGTCGTCAGGCTGGCGCTTGTGTCAGGCGGCCAGGTCGGCACCTGGGCCGGGTTGTAAGAGGGGCGCCTGCGTCAGTCGGCGGGTCAGTGTCTAGGCTAGGTCGTCAGGTCAGCGCCTGTGTCAGTCGGCGGGTCAGAGTCTAGACCAGGTCGTCAAGCTGGCGCCTGTGTCAGTCGGCGAGTCAGTGTCTAGCCAGGTTTGTCCGTGGGCGCCTTATGGGCGGCTTGGCCGAATCATGCGCTAGGCTGGTCCAGGTCAGCCAGGTCGCGCAGGCCGCACACCACACGCATCTCGCGCAGGTCGTGCGCAGTTCGCGTAGGCCGCGTGCGCTGCACAGTTCACGCAGACCGTGCGCGCCGCGCAGGTCGCGTGTGCCGCACACATGTCATGCCAAGCCGGCCAGACTGGTGCCTGGGTGGGTCACCAACTTCGTAAGTTTGTTGACTGGGTGTTTTCCTAGTTGTCATGAGGTGCCACGTTGTCACGGGGGTAGTTCTGTGTCAGACCGTCACAACGTGTCACAATTTCACTGGAGGGCCAAATCTGCCCTCATCAATAGCCCCCCACTCCCGAGCTGATACTAACTCAGCGAAGGGAGTAGATTTCTTTTGGCCCATAAGTCGATGAGCTAGTAAGTGCTGATCCAATTACTAGTGTGACCCGTAGGCTTTGGGAGCAATCGTAGTCTACTCTTCTTTGACTTTTGCCCGTGCCGAAGAGGCGACCGGGTCTTAAGTAGTAATGTGGCCCGTAGGCTTGACCTGCATCAGCTTTGTAATGCCAGTCACCTACTCCTACAAGAAGCTACTAGGGGCTCGACCTTCGGGGGCAACACTACTAACTTTAGGTTGCCAGCTCACACGGGAGCCATGGAAGGCTCGACTAGTAAGGGCGCCTATGTAGTTAGTTGGCCGCCAACTCCCGCGAAAGCCACGAAGAGCTCATCTTTGTAGGGGGGACCTTGCAGAGAGGACTGATGTGGCATTATCTGAATTGAAAGTAAGATTGGTAGAGCTACTTAGTCCGTTAGCTCCCTGCATAGTCTCTGAGTTCATTAAAAATGTAAACTATAAAGCGATAGCTTCAATTTCTAAAAAGTGAGGACTTAGTTTTGGCAAGATGAGAACTTAGCTTTTGTAGGATGAGAACTGATGAAAGAAGATTTGGCCCGACCTCACAGTTATGCGACACGTGGCAAAAACAACAGCTCGGCAAAAAAGCAAGCCTAAGGCGTGAACACCAAGGGGACACCAGCGGACCGAACTCCCTATTGGGGGTCCGAACTCACCATTGGCCCAAAACCATAATGTAATCCGAACTGGCCTACCTTCAGTTCGGGATATACCTCGCTGAACTGGCCAACCTTGTAACAGCTCGGGGTATACCTCGCCGAGCTGGCCTGCCTTGTAACAGTTCGGGATACACCTCGCCGAACTGACCTGCCCTATAGATACCTCCGAACTCAAGACTTTGCCTCGCTCACCACTCTGCATCACCTTCTGGGCACCAAAACCAAACAAGTCGTACCATGCCTGACACTGAGGAAGTCCGTGCCCGAGGGCGCCACACCTGACTGACTTAGGATCTGACACTTGGCGGCTGCACCCTAAACGGCCACCTGCCACCGCCACTGACACCGCCATCTCCAGTTAGAGAGACAGTTAGGCAGTGACGGTTCTGTCCCAACAGAAAGGACGACGGCCGAATTGACAAGCGCATGGGTAATCATACCCGACCTGACAAGGGCCTCGGAGCGAGTGCGTGAAGTGATTATAAGAGCCCCCTGCCCCCAACAAACAAGGTATGCAAACTTTGCGCTATCTGGTTTTATCTTGCTTTTGAAGGATTCTAACTTAAGATTCGGAGCCGTTACACCGGGTTCCCCCGGAGCTTCCTCATCTCCTTCGTTTCAGTTTCCCTGCTATTCAGTTCAAAAGCAAGGTCGTTGACAGTTTAGACCGGCCGGATCGTGCATCATCAATTGGCGCCGTCTGTGGGAAAGCTTCAAAAAGCCTCCCTCCAAACTTCCATAACCCCTTTTCTTCAAAAAACCCAACACTCATGGCCTCCTCCAGCAACGCCAGACGTGGCACGGAGACATACACCACCGGGGAACAACTTCCAGTCCCCGTGGTGTGCATTGGACAGTTCACCATCCCCCTTTCGATGGATGGGATCCCCAGCTTGAACGCGCCACAAGTAATGGCGCCCGTAAACCTTCCTGCCACAAGCATCCCCTTTCCTCCCCCTATTGAGACAACATTTACTGAACCGACTGTCGTCCCCCTGGCAACCAGCCAAAACCAGTTGGATGACCTGATGCAGTGCGGGCAATGCAAGCCCAAATGCAACAGTTCCAGCAGCACCAGCTTCACCAACACCAAGTGCTGCACAGCATCTCCCAGTATCACTATCAACAGCAGTTCCCCCAACTACCACTGAACCAACCACTACTTCCACCTCGCCACCCCGCTCCGAGGCCGGTCAAGGCCTCCCCGCAGGATGGACGCCCCCACTAGGGAAAGGCCTCCCGGCCCCAGAACTCACCTAACAGCCAGGCCTCGTCCCTAGGCCGAAGAGAGAAAAAAATCATCCCCGCCTCGCAGCTCGCAGGCGAGTCGGGAACCTCGCCCGCGAGATCGGCACCTCGGCGCTCCAAGCCCAAGTTCCCGCTCACGGAAAACCGATTCGGTGCCCTGGCGGCAGACTACCAGCATTTTGGGCCCATCGAGCTCAGCAATACGGAGGCCAGCAGCGCCAGTACAAGGCCCACTCAACAACGAAGGCACCGGCGAAGTCGCCGAACCGCCACCCATGTCTTGTCAGAGCTCAATGGCAAAGAAGAGACGAGCTCGGACGAGGTAGGAGCTGCCCCGATTCTCTCGGTTCCTTCCCCCCTCGCATCAGAACTCCTAGCGGTCCCCTTACCCAGAAATTTCAAGCTCCCACCTCTGGACAAGTACGACGGGACCTTCGACCCCAACAACCACGTTGACGCTTTCCAGTCCCAAATGCACCTCACCAAGGCCAGCGAATCGTGCATGTGCATGGCCTTCACCACCACCCTCAAGGGGGTAGCCCACACTTGGTACAGGAACCTGGCCCCTGAGTCGATAAAGTGCTGGGCTCAGTTCATGCAGGTCTTCACTGCACACTTTGTCACCAGCCAATGGTGCCCCAGAACAGAGGAAAGCATCTTCGGAGTAGTCCAAAGGGAAGGAGAATCCATCTGGGGCTACATCAACCGATTCAACGAAGCATGCTTGCAGATTCTGCGGTTGGACCCCGCAGTGCAGCTCGCAGCGGCCAAAAGAGGGGTAACGCACAAAGAATTCAAATGGCACATGGTGGCTAACCAGCCTGCAACCGTGGTCGAATTCCTCAAGCTCACAAACAAGTTCATGAGGACAGAGGAAGAAATCAACCAACGAACCGAAGGCGGGAATGAGAAAAGAAAGAGGGAAGGCGAGCTCTCCAACCCAATCGACAGGAAAAACCCAGCCTGGGAGCCGAAGCCGAACCAGTCGTTCCGAGCTCCCCTAGCAGTTCGGACAGATTACACGCCGTTAAACACAAGGCGGACTGAGATCTTAATGACGATTAAGGACGCCCCATACGTGAAGTGGCCACCTCGCCTAAAGGGAAATCCGAACGAGAGAAATAATCTCCGGGACGAGATAGAGGGGCTCATCCGTCGCGGATACTTGAGAAACTTTGTACAGCACAACAATAATAACAATAAGGCAGGTTGGCAAGGGGAGCACGAAAAGGATGCCCCCGAGTCTAGTAGCAGACCTGCCAAACCGTTGCAACGACAACCTCCGGAAGAGAGGCCAGTTCGGGGAACCATCCATGTAATTGTGGGAGGCTCGGTGGTAGCAGGGTGTACCTCGGCAGCTGCCTGGACTTCAGTTCGTGAAGCGGCCCTCGAGGAATGGAACCCCCCAAAGAGACCAAAGACCGAAGAACCAATCTTCTTCACGGAGGACAACGCGCGAGGGGTCCGCTACCCCCATGATGACGTGCTTGTCATTAAACTAAGGATCAGCGACTTCAAGGTCAAACGGGTACTCGTAGATTCGGGCAGCTCAGCAGACATCCTCTTCAAATCAGCGTTCGACCAGCTACAGTTACAGAGGAGCGAGCTGAAGCCCGCGAACACTCCCCTGGTGGGTTTCAGCGGAGAGGAAGTCAGACCACTCAGAAAAATAACAGTACATATGGAAGTCGGCACATGGCCTTGTGCGGTCAGACTCAACCATGATTTCCTGGTGGTCGCGACACCCTCCCCATACAATGCCATAGTAGGGCGGCCGATCACGCATATCCTACGAGCGGTGGTCTCCACCTACTATTTGGCCATGAAGTTCCCTACGAACTTCGGTGTGGGGGTAGCGCGGCCGACGACCTCGAACTAGAGCGACCTGCGGAGCAGGGTGAGGAACGAGCTTTGCCCACAGAGGAAACGGTCGCAATCCTGACTTCGGCTACGGACCCAACTCGCACACTTCAGATCGGAGCTTCCGTCGATGAACCCCTACGAACCGAGCTGGTGAGTTTTTACTTCAAAATTTAGATATTTTTGCCTGGTCCGCGGCTGACATGCCCGGCATTAGCCCTGGCCTGATAACTCACAAACTTAATACTGACCCTGTAGTTAGACCCGTTAGACAGAAGAAACGCAACTTAGCCCCAGAACGCTGGAGGGCGGTCGACGAGGAGGTCGAGAAGCTCCTCGCAGCAAACTTCGTAAGGGAAGTCCATTACCCGAGCTGGGTGGCCAACCCGGTGTTGGTAAAAAAGGCAAACGGCAAGTGGCGCATGTGCGTCGACTACACCGACCTGAACCGAGCGTGCCCGAAAGATTGCTTCCCCCTCCCCAGAATTGACCGCCTAGTGGACACGACCTCGGGACATGAGTTGCTAAGCTTCCTAGACGCCTACTCGGGCTACAACCAAATCCGGATGGACCCATCCGATGAGGAAAAAACCAGCTTCATCACCGTGTTCGGCCTATATTGCTACAAGGTCATGCCCTTCGGATTAAAAAATGTCGGGGCGACTTTCCAAAGACTTGTAAATAGGCTGTTTTGGCCCCTGACACGAAGATAGAGTGCTATGTAACGACATGGTCGTCAAGACTCAGTTTTCGCAAGAATTAATACAAGACTTAGATTCTGTCTTCCAAATCCTGCGCCAGTTTAGCATGAAATTGAACCCCAACAAATGTGTCTTCGGCATCACCTCGGGCAAATTCCTAGGGTACATTGTCAATCGGTGCGGTATTGAGGCCAACCCGGACAAGATAAAAGCCATTCTAGACATGAGACCTCCTCATAAAGTAAAAGAAATTCAGAGGCTAAACGATCGCATAGCCGCTCTAAGCCGCTTCATGTCCAAATCAGCAGACCGCTGCCTACCTTTCTTCAAAACAATCAAAGGCAAAGGGTTCGAGTGGACCCAGGACTGCCAGCTCACGTTTGATGAGCTAAAAGGTTACCTTGCTAGTGTGTCGACCTTAGCTCAGCCCGAGGAGGGCGAGGTCTTAGAACTGTACCTCTCGGCAAGCGACGAGGTGGTCAGTTCGGTACTATAAAAAGAAACAGACCGGGTCTAGCGACCCATCTATTATGTTAGTAAAATTTTGCAGGGAGCAGAGACAAGGTACCCGCAGATAGAAAAGCTAGTATATGCACTGGTGACAGCAGCTCGGAAACTCTGCCCATACTTCCAGGCTCACACCGTCATCGTCCTGACTGACAAACCTCTGAGACAAGTTTTACTCAAACCCGAGGTTTCCGGTCGACTGACGAAATGGGCCATCGAACTCAACGAGTACGACCTCCAGTACAAGCCAAGAACTGCTATTAAGGCCCAAGCTTTGGCAAATTTTATCACCGAGTGCACTTTCAGCCACGAAGCCCTACAAGTCGAGCCCGAGGTCCCCAGTTCGGGCGAACCCGGAGCTCCCGAGCCAATAGAGTCTGAACCCCGTGAAATAGCAGCCAGTGTGGCATCTCTCCTGGTCAGGTGAAACGCGAACTGGGATGAGGAGCCCTGGATCCTTCACGTGGATGGTTCCTCAAACCGGCAAGGCAGCGGAGCTGGAATAGTCTTATGTGGCCCGAGCGGCACAAAATTAGAATACACACTACGCTTTGAGTTTGCGGCATCCAACAACGAGGCAGAGTACGAAGCACTGATAGCTGGGCTGGACCTAGCGTGAAAGGTAAAGGCAAAGCACTTGGTCATTTGTAGCGATTCCCAGCTCGTGATCAACCAAGTTAAGGGCGAGTATGAAGCACGCGAGCTCTCCATGATCGCATATTTGGCGAAAGTAAAAGAGGCCCTGCTCAACTTCCAGTCACACTTCATCAAGCAAATCCCGAGGTCAGAGAACACTGAGGCCGATGCGCTGTCCCGGTTAGCCAGCACAAGTCACAACAACATGAGAACTGTGTACATCGAGGACTTACCTCGGCATAGTATTCTCGGGGGGACAGAGGAGGTCGCTCCCGTCCTGGAAGCAGAGCCGAGCTGGATCGACCCACTCGTGAGCTTCTTGATAGACGGAACCCTCCCTGTAGAACGCAATGCGGCCAAGAGGGTGCAGCGCTAGGCAGCCAAATACGTCATAATAGACGAACGGTTATACCGATGGTCCTACACGCTCCCCTACTTGCGTTGTCTGCGACCTGTCGAAGCCGAGTTCGTACTCCACGACACTCAAGAAGGCCTATGCGGCGAACACTTGGGGTGCAGAGCACTCGCCCAGAAAGCACTTTGACAAGGATACTACTGGCCAACGATAAAGGCAGAAGCTGTCGAGCTCATCAGAAAATGCGACAAGTGTTAGAAGCACGCCAATATCCACCATCAACCTGCCTCCGACCTCAAATGCCTCGCCAGCCCGTGGCCCTTTGCACAATGGGGCATTGACCTCCTGGGGCCATTCCCACCAGCAACAAGTGGAAGAAAATTCCTAGTCGTCGCAATAGATTACTTTACGAAGTGGATAGAAGCCGAACCTCTGGCAACTGTTACGGCCCGAAACATACAGACCTTCTTTTGGAAGAACATAGTATGTCGCTTCGGGTTACCTTGGGTACTAATTTCCGACAATGGCAAGCAGTTCGACGATATCAAGTTCCAAGAGTGGTGCCAGAACATGGGGATTCGGCAAAACTTCACATCAGTCGCACACCCGCAGGCAAATGGTCAGACGGAAGTAATGAACAGAGCCATCCTGTGCGTACTAAAAGCACATCTGGATCGAGGTAAAGAAGTCGCAACCCCGCAGCGAGCTGCTCTCAAAAATCACGATCTCATCAGGACCGTGTTCCCAAGGAAAACTACCCGAAGGAATAAAATATGTATAACCCCAGGAAGATTGTAAGACATAAGTATAGATTGAAGCCCCGCAGGCGTCATGGTCGAGGGACCAAACCTGTCTAGCATCCGACCTCGGCGAGAGGTAGACGCCAAACTGCCCGAAGCGGCTCGGCCTATTGGTTCATAGTCCTCGAGTTCCACCTCAGGATCACTGAGGTAGTCGGGGGATATGGCTCAGTTTGTAGAACCTGCGTCAGTCCTACTTGAAGAGTCGTCTGAGCTATCAAAGCTAGACATTGAGGAAAAGAAGTGGATTCAAGAAGGTACTCACCGGAAGAAAGTTTTGAAGGCTCTAGAGATGGGAACAAGCAAAAAAAACCTTGGAGGCTATGTAACCAGCCTAGACGCGAGCTGAAAAAACTTGGACGCGAGCTGAAAAGTTGGACGCGAGCTCAGTAGGCACACCACAAGTTTCAAATCGACTGGGGTCCCCCACTATTTATAGCTACAGTAACCAAGAACCGACCGTGCAGATCAAAGACGATATGACGACCCACATTTGCGCTGACCGCACATCCTATGAGGTTGAGACGTGATTGGCACACGCCTTTCCGAAAAGAGAGAAACGTCAGCGCACGTCTTCTTGAAACCGATGTCGCGCCGACTGTGCCGCACATCTCCGTGACAGCCGCGCGCGCACGTACTACAGTGGCACGCTTTTTTCAAGTTTGAATGACCCGCTGTCACGTCCCAGTGGCGCGAATTTTTGAAACTCAAAACGCGCGGTCACAACTATCAATATTTATTAGTAGGCACGTTTCTCGTCTTCTCGGAAACCGAAGAACCCTGGCAAAAGCAACTCACACAGTGAAGATTCGAAGGACGGGACAAATCCACCTACCACCTCGCTAAACTCCCCGCACCAGGGCAAGACCCTTGGCGCGAGGAGTGGGGGGAAATTGATGAAGGAAGATTTGGCCCGAGCTCACAGTTATGCGACACGTGGCAAAAACTACAGCTCGACAAAAAAGCAAGCCTAAGGCATGAACACCAAGGGGACACCAGCGGACCGAACTCCCTACTGGGGGTCCGAACTCACCCTTGGCCCAAAACCAGAAAGTTATCCGAACTGGCCTTACCTTCAGTTCGGTATATACCTCACCGAACTGGCCAACCTTGTAACAGCTCGGGGTATACATCGCGAACTGGCCAACCTTGTAACAGCTCGGGGTATACCTCGCCGAACTGGCCAACCTAGTAACAGCTCGGGGTATACCTCGCCAAACTGGCCAACCTTGTAACAGCTCGAGGTATACCTCGCTGAACTGGCCTGCCTTGTAACAGTTCGGGATACACCTCGCCAAACTGACCTGCCCTATAGATACCTCCGAACTCAAGACTTCGCTTCGCTCACCACTCTGCATCACCTTCTGGGCACCAAAACCAAACAAGTCGTACCATGCCTGACACTGAGGAAGTCTGTGCCCGAGGGCGCCGCACCTGACTGACTTGGGATCTGACGCTTGGCGTCCGCACCCTAAACGGCCACCTGCCACCGCCACTGACACCGCCATCTCCATTTAGAGAGACGGTTAGGCAGTGACGGTTCTGTCCCAGCAGAAAAGACAACGGCCGAATTGACAAGCGCAAAGGTAATCATACCTGACCTGACAAGGGCCTCGGAGCGAGTGCGCGAAGTGATTATAAGAGCCCCCTACCCCCAACAAACAAGGTATGCAAACTTTGCGCTATCTGGTTTTATCTTGCTTTTGAAGGATTCTAACTTAAGCTTCGGAGCCGTTACACCGGGTTCCCCCCGGAGCTTCCTCATCTCCTCCGTTTCAGGTTCCCTGCTATTCAGTTTAGAAGCAAGGTCGTTGACAGATAAGACTGGCCGGATCGCGCATCATCAAGAACTTAGCTTTTTGTAGCGTGATTCCCACAGACGGCGCCAATTGATGTAACCGTTTTCGGCCACGTACCAATGTTTTGTGATGTAAAAATTTTTTGGTTAAGTACCTTGTTATTTGACCTGGTGGTGGTGTGCCTCAGTGAAGAGCTACTTGGTAGTGAACTGTCTACTGGCGAACTGCTCGGTGGTGAACTGCCCAGGGGTGAACTGCCTAGTGGCGAACTGCCCGGTGGCAAACTGCCTGGTGGTGAACTGCCTGGTGGCGAGCTACCTGGTGGCGAGTTGCCTGGTGGCAAGCTGCCTGGTGGCGAACTGCCTGGTGGTGAACTGCCTACTAGGCGGCTAATGACTTAGAGAATGCTTGAACTCCCTGGTGCGGCGCAATCCGACTGCCCTCAGCATGAGGTGGCCTTCTTTCCTTTGTAGGCTGCAGGAGCTGAGGGACCTGCGAGAACTTCATCTTTTCCTCCTCTTTGTAGGCGGCGGGAGCTGAAGGACCTGCGAGAACTGAATCAAAGGTCCTGGGGTTATTTTCTCGGTGGGGGCTCTTCGACGCTTAAGTTAGCACTCTTATTGTAGAGAACCTTGAAGATAATATGAGAGAGCTAGAGAGCAGGGGTTACTTCCCTTTTTTCATTCCCCTCCTCTTTGGGGGGTGAGGTCTTTATATACCGGAGTCCTCGTGAGTTAGGTGGGTGAAAAGCCTCCAAACGGTAAGACTCGTCACATCATGTCAGAACCGGGGTACGGTGGTGAATCCTCGAGGTCATCAGGCTGGCGCTTGGGCCGGGTTGTCAGAGGGGCGCCTGCACCAATCGGCGGGTCAGTGTCTAGGCCAGGTCGTCAGGTCGGCGCCTGTGTCAGTCGGCGGGTCAGTGTCTAGACTAGGTCGCCAAGCTGGCGCCTGTGTCAGTCGGCGGGTCAGTGTCTAGCCAGGTTTGTCGGTGGGCGCCTTATGGGCGGCTTGGCCGGATCATGCGCTAGGCTGGTCCAGGTCGGCCAGATCGTGCAGGCCGCATGCCGCACGCAGCTCGCGCAGGTCGTGCGTAGTTCTCGCAGGCCGCGCGCGCGCCGCGCAGGTCGCGTGTGCCGCGCGTCAGGCCGCGCGCAGGTCGCGCCAGGCCAGCCAGACTGGTGCCCGAGTGGGTCACCAACTTCGTAAGTTTGTTGGCTGGGTGTTTTCCTATTTGTCACGAGGTGTCACGTGTCAATTTCCGTGGAGGGCCAAATCTACCCTCATCAATTTTGGCTCCAGTGCGAATTTATTTGCATTAATACAAATGCATGAGAGTGTAAATGTAAAACATACAAATTCTTATTCAACTTTTTTTTTAATTTTATTTTATTCTGCTTCATGTCTTAATTTACTTTATTTAAATTGAAATCAAATAAAATAAATTAAAATTTGAAATAAAAATAAGTCATAATTTACACTCAAATCATTTGCATTGTCATGATTTTGCATGAATACAAATTTGTTTGCATTGCAACCAAACACGGTCTAAAGAAAGAATACACTGAATATTCCGAGCTGGTGGCGGGGTAGAGTGGAAAATGGCCGCTTTCACACTCATACCCCATATTCTGAGCTTCTCAGCCTAATATTTTACCATTGTACGAACCAATGTCAACTGGATTTGTAATTTTGTATTACGGATGCGAGAGATGAGATCATTTGTAATTTTGTCCATGACCTAGGGGGTGCAACTTGCATGAACTCGGATTAGGGTTCTATCAAAATTTGGATGGGCATGGACAGAATACCCCAGGACTGATACAGTGTATAATCTTAAAATTTGATACACCCGATTTACACCCATCTGATACAGTGTAAAACGGTTCATATAAATTATAAAGTTGGGTTAATTTTGTGTTGTCTTTTATCAAAGAGACTTTTAGTTGTAATGGAACAAACACAAATTCCAATAAAGTACAAGCTTTTTTTTTTATCCAAAACCTACTTGAATGCAATTTTATTTCTTTTTTATTGATATACTTTTATATCTTATTATCAATGTAAATATGCATTGATCTGTCACTTGTCAATGCAAAAATGTAATGTTGCTAAACACAGTCCAAAGTGAATTGGAGTGCAAATTTACCTTGAACCATGATTTACACTCCATTTGCATCGTTTCCAAACACAGCCTGATGTGTAATATGTGTAGCACTAAAAAAAGACGAAATTTGGTGTTTGTTTTTCTCATAATTTATCCTTTAATTTATTCTTTTCAATCAACAAATACAGTGTCTAATATTATGATGTGTTTTATAACATGGACAAGATTCAAAATTTCGATACGATACACCTGATACAGGTGTTTTGGAACTCCCCTTTGTTTTGTTAAAAAACATTTAAAACATGCCCAAAAATCATGTTTTGAAAAGAAAAATGATACATACATAGGTTTTAGTACCGATACGCCTCTGTGTATCCAATACATAATGGCGTATCTATATTTTGAACCTTGAACATGGATAAGAAATTGAGTGGTGTCGATTTGTCTTATTCGTAAACATTCTATACTATGGATAAACTGTATGGACTGAAACAATTCACACCCAAAGGGTTTTCTGTCAAATGTGCTATGGATTCATCTATATTTTGTGTGTTGATTCCATACATCTCACATACAACTTATAAGATCATTTTTATAGTCAATTAAGAATAAAAAATTATCATATTTTATAAATAAAAAATAATATTAAATAACAATAATTAAATTAAAATATCTATATTTAATAAACAGATATATATATATATATATGACAATTTTTGGAGGATAAAGATACAGAAATATGAATATATCTAATAATAAAAATCATTAAAAATTAAAAGTTAAAAAATATTATAGCATTTAAAAAATCAGCATAATATTATCTTAGAATAATAAAAATTATTAAAATTTAATAAAAAGAATAAAAGTTACTAAAAATATGAAAATTTGATAAATCATAAAAATTTAAATTTAAAATCATAAGAAAAATATTTAATTCTAATGAAATGTAAAGCCATAACAAAAAATATATATACTAGTTATCATCTCCAAGTAATATTGTTTCATCTCTGATTTTGGGCGTATTCTTCCCTTGTAAAGGAATAGAGTGGTGGAAGAAAAGCATAAGCTCTTGCAACATTAAAATATGGGGAAAATCTATGATGCAGAAAAGACATGGTATTGAAAGAGTTTTGACCAATCAAAATCCACCCTTGAATTTTGATAAATAAGACTTTATTGGCTACCACATTTATGGTTCCAGTTGATTGATCCGACATTTTTCACATATCATAGTCAAACCCTAAAATATGATATAGGGTGAAAAAGGTTTGAAACGCATTAAATCAAATATTCATACCATCCATGAGAAAAATTAGTGTATGAGAAATTAGGATTTGGATGGACTGATCCATGATATATTGTGGATTAGTTTCATCCACAATAAACCAAACACCACTTTCATCCCATGGATGGACCGGTCCACAAGATAAATACAACCCAAAAGGCCACTTGATTTTTAAAGTGGTTAAACTGTCATGTAAATGATTTCTATCAAGTATCAACTACAAGGATATATGATATGGCCAAAACAAACTGTTCCTCACATGAATAGGAATGGCAATGGAATGGGTTCACGGCAGGGCACCACTTCCTGTCCCTACCCTGTATACAAAATCCCCTACCTCGTCCCTACCCCATCCCTATTGGTGGGGTAGGGTTAGGGCAAGGCAGCCATTCCCTACCAGAGACATGGAACCCCCGAAATTTCTTTGCATCAAGACAATCACCTAAGAATACATCAAAATTAGGGGGTATTTTATAAATGATATTATAGAATTTGGAATATTTTAAAAATAGGACTATGGAATCCTTGGTTTTGGAAAATTAAAAAAAACTTAGACATTTTAAAAGTTAATAATAAACCTGAGGTATCTTAGTAATTTACCATTGGGTTAGGGGTGGGTTTGAGGAATTATATGCGAATCCATTCCCACCCTGTCTCCAATTCGAGGCAAAAAAGTTTTCTCTATTCCTGCCCTCTCCCTGTTTAAGATCAGGAAAAACCCATTTCATGGAGGGGAGAGGCAAGGGCAAGGTTCAACGGGGGAAGTTTCTGTAAGTGGGCCATACAATTACTTCCTAGGCCCACTTCAATTATAGTCCATCAAACATTGAACCTTGGTCCCACTGGTGTATATTAACTGTTGCAATGTTCACTGATCACAATTTAGCTGGAAAACGTCTGAAGTCATGGTTCAAACTTCAAAGTATCGGTACAACTTTGCTATCTACAAGGGTGTATTGATATTTTAAATCATCCACTTTTATTTTTTACAATTTTTCTGTGTTATTCAATTAAAAATTGGGTTTCTAAAAATACATATATATGGTTTAAAGTATCAATACATCTTTGTGTATCAACACTTTCAATCTATAGATTTTTCATTTTTATAAACACTTATAAATAAGTATATCAAATACCCAAAAATACAATACAATATAGTTAATATAAAGTTTATTATATCGATACTTTAAACCTTGATCCAATAACCAAACTTTTTAAGCTGAATTATTGACCCGGTCCCACCTAATAAATTAATAGTCTAGCCAAAGAAACTAGAGCTGGCCTACAGCCAATGGGAACTTCAGATTCATAAAGGCCGCAGCTTTGGACCCATGAGAAATATTGATTCCAACAGCCAGCTACAACAAAAACCCATACCTCTCTGATTTTTGGAATTCTCTATGTAATGTGGCCCATTAATGATGGATCCCCATCCTGCTTACTGCTTAGAACATAAGAAAAGGGTCGATGCTTTTGGGCTTCTACCAAACATTCTTAACTTTTAATTTTACCATTTTTTCAGCCAATAAATAAAATAAAAAGAAAATTAATAATGCAGACTTGACAATCTTAAAGATTCATTAGATTTGCAGAAATATGGACCAAGTCGGAATCCATTTGAGGGAATGTTCATTTCTTTCTCTCTCTCTAAAACGAAATTTCATTCTAGTTGATTCAAATTCCTATTCTAATTCTTATTTGAATTAAATAGACTATGGGATTAGACAATTCCAATTCTAATTTTATGGGATTGTGATTCCAATTCTAATTATAAAGCAAACAGACACTTAGGGTTTCAACTTCCGCTGGTGGCTTATAGCTCCACAGCAGTCCCAGAAAAAAAAGCTCACCACGTGTGCTAGACCGCTGATTTGATGTTATTGGCCATGGCCCAGGGTCAAGAGATGAGCCAAGAATTTGTAAGGAAGGCCCCAGGTATTTATAAATTATGTCCATGTTCCACGTGAGTCTGATCTATTGCTTGTGGACCCGTAGTGTTGGGTCCGCCCGTTGTTAGATATTTAAGGAATTTGAAATTTCAGTGATCATGTCATTTCATTTCATCAGACTTGTGGAAGAGATGTTGCTACCTTCACAGTCTCATCAGATAGGGCAATGGGCATCCATCAAGTAGCCATCTGCTCATTTTTCAGCGCACATCACCTAGATGATGATTAATCTGGTGACATCAACTTTTCTCGTTGAGTCATTAGAGCACATCAGCACATTTCCCATAAAAATTAAAAAAAAAAGCCAAAATTTCATATTTCCCTATCTCACAGTTTATTTATCTATTTATTTATTTACACAATTGGCAATTTGAGATAATAAATTATTGCATGATAAATTGATAAGTGAGTTTTGGAAAATAAAATAAAATAATAAAAACTTATGAAGTAGTGTAAATGACGATTTCTCTAAAAAAGTCACCTTTTATGAAGAGCCCATTTGGGAGAGTAGGAATCTCCTCCTCACACCCACAGCATATATCAGTCGGTAATATTTTCCATATTTATATATTATTATTAGGGGATGATTATGAGATGGACTGAAAAACAACCGACTAATAAATTAGAATCATAAGCGTAGTAGGAAATATAGTGTTATTTATTAAAATTCATGGGTGGATTTTGATTGGTCAAAATTCTTTCCATATCATATCTTTTCTGCATCATAGATTTTCCCTTATTATTAATAGAAAATATTCTTAATACATGGTGGAATGTGATTGTAAGGTTGGTGTAGGAGCGCTTTGTGAGGAATAGATCCTAATTGCATTTGGGAGAATTTCTCATTTGGGGTGCATTGTGCTAATTGAGTTGCCGTTGTTCAGCACCTGTGTTCTCTTCAGAATAATTCCATATTTGAGTGGTGGTTTGGGAATTTAGAAAGCCACATGGGCTTTTTGGATTTTTACCAAATATATAACTTTTGATATTTTCATGTAGGGCCCAACTCAGAGCGCTAGAAGATGCATCCTGAAAACCCTCCCAAACGGGCACCAAAAGTGAACGCATTGGTGCTAGGCTTAAGATTTAGGTCCCATGAGGATTCAACTCCAAACCTCCTGCCCATGAGAACTCTGCCCATGCCTACCCATAATACACCACCCCCTGTGAATTGAAAACATTTCTTAGAGGATGAAATATTCTTCATGTGTAACTGTAATAAACATGGATAGGATTCTTGTGGGCAAGAGATCCGAGCTCTGAGGATTCATGTATTTCACTCTTCCTAGATTGCTTAACGCACTTTGCTTCTAACTCGTATAGACTCGTTTATAAATGTGCCTAAAATAAAGGTTGGGGTTGGGTACATTAATCATATTTTGTCATTTTGTTCTATTCAATGCGATATGTCCATCGCCGTGGACAAATAATGCATGCATTTTACCCAAAGGTTATGAGCTGAACCAAAAAAAAATCAAACACCAGTTAAGCCGGTTATTAACCACTGAGAGCTTAGAGTTGAATGTGGACTACTCCACACCATATATCCAAATCTAATGGAAGTTGATTTTAAGACGTTTTGCTAAACAAATTCATATAAAATATCAAAAGTTTTTCTAATTTTATCAATAATAGATGATATTCTAGAATGACTATCTTATTACCATTTGAAGATTCAATCCATAAGGAGATACGGTTTTCTTTCTTTTTTGCAGTCTATAGTTGACTCATGCAACACACCGATTGGAAACCTTGATTGGTTGCTTCTCTTCTCAGAATTTCTTTCGTTTAAGGCACATTAATTGGTATAATCTATGCATTTTTATGTTTTTTATTAAAGATTATGATATTCCCCCCCTGTGGAGTAGGGAGTTGGGAGAACAGTACACGCCATCTCTAAATTCTAATGTCAGCGTGCACAGTAAAAGCATTTAATTGGTAGGGGTGCAACTTGGAGTCGGATCTGCTGTTCATAGATCGCTCCTCACACTAATCTCACAATATGTTGTTCTAGCCACATATGGGAAATATTTTTTGTATTTGTGTAACATGGAGGGATGTTCTCAATACATGGTGGATTGTTCTGTGAAGTGCGTTATATTAGGAGCAAATCCTGATTTGTTCAATTTGGACACAATTAGATTAGACTTTTGTGAAAACTTGAATGGACTCAAATACAGTGTAAAATGGTCACTTGCGGCAAATTTGTTGTTGTATTATCTATCACTGTCTCACTGAAAGGCCTCCAAGGCCAAATTTGTGGTTTAAGTCGAGCATGACCATGGCATGCTTGAAAGATTAGGCAAGATGGAGTCTTCTTCCACAAAATTGAAAGGGTGTCTCATGTCTTGGCTCCATCTCCATTATTCATTATTGAATAATGCCAGATGAGACTGAATCTCCCTCTCTCTCTCTCTCTCTCTCCATTTTGCAGTGCAGTCATGGCTTGTTTTTGGATTATTAGTATGTGAACTGGTCTTGATAGATGATGTCTCCTCGCTCAAATTCTAGGCTGCTTTTGAGGGTCAGAAGAGATTGCCCAAACAATTTGAATTGGAGAAAACTAGCTCCAAGAATTGGTCAAGGCTTCCCTACAATTATATATGTTAAGGGTGAATCTAGGGTTTTCTTTTTGGATTGATGCTCAGCAATCGATTTATGGGAGGGTCAATGTCGACTCAATATTGATAATAATTAATCCTAGAAAGAAACATTTGGTTTATGTTTTCTTTTTATTTATACAAAAGGGAATATTTTGGTTTAAAGCCTATAACATGGATAGACCAATCTCTGAACTCTAGAATTTGCCACATTATATTTTCAGATAATGCTGCAAATATAGGTAGATTCAAATCTGATTAATTTATAATTGAACTCAAATCAGAGCATATTCATCGGATTTACACCATTTGCGCTGGTGTAAATGCATGAGAGTGCAAATAGGTCGAGTGTATAATCTGATTTACTTTTGTTTCATATTTGAGCTTGTCTTGTTTATTTGTGAAATGAAAAATATATAAGAAGTAAATAAAACGGTATGGTCCCGAATTATATACAAGAGAATAGAGGTAGGAAGAGGGTTCTTTGTTTTAGAGTGAGGTAGGAAGCAAGATAACGTCACACTTCATATGAGAGAATTGATGAAGGAGGAAGGTGGAATATTGTGATACAAATTTTGCACCAGTTTTCCATATTCAAAATTTATCCTGCTAGCGAGTACAAATCATACAAAAAGATCAAATTTTTGCATTAGGTAGGAATGCAAGTCATAATCATAAACAAACAGACATAAAAACTAAACCGGGTGCAAAATTTTTATCTGATTCAAATTTGGATTGCAACCAAACACAGCCTTATAACCTATGACAATTTAGTAAAAACAAAACATTAAATTGAATCAAATTAAATTATAATGAATTAGATAGGGGTGGAATCATATATGCTCCAACTATAAACAGAAAAAATTTGGATAAAGATGGGATTGAATTTGAATTCCCAAAATCGGACACATTTGCAGCCCTATTTACAGAGTACCGGAAATAATGAGATATTTCTGATGGTGGGTCTCTATTCTCCAAACAAGAAATAATGGAAACTAGCCAGTTATTTGTGTACAACAAACCCAAACTTTCTCCTTTGATATAATAATTAATTCAAATTTCATTAGGATGTCAGAACTTTATATGTAATTGATGAGATACCTGACAAAAGTGGCCCATGGATAGTTTTAGCCATGTAGGCCACATGGCAAAAGTTGCCTGGTTTATCATTCACAGGAAGAATACACAAAGAAAGATGAGATGTGGGTTTGTTAAGAAAATTTCCTTTCTCTTTCTTTCTTATCTCTTATCAAACCAAGCACAGCCTAAAGAAAAAGATTTAAAAAAAAAAAAAAGAGTAAACTGCTAAATGATCATAATGGATCTTGGATATCATCTGAGTCCAGTTCACCCAATAAGCAATCTTTGTCAAAAACAAACCCTAATATGTGACAAATTTTACTGAACCACAGGATTTTGAGTAATGGACATAAACTTTTAAATTTGTAGATAAAGAAGGTAGTAAATCCATGCCTCACTGAACTAGATGGTTCACTCCCCACCTAACCCTCCAAAAACCACAAATTCAATCAATACCATCCAAAAGGCAAAGACCAGTCTGACTCTCAAAATTAAAACCATGAACAGATGAACTGAATCCAGCTTATGCAACAGAAAGAGTTCACTTGGGGATTGAGACTTCTGTCCAAATATGAACTTCTTCATTATTCTTGTGTGTGTCTTAATTTCGCCATTGATGGACCCAAGTCCCCACCCCACCTCACCAATGTAACCACAAAGAAACTTAGACATCTCACAGGATAATAAAACATTTAAGTCAGCATCTTGAATGGCACCCACATGAAATGATGAAAGAAAAAACCAAACCCTTCGCTCTCAGCCACGAGGGGTGGTAGATTTGTGAACTTCATTACTTTACTGATAAGGTACAAATGCAGCTGTGGGGGCCCTACACCTAAAGCAATGTCTCTAATTGAGTAGATGAATCCCACCCTACTACCAGAGATAAAGATAACTGGGTACTCACAAAAATTATTGTTACAGGAACGTCACCATTGCTTACAACCACAATATCAAGGAATTGATGATTTATGTGCATGGGTGGTGAATGAGTTGGGATGCGCCATCCCACGGTTTGGTTCCACCAAGGACAACCTATCTTATCTTTTTAGGGGCTGCTGCTGGGATCATTCAATCGGATTGATGCTTTGGAGTTTAGGCCTGCCAGCTGGGCTTGCGTTTTAATCTGCAACGACCATCTACTATTGAACTGTACATGGGCCTAATTAAATATTGGGAGAGGTTATAGTGGTGAACTCGTACAAAGATCCCTAATCTAAGGGCATGTTTAGCATGTCTTTCTGTGTGGTTTTTGACTATTTATAAGTTGGGTAGATTAATTTTTGGTCTATTTCTGTTTGGTGTGTGTAAGATTTAGTCATCAAAAGCTGGGACATCAAAAAGATACAAAAAGCCTATTTTGCGCTGATTTTAAAAAATCCCAAATGAAGTTTTTCGTGTCTTTCGCGTTTTATTCTTACACGGAAAGACATGCATCTACCAAATGTGCTTCATGCTATTCAGATCTTCATTCAAAAACTTAATGCGTCTTTTAATTATCAAAACTACCAGAAGATCTTCCCAAAACGATGTGCCAAACAGTCTCATATATATTATTAATTTATTGTCTATATAAAAGGAAATAGCACAGTTCACTATGCTTGTCATGGCCCCCTTAAGAAGTGTGAATTTCGTTTGCACTAATGGAAGTGCAAATAGAAATAGGTAGAACTTAAATTCCGATTTAATTCTATTTCAGATGATATTATCTTATTTGTTTATGGGAAGTAAAATGGGGTGGTCCCATTTCATATGGAAGAGAATAGAGGTAGGAGAAAGATTATTTGTTTGGGAGCATAGTAAGAAGCAAGATGATGTGGCCTCCACTTTTTAGGAGAAAAATTAAGGTAAGAAGAAAGTAAAAGTGGCGCAAATTTTGCATCAGTTAAGAAATGCAAATCATAGTTACAAACAAATGGATGCATAAACTAAACAAGGTGCAAACCTTGTATCTGATTCAGATTTGAACCACAAAGAAACAAAGCCTGTAACTCAATTTGGAAAGAGTAATAGTGCAAAGATGTACATTGTAAATACAAGGTTTAACAATATAAAATATTACAAAATGCAAGGTTTTGCACTATATACATTTGTATTTTACTATTTTTACTCTTCCCAAGCTCTGCTTAGAAGCTGTATATATACGAAATATGTGATATTTGTATTTGTACTCTTACATAGAGTGCAAAACTTTTGTATTTTGTATTATTTTATATATATTTGTACTGTAAATATGTGATATTTGTATTTGTACTCTTTCCAAATAGAGTCAAATGAACAAAGCTCTATTCTTTTGTAAATACAAAAAATCCTGCCTACCGCTTTTGTGCATTTGCGATGTGAAGCGTATCAAACATTTTTCCTGCTTAAGGTGAGCATTCAGTTTTTTCAATTAAAAATCAAATTAAATGATTCAATGATTTATATCTATAACCAACGATCTCTAATTTCTAATTTTTTTTGGTAAAGAACTTGGATTCATGATTTATATCTATCAACTGGTGGTATATATAGGAATGTTATCACTTTTACGCTACAGTGTTTAGTTTGTTGACTTGGTCAATCCCATCTCAAGTGCGCATGTTAATAACTTTTATGACCTAGTGCCCGTTTGGGAGGGTTTTCATGAAGTGGCTTCTTTTGGCTTTATGAGGTGGGTCCCACAAATATAGTTTAGAAGGTATATTTGATGAAAAATCTAAAAAAAAAAAAAAAAAGCAGCCCAATGTACAAGGATCTTGCCAATATAGGGTGTGAGCAAGGTTTAAAGTATCAATATGTATCGGTCCATATTAGTCAATATGTATCGTGTTGATGGCTTATTAATACGCCCCTCTAGGGGTTATATTGGGTCAGCCACCGGTTCAGAGGATAGTCGGGCCTTAAACCGACCCCTCTGAACCGGTTTCAAAAAAATAAATAAAATTCTAAAAAAATGTACTAAGATGACGTATCGATATTTAGAACCTTGGGTGGGGGGGTGGGGGGACTATGCATTTTTACCCGTGCAACCAACCGTTGCGCCAAGCCAAGCAGCCAAGTCCCACCTTCTTTGATGAAAAATCTGAAATGTTCAAATATGTTTTCATTCAACCAAAAAAATGATTTTCCAGTAAAGCTGATTTTAGTAACTTTTTCAATGTAACTTAAATCCCGTTTGGCATGTCTTTCTGCGCAGACTGTCAATTGTTTAACAGCTTAACAACCTATTGGTTAGGAGAAGATCTAGCTATTGAAATATTACATTTCAAAATGATGCAAAAAACCTGTTTTGGGCTAAATTTGGGAAACTCCAATTGAAGCTTTCCGGTATATCTATGGACTGACAAAATTTTTATGTAAAAACCCACTGTCTTTTCACTATTAAAGCTTCCACGGAATCCTTCAACAAAGACTTATCATACGACACCTTAGTGAAACAACAACACAACCAAAGCTGAAGTCCTCATAAATCGAGTACTTAGTACTTGGATAAAATAGATGATCTGTAACTAATTACTGTTTTTATTTATTTTTTATTGATTTGAACAAGTGGAATGGTCAAACTGGATGGTTGGGCTATTCAACCCATGAGGCTGATCAAAATGGTCTTGTATCTGGTCCAAACCTGACACAATTAATTTTAAGTGAAGATAGGATCTGCAACAAAACTGCCTTACACCCCAATGAAACGGGTTGGGATCTCCTTCCCAAAAATTATTCTCACACCCATATCCACAGGACTCTACAGGCGCGCGGGATTATCTCCCTTGACAGAGATGTCGCATAGTGTCTTGTGAGTAAGGATTTGGGAACAGTTAGTGAGTAGGAAATAAGAGGCCAGTGATGAAAATAAATGGAAGACATGACTCAAATTGCTTTTAATTTTTATTGCTGACATGCCCATGTTTCATGGGTTATGATGGAGTGATGTAATGGAAATTTTTCCATAAATAACAATTCAAAGTATGGGGGATGTTCTCCATGTGCGTAGGGGTATCAATGGTACTCAAAAATTTGATTTTAAATTCAAGATTGAATTAAATTTGGATAATTTAAATATTTAATCGATCGAATTCGGGTATCCTATTCATATCAAATAGCTAATAGAATTCAAATTCAGATAGGACTTAATTCGGTTCAATAAATATTTAAATTCGATTGATTATTTAATTCTTATATAAAATATATAAAATTTTTAAATGTTTTATATAACTTTATATATATATAAGAATTAAATTATATAAAACATTATATATTTATATATTTTATATAAATAAAATATTTATTTTATATTTATTAATTACCTAAAATAATTAACTGATCAAATTAAAATCGAATCGAATATTTGAATATTTAATCAAATTCGAATTTGAATATTAATTTTTAATATCCATCAGATATCAAATAGAATTTGGATATCAGATTTTTTAGTCGAATTCAAATCCGGATATTGTTTGTCAAATTCGATCCATTTACACTTCTGTATGTGTAACTAAAGCGCATTGTGAGGTTGGTGTGAAGAGCAGATTCGGACTTGATGTGATGACCACAATTGCAGTCAATATGAACAAGTGAATGTCCAAACTTCAAAGCCACACTATTTTAGAGGTAGGTAAGTAATTAAGGGCCCCTTTGAGAGGGCTCAAGTTTTTGTTGATTTTGTTTTTGTTGAACTGTTTTGGAGAAACCCAAAGAAGCTTCATGGGAAAACCATATTTTAGGCTGAAATACAACTAATTTTGAGGGTGTTTGACAATATAATTTGTTTTGTTTTTGAAAAAACAACTACCACATCAGGAAAATTATAATGTATTTATTAATATAAAAATTGATTTTACTTTTACAAACAAAACTAACCATATTATCAAACATCTCTTAGATTTTCATGCTTTTCATCAAACATTTCTTATAGGCTGTTTGAGTGGAGCCCACGTTATAAGGAAGGCCAAAACTCAAAAGCCCCCACATAAAAAACTTACCAAACACTTTAGAGATCAGAATGTAGTTTATATACATGAGTTTAGCCAACATGAAAATTCAAGGTTTAAAGTATTGTATTGCATTGTATCATACATATTATATCGGCATCCAAGGTCACTAATACTCGAAATACATAGGGTATTAGGGTTTGAGGGTTCTGAATGAGTTCACGTTTGTGCGCTACCGAATGCACTCTTCACATACACATCTTAGTGTGCATTGGGAACACATCATACACATGATACATTGTTCGAAATACATGATACACATTTGTTTTTGTATTGTAGGTATTGGCATTTTAAATCTTGATATTTTTTGAGTATGCATCTCTTCTTTTAAGGCTGTTTTTATTTGGATTATGGGGCTGGAGATTTGGTATTGAATCCACGATTTGATGAGTTTCAGAACGACCTTCCTTGATTTCACCATCCACCGATCAAACATTCCATTTTCACGAACTAGACACTACAACTAAAACCCACAATCCAAACCTCAACCTTAAATTCTGTGATTTCATCATCCATTCATCAAAGATTTCATTTTAACGAACCATATACTATAATTAAAACCCACAATCCAAATACCCTAAACATGATCAAAACTTCCATCACCCCTCTCGTTTGATCATCCATCAATTTTCAAATCTCAAAATGACCATCCTTCATTTAAAAAGATTCTAAATAAACTATCATCGTCGCCCGATACGCCATAAATTCAAGACATCCATTATCATAAATCGTTCAACACCTCCAAATCCATCAAAACCTCCATCAATCCCCCGATCACCCACCCACTGAATTTTAGGCATAAAATCCCCATTTTACCCTTCTCATAAAAAAGATTCTGAATTGAGCCTTTTCATCACTCGTTACTCCCAAAATCAGAGATCTACATCATAACACTTCTTCAAAGGCCCCCAAACCTTACCAAAAGCTTTCTTAGCCTTATGATCCACCATTCACCGAATTTCAGACCTAAAAATCCCATTCTGCCCCTTCTATGGAAAAGATTCTAATTTAAGGCTTTTTATTGGTCAGACTACCTGTACTTTAAATTCCTTCGATCTAAACACATTTGAACCAATCAAATCTTATCGATTCAACCAAGACATTCAGAAATCCGATCCTACAAAATTTTAACTCAAAATTCCTCGGTCCACCCATTCATCAAGCAAAGATTCCATTCCTACGCCTCTCATTAGCCTAAGCACTCGGAACCCAGATCCCCTTCATCTTAACACATTCGAACCGACCAAACCACATCATTAAACTCACAACACATCATAACACCTGTTCATAAAATTTCATCCCCAAACTCTTCCACTCACCCTTCTATCAAACCAAGATTTCGTTTTGAAACATTCTATTGATCCAAATTCCTACGATGTTGACTCTCTAAGACTGATCAGACCTCATCATCAGATCCCAGACACCCCCAAATGCCCACCTGTGAAGTATCAGCCCAAAATACCTCTGTTTACCCTTCAATTGCACCAAGATTCCATTTTAAGGTTCCCAATTGACCGGATTGAAAATCTCCCTAATCCCGGCCCAAATTAAACACACCTAAAAAAATAGATAACGGCATTTCAGGAATGCTTTTCCGTTCTGCTTTTCTTTTTCCATCCTGATACAAATAAAACTGAGAGTACTGTCGCAATATTTCTTTCATTTATTATTCACATTCAAAGTATAAAACTGAAGTAAAATATGGAACTACTGAATAAGAATATCTTTGTTGTTCCAGAGGGAGAGAGACTTTAGTCTCTTACACATGTTTGACGTTCCATCCTAGCCAGTTTTAGAGGGTTATTAACTTATTATTTATTACACTAAACGATGGACACCGCTTAATTGAGCTCATTAAACAAAGTGGTTTATGATCCACTCCAATTAGTTGAGCCCATCTAGACTGTTGGACGGTTCGAAGCAACCAGTTCCATTTCTTCCTATCCTTACGTCAAAACTATTGATTTGGTCAGTAGCCTGTTGATTTAGACGGTTAAACTGTCAATTCATTTGATTTATTTAACGGTTTTAGTTATTTTTTATTTTATTTTCTTTTTAATATTTTAAAATTTTAAATTGAAACGGACTATCTATTCAAACCAAATGGTCGAATCATCAACCTAAAAACCAATGGTCAGAATGATTTCAATTCCAAATCGATTTTTAAAACCTTATAAAAGTTCTATGGGTTGGGGCCGGGCTCATGGTGACCTTAATTTCTTGATGAACAAGTCAAATATATTTTCTACCCTACATCTAGGTCTGGAAAATGACAGAACAATTACTTATTTACTGTATTTCATGCTTAACTATCAAGGTAGCGTTTGGGTGGGCTTCTAAAAATCACTTCTGCAGTTTATTGTGTCTGGGAAGCTAAAAGCATAAAAAAAAAATGCATTTGGTAGAAAAGCCATGAACAAGCCTATTGGGTCCAAAACAAGGAAAGAAAAGCAAAAGCAAAGACAGTAGAAGCTCATTTCGCATAGGCTTATAGCTTTTGGGTTTCCAGAAAGCAGGGTTTTATAAAGAAGATGGTAGTTGAAAAGTGCCTCACCAAACGCCCAGAAAGTGCTTCTCTAACCAGCACAGCAGCACTAATTCAGAAAGTGATTACTGGGGAACAGAGCCAAGCCGCAAGGCCCATGCATATATGACATTGATGACAGGCCAGGTTCTGTCAAACCTAACCCTATTCAATTTTGGGCCCTAGTTAATTCATCTTGAAGCCCACCCCAATAAAATTCCAGACTGAATTAGGGATGGCAATAGAATGGGTTCGGAGAGGATTTTGTAAATTCTATATCCTACCATCTCCCTAATTAAACCCAAACTTCTAGCAGGTTGAATTTTCAAAACTTTAAGAGTGGGTAGATTGGGTATAGAGCTCGCCTCTAATTTCCAATTATTTTTTCGATATATTTAAAGTAATAACAAGTAAAATAACATAAAAAAACATCAATTTTTCTAATTATTTGACTAAAAGATGTAAAACAATATATAAATCATCAATTATCTTTCACATAAAATTCAAAATATAATTAAACTCAACACCTAATGCATATTGCTCATGCCTTCCAACAATATGTGGGTTGAAAAGGATCAGTATGGATTGTAAAATACCAAAACCCTTACCCACCCCAAAATCTATTTTTGAAAAAAAAAATAAGAAAAAACACCCCAATGAGGCAGGTAAGGACGGTAACTGCCAGGTAGAGTAAAAATTGCCACCCTAGACTGAGTTCTCTCGATCTTTCACCAAATACGCCTTATGAGCTATCCATATGTAGGATATTGTATCATATTGGTAAGTTTGAAGTATCAATTTGGGATATCCAAATTTTTATGAAACATACTTTATAACAAGGTTTAAAGTATCAATATTGTATCATATTGGTAAGTTTGAATGCCGATATTGTAATATGCTTTAAATAGGTATGGATATAGTGAAAAGAAATGAATATATTTGGATACTTGGGAAAACTCTTACAAATCCTACAAATACATCAATAATAATAAACCTAAAGTTGAAATAATTATGGATAAATTATAATAAATGCAAACTTTTATAATTTATATTAAAAATACATTACAATTGACAATATCAATGGTATAGAATATATGCATATCATATAATAATTTTATTAATACACCAAACAATGTTTAAGCTTCCAATCTAATAAAAGTTCACTACAAGACGTTAAATTGTTGTTAGATCGTAGTTCTTCCCTAATATGTAATCCTTTAGTTAGAATATATAAAATAAATGATTTTTTAATTTTTAATTTTTTCCTAAAAATAATTAAGAAAAAAACAATTTTGGTATAAATTATTGTGAAACTAATTAAAAACCACTAGTATACCTATTTATAGTTATTTCCTGCAATGAAAATAATTTAAAACGTATAAAAATTATTTATAATCTCCTATAAATTGTTAGGGCAACCAATAAAATTGTCAAAAAAAAGAAGGATCAATAATTTTTATCTATACCACGAGATACCAAAGCTATGGCTATAATGCCTATGTGGAGCCCACCTTAGAAAGCCAAAAGATGTTGTGCTTAACGAGGTTATGAGCTCTTTAATGGCCATAGCTGAACTCGGATTTAGGCAAAGTTTGAGAATGCTTATTTGAAAAATAAATGCTTAAAAATAAGTGTTTATTATAATAAGCGCTTGAGTGTTTTGTAAAAAAATACTTATTTTAAACAGGGACAGTATAGGTTTTTTCAAAATGACATGGCAGGCCAAGATAGCCAAAAAGGAAATAAACACTTAAAAATAAGCTCAAAATTTGAGCTTCTCACACAAGTACTTATTTTGAGAATAAGCATTTATTTCAATCTTATTTCCCAAATGCAAATAAATGCTTCTGGTATAGTAGTGGCTCAAAATAAGTGTTTATTTTTAAGCACTCTCATACTTAAACTTATTAACAAAGCAATAAACCACTAGGTTCAGTTATTATCAGATGGCTTCTAAGAGACACATGGGCTATCGATAAAATCATACAGCTAGATCGATAAAAATACATAAATTTTACAAAAAAAAAAAAACACAAAAATGAAACAATAAATAAACATATATTTATCATATTAAAAAAAATAACAAGTGTGACATATTATAATTATTTTTACACATAGAAATACCAAAAAAAAACATGTTACACATCTATAATTTTATATTCACACTGATTTTAAAAATATGAATAAAATACCCATTTTTTACACATAGAAATACCAAAAAGTGTGACATATTATAATTATTTTGGGAACTTTTTTAACTAAAATACCCATTTTTTTAATTTAGCCCCTATTTAATTATAAGGTTTAAAATGTAATTTGAAGTACTACTTCTCCCCTCATTCAATTCCCTCTCTTTAAATCTTATATTTTTTTTACGATAAACAAACAAAAAGAGATACACTACATTACAGAAAAAAAGAGTCCAGCTAAGCATGTAGGCCTGTTATTAATACCCGAAACTTTGCAACTCAATATGAGGTTCAATTTGCACCCAATTAATAATAAAAAGCAAAAAAATATATATAAAAACAACAAAAATTATATGAATACTTTAAGAAAGATGGATATAATATTATTATCATTATCATCGTCTAGGATTACCAACAAGAAGTTGAGTTAGATTTTAAAATGGCAAGTGATGCAGCAAATTCAAAGGCCATTGCTTGGTAAATTGGGAAATATCAGCTTGATAGGCATGACAATGTGATTCAAGTCCAAGAGCAGCCACTTTATGCAAAAGATTTTTTTTTGATGTATGGTAGAAATGCTAGAAAACACATTACTACCAAATTATCAGTATGATCAATTACCCTTTCATCTAAAAGTAGAGAAAAAGGCAATAAACCTTTTAGAAGTAGCCAATGTTTTAGAAAAAAAATGAAAAAAAAAAACTTTTTATTGAAAAGATTGAATTTGAAGAATCAAAAAATCTGAACATTCTACAAGAAGGGATCCAGCCCTTTGCTTAAATCTGGCAGTGAAGAAAATTAAGCTTATTGAAATTTTTAAATGGTTGGATTATAAGTCTCTCACTAGCAGGGACCCATGCAATGCACGGGAAAATCTGAAAGATTTAATAATTTTATTTTTCTCTTAGTGTTGATTTATAAAAATAATTATTATTAATTTAATATTAACAAATATTTTTAATAAATTTAGTTTTATTAATAATTTTTAGCAATTTTAATAATTTTTATTCTTTTTATTATTTTAAATGAAATTTTGATTAACTTTAACTAAATAAAAATAATTATAAATGCTAACATTTTTATTAATTCCACTAATAATTAACAATTATATAGGAATGACAACGGGGTGGGTTCAGGGCAGGGCATCGCATCTCTTTCCCTACCCCATAGTCAAGACACTCTACCCCATCCTCGCCCCATCTCCAATGTTGGGCGAGTTCAGGGTCAAGGCACCCCACTCTTCATCAAGGATGGAGAATCATTGAATTTCACTGCCCTGTCCCCAGTATTGGGCAGGTTCAAGAGAATGTAGGGTGGGGATAATGGAGCAAGGAGCTACATGGTGACGGGGACCTGTGTGATGCAGGGGCTTTGTTAAGCTAAAATTAAAAAATAGAAATACAAAAGAGTATATAATTGTTTTATATTTTAATGTTTTAATAAACAATATGACCAAACTAAATCAGAGTTGGTCGATTTTCTAGTATTTTAGATCATCTTTGGTTTAATAAATATATATTAATATTTTATATTTTAAAATTAATTTCTTAATATTGGAAAGTAGGAAATTTTCCATATTTCTTAGTCTAAAATATTTTATATCATAGATTTAATTTTTAATAATATCATTGTAATTTATTAAATTTAAAGCTAACTTTTAAGTTTAAATCTTTTTAACAAACTAACTAAACCGAAAATAGGCCCAAATCAATACAACCCGAGTTGGTGGCTTTTTAGTAATGGTTAATTGGTTTCGAGTGACAAACTACAGATTTGACCAGATCAATTTGGTTGGCAAAAACAACCTGCAATTGATCTGAACCAATCATTGAGCACTCCTAATTTCAACTAAATTTATAGTCTAATATTTAATAAACAATAATAGTTTAATCTCCAATAATTATTGAAAATTTATAGCAAATGTACACAATCATTGAAAATAAGTTTATAATGAAAATATAATAGATATATAATAAAAATACAATAATTACAAAAATATAATAAATACTAAAAACATACTAAATTAGTCAACAAATAGTGTAATCTCAAATAATAGTTTAATCTCTAATAAGTATTGATGGAGCGCGATCCGGCTGGTCTTAGCAGTCCGCTGCCTTGCTTCTGAATTCGGGGTAGCAGGGGACCTGAAATGAAAGAGATGGGAAAGCTCCGGGGGGAACCCGGTGTAGAGGCTCCAAAGCTCAAGTTAGAATCCTTCAAAAGCAAGGTAATACCAGATAGCGCAAAGTTTGCATACCTCCGTTGTCGGGGGGCAGAGGGCTCTTATAGTCACTTCGTGTACTCGTCCCGAGGCCCTTGTCAGATCGGGTATGATTACCCTTGCGCTTGTCAACTCGGTCGTCGTCCCTTCTGTTGAGACAGAACCGTCACTGCCTAACCGTCTAACTGGAGATGGCAGCGTCAGTGGCAGTGGCAGGTGGCCGTTTAAAGTGCTGCTGCCAAACGTCAGATCCCAAGTCAGTTAGGCGTGGCGTCCTCGGGCACGGACTTCCCTGGTGTCAGGCATGGTACGACTTGTTTGGCTTTGGCGCCTAGAAAATGATGCGAAGTGCTGAGCGAGGCGGTCTTGGGCTCGGAGGTATCCCGGACTGTTAAAAGGTGGGTCAGTTCGGCGAAGTGTCCCGAGCTGTTACAAGGTGGGTCAGTTCGGCGAAGTGTCCCGAGCTGTTACAAGGTGGGTCAGTTCGACGAAGTGTCCCGAGCTGTTACAAGGTGGGTCAGTTCGACGAAGTGTCCCGAGCTGTTACAAGGTCAGTTCGACGAAGTGTCCCGAGCTGTTACAAGGGTCAGTTCGGCGAAGTCTATCCCGAGCTGTTACAAGGTCAGTTCGGCGAAGTCTATCCCGAGCTGTTACAAGGTGGGTCAGTTCGGCGGTGTGTCCCCTTGTCCCCGCCTAGACTTGGCCCCTTCTGTCGAGCTGTCGTTTCTACCACGTGTCACATAATGAAGAGGTCGGGCCAAATCTTCCTTCATCACTTGCCCCCCACTCCTTACGCCGAGGGTCTTGCCATGGTGCGGGGAGTTTTCGCAAGGTAGCTGCTGGACTTGTCCTGTCCTTCAAACCTTTACTGTACGAGACGCTTTTGCTAGGGTTCTTTCGGTTTCCGAGGAGGCTGGGAACGTGCTTACTCAAGAACGCTGGTGGTTGTGACCGCGCGTTTTAAATTTCAAACCAACTCGCGCCGCTGGGACGTGACAGCGGGTCATTTCAAAAAGGCACGCCACTGCTATACGTGCGCCGTCGACTGTCAGGGAGACGTGCGACGCGTCAGCTTCGAAAAGACACGTGTCAAAGCGACGTCGGTTTCAAAAAGGACGTGCTGACGTTTCACTTTTTTCGGAAAGACGTGCACCAATCACGTCTCGACTTTAAGGGTTGTGCGGTCGGTAAGAACGTGGGCCGTCGGATCGTCTTCAATCTCCACGGTCGATTCTTGGTTACTGTAGCTATAAATAGTGGGGGACCCCGGTTGGTTTTTCACTTCTGCGGTTTGTCTACTGAATTCGCGTCCAACCTTTCAGCTCACGTCCAAATCTTTTCCAGCTCGCGTCAAGGCTGGCTATAGTCTTCACGGTTCTTTGGCTTGTTCTTCAAACTTTCTAGTGAGTACTTTCTTGAATCTATCTTTCCCCCAATGTCTAGCTTTGATAGCTCAGACGATTCTTCGAGTAGGGCCGACATAGGTTCCACCAACCGAGCCGTGTCCCCAGACTGCCTCAGTGATCCTGAGGTGGAGCTTGAAGACAATGAACCAGTGGGCCGAGTTGCTTCGGGCAGTTTGGCGTCTACCTCCCGCCGAGGTCGGATGCTAGACAGGTTTGGTCCTTCGACCATGACGCCTGAGGGGCTTCAATCCATACTTCTGTCCTACAATCTTCCTGGGGGGTACACATATTTCATTCCTTCGGGTAGCTTTCCTTGGTAACATGGTCCCGATGAGATCGTGATTTTTCGAGAGCAGCTCGCTGCAGGGTTGCGACTTCCTTTCCATCCCCTTCTCGTCGAAGTCATAAACCACTTCGGTGTCACCATTGGCCAGCTTCATCCGAACTCTATTCGGAACCTGGTGGGGACAATATCCCTTTTTTGCGAGCAGAACTTCCCCTTGGACTTAGAGATATTCTCCTCTATCTTGATGCTCAAGAGACAGGCAGGCCCTCTTCTTGGGGGGAGACGGGCGTATTACCTTACTCCTCGCCAGGTTTTTAAGCTTCTGCACGATCTTCCTAACAAGGTCCCGGCGTGGAAGCGGGACTACTTCTGCGTGCGAAGTGCACAAGAATGGCCCTTTCAGACCGGGTGGGGTGAGGCCGCTCCCGACTTGGGCGTAACTCTTGATAAAGAGACGGTGAAGGGTCTCCGACAGTGGGCACGGCAAGGCTTAAAGTGCCACCACTACTTAACGGAGGCTAAGCTTTTTGCAGCCGGCTTGAGTTCGGGTAGGTTTCTGGCTATGCGGCTTTTTTTTTTTGTTATGTCGAACTCATTTCTGTAGGTGTGATGGATGCGGAGAGAACTCGCGGCGGGCGTTTGTTCCAAGGTATGAAGAGGAGGAAGTGGGTCGCCAAGCGAACTCGTAACGAGCTACCCCTGGATGAGGAGCCCCAAGCGCCAGACCATACGATAGAGGATCTGCCCAGGGAGCCCGAAGTGACTCCACCAGTGCACGAGACTGCCGGGTCGCCGTTTGCTGAAACCACTCATACGGGCGCTCCTGCGTACTCAAGTGCTCCTCACTCTGGGTCTGCTCATACGCGGGCTGGGCCCACAGGCTCGGGAGCTCAAGGGGAGTTTAGGAGCGTGTTGATGCCGAACTACGCTCTTCAGAAGAGTAGGGACGCTACTTTCCCCGAGGAGGTCACGGCGTGGACCGATCTTCCCTTGAATCAGGTCGCTTGTCGCGCCGTAACACATGCCATGGTGGTAAGTAAGATTCTGTCTTATTTAATTCCGTTGCTTCTGTTGTCTTTTTGCTCACTTGTTTCTTTTGGTAGGTGAATTCTTCGATTCATGCCTTGGCGGCCCAAGTGAAGAGGAGCTCGCGACAGGCGCGAGCTGCTGAAGAAGCCTTCCGTGCTGCAAAGACAAATACCCGGGCTGCTGAGGCGGCTGCTTATGCTGCTGAAAAGGCTGCTCGCGTCGCGATGGCCAGACAGGCGAGGTCTCAGCATGACGCCGAGGCCATGGGGGTAGTTGTCAAGCACATGGCGGACTTGAAGTTGGATTTGCAGCATCAAGTCGAGTATCTTCAGGAGGACATTAGGGAGAGAACACAGATTTTTTCCCAAGGCATTGAAGACGCCAAAAAGAAGGCAGTTAAAGACTACATTGCCTCCCCGCGTTTTGACGATCTGATGGTGGACTCTTACAGGAGGGGGTTCAAGTTGAGCCGGTGGATGATCCGGAATACATACCCCGACCTCGATGTAAGTGCCATAACCACATCGCGCATAACTCAGGAGATGGCCAATGCTGCCGATGGCGAGCCGGACTCTGAAGGAGAGGCAGGGCCTTCGGGTGTTGTTGAAGTGCCTTCCGATGGCGAAGAAGTGGCTCCGGCATGTAATTTTTTTTTCCAGTGTACTGTTTCTTGCAATGGAGTCTTTTTCCCCTTGCTCATCTTCCCCAAGCTGTTTCTTTGCCGAGTTTTTAAATTTCCGTGGCCTTTTATGCCGCAAACTGATTTTCGCTAGGTGGTTTATAGGTAGTATCGCCTCAAGTTCACGATGTTCCACGTTCGAGGTACTCGTTTGCCTTCCAAGGTTTCGAGTTCGTATGCACCCCCGAGCGCTGTTTTTACTTTATAGGGCCCTTCCCAATTAGGTCCAAGCTTGCCGACGCCGGGTTCGGGCACCATAATCTTCCGGAGGACCAGGTCGTCGACTCGGAAGCTTTGTCGCTTTACTGTACTATTGTAGTAGCGAGCTACCTGCTGCTGGTATGCCGCTGTTCGGATGTGCGCGAGGTCCCTTACCTCGTCCAGTAGATCGAGGTTGGTGCGTAACTCGTCTCCGTTCGTCCGATCGTCGTATGTTTCTAATCGCAACGTTGGTATTTCGATTTCCGCCGGGATCACCGCTTCAGTGTCGTAGGTGAGGTTGAAGGGGGTTTCTCCCGTGGCTACTTTTTCGGTCGTTCGGTGAGCCCATAAGACACTTGGTAGCTCTTCGGCCCACAATCCCTTAGCTCGATCCAGACGTGCTTTCAGTCCGCGCAGGATGGCTCTGTTCATTACTTCTGTCTGACCGTTTGCCTGTGGGTGCGCGATTGACGTGAAATTTTTCCGAATCCCCATGTCCTGGCACCACTCTTGGAACTTGATATCCTCGAACTGTTTGCCATTGTCGGAAATTAGAACCCGAGGTAATCCGAACCGACATACTATGTTCTTCCAAAAGAAGTTTTGTATGTTTCGGGCCGTAACAATTGCCAGAGGTTCGGCTTCTATCCACTTAGTAAAATAATCTACCGCAACAACTAAGAATTTTCTTCTGCCTGTTGCTGGTGGGAATGGTCCAAGGCAGTCGATGCCCCATTGTGCAAAGGGCCACGGGCTGGCGAGGTATTTGAGGTCGGAGGCAGGTTGATGGTGGATGTTAGCGTGCTTCTGACACTTGTCGCATTTTCTGACGAGCTCGACAGCTTCTGTCTTCATCGTTGGCCAGTAGTATCCTTGTCGAACTGCCTTTTGGGCGAGTGCTCTGCCCCCCAAGTGTCCGCCGCGCAGGCCTTCATGAGTGTCGCGGAGTACAAACTCGGCTTCGGTAGGTCGCAGGCACCGCAAATAGGGAAGTGTGTACGACCGTCGGTATAACCGTTCGTCTATTATGACGTATTTGGCGCCTGGCGCTGCACCCTCTTGGCGGCATTGCGTTCTACAGGGAGGGTTCCGTCTATCAGGAAGCTCGCGAGTGGATCACTCCAGCTCGGCTCTACTTCTAAGATGGGAGCGACCTCCTCTGTCCCCCCGAGAATACTAGGCCGAGGTAAGTCCTCTATGTACACAGTTCTCATATTGTTGTGACTCGTGCTGGCTAACCGGGGCAGGGCATCGGCCTCAGTGTTTTTGGACCTCGGGATTTGCTTGATGATGTGTGACCGGAAGTTGAGCAGGGCTTCTTTTACTTTGGCCAAATATGCGATCATGGAGAGATCGCGTGCTTCATATTCGCCGGTAACTTGGTTTACCACGAGCTGAGAATCGCTGCAGATGACCAAGTGTTTTGCCTTAACCTTTCGCGCTAGGTCCAGCCCGGCGATTAGCGCTTCGTACTCTGCATCATTGTTGGATGCCGCGAACTCAAAGCGTAGCGCGTACTCTACTTTTGTGCCGCTCGGGCTGCACAAGACTATTCCAGCTCCGCTGCCTTGCCGGTTCGAGGAACCATCCACGTGAAGGATCCAGGGCTCCTCATCCCAATTCGCTCTTCGCCTGATCAGGAGAGAGGCCACACTGGGTGCTACTTCACGGGGTTCGAACTCTATGAGCTCAGGAGCTCCGGGTTCGCCGCAAATGGGGACCTCGAGCTTGACCTGTGGAGCTTCGTGGCTGAAAGTGCACTCGGTGATAAAATCTGCCAAAGCATGGGCCTTGATAGCGGTTCTCGGTTTGTATTGGAGGTCGTACTCGCTGAGTTCGATGGCTCATTTCGTCAACCGACCGGAGACTTCGGGTTTGAGTAAAACTTGTCGAAGATGTTTGTCAGTTAGGACGATGACGGTGTGAGCCTGGAAGTACGGGCGGAGTTTCCAAGCTGCTATTAGTAGGGCGTATGCTAGTTTTTCTATCTCCGGGTACCTTGCCTCTGCTCCCTGCAAAATTTTACTGACATAATATATGGGTCATTGGACCCAGTCTGTTTCCTTTGTTAGTACCGAACTGACCGCCTCGTCGCTCGCCAAGAGGTACAGTTGTAAGACCTCGCCCACCTCGGGCCGGGCTAAGGTTGGTATAGTAGCGAGGTAACCTTTTAGTTCGTCGAACGCGAACTGGCAGTCCTGGGTCCATTCGAACCCTTTGCCTTTGACTGCCTTGAAGAAGGGTAGGCAGCGGTCTGCTGACTTAGATAAGAAGCGGCTTAGAGCGGCTATGCGGCCATTTAGCCTCTGAACCTCTTTTACTTTCCGAGGTGGTGTCATATCTATAATGGCTTTTATTTTGTCCAGGTTGGCCTCAATACCGCGCCGATTGACAATGTAGCCTAGGAACTTGCCCGAGGTGACGCCGAAGACACACTTGTTGGGATTCAACTTCATGCTAAAGTGACGCAGGATTTGGAAAACAGAATCCAAGTCTTGTATTAATTCTTGTGAAAACTGAGTCATGACGACCATGTCGTCTACATAGCATTCTATCTTCGTACCAATCAGGGGCCGAAATAGCTTATTTACAAGTCTTTGGAAAGTTTCCCCGGCGTTTTTTAGTCTGAAGGGCATGACTTTGTAGCAATACAGGCCGAACTCGGTTATGAAGCTGGCTTTTTCCTCATCGGATGGGTCCATCCTAACTTGGTTGTAGCCCGAGTAGGCATCCAGGAAGCTTAACAACTCGTTTCCCGAGGTCACGTGCACTAGGTGGTCAATTCTGGGGAGGGGGAAGCAATCTTTCGGGCAGCTCGGTTCAGGTCGGTATAGTCGACGCACATGCGCCACTTGCCGCTTGCCTTTTTTACCAACACCGGGTTGGCCACCCAGCTCGGGTAGTGGAGCTTCTCAACCTCCTCGTCGACCGCTCTCTAGCGTTCTGGGGCTAAGTTGCATTTCTTCTGTCTAACGGGTCTGACTACAGGGTCAGTATTAAGTTTATGAGTTATCAGTCCGGGGCTAATGCCAGGCATGTCAGCCGCGGACTAGGCAAAAATATCTAAATTTTGAAGTAAAAAATTTACCAGTTCAGCTCGTAGGGGGTCTTCGATGGAAGCTCTGATGCTTAGTGTGCGAGCTGGGTCCGTAGCTGAAGTCTAGATTGCGACTGTTTCCTCCGTGGGCGAAGCTCGCTCTTCACCTTGCTCCGCCGGCTGCTCCAGCTCGAGGTCATCGGCCGCCTTGGTTTTTCCCTTTAGGGCGGCAACGTAGCATTTGTGGGACTCGAGCAGGTCGCCCCGCGCTACCCCTATACCGAAGTCCGTTGGGAACTTCATGGCCAAATAGTAGGTGGAGACCGCCGCCCGTAGGACATGCGTGATCGGCCGCCCTATTATGGCATTGCATGGGGAGGGGGTCGCGACTACCAGGAAATCATGGTTGAGTCTGACCGCACAAGGCTATGTGCCGACTTCCACAGGGACAGTTATTTTCCCGAGGGGCCTAACTTCCTCTCCGCTGAAACCTACCAGGGGAGTGTTCGCGGGCTTCAGCTCGCTCCTCTTTAACTGTAGCTGGTCAAATGCCGATTTGAAGAGGATGTCCGCTGAGCTGCCCGAATCTACGAGTACGCAGCTGACCTCGAAATCGCTGATCCTTAGCTTAATGACAAGCGCGTCATCATGGGGGTAGTGGACTCCTCGCGCGTCGTCCTCCGTGAAAAAGATTGGCTCTTCGGTCTTTGGCCTCTTTGGGGGGTTCCTTTCTTCGAGGGCCGCTTCGCGAACTGAAGTTCGGGCTGCTGCCGAGGTACACCCCGCTACCACCGATCCTCCCACTATTACATGGATGGTTCCCCGAACTGGTCTCTCTTCCGGAGGCTGCTTCTGCAACGGTTCGGCAGGTCTGTCGCTAGACTCGGGTGCATCCTTTTCTTGCTCCCCTTGCCGACCTACTTTATTGTTATTGTTGTGCTGTACGAAATTTCTCAAGTATCCGCGACGGATGAGTCCCTCTATCTCGTCCCAGAGGTTATTACACTGTTCAGTGCTATGGCCATGGTCTCTATGGAAACTACAATACAAACTCTTGTTTCTATCGTTCGGATTTCCCTTCAAGCGAGGTGGCCAATTAACGTACGGAGCGTCTTTGATCGTCATTAAGATCTCTGTCCGCCTCGTGTTCAATGGCGTGTAGTCTGTCCGAACTGCTAGGGGGGCCCGGAAGGACTGGTTCGGATTCGGCTCCCGGGTCGGGTTTTTTCTACTCACCGGGTTGGAGGGCTCGCCTTCTCTCTTTCTTTTCTCGTTCCCGCCTTCGGTTCATTGGTTGATCTCTTCCTCTGTCCTCATGAACTTATCCGCGAGTTTGAGGAATTCGGCCACGGTCGCGGGCTGGTTGGCCACCATGTGCCATTTGAATTCTTTGTGTGTCACCCCTCTTTTGGCCGCCGCGAGCTGCACTGCGGGGTCCAACCGCGGTACTTGCAAGCATGCCTCGTTGAACCGCTTGATGTAGCCCCGAATAGATTCTCCTTCTCTTTGGACCACTCCGAAGATGCTTTCCTCTGTTCTGGGGCACCGTCGGCTGGTGACGAAGTGTGTGGTGAAGACTTGCACGAACTGGGCCCAGCACTTTATCGACCCGGGGGCCAGGTTCCTGTACCAAGTGCGGGCTACCCCCCTGAGAGTGGTGGTGAAGGCCACGCACATGCACGATTCGCTGGCCCTGGTGAGGTGCATTTGGGACTGGAAAGCGTCAACGTGGTTGTTGGGGTCGAAGGACCCGTCGTACTTGTCCAGAGGTGGGAGCTTGAAATTTCTGGGTAAGGGGACCGCCAGGAGTTCTGATGCGAGGGGGGAAGGAACCGAGAGAATCGAGGCAGCTCCTACCTCGTTCGAGCTCGTCTCTTCTTTGCCTCTGAGCTCTGACAAGAGATGGGTGGCGGTTCGGCGACTTCGCCGGTGCCTTCGTTGTTGAGTGGGCCTTGTACTGGCGCTGCTGGCCTCCGTATTTCCGAGCTCGATGGGCCCGGAATGCTGGTAGTCCGCCGCCAGGGCGCTGAATCGATTTTCGGTGAGCGGGAGCTCGGGCTTGGAGCACCGGGGTGCCGACCTCGCGGGCGAGGTTCCCGACCCACCCGCAGGTTGCGAGGCGGGGACGAAATTTTTCTCTCTTCGTCCTGGGGACGAGGCCTGGCTGTTGGGGTGGTTTTGGGGCCGGGAGGCCTTCGCCTGGCGGGGGCGCCCATCCTGCGGGGAGGCCTTGACCGGCCTCGGAGCGGGGTGGCAAGGTGGAAGTAGTGGTTGGTTCAGTGGCAGTTGGGGAAACTGCTGTTGATAGTGATACTGGGAGATGTTGTGCAGCACTTGGTGCTGGTGAAGCTGGTGTTGCTGGAACTGTTGCATTTGGGCTTGCATTGCCCGCATGCACTGCATCAGGTCCTCCAATCGGTCTTGGCTAGCTGCCAGGGGGACGGCAGTTGGTTCAGTGAAAGTTGTATCAATGGGGAGGGGAAAGGGGACGTTTGTGGTATGAGGGTTTACGGGTGCCACTGCTTGTGCGTGTTCAGGATGGGGATCCCATCCGCCGAAAGGGGGATGGTGAATTGTCCAACGCACACTACGGGGACCTGAAGTTGCTCCCCAGTGGCGTTTGTCTCCGTGCCGCGTCCGGTGTTGCTGGAGGAGGCCATGAGTGTTGGGTTTTTTGAAGAAGAAAGGGGGTATCGAAGTTTGGAGGGAGGCTGGTCTTAGCTGTCCGCTGCCTTGCTTCTGAATTCGGGGTAGCAGGGGACCTAAAACGAAAGAGATGGAAAAGCTCCGGGAGGAACCCGGTGTAGAGGTTCCGAAGCTCAAGTTAGAATCCTTCAAAAGCAAGGTAATACCAGATAGCGCAAAGTTTGCATACCTCCGTTGTCGGGGGGCATGGGGCTCTTATAGTCACTTCGTGTACTCGTCCCGAGGCCCTTGTCAGATCGGGTATGATTACCCTTGTGCTTGTCAACTCGGTCGTCGTCCCTTCTGTTGAGACAGAACCGTCACTGCCTAACCGTCTAACTGGAGATGGCGGCGTCAGTGGCGGTGGCAGGTGGCCGTTTAGAGTGTTGCTGCCAAACGTCATATCCCAAGTCAGTCAGGCGTGGCGTCCTCGGGCACGGACTTCCCTGGTGTCAGGCATGGTACGACTTGTTTGGCTTTGGCGCCTAGAAGATGATGCGAAGTGCTGAGCGAGGCGGTCTTGGGCTCGGAGGTATCCCGGACTGTTAAAAGGTGGGTCAGTTCGGTGAAGTGTCCCGAGCTGTTACAAGGTGGGTCAGTTCGGCGAAGTGTCCCGAGCTGTTACAAGGGGGTCAGTTCGGCGAAGTGTCCCGAGCTGTTACAAGGTGGGTCAGTTCGGCGAAGTGTCCTGAGCTGTTACAAGGTGGGTCAGTTCGACGAAGTGTCCCGAGCTGTTACAAGGTGGGTTAGTTCGGTGAAGTGTCCCAAGCTGTTACAAGGGTCAGTTCGGCGAAGTCTATCCCGAGCTGTTACAAGGTCAGTTCGACGAAGTCTATCCTGAGCTGTTACAAGGTGGGTCAGTTCGGCGGTGTGTCCCCTTGTCCCCGCCTAGGCTTGGCCCCTTCTGCCGAGCTGTCGTTTCTGCCACATGTCACATAATGAAGAGGTCGGGCCAAATCTTTCTTCGTCAAGTATTAATCTATAAATTATAAAAAATATATAATTACAAAAAAAATTATAACAAAAATACAATAAATATGATAAATTAAAATTCAAAAGTTAAATAATAGTTGTTTAATCTCCAATAATTATTGATAAATTTCTATTAAATAAAAAAAATAAAATAGATTTACAAGTAACTATTCAAAGCATATTTATAAAAAAAACAATAAATAATTATTGAAAAAAAAATAAATAATAATTATAGTATATATAAATATATAATGAATGTAAACTATTATTGTAAAATTATTACTAATAAATATAAGTTTTTGATAGTTATTTTCTATAATTATTAATTGATATAAGTTAAATTAGTTATTTACAATATTATTTAGTTATTGAAATGATATTGTTATTCAAATTCTTAAAATATTAATTATTTACTGAATCTAATAATCCATAAAATTATAATTGTACTACTATTACATATTTCGTTATTAATTTTTCAAAATATTAAATTATTATTAATATGGATATCATGAATTCTATTATAATTATTTTTCTACTTTTAAGATTTTTTTAAATTTATTACATAATTTCGTTATTTTAACTATTTAAAATTTTTTATGTTAAAATTTTTTTTATATAAATATTTAAATAATATGTAAAATATTTTAAAAAAAATCATTATTTGAATTTTATTTATTTTAATGTTATTATGTAATATTAAATATTTTGTTATATTATTTAGTTATTTTTAATGTTTTATTTAATATTTTTAGTTATTGAAATATTTAAATAGTTTTTTTGTTTTTTAATGTTAAATTTTTATTTTGAATAATTCATAAAATTATAATTTATATTGTTACTACATAATTTCAAGATGAATTTTGTAAAAATGTTGAATTATTAATAATATGAATATTATTAAATATATTATTTTTTCGTGTTTTGAATAAATATTTTAAATTTAGTATATAATTTCATTATAACATTTAAATAGTTCTTAATTTTTTTAATTGAAACTTTCTTTAGATAGATATAGATAAAACGTGGGGGAGAGGATAAATAGGAATTAGAGATAGTTTAGGAGAGAATCTCTCTACTAAATTAGAGAGAATTGAAGAGATAAATAGGAGTTAGAGATAATTTAGAAGAAAAATAGGAATTAGAGACAATTTAGGAGAAAGTGGGGGAAAATGGTGCCACTTGGCTAAACATGAGAAAAGCTTATGTTGACATGACAGGACCAGATTTAATATATATATATATATATATATATATAGAGAGAGAGAGAGAGAGAGAGAGAGAGATAGATAGATAGATAGTTAGATCTCGTTGAAACAAAGTAATCTCATCTAAAGAACCTTCTCTATCCTTTCATTACCAGGTTTTATACTTTCTATATTTTCTGGCAGTTTCTATTTAGGAAAGTTTTCAAGACATTGTAGTGGTCATACCCATGAGAAGGATTTGCATTATCCTTGGCAACTCCAGATCAATGTTTTTAAAACCGGACCGGATAGGGAATCGTTATGGGTTCCGTTTCTGGGTTGAACGGTCCAACTATCGAGTCCGAATGGATGGATCGCTCTAACAAAAATAAAAAATAAAAAATTTAAGAAACCCAAAAAGCAACCAAAAATCATTCTCAGGTTGAATAGTTTGACCAGTCGGGTCAGTGATTCACCAACCAAAACAACGGTTTTTGGCTAAATAACGGTTTTAGGGTAAAACGGAACGAATTAGATGACAAATTCTCAGTTTTCTAGTCTGACCGTCTGGTCTAATCCGATTTTAAAAACATTGCTAATAATTATAAGGTTGCCTAAGCTTCTATCCCTCATGACGACAAATATTGGCGTTCTACAGTCACAGATCAAAGCTATTTCTTGTTAATTTAGATAAGAAACGAGAGTAGCATTTTATATATGAAACTAGAATTGCATTCTCAATATGGGAATCAAAGCATCAAATACTAGGGTTGACTCTAAAGGTTTGGGATCTTTCAAATTGGAACAATTGAAAAGGTCACGAAAATTACAGAGCAAACAAGGAGAGAACTTAAAATTATCTATGATGGTATCAAAATAAAATTAACACTTGATTTTTTATTGAGATTTTGCGCGTTGTAATTCTATAAAAATACAAAAAATAAAATGAAGCACCTCCATCATTGTTTATTGGGAAATTGTCAAAAAATCACCATGGGTTTTCAGTATTTCTCCTAAACTTATAACACCTCCATCATTGTTTAAAGAGACTAACGACTGTTAATATATTGCCATTTTGACCTTCATAGAAAAATATAAAGTATATGCATATATTTTAATATTCAAACATGAAAAAAAAGGAAAAAGTTTATAAAATATTTTCAAATATAAAATATATAAAAATTAAAAAATTATAATTTATAAAAATAATAGAAATTGCACACAAAATAAAAATTTTTTTCAAATTATAGAAACTATAGAAATTGAAAAACAAAATCATAAAATAAAAATTGTAGAAAAAACACAAAAAATTATACAAAAACACAGAAATTGCAAATAAATAACAAAAAATACAGGAAATTTTATAGATGGTAGAAAATAGAAAAATGTAAAAAAAAAAACAGAAATTATAACAAAACATTAGAAATTATAACAAAACACTTTTCCTCTAACTCGCCATTCAAGGGTGATTTGGTTATAAAAATTGTTATTTATGACGTGGACACCTCTGTTAAGAAACAATAACAGTACCAAGGTTCAAAATTTCATCATGTATCGGCTGATACGTACCGTATCTTAAGGCTCTCGGCATGGGGAACGGTTCAAAATCAATCATACCAATCTTTTTCGTTGTGCCAAAGGCATATCGACACCGTGTCGGTGTTGTATCAGTGAGTTTCGGTTGTGTATCGGCCGATATGCAACCGATATGGTAGTGTATCGGTCGATACACAATGATTTTACTGTTGTTAAAACACAAATAGAAGTGATTTCGAAAGAGGGCTTCTAAACCCATTTCAGAAGCCCTCTTTATTTCCCAAACCCTCCAAAAAGCCTTTTAATCTTTCTAAAGACTCAAATCTTGTAAAAATTTGCCAAAAACGTTTATAAATTTGCACAATGCCAAGATTCAATAAGTTTTTCAAAGTTGTGTAAAAAAGAGTGAAAATGAATATGTTTTTTCAATTTTTTTTTTACATTTTCAGCCAATGTAAATTTTTTTTACATTTTCGACAAGACCTCCTTTTAACAAATGCTATGCATTTTTTTAATATAAAATATTTTTATTAAAGATAAAGAAAAAAAATGAAATCCCCTCTTCCTCCTCTTAAGGAAGCTTACGCCTCTTGCGTTTTGAATTATGCTTCACGCCTCTAGTTAGTGGAACACCACTGTGTTTTAAAACATTGAATCATTGATATTTATTTATTTTTCTTATTTTAGTTTACTTTTAGAATAAAATATGCAAAATAATTATTTCATCTATTATGTTCATAAATCCATTCAATTTTTGTTACATATTTACTTTTCTTAATTTTAATTTAGTTTTTATAATAAAACATGCAAAATAATTATTTGAATAAAAATAAATAATTTTTTAGTTTTTAGAAAATTAGAATAAAACATGCAAAATAATTACTTGATCTATTATGTCCATAATTAGATAGTATGTTTCTGTTCCCGACTTTCTGTTTATTGATTATAATATGTTTTTTCATAAAACCCACTAAAACGTGCTATTTTTATGCATAAATAGCCCATATGTTTATTTATTATTTATTAGAGTATTTATAGAATTTCCATATGTTTCCATGCATATCTTAATTTTTCGTCCGCATCCATGCATATCCAAGGTGTATCCCGATACATCACTTAAATTTTCCTTTCTGATATGCATAGCGTTTCTGATACTTTGAACCTTGAAAAGTATACTAACGGAAGGTGAGTTTTGGAAAATAAAAACTTACTGACATGGTGAGTTTTAGATGTTTTGAAAAGTTTTGGTGAGTTTAAGAGAAATTCTAAAAACTCATGGTGAGTTTTAGACAATTTCCCTTGTTTATTTGAAAACAAAAGCATGATTTCTCAATCTACATCCTATTAAAGCCATTTCAATCATAAAACGAAAATAAGAAAAATCAGGCAAATAGAGCTAACCTTTCACTCTATAATTGGTAACAAATCGAAATCAAACCAAACTGACCATGGTTTAACAAATAGATTGACATATTTGGGCGATTGGACCCCACTTCACATACTTTTTGTATTAGTTTGAAGTTAGAAAACTATACGCCTTCATCTTTTTAATAAAGAACTAGCCTATGCTAGTCTATAGACACCATTTGATGTAGCACGATTTGGTTGCTCCCTGTTGGAAGGTAGTTCAAACGTCGGACTGTTACGTGGTCGAGTCGAACTACAAGAAAGAGATCAGAGGTCCCAGGGTACTTTACCTGGTGTGGGCACTTCAATGCTTAAGTTAGAATGGGAGATTTGTGAGAGAGCTGATAGTTTAGAATAACAAATTGCAAGAGCTAAATCTCACGTACCTTGCGAGGCTAGGGTTGATGCCTTTATATAGGCGAGTTGTCGTAGGCCTCATGAAACGTGTCTGAGATTATCGACCCGTCTAATCCGAAGTCCGTTCCGCACCAGAAGATGGACTCCGCATAAGCTGATAAGGCTTATCCAGGCCTAAATGATTCGTACAAGATAGAGATAAGATCCATTGGCTCGCGACGTGATCCCGAGGAGATCGGAGACAACTGGCTTGCTTCTAGAAGGAGGCTACATGGCACCTCAGCAAGTCGATGTGTTGGCAAGCTACTCAGACCCCAATGCTAGCTAAGTGACCCGAGGTGCTCAAGGTGACTTGGACTGTTGAGGTGTCTGAGGATGCTGATATTAGGGGTGGCCATGAGCTGAGCTCTTCACGAGCTACTCGAGCTCGGCTTGATCTCAACCAACCTTTGAGTCAAGCTCGAGCCTAATAAATCTCAGCTCTCAAGGCTTTACATACATATATACATACCTACACACACAAAAAAAATAATAATAATAATAATGATGATGATGATGTAATAATAATAAAAAAAAAAAAGATATAATACTTTTATTTTTTTATATATAATAATAACTAATTATTATAATTCTTAAATTTTTAAATATCAAATAAAAAATATTTTTTATATATAATTTTTTTATTTTTATAAAACATTTTTCTCAAGTCAAGCTCGAGCTCAAGGTTCTAGCTCGAACCAAGCTTGGGCCTTGTACTACCTTGGCAAGCCGAGCTTGAATAGCTAGCTATTTAGCTCGGCTCGAATCCACCCCTAGCTGAGATGTCACCAAGTTGATGGGTCGCTCCACGTGTCATCATGTCACTAGTCGGGCCAAATTATCCCTCATCACTATCTGTAGTGCCAAGTTTATTAGACAACCTATAGACTTGGCCTAAAAAACACATTTTGTGGAGCTAGCCTATTAGAGAGTGTTTCACTCAAATCCCTTCATTATATCTTCAAATTTTTAAGAAAGATCAAAGATGTAGTCCTTGCCTATTTCAATCATCACCCCCTCCCCAAACTAATAGTCTAACAGAAAAACTAACACTTCATATTTGGATTAGTTCATTAGTGTTAGAGGTTGTTTTTGTTTTAGAAAATAAAACTATTCACATTGGGCTAGAGGATAAAAATATGTGGCTTGGGCAAAGTGCGGGTTGGGTCGTGCCTCCCTTCCCTAGGATATTTTGGGGAATCAGCCCAGCATGGCCCATGGCCTGAGCCTGCACGAGCTTGGGCCAGGCTGGTCCATGGGCCAAGCCTTGGGCTAGGTAGGGCCGTGGACCAAGCCAAAGTTATTTATTTAAAAATTAAAAAAAAAGCTTAAAATTTTATTTGTATATGAATTTTGATGTATACAATTGCTTATATATACAATAATTAAATAAAATAGTATAATAAAATTGAAAATTTTGTTTATTTGATTAATATATTATATACTATATATTATTATATAATTATATTTTATATAATATTATATATATGGGTCATGCCAACCCACAGGCCATGGGTGGCATGACACGACAATGCAGGTTGTGCTGACCCAGCCCGTTCACTTGAAACTTCAAGCCCAGCACGGCCCATACAATCGTGTTGGGCCACGGTATGACCTGTGCACCATCGAGCCGGGCCATGCTGAGCCATGGGCGGCAAGAACCCAATTTACACCTCAATGACAATTAGCATTGAAAGCATGTTCAACCTAATCTTGTTTTCTCAAAATTAGGGGTTTCCATGGACTAAACTGGCCTTTTCTCTCCCTACAAGTTTGTAATGCACTAGACTAATTTTTAGTCACACTATAACTTATGAGCTATACATTATTTCTAATATATATTTTGGTAGGTAAAGATTTGAATTAGGTGAATGAAATAAACTATGTTGCATAAATCCCCACACACCAAGGCATTGTGTGTCTTTGACTTGGAGAGAAACCATCTCCCACACAACATTTAAAATAGACACAATGAAGTCATTCCCTTATTATCTCAAACTCAAAACTTGAAACACGGGAGTGGATGTTAGCAATTAGACCTGTTCATGGGCCGGGTAGTCTGACAGGCCAACGCGGCCCAACCCGATTTAAGTTGGGCTTGGACTGGATTTCAGCACTGTGGGCTCAGGCCTATAACACCGGGCCCAACCTTTTTTTGGGCCGGGCTTGAGCTTTCTTAAAAAAGCTCAGCCTCGGCTTGAGCTCCACTTGATAATATTATATAATAAAAATATATTTTTTCTTTATTATTCTTCTATTTTTCAAGTAATAGTGAGATCTTTCATTATTTTTTTAGGCTTTAAGGTCTTTTAATATAAATAAAATAGTTTTTAATTGAATAAATCTCAATCTGAGCCTAAATCTCAAAATTGGAAGTTAATTACCATAATCTCAGACTCTCATACTCTTATGGATGGATGGATGCAACGAGTCTCGACTTAGTAGGCACAACATTGTAAGCATGTTAATCTTTTTCATGGATAGGTTGAAGCCAAAAAAAAAAAATTCTAAGTACTTAATCAATGTGTTCACAGTATGTGCCTACTTGATCTAGACCACTACGTAACGGGTTTCTTCATGGTGTTAACTGACACTTTTTGGCTTGGATAAGCAAAAAAGCATGGTCTTCGAACCACCGTTGACCCGAACAATCGAACTGTTTGGCTTGAGAACCATCCAGGTAACCGGTTCCATTTTACCCCAAATCCAGTCCCTGGACAAAAACCATTGAATCGGTCAACAACCCATTAACCCGGACGGTCAAACTGTTTGACCCATTCAATAGTTTTTGGCCGTTTTAAATTTTAATTATTTTATTTTTAATTTATTTTGTCTGAATAGGCCCTTTGTTTGGATCGAATGATCGAACTGTAGACCCAAAAACCAGTGGCCATAACAGTTCCGGATTGTTTTTTAAAACATTGCAAAATAGTAAATCTGGCCCAAACTTAAAGTAGATTTTATTTATAAAAATAGGTCCCAAACCATATGTGCTCATACTGTTGCAAGTAAGGCTAAAGCTGAGTTTAGATGTGGTACAAATGCAAATATGTAGAGTGCAAAACCTTGTACTTTCTATTATTTTGTATGTATTTGCACTACATATATTTGTATTTGTATTCCTTCCAAACTGAGCCTAAGGTTTTCAAGAGTAGGGTAGTTTGGTGGGGCTTCTGAGTGAGTTGGTTGTACCCTTTTGTATCTATTTCTTTTCCTTCATAGGCTCAATTTGGAAAGAGTACAAATGCAAATATGTACAACGTAAATACATACAAAAGAATACAAAATATGAGGTTTTGCACTCTACATATTTGCATTTGTATTGCTTCCAAACTCAGCCTTAATATAGTTTTCTCTTCACTTACAAAAAAAAATTACTATTAATAAATTAAATTATAAATAATCAAAACATCATATATTATTAATGAAATGAAATAACAATGGCTTTTGATATTTTTTTACACTTTTACTGCATAATGCTCGTACCTAGAGGTGTAAATTGGCCCGGGCCGCCTGCGGCCTAGCATGGCAGCACACGAAGGCTAACGGGCCGTGCCAGGCCCGGCATGGACCTCTATGCCGTGCTGGGCCAGGGGTTTGAGGCCCATGGGCCGGCATGAGGCATGGCCCACCAGGCCTATAACGGGTCATGCTGGTTCGCTCGAGAATATAGTCGTTGGGTGGTTGGGCCCCTCCCCCCCAAAGGGGCCCAATAGCTAGTTTCAGCTTTTTTTTTGGGAGGGTGTTATAAACAACCATATTAGGGGGGTATTTGTGTATTTTGCTTATGGCATTGAAATAATGACATAAATGCCCCCAACAACTATAAAACAACTAATTTAGGGGGGCATTTTGGGTAAAGTTATAAGTAACTTTATAATGACTAAAATACCCCTCTTAACAACTAAATAATAGATAGTTTTTTTGGGTATTTTGGGCAATTGAATTATGTTCAATTCCTATAAATAGCCCATTAGCACTATCCAGCTATCCTCCACCATTCTCATCACACCAATTCAACAATCAGTGAATCAACATTCAACAATTCTCCTATTAAGTTGTTACTTATTCTCTTAATCTCTTTAGTATTTCCTCTCTTAGTCTCTTTCAGTCTCTCATGCATTCTCTGCAATTTGAGTGAACTCTGATAGCCTCATAGTGTGATTGGTTGATTGTCTGATTCTCCAAGTTAGCAATTTGGGAGGCTTGGAGCCCTGAACGTTGTCATGTTGAAAGGCTTTAACCATTGAAATCAAGTTCGGAATATGGGATTCTAAACCAGTAATCCAGGATTCTGGGGTAAGTCCAGTTAAATTAATTTTATTTTTTTAGGATTTAAAAAAAATGGCCAGATCTTCCCAAAACCTCAAGTTTAGTAGCCCGATTTAGAGAATATTTAAAATAGAGGATGTTAAGGGGAAGGGGAAAAGAGTAGTTTGCCAAAAATGTAGAAAAGACGTTAGTTATTGTAGCAAGGGTGGTACTGGCCATTTGACTAGACATTTTCTCACACATGAGAAGGAAGAAGAAATAACCCGCGGCTTAAATGAATTTTTGAAATAATATTAATGGAAAATAAATTTTAAAAATATTGAGAGAAGTCAGAGACTCGGAGAACATTTCTCGCTGCCAATCCTGCCATGGCACATGATCGGTGATCTACTAACCCCTATGGTGTTTACAAACTATGGTACTGTGGCACTACCACTGTACCAGCCTACCAGGGTTGGCTAGATGCAGTTATGAATCACGATGCATAATATAAATTACAACTTTACAATTACAAGACAAAAGAGAGCATGATATTAGAGACTATTACAGTACTACATGCACTGGATATTTGGTTTTTCACCTGAAGCAAATGATGAAAGTGTGTTTGAATGCTTTCATCATAATTTATATGTAAATTTTGTTTAAATTGTAAGTTTTAACAAATAACCCATAATTTTTTATTTTTGTCAAATTATTATAAGTTTTGTTTTAATTTTATTTAATTTATTTGCTATTGATGTAATTTTGTATTTTTAGTTTGTAACTATATAGTCTATAATTCTATATTGAATTTTTATATTTTATTAAAATTTTCCATTTTCATATTTCATTCATCCAAGTATGAAGTTTATGAAGTATCAAACCATTGTATATTTCAAAATTTCAATATTTGTATAATTGTATGCTTTGTAATTTGTATCATTATTCATTCAAATTTAAATGAAATAAAAATTTTAAATTCCTATTTGAATTGTTTTATACTTTTATTTATTTATTCTTTGGGTTATTGGGTAATCATAAATTTGTTATTAATTTATTATTCGTTTCCTGTCCTGATTCATGAATCGTGATCCAGTGATCCTGAATCCCGGATATGACAATAATCCATTCAATGAGTCTATCTCGGTTCAGCCCAGGCCCAAGGCCCACCCTATGGCTCAGCCCGACACAACCCAAGCCCACAGCATGACTTGCAGCCCGGCCCGGCCTAGGTTCAAAGCACGACACAACATGGCACGGGCCCACCTGGGCTTGCATCTTGGGCCGTGCCGGACTGACCCCCAAAATTTCCACCGGGGAGGGCGGCACGACCCACTTTACACCTCTACTTATATCTACCTTCACCTCTAGTTGAATATTTCAAAATTCTAGTCCAATAATTTTCCAATTTTCACTAATATATTTAAATAAAACTTACTTATATATTAATTTTATGCAAATATGCATTACTTATAAGAGGGCAAATTGCTGAAAGATACCTTGTATTTAGGGATGTCAACAGGTCAGATTTAGCATGGGTTTGCCTTGTGGCCCAACCCAAACCCGACCTGGCATGGCTAAAGAATGCATAATTTCTAAACACGACCCCACCTTATAGGGTATAACTCAATACCACCATGACCCGACTTGTAGCATTTCAACATTATTTTCTTAACACATTTTGAAGACTTAAACCCCATTAATTTAAGTTATGAAATTGCTTTTATAGATTTTAAAGTGTAATTTTTCCTAAAAAAACCAAAATTAACATGAAAAATAAATCTTAAAACTTCAAGGCTATACAATTAGAAGTCAAAAGTTACAAAAATACTTTGTATATATACAGTGTATCATGATCGGATGGGTGGGTCAACAAAAACCTGAACATGACCTGGGCTAAATAGTCAAAACCCTATCCCGACCCTAAAGCTGGATATGTCTGACCCTAACCCAACCCTATAGGGTTGGGTCAAGCTGAGTTTACCATTTAACCCAATCCATTGACATCCCTACCCTATAGGGTTGGGTCAAGTTGAGTTTACCATTTAACCCAATCCATTGACATCCCTACTTGTATTTTGGGATAGTCTCATTTTAGCACCTTAACTTTCAAATGTGTCACTTTAACCTGAACTTCCATAAATGTACATTCCATGGTTTTTAAAAACAAACCAGTGACCGAACCAGTCAGGGGTCCGATTACCGGTTTGAACGGTCCAACCATTCGACTCGAACGGCTGGCCTGTTCTAACAAAAAAATAAAAAAATAAAAAATTGGAAAACGGTCAAAACCGTTTGAATGGTTCGAATAGTTAACCGGTCGGTTCAACGGTTTGCTGACCAAAATCAACGGTTTTGGGGGAAAAAGCGGTTTTGGAGGAAAACAGAACTGGTCCCATTTTTTCAGGTTTGACCATCCGGTTCAGTCCGATTTTGAAAACAATGGTACATTCAAGTCCAAGTGTCCAACTAAGGCCAAAATTGAAGTGCTTATTCTATTAAGCGCTCATAAGTATTTGGTCAAAAAGCACTTATTTCAAGAATTTGGATTTCCTGCTCATGTCTACCTACATATCATCGTAGCAACACATGGAGAATATCTCATCCACCTATATAGTATTATGCACAGGAAGATATTTTCAATACACAGGAGTAGTGTGTTGTGGGTTGGCGTGAAGAGAGTTATTGTGGGTAGGAGATCTAGAGTCTTATTTCAAATACATAAATATTTTTAAAGTTACATGGCAAGCCCAAAATAAGTGATTATTTAATAAGGAAAATCTATGATATGGAAAAGACATGATACTCAAAGAGATTTGATGAATCAAAGCACCTTGTGAATTTGATGAATACCACCCGATTAGTCACTTTTTTTATAATATCTGTTAATTGGCTACAAGTTTTTCCCATATCATGTATTTCCCGAATCATAAACTAACCCGATTGAATAAGAACTTAAAAATAATCCTAATTTTGGACTTCTCAAATAACCACTTATTCTCAAAATAAACACTTATTTCATGGTTTTTAAAAACGAACCGGTGATTGAACTAGTCAGGGGTCCAGTTATTGGTTCGAACAGCTGGCCCATTCTAATAGAAAAAATAAAAAAATTGGAAAACAGTCAAAACTATTCGAATGATTAATCGTCTGGTTCAGTAGTTTGCTGACCAAAATCAACGATTTTGGGGGAAAAAGCGGTTTTGGAGGAAAATGGAACCGGTTAGGTGACTGGTTCTCAGTTTTTCCGATCTGACCATTCGGTCCGATCCGGATTTGAAAATAGTAACTTATTTATAATTTATTTCCCAAATGCCAGTAATTGCTTATTGGTGTGATCCCTTGATCCGACCCAAAATAAATACTCTTCCAAACTTGGCCTTAGTTAAATTGATATTACCGTGGGAGATAAAAGTACGAAAATGTACATATTTAAATCTCTCTCTCTCTCTCTTTCTCTCTCTCTCTCTATAAAGCTAAAATGTGTACTTGAGAAGGCCTCAGAATGAGAGAAATGGAATCTAATAATATTTTTTCATGGGAATTACAAGAATGCCACTCTCTCTCTTACTTTTTTTCTTTCAAATTACAAAAATGCTACTATCTCTCCTATCAAACCTCTCTCTCTCTCTCTCTCTCTCTATTTCTTTCAAATTACAAGAATGTCACTCTTTCTCCAACTAAGGGGGACCTTAGCTTGGCATCTTGGCTGCTAGGGGACCTGCATTCAAAGGTAGTCAAGTTCAAGCTGAGCCGAGCTCAAACTTTTGATCTCAAGCTCAAGTATCTAATTTAAATCGATCACTGAGGGAGACATCGGCTTGGCACCTTGTCAACTAAGGAAGACCTTAGCTCGACACTTCGCCTGCTAGGGAAACCTTAAATCGACACTTCAGCAACTGAGGGAGATCTCGATTTGGCACCTTAGCAATTGAGGGAGACCTCAACTCAACACCTCAATGCTTGAAAGACCTAATAATCAAGCTCGGACTTTTAAGCTTATGACTCGAACCGAACTCAAGTTTCTAATTCAAATGGATATCGAGCTTGATCTGCAACGCAGGCCCCTCCGCTAGTAATATTATTAAATTGAATATTTGGATTATGGTGAATTTATATTTGATCTAAAATATAAACGGGTCGAAATCCGATTCCCTTAATCGAATCATATTCGATTTGGAGTTCAGACAAATTGGGTACCGTTCGCAGCACTGACTCCGCCCAAGCCGGGGCCGTGGTGGTCCTGGTGGACCCGGGCTCGGGCTGAACTCTGCTCTCAATTTCTTATAGCATTATCAAATCGAATAAGCAAAAGATCCAACATAACATGTGATCCGATTCAAATGAACTCTTTAAGCAGTAATTAGAAAGCTGGAGACAGCGTGGGTTTAGCAGAGGGAGAAGGAGAAATGGATTTGGAATCTCTTCTCCACCCATTAATCCCTACATGGAGCTCTGTAAGTAAAACTCAGTACTAATGGCATCACGAAATCTGTCCTTTTTTTTGTGAATCTGCTTTCATATGTTCATGCTTGTGTTTTTGTCACTAGGTTGTTCTACTTCTCTCATTCTTCGTTTGCTTGGGTTTTGCTGGATCTCTTATACCTGGGAAGATCGTTCCCGGCGCCATCCTATCAGATGGCACTAGACTTCATTATCGATGCAATGGTATGTTCTTTCAGTCTCCTCTCCTTTGTCGTCTGAACTATCTTTATAATTTGATATAAGCTTCTTTTTTTGATTGAATTAATAGAAGTTTCTTTTCAAAATATTTTTCCTATTCCTGTTCGAATTCTATGATTTTTGCAGAGAGTTGGGTTTGTACTATGAGTATTTTAGTGTTATTCTCTTCTGCAGGCTTGGCTTTACTTATTCTTTTGGTTGCAACCTTAGAAGTCGGGGTGCAAATGAAATTGGTGTCGCCGACGGTAATCTTTTTCTCTCTCACATCATAATTGTCCTTAGTTTGTGATACGGCCAAAACAGACCACCGGTCAGAAGTCTTTATTTATCTGTTAAATTTGTTTGTCATAGATTTAGAATAATGTATATTGCCTGCCCATACTTCAGATTTATTTCTTGTTACATTTTTTTTCCCTAAGGAAAATGATGGTGTTCCGCTTTACCAAAAAAAATATAAAAAAGGGGACTGTATGCTGATTTGTAATGTTGCATTGAAAAAGGTGGAAATAGTTGTTCTGGTGACTATTTTGAGTAGGGAATAGACCTTTGAGGTTCTTTATCCTAGTCAGGGATATTAGACATTGTAGTTTACCATCTCTTTCCTGGATATTGGAATTGAGATTCTACTGTAATGTTTATTTTTTCCTTTTTGTTAGTTGGGTACTACCCCCACCTCCAACCCCCTTTTGATCAGCAACGAAGATATCAGAACCCCTTTTTCCTGTCTGTTATTTTGGTATCTGTTATATATAGTATTTTGGTGTCTGATACCACCCGCACCCCCCCCCCCCCCCCTTTCGATCAGCAAGGAAGATATCAAAATCCCCCTTTTCTTGTCTATTATTTTGTTATTTTCATATATAGAATTTTGGTATCTGTTATTACGTATAAATTACAGAATGTACAGAACTGATCCCTCTACAACTTCAGTTTTTCATCTGGTTGAGATTTGAAGGAGGTCAAATGGATGCATAATTCTTTTCTTATATCAATTTGCAGTAGTGTTAGGAAATGTTGTAGTAAGTAGTCAACTTTTTCAAATCTCCTTTTTGACTTGTATTTGGATATTTACAGCAGTATTGGCTGTTTAGTAATCATTTCTATCACAGTTGCAGTTTAGTTTGTATGCTATGGTGTATTTTCTACTGCTCACTTGAATTTTGGGTTTTCATTACTCTAGCATTCAAATAACGAATGCAGTACTTCAAATTTATTCCAGTTATTATAAGTTGAGTTTGAATCATATCTTAACAATGAATTTTATTTATCAAAAAAATTATATCTTAATAATGAATACAGGTGATTGCAGACAGAGGACTTGAGTTACTTTCTGCTACTCTTGGATTCAGCTTCCTTGTAAGTTCATTTTTATACTTCAATAGTATAAGGATGTCATTGCTATATAACATTGAAATAGTTCAACTTCAATATTTACCACTGCATCAATTCTTGGCTAATGAACTATTTGTCATGATAGCCATGTTGATGCCTTTAATGGTAAGGAAAGAATTTTCTGGAGATTGCTGCTACTTGCTTTTTGTTGCATGGTTCAGAATAAGCATAATTTCTCAGATTTTTCTGATATATTTGAAGAAACCATTGAGATTTTTGCCTCTATTGCTGTATCCCATGTCCAGGGGTTCCCATACAAATTCGGTAACTCCCCACCCCTTCTCTAGCTAACCCACTATCCAGTCATTGTCTGATATTGACACCATCTGAATGAGCTGTTCATCCTAGAGTCCAAACCCTTGGCTTCCCTAATTAGGTCTAAGAGTCCAAGGTCCAGAATACTAATCCTATTACAGATAGGTGGTCTCCATCCATATTAGCTCATGCCATCCTTTAGTGAAACCAAATTTAACCCTTTTACCAGTGATATTAGTCTCTTAGTAAATTTCCTTCACTGATAGGGCCTTAATAGCTTAATGGGATAGCCATCTTTATATCCACAGTTGGAAAAGAAGATGGGGGAATTTTTATTGGTAAGGATGAAAGATAGGGAACTTCTCATTGCAGAAGTTTAACTTAGCACTTCTCAGAAAATGGTTTTGGAGATTTAGCAAGGAGACTGGAAGCTTATGGAAGCAAATCATTTTAACCAAGTATGGCACAAGAAACAGGGAATAGGACCCAGGAGAGGCAATTCTGCATATGGATGTGGCTGTGTAGAGGGATAAAAAGATCATATCAGCAATACCATGGAGGAGTTAGGTATCAAATATGAAACGGGCATGGAGTCGGCTTTTGGAAAGATCCCTGGCTGGGTGATCATCCACTTATGGAGCTTTTCCCCTTACTGTTTGTAACTCTACATAAATAAACAATGCTAGCTGATTGTATCACCCTGCAGAAGAAGGAGGTGGAGTGGAGTCGACTATTCACAAGGTACTTGAACGATTGGGAAATGCAGTCATTGGCAGGACTTTTACACATCCAGCATGTAAAACTTCAGCTAACAGAGTAGGACAGACGAGTATGGGCTTGGGATAGATAGAAATGGTAGTATGATACCTTTTCTGTGAGGTCTTTCATCAATAATTTGGATCAAACAGCAATTTTGGTACCTTCCCTAGTTTTAAGGAAGGTAGCTTTTTGTGTAATGGACTGCAATGCTGGAGAAGTGTTTAACAAAAGATAACCTTATTAGTGATAGATAGGATAGCTAGGGTTCGTACAAGAGAAGAGAAAACAGGTTTGAAGGGTGTGTCTAATGTCTCACACACCCAAGCAAGTTGTATTATATAATAATGAGATACAAAAGATGAGAAAGGACTATTTTGCCCTTCTCAAGTACAAGAAAGAATAAAAGAACAAACAGAACAATGTACAATGATACAGTAGTACATGGGATACATAATAAAAAGATACTCCCAAACAAGAGATCAGCTCTTATGAACTCTACAAATAGGAGAGATATGGGGGTGGATAGAGAAACCTGTGTACTATGTTCATTGCATCTAGAATTGGTCAATCACTTGTTCCTGCACTACCAAGGAGTCAGAAATCTGTGGTAAAGATCCCTTGGTGTGTTTAAGGTAGAGGTTTGTTTTCTAAAATCTGTGAGATTGCTTTGGTGGTGGTGGGGATCTTTATGGACTAAGAAGGGCAAAGTAGTTTGGAATATAAAATTCTTTTAGCAGTTTTTTGGACCTTGTGAGACGAAAGAGATGCATGAAATTTTGAGCATAAAAACAGCTCTGAGGACTTTGATGCCTCAGTCAAAGCAGCAGATGGAACCTGCTCTTTTGGATGCATCATGAGAAACTCAGATGGTCAAATCGTGACCCTAAAGTGTGGAAAGGTAGGCCATGCCCAGTAGTGGTTGCAGAAATGTGGGCTGCTTTTGAAGCCCACAAACTAGCCCTCCAGGTCCAAAACTCCCCTGTTACCATAGAAGGTGACTCTCTCTTAGTCGTCAACATCCTACTAAATCGTTCAAAGATCCCGTGGAGATGCGTAAGGCTAGTGGAGGAGTGCAAGTTAATAGCGCAGAAGTTACATGGTCAGATCTCCTACTCACACACTCATCGTGAGGGAAATGCAGCAGGTGATTGGTTGGCAACCAGAGGAATGGAGAGTGATTCCCCTCTGGAGCCCCCGTTGCCCTGGAGCTTCAACTTCATCATTTTTCTTGACACAGCTGGCAGATCCACCCCAAGGTGGTGTTAGGTTTAGTTTTAGTCTTTAGTTATCTTTGTTTCTTGTTTTGTTTGCTCTGTAATCTTCCTGCTGTATCAAAAAAAAAAAAAAGCTCTGAGGACATGCTAGCAAGGAAGGTAAAGGGTATCCTGTCTTCGTGGTTTTTAGTACATGAATTTTAGGCCCTGTTTAGGATAGCTTCTGCATTTGGGGCGAGTTGCGTTAACTAAGTCATGGTGGTTGAGCACTTGTGTTCTGGATAAGCTACATGGAATAGCTTCATATGATCATATTACAGACTTACAGTTGCTTTTCGCATGTTTGGAACGACAATATTGGCTTTCTGGATTTTCATCAAATACAGCTTCTGTAGTTTCTGGTGGGGCCCAGCTCAGAACACCAGAAGCCACGACCTGGAAGCCTTCCCAAACAGGCATTTAGTGACCTAGATTACAACCCCTTTTTTTTTTTCCTCTCAAAGTCTGTTTTGTAACAGGAATATCTGTTGTAACTTGTAAGATGGGATGATTGTATATCCTCATAATACAGTTCCTGGGTGTAAAGGGGCTTTGATGTAATTTTTGTCATATACGCATTTTGAGCGCAGTACGATACTTTGTTTTTTTAAAAGGAAGTTGTATGGGAGTTTGTGTCACTGTCCATATCTAGACATCATGCATCATAGCCTTGCACACTAATTAGTCCACTTGGCAAACAAATTAAAAGGAAGTTAGAGTTTGTATCAGTGTCCATAACTAGGCATCATAGGCTTCCACACTAGGTAGTCCACTTGACCAACAAATAACTGTCATGTCAAGAAGAGTTTAGAAGAATCTTTATATTAATTTTGATGAAAATTTGTAAAGGGGAATCAGCAGATCATCTACTCATTCATTGCAACTTTTCTCAAAAGATATGGTGACACTTCCTAAACCTGACTGGATACAGTTGGGTCTCTCCAAGGCATATTCAGGAGTTCCTCAATCAGTGGCAAGGTTCAGGTTTGAGCAGAAGATGTAAAGTGTATTGGCAAATTGTGTTACATGCAGTAATGTGGGGAATTTGGGAGGAAAGAAACAGGCGCATATTTGACAACAGAATAAGATCTCTTGAAGAATTAATTTCAGATATTTCATTTTATTGCAATTTTTGGACTGTTAATTCTGAGATGTTTCATGGACTTTCCCTCAATGATCTCAACAGAAGTATCCAAACGATATTGTTTCTCCCAACCCACCCTCAACCAACTTAGAGACTACAGCTATCGCATATTGAAGAAGGGATGATTCTAAATTTCGATGGAAGTGCTGCAGGCAATCTGGGTAAAGCTGGGATAGGTGGTATTTTGAGGGATGAGCAGGGAAATATCTGTTGGGTTTTCAGTGGCTCAATAGGTAATACAGACTCAACAAGGCTGAAGTAGTAAGTGATGGCAGCGCTCACTGGAATCAGAATAATAAAAAGATTAGGCATTCAGAAACTATCCATTGTTGGAGATTCTGCTAACACTATCAAATGGCTGAAAGAAAAGGAAGGGGGTCCTTGGAGGTTGAGTCATTACCTGGTGGAGGCAAGAGATTCCTTGGAAAATTTAAATGTAATCTGCTGTGGATACTGAGGGAGTTGAATCATATTGCAGATGGATTAACTAAAATTGGAGCAAGTTTAGAAAATTTATATAGCAACAGGCTTCCCCCTTGTAATTTTGCTTTTCTGCTGTTTAAGTTCTTTTTCCTCTGTGTAGTACATCTGCTCATGTACTCCCTGTTGTTTTTCTAATGAAATCCGTTTAACCTTTTCTCAAAAAAAAAAAAATGTAAATGGTCAACACTTTCTTCACAATACTCTTACATAGTTACATGATGTTTCAACAAGCAAAATTTTTGATGGTTAATTTGGCAATCTTCAATTCTCAATGGAAAATATTCTCCCCTTCAGATCAATTAAAACCAAGGCCTCTAAATTAGGCTGACCATTTTTTCTGAACTTCTGCAGTAATGAGAGTCCTGTTCATACATCAATTTAGGAAAAATTAATGAAAGAGCTCTCCTTAAGATCTGCTTCCTGAGCTTGTGAGTCAACTCTATCCAAAAACATAATGGCATCCTCTGAAATCTGGAACAGAAATAAATTTCTTGAACTCTGTCTCAGTTCTCTCTAATTAATTTGTTTTCTCTTTTGGTGGGGATTATTTTAAAAAGTGCAGGCAAAACTTCACTTTATTGGTCAACCCCCATCACAATCATCTTCTAAAATTTCTTTTTTTCTTTTTTTGTTTTGCTTCTCACTTTAAAATTAATGAAGGACAAAGAGTCTTCCTAGGTTTAGATTAAGAGTCTTCCTAGGTTTAGATTATCCCTGTCAATAATCTATGTAGAGGGAAATTTCTAAAAGTCTCAACTGAAAATGTCATGTTTATTACAATTTTTTACCTAGCATTAAAGAATATGCTTTGCTTATGCATCTATCCTTATAATGTCATTTCATGGGTTGAAACATCATATAGTATAGCAAATACCTGGCTCTCTGGTTGGCAGCATTTGTAATGTCATTGCCACATCACATTTTGTGCAATAAATATATAATGATTTCTTCTACTTGTTTTTAATTAAGTTCTCAACTTTTCTTGTTCAGCCCAAAAAACTTTATATTTCTATGTTAGGAACTGCCTAACTCAGGGACTTTTTCGAGGAAGCCTGCCTCCTGAACGAGAGAGAGAGAGAGAGAGATTGTATTCCCAAAATCTATAATTCCTCTTCTGGCTTCCTTTCCTTATTTATACACTTCTGTTACAATTCTGTTATTATCAGCCTCTCCACTTGTCCAATTTGTTATTTAGTTTGTTCTAGTGGTTGGCTGTTAGTTACATTACTTAAAGGTTGACGTGGCCTTTTCTTGTACACTTGTATTCCCTTTATTTGTGTCTCAACAGTCCATCCTCCCTTGAAAGCGACCTTGCCCTCAAGGTCAAGATGTGGAAATCTATTTTGTAACTCCAAGTAAGGTTTCCAAGTTGCATCCTCAAGTGGGAGACCTGACCATACCACCAATGCCTTTGGTTCGATGTGATTCCCTTTGCGTATCCACCTGAAATCTGCTATCTGGGTGGGCTCAGTTTGAACTTGGCCATCTTCCGAGAGTGATGGGAGGGTGGTTTTTGTTATTGCTCCTGTTTTTGGCCATTTCTTTAATAGAGATACATGGAATACAGGGTGCAATTTTGATGTTGCTGGAAGGTCAAGCTTGTATGCCACAGACCCAATGCATTCCACAATCCGAAATGGGCCGAAGTACCTTGAGCTTAGTTTGTTCCACCTGTGGCCTGTTATTGAAACTTGCTTGTATGGTTGTAGTTTAAGACTTGCTTCCCAATCTGGTGCTGGACCGACCTATGCTTTCTGTTTTCGCTGGAGGAGTTGGTCTTCCACTACTGCTACTGCTGTAGACCCTTTCTCATATGGGAGTAGGGGAGGTGGGTCCCGTCCATATAGAGCTCGGAAGGGAGTCATTCCCGCTACATTGTGATACGTGGTATTGTACCACCATTCTGCCCAATGAAGCCACTGACGTGGCCTATCCCCTGCATAACACCTTAGATAGGTTTCCAAACTCCGGTTGACCAACTCAGTTTGCCCATCTGTTTGAGGATGGTAGCTGGTAGATTTGAAGAGTTTCACTCCCTGTAGTCGAAAAAGTTCTGCCCAGAAACGAATCATAAAAATTGGATCGCGGTCTGAGACAATAGAGTTAGGGGTACCATGCAGTCGTGCCACCTCCTTAGTAAAAATCTCAGCCACCATTGAAGCTGTAAATGGGTGGGAAAGAGGGAGAAAATGGCAGTATTTGGTGAATCTATCAACCACTACGAGACTGACGAACTTGCCACAGGAAAGGGGAAGCCCCGTTATGAAGTCCATGGATATATCTGCCCACGCTTGTGTTGGAATTGGGAGTGGTTGTAGCAGTCCTGCTGGAGACTGGGTATCAGCCTTATTTTTTTGGCAAATGATGCATTTGGCTATGAATTTTTGGACCGAATTCCGCATACCTTTCTAGTGGAATTGGGTGGCTAGTCTCTTGTAAGTGCGCAAAATCCCTGAGTGTCCTCCTACTGGTGATGAGTGGAACACTTCCAGAAGCTGCTGAATATGGGCTGAATCCTGTGGTATCACCATTCGGCGTTTATGCAACAACAAGTTATTCTTCACTATGTACCCTGGGTGGCTAGTAGGGTCCTCATGGACTTGTGAACGCAGCTTGTTTAGTTGTGGGTGTTTTTCAGCTTCTTCCCTTAATTGACTCATGATGGAGCATGTTGGGCCCGTGAGAAGTAGTGGAAATAGTTGTGGTTGGCGTGACAGTGCATCCGCCACCTTGTTAGTGTGCCCTGCCTTGTATTTAATGACATAATCGTAGTCGAGTAATTTGGCTATCCATCGCTACTGTTCCGGGGATAGTATGGACTTCTCCAATAGAAATTTCAGGCTATGGTGGTCAGTTTGTATGATGAACCTCCTCCCTAGAAGGTAGGGCTGCCACCTCTGAATTGCGAGAACAATTGCTATCAGTTCGCGTTCGTATGCTGACTTGGCCCATTTCTGTGCTGTCATTGCTTTGCTGAAAAATGCTAGTGGCCTTTCTTCTTGCATGAGGACCGCACCTACTCCTTGGCTTGACGCATCAGATTCAATGATGAAGTCCTTTGAGAAGTCTGGAAGTGCGAGCGTCAGTGGGAACGAGATAGTTGTTTTGAGCGTCTCGAAGGCCTGTTGGGCCTCCCTAGTCCAGCAGAAACCATTCTTCTTAAGTAAACTTGTCAAGGGGGCAGCAATCAGTCCATATCCTCTAATGAATCGCCAGTTGTACCTTGTTAGACCTAAGAAGCCCCGTAACTCCTTAACATTTTGAGGTCGGGGCCAATTTATCATGCTTGAGATCTTTTCCGGGTCTGCTACTACAATGCCATTTTCGACTACGTGCCCTAAGTAGTGTACTTGCGTCTGTCCAAATGCGCACTTTGACTCCTTTGCAAAGAGTTTATGAGTCCTTAGTAGTTCCAAAGTGATTTGTAGATGTACTAGGTGTCGTCCCATGTAGCGCTATATACAGGTATATCATAAAAAAAACGAGTATAAATTTGTGCAAATGGGGTCGAAATATGTCATTCATAAGTGCTTGGAATGTAGCTGGCGCATTGGTCAACTCAAATGGCATGGCCAAAAACTCATAATGCCCCTCGTGTGTACGAAAGGCAGTCTTGTGGATGTCACCCTCATGGACCTGAATTTGATGATGTCCCGATCTCAGGTCTAGTTTAGAGAATATGGTGGCCCTGCCGAGTTCATCGATTACCGGTATGGGAAATCGATCCTTCACAGTAATGTTGTTCAGGGCCCTATAGTCTATACAAAACCGCCATGTCCCATCCTTCTTTTTCACAAGTAATACTGGCGAGGAGAATGGGCTTTGGTTGGGTTGTATAATTTTTCTATCAAGCATATCTTGCACTTGTCTCTCAATCTCTAGTTTTTGAAAATAGGGGTAACGATAGGGCTTTACATTTGTGGGTGCCGTTCCGGGTAGCAATGGAATGCAATGATCATGGGCACGTTTTGGTGGTAGTTCCTTAGGCTCTTGGAAGATCACTGAAAACTTCTGAAGTAGTTGCTGTAGTTGTATGCTGGCTTCTTCGGATCTGCTGGAGTTACTTCCTTGGGCTAGAATTGGGCCGTTCCCGTGGGAGTCTATCTGCATTGAAATGATTTGGGCTGGGTCTGCTGCCAGTTTTCTTAGGGTGGCAAGACTAATGGGTCCTGGGCCCTTGGACAACTGTCCTTGAATATGCACTTGTGAGCTGCCCACTTGAAAATCCATGGTGAGACGGGCCCAGTCACATATCACCGGCCCTAGTTGCCTTAACCATTGGACTCTGAGAACTACATCTGCTCCACTGATTTCCACGGGATGTAGATCTACCTCGAACTCGTGTCCTTGTATCTTCATCTTTAATCCTATGCACGTACTGTTGCACACTAGGTTGCTCCCATTAGCTACGTGCATCCGGAATGCTGTACATGGTTGGACCGGAATCCCTAGTTGTCTGGCCAATGTTTGCGTAATGAAATTGAGAGTGCTTCCACTGTCTATCAGAACCGACACATGGCACCCTTGTACCAGTCTGGTTACTCTCATAGTTTGAGAGGAACCAAGGCCGGTCAAGGCTTGCAAGGATACTTCTGGGTATTCCTTTGTCCATTGCCCCCATTCTTGGTTGTTCACTGGCTCTTCAATGTCTGTTGATTGCTCGACGTTTTCGGTTTCGGGTTGAAGGAAGAAAACTTGCGGGATCTTACAACGATGGCCCGGTTCGAATTTGTCTCCACATGCATAACAAAGGCCCTTTTCTCGTCGGGCTTGCATCTCAGCCCAGGCTAACCTCTTGGCTGAGCCGGGGCCTGAACCAGAGTTGGCGTCCTTGCCTGTGATTCCTACCCCTGGTTTGGACTCCGGTTTACCCAAGATACCTGGTTCTGAATTCGGTATACCTGGTATGACCGCAGCTCCCAAAGGTCGATTAATCCTTCTTGCCTGATTCAGTTTGTCTTCATGGAGTCGAGCTAAGGCTGCTGCGTCAAGAGCGGTGGTGGGCTGCATGGCTTTCACCTCCAGCTGCAATTCTTCCTTGAGTCCACCAACAAAACTGCCGACAAGTGCGTTTTCTGGCCACCCTTGCATGCGCACAGCTAACCTTTCGAACGTCATCTGATAATCTTGGACGGAGCCGGTCTGTCGTAGCTTAGCGAGGCTTTCATCATAGTTTTTAAAGGCTGAGACTCCAAATCTCATGGTTAAGGCAATGGTGAAGTCCACCCATGTGGCTCTTGGGTGCCGTCGCCGGTACCACTGGTACCAGACGATCGCCTCTCCTTCTAGGTGTGCGGAAGCTAATGGAACACGGTTAGGTCCCTGCGTATCATGGTAATCGAAGTATCTTTCTATTCGCAGAAGCCAGGATGTGGGATCTCCCCCTGCGAAGACGGGAAACTCGATTCTTGCCGTTCTTGATCCGCTTCGATGACTGGTGTCACTGCGTTCTTCCTGCCCTTCCCAATTCAGTGCTGGTGATGTCTGTTCCAGTCGTTCAAGCAAGGATGCGAAGCTTTCTTTGATTTCTTTGACGTCAGCCGATAATCTGTGCATTTCTCCTTCCATGTTGTCGACCCTGTTCTCCATCGCAGACGACCTTGTGCTTGGCATCTTGGCTCTGATACCAACTTGTTAGGAACTGCCTAACTCAGGGACTTTTTCGAGGAAGCCTGCCTCCTGAATGAGAGAGAGAGAGAGAGAGAGAGAGAGAGAGAGAGAGAGAGAGAGAGAGAGAGAGAGAGAGGTGGCCTTATTTATACACTTCTGTTACAATTCTGTTATATCAGCCTCTCCACTTATCCAGTTTGTTATTTAGTTTGTTCTAGTGGTTGGCTGTCAGTTACATTACTTAAAGGCTGACATGGCCTTTTCTTGTACACTTGTATTCCCTTTATTTGTGTCTCAACATTCTACTATTCAACATGTACTAAAAATGTGTCTTAATCCCAGTATTTTAATTAGTGATTGCAGTTTTGGATCATGCAGATACTCTCAACACTTAATGATATTTCATAGCCTTTAATATTTCCTATTCTTCTGATTTTTCTTTCCTTTGTCAGGTGACTTTGGCACTTTATGTTGCTGGTCGCAATTCTCATGATCAAGGTTCCTCTTTAAAGCCACATATCACTGGAAATATAATTCACGATTGGTACATATAAGAAGGCCTTCTGTTTCAATAAATGCCCTATGTTTCAAGATTCAGGCAACTTGTAGGAACTTTTTGTTAAAATGGAAAGCCGAAATTGTACAGGCATATGGTATCAAACATTCTGAATGAATTTCTAGTACTTTGTAGTTATATACAGTTATAGAGTGTAACTTAAACCTTCCCTTTGGTTTCGGATAAGTACACAAACCTCCCTTGTACTTCGACCTCTGCTAAAACCTCCCTTTATGTTTCAAAGAAAACAGTGAGTGCACCCTTCTTCCATTTGTTGGGTTGACAGGAAGTGCTGATATGATGTTTAAAAATCTTTAAATTCCTTTTTTTCCCATGACTAAATTATGCTTCTATTGAGTTGTATGAGGTTAATAAGACCTCTCATAGTTTTTTTGAGAAAAAGTAACAGAATTTCATTAGAAAAAGAGGTGGTACATGAGAAGATGTACAACACACTTGCTACTTGTCATTGCATGAACAACTGGAGGCTTTATCAATTAATAAATTAATAGCACATTACTGGAACCTCCCATCCTGGCCCCACAACTCTGTTATTTTTACTTTTCTTCCTCTCTGGTTTGCACATCTGTATAAAGAAGTTTACTGGTGCCTCTACTAAATTTCCTTGGTGATAATTGTTCCATGGTTACATCTTTAGGTACAAGCTACACTATATTACTCTTTGCTACTTTGTCTTGACTATTGTAATTGCTGTGTCATCTGGTAGGTGGTTTGGAATACAGCTGAATCCTCAGTTTATGGGAATTGATCTCAAGTATGTGATCCAGCATTCAACTTTTTGGTCGTTTTCCTTCTACATTCAATTTTGTTAGAATCTTTACCACCTGTTCAATGCTGTTAACCATGAAGCACTGCCTGTTACTTTTTTATCCAGTAAAAAGGTTCACAGTAACTTGTATAATTTTTAATATTTTTTAAACTTGTGCCATTATTTTGTTGGGTCCATTGCTTGATATATTGGTAAAATCTCACGCTGATAAATGTGGGATGCAATTTTGAGTCTACAAGTGGCCACTTTGTGCTAGAGTGCTGAAGAGTCCGTATTCAGAATCAAGTTGCCCCTTCCAAGACCTCAGATAGGCGGGACCAACATTGGTCAATGGCCTAAACATTATTTTGTATGCTATCCATTGAGAAGATTGGTGTCAAGTTCTATCTTTGTCAGATAGGACCTGCATTGTATATTTCTGAAATATTTATCTTCACAATTGCTGTGGCGTTCCTATTCTGTTAAAGAATGGTTTCATTTGCAAAATGTTAATCCTTTTGATTGCTTTCCTGCTGTTGACAATTTGGTGTTTGAAATGCTTTTTAGTAACATTTTTGAACTGTCATTATATCATGAATTGTGGATCTAAATGTCACTCGCTGTGAGGTTATTGACATTGCAACCAGTTGTTTTGATGAGCTTTTCATCATGCTTGTCTCTGCTTCTCTATCTGGTTAACATATTCACAATCACTATCAACCTTATTTTGTAAATTCATGGTAGCCATATTTAGCTAGTCTAATAGCTCATTGTGGATGGTCTTACCTATGCTAATAGCTCATTGTAACATGCTATCCTTGAAAGCTACATATGGCCATAGAAAACAATTAAAGGAGTCATCTTCTGAAAGGAACAGCTATTCTTACAACTTGTTTTGTTGCTTTTATTGCAGATTTTTCTTTGTTAGAGCTGGAATGATGGGATGGCTGCTAATCAATCTTTCAGTTCTAGCTAAAAGCATTCAAAGTGGCAGTTTGAGCACATCTATGATCCTTTATCAGCTATTCTGTATGGTAATTTGAATGCACTCACAATAAATTGTTTAGTTTATGCAAAAATGTTAGATGCACTTAATTTATCTACAAAAAAAGTTTCCTGCACTTAATGAACTGCCTCTTTTATTCTTTGCTTGCAGTTGTACATTCTGGATTACTTTTTTTATGAGGAGTACATGACCTCAACGTAAGTTCATTTTCTGTTTCCCATCTAGCAATGTAATCTAGTTCTAGTGTTTTCAGCCTCCATTCATTTAGAATGCCTTCTCAATTTACTTAAATTTGAGTTGCTCACCTTGCACCTTGGCCCCAGGGCACTAGAACCCTTGTGCTTTGCTTTTTTGTCTTACTTTTACTGGTTGCACAATTAGAATTTGAATGCGATATTGCGGGTATAGGAAGATGACCATCATATAGTAACCTCCAAATAAATCCATTTCTTGTTTTTGTAAAGCAGCGTGCAGTTTCATCTTAAGCACTAGTTTGGGGCTTGGGTAGATCTTTTGTGGGAGATATTACTTAGACTCATATTTCCCTAGAATCTATTCTATCTCTCGCTTTAGAACCACACAACCCCATGTGTATCCACCTCCCTTCTTTTTAGTAAATCTTGGGGTTTTGGTAAGAGGTCTTGGGGATCATTAAAATATTGATGTCATTTCCTCCCTCTACCTACTTGAAGATGTCATTCTTGATCTTGATGATATTGACGTTCAGTGGGCCAAAAGGTGTGCCAATTCTCTGGCAGATTTTTTGGCCAAACAAGGGGTGGGAAGAGCAAATATTTTCTGGGCTGTATTGTAATATGATCCTTATTGTTAGGGAGGGTTAAGTGTTTTTACCCCTCCCTTATACTGTATCCTTCTTTAATCTATGTTAATAAAAGTTACTGTTATTGATAAGAAAAATCTTGATGGTATTGACTGTGAGGTCTGATCTGTTGATCCTAATGGGTCTCTCATGTTCTTCCTTCAAAGATCCCAATGTTAATGCCCCCATGTTTCTTCAGTCGAACTTGTGATATGCTCCACTGAATTAAGGCAGACAATTTAATGCTACTGTTAATTATCAAAGAAAAGAAACAGGAAAGACAAAAGACATGAATTGTGTACACTTGCATGTACATCCTATGAAATATTAAGATAGGAACCTTTATGCTACCACTGTTTAGGATCATTTTGTGCATCTTTGGTATGTAACTATACCCCTCTACTGATATTATTAGCTTGTCCCAACTCCCAACTATATGGATACATGAATCCTGTTTTGCCATTCGATTCTATTCGGTGTCATATTCATCGTCAGATGATGGGCACTTAAATCATTTCTTACTACTTCCACCCAAGTCCTTTACGGTCTGCCATTGGCTCTTCTAGGCTTCTAGCACCTTCAACTTGTAACAGATCACTTCTTCAAATGGGCTGTAGATGGCTTTCTATGCATGTGACTATACTACCTCAGTCTACTTTCTCTCATCACTTTCTCCATTGTTTCCCTATTGGAAGAAGCTCTTATTGACTTGATAACCATTTCTAATGTGTAGTTGTGGATTCTGAGGTTAGAGAGTGGAAAGTTTTCTGTGAGTTCCTTGGTTCACAGTCAGCCCATTGTTTTCAGATTCCTCCTCTTAAAGGAACTTTTAAGCTTAGTAGCGAAAGTTTCTCTCTAGGGAACCTGAACCCCTGAGAGTGGGAGTTTATAGGAACCATGCTAATGATAATATACATTTATCATTTTAATATATATATATATATATATATATATATATATATTTTGTATCTATTACCAAAAAAATATACTTCTAGTTTATTTGGGCTTTTAATGGGATTTTGCCCTATTGAATTCCCTAGGATTTCAGCAAGTTGAGTTGGTTGATTTTTAGATTGCTATCTGGTGAATGCGTGATGGTTTGGATGACCTCTAAAATCCAAGGCTCACATTAGGGAGGAAAGAGCCTTGATTTCCAAAGTAAAGATCTCATAAGGATAGATTCGGGTCAGCTTATTTGACGGCTAATAGTCTCACTAGAGTTTGGACAGTAGTGCCTTGCATTGCCAGAGATGGATACCTAGGTTTGCTAACTTGATGAAGTAAGAAATGAAACTATCACGCAAAAAAAAAAAAAGAAGAAGAAGAAGAAGAAAACTAAGAGATGATTTAAGGGTACCTAATTTAACAATGGATATATCACTGAACAGAACGGTATGGCGAAACAGGATTCATGTAGTCGATCCCATATAGTTGGGACAAGGCTAAGTAAAGGAGGCAAGGCCTTTTTGGAACATAATTCCATTGCTGTCATTTGGGTAATATGGGGAGAAAAAAAGAGAGAATTTTCTAATGGAAATACTCTCCAATCGAGGTATTTCTAAAGAAACAGATTGGCATTTTGCACACTCTACTCATGGTTGTCAATTCATGAGGATTTCAGGGAGTCCCAGGTTTTTCTTTTGAATCATTACACATGCGGACATGCCTTAAATTATGAATGTGCCTCTGAGTTTCGATTGCATTGCATACATGTACTGCACATATTCATTTGTCAAATAGAAATAAATTACACCTTGCCTATCAAAAAAGAAAAAAAATCTGTTATTTCTGATTAAAAAGTTCATATCATGTACAAGTACAAGCTTTCTTGTAGGCTTAACAAATGTCTCTTGGATCACCCCTTTCCTCAAAATATAATCTTTCAATTGATCCTTAATTAAATTGACATGGCTCAACAGAATAAATAGCCTAAAGTGGTGGGTGTAATTGGCTGCATCGTCGTTGGAAAGCCTGATGAACACAAATACCAATGTTCCTCTTGAATGACTTCTTTCGGGTGTGGTTGTGATTTGATTTGTAATCTATTATTAGATTAACATAGTATAAGGCATAGTTTTTTTTTTTTTTTTTTTTTTTTTTTTATCAAAACTTTGTAAGTTAAACCACATTTGACCAACTTGTTTTTCTTTTTCTTTTTTTTTTGATTGGAAACGGTAACTTCATTAATATAACCTAAGAATAACTTTCCAGATTTAAGTCATCTGTCAACCCCTAAGTAGGTGTTGAGCCCCCGGTAATCTTTCTTACAAAACTGCCCAGAACATTCTCTCCCTCGCAGTCCCTTGTTTAGCCAACGTGTCAGCTAAACCATTAGCTGATCTCCTTGTCCATTTGACCAACTTGTGTATGTGTTGCTTGTTTTCTGCTCTTTTAATTGTGGGTCGTGCTGCTAATTTCTGATAAAAACTTATTTCTTAATAAACCTCAACCATATTTTCATCCATGGCAGTCTGTGTATGTGTTTTTTGTTTTCTGCTCTGTAGTTGTGGGTTTGTGCTTCTAATTTCTGATAAAAGCTATTATTTCTTAATAAACCTCAATCATATTTTCATCCATGGCAGTCAGTGTACGACTCTTCCAACATTTTCTAGTTGTTGATTCTTTTATCTATATATCAGTTTCATTTTCAATGCTGACCTGTTTGGTGGGTGATTATGTTTGATAGATGGGACATCATTGCAGAGAGGTTGGGATTCATGTTGGTTTTTGGAGATTTAGTATGGATCCCCTTCACTTTCAGTATCCAGGCATGTGACAATGAACTGAAATGGATTCAGATGCTTGTCCTTTAAGAATTGGGTTACTATTATTATTATGCTTTTAAGACCTACGGGTTGTTTTTCTCTAACTGATGAGGTCTTGGCACCATTCTTATAATTGCTACATCAAGTTCAAACATCTTATGTTATCTCATCTTACAAGAATGGTGCCAAGACATTTTAGTGAAAATTGAGAATATAATATCTGCTCTAACTGCGTAAAACTCAAATTCCAGGAATGAATAAGCTAGCCAGTTTCAAATAGGGCAGAGTGCTCTTAGTTAGAGGTTTTGTTCTCTTAGGGCCTTTCATAGTTTCTCATTAATTGCCTGCCACTCCAAACACATTTTAAACCTCCCAGATTAACATAATCCTGGAATTGTCTTCCAGAATTTATTAGCCTGACTAGTATTTCTCAGTGTTCTATTTCAAATACAACATCACAGAATTTCTTTGTGTATAAGCCTCCCCATTTCCTTCACTTTTTATTTTTTTATTTATTTTTATCAATACAGTTCTTTGCCAATCTTTTCAGTCTTATCAGCAATAGTTATGCTTTTCTTGGGTCCAACCCAATCTGGAACATATGACACTTTTCTTCTGGATCTAGTATTCTGACTTTTACCGTAGAGATAGAATCTACATTATTTCCAAATTGAAAAATTTAATAAAATTTTACCCCATTCAAAAAGATTTTAGTAAAATTTTATCAACTTGTAGGGGATGCATGTGCACTAGAGTTGGGTTGTAAGTTGTAACATTGGTGTTAGATCTTCAGAAACTTGTAGTACAGACTACGAAGTCTATAATGGGTTACAAATGCTCTGTTTGGGAAGAGTGCAAATACAAATATGCATACTTCATGCAAATGACAAAATTTGTATTTGCACTGAACATATTTGTATTTACACCCTTCCCAAATGAAGCCAAATGGGAAAACAGTAAATAGAAAAAGGTAAAACCCTTGAGAAAACACAATAAAGATTTGCAAGAAACCAGAGGAAAAAAATTATGAAGACCAATGGTTTTGAATAAAAATGACATAATAAAAAGTAAAAACCCTTGTGACTGTTTTTTGGTTTATAAAAACTTTTAGAACTTACCTTTTTTTATTCAGAGGTACAAAGCTGATAACTCGGTCTATATTCATAATGCAGCTTTATCCTTTTTATTAAATTCTTCATATGGTTGATAACTTTTTGTCATCTGTATAGGGTTGGTGGCTATTGAGCAACAAAGTGGAGCTGACAAAAGCTGCTGTTGTTGCAAATTGCTTGGTATTTCTGATTGGGTAAATCCATCATATCATCACAACCACAGAATTACCTCAGTACTTGTATTAAGACAACTCCTGACATAGAGTTTGGCCACAAACACAGGTATCGGGTCTTTAGAGGAGCTAACAAGCAAAAGCATATTTTTAAAAAGAATCCTAAGGCACCTATATGGGGTGCACCACCAAAAGTTATTGGGGGAAAGCTGCTTGCCTCTGGTTACTGGTAAGGTTTCTATCTGCTATGTTCTCCTTTCCTGGAAAGAGAAGTCTGTTTTTCTTGATTATTTCAATTATTCAAACGTTACTGTTTTAATATGACTGACAAATGAGGATGCATCATATTGTCAATTATCTAGGTTTTAATGTTTTATGTCAACTTACAGGAATCATAACATGGGGAATTGAAAACAACCTAGGAAAGGCTTCAGTTCCTGGGTCAGTGGTGAAACAATCTATATTGGCCTGGGTTTTGAAACATCAGATAGAAATATTGATAATTGATGGGAAAATGATTTTTTATCCCATGTGGTGGGTGTGGGGGGTAAGCACTCATTTCTAGCCTGATTTAAATACATACCAACCCAACTTCACTTAGGTTGCATTTATATTTAACTGAGTTTGTAATTTATCATACAAGTATATGAGAAGAAAGTACAAACAACAAAAAACCCGAAGAGGCTTTTGCAATGGCATGGAACTGCTACTGCACAATCCCTCTCTACTAACACTATCTCCCCCTCTCCCTCCCATTTGATAGTGTTTCTTGAGTCCCCTGTTGACTAGCAAAGGTCCAAAGTCCTCCTTGGTGATCCTCAAGCCCAATGGTAGCACCATCTTCATTAGGGTCATCAACTAAGTTCCAAGAAACCCAAATAATGGAACCATCTTGATATGTAAACACCCTCCTTACTTTGAGCTGTGGTTGCTGTGAGGGCTACCTTTGGCATTCAATTTGATCTCTTGGTTGAACAGATAATCCATAATCTGCCTCACCTGATGTTGCAAAAGGTATATTTGAATAATGATGGTACCATATCTTAGCAGATCATTAAGCCTTACCCCCTTAAGTTCTTAAGCTCTGAGACCCAGAAAATAAGTAAAGGGAGTTCCTTGTCCTTGAGAGCGTGGGGAAGGAAACTTGACCATCAAAACTCCTTGTACTCTGTTCTTTCCACAATTACTACAATATTCATGCAGCATAGTGTTACATAAGGTTGCTAATCAAGGAGGTAGATGACTATATTTTTAGGGAAGATTTGTAAGTTAAGGAGTTTCTGGCTGTCCTCAGACAAGCAACTGTTACTATTTGTACTTCTTAATTCTTCATTAATAATATTCTCTTTGATCAGTTACTGATAAAAAAAGTTCCGTAAGGTTTTTTTATCAAAGGCATATCTCCTTGAAATCCACTGCCTCAAGAATCATCTCTTGACCATGCATTCCAAACAAAGTCATAGAGGAGCTCCAAATGTTATGAATAGTGTATGCAAAAATTACAAGCTCAAATTAGTTTTTAGTAATTGAACTTGTAATGCCTTTCATCCATCATTATCATCATCTAAACCTTGTCCCAACTATATGCGGTTCGTTACATGAATCTTTTTTTTTTTTTTGATAAAAGGTTAACCAGATTTCATTAAAGCAGCATGAAGTACATGAGCAGATGTACTGCACAAGAAAACCCAAACAGCTAAAAAGAAAAATTACAAGGGGGGAAGCCTATTGCTATACAGATTTTTTAGTCTTGCTCCTATTTTAGCTAAACCATCTGCAATATGATTCAACTCCCTCGGTATACACAGCAAGTTTGCGTTTATATTTTCCAATGAGTCTCTAGCCTCAGCCAGATAATGACTCAACCTCCAAGGGCCCCCCTTCTTGTCCTTCAGCCATTTGATAGTATTAGCAGAGTCTCCTACAATGGATAAGTTCTGAATGCCCAATCTTTTTATTATTCTGATTCCAGTAAGACAGCCATAACTTCAGCCTTTGTTGAGTCGGCATAACCAATTGGGCCACTGAAAACCCAACAGATATTACCCAGATCATCCCTCAAAATACCCCATATCCCAGCTACACCAGGATTGCCTGCAGTACTTCCGTCAAAGTTTAAAGTCATCCCTCCTTCGTTATGAGGTATCTGTAGTCTCTGGATTGGTTGAGGGTAGAATGGAAGAAACAAGATCATTTGGGTATTTCTGTTGAGGTCATTGAAAGAGAGTCCTTGGAACAGCTCGGAATTAGCAGTCCAGAAATTACATTGAAAGGAGATATCTCAGATTAGTTCTTCAAGAGATCTGATTTTGTTGTCAAATACATGCCTGTTTCTTTCCTCCCAAATTCCCCACAGTACTGCATGTAACACAAGGACAATCTCTTGTTTTTTATTGATTTGTTGTAGAGGGAAAGGTATTATTAGATAGGGAAGGGAGATCTGTTTCTGGAGCTGTTTTGGGAGCTATTGAGATAAGAAGGTGCTGAATTTTATCAAATTCACTAGGAGTTTATTGTGAAAAAAAAATGTTTATAGGGTGTCTTGTTTGAACCCAGGGTATGTTGTTGATGCGGTTTTAATGGTTATTGGGGTGATTATGTGCTCTTGTTGTAATGTAAGAAGAGGGGTGTCTCTGTTTATTTTTGGGTAGTTTGTTTATTCTCTCTGTTGGGGGTTTGGGAGGTTTTATTTAATTGGGAATTGGTTATTAGGATGTTCTTATTATTTCAAGGAAAATTTTCCTTTACTATCAAAAAAGAAAATCCAACCCAGGCTAAAATCTGAATCTTGGTTGGAGCCTGACCCAAGTTGCATGCTATGCTTTCTTTTCTCTTTCTTGCTTTTTTTTGATAGGTAAAAGTTCATTAAGAAATCATTATCATCAAAAAGATAAATATCTGTTACAAGCATCCCAAGGCGAGGTGCGAGCCTCACTCTTTAAAAGAAACAGCACAAAAATTACAAATGGGCCCAATAAAACGGATCCCTAGTTACTCCTTGCTTGGCTAGATAGTCAGCAAATGCATTGTCCTCCCTTCCCACCCATTATATAGTCAAATTCATATGTTGTGCTACCCATTTGAATTTCTTCATTTCATTTCTATAACACCATATCATTGAGTCTGGATCTCTAAGCCAACCCACCACTACCTTGGACTCCCCTTCTATCACCAAATTCTCCAGACCTATCTCTCTTGCAATCTGTATACCTTGTAGGACTGCATACAGTTCATCCCTTAAGGAGTCTCCATTCCCCATTGGTCTTGAGTAGAGTGCTCTCAGATTCCCATCCTTGTCTCTTATGGTCCCTCCAATTCTAGAAAGGCCCGGGTTGCCCCGAGTCCCTGACTGCTCCCATCAAAGTTTAGTTTCATAAAGCCTTCACTGGAAGGGGTTGCAGCAAGCATCCCAAATACACAATTCATAGAAGCATCCATTAGAGGTGAAACAAGGGAAATATCTATACTCTATAGAGGCTTGCCTGCAGACAGAATCATAATATAAAACCAAAAACTGTTCAATGGAGGCAGAATAATGCCAGGAAAAGAGAATGGGGAAAGAAAAAGAAAGCACATTAGCTTATTTTCCTCTAATATTCTGCTTCCTTCCATCCAAATGCTCCAACAGAAAAAGCAAGTGTCCCTTCCATTATTTGACAACGGACTTAAAGTCCCCAACATTTCCTTAATCAGATCTATGGCCGTCTATGGACCCACTTTTTTATGGGGTTTAGTGAATGCTTTAATCCTATTATGCCAAATGTCATGATGATTGCATAATCTCAACCATCCAATCTAGAAACCCTTTTAATCTAGAGGAGTAATCAACCCTGGGTTAAATTCCACCCTCATTGCTTTGGTTCCCAAGAAAAGTGATGCAAATCATCCAAAGGATTACAGACCGATCAGTCTAGTAAATAGCCTTTATAAGATCATCACTAAGGTGCTGTCCCATAGAATCATAAAGGTGCTTCCAACTATCATAGCTAGCAATCAAGGAGATTTTATGAAGGGGAGGCAAATAACAGATCAGCTATTTGTAGCAAATGAGAGTTTAGAGGACTATAAGAGATTCAGGAGAAGAGGTGTGGTCTGTAAATTAGATCTGGAAAAGGCGTATGACTTAGTTGATTGGTCATTCCTATTGGAAGTGATGATTAACTTTGGGTTTGGAGATATTTGGTGCAAATGGGTTATGGGTTGCATTAAGGATTGTCAGTATTCTATTCTGGTGAATGGGACAGTGGTGGACTATTTCCTAGCTTTGAGGGGGATTAGACAAGGAGACCCTTTATCCCCTTTTTTGTTTACATTGGTAGCAGAAGTGTTGGGGGGACTAATATCCAAAGCAGATTCCAGGGGGTTAATAAGAGGATGGAGAGTTGGAAGAGATAGTATACCGCTTACACACCTACAATTTGCAGACGATACAATTCTGTTTTGTGAAGGAGGGGATATCAATTGGATTAGAAACTTGAAGCTCACTATACAACTTTTTGAGCAGATGTCAAACCTTAGGGTGAACTTTGAGAAAAGTTGTATAGTTGGAGTCAATCTGGGGGAAGGGGAGATTGGTGAGTATGCAGACATGTTGGGATGTGTAGTTTCTAATTGGCCCTTAAATTACCTTGGTTTACCCTTGTGGGATAATCCTCAGAAAGGTGATTTTGGGCCCCTGTTGTGGAGAGGTTTGAAAAGAGACTTGCCAATTGGAAGAAAAATTATTTGTGTCTTGGAGGGAGAATCACCTTAATAAGGTCACTCTAGCTAACCTCCCTGTTTATTTTTTGTCAGTCTTTAAGCTTCCAGCTACGGTGGCTAGTAGACTGGAAAAACTAATGAGAGATTTTCTTTGGGAGCTGGGGGAGGAGAAGAAGGATCATAGGGTTAGGTGGGAGATGGTATGTAGGGGTAAAAAGGTGAAGGATCATTAGAACTAGGAACCTAGCATTACTAGGGAAAAGCTTCCAGCTACAGTGGCTAGTAGACTGGAAAAACTAATGAGAGATTTTCTTTGGGAGCTGGGGGAGGAGAAGAAGGATCATAGGGTTAGGTGGGAGATGGTATGTAGGGGTAAAAAGGTGAAGGATCATTAGAACTAGGAACCTAGCATTACTAGGGAAATGGTTGTGGAGATTCTCATTGGAGAAAGACAGATTGTGGGTTAAGATAGTGGGAAGTATAGTATACATGGGTTGGCAGACTATGGATGGGATACTGGGATTCTAGCTAGGACCACAAGAGCTTCTCCTTGGAAAGCTATTCAAGCCATCTTGCCCTTGTTCTCTCCGTGGATCAGGTATGATTTGCACTCAGGTAACCTCATCAAGTTTTGGGAACATGTCTGGGTTGGGGATTCCTCATTGAAATATCAATTTCCAAGCCTTTTTGCTATCTCCACTCTTATAAATGAACCAATCTCCTCTTTTCTTGTTCCTTCTAATTCACCTTTTGGGTTTGGATGGAATTTGAGTTTGAGAAGAGATGTCAGGGACACAGAGTTAGCCTGTACTTTAGCCTTACTTTCCATTCTTGATGGGGTCTTCATTGAGCCATCAAAGTCAGATGGCAGAATATGGACACTCACTCCCTCAGGTTCCTACACTTGTGCCTCTTTCTTTAAAGCACTGTTACCCTCTCCTCCGGTTGGATCGTCTTTCCCTGTTAAAGATGTATGGTGTCGACCTATACCTCCAAAGGTTGGGAGTTTCTGTTGGAAAGCCTTTTTGGAAAGAGTTAATACATGTGATCTACTCCAAAGAAAAGACCCAACAATTGTTTGTCTCCTTACTGGTGTGTTGTTTGTAAATCCGATGGTGAATTTGGATACCATCTGCTAATTTCCTGTCATTTTATTAAAGTTATTTGGGAATGGTTTACTTCTTTGTTTGGGTGCAGGTGGACTCCTCCTTTGAATGTGCAAAACTTACTTACTTCCATGCCCAACTAGCCAACCAAAAGGGCCAAGATCATGTGGAGATGTGGTAGGGCTGCGATATGTTGGACAGTTTGGGAGGAGAGAAACTCAAGGATATTCTCAGATAAGGAGAGAAGTATGGATGAAATCCTAGAGACTATCCACATTAGGACGATACATTGGTTGAGAACATTGGAATTGTTTAAAGTGTTCTCAGTTGATGAGAAGATAAGGAGCTGGAAGGAGATTGCAGAATCAGGCTCAAGTAGGAAGAACTTAAACTTTTGCTGGACACCTCCACCTCATGGGTTTACCAAACTGAATTTCGATGGTAGCAGCATAGGCAATCCAGGGCCTTCCGGAATAGGGGGTGTAATAAGGGATGAAACAGGAAATTTGTTGGCCATGTACTCTGGTCTGATTGGGGTAGGAGATTCTTTGAGGGCTGAGATCCTAGGAGCTCTTGAAGGGGATACAAAGGGCCAAGGAATTGAATATTCTGAATATTAAAAAGTTGGTTATAGAAGGTGATTCTGAAATTGTGGTGAATTGGCTAACAGATGACAGTTCTATGCTTTGGAAATACAGCAATGAAAAGAGGAAGTTCAAGTGGCTCACCAAGGACATGGAAATACATTGTACATGGATAAAGAGAAGTGCAAATGCATTGGCAGATGGTCTAGCTAGACATGGGGTAAACAGAAATACTATGTTCTGGGCTGTTTTGTAATTGTAATTGTAATTGCCTCATGATCAGGATGTACCTTGGGTAGTTGGGAGTTAAGATTGTTTAGCTCCCTCTGTAATTCTGATTATCTCAATCTTTATTAAATAAAAGTTCATTGTTATTGATTAAAAAAAACATCTAAAAACCCTTTTAATATGTCCTAATATTGTCCTTGGTCAGCAGTAATTTGTTGTTTACAAGTCTGAGAGTTGGTTCTCATTTTCCAACAATTACATATTCTAGTATTGATAAAAAAAAAAAAAGTACATATTCTAGGATGGTTTACCTAGTTCCAATTATCAGTAGACACTATTATCAGAAGTTGCTCCAGTTTACACCATCTCACATACTTTGTACTCCATGTTTCGTCCAAGTTTTTCAAATTCTTGTCCTTTGTTTCAGGGGAATAGCCAGACACTGTAATTACTTGGGGGACTTGCTATTGGCACTATCCTTTAGTTTACCTTGTGGAGCCAGGTAATTTGACTACTTGGTAATTTCAGTTCATTACTTCATTTACTACATGTTAAGGCATTCATTACCTTTGGTCTCATTCATCTTTGCAGCTCTCCAATTCCGTATTTTTACCCTATATACCTTCTTATTCTGCTGATATGGAGAGAGAGAAGAGATGAAGCTCGATGTGCCCAGAAGTACAAAGACGTTTGGACAGAATACTGCAAACTTGTTCCGTGGAGGATACTACCATATGTTTACTAAAAACAGTCAAAATATCTAAATTTGTAAGCAATAATCCATATCCGCTTAGTGACAAGGAATTTTTTTGGCATTGACCGATCTTTTCTGCAAGAGAGGATTGTAATTTTAGGAAGAACGCTGTAGTTCTTGTTTGTACATTAAATGTATCCTAGGACCTTTTGCTTTCATTTTTATGTTAGTGTCATACTTTCTTCCTAAGTTGCACTAGATGAAAATGCCCAGGGGATTTTTACCTTTATAGCTGAGTTGTTATTTGTTACATGCTCCAGATTTTCTGCATTTTCCCAAATTTTTTGGAATGAAGCTAGGCCTGTCCCTAGGATAATCTCTTCTGGCGTGGTCCTTGGCATCTAAACAATTTAAAACGAGTTCGGATCTTTTCCTCACAAGGTGCGCCTCACACTGACCTCACAGCACGTATTAGCCGTGCACCTTGAATATCTCGTATTTGTAAATTTTTAATTCATGGGAAGATGTTCCAGATGCACGGCTGAAATGTGCTGAGGTGGGTGAGGCGCGCTTTGTGAGGAGCAGATCCGATCTCTTTAAAACAGGCATTCTGATTGCTGAGCTAGAGAGCACAGGCCTCGGTGCATATTTGCATTGGCTTAGATACCAGGACCAGGATCTACATATATTTCCATTTTTTACCCTTTGATTTGATTCTTCTATCATAATCATCACCATCTAAGCCTAAGCCTTGTCCCAACCGGCCAACTGTATGGGGTTGGCTACATGAACCCTGTTCCGCCATTTCATTCTGTTCAGTACCATATCTATTCTCAAATTAGGAATAATTTACTGGATGTTTTTTCCTTTTGATTACATCTCAATTCGGTAGTTTGTTGTGACTATTATTTTTCTTTGGTACTCATTTGTTGTGACTATTATTGCTCAGAACACAGGCAATTTGCAATTTCATGGATTCTTTTTCCTCCTTTTAAACTTAAACTCTGACCAGGCCTATACGAAAAATTGCCACAATTAAACACATTGGACTGTAATAGTTCCATTCCATATCCTGTTGGTGATAAAATATTTTTTCCTACCCATAATATAGGTTATAGGATGCAATATTTTGTATATAATTGTTTTAATGCTACCATGTGGATGCCTTACACTGATCAGGGGTCAGTTTGTATTGGTTACACGCATAGCTTCTTGTCCACATAAGATCAATCCCCTGTAAAAAAAATCTTTGTTTTTTTTCCTAAACCTTTACAAATATTTAAGGGTGAAGAAAATAACCAGTTTTGCCATGTGGCAAAGGTCTTATGATGCATTGCCACCTCATCTGAACTTGCAAATGCTTTCAGAAACTTTATTATAAGCTTAGTAGCGTACTTTGTCAAACAGCAAGCCAAGCTGACGCATTTATTATAAACAACATAGATGGTCAATTGGTTATTGGCTCGAATTTTTGAACTAAACTATGAGCCCCATTCTGAACCTGCAGATTGGCCTGTTAACAGGCTTGCAGCCCTGGCCAGGGCTAAAGGACGCCATGTCAGGTTTCAGATGCAGGAAGACGAGTAGAGTTGTTTGCCATTAGTTAGTAGGTGCTTCATTTTTGACATCGGTGCTGGGAAGTGGGAACATGGCACCGGTTGATAATGCAAATTTTGGGCCGAAGAAGTGAAGTAAATAGGGCCCAATATGAGATTGAATGAAAAGTACCTATTGGGCCCACTAAGAGGAGAGAGCGGCAAGGATTGAATTGGTTGACGCCTCAGCCCAACAACTATTGAAATCAAATGAGGGCATGTTGGGCTCACTAAAGTTGAAAGGTTTCTTGGTAGGACCCAAAGTATTAGCTCAATTAGCCTAAGAAAACATTGACAAAGAGAAGGAATTTCATTTTGAATCCAAATCTGTCATCAGTTGATAGATGGGCTGAATTTTAAATTAGGATATAAGAAATCCCATTTAAAAGACAGCTAAGGCATAATTGGTCAACCGATTAAGGAAGTCATGGTTGGTCAATGCACAAAATGATGCATGGGCCCAGCCCCTTTGCCAAGTGGCATGTTGGGAGACATCCTATGCATTCAATTACACTTAAATGGGGATCAAAGATTGATCACCGATCTATTAATTGGGGATGTCAAACCAACTAACTTACCAAAATAATACAAATTATAATTCCTTTCAAATCAATATTGTGGGGCTCGGACAAGCCCCCCACCCCCCCACCAACCCACCCTTTGACCTCCCATTTGGCTTCCCCATTCGGCTTCTCTTTCATTCATTTTTTTCAAGAAGAAGAAAGAAGAAGAATAGGGTTTCATCAGATGAATTACTCCCGTTACAAGTTGTTGCAGCTTGAAAGACGCCTACGGTTAAATTACTGCAACTTTTAACTCAAGAATTCAAGTCATCAAGCTGTTGATACAAGAAAACTTTCATCAAATCACCACAACCAAAGGATCTCCTACAGCTAAAGATTGGTGTTGCGGTTCACACTCAAAGTAACAATTGATTGCGAACAAAATTTTTGTTCACATACAATTGATCACTGCAAGTTCTTTCTATCATGGTTTTTAAAACTGGACCGAAAAAACTAGGAATCAGTTAGGTGATTGATTCTGTTTTCTCCCAAAACTGGATTTTCCTCCAAAACCGTTGATTTTGGTTAGTGAACTGTTGAATCAAGCGGTTAACCGTTCGAACCATTCAAACGGTTTTGACTTTTTTCTTTTGATTTTTTTTTTATTTTCTTGCTAGAATGGGCTGTGTTTGGTTCGAACAATCGGACCATTTGACCTGATAACCAGACCCTTGACCGGTTTGGTCACTGGGTCGGTTTTAAAAACCATGCTTTCTACAACTACAAGTTGTCAAGTTTTTCAGATTGTGTCCGTAACAAGCTACATATACAAGTTTGTGTTGTGTTTGTGACAAGAGAATCAAAGGGTTTTCTTTGCAAAAAAAAAAAAAAAGAAAAAGAATTTATATCCCACTTACATTTCTACAAAAAAAAAGTTAATTAAATTCCTTTAAATTTGTCCACATTTTTTTTGTGCTCTAAATTTAGCATGAAAATTGTGTCAACAACATTGTTTTCTCATAAAAATGATGCTGGGCATGTTTGGGTTGTAACTTGTAAGTACTATTTTTTGTTTGGAAGCGGTGCAACATTGATTTTGTTTGGCACCAGTGTTGTAGAACCGTGTTCAGCACTGGTCATATTATCCAATGTCCAAGATGATGTTACATTATTGCATCGCTGTCAACGACGAGCTGTTTTTTGAGAAAATATTGAATTTGGTGTTGCTTCAGACCACACTTTCCCGATTTTCAAGGCATAGTCTGAAGCAATATTTTTTATGGAAAAACGGTACCAAATAAGAGACCGTTTTTTGAAACACCACTTTTTCTAATGTGGCACCTATATGGTGCCATTTTTTGAAAAATGGCATCGATGCCAAACACCACCTTAGACATTGATACCAACAAGTTGTAGTTTAACCCTCTGGAAGTCAATTATTAATATAAATACAAATACCCAGGATTATTGAGATCACAATTCACATGCTTGTTTACTTTCTAGAAGACCCTATAGTAACTAAGGGGTTTCTAATTTGATCCCCCAAACCATTCCTATCCATTAAATAGAATGTATGTGAAATGAAAAGATAGAAATCCAAGATCTTAGAGATAATTGATGGGAAATGTTTTTAGAGAACTTATACCAATGAGTTGGATGCATAATTTTGAGAAAAGACATTGCGAGTATCTTATCCAAATCTTAATGAGCCTAAAGTTATCCTTGAATATTAGATGTTTCAAATATAAGTGATAGATTAGGAGTAGGAGATTTCCCAAGAAGAGGATTAAGTTTCCTTGAAAAAACAGGTTATGTAACATCATATAATAATCTTTTCAAAAGCAAAATCAGAGAAAAGGGCCTGTATTTGGTTTAGGAGAGATCAAACAATTAGTGAGGATCAAACAATTATGTAACATCATATATGTATGTCTTATATTATATTGCATATATATATATAGGAAAAACGGGTTCAGCCCAGGGTCAGAATTTATAGGCATAAAATACTGTTGGGGAAACTGTCAGCTTGAAATTAATGTTAATTCACCTTCACGGACGAACATTGGTGTATAAAGTGTGAGTTGTTGCCATTTTAAATGTTTATAGTTCTGTAGTAGAAATCAGAAATTTGTATTGAGTCTGTCCGTAGCCCGGGCCTGGTCCAATCCATGATCATTCGTAATCCAAATATCTCAGGTCCATTCTAACATTTCCTTTTGAATGAAACCGATACAAACTAATATGGGTCAATATAAAGATCGATATGAATAAAAAATATTGTTTTATTCTTAAACTTGTTTGTTTAATAAATTTTATTGAAATTATATATATTATAATATCTGCCCTTGATGATAAATTCTTTTGTAAAGCTGCAATGTATTGTTGGGTTGGCGTGGAGCAAATCTGAATTCTGGTTGTAGAGGAGATTTGAGATAAAATCTTGATGTCACAAGTGTCAAGAGTTGGGCGTAGGATTCAACACCCAATAAAGTTGACTTAAGGTTATCTACTTTCCCCTTTTTATTGTCCTTTTTGCTGGTGAGTTGTCACAATGCTTTGCTTTTTATGAAACTTTTGTTGTCTCAGACTTTATAAGCGAAGGAAAGGGAGGAGGGGGGCCTTATTGTTGATATCTAAAGGCTCCCTTCAATATTTTGACTCTGTTTCCATGCTGGTGGGATGGGAAAAGGCTTAAAATTTGAGTTTCACTTTGAAATTTGAATGCAGGAAAAGAAGAGGGGACATGTTTCGTACTCACTGGGACATATTCTGCATGCGTGTCCTGTGGGTAGCAGATCCAGAATTTGTGTGGGCGTCCCACAGGCACACTATAACACATTCCAATAGTGTATTGGAAATTAAGGGTGTAAATGGATCAGATCATGAATGGATTCAACATACATGTTATGTTATATGGTGTAAATGGATCGGATTCGGATCCCCTCTATTTGATCTAGGATCCGATTCAACATACATGTTATGTATTTATTTATTTATATATAACATATAATATATATGTCTATATGTTATTTATTTATTTATAAATATATTATTTATATTGCAAGTTTATATTTTTTAATAAAAACATGTATGAATATTGATGAAAATAGTTGAAAAATACTTGTATTTTTGTTTTTGTTTTTTTTTATTTAGACAATTATATATTTTTTATTTTTAATAATTTTTTATTTTTTAAAAATTAATTCGGATCAATTCAAATATCCTACATCTTGATCGGATTTAAATTCAAATTGGTATTTATGAGATCTAATTGGATCTTTGGATTAGATTGAAATAGACCTATAGTGTTCTGGATCAGAATCAAATATACACTGATTTGAATCTGACCTGATCCATTTGCATCCCTATTGTAAACGTCATCCCATGATAAGTACAGGAGATATTCCCATTTCCCAATGCACATGTGAGGCTCTGTGGGGCATCAATGTAAATTCCGAGATACAGTCGCATTGATTAATTGTGTTAGTTTTTTTTTCAAATACAAATATATAGGGTGGTGCAAAACCTTGTATTTCGCATTATTTTGTATATGTTTATATTTGTACTCCTTCCAAAATAAGAGTTAAGTTAGTGGGTCAGAGGTTAGTAGGGATTATAAGGTGGGGAGATGGGCAGGGTGCATTAAGGGTCACCGGTAGAGATGGAATTTAACATGCTCGGTCTAAGCATTTGTCAAAATTTTGATTCCGGGCTCAGGCTTTGGGCACCTGACTTGCACCCCTACTCAGTACTCATTAACCATACCATGGAAAGGGGGTGCAAGTCGAATAATCAATTTGAAGACTACTGCATTGGTTCAGGATTTCAGGCTGCGTCCATTGAAATTTTTACAAAATCCCAACTGGAGTCTGCCCAAGTTGCACCCCTAACCATATAGATACAGGTGTTTGTTCCCATGCCTCCTTTGTGGGAAAGATGGCTCACATTTTGTCTGCCCAACTTCTTATCAAGTTGATTGTAAGGCATCCTCATATTGAGGAGGTGTGGGTTCAAACCAGGGAAGCATGGCTCACATTTTGTGTGCCAATGGTCTCGTATATACCGTCACTAACCCCTCATATTAAGGGGCCAAAGTCGCATCAACAATACGAGTTTGGATCTTCTACCCACAAAAACTCTATCCACGTCTACACTTTAGCTGTACATTGAGAACATCTCCCGTATTTGCATGTTATTATTCATGAGGAGAAACCATCAATTTTGTTTTCATTGGTCGTTATAGAAACAAAGCTGCCTATTCTGTGGCTGAAAATAAGGATTGGTGGAAACTTTTATTTTTTTTCTGACTCTTCTCCTAAAAGAGAAAAAAAAAAAGAAAAGGAATTTGGTTCAGAAATGATCAGAAGATATAACCAAAGGCATCTTAAAAATAAGATATTTTGTTTATTTAGGAATTGAAAATTTGAAGCCTCCAAATCTATAAACCAGTTTTCATCTTTTTGGTTCCCTCTGTATATTTTGCCAATGTGGGACCACTTGAAAGAGGAGAATGTTCAGGTTAAAGAATACAGTGATAAAGTGGTTGTTTGGGAGTATTTTTTCGATAAGCACTTCTAAAACTGCTTGGTAAGATGCTTTTATGCCAAACTTTTTCTAATGGGCATTTTCCAAGATAAAGACAATATTACCCCTAATCGTGTATAATCCTAAGAAACTTGTATAAACAACATTTTACGCCCATAGAAGAAGAAAAAATAAAGAAGAGTGAGGTGGAATGGTTCGAATTAATCTTCAATCAATGTTTAAACGGGAAAAGAACAAGAAAAACGGATGGAAATAATGCCTGCTTGTAGATTGCCATAGGAAGATACAGTGGGGAAGAAGATGGGACGAGGGTTTTTAATTTGATGGAGGCATTTTTGGTATTAAAAAATGTTTAAATGGACAAAAACGGGATAGAAAATATGAATAAGCGCTTCTTCAAAACGCAAGAAGTGAGAAGTTGCTCGGTTATGGCCTTTTCTAATGGGCATTCTCATCGGAAAAAGCTCATATGTGGCTTTTTCACCAAATGAAAATTGGGGGTGCTTTTTTGCTTCTAAAACGCAAAAAGCACTCATTTTAAGCCGCACCAAGTTCTTATTTAGAAAAGCACTTAAGTGCTTGACATGACATGTTAAAAAGGGCTTTTTTCAAAATGTTAACGTGTGTTTTTTTTTTTAAAGAAGGCCTTTTAGTACTGTAAAGTGGGCTTCTTTTTAAAAGAGACTAAGCCAAACTCTTTTGCTTTTTCTAAATCGGCTTTATTACCAAACGCCAAATTGGTCTTTCTTGGGTGGCGCTTTATTGGAATAAGCACTTATTATAAGCACTCCCAAAACATCACCTTTGTACGATTCCAGTTTCATAAATCTGAAATTAATTGTGGAAATTGGATTTCATTGAATGACGATACAGAGAATCATTCAAGATGCAACAATCTTTATGCATAAAACCAGAACAGATTGAATGCACTGGAGCATTAATTACAAACCAAGCCCGGTTAAACCAACCGGCCCATGTTGGTCAGAACACCTAGGCTCTCAAGTCTCAAGGAAGATGGAGAGGGGGGCAGTATGGCTAACAAAGGTTGGTTGTTTCTAAAAAGCAAACACTCATGGAAATTTGGCAAAGATCAACAAGATAACACAACAGGAGACTGTTTTTGGTAAACCAAAGAACTTCCTTCATCCGACGGTTCTCCATCAAAACCATAAACTCAGTTGCATTTAATACATACTTCCCAATGTTGGAGCTGTATTAGTGTTAGGTGTTCTTCTTCTGCTTCAGCGACATGAACCTAGCTTCCTTGTATGTATGAATGTATCCCATTTCATCTATGTCATTCAGCGGCAAAAGACCCTTGGACAACCTAATCTCTTCCGGTAGCTGTAGTGACTTCTCCTTCAGAGCGTCTTGACACTATAGAGCATGGTTTTCGGCAGTTTTGGGCAAACAATCCAATCATCTGGTCCAAACCTTGGTTAGACAGTTTTGGCCAAGGATTTAATAACTGACTCAAATGGTTCAATCATCTGGTTTGAATGAATGACCCATTTTAATTGAAAAATTAAAAAAATTAAAAAAATTAAAAAATAATTAAAATAAAAATGGACAAAATTATGAATGGGTTAGATGGGTTGATAGTTTGATTGCCCGAATCAATAGGTTGTTAATCAAATCAACGGTTTTTAGATAAGGGTTGGGTTGAGGATAAAACAAAACCGATTGCCTAAACAGTTCTTAATTAAACCAAATAGTCTAACCGTCCGAACCAACGACTTTTAGAATCTAAAACTGGATTCAGAGTCATGACCGGTTCCAGGTCAATTAGTTCAACTGTCTGATTTGATTCGATTTTCAAAACCATATGATAAAATTTGAGACCTTCAATACTTTTACGACTACACCTTCTTTGGTTGAGAAAGGAGGATAAGTGATATTTAAGACATTTGCTATATATTGAAATTTTGTAAAGTGCTAAAAAGTGTGTATATTTTATATTGTTAGTTAGTGATATTAGGTGCCATATAGGCAAAAAGATGAAAAATATTGTTTACGAGCATATTCAACAATCAACATGTGAGAAATGGATTAGAATGGTAAAAGCGCACAAAAATTTAAAGATAGGGTGAAAACTGAAAACAGTGAGCTTACATTGGCAAAGGGCAGACCGGCGTGGCGGATTGCTATTGGTATAGTGCAAAAAATTTTCTGCAACTCCCGTTGATAAATCTTGACGAGTGGCGTTTAGGATCTTCACTTGGAAGAATACCCTGTACCAGTGATGGTATCTTTACTCTATTGTGCATTTTTATTTTGTACTTATAGCCTTGTAAAAACACGATTGCCATGGGATGAAAAGTTGGGATCTCCTATCAATAAAATGCGTTATTCCAACTGAGTTAACTTTGGCTGTTGGAGATACAGTCTATGCTGTTGAGAGCATATTTAGGTTGGACACGTTCACCAATTCATATCCATGTCTATGTTTATGTTTATGGTTAAAAATAAATAAAGATCAATTACTATTTTACCCTACTCTATGGTAATGTGGCATGTATTAATATGATTTGATATCACACATCTCACTATAAAACTGGAAACTATTATAAAAGTGGGACCTGTTATGTATAAGATATTCAGAGTCAGATAATGTTGGTGGGGTATTGGAATGTATTTTATTGGAAGGAGACCCAAATTCATTATAGTATGAGATGTATATTTGCCAATATTGTTTTTGAGGTGAGTCTGGAGCTGCTTCTCACATCGAGAACACATATTGTACTTGTATTTATTATTCATACACAATTGTATGAAATGATGAATCATTGCGAAAATTTTGTAAAGAATTTTGATATTTTTTTCTTACACCCCAAAGAAACACCATTGAGAGAGTTTGTGTGGTGATTGAGCTATATTTACAATTGATCTCTATAATTTTTTTTGGGTAAATTTCTTGAACTACCCGGTTTAGCTAATTGACTAAGTGGGCTTTCCTGTTTGAAAATTGATTGGTGCTATCCTTATTCTTTCTGACAATTGTCTAGCTCTACCCTTACTGTTAGGGTCCGTTAATATTTCATCAAAACCAGTACACATGTAACACCATGTGGCCATTTAAAGTTTTTTAAAATCCAATGTTACCCTCGTCCCCTTCCTCCTCCGACCTCTCTCTATCTTCCCTCTATCTTCCTCCCATCGTCTCCATCGACATCAGATCGCCGTTGGTTTTGAATCTTGCAAATCATGGCCTGGCTCCAAGCTCTCTTCAATCCAACAACGGAAGCCATTGATGCGTAAGTAGCGCCATCGGAGAGATCAGCGGTAGCGGAGTTCACGCCAATCTCAATATTTCGCTCAAATTCCAATCGCTGAAGCCCGCCGACAGAAGAATGGAGGTTGATGAAGGGTGATTTGGCCCGACCTCGTAGCCCGGGGACACGTGTATATGACCTGACCCAATGTACAACTCAGCCTCACAACACGATCGCAACTCGACGGGAGAGACATGCCGAGTCCAACGGTGGCCACTCGGCGAGTTGCTTAACTCACCGGGGACTGACGCCTGGCCAATTTTGACTTCCACTAAGTGTGGAAGGTCCCGAGCTCTCCTAGGGGCTCGAGCTCCCCCTAAGGGGCTCGGAGCTCTCCCTTCCCAAAACGGAAGCACCCTGGCTCGTGGTTAAGTGTCCCGAGCACCTCGAGGCAGCATCGTCCTCCCTCCCCTCAGTGCAGGCACCTCGGCACCTCGATACAGGGACAAACCTGCCCCAGACAGTCCAGTGCGCGGTAGCTCGATAGGCTGTGGCGAGCCCTGTCTGACATCCGAACCCACCGAACCCAGTGGCTGGGCTCTGATCCCTTTCCAGGCGGCATTCTGTTTGCTGGAACGTCTGTCAAGCCCGTACCTGGCAATGGCAGTTTGTGGCGGCAACCTGCGCCTGCCACACCTGCCCTGGGAGTAACGGCAAGGGCGATGGCGGTTATGCCAGGTATGACCAGACTCCAACATAAAAGAACCTGAACCCACACAGAGAAAAGGTATTGAAGCTTAAGCACTTTGAGCACTCTTACTCTCTACTCTCATTGAGATTTCTTCCAGTTCTAACTTAGCCATCGGAGTGTTCCCACCGGGACAACTCCCCAAGAACCCGTCACTTTTTCCTTCCTCTCAGGTGTCGTTCGTTCCAGTCAGAAGCCAGGTCACAGCTAGCAAGGAGTTCCCAAATCGTGTTGCATCATTTGGCGCCATCTGTGGGAAACGCTTCGAAAAGCCTCCCTTTAATCTCTGCGAAACTTCCCTCTTTTGCTCACTAGCAGCACTGACACCCATGGCTTCTTCTAGCAACTCCGAACGCCGGAGCACTGTGGAGGACCCTGGCGCTAGAAGGGGGGCAACTCCAACTCGGTCATCAGCCCGCGAAACCGCCAGAGAAGAGTTAAACCCCCCGAAGCGGCCAAGGGTGGAGGAGCCGATCTTCTTCACTGAAGACGATGCGCGAGGAGTCCACTATCCCCACGATGACGCGCTCGTCATCAAGATCAAGGTCAACGACTTCAAAGTCAAACGTGTCCTGGTAGATTTGGGCAGCTCGGCAGACATCCTTTTCAAGGCAGCCTTCGATCAGCTTCAGATCCCGGAGGGTGACCTGAAGCCCGCAAGCACTCCACTAGTGGGATTCAACGGCAAGGAGGTCAGGCCGTTAGGGAAAGTCACTGTGCCAGTGGAGATCGGTACTTGGCCCAGTGTGGTAAGGCTCAATCACGAGTTCCTGGTGGTTGCAGCCCCCTCTCCATACGACGTGATAGTAGGCTGACCCATCACCCACGTTCTGCGAGCAGTAGTCTCCACCTACCACCTAGCGATGAAGTTCCCTACGGGCTTCGGAGTCGGAGTGGCGTAGGGCGATCAGCTCGAGTCCCACAAATGCTACGTAGCCACCCTTAAAGGAAAGGCTAAGGTAGCTGACGACCTCGAACTAGGACGACCCACAGAGCAGCTCGCAGAGCGGGTTATGCCTACCGAGGAGACCGTCCCCATCCCGACTTCGGTAGATGATCCAGCTCGGGTACTTCAAATTGGCGCTTCTATCGAGGAGCCCCTGTGGTTTCAACTGGTAAGATTCTTGCTCGAAAACTTAGACATTTTTGCATGGTCGACGACAGAAATGCCTGGCATGGACCCCGACATTATCACTCACATACTTAACATTGATCCTTCAGTTAGGCCCGTTAGACAAAAGAAGCGCAACCTAGCCCCAGAATGATGGAGGGCAGTCGACGAGGAGGTCGGGAAACTCATTGCAACCGATTTTATCAGGGAAGCCCATTACCCGAGCTGGGTAGCCAATCCCGTTTTGGTGAAAAAGTCAAACGGTAAGTGGCGCATATGCGTCGACTACACTGACTTAAATCGAGCTTGCCCAAAAGGCTGCTTCCCACTTTTTAGGATCGAGCGCCTAGTGGACGCGGCCTCGGGGCATGAGTTGGTGAGCTTATTGGATGCCTATTTGGGCTATAACCAAATAAAAATGGATCCGATAGACGAGGAGAAGACCACCTTCATAACCGAATTTGGCCTGTACTGCTACAAGGTCATGCCCTTCGGGCTGAAGAACGCTAGGGCTACTTTTCAGAAACTTGTAAATAAGTTGTTTGAGCCACTTGTTAGCACAAAAGTAGAGTGTTATATAGACGACATGGTTGTCAAGACCCAAGTTTCACATGAATTAATACAAGATTTACACACAGTCTTTGAAATTCTGCATAGATTTAATATGAAGTTAAATCCTAATAAGTGCATCTTCGGTGTCACCTCGGGTAAATTCCTAGGGTTCATCGTCAACCGACAAGGCATTGAGGCCAACCCGGACAAAATCAAGCCATCTTGGAAATGAGACCGCCCCGAAAATTAAAAGAGGTCCAGAAGCTGAATGGCCGGTTGGCCGCCTTAAATCGCTTTTTATCCAAGTCCACAGATCGCTGTCTGCCTTTCTTTAAGGCCATAAAAAGCAAAGGCTTTGAATGGACTGAAAAGTGCTAGCTCGCATTTGACGAGCTCAAAAGGCACCTCGCCAGCATCCCACTCTTGACCCGGCCTGAAGTGGGCGATGTTTTAGAGCTGTACCTCTCGGCGAGTGACGACGCAGTCAGCTCGGTACTAATAAGAGAAGTAGATCGGGTCCAATGACCCGTCTATTATGTTAGTAAAATGTTGCAGGCAGCAGAGACAAGATACTCGGAGATAGAAAAGTTAGCATATGCACTGGTTATAGCAGCCCGAAGGCTTCACCCATACTTCCAAGCTCACACCGTCGTTGTCCTTACCAATAAACTTCTGAGGCAAGTTTTGCTCAAGCCCGAGGTATTGGGAAGGTTGACAAAGTGGGCCATCGAGCTCAGCGAGTACGAGCTCCGGTATAAGCCGCGAACCGCTACTAAGGCCCAAGCCTTGGCAGATTTCGTTGCAGAATGCACCTTTAGCTCCGAAGTCCCCAGGCCGATAAAACATGAGGCCCCCAATACGGGAGAGCTCGGAGTTCCTGAACCGGTTGAACTCGAGCATCATGAAGTAGCAACCAGCGCGACATCTCTCCTAGTTAGGCCAAGCCCGAACTGTGATGAAGAACCCTGAATCCTTCACGTAGATGGCTCGTCAAATCGGCAGGGCAGCGGAGCTGGGATCGTCCTGTACAGACCAAGCGGTGTGAAACTGGAGTACGCGCTACGCTTTGAGTTCATGGCATCCAACAACGAAGTAGAATACGAGGCACTGCAAGCCGGACTGGCCCTTGCAAAGGAAGTGAAAGCCAAGCACATCGTCGTCTGTAGTGACTCCCAGCTCGTGGTAAATCAAGTCCCGGGTGAGTACGAAGCTCGCGAACCAACTATGGTAGCATACTTAGCCAAAGTGAGAGAGACTCTGCTCAACTTTCGATCACATTTCATCCGGCAAATCCCGAGATCAGAGAACGCTGAGGCTGATGCCCTGTCATGGTTAGCCAGCACGGGGGACAACACCATGAGGACTGTGTATATAGAAAACTTACCTCGGCCTAGCATTCTCAGGGGGGCAGAGGAGGTCGCTCCCGTCGTTCAAGCAGAGCCGAGCTGGATTGATCCACTCACGAGCTTTCTGCTATGCAGGGCCCTGCCCGCAGACCGTAATGCCGCCGGGAGGGTAGAGCGCCAGGTAGCCAAATACATCGTGATAGACGAATGGCTGTACCGAAGATTCTACACACTCCCCTACTTGCGTTGCCTGCGACCCTCGGAAGCCAAGCTCGTCCTCCGTGAAACTCATGAAGGCCTGTGTGGTCGACAATTGGGGGGCAGGGCCCTCGCTAAGAAAGCACTACGACAAGGGTATTACTAGCCAACCATGAAAGCAGATGTGACCGAGCTTGTCAAAAAATGCGATAAGTGCTAGAAGCACGCTAACATCCACCACCGACCTACCGCCGATCTGAAATACCTCACTAGCCCATGGCCATTTGCATAATGGGGGATTGATTTACTTGGGCCATTCCCACCAACAACAGGGAAAAGAAGGTTCCTAGTGGTGGCAGTGGAATATTTCACAAAGTGGGTCGAAGCCGAACATGTCACGACGATCACAACTCGGAACGTGCAAAACTTCTTTTGGAAGAACATAGTGTGTCGCTTTGGATTACCTCAGGTACTGATCTCCAATAATGGTAAGCAGTTCGAGGACATCAAGTTGCAGAACTGGTGCAGAGACATGGGAATTCAGCAGAACTTCACCTCAGTGGTGCACCCTCAGGCGAATGGCCAAACGGAAGTTACGAACAGGGCCATCCTTCGAGGACTGAAAGCGTGCCTGGACCGAGCTAAGGGACTGTGGACGGACGAGCTGCCTAGTGTGCTTTGGGCCTACCGTACCACGGAAAGGACTGCCATGGGAGAAACTCCCTTTAACCTTACATACGGTACCGAAGCAGTCATCCCAGCCGAGATTGAAGTCCCCTCGTTGAGATCGAAGGCATACGAAGACAGAGCAAACGAAGACAAGCTACGTACCAACCTCGACCTACTAGACGAAGTAAGGGACCTCACATACATTAGGACTGCGGCCTATCAACAAAGGATAGCTCGGTACTATAACGCCAAGGTCAAAAAGCAACCTCGACCTGCTAGACGAAGTGCGGGACCTCACATACATTAGCCCTACCAAGTAAAGTGAGTACTCGGGGAAGGAACATACAAACTCGAAACCCTAGAAGGGAAACAAGTACCTCGGGCGTGGAATATCATCAACCTAAGACTATATTACCCGTGAACCATCAAACTGAGTGAACCGCGAGCCACTCCCTTCTAGCCTTAGGGCCAATCCGCCGAACTAAGAGACAACCTCGGCAGCACGAGGTCTAGTCACCCCCCAGTAGGGGCAGACTCTAGGAAAACAGTTTAGAGTGACCATGGGTCACTCCCTCCAGCCTAAGGGTCAACGTGCTTGGTTAACTGAAGACCAAAGGCTTAGCATGCCAAAGACTAAAGGCGTCTCGAGAACAGACTTTCTGACTCCTAGTCTACCTTGGTATACGCAACTAGAGGTAAACGCCAACCTAAACGGCCAAGTAGGCAGATCGGGCATGCACCTTACTATGCCTACCTCGGCGTACGTCGCTAAAACCTTATGATAACGGTAAAGGGTCGCTCACATCGAGAACCAAATTTACTAACTCAACAGCTCGGGTAAGGCAAACACTCTAGCAGAAATAAATTACACAAGCGCTTAACAAGATATACATATATACTCTCATTGCATGAGCGTAATTTCATTACAGAATCCCAAGTACAAGGAAACAAGAAAAGAAAATACAAGTACACGCACAACTACTTGGAAGGCTTATTAGCCTTACTTAGGGCCTCTTTAGAGGCCTCCTCGGGGCTGTCAATTGGGTCGATAGTATCGGCCTCCTCGTTGCTGCCCTCATCGTTGGAGTCTGGGTCCTCCGTGGCCTGACGGGCCATGTCGTCGGTAATTTTATAAGTGGTGAAGGCGCTTACGTCAAGGTCAGGGTATGCGCGCCTCATCCACCACCTACCAAGCTTGAACCGCCTACGATAGGCCTACAACACCACGTCATCAAACCTAGACGACTTGACATAGTCGATTACGGCCTGGACCTTCGTCTCTCTGAGAGCTTCATCGAAGATCTCGGTCTTCTCCTTGATGTCAGCTTTGAGGTACTCCACCTCATGCTCCAAGGCCCCCTTGGCTTCCTTGAGCCCTTGCACCTCAAGTTGTGAAGCCCTTTGACACGCCTTGAGACTCTCCGCCTCGAGCTTCAAGGCTTCCTAACCTGCTCTGAGCCCGTTCACCTCGGCCTTCAGCCTATCCCTCTCGCAAGCCAGCTCCTCCTTCTCCAACAGCAGGGCTTCGATAAAGCTCTGCTGGGCGGTAGCGTCACTTTCCAACTGGTGAATCTTGACCCAAGCTGCCTTCAGCTCAGTGTGAGCCACGCTAGATGACTCCTCAGCAGCCAGAGCACGCCTCAAGTGTTTGTCGGACTGAAAGGTCAGCGCGTGCATAGCAGTGTTCACTTGGCAGAAGGAGGTTGGTTAGTACTAAAGAAAGAAGAAGGAAAGAAAGGAGAGAGAGAGGTGGCTATTAGGGAGTGAACTCACCACCATGGCATGGGTTGCAGCGCAGGCCATGAGCTGACCAGGAGAGAGTTCGGCCCAATCTACAACCTCCGCGGTGATAACAACCCTCTTACTTCTTTCAAGGCTGATATCGGGATTCATGATGCTCTCTGCCTCCTCCTCAGTCCCCGAGCTAGATGCCGCCGTATCTGCGACACGATGGGCCGATCCCTCGGCAGCAGCCCCGACAGGATTTGGGACCTCGGTAGCAGCCCCGGCTGGCTCAGCGATCGACTTTGCTGCCGTTTCAGGCCCCCGAGGTGGTAAGTCCCCCTCCAAGTCTATCACGGGAGGGGCATTAGGGAGCTCAGGCCCCAAAGAGGGGACCTACGGGAGATCGAGTTCAGGGGTAGGGGTCCTTGAGGGTTCCACCCGCGCCTTCTTGGCAGCCCGCTTCTTCCTCTTCTTCATCTGACGAAGGAGGCTCGGACCGGTAATCCTCTCTTCCTCCATAGGACCTGCAACAAAGCTCGGCGTCAGTAAAATTCGAAGACACTAGGCTGATTGAACAAAACGCTAAAGTGGAAATCGACCTACTCGGGCTCAAATCGGCCTGAATGAGCTTTTCTTCAGCAATGTAGTCCCTGTGATCGAACCCGGCTTGAGCCCATGAATGAAAGGTCTCCCACGTCTTTCGATTAAGAGCAATGCTGGATGCTTGAGTGGCCACCCTCCAGTTGGTAAGGAATGGCCACTCTGTGCTGCTCTAGACTACAAAGTAGTCCCGCTTCCAGGCCGGGACCTTGCTTGGGAACTTGTGTAGCATTTTGAAACCCGGGTGAGGGGACAAATAGTAGGTTTGCCCATGCTCGGGTGGAGTGCCAGAGGCACTCTTTTTTATTAACAGGATGGAGCAAAGGATATCTGCGTCTAAAGGGAAGTTTTGTTTGGAACAGAGGGAGATAGTCTCGGCCAGGTTCCGAATAGAATTGGGGTGGAGTTGGTCTAGCATGATGCTGAAGCGCCTCAACACCTCGGGAATAAGGTGGTGGAGCGGGAGACGAAGCCCGCCAATGAGTGGTTCCCTGAAGATCACGATCTCATCTGGACCGTGCTCCCAAGGGAAGTTGCCGATGGAAAGACTATACGAGTACTCCTAGGGTAGGTTGAATTGCTGGATGAGGTGCTGAAGCCTCTCCTGTGTCATGACAGATGGACCGAATTGGTCCGGCACCCGACCTCGACGAGAGGTAGATGCTAGTTTGCCTGAGGTCACCCAAGCCTCGTGGGAAGGACGAGCGACGACAAGGTCACCCTGACCCGAGGTACCCACCTCGGGTTCGTCTAAAAGATTGTCCCCGATAGACATAGAAGGGAATGAACTGGGAAAAAAGGAGAAAGGGAAGCTCGGGGACTCACCAAGAAAACGATTAACCGAACTAGGAGACCCGAGCTGAAGACCCCAGACGGGAGCTTACGGTAGATGAAAGTTACTTAGTAGCGAAAGACAATGACCAGGGTCCCCTGTTATTTATAGCCGATGGGCCCGTGTGCCAACGGCTAGGATTGAAGCGATCTAACGGTCCTCAAGAAAACCGGTTGCAGGACTCTTAAGGTGAAATCAGTTTAGCGCGTTTTTTGGCGTCCGTGAAGTCCAAATCGCGTGACATCCGCGCGTAAGTTGTATGCGATCCAGGTCTTCCTTCCGAACGAACCGAATGCTGGAGCGGTTCGGCCAATGAGTCACACGATAGGGTGGTAGGAGAACCAAGCCAAATCCACCCGGCACGTCATGAATTCTCTGTGTTGGGTCACCACCCCCAGCACGGGGAGTGGGGGACAATTGATGAAGGGTGATTTGGCCAAACCTCGTAGCCCGGGGACACGTGTATATAACCTGGCACAGTGTACAACTCAGCCTGACAACACAACCGCAACTTGACAGGAGAGACACACCGAGTCCAATGCTGGCCACTCGGCGAGTTAAGCAACTCGCCGGGGACTGACGCCTGGCCAATTTTGTCTTCCACCAAGTGTGGAAGGTCCTGAGCTCCCCCTAAGGGGCCTGGAGCTCTCCCTTCCCAAAAAGGAAGCACCCTGCGTGGTTAAGTGTCCCGAGCACCTCGGGGCAGCATCATCCTCCCTCCCCCCAGTGCAGGCACCTCGGCACCTCGGTACAGGGAAAAACTTGCCCCAGACAGTCTGGTGCGCGGTAGCTCGGTAGGTTGTGGGGAGCCCTGTCTGACATGCATACCCACCCAACCCAATGGCAGGGCTCTGATCCCTCGCCAGGCGGTGTTCTGTTTGCCTCCTCTGGAAGGCATGACACGTCTGTCAAGCCCGTACCTGGCAATGGCAGTTTGTGGTGGCAACTTGTGCCTGCCACACCTGCTTTGACAGTAACGGCAAGGGTGATGGCGGTTATGCCAGGTATGACCAAACTCCAACATAAAAGAACCCGAACCCACACATAGAAAATGTATTGAAGCTTAAGCACTTTGAGCACTCTTACTCTCTATTCTCTTTGAGATTTCCTCCAGTTCTAACTTAGCCATCGGAGTGTTCCCAACGGGAGAACTCCCCGAGAACCCTTCACTTTTTCCTTCCTCTCAAGTGTCGTTCGTTCCGGTCAGAAGCCAGGTCACAGATAGTTAGGAGTGCCCAAATCGTGCACCATCCGAGGTCGTCCATTCAAATCTGATAGCTTCTTCAGATCGTCCATATCTTTGGAGATAGCAGCTTCTCATATCTTCCACAACAAAGATTCTGGCGAGCTGATAGCGCAGATATTTGAGGTCGTCATCGAACCGAAGTTGATCATGAATTCTTGTCTACCCCAAAACATGATGCTCGATATTTACTCTACCTTGAATTTGATTTCTGATTCGTGCGTGAGCTGGAATCTGGAATGGACTCTATTGCTCTAATCGACTCTATGTTCTTCACTAAAAAGGCCATTTTGAGCGATAGATTCAAGAACCCTAACTGAAGATAGAGGCCTTGCTGTACAGGCATAGTTTACTCAGTTTTTTTTTTTGAGTTTTTAGGGTTCATCTGGGGTTCAGTTTTGACTGAAAATTTGGAGATTTTTGAAGGGAATCTACCAATCTGGAGTTTGAATCCGGGGAAGAATGGTGGTGAAGATGATGAAATGGAAGCCATGACCGCCTCTTTGCTGAAGTAATTTGAGGTGAAGCTGGTTTTGCCAAGGATGGAGGGGTTTCAGGTTGGGAAAAGAAATAGAAGATGGAGAAAAATAAGAAAGAGAAATATAGAGGGAAGAGAGAGAGAGAGAGAGAGAGAGATAAAAAAGGTTGGGGGGTGAAGGGGGTGCTGGTGTTTAGTCACCGCATCGAGAGGAAGGGGACGATGAATAGTCCCCTTCCATTGGCTACGGGATTCAGAGAGGGCAGACTGAAAAGGGCTTCAGAGAGACAGCGATGGTCGTCACTGCTGCTGCTTGCGATTTCTTCAACCTGCAGGTCACCTCCTTGTACTGTTTCTAATCTAAATCCAGATATGAGATTGATTTGTTTTTCTCCTCAAAGCAGGTGGCTTGTGCAGTGGAGGAGTAGGCAGGCGGCAATTTCTTCAATCGCCGTTGCAAGCTCTCTTTTCTCTCTATTCTTCCCCTTCGTTCGTCAGCAATGGCGGCTTCGGCAATGTACCCAAAATGGAAATCACAGAGGACGATCTGGGAAGCGTTGAGCAGCTGGAAAGCCCGATAGTAATGACAACCTAGGTAGAGAAGGAGAGAGAGAGAGAGAAGGGGAAGAAGGGACGCGGCGACGGCCACAATGACTTCCTTGTGGAAGTGAAGAGAGAGAATGAGAGAAGCATAAGAGAGAGAATTGTTTAGATTTAATGGAAAGTAAAATTGAAAATTCAACCCTTCCGCTAATTTTTAACCCTAATGGTAATTTTTTTAAACATTAGGATGGTGTTACACAATACAATACACACGATGCAGAATTCTGAATTCCTGCCCCCTATTAATAGCCCTCTCCCTTATAAATCAGAATTCTGAATTCCAGCCCCCTATTCATAGCCCTCTCCCCCTATAAATCACATCCTCATGATACATTTCCCCCGGTAGTTTGGAGCTATAAAATTCTGATCTGGGCTGCTTTATAGAATTTCACGGTCGTGGCAGCGGGATTTCATCGATATCTACTCCAACGAGTCCGAGAACGTACCAACTAAACCACCGTCATTTGGTTAGTTGAATTCGGATTTGCTCTTCAAATAACACTCCCTTAATCGTTACGAAACCCTCGCAACACTTTGCAGCCACACATCCGGAACTCGTGTAGTCGTATATTATCATTCCCAACGCACAGTTGTGCGTGCTGTGAGGTTGCAGAAAAAAAAGTTCCAGATGCCCCGGTGGAATCTATCAGTCATGGAGACTACGCGGAATCAATTATTTTAGGGTCAAATGCTTTGGATTTGTTATAGACTCAAAAGTTTCTTGACACAGAAAACAAGAAAGATATGTAGCAAATGATTGAATCCATGTATGGTGACTACCTCTAGTGTTGCAATGCATTCAGGTTTGTAAGTGTATATCGAGCCGTGCCGCCATGATGGCACGTGGGTAGTAATGGGTCAAGGGTTTCATGTTCATGGGCCGATATGACACGTGGCCATAGCACGACTACGTATGTCATGTTTCTCGTGGCCTGCGTGTCGATACAGCCCAACACGTGGCACAGTATGGCCCACGGGCCAACAACAAGCTAAGTGCAGCCCCGTTCGAGAAAACTAGCATCAGACCCCTTGGGGGACCCCCTAAACAACTAGTTTCAGCTTTTTAGGGGTTTTTATAGAAATACTTCCTCAATCAATAACTATAAGTATTAAATAACTATATAGGGGGTATTTATTCATTTTGGCTTTGGGTGGAAGAAAAAAAGATAATAATGCCCCTCCATCAACTATATTTTATACTATATTAGCTAGTTTGGGACTTTGGGAGCATTTCGGTAAATTGATAAATGACTTTACAATGACTAAAGTATCCCTCCCAATAACTAAAAAATGACTAGTTTTTTTTAGTATTTTGGGTAATTAAATTATTTTCAATTTCTATAAATAGCCCCACCCTCCACCATTTTTATCACACAAATTCAACAATTCTCTTATCAATTCTCATACTGTCTTAGTCTCTCATTTCATACTATCAAACACTTAACAGTTTAAGAGGCATTGAGGCTTCGATCGTTGAAATCAAATTGAGATTTTGAACCAGTAATCCAGCCATCAGGGTAAGTGCAATTAAATTAATTTTTATATTTTTAGAATTAAAAAAATGGTTGGCTTCTCCTCCCAAAACCAATTCCCCAATAGTAAGTTCACTAGCCTGATTTGGAAAGTATTTAAAATAGAGGAGGTTGGGGGGAAGGGAAAAAGAGTTGTCTGCTAAAAATGTAGGATTGACTTTAGCTTCAGTAGCAAGGGCGGTATTGGCCACTTGAGCAAAAATTTGCTCTTCCATGAGAAACAAGAAAAAGACATCTACTTTAAAGATTTGCTAGATGTTGAGGATAAATTACAAGACAAAGGAGAGTATGACAATACTACACGTGATGAAACAGATGTACTTTTTTATATTTTAAATGAAATAAAATTCCTATTTTTTTTCAATTTGTTGTCCATTTTGTTTTTTGGTAAGTTTTTTTTTTCATTTCTTTGTTAGTTTTTTTTTTCAATTTTTTTTCCAAAGGAAAATTAAGTATTTTAGTTTTACTTAGCAAAAAAAAAAAAAAACAAAAAAAAACATCTAAGCCTTTTTCGCCCAATTCAGCCCAGGCCCAAGGCCTGACCCATAGTCCCACTCAGCATGACCTACAACCTGCCCAGTCTAGACCTGCAACATGACACAGGCATGTAGGGCTCAGGCCGTGGGCTGTGTTGGGCCGATCCCCCAAATTATCCTAAGGGAAGGAAGCATGGTCTGGCTTGGCTCGCGGGCCGATACGGCACGACCCGTTCTTTGTGCGGGTCGTGTCGTGCCGGCCCAGCACGACTTGATTTACACCTCTAACATCATGTCCCAATGGGCCCCTCAGTTTTTTCTTTTTTGTGTGAAAGAAGAAGATTCATTAAAACAAGAGGTAACTAGGGATGTCAATTTCTTCCAAGTCCCTAGTGGGTATTAGCCCCTACCGGTCTTGTTGGGGGCCTTTTTTTTTGAAGGATAGATTTTGGGGTGGGGATGGGTTTTGGGATTCTACAACCCATATAAGTATGGGTAGGATATAGTATTAGGCTAAATCCAACCTTCCCCGATCCACATATTATTGGAAACCATATAAACTTTATGTATTAGGTGTTGAATTTAATTATATTTTGCATTTTATATGAATGATTGATAACTTATGTGTTTTTTTACATGTTTTAATCAAATAATTGGAATTTATGTTATTTGTTTGCATTTTTTTTTACTTATTTATTGCTTATATATAATAAGAAATTAGATGTGGGTTCTAAACCCAACCTGCCCTACCCTTAAATGCAAGGAAGCTAGGCAGGGTTGGGTGGGGGGTGGGGGGGGGGGGTTGCATTTTCATGTGCAGGGAGAGTTCGGATTCTCAAAATCTAATCCTTTACGTGTTTTAGGGCAAGTATGGATTGGGAGGTTTAGGGGTAGGGCCTAAACTTTACAAAACCATCCCTGAACACTCCTCGTTGCCATCCTTAGAGACAACCATCCCATAAGCTACGTGAGTGGGACTACATCAAAAGAACATTGCTAGTTTCTCCTTTGGGCCATATTTGCAAAACTTTTTGCCAAGTCTAGGTGTGGAGATAGAATAGAATGTATATAAGGTCCATTAACCTTATGATGGAGAGCCTATTGTTTTATGAGTTTATTTAAGGGAGAATGATGGTTCAGTCCAGGGTCAGAATTTTTAGGCCCAGAGTACAATTGGGGTAGGTGTCAGCTCAGTCACAGGCAGGCATTGGTGTATGGAGTGTGGTTTTTTGACATTTTGAATGTTTATAGATCTGCAAATGAATCCAGAAATCTTCGTTGGGCCTGCCCGTACTTTTCTGTTTTATTTAATCTCATGTCTTCATTTTTTGAGGGACACCAACTAACCATCTTAACTATTGGGTCATTGGCATGGGACTATCAAGCCCCTTGTAAGTACATGTAGCTTGGCATCATAGAGATTGTAATGAGGACCGTGAACCATGAGCATAGGTGATTAACCTTGTAATGAGAGATGCGGTGGCATCAAAGAAGCCACTAAAGCACTTGCGATGAGCATTATATTGATTAACGGTTTTGATGACCAAATGCCGTCGTAGGCCCTTGCGATGAGTGAGGATTGCCCTAAAATGATGGACGTGATCGTTTACACCTATGATGGGCTATGTACACCTTCCACAACTGATTGGAGCCTTAGCGGGTAGAGCATGTCTCCAAGTTCTTTGCGATAGGCTGTGATGACTCGCTTCGTCGTGATAGCCGAGTCACCCAAACATGTCACCATCCTAAAAGCCTTATTCCCAACACGTGACTACGGGCAAACTCAAAAAGGTCATAGCTAAGATGTACGATGTGAGGATTTTAAGAGAAAAGGGAATCCCAATCTCGTAGAATCCTTACTAGACATGTGGCAAAACCCCAACGAAACTTACTCGATAACAACCAAAGAATCGTGAGGCACCTTCCTAATAAGAAAAGCCCCTATTTGTTTGTTTATCATTAGAGCTTGGGGGACTCCTCTATAAAAGAGGGGAGGCTTGAAGACTTATATACGAGGCATGTCTTAAGAATCTCGGCTTCCTAACTTCCCGAGTTCCCTTGCTTCTTGCTCCCCTTGCAATTCCCTTTCTTACACAACTCCCTCTTGGCCTTACCTGCATTGATCCCTGGTCATCTTCGTCTTTCAAGGAGACCATATGTTGTTGCCTTACCACCCTACTTACACTTCTAAAACAAGCTAGTCTAGAGTTAATGCCCAAATAATGAAAAAATGACTATGTTCATGGTTACACTCATCTCCTTTATCTAACCATCACAATCACCTCATTAGCAAGAGATAAAAGTTTGAAAGATCTAGATTTCTAAATTATGCCAATCTTTAATACACCATGTCAATTCTATATCATGTGTGTGCTGGTTTTCATGTTGGTTGCCTTCACCCTCACAAGGGGCTAGAATGATTTAGCAGGTACTGATTGGTCCAATTAATATTACCATGGTTACAGTACATCCAAGCAAGCTCCAAAACATAAACCCATGTATCAAGTAGGATAATATATTAAATGGCTAGGCTTCGGGTGTTGGACAAGTAGGCATTGAGGCTACTAATACCTTGTAATATTCTAGTTTGGGCCAGTGCATGATTGTCCCTTGTTAAGGAGCTCCCTCACCCTTGATAATTCTATGTAAGAAACTCATGGTTCACCCTAGTGTAGGGTGTAGGTCTACCACCTTAGTCTAAACTTCAAGAGCTTCAATAGAAGTTATATTGCATGCCCATGTGAACTTGCTTTTTAATTAACATCTACGCATTGACTAATAATGATCGTAGTACTGTTAGAAGATAGATGGAATCGCTTTCTTGAAAGCCCATGATCAAGAACAATAGATCTCTTCTTTGGTATTAGATTTGCCCACAACACAACCCAACTATAGAATGCAAGACTATAGAGGTGAGAATTGTTGGTTCAGTTCGGTTTCATGGCAGAACCTGGAACTTACCCTTTAGGAGTTAGTTTCAGGTTTCTAGAATCAGAACCTACCTTGTGAAGTTCAATTCTAGCCTTGGTAGTTTTGGGGTCAGTTCTAGGGTTTACCTATGAAGCATGTTCTTTCTTTACTCTCCCCCTTCAAAAAAAAATGAAATGTGTTCTTTAAAATCTTAATTTTCAATAAATATTATATAGTTAATTAAAACTTACATTATTTTTATTAATTAAATTGAGTAATTCAATATGTAGATCATCATAATATATTAATATATGGCTCACAACTTATCATTATAATTTAAATTTTATAAATATTACCTTTTACATTGCTTATTATACACATTAAAATATTAAAATAAAAACAAATGATCAAATCACATAAGTAACTAAATGGTGAAGTGAGATCATGTCCTTTGTAACCATGAGTGTTTGGGTTCCAAATCTTCACATCCTTAAAAGTATTTTAGAGTTTATTTCTTGGCAAGTTTAGTTCCATGTCCGGTTCCACCAAGGCCAATCAACACTAGTTCACCAGGGATCGGTTTGGGTAGGGTAAACCCTAGACCTTGGAACTGACTTGAAGGGGGGAGGGGGGTGTTGGTTCCAAGAGTTTGGAACCCTACCCTACCCTATAACGAATTGGGTAGGGTCAATTCAAGGCCAATTCAAGGTCGGTTCCATTCTCTTCTAGTTAGAACCTACAAATTTGCTCACCCCTACTAGACTATGGACTATAGAGGAGACGTTTTGTCAACCCACAAGGATCTCCAAGAATCCAATAGTACAACTGCAATATGCTCACTACTAGATAGAGTATTAGTAGGTTGTAGCAAGCTTCTATCCATATCCCCACAGTTCATGCCATTCTCATCATTCACCATATCAAAAGTAACTTATTTGGGTTGAAAGAATTACCACTTTTCCCTCCATTAACCACCAAATTTTCATATCTCTTGTGGTATCATTAGGAGTCTCTAGGGGTGCAAATGGATCGAATCATGATCTAATCCTATTTGATCGTATTCGGATCACCCCTGTTTAGATAAGATCGGATCGGATTCAGATCACCCCTCATATCCGATCCGAGAAGATTCGATCGGATATGCATTATATATTTATATAATATATATATATATATATTATTTATTTATTTAAAAAATATTTTTATAAATTTGTTGTATTATTTAGTTTTTTATAAAAAACATGTATATATGATGAAAAAAATTAAAAAATACTTGTATTTTTGTTTTTACTTTATTCAAATTAATATATTTTATTTTTGTTTTAATAATTTATTAATTTTTAAAGAAAACAAGTTGGATCAGATCATATCCGAAGATCTGACTTATTGATAGGATTTGAATTCAAATAGAGTCTTATGAGATTCAATCGGATCCGACATGAACAACGTCGGATCGGATTCGAATAAACCTTTATTTTAATTTGATTGGATCCATTTGCATCCCTACATCAGGTAGAGGTGATGAACAACAATTAGTAAATGCCCCACATTAGGGGTGTCAATGGACTGGTTGGGTTGGACCCCATCCAAATCAAAATCAATTTCAACAGATTGAATAGACCAATAAGACATATTGAATTGGACAAGTTTAGACTTCTAAATTTATATTGCGTTGGGTTGAATTGAATCATTATTTGGTCCATTGATAGGAGAAAAGAATACATGCATCAATGGACTAGGTTTAGGTTGGAACAAATCTAAATTAAAACCAATTTGAACAAATTAGATGGTCTAGACATTGAATTAGATTAGTCCAAAATAGTCTAGAGTATTCATCAGATTGGATTGGACCTAGTCCATTTGTAATGGACACATATTGGACCAAATCCGGTCCAATGGACATTCCTACCCCATAGTAGCCTCTTTGATGAATTACTAGATTATGCAACAATGCCAAACCATCAATTATGAACATCCTCCTTCACCACAATTTTTCTAGAGCATTGGGATTCAATATGCAATCAAACATGTTCAGAATATTATCATCAATCCCACAAAAATCCAAAAGAAGCATGATCAACAAAGCATATTATACTATTCCAAAATTTATTATATTCTTGTCTATGATTTTTTCTTTATTATATTTTACTAGAATCTGTTTTACATATCTTTTTTTTGTTACAAATGTTATTTCAAAATTTACAAGTAATCTTGGAAATATATTATGTTTTATGTGATTATTTACATAATATTATAATTCACATATTATTATAATATTATTATATTCTTTAGTTGTTGATTTATGTGTGTTTTTTTCTTACATATTATCTTACATATTATTATATTAAACTAGCAGGGACTCGTGTGATGCATGAGATTTGTTAAGTTAAAGATAAACAATAGAAACATGTAAGAGTATACAATTATTTTATATAATAATTAATAATAATTATATTTTATATAATACTTTAAATATTTTTTAAAATACAAAAATAACAATAATTAATTTTAGATATGGTTGTTTATCAAACTTAAGGATGATAGTTTTCTCTATTTCCTTGATCCATGTGAGGATCTGCCTCGAATGGGGCAGGGATGGGGATGATTTCCCCCCGTTCGGGATGGAGATGGAAAATTTTTATCCCTGTTGGCAGGGATGGTGCAGGATGGGGAGAGCACTCCCTGCCCCACGTGGACCCTAATCCTCACCCCATGGGATCTCCGCTAATATATATGTATATATGCACAAATACATTTATATGTTAATATTTTTAAAAATATGGTTGAATATGTTTGAATCTTTTCTAATAGGATTGTAAATTTTAATTATTTTATTTTTATTTTTAAATAAAATAAAAAACTAAAACATAATGGTTGACATTATAAAGAATCACTAGGAGTGGGGAACCTTGTGGAGATAGGGATGGGGATAACTTTGCCCCTATTAGCGGGGATGGGGACAGGGACGTGGATGGGGAGAGGCTCCTTGTCCCCGTGCCCGCTTGTTGCCCTTCTGAATCAAATTAATGAAATTAACCAACCCGATTTCTAGTATTTTTAGTCAGCTTTGGTTCAATAATTTCCTAACCTAACTGGGTTGGACCAGTTTCGCTTTGGCCATTTGTAAACTGACTAAAATCGAATGACCCAACCATATAAATATATTTCTTAGGCTAAAATAGTTTATATGATAAATTTATTTTTTTAACCCAAATCAATATAACCTAAGTGATCAACCCCCCAACTTGACCAGGTCGATTTGGTAGGCTAAACAACCTAAAATTAAACCGAACCAACCCATGAACAATAGTTTAATCTCTAATAATTATTAAAAATTTATAACAAAAATACACAATAAATTAAATTTTAAAAGCTAAGTAACAATAGTTTAAACTCCAATAATTATTGATTTTTTTTATTAAATAACAAAACAAAAATAGATTTATACATAAGTATCGAAAATATATTTATCACAAAAACAATAAATAATATTTAAAATCTTGATCCATTTATTATAATTTAAAGTTATTCAGTAACTATTTAAAATATATTATTAATTGATTTAAAATATTAATTTTAATTTTTTGTTATTTAAGATATTTAGTTATTGAAATATTTAAATAATATTTCATTTTTAATGTTAAGTTTTTATTATTTGAATAACATTTAGATTGAACAATCCAGAAAATAATTATTTATATTGTTTGCACAGAATCGCGTGATGAATTTTGTAAAAATATATAATTATTAATAATATGAATGTTATTAAATTGATTATAATTATTTTTTGGATTTTTAAATAAATATTTTAAAGTTATTATATAATTTTGTTAGAATATTTAAATTATTCTTAAAAATTTTAATTAAAACATTCTTTAGATAGATGTATCATGTAGATAAAAAGTGGCGGAGAAGATAAATAAGAATTTTCTCTCCTAAATTAGAGATAGGAGAAAGTTGGGTATAGTGGGTATGGTTTTTTAGGAGAAATTTTAGGATATTAGATTATTTAGGTTAGGGTAAAATACAAAAACCTACCCTGAAGTTTCTGACAATCATAAAAACCTCCCCTATAGTTTCACTTTTACAAAAACCTCCCCTGGATTTTTAAATAATTTGATAAAACCTCACTTCCATCAATGACAATCACAAAAAATGTTAAATCGATTAATCATTTTTCCCAAATACCTATTCTACCCTTTTACAAATTTATTTGCATCTATTTTTACTGAAATAATACCCTTATTCCTCGAACTCCACCATCTAAAGTACTTGTGTTTCATATCTTACATTTTGTTTTTGTGTTTTTTACATCAACATTGATCAAAACCATGTAAGAAAAAGCCAAGAGGGAAGTTGTTACTGAGAACAGGGATGGTGGAGAAGACATGACCGTCCCTGCACCACACCAAATGCATTATTCATCTCTCTTTATTCTTCTCTTTCCTCATCACCGTCCCTATACAACACTGAATTGCCCCCATACAGCCTGAATCTCCACTGCCAATACAACACCACTGTCACAACCACTGTTGGAATACAACTGGATTAATTTCATGTTCTTGGGGTAAAAAGAGAGAGCTGGATTAATTTCATATTTTTGTTGGAAGACAGCATCAAACCTCCCCCACACAGTGGTGGTTCCAGTGGCAGTTCGCAGTTTGGTGTTCTGTAGGGGCAGTGAGGAGGGAGGAGAAGAAAAGAGAGATCAAAAAACTTAGCTAGCTTCTTGATACCCATCAAAACTAAAATCTTCTTGAGGAATCCCTCTTCAAGTTCAATGAGGCATCTTCAAACATGATTACCATGAGGGCGCCCTTACAATGAAACAATTCATGATGAAAAGAGATCAGTTTTTCTTACGGCTGTAGGTTGGAAAAAAAACTATTTTTGATAAGATCTATTAACAAAAATAGATTTCTAGAAACACAAAAGGACTACAAACAGAGTCCTTAGTATTTTCCTCTACTAAGGGATCTAAGGTAGTAGAAATCTGGATGTCGAGTTCAGACATGAACCTTGGTTGTTGAAAGTGGAGGACTACAAACAGAGCTTCTTTTATGTTCTAATCATAAATACTAAGAGCTTATCCGAATTAGGGTTTTGATGTTGAAGAAGAAAGAGGTTGAGTGGAGAGAAAAAGAGGATAACATTCCAACATGGGTGCTTTGATAAAAATAGATGCAAATAAATTTTAAAAGGGTAAAATAGGTAATTGGGAAAAATGATTAATCGATTTAATATTTTTCATCATGGTCATTGACGACAGGGAGTTTTTGTTGAATTATTTAAAAATCTAAGGGAGTTTCTTTGATAAAGTAAAACTATAGGGGAGGTTTTTATGATTGTCAAAAACTTCAGGAAATGTTTTTGTATTTTACCCTTTAGGTTATTGGAATGTGTGTGTGGGGGAGAGAGAGAGAGAGATTTTAGGAACATTCTTTTGGGGAAAGTAGAGTTTTTAACTGGTAGTTTCGAAATTGACATGGATTAAAAATTTAAAAAAATCTAAAAAAGGGAAAATTTCTAGATTTCCTTGTTTTAATATATACTAGCGGGGACCCGTGTGATGCACGGGATTTATTAAATGAAAGCTAAATAATAGAAAGGGTCATTACTAAAATACCTTTTATAGTTTCATGGATTTACTAAAATCTACCCTATAGTAAAAATTTTACTAAAACACCACTTATAATTTGCAATGGATTTAATCAATCATCCATTAGATGATAGTGGAAAATGACAGTGTTGACCCTAATGTTCATTTACATAAATTTAATCAAATGAAAATAAAAGTAAAATACCATTTTTGCCCTTTATAAGACATGGGCAACCATTCTATTGGCTATATTTGGTTAATTTTATTTTCTGTACAAAAAAAAATATTAAGGGTATTTTTAGAATAAAAAATCATGGGCCTAATAGAAAAACAAACACTCCTTAATGAAAGGTTGATTAAATAAATAAGCTGTAAAATATATGAGATGTTTTAATAAAATGGAAACTATAAGGTAGGTTTAAGTAAATATGTAAAACTATAAGATGTGTTCTAGTAAATGACCCTAATAGAATATCTTAAGGGTAACAATTGTTTTATATTTTCAACATTTTAAATAATTAATAATTATTCATATTTTATATACTACTTTTAATAATTTTTTTATAATACAAAAATAATATTAATTTATTTCAGTTAGGTTTATTCATCAAACTGATGAAACCGACCAACTCGATCAGCTCGACCCAAGTTGGTCGGTTTTCTAGTATTTTAAGTCAGCTTTGGTTAAAAAATTTCTCAATTTGACTAAGTTGGATTAATTTCACTTTGGCCATTTATAAACCGACCAAAATCGAATGACCTAACCATGGGTATATATTAATATTTTATATTTTAAATATAATTTTTAATATGGAAAAGTGGAAAATTTCCCATATTTCTTAGTCTAAAATGTTTTATATCATAAATCTAATTTTTAAATTTATTTTTTTAATAATTATACTATAATTTTTAAAACTAAATTAAAATTTTAAGTTTAAATCTTTTGAACCGACTAACCAAACCAAAAAATTGACCCAAACCGATACAACTTGAATGGGTTGGTTTTTACAAAAGGTCAGTTGGTTTAAGCTGATCAACTCCCCAACTTGACCAACTCCCCAAAACTCATAATTTTAGTTAAATTAATAGTCTCATCTTTGATAAATAACAATAGTTTAATCTCCAATAATTATTGAAAATTTATAGCAAAAATACACAATTATTGATAACATATTGATAATGAAAAAAATACAATAAATACTAAAAATATATTAACTTAGTCAATAAATAGTATAATCTCAAATAATAGTTTAATCTCTAATAAATATTAATCAATAAGTTATAACAAAAATACAATAAATACAATAAGTATAGTAAATTAAATTTAAAAATTTCACTAATAGTAGTTTAATCTCCAATAATTATTGAAAGTTTTCTGTTAAATAACAAAACAAAATAAATTTATACATAATCATTGAAAATACATTTATGACAAAAACAATAATTACTGAAATACAATAAATAATAATTTTAGTATATATAATTATATAATAAATACTGATTAAGAGTTTAAAATTTTTATTAATAAATATTAATTTTTTTGAAAGTTATTTTCTCGAATTATTACTTGATATATACTTTTTAGATTTTTTTAAATTTATTACATAATTTCTTTTTTTTTAACTATTTAAAATCTAGTTATGCTAAATATTTTGTTATTTAAAATACCCAATAATTTAAATACTTAAATAATATATAAAATATTTAAAATTTAGAATATTAGTTATTTATGGAATTTAATTATCCATAAAATCATAATTTATACTATTTTTACATAATTTCATTATTAATTTGGTAATATATTAAATTATTGTTAATTTCAATATTATGTTATGATTCGTTTTCTGCTTTAAAGAATTGTTTTAAATTTATTACATAATTTCGTTATTTAACTATTTAAAATCTAGTGATGATAAATATCTAGTTATTTAAATATTTAAATAATCAATAAAATATTTAAATTTTATTTATTTATAGCTATTAAATATAATTTAAATGTTTGAGAAACATTTAAATTAATTATGCAAAAAACATAATCTAAATTGTTAGCACATAATTTCATTATATATTTTGTAAACATATAAAATTATTTATTAGATAATTTTTTTTTATTTTAACTATTTAAAATATAGTTATGATAAATATTTAGTTATTTAAATATTTGAATATTTTATTAAAATATTTAAAATTTTTGTTATTTGAATTTTATTTATTTAAAGCTATTACATATTATTAAATATTTGAAAAGCATTTAAATTGATAATCCAGAAAAAGATAATTTAAATTGTTAGTAAAGTTATTGTATAATTTTTTTAGAAATTCTCTAGTAAATAGGAATTATAGATAATTTAGGAGATAAACTCTCTACTAAATTAAAGATAATTGTGGAGATAAATATGATTTAGAGATAATTAGAAGATAAATAGGAATTAGATATATTTCTGGAGAAAGTGGGGGATGTAGTTTTGGATAAATTTTAGGGGGAGAGATTATTTAGGTTATTGAGAAAGTGCATCTCATTTGTTGTTTCAAAAATGACATGGAGCAAAAACAAAAAAAAAAAAAATCAAAAAAAGGAGAAAATATCTTGACTGCTTTGTTTTAATATATATATATATATATCGGCTAAAGTATCGACACTTATCGGCCCGTATTGGCCAATATGTATCATATCAGGAGTACCTCGATACACCCCTACAGAGGGTGTATCGAGGTTTTAACCGATTCAGGGGGTGGAGGAGCCTTAAACTGCCCCCTGAACTGGTTAAAAAAAAGTAAAAAAAGTATCGATATTGCCCGATACACCCCTACCAATATTTAGAACCTTGTACATAGATTTCTTTTTTCTTGTTACTACGCTATTTCATATGGTTAACACACTTTAATTAGTGACATAACAACAACAACAACAACAACAACAACAACAACAACAACAACAACAATAATAATAATAATAATAATAATAATAATAATAATAATAATAATAATAATAATAATAATAATAATTCGTTAAAAAAGCTGAAATAGATTATGCTTCCTTTGTTTTTTACATAAAAAAAGCTGAAATAGATTATGCTTCCTTTGTTTTTTACATTTAATTTTCGTTATGTAAGTGGTTGCTAGTGGATAAAAAACAAATAAATAAAAATAAAGTTGAAATTGAAAGAAATAAAAAATAAATAAAATCCACAGGTTGGGATGAGTTTGAAAAAAAAATCCTAGAACAATTTAACCTGATTCAGTGATTTGAATTGTTAAAATTTATTTGAGTCTTCTTTCTTCTTTCTTTTCTTTTTCCTTCTTTATTTTATTTACATGGTCTCCTCATCCTTTGCAAATGGATACTTCCATTTATTATCTGAATCGCCCAATTTTGTGGGCCCAGCCCAGATGATTTTCCACCATTAAATGCCCTTAATTCTCCCGTTGCCGCAAACACCCTGAAAAAATAATTTCCATTTATTCTTGTAGACAGTTAGACACCATTGATAATCGGGTATGGGTAGCAGCTACCCATTTAACAATAGGTTTAAGGAGATGTAATCAACTAATCATGTAACAGATTGGATTCGTAATCCAACGGTCATATTATTTCCACAGATTCGTTCTTCGGTTGCAAAAATTTCCACAGACTATGGAAAATAACAGAAAAACGAAAATTTAAAATAAAATAAGAAATAGAAAAAAAGAAAGGACGTATCAGTCAATTCAGTAAAAGCTTAGGTTCCGTAATGGAAAAGCAGCTCCTACGTTGCTCTTCTCCGAGGAAAGCGTAAGTGCGTAACAAGTGTAAACACCCCGTCGACAAGTTATCAGTCTGTTTTGATCACGTGTTTTCTTCTCCTTCACACCGCGTTTTGTAGTCTCCTCTGTCTCACTCCCTCTGCATCTCAACCTCCACTGAGATTTCTTTCTCTCTCCTCAGTGTACGTAAAACAAAAGTTGATGTCTTTTCTTTTTCTGGACATGTAAACTATTTCTCTCTGCTTTCTCTTTCTCTCATTCCGTCTCTCGTCCAATCTCCTGTTATTCGGTTTCTACTTGAAGGAGCTCATCCGGGATGGATGATCATCACACGATAGAAGAAATACTCAGGAGATTATAGTAATTTTTCTTTTATATAATCAGGAGAATAATTTCCCGAAATAAGAGGAAATAAAATAATCCATTTTAGATATTACCCAATATCAGTCCAAATTTATCTTTCACAGTAATTTTAAAAAATAACCACTAAAATTATCCTCATCAATACTTATTTAATAATTTATTAAAAACCAAATCTCAATCACTGAGAGATTGGGATTGCTTTAAATGAATGGTTTTTGTAATCAAAGAAAAATACAGATTTAAAGACAACGAACGTGTACAACTCAATCAGGTATATGAAATCTAGGTGGCCTATTAAAAAAATAAAAGGATATTAGTAGATATTCGTGCTCAAATAAAATAATTCAATCGAAGTGAATGAACAACTCAATCATAGATTTCAGAAAAAGAATAAAAATGGGAGTGGAACCATAACACCTGATTTCGAGAGAAAACAACATAAAAATTCATTTTACAAATCAGATTGCTTTGTATTTTCTCTCCACCATGCCACACGAGCTTTGAAGTGGGTTTTGATACCACATAAAAGACTTTAATGGTAGCGGTGATAACTCAGGAATGTGTGCAAAATTAGAACAGAGGGCCTAAACTTCTTCAACAGCTCAAGTGGATTATATCATAACTAAACTTGTTAATAATCTAAGTGAAATATGTTTTCAGCAGCTCAAAGTGTACTTTAGATTACTTTGGATACCAATAGATAATAACTGCCCACAAATCTCTCTAAATGGTTGAAATTAACCTCCACATGAGACACTTGTCTCTGATTGTTGAGACATTTTCTCAACCAATATCTGGATTTATTGGGATTTAAGTGCATTTTATTATTTTCCAATTATTGGGTGTTTTTTTTTTTTTTTTTTTTTTGTTTTTCCGTGCTTAGCAACCAGTATGAGAGCTCGCACGGGGGGGATCTTTTTAGTTCTCTAGGGTGGTTTCAATGTGGCTTCTCTCCCTTTTAGACTTCTCTTTCCACTTAAAAAAAGATTGGTTTTTGTCTTCGTTTTCTTTTTGTCCTGTTGTTTTTCTGGGCTTCTGAGAAAATCTGGAATAAGTATGCTCTGCTTTGCTGTTTCTGTTGTGGAGACATGAATGTTGACAGGCAATTGTTTTGGGAGTTTTGGCAGGATTTATTTGGATAATGGAGTTTGAAGTGGAGAAGGGTTTAAGGAGAAATAGGCAATTTAGTGGAAATTCTATTTCAGGGAAGAAAATCAGAGCTTCCAGGCAAGATTTCAGGAGCAGTTTTGTTTGAGACCAGTTGGGTAGCAGAGGCGGCAGAAAAATAGTAAATTTTGATTTTTGACGAGGGTGATGGACTTCAACAGCGGGGTTTCGATTCCAGGAGGTAAAGAGCAGCAGACACAGGGCTCCTGGATTCCGGTTACCCCTGCAAGACCCGTTCCTACAAGACCGCAGCCGGTTGCTGTCAACAGAGAAGGGAGCCAACTAGAGACGCAGAGCGACCCACCTGAACTCCTCCAGGGGACTCCAACTTCAAATGGGGCAGTTAGATTTCATGATTCTGTGCTGTTGGTAGATCACAGCGTAGCACTTGACAATTGGGAAGCTGCTTTGGCTGGGAATAACAGAGGGTCTATTAACATGGCTGGCACTCACACACAGGCTTTCACAGACGCCTCTGCATGCTGGAACAGTAGTCTTTTTGGAGACCTCTTTGCTTCCACAACCCCGTCTTCGGCAGCTGTTCCTCAGTGGGGGAACAACAATGTGGTAGACAGCTTCTTTTTCCCCACTGAGTATTCCAATATTGGACAAGGATCATCCAACTCTGCTCGCTTGTTGCTTGAGAACCAAGGCTTCCTGCAAATACCACCCCACAGTGAGTAACCCGTTTCTCTTCTTCTTTTACTACGCCAAAAGAACAAATTTGCTGGTGCTTTATTTGCTACAGAGGCTTTCCTTCCAGTTGATCAAAATTCTTTTCTATCCAGAAAGAATGTAGTTGAGTTCTTTTGCACTTGCTTTTTTTTTTCTGTTTTTGTTTTTTTTCTTTTTTTTTTCTGATTGTAAGAATGTAATGCTGTAAATTCTACAGATGGGTTTCCTGTTTCTCATCATCCTACCTATGATCTTAACGCCTTGCCCAAATCTGTAACCGATAATGTCATGGATGGAGCTACGTCCTTCCAGTTCGTACCAATAACACCAGAGAAGGGAAAGAGAGTTGAGAATCATCAGCTTTCTGAAATAGCCAATATCTCATTAGAAGAAAGATCAAATGAGGGAAAAGAGAAGCACGAGCTGAGCAAACTAAATGAGGGTAACTATGCCGAGCTTGAGCTTGCCGGTGAAAAACTCCCAGAGCCCATGGTTGATGCGTCCTTTACTTCTTTGGCTGACGAGAATAACCACAGAACTGAGGAGAATCATAATCGTGTCAAGGGAGGTGACCATGTCATTGTGGAAAATCAGAATCCAGCAAATGGAGATGACCACCACCTTGACCTGAACAAGACACCACAGCAGAAGCCAAAAAGGAAAAAGATCAGGCCCAAGGTCGTTGTAGAAGGCAAACCCAAAAGGCCTCGAAAGTCAGTTACTCCCAAGCAGACAAGTGCAAAAGAAAACCCTTCTGGGAAGAGGAAGTATGTAAGAAAGAAAGGCCTCAGAGCCTCAGACACCCCTCCAGCAGCAGTACTCGAGAAGGCTAATGATCCATCAGTTGAGCGGGCTGTGAGGTCTTGCAAGCGTGCTCTGGATTTCAACTTAGAGGACCAAACAAGAGTTGAAACGCCAGGAACATCATTCGGTCAGCAGGAAGGACTGCCACATAGCAGGGACAACTCAGCATACATGTGGGATCTAAATTTGAACTCAGAATCTCAAGAGCAGGATTTATGCACTGGAATTAATAGTGGCTCTAGAACAAGATCCACCGTGCAGCTTGGGCAAGGTATTGAAGTCATAGTACACAACACAGCAGGAGGAATAGCATACGACCTTAACTGTTCCATGAATCAACTGACCAAAGACTACATTTCACTGCCTGAAATTCCAGCCCCCACAACCCCAGTATCTCAAAAGAAAGACCTGAAAAGGAGAAATTTGAAGGTACTTGCAAGGAATAGGAATCAAATAGGGACAACAATTGCATGCCTAAATAATGGAGAAAATGACCATCAACATCTTATGCATCAGCATGCCCATGTGGACAGAACAGGTAATTTGTCCTTAAATACTGGAATTGCTTCTGTGAACAATGAAGGTGCTGCACCAATAATACTACAGAGTGTTCCACAATTGATACCAAAAAGTAGTAGTCATCCTGATAGTAGTGTCCGTGTACCAGTTGCTGAGACCACACAAACAAGGGGATCAAAGAGGGGGCATTCTCACTCTGTAGATGGAGCACATCTCTGCTCCATGAATCTAACTGGTGTCCAGTACAATTCGTTCAAAGCATACCAAAGTATACTTCAAGGAAATGAACTCCAAACCAAAAGCAGTCCTTGCATGTACTTTCCTGAAATTTACAAGAAAAAGAGGACTAAGAAATCACGGAATGCCATATTTAGCACTTCAGCTTCTGCGGCTTCTTTAGAAGACAGTTGCAACCAAGCAAAACAAACCTACTATGGAAGACTGGGCACCCGACTTTCTGGTATTGATGGCACATGGAGGCCGAAGAATGGGGTTAATAAATCCATACAAGATGTCTATGTAACTTCTTCTTCTGCACAGCACCATCACCCAATGCAAAATGTCTCCAAAGAATTACTTTGGCACACAGATGCACCACAGGGGACTGCCATTGATGATCTGCAAACTTCCCAGTTTATGTTGACTTTTGGCTTCATAGCAAAGACTAAGAAGAAGAGATCAAATCGTCCTTATCGGGTCCGTGATTTGGCCTCCTTAGCTGCAATTGCTCGGAAATGGCAGAATAGTTCCCTTTGAAGGACCAAGGCGGAAACTGCGGCCCAAAGTTGACCTTGACCCAGAAACAAATAGAGTATGGAATCTTCTGATGGGGAAGGAAGGCAGTGAAGGCATTGATGAAATGGATGAGGAAAAGAAAAAGTGGTGGGACAAAGAAAGGACAATATTCCACGGAAGGGCAGCCTCCTTCATTCAGCGCATGCATACTCTTCAAGGTACAACATGTCCAGCAAAAGATTTGCTTGACAAACTTTCTAACATATACAAAGTAATGGGGATGAGCAACCTTCATCATTGATATATCTCCTGTAACAGTATTTTGGGGCAGCCAAGTTGTAATCAAATAGATGGACATTTAGCGTCAATAGCCTCAACTAGTAAATGAAGAGACTGAGTATCAGCTACCCAGTGGCAACTAAACTAGATAATAGCAATTAGAAGATGAATAAGAGGAAATATATAATGAAATATCCAATACCAGGATGGTCATATAAAAAAATTCAGTGACTTCCTAATATTAAGATAGCATCTAAAGGCAACTTTACTTCATAACCTTCATATATGATACTAGTACTTAAGTAAAGCCAAACTTCCCATTCCAAGAAAAAAACAGTTAAACTTGAGTCAATAACCAACAATGAAATTTACTTGGATCCTCCTACAGTGTGAGAGCATTGAAAGTAAACATATGAAATTACAAAAATAAATCCCATGAGTGTTAAAAACCAAACATCAAACAAGAAAATCAAAGGTCAAGAAATCAAAAAAGAGAAAAACAGCACAACAATAATGTGTCCAAAGTCATTTAGAGCACACACCCTTAGGCATACCTTGAGGTAACATTTTCCCAAAACCCCCTGAGGCATCTCTATGAAGAATCAGAATCACATGAAGTGTATTCTCCACCTCTCAAGTCATGAAAAAATGCATATACCCCAAGAGTGATGCACACTTTTTACATGCTTCAAGCATGGCAGATGGCACATATGGTTCATGTGCATGCTACAAAAATAGAAAAAGGCTGAATTCAATCAGATTTGGGGGAGGGGGGGGTGGAAGAGTTGACGTACCTCTCATTTTATGTTCTGTAGGCTCCATTTGGGAAGAGTGCAATTGCAAATTTGCAAGGTTCATGAAAATGACAGCATTTGTATTTGCACTCTTCCCAAATGGAGCCATAGCTTCAACTAAGGGAAATGAAACACTAAAACCTTCTTCCAAGAAAGTAGAATCCCTTGACAAACCACAAGTGTTGAATTTCTAGCATACACCCACAAGATGCTATTTTCAATATCGAGGAACCAATAGCAACAAAATTCCCAATCAGCCATTTCATGACTTATTAAACATTCCTAGATACTGCTTGCTAGTAGACGTTGGGGCTTCCACAATCTACATGTATTTACTAACAGTAAAGTGATGCACTTAACAGGGGATAGGCGCTTCTCACAGTGGAAGGGATCAGTTGTGGACTCTGTGATTGGTGTCTTTCTTACTCAGAATGTATCCGACCATCTGTCCAGGTAAGGTCTGAAAATAGATATTAGAACAAAATCTCCTCCATGGAAATAATGTAAAAAAATTTGGAATTGATCTCTCATTTCTTTCTTTTTTTGCAGCTCTGCCTTCATGGCCCTAGCTGCACGATTTCCACTTCGGGCAACAAATAACCACGAAGCATATCAAGAAGATGGAATGGACATATTAATTGAAGAGCCAGATGTGTGCATACCAGACTTAGATGACACAATCAAATGGAATGAAAAGATGTCAAACCAACCAGTCTGTGATCAAGAGTCCATGATACTTCATGATGCAGAGCACATGGAAGAAAGGGAAATGGCAAACAGCAATGAATCATTTGAAAGCAATATGTTAAATAGCAGCCCCACTGACAACTCAAATAGCAGACTGACTGTTGTTCAGGACAGTTTACTAGAAATGTTCCACGAATCACCAGAGAACAGAACAGATAGCATAACCACAAGGACAGAATGTCAGGATTTTGCAGAAGTGGATGATAGAAGAGAGAAGGAGGATGTTGTTTCATCTCAAAACTCTGTAGACTCTTCCATTTTTCAGATCACTGAGAGGATCAAATCATTCCCAGAGTCCAACTCAGAAGAAGAAGATCTGGCAACAGGACACAAATCTAAGAGTTTTAATGCTAGAACTTCGTTCACAGAGCTTCTACAGATGGCAGAAACCACCAAATTTTTGGAATTTTATAACTATGAAAGTGATAACATATTAGATAGTTTGGAAGACTCATTGGAATCGATTTTCCCATCCAATTACCTTGACCCCCATGGACAAGTACCCATCATTCCTTCTAGTAAAGACAGTTTGCACATGATACCAGAGTTGGGTGTTCTAGAAGTTGATAATCTTGAGGTGTTAGGAGAAGAAATCAGATCTTCCTTGCCTTCAACTTTATCAGAAATTTCTGAGTCAAAAGAAGAAGACTGCATGGTGAAGGGACCTGGACCAGTTCCAGATACTGTAAGTGGAATGATCATTAAACAAAATGAAACATCAAGTGGTGAGACAGCACAAAGAGCTGATTCAAGTGCTTCTTCAAGCAATCACACTGACACAGTGAACCAATTATGTAGCTCACCATCAGAAGCCTGCAGCAAAAAAGATCCACATTCTAGCAGAAATCAACAAGAAGAGAGGATAGAGAATTCTCATCCAAAAGGCGTTCCAATTGCAGAAACTAAAAAACTTGATGTACTTACTGAAAGGCAGAATAGTTCTGGAGATGCTTTAGACGTTATGGAAAGCACATGTTTAATAGGTGAACAAAAACCCATAGACATGGAGGTGGTAAAATCCAACTTTCTAGAGAAAATGCCTGCTGGGATAACTAAGGATACCATGAAACAGAAGAGAGGAAAAGTTGAGGCAGAAAAAAGTAATGAATTTGACTGGGATAATCTAAGAAAGGAGGCTTATGCCAAAAGTGGAAAAAGAGAAAGAAGTAGTGATATGATGGACTCACTGGACTGGGAAGCAGTGAGATGTGCAGATGTTAAAGAGATTGCTGATACCATCAAAGAACGAGGAATGAACAATAGGCTTGCAGAGAGAATCAAAGTAAGTTAATTCCATTCTATTTAAATGACCCACATGTCTCAAAAAGAAGAATAACAGAAATAACTATAATGGAAAGATTATTTCTTCAGGTTAACCCACCAGGGTGAAAACTTTTTATTAAATGTAACAAGCCCTTACAAGAGCTAAGCTAACCATAGTCAACGTAATTTTTGCAGGATTTCCTCAATCGACTGGTTAGAGAGCATGAAGGCATTGATCTTGAGTGGTTAAGGGATATTCCCCCTGATAAAGCCAAGTAAGTCCAAGGCATCCTCCTTGGAAACATAACTTCATAAATTCAATTAGGTTACAGATTAGTCAATTGTGGTTTTTTAAAATGCTTATTACTTGTAGGGAGTACCTCTTGAGCGTTCGAGGATTGGGGTTGAAAAGTGTGGAGTGTGTACGCCTTTTGACACTTCATCATCTTGCTTTTCCGGTAAGGTTTAAGTTGGAAAGTGTTTTTTATAATAAAGTAGATAAAAAACTAGCACTTGGATGGGTTCTAGAATAGCCACATAAAGGTCATTCTTTCTTTTTGCTCCTTAGGTTGACACAAATGTTGGCCGGATAGCTGTACGACTTGGATGGGTTCCACTCCAACCACTGCCTGACTCGCTTCAGTTGCATCTTCTAGAGCTGTAAGTGTTATATGAATACCAGTTAATAATGCTGAAATTTCCCATCACATGAATGGGCTAATCTTCTAGGGCACAGGTACCCAGTGCTAGAGACAATTCAGAAGTATCTTTGGCCACGGTTGTGCAAACTTGATCAGCGGACCTTGTAACTACTATTTACCTTTCACTAAAAGCTTCATTTTTCCATATATAAATTACATAAACCAGCAAGGTTACAAGAACCTAAAGCCTCATTCCTTATAAGGGAAAGCTATTATTAATTTAATGTCTGATGTCTTTACAGGTATGAGTTACACTATCAAATGATTACATTTGGAAAGGTATAATATGCCATTTCAAAGAAGGCCGGTGCAATTTCTCCTCTCCACTAGTAATTCAAGCAGATTGAATTGACTGCCATGATTTGTTTTATTCAGGTTTTCTGTACAAAAAGCAAGCCAAATTGCAATGCGTGCCCAATGAGAACAGAATGCAAACACTTTGCAAGTGCATTTGCAAGGTTCTGTCCAACACTTGTGAATAGATTAAATGTTTAACAGCATACAATAGGCATAGGCATGACCAAGTACTCCAGACCCAGGATCAGATTCCTTCTGTTCCCTCTGACAACAGACTGCTGACCTGCTTCCCCCATACACAGACTGGGATCCTATCATTCACACAAAGGATCTAAACCAACTAAATTCTCAACAACAGATCTTATATCATAATGTAACCAATCAGGTGATTATACAATTGAGTGAGCTATTGCATTATTTCAGAGATAAATAGATCATGTCATACATAAATGTAAATGATCAGATAAATAAGTATGATCTTTAAATCAAGTTGATCTTTGACCTTGCAATTCTACCTAGAGAGATAGAGAGATGGGGACAAAAATGATGACAACAATATTAAATGCATGTCATATTTTTCATGCACTAGATGACTGATAGAATTTGTTGGATGCAGTGCACGGCTTGCCCTGCCAATGCCAGAAGAGAAGGGTCTAGTAAGTTCAACTGCACCCATTGTAGCTGATCAAACTCCACATGTGCGTACCCATCCAGTGCTACTACCTCCACCAGTGCCAAGGCCAGTCTCAGGAGCAACCTCTGAAACCCACAATTGTGAACCCATCATTGAAGTACCAGCAACACCAGAACGTGAATGTAAAGAAATAACAGAAAGTGATATTGAGGATGCTTTTTCTGAGGATCCTGATGAAATTCCAGTTATCAAACTCAATATTGAAGAGTTCAAGCTCAACTTGCAGAAATACATAGAAGAGAACAAAATGGAACTGCAGGAAGGTGATATGTCAAAGGCTTTAGTTGCCTTGACTCCAGAAGCTGCTTCTATTCCTGTAACCAAGCTGAAGAACATAAACAGGCTTCGAACAGAGCACCAAGTGTAAGTTGGGAGGCATCTTTCCATGTTCACATGAGGGACTGATAGCCATCTTGCTTATTCTGGTAAAACTTTGAAAATTTAGGTTGGATAAAATCTGCATTAATAGATCAGTACATGTGAATGAATGGTCCACTGAACTTGCTTTGTCTCAGGTTGGCCTGGATCAATGCCCCAAAATGTTGACACCATACATGGATGTGAACTAGAAATTCTATCTTGTTGGGGGGGGGGGGTATTAAATTACTTAGCCATGTGAATTGGTTCTAAAGGAACCAGTTGATAACTTGTTCACCTTTTGATTCATAAGTATAATAAATTAGAAGGCAGTTTTTTCTTTTAGAATTTGGTTACAATTACTAAAAGTGGGGCACACTCATTTATCAAAAGAGTTATTACTTAAATGTAAAGCTTTGCTAAAAACAAACAATAAAGAACTATTACCATACAAAATTTAGGCCACAAAGAATTATGACATGTATGTACATATGACGGTAAAATGTTGTGCTGACAAGTGCAAGAATGCAGGTTCATATATGAGAATGGCTTCTTTGTGCAAAGGGTTCGACTATGATATGGGAAAAATATGATATCTGAACCTAACATGGATTCTTTGTGCAAGAATCCAGTCCATCCCTCCCAAGAGCCTAAAATGTTTTTGGGCCTACATTAACGTTTCCAATTTTTTTTTGGAGAATAATAAGGAACCTGAATTACATTTTAAACATTTTATTGGGTGCCCCTACTTCGATATGCCTGTAGCCTGTAGGCATAATTTCAAATAATTAAGTCAGAAAAAAAAAAGAACAAAAATCAGGTCTTACTGTCTTAGTAAGATGTCTGATATCATTGTTGACAAACAGGTAAGGTGTAGCAATAAAATTGATATTTAAAAAAAGTTTATTTATTATTTATAAATAAATATAGTTACTATGTTATAGCAACAACCTAATTCCTGCACCATGTGAGCTAACTGCTTTTCTCCTTTACTGCAGTTATGAACTTCCAGATTCGCATCAGCTTCTATTAGGGGTTAGTCATTTCTCTAAATTCTATCCTTGCAATTTTTATTGGATATTATACAACCAAAATAATTTGTTGATTATCATGCATTCTGAATTTTACAGGTGGACAGAAGAGAACATGATGATCCATGTCCATACCTTCTTGCCATATGGACACCAGGTAAGACTAATATCAGCAATCCAATGTAGTACTTGGACATTTATCCACCATAAATAGCCATGCTGGTCCAACAGCCATGCATCTGAAATGGTGAAATAATCCATGCACTTTTAAGTATGTTATGACAATGTGGTGCCAGTGCTGTAGTTTGCAGATTCAACATCATTAGAAAAGGAATTATTTTTTAATAGATTGACACAAGCTATTTTCTGTAAAAAAGGTTATCAATATTGTTGGTTAACAACAACCGATATTCAATATCAGGTGAAACTGCAGAATCCATTGAGCCACCAAAGGACAACTGTAGCTCCCAAGGATTAGGAAACTTTTGTAATGAGAAAACATGCTTTCGTTGCAATAGCAAACGAGAAGAAAATTCCCAAACTGTCCGAGGGACACTATTGGTAAGAACAATAATGCTCATGTGCACATGATACCTATTGTGGAAAATGAATCCAACTGAGCCACTTTGGATAATGAATTGATATTTATAAAACCCCTGAACAGATACCCTGCAGAACAGCAATGAGAGGGAGTTTTCCACTGAATGGCACATACTTTCAAGTTAATGAGGTAAAAGTTATTTTATTAGGATCTTGTTACTGAAATTATTTCTATGCCTCGGTTGTTTTTTGTTTCTATTGAAATCTTAATGGGTACTATAATATATTATCATCCAATGCAGGTGTTTGCCGACCATGATTCTAGTCTTAACCCGATTGATGTTCCTCGGGCATGGTTATGGAATCTGCGTAGACGGATAGTTTATTTTGGGACATCTATACCAACAATATTTAGAGGTAAACAAAATAACAGGGAAGACCTCGATTCCCTAATTATATAGTTCACTTATAGAAATGACTAACTTCCAAAGTGATACTTGCTTTCTAGGTCTATCACAAGAGGAAATTCAGAACTGCTTCTGGAGAGGTATGAACCATGTCCTTAAAGTCAGCATTGGCTCAATGCAATTACTGCAATCATCTTTCCTCTGTACTGTATAAAATATGAACAAGATGTGCACATATGTCCAGACTCAGAAATAGATTTAAAAGAAAATGCAAGGGTTCTGACCAAATGACCAGAGATATCTACTTCTAAAGGAATTTCCATTTATATGATAGATTGATGTTCTCACTGCTCTCATAGGGCATTAACATTCAAAGAAAAGCCGACTTCAGTCAATGCACTAGGCTGCACAATAACAGCTCAAAATTAAAATAAAAGTTTTTTTATTGATAAAGGTTATCGTCCTCTCTGTAGTAGCAAATCTTGTAAGTGTTCAAAATAAAAGAAATTTGTCCAATTTTTCAGGATCTCAAGGGGGTGTGGAAGTTGACTTTTTTTTTTTCCTTTCTTTGTCTTGCCAGTCAAGCCACATCACAAAGATTTGTAGGATCTATCTATCAAAACAAACAAAAAATAAAATTCTAAGGTCTTATATAACAAATATACATGGAACGAATGGAACCCATTGAAAGGAATGAGGTCAACCGGATTGTTCCAACTCATGAAATGATCAACAGACTGCATTTCTTTTGGCTCTCTCTGTTCACACATTACTTTTGGCTACAAGTCTTAAAAACAGTATATACTTGAAGCTACAATTAGAAAAAAAGAAAAAAAAATTAAAGCCATAATTGTGTTTGAAACTACACGGGGAGCATAATCCTTTTACAAAGTCGCAACAAGAATACAAAATACTTTCAGGAAAGGCAAGCATGATAGACTGGCATGCACCTGTCAAAATTTTGCAAGTAATTTTGGTCAATTGGCATCCTGAAGAAAACTTTAGTGCATTGCTGTGCATTCTTTGCTTAATATTCCTGGAATTATTTGCAGGATTTGTCTGTGTAAGAGGATTTGACCAGACAACACGGGTGCCACGCCCACTCCAATTGAGATTTCACTCTCCAGCAAGTAAGTTGCCCAAGACAAAAGCACAAACAGCTGGCCAAGAAAAAAACACAACCAAATGAAAGGTAAGGTCATGATGCAAAAACAAGGCAAACAGGAACCCAACCAGGATCTCTGTTTTAAGAAGAGATTGTTAGCTAACATACAACTGTACATCAAATGGCATCTCCCCTAACATGAGAAATGTTTATCAACTGCTACTAATTTCAGTTTGCTGGACGGGATTAAATAGGAACCAATATGTAAAACCCCATGGCAAGGATTAGTCTATACATGATTACCTTATATAATTATTTCATTTCATGCTCAGAATCGAGCAATTCTTCTAGTTTGTGTACACATAGGAAATTCTTATAATCTTGTTTATATGTCAACTCTTAAGTTATAGAAAAACAAAATCCTTCACCTCCATCATACCTCCAACCGTTTATAAACAAGTATGGCTTTTCTTCATCACCTCTGGAGATTCATAGTATCTGAAAGGTACAAACTGAAGGCTGATCCTGGCTATCTGGGGTGGGTGGAAATTCAGTTGGCAGTTTCTCTTAAAATTGAACCCATGTTCTCATGCTCATGAGCCGAGATTTTACCATTGATGGTTTATGGTTATGGGAGTGTTATCAATGTAGATGTCTATTGTTTTTAGGTTTGGTAAACATGTTCTTGGAACTGTGTTTTTACAAGTATTTTGGGTTTGATTGAGGAGAACACCCATGCTTTTGATTGAGTTTGTGGAATGGAAGCACCATTTCCACATATATTTGGGCCCAGTCATGTAGTGGGTGGGCAAGACGCAAGACCTAAGTCACATGGACATAACGCAACCCACTATATATTTTTCCTTCCTTGCTTTAATTTCTAAAAACCCTGATTGCATGTTTGTATTGGCTCTGAAGTCTGCATTTGGTTTTCTCCGATCTTTTATTCCTTGTTTTCGATTCCGCAAAACAACTAAAACTAAGTCATAGTGTTCAACTGTTAATACCAAAAAATCCAAAAGAATGTTTGGAGGAGCTTAGGTTCATGGCAAATGTTTTGGTTCAGCTGCTTTGAAGAAACTATGGGAGAGGCATGCCTAGAGAGCTGCCTAATGGCTGTACAATGCTAAATTTGGTTCTCCAGGTTTTTACCAAACATCCTATAGGCTTTTTTGTAATCCAAAAAATCATTGGGTGAAATCCCTTTCAAGTCCCAAATGGACACTTAGGGGGCGTTCTTTTTTTGGATTTTGAGAGGGGAGAAAGTTGGTCAATGGGATTTTGATTCCCATTGACCAAGAATCTCATTTTTTTTCTTAGATTTATGTGAGGACCAGAGAAAGTTTATTTTTCTGGGTATCCATCACCTAGGTGGGTAAATAATTTTTCCACCTAGGGGGGAAGTTGTCAACACTTGAACTGGACAAAAATATCATTTTTAATAATAGATTTTTATGGATAAAATGGTCATTGCCTTACCCATAGGTGATGGATAAATAAGGCAATGACCATTTTATCCATAAAATTCTATTATTAAAAATGACATTTTTATCCCGTTCAAGTATTGCCAACTTTCCCCTTAGGTGGGAAAATTATTTACCCACCTAGGTGATGGATACCCGGATAAGTAACTTACCGAAAAGCAAACAGGACCTTAGTCCCTGAAGTCTGTTTGGGAGGGCTAAACTGAAGATAAGCTTTGTTCGGCTATATTTTGTTGGACAATCTTGATAAGGCACTTGAGATTAGCTATTCAAAAAGGTTCAGGTAGGCGAGCCTGGAAAATCGTGCAAACAACCTGAGAGCTAGGCATCCAGCCGGACATCTCCGAGACAACTGGATGCTGTTCTCTCAGGTTGTTTGTAAGATTTTTACTTTCAGGAAAACCCGTCTCATAATAGACAATCCTTCAACTTGCCAACGGACAGCCGATTTGGGTCAGATTTTTTCACCAAACATAACTTAGGGCTATCTGTGTGGGGAAGAAGCGAATGTATGGAATTCCAACAGAGATCACATAGAGAACATCTATTTAGCAATAGATGTGGACTTGGTTATTTCACTGTTATCACCATGATGGCACATAAGCAGGGGTGTCAATTGGACTTGATTTGGTCTAACCCAATCCAATCCAATGTGAATCTATTTACAAATGGACTGGACCCAATTTAATACAAACCAAATCCAATCCAATCCATTAAAATGTAAATGGACTGGATTGAATTCAATCCAAACCGAATGAAATATAAAAAACAGAACATATAAAAAATTACAAAAATATATTAAAATGATGAAAATCTAAAGCATTAAAATTCAAAGTTTCTTCACAAAATGTTTTTTTTTTTAATTTGTTTTCTCTATAAATTAATATTCTTCATCAAAGACTATCAATCTTCTTGATCTCAGAAAGTTATTTTCTGCAAAATTTCACCTACATATGCGCTGTCAACCAGTACCTAAAAAATACAAAAAGGATAGTTCATCAAAATCCCACCATTGTCCAGCTGAGTTAACTAAATATTGAGTAAAACCTACAAAGCTTTCAATGGTAAGGTTGCCACCCCATTTTTTAACAATAAATCAACCAAAAGTTTCCATTATTAGAAGAATTTATTTCCCTAATCTCATGAGCCAATTTCATTGGTCCTGTAGCCTCGTCCTTAGTTCACCAAGTGGTATTAATAACCTCCACAACTATTGGTCTGATTACATTTTCATTGGAATTTTCTGATCTTGACAACAAGGCTTTTCATTAGATTTGTTTTTTCCTATGGGACTGTTATATGAAAACTGCCAAGTAATGTTGCCAACTCCATTCTAAGCTTCTAGTTGGCAGATCTTAAGGTCCATATGTACAAGATTTTCGTTCTGGATCTTGGGACTCTTCAGTACTGCCGCTCATGCGTTGAGCTAAAAAAGTGAAGAAACATTCATCTTGAAGTAGAGGATTCTGAGAATTCATACAGTCATTTCCTCTTACAAATTTAAGATTTACCAGATTCACTATAAAGTCATTATATTGGTCCTTTTGGTTGTACATTTTTATGTTTTGTTAAAAAGGGCAGTATTCTATTTGTTGAGCTGCATTCTTTTGTTCTCATAAGATTCTTGGAGTCTGATCCCAAAATTGGAGAAAGTTATGATACAAGTCTTGGTTTGTTAAACCAAAGAGCTCTTAAGAGCTTAGGTCCATTCCTGCAACTAATTCAATCTAACTCTTTACCATTCATGGACCCTATAGAAGATAAATCAATGTATATCCTTGTGAAAACACAGAGGATAAGTGTGCCTTCTCATTTAATCGGTTTTAAAAATAGGATTTACTAAATCAAAACTCAGATTTACTGGATTTATTGAACCCGTTACAGCTAAAGGATCTTTTTCGGTACTTTACAGCAATGGATGGTTCCCTGATTTCTAAAGTTGTAATTAATAATCTTCAATAACTTCAAAAGGAGCATTCTTCATTCAAATTGCAACACAAAGGGAATCTCTTACAATTAATAATCTTATAAACTGGAGAGGTGAGAATCATTAGCCACATTTTACTTGCACAGATTCACTATAAGGATGTGATTTTGTTTTCCGTGGGTTCAATGGGTTGCTCAGAAACTATGCTTTGGGTTGGCAAGTTTAATCATGTTAGAGGAACTTTAGTAGTTTATCTATACATCCCATAACTTCAAGCTAAAGAAGGCTAGAAATTATAGATCTCAAGTCTGAAATAAAACTGTGTCATTCTTAAAAAGCATCCTACCTCAAGCAAATCATTCATCTGCATATTGAATACCCTATCTTCAATACCCAAAGTTTTGTGAGAAGTGGGTCTAAAGCAATTATTTCAGCAGTTAAACCTACTTGCAATATAATAAACAAAGGGTACCTTAAGACGAGAGCAGCTACAACTTGCACTTCATGTCAAAAAAGAAAAAAAAAAACCTTAAATCCTACAAAATCAATAAATCAGTAGTCAATGAATCATGCAACAAGGAAGTCCATGAACAACTTTAGACTAATGAAGAAAAATAGCATGCTTAAGGAGTACTTATTTCTTCAAGTTCTGCATTTCTTAACAAGCCTGGCAGATTACAGGATTTACTTATGAATATCAAAGCCAAATAACCATGACTTTTTATTTTTCAAGACTATCATCATCTAACCATGTCCTATTTATAAGGGGTTGACTACATGAGTCCTCTAAGTGACAGTTAAAGGCAACAACACACATCCATTTTCACACAAGAGAGAATAAAGTTAAGACTATAAATGACTAGAACCCCACTCCCACAACCTCTCATAAACTTACCCAAGCAGAAAGGAATTAAAATTCTGTCACTAGTTGGAAGAGAGGAGATGCATCATGGGCAATAGCCCTGGAAGTTGCTAGTTTCTAGATAGGTCCTTTCACCAGTCACTAGTCACATGAGGGAGGCTAAATGCAAGTTGTTTTATGCGAGACGGGATTTGCTCCTCACAAATGAGCGCCTCACATGTACATCCACTGAGCAGATCCGGTCTCGTTTTATGCAATCAGTCAATTTTATATATTTTTGACATTTTACAAAAAATGGTAAATGGGAATGATAGTGAGTGACAGAGTTGAAGTTGCAAGATATGATTAAAAGGCTCGTAGTTTAACATTTGGAAGTAAAAAATCTATTGTTTTCTTACAGAGTTTCCTAAATAACCATTCTAGTTCATTGAATTCTAGTTTCCTGATCAAAACAACTTTCTAGTCCAAATAATAACCATTCTAGTTTTCTGAATTCTAGTTCATTGAATTCCAGTTACTTACAATGGACTGTTCAACCTGGACCAGATTGGACATGTCCAATTCACTGTCTTATTGGACTACTCAACATGTTCAACTTGGACTGGATTGGATTGGTCCAACTCAATGTCTTATTGGACAGTCCAACTTGTTCAAGTTGGTTTTAATTCAGATTCTGTCCAACTCAAACCTGGTCCATTGACAACCCCACTCTTATCTTTTGTCAATAGACTAGATATTGGTTCAACTCAACCCAATCCAATATCAACCCTTACAAATGGATTAGGTCCAATCCAATCCAAATTTTATAAGCAAATATTTTATAAAAAACTATAAGAAAAAATATTTAGATAAATATTCCACAAAATCCACATACAAAAGGTATTTGTTTGTCTACATTCAACTGTCTTATTGCAATACCATACCTGTTCAACTTGGATTGGTCCAATTCATTGTCTTATTGGACTATCCAACCTGTTCAACATGGACTAGATTGAACTGGTCCAATTCATTATTCTTTTACTCAAAAGTGTAATGGATTAAGATAAGCTTGTAAAAATCTATTAAACTATTGAGGAAACCTTATCTCAATAAATGTATTGATTGATAATGCAAAGGACAATCATGCAAGAGACGACCAAAATGATAAAAGAGACCAATTCCATGCTCAACAACATCACCCCTAGAACACAAATAGAGATTGAAGCAAGTTCTATATCCAAATCCAAAGATTTAATTCATCCCATCTCCTCCACAATCAAGCATTGCTCTAGATGGCCAAAAAAGAAAACTCAAAAAATTAAGAGATAACAAATCAGCATCCATATATTAGTGGGTCCAAACTTTGAATACAATAAAAGAAGGAAACAAATGAAAAAGAAAACAAAGAAGAGGTGAATGTGAACCTTACCCCACCCCACCCCCACCACCATGAACAATATATAATTTAAAAAGACAAAAAAAGGAAAGGAACTATCTACCTTTTTCCATAGTCTCACTACTCCCCCTACACATCCCTACCATCCTTTTCCCCTCCAAAACCGAGCTCTGATTAATGGATGATAGTCAAGCCACTGGTATAGTAGTCAAGGAAAAGTTCACTTCTGCTATAATCAGGAATTAAACTTCTTCTCCAGGAGCCCACAAGAAAAATCAAACAGGAAGATGCCAATGCTACAAGGAAAACCAAACAATTACATCTTAAGCAAACTATTTCCGCTTGATAGGAAAGAACCACTAAAAACGAGAAATCATTTTCTAGATAGAATGTGTTTGCTGAAATACAACAGTAGAAGATGAAGAAGAGAAGTGAAAAGAAGAGAAGAAATTTGAGAATGGGCAGCAATCTGTTCTCAACCGGCCCTAAAGGCCATTATATATATATATAATAAGATTTAACATGAATAGACTAAAATTCCCCTAATTAGTGATGGTACACATAGGCATAGTAAAACAAAATAAAATAAAGTAGGTTTAGGCCCAATAACTAAAGGACCATAACAGACTAAAGAACTTAAACGTAAAAGATAAAATAAGTCCACCAACACTTAACCACTCGAACCAACACTCCCCCTCAAGCTAAGCATGGATGTCAATCATGTTTAGCTTGCCAAGTAAGACTAGGAAATTCATTGAAGATAGTCCTTTTGTCAAAACATCAGGAACTTGCAACTCTGAGGGAGTATAAGGAATGTAAAGTTCACCCGAGACAATTCTCTTTTATAAAGTGTCGGTTAATCTCAATATGCTTAGTCCTATCATGTTGTACTAGGTTATTTGCAATGTTAATGGTAGCCTTGTTGTCATAATACTGCTTGAGAGGATCATCAACCTTCATCTCAAGCTTACTAAAGAGGGTTCTAAGCCACAATAGTTCTGCAACACCATGTGGCATAGCCAGATATTCAGCTTCTGCACTTGATCTTGCAAGCACATTTTGCTTTTTACTTCACCAAGTAATCAAATTCCCTCCAACAAATGTACAATATTCGGAAGTAGTATACACATCAATTTTAATTTTATTTTGCTTTTTGAACAAAATTCCTTTCTTTGGACATGTCTTCAAATACTTAAGAATAATCTCAACTGCTTTCATATGAGGAATCTTTGGAGAGTGCATGAACTGGTTGACAACATGCACTACATAAGCTATATCAGGTTGGGTAAGAGATAAATATATCAATTTTCCCACCAACTTTTGGTATCTTTCTTTATCAAGGTAGTCCTCTCCATCCGATTCTTGGAAATAATGATTCTGCTCTATTGAAGTATCTGTTGGTCTACTCTCCATCATACCTGTCTCCTCTAGAAGATCAAGGACATACTTCTTTTGACGTATATAAATGCTCTCTTGTGACCTTGTAGCTTCAATTCCAAGAAAGTATCTCAGATGGCCTAAATCTTTGATCTGAAATTCAGATGTCAAGAATTCCTTCAATCTTTTTATCTCTCCTGGATCATTCCCTGTAATCACCATATCATCCACATAGACTATAAGTGTTGTAAGCCTGTTATCCTATTTTCTTATGAACATGGTATGATCTGCACCACTTTGAGTGTATCCCACTTTCTTCACGGCCCCATAGAGCATTTCAAACCAATCTTAAGGAGATTGCTTAAATTCATATAATGCTTTCCTTAGCCTACATACCTTCCCATGAAAATCATAACTAGGTGGAAGATTCATGAATACTTCCTCATGTAGACCACCATTCAGGAAAGCATTCTTCATGTCCAACTAATGTAGCTCCCATGAAAAATTTGTAGCTAATGACAATAGAACCTGGATTGTGTTAAGCTTTGCAATTGGAGCAAAAGTCTTCTTGTAGTCAATCCCTTCTTTCAATGGACCCATCCTCCTTGTGCTTTCATAGTGAACACCCACTTATATTCCACAATGCTCTTCCCTTATGGTAGATCAGCTAATTCCCAAGTCTTAGCCTTCATTAAGGCTTTTATTTCCTCCTTCATAGCCTCTCCATCTTGGGTTAGACTTGCCTCTGAGTACCTAGCAAGAACATGAATAGAGGAAAGAGTAGACACAAAGGCGAGGAGATAAACATGAATAAGAAACATATTTAGCAAAGGGGTGTTGAGTAGTACAAGAATTGATAGGCTTATAAAGAGCAATGAAAAGATCCAAATTAGAAGTATGAGTGATAGGGTTACTCGAAACCATTGATACCGATTGTTTTGAGTCCAATTGGTTGTTGTCATAAGTTGGGGGATATTTTTTTCTTCTTCTATAGGAAATTCTCATATCTTTTTGTTGCTATTACTGTTATCAGTCACAACCTCAACATCAGAAGCAGTAATAGGTTTAGTGGGGGCCCCACTAGATTCACCTGTGTAGTCAGGAGCAATAACAGGTTCAGTGGGAGTCTCACTAAATTCACCTAAGCAACTAAAACTAGGGGGATCAAGAGGAGAAGATGGAAGGTCCGAGGCTAAAAGAGGCACAAAGGAGGGAAAAGAAGAATCATCTTCCACCCTACTATTCTCCCATTGAAGAGGATTCCTAGAGGATTGAAAATAGGATTGAGACTAAAAAAACACCTCATCCTTGGTGACATATTTTCTTGGTAACTGGATTATAGCACTTATAACGTTTTTGTGTGGGAGAGTACCATAGAAAGATTCCTTTTGTAGCCCTAGGATCCAACTTAGTCTTCTTATGATCTTTAAAATAAACAAAATACACACAACCAAAGACTCTAGGAGGAAGAGGAAAATCTGGAAGGTTAGGACAAAGGAGAAAGAAAAGAGTTCTCATACCTAACACCCTAGAAGACATTCGATTTATTAGATATGATGTTGTAAGGACTGCTTGAGACCAATAGTGCTTAGAAACCTTGTGCTGAAATAATAAGGCTCGAGTTGTCTCCAATAAATGTCTATTTTTGCACTCAGCAACCCTATTTTATTGAGGGGGTACTAGCACAAGATAATTGATGTAACATGCTTGCATCCTCCATGAACAGATTCAAAAAGGTTTAAAAATATTCAATAGTATATCTGAATTGAATTGCTTAATTTTCTTGCCAAACTGAGTTTCAATCATTTTACAAAATTCCATGGTTATCCATTGTACTTTATCACACCCTTTTAAGAAGTAGATCCAAGTGCATCATTAATAGTGATCAATAAAGCTGATAAAGTAACAAAAGTCATCTATAGAAATAAAAGGTGAAGGGCCCTATATGTTAGAATGAACTAAATCAGAAGGAACTTAAATTTCATTACTAGAAATTGGATAAAGAGTTTTACATTGTTTTGACAATTGACACACTTCACAAACCAAACTCTAACTCAAAACACACTTGAATAACTCAGAAAACAATCATTGCATTGAAGAAAAAGGTAAATGACCTAGTCTAGCATGTTACAAATGTAACCTAGCTATAGACTCCTCATAATCCCAACCACTAAAAGTAGATGATTGTAAGGCTGAACTGATATCTGCATCAAAATAATAAAGACCTCTAGACTCATGACCACTCTCAATCATTCTCTTTGTCAATCTATCCTAAAAGACACAATGAATATGAAAGAATGTTATGCTATAGTTTAAATTTTTGGTAAGTTTAGAAACATATAAGAGGTTGGAAGCAAGATTGGAAACATGTAGAAAATAATTAAGAAATAGATCCTTGCTTAGGTTAACCTCCCCATTCCCAGAGATGGTGGAGAGGGAACCATCAACAACTCTCATCTTATCTTGGTTAAATGTCAAATAATAATAAGAAAATAAAGAAGAAATATGTGTCATATGGTCAATAGCATCGAAATCAATAATCCAAGAATTAAATACTATAGGAATAGTTACAATGTGAGTCGAGAGACAATACTTGATTTGGCAAGAGAGGTGGAAGCAAGGAAATTGTTCCTTAGATGAGCCATGGCTCGACTAAGAATTTCTACATCATCAACAGTGAAATCAAAGGACCCTGATGTGCGGGAATTAGTTGTCTGTCCCATTGGAGGAGTTGCAACTATAGGTGTTTTCTTTGGGCTTTCACCATTGTTACTTATGACAACATTTCCACTTATTGTTTGACTCTTTGGAGACTTGTCTTTCAAATGTCTGTCACCTTCACAATGAGAGCACTTGAGATGCCTCTTGTCTAAATGCGTGCGCCCCTTTTGGGTTGAAGAAATCAAGGCTGAATGCTCAACAGGCAATACTTGAATGCCAACTTGCATCTCTTTCCTTCTAACCTCTTCATTCCTTACAAGATAGTAAACATGATGTAAATCTGGAAGTTCATCCCTTCCCAAAATTTGGGATCTTATACTCTCATACATTGGGTCTAGGCCAACCAAAAACTTAAAAGCTCTACATTCTTCAATTTGTTTATCATGCATCTCCTTATCTCTTGTATTTTTCCAATTAAGTACAAGGTGGTGATCTAGTTTTTCCTATAGTCATTCTAAAGTTGCAAAGTGAGTTGCAATAGACATATCCTTTTGTCTAAATGCAATAATATCTTGGGTTAGCCTATATATTTTTGTATTGTTTTTCCATTGTCCATAGGTTTTATACACTTTCTCCCAAATCTTAATGGTTGTAGGGAAGTGCTGAACAGTCCTAGCTACTCTTGGAGTCATTGAGGCAAACAGTCAGGACATAATAGTAGTATTCTCCTTACGACAGGTTGAGTAACTAGAATCATCCTCTTTAGGTTCCTACTTTTGTCCATCTATATAACCCATAAGTTCCCGGGAAGTAATGAAAAGCTTGGCTGAAGTAGACCATTATCTAAAATTGTATTAATTTAATAACACACTTGTGATCTGCAAACTATACAGATTTAGGTTTTCTAGGTTTGAAGACCTCCCACTAGCCCTCTTGTCCTTAGAGGTCATTTCTCTTGATATTGAAGACATATTCTTTTTCTTATAGTAATCACAACTATAATCTCAACGAGAAGAACAAGATTTCAGACTTACCGGAGCTGTTACTAGGCTGGAAATACCCTTTGTAACTGTACTGAAGCGTTCTTTATAATCAGGTCTGGGCTGAGAGCCGCTTCTATGGTAATAAAAACACCACTTCTAGAAGTCAAACATGGGTTGTGACCACCCCGGTGATTTGTTCTAACTCCTAGACAATAACTAGGATTGTCCACTTAGTCCTTCCTATATCTATTCTACACAAATCTCTCTAATAGCCGAATGGCTACTAAATGTTGTAGAACCACTAGTGGAGCATAAACTGCTGGGAAAAACCTCTCCTTGGGCCCTACACCAAAGAGAGATCCTAGACACAAACCTTTCTATTGTCTATGATCAATCAGGCCGAATGGAGCTTCGATATTTGCTAAAATACAATAATAGAAGAGGAAGAAGAAGAGAAGAGAAGAGAAGAGAAGAAGTTTGAGAATGGGCGGCAATCTGTTCTCAGCCGACCCTAGAAGCTATATATATATCTTCACAATAAGATGTTACATGAATAGACTAGAATGCCCCTTATTAGTGATGGGACACCTAGGCATAATAAAATAAAATAAAACAGGTTTAGGCCCAATAACTAAAGGCTCATAACAGACTAAAGAACTTAAACATAAAAGATAAAATAAGCCCACGAACACTTAACCACTCGAACCAACAGAATGTATGACAAAGAGAAGAGTCGTCGAAGGGAAGGGTTGTTGGAGAGCGAGAGAACCCTGGTTTCAATCTTCTAGATTTCCATAGTTACAAATTTGAACGTTCAAATGAGATTTTTAGCCTTCAAATCTCGAACGGGGGTTTTGAGCTTTGAGCCTTTGAAGGTTTCTTTCAAATGGCTTCGGTTTCGAATGGTTTCAAATTGGTAGGGTTTGGTGTCATGATCAAACTATTGGGGATTTGGTTTCGGTCTTACTCAGACTAATAATAATATAAACCTCTTTCTTTTGGATTGGCCCAACCAAATAAATATAACGGGCTGTCCAAATCTGATTTGATAAGCTTTGAATCGATTTGGATCCAATCGAAAACCAGTCAATTGACACCCCTAACCATAAGCATTGCCAATCAGAACAACCTAGTATTCAGTGTCACCTGAACGATTGAGTGTCAGAGTCCACTGGAACGCATGAACGGATGAACTTTCATTACTGGCATCATGGGAAGCTAACTGAAGACAGTCAAGTAGGAGTCTCAAAGGACCCATGCCAACACAGGGGAATGAGACAAAGCCCAACCTGCATGAACAGCTTAATGCAACGGCTATTCAACAGGATGTAGAATCAATGATAATATTCTACGCTAGTAATAAATTCATGAGCCCCACTAACGTAGAAAATTATCACTGCTCCATTAATCCAACTTCAAAGAGAAAAAAAAAAACTGCTGAAAATGACAGATGTCAAAGAGGATAGGGTGGGCAGTATGCAAGCTATCTAGATTGGAAGAGAGAACCAGATTAACTATTCCCATGAGTCGTTTTCCACCCAGATACAGGAGAGTTCACTTTTGTTATGACACTGTTGCACAGGGTAAAACAGAAAATCATGGCCTTAGATCTACTGTGGTGGCTCTACAAAGTTCATGTAATTCAAGGTGGGCCATGACAGCAAATCGAAGGCTTTAATCAAATTGTTTCAGCGCAGGGCTACGACACTGCCGTAGCAAATGTGGGCCCATCTATGAGCTTCTAGCAAGCCCTGCTTGAGGGCCAAGCTTTCAGTCAGCAGAGGAGAAGGAGCCACCACTCTAAAACTTCCAGAAAGACAGATATGCCCCTCATCATCCCTAAGGATATAAGGGAGAAGGATCCATCAACATCATCCCTTCCCTTCCCTACTTTTTCCTTCAAACCAAACATAACCTAATAAGATGAAGGAGGAAGAACTCCTTCAATATCTTTCAAAACAAAATGGGCTCTGAGCAACTTGATATGCACCACCAAAATGGGCTCCCTATCAATATCTTTCAAAACAAAAATCACATATGTTTTAGCAGCAGTAAGTAAAGGGTCCTCGTCAGCTTTGGAAAAGTGGAAACAATCATCAATGTGGACGAGATGCTTTAGGGGTTGGTTATGACGAAAGATCTTCAGACCAGTGAATTGATTTAAGGCACATTCGTCTATAGAATCTCATAATTATAAAAAGGAGTAAAAAACCATCTCTTCCATAGAGACTAGAGAGAGAGACTTGTTGACCAAATGAATGAATGAACTTAAAGGCAAACCATAGCATCTGCCATGCTTTTACGATGTTTCCTAATGTGCAGCTGGACACACTTTTTAAGAAATCCTGTCTGATGTATATATAAGTTGGAAAGACAAGATACAAGAAACACCTCCTGAATTTTGATGAATTGGTTGCCACTTCATTTTTTACCTTTTTTTCTTTCTTTCTTTATCTTCATCTTTTTAAGTTTATTATATAATGTTAAACTGCTTGGCCTCACGTTGAAATCACTTCCCCCACATATTTGTCTTGGGTTTGGGAAATAGAATTTGATTTAACGCTACATAACTTGCTGCCTGTAATATGTTGAGTATTGAGATTTATAATTAGAAAATTTACACCCATTGAGATTCACACCTATGAGGCCATGATTGATTAATGGAAAATTTTATGGCGTAGAAATCAGTGTTTTCAAATCTCCATTGACCCGGATGGTCGGACCATTCGGATCGGAAACTGTTTAGGTAATCGATTTCATTTTATCCAAAACCTGTTTTTAACTAAAAAGCGTTGAATTGGTCAATGACCCATTGATCCAGACAATGAATCATAAACCCGTTTGATCAATACGTTTTTTATTTTAATTATTTTTAATTAAAACAGACTATCCATTCAAACTGGATGATTAAACTGTCGATAAAAAAACTGGTGGCCAAAACAATTCTAATTATAGATTAATTTTTAAACATTGGTAAAAATTATATGACGCAAAAAAGTAAACTAGTGATAGAATGAGATGCCATAGTTACATCTGAAAAGTTGTTTAAAAGTCTTTACCATGAACAAATGAATAAATAGACCAAATGAGGTATTTAATGTGATTGGTTACTTTTTGTGGCATTTATATTTTGGACTCTTTGACTATTATGGTGTGTTTGAACTTTGAACACTCACTCTAATCTAGGTTTTGCATATCATCTAATGGCGGAGACAAGAAAGAACAAAATATATATATTCTGCGTGAACTTTCAACGTTACTCTTACCACGTAACACTGAGTCAATAGAAGCATATAGCTTCTCCTGCTGTTAATTTGGATTTGGACGAAACTGAATCTCTGAATTTTAGCAGGGACGAAGCTAGTTCGAGTCCTTCATCGGCCAATAATATTAACAGAAAACATATAGCTTGATGGCCAGAAAGATAACCAGCTATCTTCTAAGATCCTAAAATGCTCAAATGCTATCTTTCCAAGGTTGTCATAACGGGTATTCTTTTTTCGGATTTTAAGAGAGGAGAAAGTTGGTCAATGGGATTTTGTTTTCCATTGACTAAGAATCATATGTTCTTTTGTCAAATTTATTTGGGGAATAGGGAAAATTTATTTTCTCGGGTAAGTGATACCCATCTCCTAGGTGGGTAAATAACTTTTTCACATAGGGGAAAGTTGCCAACACTTGAATGAAACAAAAATACCCTTTTTAATAATGAGTTTTTATGGCTAACTGCATTTACCCGGGTAAATAACTTACCGAGAAAAAACATGAATGAAACAAAAATACCCTTTCCCAAGAAAAAACATGAATGAAACAAAAATACCCTTTCCCAAGAAAAAACTTACCCAGATAACTGCATTTACCTGGATAAATAACTTACCGAAAAGCAAACGGGACCAAAACAAAACATGAAGAACCTGGCACGACTTGATAAGCAATCACACCCCCGAAATTTTGAACCTTGGGTAATGTTGACTCCACACCCACTATCCTCTTATTCTACCAAAAAGAATGTTGACTCAAGCTTTGAACAACGGTGATCTCAAAGGCTTTAAATTATGCAACTCCCAAGAAAGGATGAACCATGCACCTAGTTTTTGTAGATGATCTTATCATTCTAATTAAGTGAGGATGAATTACATGAAGTGAATACGCTACAGTCTATTTTAGACCACTTCTGTAGCTGGTCAGGACGACAAACAGTAAATTTTCAGAAATCCTTCATATGGTCCAGTCCTAAACTATGGATTCCACTAAGTTAGAGATCCTGGAGATGAAAAAAGAAGACAAATATTTGGGCAGACCGTTGTTGGATAACTATAGACGTCACTCTTTGTGGAACTTTATTTTGGACAAGGTTGGCTCAAAATTAAAAGTGGGAAGGAAAATGTGCTCTCTCATGCGGGGAAGACAACACTTGCATCTATTCCTTTGTATCACCTGTCCATAGTTGCTATGCCTCACTACTCTATCTGTAAAGCACTTAAAAGCTGTATGTAGAGATTTCTGGTGGGGAACAAAGAGCCAAGACAAACGGTCCACATATCTCAAAGCTTGGAATTCCTTCCTTTGTCCCATGGAAAGTGGAGGTCTAGGTTTACACCAACCATCACTTATGAATACAGCTTCACTAATGAAGTTGACATGGAGTTTTATAAGTGAAGAAAATGCTCTTTGGGTCAAAATCCTGAAACAGAAATATCTTCATAACAAATTCTTCTGGCAAGTTGCAGAGAATCTGATCAAGGGCTGCATGTGGGTAATCTCTAATGGGTGGAAAGTCGATATATTTAATGACCCATGGGTCTTTGGAGGATCGAGAAACCAGATACTTGGAGCCTCTCTTATTGTAGCCGATCGAGTAGCCATGGCCCATGCTATTTAATCACACTCATCATTCTTGGAACCATGGTAGTCTTATTACACACTTTGATGATGAAGTAGTCTCCCTGATTACACACATCAAGCTATCAATGAATAGAAATGTTGGTGATGACACCCAATTGTGCGGACTTTCACACCCCATATAGTTCTCTTGGAAGACCTTTTGGAAGATGAAATATATCATACCATGAATCAAGATGTTTGTATGGAGATGTATCATGGGTGTTGTTCCTATTAGTGAAGAGATGGCTAAAAGAGCTAAATCTATAGACCCAACTTGCAAACTCTGTAATTAGGATCCAGAGAACGTTGACCACCTTCTATTTCATTGCCCCTTGGTTCAACCAATATGGTTCACTTCTCCACTTGGTTTGAAACCAGACTCCCATAACTCAACAGCTCTTACCTTCCGGCTAACAGACTGTATGAGTATGGACAACCATCTTGATGGTCACCATCAAGAACACAAGTCGGTGACCCCCATTACTAGTTGGTCACCATCATGTGGACTACTCATTTACGGGCTCGTTTGGGCATGATTATAGGAGATGAAAAGGGAAATTTCATAGTGGGGTGGTCTCTAAAGTATTATTGTCAGATTACTGAAGAAGTAGAAGCCTCAGGTATACTGGAAGGACTCAAGTTGGCTCTAACCATGTCTGTTTGCCATATTTTATATTTTGGAAAGCGATGCAAAAAGGGTCATAGAAACACTTAATTTGAACCTAGATCCCCCTAGAGAATTCTCAATATCATTAAGGATTCCCATGCTTTACTTCACAGTTTTGTTTCTTATGAGCTACATTATACATCTCGTACATGCAATAGAGCAGCCCATGGGCTGGTCTAGTTGCTGTTAGCCAAAATAGGCCAATGATCTGGTCTACAATTCCTCACTTTCTGGGGTCTTTAATCAGAAATGAGACGTAATCAATTGAAATGATGAATGAAATTTGCCTTTTTGGCTTTAAAAGACATTCGGTATTAAGGAAAACCTAAATAACCAAAATTGAAAATTTCAAAGGTTTTTGGTTATTTCGGGTAAAATCAAAATTTATTTTATATATGAAATTTGGTTAATTAATTAATTTTTTTTTCAGTTAATTGAATTACTAATTCTGAAAATCAAAACCAAAAATTTAGGTTCAGTTTTTCAGTTTCAACCGAGTAATTCTCATCCCTAAAATTATGTGGTGACGGATGTCCTTTCTAAATAAAGTTCCCCATTATGTAACTACCTTCTCAATCTTTCTTGGAAAAGATATTTCATGTAATGACTTTTCTTGATATAGAAGAATTTTTGTTAGGTAAGTTGTTAGGCAGTTATGTGAGCCATAAACCATCAAGCTAGCTAGTGAAGTGCGTAACAACTTCTAATGTTGACAATTTATTATTGTTTATCATTCATTATTTTTACCTATTTCATTAACGTTCAAAATAACTACCACTTAGAGACTGTATTTGTATCTCATTACTCTCCTTTCTTCTTTACTATTTGAACCTAGTCCTCTACTTTTCAGTTTGCAATTGTTATTTTAACCCTAGTCTGTGACTCACATTATCAATTTTCACATATGCCCTAGTTTACAACTTGCATATCCCTCTTTTGTGTTGTTTTCACATAGTAGTACCTTTGAGTTGCAAGGTAAACCCCATATGGAAATTTATAAAGCTATGTTTGGTGAAAAGACCAGAAAGCCCAAAAACAGATACAGTGAGCTAAAAAATCGACTTTCCGGTGAAACTAGTTTTGATAGCCTCCTCAAAGTTGATCAACGCAGCTCAATTAAGGTTGAAGCCCTCCCAAACTGGCCTTCTAATTCATAATTTGCTTGTCTAACCTCTTACTGTCCATTTTAGTGTCCTCCCATAGGAGGCAACTCCTTCATCTCTTGAGTTTTTATGACTAGAGAAAATGGGATGTAAACAAGCATTGACAACTAGCCTACATTGACAATGATGGGTCTAAGCTAACCTGGAAATTGGGTCAAGTGGGTTGGGTAAAGACATTTTTGGGTCGATTTTGGGTTGGGTTAGCATAAGAATGGTAACGGGGTGGGTTCAGAGTGAGGATCATATTCCCCATTCCCGACCCCAATCTCCATTGAGGATAAAAGTGTCCCCCGCAGGGACCCAAATCCCCAAAATTTGTTACTTAACAGTATTTTTTGAAAAACAAATTTATTTAAAATAAAAATTTAAAATATAAATAATATCAAATATAAATAAATAATATAATATAATATATATTTAATGTGAATAATATTTAATATATATATATATATATAGATATAATCGGGATCGAGGCAGGGCGGGGACTTCATTCCCCATCCCCAACCCCATCGAATCGGGGAAGAAGGGTACCCAACGAGGATGGGGAAAACTGTCATCCCTAGCTTTGCATATGCTAAACCCTAACCCTAAATGTTTGAGCTAGGGTTGACCCACAGGTCAATTTGGGTCAATCCTAAAAATAAAGAAAAAACATGAAAGTACCAAAAATAAAATAAATTAACCTTAAAATTCCAAACTTAAAAGAAAAAACTTGAAAATTCAAAAAAAAATCAAATGATAAACAATAAAGAGTAAAGACTAAAGATTTGAGAGTGAAAACTTCTAACAGTACATAAAGAGTCCTAATTAGACTGAACAATCGGGTTAGCAGGTTGACCTGTGAGCCAACCCAATCCAATCCGTTTTTTTTTTTTGTTGGATCATGCCGGGTCATTCTCAAATTCAGGTAGCTAGATATGAGATCCTAGCCCCATTTTTTTAGGTTGGGTCAGGTCAGGTTCGTGGGTTGGATCAACTTTTTGCCAGGTCTAGGTCTAAGTAAGCATGAATCCCATCAATATTCTTTTTCTATTTTTCCAACTTCGCGTTAAGTATCCAAGAGAGGAAGTGTGGATTTTGAGAGACGATGATATTGAAGATTTTTTAAGCCAAATGATATTGAAAAGGGTATCTAAAGACAAAAGGAAAATAGTTTAATGGAGTACTAAACCTAGTCTATTTGTAAGCAAAGAGAGAGGGATGGAATTTATTAAGAGAGGGAAACTTCAAATTAATTAATTAATTGGGGTATTATCTAAATTTTTTTCGACAAAACATGTTCAATATCCAATTCAATTTCATATCTGACAGATCTATGAAGTTCATATTGAAATTCAATGTGACAATGTTACAGATATTCAGAATTATATCTAATTAGATTCAATTAATTGGCATGTGATCTAAAACAATTATAATAGAAATTTTCTTGAGGAAATATTACATTAGATGGAGCCACACCTGATAAATGTCTTCTCACAAATCTGAACTTAGCATATGGAGCACACGAGTAGTACATTGTTTACTCACTCCTCTCTCCTCTTGTTACTTCATTAGAGCTTCAAACCTGTGCTAGCAAAAATACAATATGGGTTGTTTAAAAAAAAATATAATTTTGCATTGCAGCTAGAAATAAAAAAGAAAACAAACGACTCCAAACCCACTTGAAAATCTCAAAAACAATATAGTAGGAAGTCATGAAATCTCTCTTTAATCAAAAAAAAAAAAAATCCCCAAGAACAAAACAAACTTTCCTCTGTTTGAAGAAACATAAAAAAAAAAAAAAAGTTTGTCTTCAAACCCATCACCATTAACGATATGAAAAACCTTAAATAAAGCACCAATAAATCGAAGGCAAATGTTACGGTGCAAAAGTTGTATCGTAAAGCAAAAACGTGAACCAATGATAAAGTGAGACATTTGGATTGATATTTTTAACATTTTAAAAGTCTTTAATGTGATTGATAAATACACTGTGAAATATGAACCAATGAAAAGAAAATAGACCACATGGTATCTTTAAGGTGATTGGTTGATATAGAGATTCAACATGCTACAAATATTCATTTATGCATTGTAGTTGGACTCGGTCGACAAATCAAATAGATCTAACAAACAAAGCATTTTAAGTAGAGTTAACTGGTTAATTACTTATAAGTACCCCTAATGTTTTAAAACCTACTTAAAGTATCCTTGAAGTTTTGAAAATTTGATTCCCATTAAGTCCGGCCATTAAGTTAGAGAAAATGACACTTTTGCCCTTAACTATTCTTTAAATTTTCAAAACATGCCTTCTCTCCTTTTATCTTCCTTTCCTCTTATCTTTTCTTTTCCTTTGAGTTCAAGGAGTTGTTCTACTTTTCTGGTCTATTGACTTGAACCAAGATCAAGATTACTTCTCAAACCTTCCTTTTGTCATGATGCGAAAAATCTATAGACAAAAATTAGAGGGTTCATTCACATTAGAAAATGATAAGGTATCAATAAGAGTCTATGGGCCAGTTCGTTTCCTATTATCTCTTATCTCTTAAAGGGGAATATTATATTTTCTGTCTTTTAATGGTACCCCCAAAACATAAAACACTTCTCCTTCCTTATAACTCAAGGGCCTCATATGCAATAACAAATATTATTAATTATTAATTATCATCGTCATCATCACCATCATCATCATCATCATCATCAACATCATCATCAATTATTATTATTATTATTATTATTATTATTATTATTATTATTATAATTAAGAATCATAATTGTTAATTATTAATTACTATTAATTAATTATTATAATAATTAGTATTATTTATAAATAAAATTTATTTCAATGTAATTATTAATTATTAGTTGTTTAATTAGCTATTAACTATTATATTCTTTAGTATTAATTAATAATTAATTGTTAAATATTAATTAGTAATTAACAATAATTAATATTAAATTCATTTATTGAATTAGGAAAAATTAATAATTAATTAATAATAATAATTATTAATTCATAATTATTATTTTTTTTGTTTTTATTCAGTTAGGATAATAATTAGTATTATACTAATAAATAATTTTTTAATTAATAAATTATTATTATTACAATCAATTATTAATTACTATTTAACAATAATTAATAATTAATTATTCACTAGTAATAATTATTATTATTAATTACTATTAATGAATTTCAATGAATTGTTAATGAATACGAATTATTGTAACTTTTAATTTTAATTAATTATTATAATAATTAGTATTAGTTATAAATTAATTATTAATTAAATGTTAATCATTAATTATTATATTAATTCGTATTAATTAATAATTAGTAATTATGAATTAATAATTATTATCAATTATTAAATAATAATAAATATTATAATTATTTATTAATTTATTATTAATAATTATAATAATAATAATTATTTTTATTTTTATTTAATTACATAGACAAACAAAAATTCTCATATATGGGGTTAAAATGGACATTTGACATTTTTTAGAATTTAGAATTTAGAATTTAGAACACTCTACTTTTAGAGTTTAGAGGAAAGAAAAGTTCAACAATACCAATTTACCTCTTAATGTAATTATTGCACTTTTATATGTCAAACGTCAGAGCAAATGAATAGGCCCTATGAATGTTTCTTTCTTTCACACTCTGTGGGGAGGGAATAGTTGTTCTAACTTCTTGGTGAATAAAGTCATTGATGAGGGCTCTTTCATGGTTTTTAGCCTTAATCTATTCTTCTTGCAGGTCTGTCGACTTTTATGTGTGAGGACTACTTAAATCTTCCCACACTTTGTATTGATTAATGTTTTATTGTTTTTGTATTGGGTGGGGTTAGAAAGTGGCAACAAGGCAGTGGTCTCTTGTATCTAGGTTCATAAAAACTTTAATTGTTGGGGGCCAACAACCTATGCTGTTGAGAGAATTTATGGGAATGTCATGTTACCATGAGAATGAGTAAATTAGAAATTACATCTTAATTTATTTTGACTAAAAACATAAACATGCCCATGAATAGGTGAACTACCCAGAACAAGCCCAACCCAGAATCTGTCTCAACAGCCTATGCCATTGGGCCCCAACAACCAAAGTTAACCCTATAGGTTTGGGGCAAGGTGGGTTATGTACTTACGTCCTCCCCTATTTTCTTAGCATCATTTGAGTTACTCTAACAAAATTTTAAGTTAGTTAAGGTCGCCCCTCCATTTGGAGTAAAGTTTGCTAGCAATGTCTAAGTACTTCATACTTAAGAGACTTGGGGAAAACCGCTCACACTCTGCTGTTGTTCCCTCCATTAATGTATCTTCACTAATATTGCACTTTGCTGCTGCTCAGTCTGAAAACCACCCCTCATCTTTAATGCCTGATACTTTGCAAACAACAAAACAATCGTCAAGTTAACAGGCTCAATCCTTTATGGACCAACGGATCTCTGAACTAGGAGAGGAGTTGGCCCAGCATGCTACCTTGGCAGGATCCCATCTTGAAATAAATGTAGCATCGGTTCAAGAAGCCACCGAGGTCGTTGGGAAAACGGTAAGAGAACGTATCTTTCCCCGTATTCAAGTCTCAATCGAGAATATCCATTATGTACTTTGGGTGCATTAGAGGAGAAAGCTGGATGCTCGTCGCTACCTGGCACGATGGTAATATAGGTGAGAAGGTAAAGATTTGGCACCAAAAACTTTGGGTGCAAATTCATAACATCCCCCATAGCTACATCTCATATCACCACTGCAAACTCTTTGCAAGTGCTGCGGGGAAAGTTTTGAAAGATAACGAAGTCTTAGAACCGGGTAAACCACTAGAGGTAGTATGGTTCGTTTGCATGTGGAAATTGATCTCAGGCGTACTCTTTTTAGAGGCTTCTTTCTAAACAACAATAATAACCTAGTATGGAGAAGATTCGCATATGAGAATTTAACAAAACTCTACACCGGTTGTGGCTTAGTGGGTCACTCATGGAAGAAGTGCAAGAAAGTCCCAAGAACCACTCCATTAATTGAACTTCTGAAGGAGTTGGAAGAACGCAAACTAGACACTCCAGGTGACTAGCTGCGGGCAGAAAACAAGCTAGAAAAACCTCTTAGATATCTGGTGTTAGAAAAACTCCAGTGTCTACAAGCTCCTGTAAACAACTCCAAATCGTCAGGCATGACTAAAGTTCATAGGAAGACTCAGAAGATGAACTGCTTGAAAAACGCCAACGTATGACTGAAGGGTCCACGCTGGTGGCAAGATTATCTAGTAAAGGCAAAGAACGATTGCAGAAAGCAATCTCTAGTCACCCCAGTGAGTCGTCGAAGAGGAAGCAATCCGAGTCGAGCAACATTTCAACTCTGTTAAAAGCCAAAAGTCCCAAAACAATATTATAGTCCTCGAGATGCAACCCTCATCTGGCATGTCAGCAAGCATCCATGACTCACAGGTACAAATCTATTCAACTGCTACGGGAGGATTTGGCATAATTAATTCAGCCACTAGAGTGAAAAAAGGAGGGGACGACCTTTCGAACATGAATCTACTCTAAAGGATCACCTGGGCTCAAAAATCTTGTCAGATAATTCAAGAAAAGGTCATCAGTGCTCCTGTTAATCCCTCAAAAACTCCAAAACAAAATGTAAATGTTTTGCAAAGCTGGACATCTGCTTTGAAAAACACTGTTCCTACTATATCAAGTGGTCAGTCTCATCAACTCCAGCTCGACCAACCCTACTCCTGCAACGCTAGGACACTCAACCCCGCAAAAACAGAGCCCGGATTTTCTTCTGAAGGGATTAGACCCATTACCTAAGCTTGAAGATTCATCTTGGATTGAAAAGTGGGATGGTCTTTCAACACAACAACAACAGGTTGCCTCAATAACCGCATTTGTATTTCAGGTATTTGCTATTTTATATTCTTTTTTATTCACTATTTTCAATTTAATGCATATTCACTTCACTTCTTTGGATTACTCGGTGTGTGGTGTTGCTTTTTTTTATCAATATGAAAATTTTTGCTTGGAATGTGAGGGGTGGTAAGAGTAAGGAGCTTCGTAGAACAATCAAAAGGTGGTGTAAATCTCCAAGCCCGGATATCCTCTTTCTTTCTGAAATGAAAATGAATGAAGAAGAAGCCTCCAAATACAGTAAAAATCTTAGCTACTATAACTTCAAATCTGTGAGCTCTAGAGGTCTAAGTGGTGGTCTTCTCTGTGCCTGGAAGGATAATCTCTCAATATGTCTCCGATGCCACACAAAGATATATAGAGCTATCCATACAATCGAACCCTCCAAGTACTAGCTGGTCAATTCTATTTCTATATGCTAGTCGAAACCATGATGATAGGGAAAATATTATGAATACCAAAACGCATCTCCTGGGTGCGCCTTGGATCCTTCTTGGACACCTCAATGGTATGGTTCACCTTGATGATTATGAGGAACCCAGTCATCGGGCTCGCCTATCTCATCACCTCAAAACCTCATTGACTTCTTTGCTCTTTCGAAACTTGGGTGCTCGGGTCCCTACTATACTTGGTCAAAGAAACAGTCGGGTCGCAAGGGTGTTCACGAAAGACTGGACCGTGGGCTGGCCAACTTAGAATTAGCTCAACTAGTATGCTGAAGTCAAATTATCAGTGCTACAAGCTATTAACTCAGATCACTCACCAATTATGACACCAACCCTGTTCCTTTAGTGGGGAAAAAACATTTTTACTTCCTTCCTATGTGGGTCAACCACAAGGATTGTGATAACATTGTTACTGGTACTTGGAAATTCCTGGATCTAGAGTGTTCTCTATAGCAAGGAGGCTGAAAACTTTGAAAAAGTAGCTCCAATCTTGGAATAGAGATACCTTTGGCAACATCAGCAGAACCGTCCTTAAGTTAGAAGAGCAACTTCTATCAGAGCAATCTGGCTCGAGTGACTTGTCACATCTTGCCGACCTGGAGGCTCAATACAATAAATGGCTCCTTTATGAGGATCAACTCTAGAGACTGGCTAAAAGACAATCATGGTAATTGGATTTTTGGTGCAGATAACATAGCAAGCTTACTAAAAAACCACTTCCTAAGTAAATCAAATGTCGAGGAATTTTTTTATCCTTCACTCCTGGATGATTTATAGTTTAATAAAATCTCTTTGGAAGAGAGTCAAAGTCTCTTAATTCTGCCACAAAAAGAGGAAGTCAGAGAAGCCCTATTCCTTATGCATACCCACAGAGCCCCTGGCCCATATGGCTTCATTGCTTTCTTCTTCCAGCACTATTGGCATTTAGTAGGAGATGATATCACCTCCATGATTCAAAGTGTCTTCCACAACAAGAGACTTCTAAAACAATTAAATCATACTAACCTCATTTTTATTCCCAAAAAGAGAGGTCTGGAGAAAGTGAGCATTTCAGGCCCATTAGCTTAAATAATGTGATTTATAAAATCCTAGCCAAGGTCCTGGCAAATAGGTTGAGACCACTACTTCATTCCCTAATTCAGCAAAATCAAGCAGCTTTTGTTAAAGGCAGAAGTATCACAGACAATATTATTCTTGCAAAAGCTTTTGATATGGCCAAAGCTTTTGATAAGATGGGTTGGAGATTTATTATAGAAACCATGAAGAGAATGATTTTTCTTGGTAGTTGGTGTGAACTAATTTGGTAGTGCATCTCCATGACTTCCTTTTCTGTTAGGATCAATGGAATTACTCAAGAAATTTTCACCACTAAAAGAGGTTTAAGGCAAGGGGATCCTATCTCGCATTACCTTTTCATTATTAGCATGCATACTCTCTTGATTTTGTTGAATAGGGAGGAAAGATCCAAAAGATTGCTTGGGACAAAGCTTGCAAAAGATGTTGATCCAATTACTCATCTTTTATTTGTCAATGATTGCTTCATCTTTTGTAAGGCAGATCCAGTGTCTTTCCTCAACATCAAATCTGCTCTTAGATTATTTGAAGATATCTCAAGTCAACACATCAATTATGCCAAGTCAAGTGTTATGTTCAGCAAAAACACACACACACAATCCACTAAAAACTACTAAGCAAAACTCTGGGCATGAAAATCATCAACTACAACACCAGATACTTGGGTACTTGGCTAGCAGATCTAGAAGGAGGAAAAATGTGCACTCATAAGAATTTAGCAGAGAAAGTGTTAAACAGGATGGACATATGGCAGGCAAAAACCCTATTGCCCTCTGCAAGAAATTGGATAGATTTCAAAAGAACTTCCGGTGGCACGGTAGCACGAGTAATGCTAATGGCTGTAACTTGAAATGGAACATCATTTTCTCCCCTAAAGCCATTGGCGGTCTTGGTCTAAGACGATTCTCCCCATGAATAAAGCTCTCCTTCTAAAATCAGTTTGGAGACTTTTCAACAACAATGACAGCTTGTGGGCTCAGCAAATCGAAGCTAGATTTGTGAAGGGTATTTCTTTGACTTGAAAGCAAAGGCCTCGGACTCATGGTGGTGGAAGAGCATCATTAAGTTAAAAGAAGAACTGAAATCAAATTTCTTTTGGAAAGTAGGGAATGGGGAGAAAATTTCAGCTTGTATGGATCCTTGGATTCCATTGATGGTGAATCACATACCCATTCAAAGGAATTTAGATCAACATGCTCTTTGGTTAAAGGTATGTGATCTTATCACTGACATGAATTCATGGAGTGTAGATTATTTATACCAGTTGTTTGATGACAATAATGTAGAAGTTATTCTCAGTATACCCCTCAGCTCAACTCCACAAAAGACAAGTTGCTTTGGAAATGTTCAAAGAATGGGGAAATCTCTGTAAACTTTGCTTACCATGCTCTTATTCAGACTCACCTCCCAAATCTTCAAAGTGCCACTAAATGGTCCAGGTAGCTGTGGCAATTGGGCGGGTTGCATTGGGTTTGGTTTGGGTTGAGCTTCAACCCAACCCATCTAACCCGTCAACCCATTAATGACCCATTATATAAAATTAAATGGGTTTGGTTGAACCTAAACCCGCTTTAACCCAATCCAACCCGCCCAAACCCATTAACCTTATATTTATGGACTTAAAAAATGAACTCTCTTTTAACAAGTAAGTTGGTCATAGCTTGGTGGTAATAGTAGTTACTATTTATGCAAGTGGTGAAGCCATTTGACTATGTTCGGATTTCGTGTTTGACCGAACCACTTAAGTTTGAACCGATCAGACCAACTTGAACTATCTAATTGGGTTATCTTTGAGCTAATCACATAAAGGGTGGTTGAACTGTTTAGATCTAGATTAGTCTAGTCAGATCGGATCAAACCGGTTCAGTCAATGGTGGATTGACTTGGACCGGCCCATATCAAGTTTGTGCACGGGTTTGGGACTGAACTGACTGACCCAAAGCAGGTTAATGTAAGTAAAACAGGTCAGTTCGGATTCAGGTCGGGCTGTGTTAGTACTGGTTAGGTTGGACGGCCCAAACCGGTCAACGCAAGCGATTCCGAACCATCCCATCCGACATATATTTCGGATTCAGGTTGACCTGGATCGGTATATGTTGGGTCATGTCAGGCTGCATTGAACTTGTCCAGACTCAGGTCAAATTGATATGGATTTATGTTGGGTGAAGTGTGTTGGTTCAAGACAAAACTAAATTTAGTCAATAATTAATAGAAAATTAATGCATTAATTATAAATTATTTAATTGAAATAAAGAAAATTTTAAAAAAGACTAAGGAATTAATACTTATGTCTATAATGGTCAACTCAATGGTTATCCACAACCCAACCCATTTAAATGGGCGGGCTGGGTGGGTTCAATGGATTGGGTGAAAAATTGCCACCCTAGGTCCATGATCTAGGCAACTCTATGCTCTCATAGATGTCAGCTCTTTGTGGAAGTTTCTTCATAGTGCAGTCAAAACTAAAACTACTATATGGTGCTGCAAAAGGAAAGAGGATATCTGTTGTACATTCTACAATTCATCTCCAGAAACTCAAAATCATCTTTTGTTGGAATGCCCTTTAGCTTGTGTTGTTTGGGTGCAAGCCTAAGTCGGTCTCGTGCTAGAGGCTTTTCTTTGTTCTGGTCAAGGTGATATTCTTGAATGGTGGTGGCAGTATAATAATCACATAAAGGATAGATTGTTAAAATACAACCATCTAGCAAAAATCTTTGCAATATTCAGAAGCTTATGGGATACAAGAAATGAAATTATCTTCAATAATGGAAGACCAGATCCATTAATAATCCTTAGGAAAGCAAGTAACTATTATAAACTCAATATCTGATTCCCCAAGTTTTAACTCCTTCACAACCAACTAAATCATTGGATCTGTACTCGAATCAACCAATCATTATGGTGGATGGTTCATGGGACACTAACACACACTGCATCAACTGGTCTCTTTGTGTTATCTTATCGATCTCCTCTTCTCCTTGGAGAAGGACAACCATACTTGGTAGGATCTTCAACATCACCCGAGCTCTGGGCAATCATAAGTGGTCTTTGTAAGTTATATTGTATAGGCTACACTAGTGCTTCTTTGCTGTCGGATGCTAAAGATCCTCTCTTGGAGCTAAAAGGAAGAGACAAAAACATCACCTAGGAAGTTCAAGCTCTCTAGGATCATATCTTTGTTCTTTTATCCTTTTTTGATACCATGAAAATGTTATACATAAATAGTGAATAGTCAAACCTGTTCATGATGTTGCAAAATAGGCAGGATCAAGAAAACTTTTGTTAACAACACTAACCTCCCAGCGTTCTCTCCCTCTTCTTTTTTGGAAAATTGTAAGAGGGGGCTGCTGATGCACCCGTGATGTTTGTATGGTTCCTTTTCTTTCACAAAAAAAAAAAAAAAAAAAAAAAAAGACATGGGGAGCGAATCACACCTTACATGGATGGAGCAACCAACTTTCAGCAAATGGAATCCAAGGATAGCCTCTGCACTTAAGAAATGGAATTTGAGTTCAAAAATTTATAATTATGCCATCCAAAAAGTTATCAATGCTTACGACCTTGATTTTTCAAAATATTATAATAATGCCCCAAGTAATCATTACTCTCTTTTTACATTGCTGTGTGTAATTTTATATTTTCAAAATATTACAATAATACCACGAAAATTAATCACTATTCTCTTTTATTTTTATTTGTAATTCTTTTTTAATTTAAATCTCCTCTCCCTCTCTCTCTCTCAAGTTATGTGATGAGTTCAATTAATATCAAATAATCAAACCGCAAATCTTATGAAATCAAATTATTAATAATATATTTATTAATATGTGTGTTTAAATATATGTATGTATCTACGTAAGTATATATTCATTTAGGCCTAAACCGTATTCTATTACAGTTTGGTCTGGTTTGGTTTTTATAGTAAAATGGCTTGGTTTGGCCTGAGAATTTTACAAACTGTAATTTACTGATTTGGTCTAAGATCATTCTAAATTCGATTATTACATATTTGAATATGAATTTAATCCCATCTAATTTGATTAATATTTGAATCTGATTAAAAATCTGACACGGTAATAAAATGCAGATGCAGGTTTAGAAGTTTCATAATCAAATGTGGATGCAAACGTAGTTAGATTTGATCTAAACTCTAAATTTACAACCCTAATTGCCATACTCATAGCCCCTGCCTGACAACTTTGGTGAAAGCAGAATTTGATCATGAATCTTCGCTGCAATTAGTTAGAGAAACCATTGCAGCCACCATCGGTTAGAACACTCCACAACCTGCTCATAGAATATTTTTTTTTTATTTTGATATATAGTTATTAGGGCTTTCGGAGTGCAATTGGGTAACTCGTGTCATTTCTGTAGTACGAGCAAATGTCATGTCATAATATTTTCTTTTGCGCAAATTTCTTAAATAAACCCTAAGATTTAGGAAATTGATTAACCTTACTGTTTTAGTATTGTCTTAAATACTATTTTGCCAATCAAAATGAAACTTGACACCTTGAAAGTGAGAACTTCAAACAAAACCCATCTGAATATGTCAGAAACGATGGACCAATTCTCATCGATCAATTCTAGTCTATCAAATAATAAATAGAGAATCAAAAAATAGGAGACAATGTGAAAGAAAGCATTCAAAAATCAGGCTTCGGCTTCTTCAGGCTATCCAGTGCTTACTCAAATAGGTGATAATACCGGCGACTAGATTCGGGTTCCAGTTGAACCAAGGGGTTTCGGTGATTCATCACTCTGCAACGGTAAAGAAACAGTGACATCACTCATTGAACGGCGAATAACAAGAGAGTTGTTGTTCCACACTTACCTGAAACCATGGAGACTCCGCGCATGATAATGAATACTCGACAACCACAACTAAATCCGATGCGTAACGATTGCCCGTCACGTATTCTTTCACGAAATTGACACACCTCTTTGGTATCTGTTTCCAAAGCCCCGCGTCATTGGTCTCGACTGAGAACTTGCATCTGTCGTAGAATAATCGTCGTTGGTCAGATCTTGTAGAGCAATCGTCATTGGTCTCGGCCAAGAGCCCTGTGTCATTGGTATACTTGGGTCTTGCAATCATCAGCGATTGGGTCCACTTTAATAGATTTTTGGGTTTTTGGAAGAATAGTCCATCGTCTGGTTTGATCTTCGGTCCTTCTGCCCTTCCACCATTTCAGAGATGAGACAAGGAGAAGAAAGAGAAAAAGAGTCAGAGAAACAAAAAGAGAATCTGTGTCTGGCCTGAGATCAGATTGGTCAAGAAATGTAGGAAACCACTCGACGTTTGTCGGAATCTGTTCTCCCAAATGCAAGGTGAGAGGCTGAGGGCAAGATTCCATAGTTTGTAGTCTTGTAAACGAACTCCTTGCAAACGGTGTTTACCAGTACCATTCGGGTGATGATGGTTCCTCCTCTACCATTATCATCGTCGTTGTCATTCATTGGTTTTCTTCTAACGTTGCCGCCATGGGGACCGTGGAAATTTCAAGGTTAAGACGTCCATGTAAGCTCAAAGCTAGAGTCCCGCCCCAATCGGCACTGGTGGAGGCTAGTCGGTTCAAGTGGTGGGAGCTTTAATGGCAAATGCTTATCAGCAACTTGGTAGAGAGGACGATGGTTTGAGTTAAAAAGACTGTAATGTAAATCAAATTGTGCGATAATGTCAAAATCAGTAGGAATAGTTTAAGACAATATAGTTAGTCAATTATTTAAACCAGCTTTAAAAATTTGCCCTTTTATTCTTTAATTTATTGTATTCAATTCATTTATCAGTCCTATTATATGTAATATCATCTGGAGATATAGGGTGTTTGGTGTATCCGAAGTGTAGGAACATGTAAATTTAACAAAATGTATGAATTTGAATAATAAAAATCATAAGAAAAACGTAACTTTTTCTCAAATTGCATCGAAACCCACTTTGAGGAAATAACTCTCTCGTATATCTTCCATCGTCAGGTTGTTTATATCTCTCCCGCCAAGAGCTTGATGTTCGACAAAACTGAAATGTTAAAATCTGAAAAAGAGAAAAAAGCTCTGCTTAATCGTCTAAAATTTCGAAAACAAAAAATCTATTCCTTTTAGTATTAAAAAAATGAGGGCATTTTAGTTATTATGAAGCATCTGAAACATATCTAAAACATTCGACATATGCCGTTCCACTTATCAAATCAATCGTTTATCACTTTTAGCTATGGTTCAGATGTTAAGACAAACGTGACCCAACATCTGAAAATCAGTTTTTAAGATTTCATACCCTAATTCAGAAGACTCCGGATCTGTTACCCACAAACTGTTTTCACATCTTTACCCATAAAACACCACAGCCTTGTATCGAAAACATCTTTTCATCAATGACAAGGGAAATATTTTCAAGATGCAAATGTAATGTGTCATAAATAAGGATGTGGGAAGAGCTTGTAGGTAATAGATCTGAGCCAATTCAGAGAAATAAAATGTCACCTTTGAAGAAAAGGAGGTGTGGGAGCAACTTGTAGGTAATAGATGTAAGCCCAATTCAAAGAAACAAAATGACGCCTTTGAAGAAAAGAAGGTGAATGAAAAGTGTTAGAAGGATCAAAGCATCTTAAAATTCCATGTTGCTTTTGACACACATTTGAATATGTGATACACAACGATACTCTGTACACACCAATACTCCTATTTTCTTCTCAAGTCAAGAATCAGTCATTCCAAAAACTGATACGTGTCGGACGTACTGGTGAAAACGTATTGATATTTGAAACATTGTTTTAAATTTAAACATTCTACTCTGTGTATTAATTTCAACTGGGCCGCCATATGACAGTTTTTCATTCTAGGAATGTTTTTCATCTTTGGTTTTATGCTAATTGTAGCCCATTACGTAGAAGCAGTCAACAAGAATGCCATCAGTTCATATATATATATATACAGAGAGAGAGAGAGGTCCTAGAGATGATCCAAAGGAGTTTTAGCTAGGGTAAAACAATCTTTGTTGTGTCCCTAAGGACACCATCACTATCCCATCAGGCCATGCTAGGATGTTCTCATCCTCATTGAGCCAAAACCATCTAATTGACAACTTTGATACGTGAAATTGATAATAATATTCTGAATCGCTATCACAAGGCAGTTTTCGGTATTGTGGTAAGTCATGTTCCAACTAGTTCTGGAACACACCAAACTTAGCAACCATTCTTTTAAGACATGGTGTGTTTTGGAACCAGCTTTCTGTAGTTTTAGAATACAAAATATTACATAATTTTGATGAATATGTTTGAATAAGGTTATTTATCGTGTTCAAGAACACTACACTTAATTCAGCGCATTAATGTGACATTTATTTAATACATTTTGACCTAAAATTTTATTTATCAAATTCCAATGTTTTGAAACACACAACACCACCATAGTATCATGATATAAGCGCATTCGGCTGGGACAATACGGGGATGACACGTGTGCAGCCGATAAGCGCCATCAAGGATGTGTCGCGGAGTGGTTGGGGCTGCTCTATGCGGACCATTTTGGCCCAATCGCTAGACGCCGCGTGGCCCTGCCAGATGATCGCGCCCTGCCCTTTGAACCCAACTACCTCCAAGAAGCTCCAAGTATAAAGACAAGGCACCTCCCACAAGGTAAGGGACCTGGAACTTAAGAGACTCTTGGTATTCTCATTACCAAGGACTTAGTGCTTACAAGTGACCTCGCCCGGGCGCTCCTACACCGGACAAGCTACTTGCCTTGTTCAAATACTAACTTGATCATCTGAGTCCTCGCATCAGGTCTTCACCCAAGGCCTTTGACACCTTCTTCCTTGTAGAGCAACCTATCAGGGCTCCCTCGGATCCCTTACACGCATGGACAAGCAGCTTAACTTCGACACCAACCCTTCCGAAATCATCCACATCTGCCACTAGTCCTCAACCTCTTTAGTCTTCAAGGAGGTAGTTTGCCTCGGTCTCTAGCCCTGGGCCTCGGCGCACCCCTCCGAGCCTCAACCAGCCCTCGGCTTTGGCACCCTCTCGAAATCCTTGGAGTCCTAAAGCCCTCGAATCTATCCCAGATCTCAGGAGCAGATTGATTGTGTTTCCCTCGACCAATCCGAGCGACAACAATTGGTGTTGTTTGTGGGAAGGTTGGACCCATCGGTTGAGGAGCTAGCAACAACAACAACAACAGCAAGTAGCCGACATCGTTGACGTCATTGCCGGGGGCAAGGCCTTGGGTGGGGCCTTGGCCTTGGCCCGCAAGGCCTACGCCAAGCAGTTGAACCTCCAGGAGCCTACCCCCAAGAAGTTGAAGTCTCTAGAGGCTCCCAAAAAGGCGAAGTATCTACATGCCCACACCTTCACAGATGAGGACCTGAAGGGGATCATAGTCCCCCACGATGACGCCATCGTAGTCTTAGCCATCATCGCCAACTTTGTAGTAAAGAGGATCCTCATTGACAGAGGCTCCTTGGCTGACATTCTCTTCTACGAAGCGTTCGAGAAGATGAAGCTATAGCCCGAGCGCCTCCAGCCTGCTGACGTCCCCCTTGTCGGCTTCTCTGAAAATGTAGTCAGACTGGAGGGAAGAACCACCCTACCTATCACGGTAGGGGCAGAGCCACAATGCAATCATGGGGAAACCAACCTTCTACACATTAAAGGAAGTCATGTCCTCCTAACACATCGCCCTCAAGTTCCCCACTGAGCATGGAGACGGAGTCGTTCGACGGGACCAGCAAGTCGCCCGCCAGTGCTATGTGGCAGCACTAAAGGGCAAGAATAGGGAAACACTATCTCTGGAGGGCCTTGACCTTAGGGAGGAGCCAACAAGCCGAGGCCAACCGACCGAGGACCTCGTCTCAGTTCCCTTGGATGAGGCCAACCCCAAGAAAACAATCTACTTTGGGTCCAACCTTCCCCTAGAAAGCCTATCCGAACTAGAAAGTTTCCTCAAAACTAATGCTGGCATATTTGTTTGGTCCATCACTGATATGCCCGGAATTGACCCTTTGGTCATCACTCACAGCCTAAGCGTGGACCCGAGCTCTTGGCCAATTCAGCAAAAGAAGAAGAACTTTGCACCGGAGCATTAGAAGGCCATAGCAGAGGAAGTTGACAAGCTGCTCAATGCCGACTTAATCCGAGAGGTACATTACCCTAACTGATTGTCAAATGTGGTTTTGGTGAAGAAAGGTAATGGGAAGTGGCAAATCTATATTGATTTCACAGACCTCAACTGAGCCTACCTTAAGGACAGTTTTCCTTTGTCGAGGACAGACTACCTCGTCAACGCCACTGCAAGGTACAAGCTACTCAGCTTTGTGGACACCTTCTTTGGATATAACCAAATAAAAATGCACCCCAAAGACGAGGAGAAGACCTAATTCATAACCAAGCACAACACTTACTATTACAAAGTGATGCCCTTCGGCCTTAAGAACGCAGGGGCTACCTACCAACGCCTCGTCAACAAAGTGTTCAAGAATCTGATGGGGAGGAACGTTGAAGCCTACATGGACTATATGGTGGTGAAGAGCATGCGATCCAAAGCACACACCTCGGACCTAGCCGAGATGTTTGACACCTTGTGAAAGTTCAAAATGAAACTTAACCCTATCAAGTGTGCCTTCGGCGTCACCTCGGGCAAGTTCTTAGGCTTCACCGCCACTCAAAGAGGCGTAGAGGCTAACCCTGACAAGATATTGGCCATATTGGATATGGCACCCCCTTGGTCGGTGAAGGAGACTTAGAGACTCACTGGCCAGATAGCTGCCCTCAATCGCTTCATGTCGAATTCGACAGACCGCTGCCTTCCCTTCTTCCACGCTATCAAGAAACTAAAAGATTTTTAGTGGATGGAGAAGTGCTAGCGTGCTTTTGATGAACTGAAGGTATACCTAGCTTCAGCTCCCCTCCTCGCTTGGCATGCACCAGGAGAGATCTTGTACATGTACCTACCGGCCGGGGACGAGGCCGTCAGTTCGGTCTTGGTAAAAGATGACAGGATATAGAGGCTAATATACTATGTCAGCAAGGTCCTCTACGATGCTAAAACCAGTCAGGAAGCTCAGGCCATATTTTCAAGCTCACACCATTGTGGTCCTAACAAACCAGCTCCTTAAAGTTGTCCTCACCAAACCCAAGACCTCGGGATGCTTGACTAAGTGGGTCATCGAGCTCTCCTGGTTTGTCAACTCCCCTCCTCGCTCGGCCTGCACCAGGAGAGATCTTGTACTTGTACCTATTGGCCAGGTATGAGGCTACAACTCGGTCTTGGTAAAAGATGATAGGATATAGAGGCCGATATACTATGTCAGCAAGGTCATCTACGACGCAGAGACCAGGTACCCCGAATTAGAGAAGTTGGCCTTCGCTCTCGTAGTCTCAGCTAGGAAGCTCAGGCCATATTTTCAAGCTCACACCATTGTGGTCCTAATAAACTAGCTCCTTAAAGCTGTCCTCACCAAACCCAAGACCTCGGGACGCTTGACTAAGTGGGCCATTGAGCTCTTTGAGTTTGACACCAAGTACCATGCGAATCCTGCAATCAAAGCACAAGCCTTGGCAGATTTTGTAGCAGAATGCACCTTCAACCGAGCCCTCCGTCGAGCCCCAGGAAATGAAGCCGAAGAAGGGAATCGAGCTAGATGAGGAAGCTCAACTCATATGGAAGATCTTCATTGATGGGTCGTCCAACACCAAGGGAAGTGAAGCAGGCCTCGTCCTCCTCACCCTAGATAATGTCGTAGTAGAGTACGTGCTGAGGTTTGACTTCTCGGCATCCAACAATGAAGCTGAGTATGAAGCCCTCCTTGCTGAATTGTAACTCGCCAAGGAACTTGGCTCCCAACATATCAAAGTCTTCAACGACTTGCAACGGGTGGTGAACCAACTCAATGGCGAGTATGAGGCCAGAGAAAAAATCATGGCCAAATACCTCGCCAAAGTTCAAGAGCTAGCTCGCCACTTCCTACTCTTCTCATTGCATCAGGTCCCGCGAGTCGAGAATGTAAGAGTCGACGCCCTTTCTAAGTTGGTAAGCACCTTGGATGCAGCCCTCGGTTGCACCATCCGCGTAGAAAAGCTACCTTGGCCATCCATAGAAGAAGCACAATTCTTACCACTGGAAGTCGAGTCGTCGTGGATGGACCCCATCATCAACTTCCTCTTAACCAAGCAACTGTCCGACGACAGGGATGAAGCCAAGAGACTCTGACGTCTAGCAGCCCATTACACTCTGCTCGAAGGAATATTGTACAGAAAATCATTCACCTTACCCTACCTTCGATGTCTCCATCCAGAAGAGGGTGAGTATGTACTTCAAGAAATTCACGAAGGCATCTGCAACAACCACATCGATGGTCAAACCCTAGCTCAAAAGGCACTAAGGCAGGGGTATTTTTGGTCGACGCCCCAAAAGGACGCAACTGGGATGGTATGGAGATGCGACAAGTGCCAGAGACATGTTACCTTATGCCCTCGGCCAGCAACAACGCTCTCAGGCCTCAGCAGCCCTTAGCCCTTCACCAAATGGGGAATGAACCTCCTCGGCTCCTTCCCTCAGGCAATGGGGGGCAGGAAATACCTCGTCGTCGCCGTAGACTACTTCACTAAGTGGGTCGAAGCCAAACCCTTGGCTACCATCACAGTTTGAGCAATCCAGAGCTTCTTTTAGAAGAATATCATCTGCCACTTTGTCTTCCCCCACATGTTAGTCATTGACAATGGAAAGCAATTTGACGACGCTAGGTTCCAGGAATGGTGAGCTTCCTTCAACATCAAACAACAATATTCCTCGGTAGGTTATCCCCAGACAAACGACCTAGCCGAGGTTACTAACAGGACTATTTTGGACGGACAAAAGACCAGGCTCGACCGAGCCAAAGACCTATGGGCTAACGAATTGAGCAATGTCCTATGGGCATATCGGATCACACCTCGAGCGGCCACGGAGAGAGACCCCGTTTGACCTAACCTACCGGACAAAAGCAGTCATCCCACCAGAGATTGGCTAGTCGGGGTTCCGTATCGAAGCGTACGATGAAGTCAAGAATAGCGAAGCACTTAGAGCAAACCTAGACCTGTTGGAAGAAACCTGAGAACAGACGCAAATCAGGGTGGCCCATTACTACAACTCAAGGGTGAAGGAGAGACACACCAAGAAGGAGACCTCATCCTCAAGAAGGTCATGACCCCTGAGCCTGGTGTAGGCAAGCTCAGCCCCAATTGGGAAGGTCCCTACAAAGTCAAGTATGTCGTCGGCCTCAGCACCTTTCGCCTAGAGCACTTAGATGAAACACCCGTCCCTTGAACGTGGGACTCGGAGAATCTCTGGATGTATTACTAGTGATTGTAAACTTTGATGGCCAAACCATGAATGAATAATGCAAAGTTCCTCTTCGGCTCAATGCCTAGTGTGTGTTCTCACTAAGTCCCCAGGGCCCCTAGGCTTCGTGACCGGTCAACATGTACAGCCTCCTCTGAGGACCATATGCTCGTGTCGGATTGTCGCCAGGGTATAAGGATCCCCTTGGGCCAATAACGAATGCCCAACTTCAACACCTCACCAAACGTAAGTATACTAGGACGGTCGAGGCATCGCATGCCTCACCACCTGCCTCAGTGGCAGATGACCTCCTGGTTTCACACACTTAGCGCGATAAAAGAAAGATGGCTACCGCGACTAACTCGGTGGTTCACCTTGGCCTGAGACCCCGATTACACCGCCGGGTCACCTCGGCCTCACCGAAGCAAGTACTTGGGAAGGAAGTATACCAGGCGAGTTGCACCTCCATCACACAGTTTTGCCTCGGCCTCTCCCCCTGACTTCGGCAAGCCGCCTTGGCCTTGTCTAATTTAGCATTTAGGAGGAAACAAGCTAGGTGAGCTGCACCTCAGTCACACAACTCTACCTCGACCTCCTCTCCTAGTTACCTAAAGCAGGTACCCTCGGTAAAAGAAAGAGAGAGAGAGAGAGAGAGAGAAGAAGAAGAAGAAGAAGAAGAAGAAAAGGGAGAGAACACTATGTACAAAAAATGCCCTTCATTTCATTCATTTGGACAGTATGCATTTACAAAAAGTTTTTCTTCGGCCTCAGAGGCCAAACTCATACAAAAGAAGAGATAACAAAGTACAAAAAATAGGAACAAAAAGCTAGCTAAGCAACAGAGTCCTCAATGCCATCAACAACTATGTCAGGGACCTAGGCAGTCTCTTCCAGAGTGGGAGAATCTGGGTACACCTCCAGCTTGTCCACCTTGAAGTTTGCATCACCTTCAGGATGGTCTTCTTGGTGTTCTCGATGCCCTCAAAGTAGGATGCAGACCAGTAAACGGCAAGACACTTCTTGTATTCCCTCATCTGCTTCCAGTTCTTGACAGCCTCCACCACCTGCACCTCAGCATCCACTACCTGCTTTTGGGCCTCTAGCGCCACCCCGTCGAGGCGAGCCCGCTCCTCCTCGAACTTCTTCAAGGCCTCTTGTGTCTGGCCAAGCCGAGCCTACTAGGCCTTTAGATCATCCTCCAGCGTTACTGGAGTTTCTTCTCCTCCTTCAGGTTCGCCTTGGCCTCTTCCCGGTAGCTCTCTATTGTGCCAACCCTCAGTTGGAGCTTCTCGCTTATCTTCTTGATCTTCATGATACAATCTTGGAGGAGCCCCACTTGGTCCCCTAGGCCGACAAAATGACAGTAGACTTGCACCAAGTATTGTCAATAAAGCAAGCAAAATTCAAGAAAATAGCGAAATATGAGATAGGAAACGTACCTCGGCCAAGTAGGTGAGCCCATTGTCATAGATGAGCGTGGGGTCAATCTGCATCATGTTGTATCGGTCCATCGGAGGGACCACCCCACTCATCAGGGCCTTGCCGACCCCCTCATCGCTAATTGAGTCCCCCTCTCGGACCTGCCATCGGGGACAGAACAACCAGGTGAGGTGCTCTCCCTCCTGGGCTAGGTTTTGTGATGATGCCTGGGTGGATGAAGGACCGATGGGACCACCCTTTGTCGTGGGCCTCTTCACCCCTGCGCCCTCGGATGGGCATTCCTTGTGCACTAGTTTCATCAACGGAGGCCCATGCTCTGTGTCAGTAGGCATCTTCCTCCTTCTCTCCTCAACCGTCCTCTTCCCTCAGTCCCCTCGACCGGTAGAGACTTGTTGCTGTGGGACTTGTTATTGAACCACCATGGGAGAGGGGGGAAGCGCCCATTCGCCCCTTGCCACTTCTTCAACAGGCCTCCTTGGCGTCTGCACACCGCACTACTGCAACCTCGGGCTTTTGCTCGCGTACGGACGATCTCTAAAAGCATTTTCTTTGCGTCCATGGGGACCTCTGCAAACAAACAAAAGAAAAGTCGGTAAGTCAAAGACGAAGGGGAATATGCTAAGAGACTATGAGACCTCTCCTACAGATGGGGGTAGGGCTGAGCCCCGCGAACACCAAAGGGAGCTCCACCTCCACCAAGGGCTTGGCCCAAACTCTCTCTAGCATGAGTAGGTGGGCTATGGCAGCGGCCTCCTCGTCCCGAAGTAGAGGGGGACATCTCTCAATTGTCGTACAAGCCTCCCCCCACCTTGACCTGAATGACCAACCTTCACGGCAAGAAATATAAAAGAACTTGCCCTTTCAGTTATGGATGGACGAGGGGTTATCAATGGGATTCTCCCTCTGTGCCTGAAGGTAGTACATGTCGACCTTGAAGGAGTGCTTCCGGGACACTAACATGGTTATTATGGTCCTAAGGACTTTGGGGACAAGCTGGCTGATGGTGATCCTATACCACTTTAGCAACTCCGAAATCAAGGGGTGAAGGGAAAACCTAAGGCCGAACTCTAGAAAGTGCTAATAGACACAAATCTCCCCTTCCTCAAGGGTCCACAACCGGTCATCAATGTCGGGCACCCTAAGTTTGTAGAACCGAGGTATACGGAACCGCCTCGCTAAGGAATTAACCTGGTCCACGTCTAGAACGCTATCAAACTCCAAACGTGGCAGGTGATCCAAGGTCACCCCTTGGGCAACGTATTCGACTGCTGCCCCAAGATTAAGCTTTGGAACTGGGTCCTCCTCGTTCTGAGGAGACCCCTCCGGCTCCCTCGGCATCACGGACGCGGCGCTTTCACAAGGAGGATCATCACCTTGGCAGTTGCCCTTGGCACCCCCGAAGGCTACCCTCTCCCTTAGCACCATCACCCCCCGTTGAGGGGACACCTCGGCTGCCAACGGTCCCAAATTGGAACTAAGTGGAGTAGGAGTTCAAGGAGAGCTCCCTTTCGACAGATTCAAAAGTTCATAACACTCGGGGCCAGAATTAGAATAAGACATTGGTTCGACGTATTACCTAAGATAGACGAAGGCTGAAGGCAACTAGAAGAACAGAACTAGCCGAAGGCTCTGGGAGTAGAAACAAGCAGCTTAACTTCGACACCAACCCTTCCGAGATCATCCACCTCTGCCACTAGTCCTCGGCCTCTTCAGTCTTCAAGGTGGTACTCTGCCTCGGCCTCCAACCCTGGGCCTCTGCACACCCCTCCGAGCCTCAACCCGCCCTGGGCTTCGGCACCCTCTTGAAGTCCTCTGAGTCCTGAAGCCCTCGAATCTATCCCGAATCTCAGGAACAGATTGACTGTGTTGCGTTCAGCTAATCCGAGCGACAACACAAATCATCGCCAAGGATGTGATAAGTTCCAAAACCTACAATTTCAAATACACTGTACTAGAGCTCAATAGTAATACAATACACCTATTTTGAGTTTTTGACACTATGATACAGTGCACACCCTAGGATTATGTCTTTATTTGGATATGAATAAACAAAACAAGGCAAAGATTCTTTTACAAGGATATATGATCCTAATTGTGAATTACAAGACATTTTATTGATCATCTCAAGCAAAAATTTTTAGGAAATAAAATTCCAATCCACCCATTGGTTATTTCTAATTACTTCTGAAATGGATTGGGGACCATTCAGTGAAGGAGTTTAGGAACAAATCCCCCAAATGGCAACATTTTTCGGAGCCCAAAAAGGTTTTCTACGTTGTTCTCTCTCAATGGGTAATGTTTGTAACCTCTCCCCTCACCCCAATGAATCTCTCTTTCTGTCCTCTTAAATCTCTTTGGCCCCGTCCTAATTCTTTCTAATGAGGTAGGAGACATGGTTCGGACTTCGGAGTTTAAATATTCTTTTTTATATAAAAAGAGTGTAAAGATTCTTGATACACAAAATTCGTGTATCAAAAGTTTTTGTTGATTGAAACTCCTTTTTTTATATTTATACTTTGACAGGGGCCCTATCACATCCGATTTTAAGGTTTCAAAGATTGAATTACCAAACTCCGCCAAAATAATGTATTAGTGACCATGACCTTGAAATCTAATATGATACACCATGTATCAGATATATCATATCAACACTCAACACTTTGAGCCTTAGTAGGAGATAAATTAGACGAATTGGATCTCGTCAAGGGTCAACCCAAGCCCAACCTTACACATGACCTCAAGCCCATATCCGCAGCAAGACTAAAAGCCCAACTTTGACAACCCAAACCCTACCTAAGCTAAACTGATGGCAATTTTCCGGTTTTCCCCATCCCTAATGGGTATCCAACCGAATTAGGGATGGGGATTGCTTTGGTAAGAGGGGAGGTAATGGGGATTAATAGGGATCCCCAACTGGGGTCAGGGTCAGGGATGGGGAATGAAGTCCCCGCCCTGACCCCGATTATTATTTTATTTTATTTGTGTATGATATTATTTATATGTATTATATTATATATATCAAAATATATTTAAAATATTATTTATATTTTAGAATTTTTCTTTATTAAAAATTTCTTAATTTAAAAACATGCATGGGGAACCAAACTCCATTGGAGATCAGGGATAGAGGACAACTTTTACCATCAACAGGGAATGGGGTTGGGGATGGAAAATATGGTTCATGCCCTGAACCCGCCCTGTTGCCACTCTTATTGCTAAACCCAACTTAGATTACTTAGATGGATTAAGTCAACCTTTGAAAGGTTGTCCAGGTTTGAAGGACCTTTTTCTCATGTTCTACACCTTTTCTTTAGAATAAAATATAAAAACCTCCGCTGAATTTTCATTTTAACAAAAACCACCCTTGTAGTTTTGAAAAACCCTGCAATTACCTCCCTTTCATCAATGTCCCATTCAGAAAACATTAGCCTAATACATTAGTTTTTTGAAAATACCCATTTTACCCTTATATCTATCAATTCAGATGGAGATTTATTAAAATACTCCAAAAAGAACTATTTGTTAAAAAAAAAATTCCCTAGATCAAATTAAAAAGAGTAAAGTAATTTGATTTTGTAAATTCTTTATAATTGAGTGAAGTCTAAAAGGGCAAATGTAGCACTTTTATTATATTAAAAGATTTCTTAACCAGTATTGGTAATTTTGTAACTTCAAAATCTCTATTATGGAGACAATAATGTTTTTTTCTTGGTAATGACTTGAGACAATAATGGAAGGGAGATAAGTGGAGGTTTTTCAAAACTATAAGGGAGGTTTTTGTTAAAATGAAACACCAAGGAATTTTTTATGATTGTTAGAAACCTTAGGGGAGGTTTTTGTATTTTACCCCTTTATATTATTTTAGTTTACTTTTTGTTTATTGTGATGTAGATATTAATTATCTATCGGCATTTATTGGAATTTTATATCCCATAATTACTTAAACACTATAAAACCATCCTTGAATGACCTTTTTATTAAAATCGTTCTTAACCCTCCAACACTTTTATTAGTTAGTAGGTAGTATACACAAAATTTTTTCCTATAGCCCTTTTATCAATTTTTTGTTCAACCCTATGCCTATGTATTGCATGGATTTACTTGCCTAATTTAGAATTTATTTTAACAAATCAATTATTTTCTTTTTAAGACACGTGCAAGAGGGAAAGGGATAAAGGGATAAGTGGCCGAAGATAAAAAAAAATAAATAAGAGAGAAGCTAATGCAAAATTTCAGCATTAAGGCCATGTTTGGGAGTGCTTATTTGGGCCATTAAGCATTTATTGGTATTTGGGAAATAAGCCCAAAATAAATGCTTATTTTTTAAGCCCAAATTTTCAGCTTTTTTTAAGTGCATATACAATAAGTACTTATTCATTTTTTTCTTCCAAAACTATCCCTCGTTGAATTTTAAAATACCACTTATGAAAGTACTTTTACAAAAGCACTTATATGATAGTACTTTTACAAAATTACTTTTAAAAAAGTACTCTGATGAAAGCACTTTACAGAATTACTTTTCTAAATATTTTTTATAAGTGCTTTCATAAAAGTACTTTCACAAAAGTATTTTATAAAAGTGCTTTTGTACAAATACTTTTTGTAAAAGTTCTTTCATAAAGTGCTTTTATAAAAGTTTTTTCATAAAAATGTTTTTATAAAAGTATTTTCATAAGTGTTTTTATAAAAATACTTTTATAAAAATGTTTTATAAAAGTAATTTAATAAAAGTGCTTTCAAAGTATATATTCTGAAAATTTGAGAGAAAATGAAAGACAAAATATTTGCAAATGCTTATTTAGGTGCTTATTAGAGAAAAAGACTACCAAACACCCAATATAAAATAAGTGCTTAAAAAATAAACACTTGAAAATTTTAGATGCCAAATGCAAGTAATTGCTTATTCAAATAAACACTTATTTTTAAACACTTAATTTTAACTTAAGCAATAACCACTACAAACATGACCTAAGACAAACCTATGTCGTTGTTGGCACCTGCTATGTACTATTATTATTATTACTCTTTTACTTGCCTTTGGCTTCACGTCCAGGCCACCATACCAAAAAAACTTATTCTATCTATTTTCCCTCTATTGGACGTGCATTTCTTGAACGTGCTACTCAGGCTCAACTGATCAATAAAAATGATGTTCTATTGAGCTTGTGAGGAGGAAGCCCAAAACCATCCAAAGGGCATAAAAGGTTTTTCAGGGTCGACGTTAATGGAACATTTTATAACAGTGGATAGACAATGAATCAATGATCCAGTGAACAGGTTATAACGATGCCCATCAAAAAAGAACAGGGACGAAATAAAACAAGTATCACACACCATTGGTTCCAAACTTCGAGAAAAAAGGCACAACACAAATTTAAGTTAAATTTAGAGGCAAAAAAAAAAAAGAAAAATACATAAAAATAAAACACACAGAAAGATGGTACGTTTTAGCCTTTTTAGGGTCTTCAATACTCTGGGATTCTATCTATAAAAGAACGCTCTCGGATCACAGCCTTACTGCCTTACAGGATAGAGGATACGAAGAAGTTAAAAAGCTAAAACCGTAAATGGGTTTGTAGGAGTAGAGGTAAGAAGTTAAGAAGTAAGAACCAAGAAAGAAGATGCGAGACTGTAGAACAACCGAGGAGTAATTTGGTAAAATGAGAGAGAGCAGTCACAGACTCACAGGAAGTAACTTGCCGAGACGTCCCAAATCCAAATCATGTAAATTATTGTCGTACGTCCACGCAGACGCAGCGGTTCTGCGGTTCGAATCTTCTTGGTCACGACGGGTGTGAATCGGGACTTGAGAGTACTTTTGTGTTACTGTGTAGATTAGTACCTCCCTCGTCTGGAATTATTTTTTTGTTCATTTCCTGTTTCCTTCAACTGAGCAGCAGAACAGAATAACAAACACCCCCTTGCGATTAGAGATCGCAGCATCATCCGCAACCTTACCTAAACTATGATATCTTTGCTTCAGATAAGCAGCTAAACTAGGGCCTGTTCGTATATATATATATATATATATATATTCCTCTACAATACCAATGGTGCACGTGCGGTAAGTAGTAACGAAGCTAAAACTATCCATTGGGCTATGTTTTTATAGAGAATGGAGAATTGGAGACAATTATAATGATATGTCACCAACCCTTATTAGATTTATCTAAACGATAAGGGCATTTTGGTCATTTTAGAACAAAAAGAGCTTACATTTCCCACACCCACTAATCCAAACCAAACCATGGCAAAGAAAAAACAAACAATGAGGTACTATTATTATATTTATTAAAATAAATGAAAAAAAAGAAGGGTTGAAGTTGAGACTCTGCGATTGGTTGGTTTCGTGTTAAACTGTTTTGACTCGGGCGATTCCAGAATCCAAAGTCATCAATTCTTCCAACCTAACCTTAGTGTAGATTACTTTAGTGAGGTTAATTGCTTGAGAGTTGAAACAAATAGGAAGAATCCAAGGGTCTACAGCAGTCGAATTTACATCTAAAATGAACATGAGATATCAGATAATAATACGATGACTCTGTACAAGAATGTTAGCATCTTCAGATGACCATTCCCTTCCCACACAATTCCAACAGAGGGGGCACATCATCTATAAGACACCAAAGTGGACAACGCAACAGAAAAGCTCCCTAATTCCTATGTAATTCGATCGTCTCTATATCAAATATGAACATTAATTAAACCCTAGAAAGGATTAATGATAGGAAGACAGAGATGGAGTGTAAGGTTTTATGGGAATTGGAGTACCTTGAAGTCTCACCGTCTCGGGTACCGTTTGGCGTTGGACGAAAGGACAAAAGGCAGAAGCAGCAACAGCGGTAGCAGTGGTAGCAGGTAGCAGCAGAAAGCATGGAAACAGCTCCACTCCTCCACTCATGATTTCAGTCTTCAGACGCTTCAACTCCTCCTAATCACGAACTTAACTCATCTCCGCTTTTATTTTCCCTATCTTTCTTCCTTTCTATTCACGGAACATTGGCTTACGACACAAAAATTATTAATTAATGTCCAAATTATGTATTAGTTAAATCTCCGCATATCTCCCTTCTCTGTCACCTTCTGCATTTCCTTATTTCTGACGCTCTCTGTTAATAGACGAAGAAGACGACCATCGCGCTTCCGTCCTTTTACTACTTTAATGGCGGATTTCTCTTTGTTGCATGAAGGTCGGGATCTCAAGAATGAAAACAGTAATTTTTATATTTGTTTCTATATTCTTCACTTCGTCTTCGGTCTTGCAGAAACCCTCGCTGATCTCTGTCGGGAGAGACGTTTCCATGGCTCGAGAACAGAGTCTCTGTATCTGTACGGTAATACTTGGTTCCTCCCTCGTTTTGACCTCACCACCGGTGAGATGTCCTCGAACCCTTCGTAGAAATCCAACGTCCACTCTCCGTTCCGTTTTGATCTGCATCCTATTGATTCTTTCGTCTCTATTTCGGGTTCCATTCTCCTCCGAATCTCGGTTGCGGCTTCTTGCCTGAGATTACAGTCCTGGCTTGTTTTCTCCGGCTCCGGTCCGTGGTCTTCGAAGTTGCCGGAAATCATCCTTGCTGCTTCGACAAGCAAACCTAGATAACCCTCGCTTTTGTATTCTCTCTTCCATGACAACCTCCTATCTTCTCCGTCCTCACCTTCTGCTTCTTCGTCGTCTTCTTTTTCCTGTCGTTTTTCTTGTGATTGTTCTTGTTCTTCTTGCTCTTCTTCTTCGTCTGCTTTCTCCGCTTTAATCTCACTCTGCTGTTCTACGTCCTCCGTCTCTTCACGAACTCGCTTACTACCGATTTCCGAGCTTCGAGCTTGGAGATTCGTGATCTCCGAAAATTCTTTCGTTTCTTCTCCGGCTGCTTCTCGTCCATCGTGTTCATCTCTATTTACTTCCCCCGCCGGAAAAGCTCCCGACGAATTCCCGGCTTCCTTGGGATCGCATTCACCTTCGGAGCTCTTATCAACCGTCGAAACATCGCCGGAAGCCGCCGAAGAATTACAGTCGACAATGATTCTGCAAGTCTTGCCATCATCAATAGCTTCCCCGACGGCGCTACACGCACTAAAGCCTCTGTTGTCCGTCGGAGTCTCGGATTCTACACCCTCCGGAGGAGGACCTAATCTGAGGTTTAAATCGATATCAAACCCCCGCTTGGTTGAGAACAAAGCCCTAGTCTTTCCCGTGGAACCGTTGGCCTCGTGCTCTAATCCATCGTGGAATTGAGGATTCAACGACGGTTCCTTCGAGAATCCGCAGGGTGAAAGAGACGACCGAGAGGAGATAATATCTATAATCTTTTTCAAGCACATTTGAGCAGTGGAACGGCCATGGATTTTATAATAGACTGAAGAGCTTACCTGATTCGAATGCTTGAACAAGGGAGACGACGAAGCCATTGCTGGCCCAAATCCAAACTTTTTCAGCTCCACCTCTCTGCTTCTGCCTCTCGGTTCGCCATTCGAGCTCTGCGACGAAGGATTTTCGCGGATCGCGAGGGATCGAGAGGTTAGAAAACAATAAAAACACAACAGGAGAAAAGCAGATAGAGAGAGTGGGAGAAATGCAATCGCGAGAAAGGGTAATACTAATGAGAAAGACAAGCCCGAGTACACCCGATGCCTTGGCCTTTTAATAACCCGTTGCTTTATTATTTTTTTATTGGTATTCTTTTTTAGTATTTTTTCGTGCTGCTGCTAAATCTATGACGTGTCATTACCTGCCAGATCAAGTCACACGTGTTAAGTTATTATTGGTAGGAATGGAATTAGCTGCCACACGAGGAAGTAATGCGTTCGGCGTTCCTAGGCTTGTCACTCGACTCACTCACATGTATATCCGTCCCCTGCGTTACGCGCGGGGTGGAAGCGAAAGGGATGTGAGGTGTTGGACTGGACACACATATCACATATACATATCATGTAGTGTGTGTAACGAAGGGAGTTCCAGATGCTGCTTGAAAGCCGTAAAAACGGAATCTGGTGATGCGTGAAGCCTATGAGTCCATGGATTGGAATATTCTATTTATCCGATCAGAGTTATTCCAATCCTACCACTCTGTGTAGACCTAAAAGTAGAAGATTTAGGAATTGGGAATTTTGGATGGGAAAACTTGTTGGGGTTTTTTTTAAGTGGAAGTCGGTTTCCAAGTTGAATCGTTTTAGGGAGCTTACCTAAACGACCAAGGAATTAGGCCGTTAAATTGAAATCTCCGAGTTTATCTCCCCACCATTTTCTCATGGAAAAGAAAAATCTCAGCCTGAAATAATTTGTCAAGTTTACAAAATGAACTCATTTATATAGATATAATTTTGTATTAAATTAAAGACACCAAAGTGAACTCATATTAAATCCAAACCAAACATTTTGGATGTTGGATCTTATTAGATTTAGTGTTTTAATAATGGATCAAACTGGACCCGATCCGAATTCAATTTGATAACTGCCCCGCCTATATAAGGTTAGCCAATTCAGTGGGCCATAAGAGCCCTCAAGTTGGTAGAAATAAAAGTAATATGTAAAGCTCATTACTTGACCAAATTAACAAACCTATTTTCTGTTGTAAATTAATCAGACCAAAATGATAGTGCAAGGGGGTTACCCAAATGAAACATATAACATCTGCTTGAACTAAAATGGTATGAAGAGGGTGGAGTCCAGTGTAGGCTAGAGACAATACATTAAACATCTGGCTGATTTTTAAATATTTGTTGATTGTAGTTCAACTCTCAAGTATTTAAAAGCCAAAGGCCCAACAAGATCCCAACACTGTGGGCCTTCCAACGTACGACCGTGAACGACCCATGAATGCATGGGGGCGTTATAAATGGACTGGTTCCTTACCCAAGATGGTGAAGCGGGAAAAGAAATCGGACTGGTTCGTTTACCCAACTTATCTTTCCGGTTAATAATCGCGGGAGTTTTAACTCTGGTTCCTTAGGGGGCGTTATAAACGTAAACTGTTTTTCTTGTTATTGGTATCAAAAGTACATCAAAAGCATATGGTTCGAAGGCAAGTTATGTCTCAAAATAAAAGCACAAAAAAATATCCTTGGTTGTATATGTATTTTTATGTAAAAAAACTGAAAAATCAAACCAAATTAATAAAATCGAATAAAAATTTTCGATTAATCCAACTGGTGTGTTGTGTTCAGTTTCAGTTAACCAATATGAAAAAATCAGCTATTGAACCAGCTAGTATACATATATGCATACATACATATACGTATATAACATACAAACATATACAATGTATGCTATATATGTAAGGGTGTCAATGGACCAGTTTTGGTCTCTAATCCATAACTAATTTGGATGGACCAACAAGGAATATTGAATTGGACCAATCTAGTCCAAAAATTTATTACATTGGATTGAACCTAGTCCATTCAGAATAAATTTATATTAGATTGAGCTGAATTAAGCCAATATCTGGTCCATTGATATAAGATAAGAATATAGGTATCAGTGGACCGAGTTTGGATTGAAACCAATCTAAATTAAAACAGGTTTAAACAGATTGGACGGTCCAAAATAGTCCAAAATATTTATTGGATTGGATAGGACCCAATCCATTTGTAATGGATTCACATTGGATTGGGTCGGATTGGACCAAATCCAATCCAATTGACACTCCTAACGTATGTATGTATATTATATGTATTTTCTAATATTTATATTATATATATTTAAATATATATATATATATAATATTATAAATATCAAAAAATTAAAAAACCAAAAAACCAAACTGATCAAAAATTGAACCGATCAACCAATTAATCAATTGGTTTTGGTTTGGTCTCAGTTCACGGTCTTCCAAAAAAACTGGTGGGTACTAGTTTAGTTTAGAAAATATGATTACAATTCGGTACCGAATCATCAACACCCCTAGTATTTTTTTTCATTTTCAAAACTAAAAATAAAAACATGTTTTTAAAATTCTGGTTTCAAGACATAAGGGGCCATGCCACTCTTTCACTGCACTTGATCTCATCTAATTATTTAATATCATATTCCTTAAATCATATAATTTGACACTATAAAAATTTGTTTTTGTCGTTTCAAAAACATATATTGTTTTATGAAATAAAGCCAACTTGTTTTTGTCTTTTGACTTCAACTGTTAAGAGTAAATTTTTGTTTTCTTGCTGAGCTGGCAATTAAAAAACAAATAAAAACAATGACATTGAACACTCCCTTAAATTTCTCAAAAGAAAAAAAAAAAAAAAGTACACCTTTTACTACATCCTCAGAGCAAAAGATGCCAGATGGAAACCTCAAAGTCACAACTACTTTGACTTGACTATAGTTCACCAGTTCAGGGATTGACTTCTGAGTAATTTACGTTTGTGCCAAGAAATATCGCAAATTTTACTCCTGGAGTCTAGTCTTCGCCTTTCCGTTGCTCAATCATGTTTGAGATAGAATCTTAAATAACAAATAAAAATGGGTGACGTGGCTTTTTTATCCACGTCAAAGCCCAGTAAACAAAAACAAAGAAAAGTAACAAATCTTTTTTTTTTTTTTTGTAGAAAAAAAAGAAGTAATAGTCTAATCCTACCAAAAAGAAGAAAATAATAGCCAAAAGAAAAGCAAACGACCTGCCGCATAATAGCGCCCGCCTTTATCATCTTGACAAACATCAAATCTAAGAGCATGCATTGAAATCAACGCGAGATTTTTTTCAAGGCTGCAACTTTCATCGGGTTAGTCTCGACCCAACCCAATCCAAAAAAGTCGGTTCGGGTTGAGGCTCGGTTAGGATTAGGGTCGGAAATTATGAATTCGATTTGATTTGGCTTTGGGTTGGGTATTTGGGTTAGGGTTCAGGTATTCGACAACCCAACATATCCTCATATTTAAATTTATAAGCGTGCGTGTGTGTATGCGAGTTATAGGTCCAGTGATCATGAATCATGAATGCATGTACTTTTATGTATGTATCAAAAATTTTAATTTTAAAAGCAAAAACTATTAAACATAATAGAAAGTAAAATACTCCTAAAGCATCATGTCATTCGTACAAATTAGAATGAGAGTGAGTTAGACGAGTTAGGTTTAATTTGCTAATCCAAAGTGCAAGAAACAAAAAGACTTCAGCAACAAGGAACCAAAAAAAAAAAAAAAATTCGAGCCATCTTTCTCTATCTATATAGGGGATGTAATATCACTCCCTATTTTGAAAGTTAAAAATATTGCTAAGTATTGATATTGATATGTATCATTCAGCAGTTGAATGGTCATAATTACTGAATGTAATATCATTAAAGCAAAATTTGTAATCAGTAATTTTTATTCAAAAGTTTTGAAACAATTTTATAATTCGTAAAATTTAAATTTTTATTTCAAAAATTTTGAAATAATCTATAATTTATTTAGAACAAATGAAAATTTATGGTCAAGAAGAAAATGGTACATAAGAGCTCTATGGTCAAGAAGAAAACGTAGGCAAGAAAAGAACGACGACTTGATTATTGCAGAGAGTGAGAGTTGAGAGAGGAGAGAACGGCATCAACTTGGCAAATGGCAAGTCGAGTTAGGGGACGACAAAAGAGAAGTGAGAAGAAAATGTGAACTGTTGAAGTGTCGAGTGAGGGTTTAGGATTTTAGGGCTGGGAAACTAGGGGTTTGAGGAACAGATTTCCTCATATACCCCTAAGAAATTTTATCTATTCCATTATTGTATAAAAGCATATAATATAAAATATATTTCTATTTATAAATAAATCGGACTCAGATTTTTATCAAATTGGATGGGGTATATTTATATTTATAAATATATCGGACTTAGATTTGTATCGAATTGGATGGGGGTGAATCTGAGTTTGATCCAATATTTAATCGGATTCTACTTCTGCCATCCGAATCTAATCCAATATGACATTTACCTCATCCAAATCCGAGATTATTGGATCGAGTCATGGGTTTACGGGTATCGTTGATATGCCAAGTTCGAACTGGTCCGGCTCAGTTCAGTTTGGTTTGAATATGAACAGACACGACCACCTCAGTTTGATCCAATTGGATCAGTCGGTCCAAATCTGACAATACGACCTAACCCCTAATCCGGGCAACCTAGTCTAGTTGACTTGTCCTAGTTCGGACCGGTCGGCAATCCATAACCCTACATAACCCAATATATATCGGTCCAGTCTGACTCTAAACCGAACCAGTCTGGGCTGCCCACATTGACTTGGTTTAGATCAGTCGACTCTGACCCGAACCTTTGCATAACCTAATATGGACTGGTCCGAGTCAACCTGTCATATGTAGAACCGGTCTATTGGGTCCAACCGGATTAATAGAATCCAAATGGTTCAACCACCCTTAAAGTCGGCTAGAAGATAAATCTAATTAGATAGTTCAAATTGATTTGATCGATTTGAACCTAAGTGGTTCGGTCAAACTCAAAACCCAAACATAGTCAAATGGCTTCAAATGATTAATTGCTTTTTATTCGTCTTGTAAAAATAATATGCATGTAATCTAATTTGAACATTCATCACTTGTGTAAACAATAGCTTTCATGACCATCAAGCTATGACCAACTTATTTGTTAAAAGGGAGTTAGTTTTTACTTTAAAGTACATAAATGTAAGATAAATGGGTTTGGGCGAATTAGATTGGGTCAAAGCGGGTTTGGGTTGAACCAACCCATTTAATTTTATATAATTGGGTCATTAATGGGTTGGTAGGTTAGATGGGTTAGGTTGAAGCTCAACCCAAACCAAACCCAATCCACCCCGCCCAATTGCCACTACTACCCACATTTAACAATGGGTGTGGATCAGTTGAAAAGCCCACACCTAACTTCCTATTATTTTCTATTATATATAAGCAATAAACAAGCAAAATGTTATGAAAAAGCATCAAAATTTTCAATTATTTGATTAAAACATGTAAAAAATACATAAATCAACTATCCTTTACACAAGATCCCAAACATTTTTTAATTCAACATATAATATATAAGTTTGTGTACCTTACAACAACAATGCGGATCAGGGAGGGCCGAGTTTAACATAATACCATACCTTACTTGCACCCAAATGAATTGAATAAGGGGATCGACCTAAATAGCAATGCGGATCAATGACTGCAACAAGACCAAACCAAGCCCTGGTCAATTTGATTCATTAAATATAAGTGTTAAGTATATCAGCACAATTGATGAATATTCTAAAAACTGAAAGGGACTTCTTGGATAAGAAATAAACATAAAACATTCTAGAAATGAGTTCAGCTAACCTAGAAAATGGAAATATCAAGATGATTCTAGCAAAGTAATTAATCACATGTTTTAAATGTGTAAAATACATTTTAGATACAAGGGTAAAAATGAAAAAAAAAAAACACAAGTTTAAGAACCTTTTGGCATAAATAGGGACCTTGGAACCATTCTTGCCCCAAAACTTTGACATCATTCCATCTATTCTCACTCCTTCTCTCATCCATATTAGTCTTCTTCCATCATTTCATTTCAGCCATCCACCATTTTCCTCTTTTTCTTGCCGAAATTCTAGCGCCGATGAATTACAACGCTTTAATCCCTCACCCGAGGGTAGGCAGCCCCTTATTTAGGGTCTGGCCACTTGTTTATTTCCCCTTTCTTTCCCCCCTTTGGTTTTGCCAATTATTGAGACCACCTCGCATTCATGGCCTTACAAGTTGTAAAAATCTCAAGGCCCATTCCTACCTCAAAACCTGTTTTTTTTTTCAGAAAAAAAAAAGAAAAGAAAAAAAAAATGCTCCTTAAGGATGGGCATCCACTAGATAGGGTGGAAATTTTCATCCCTAAAAATAATCAGTTTTTAATCGTCCAAAACATTGTTTACATAAACTTAGGGGTGTCTGTTTAATTTTATCATAAGAAACCCCTCCTAACATTCTTGTTGTTGACACATCATAATAGAAAAAAAAAGAGTAATCACCCTCTAAAACAACACGTGAGGGAACCAATGAGTGCCTACCATCCAAGGTCTTGGGAGGGCCCAAATGGTGAATTATTGGGCATTTGGTTTGGGGATTCAATTCATCAAACTCACTTCATAGGAATCAGTGATTTTGAAAATTTTAGGCTAGAGTACAAATAAAAATGTATACAATACAAAAACATACAAAATATAAGCCCTATTTAGCAAGTCTCTCTAAAAGATCTACTGGGATTTTAGAAGTTTGGTAGACTAAAAACAGTCTTTTACTGTTTGGCTAGTGAAAGCCCGCCTGACCAAAAGATAGACCCTCAAAAAGACCATAAAAGCCTAAATTGGTCTATAATTGAGAAGCTATAAGTGAAGCTTTTGGTTTATTGGGGCTTCTTATCTTCTCCATATATCTAGCAAAATTTTCAAAGGGTCGACCAAAATCTCCTTCATTCTCCACTTCTGACTGAGAGAACTCTGCCCCAGTGACTAATCGACACATGTATGTTTTTTTCGCATTTTCTTTCTTCTTTCTCTTCCTCTTCTTCTCCTCCTCCTCTATCTTCTTCTTCTTTTTCTTCTTCTTCTTCACAAGGAATAATCACCCACAATTTCTCATTTTTTTCTTCTTCTTCTTCACAAGTAATAATCGAAACTCACATTTAACTGCGTTCAGAGATAATCACCCACCATTTCTCATTTTTTTAGATTGAATGATTAGGATTTGCATTTTTTGGACGCCAGAAAGGTTTTAGGTACCAGACACATCTTAGACAGAGAAATATACGACTAGAATCTAATAATCTTCTTGACTTTGCTAGGTTTTGGACCATTGTTCTTCTAAGACAGTTACATGGTAATTAGATTCCAATTTGGTCATATTTCGTTCGAATTCCCCTTTTTAGGGCATTTAAAGATTTAAGTGAATATGTTTCTCATGTTTCTAGGCCCTTCTTTTGGCAGATTTGGTTCCCTAAGGCTCTGGAATGCTAGGTCTAGTGAACTGAATCATGGTGATTTGTTGAGATAGTTGTGGAATGCTAGCTTTGAAACTTTGAATCTTTGATTGATCAGGTCTTCGTCCTCTGGTTGAATTTCGACAAAATGTTTGTTTTTTAAAGGAATCTAAGGTTACTTTGACTTGGCATTGATTGACAATGGAATTCGGGTTTCCTTTTAGATTTTTAATTTGGTTGTCAGAACTAAGTGGGAACCATGACCAATGTAAGTAATTTATGTACATTTAAATCATAGCTGTTAAATTGCAATTTTTTTCTTTTCCTAGTTGATCTCAATATCACCAATACAAAACGAATGAAGTTGGTGCTTTCTTTCCTAGAATTGACAGCACAAAAGAATTGAAGAGGAATGAGAGGTATGGCTTCCTAAATTTTCATGTTTTCCCTTGAGATAAATTTAATACTATTCTTTGAATTTGATCAATGAAATAAAAAGAAAAACGGTAATCTTGAAAAACTAGTACAATTGGGTATGTATCCATCTTTCTCTATCATGCGATTGTTTCTCACCTTCTTTTGCATGGGAGATGGTGGTTTTTCTTTTAATTGAGAAAAAATTATTGACTGATAATCAATTGAGCTGTCTTCAACGTAAAGGTTAAGTATAGAAGTTTGGAACTAGTGATAAGTATCAAGTCTGTCATTGATCTTTTATTTACTTATTTTTGGATTAAGCGTCATGATTCTTTTTTATTAATAACTCAGGCATTTTATTAATTAAAGTAGGAAGAAAATGTACAACACATTAAATACAAACAAAGACTATGAGAGGTAAAACCTCTAATCTCTCCACCAACAATCAAATTCCCTTACAACTATGCCCAGAACAGAGATTCTTTCCCCACCATTTGTTTAGATTATCACTTCTAACAACCCAACCAACATTTATTTCACCATTTGTTTAGATTCTTTCCCCACCATTGTTATGGCATTGTAATCAATCCTTAAAGATCTATCCATAAAAATTCATCAGTCTTTTAAGTTTTTGAAATTTTAGAAGATCTTCTTAAAAAGACTTACCAAACGCCTCCTAAGATTTTGCACTAATAATACTGACAAGATATTTAAAATGTTATGGGCTTGCACATTATGGGCATGGCCATGTCACTTGTATGTCAAAAACGAATTTGAAATTCACCACCTGATTCATGAAACAATCTCCCAGAAGTTGCAGGCATCATCCCAAATTATGAAAATTAGCATCAAGTGAATCCTCTACTGAGTTTTGATTCTTGAAGAATCGGTTGTGCTAAATGGAAAATTCTCCACATGATTTGGGATTTTGAGGAACCAACTCAAGTGACAGATTTATAAATCAGAATTAACAAATTGATTCTTCTAAACTAAACATTCCCTTACAAGTCACCCTAAGCTTTGACAATTTATTTATACAAAGTGGCACACTTGAACCCACTTTCTAATACTTGTCAGCCTGAGTTTATCAGATGTATGGTGTATGATGGGCATAATATTTTGTATTTTATTTTATCTTTTACTTTGAATTCTTTTATGTGCCACTTATTATTTAATTAATTGGTAAATTACAAAAACAACCCCACCCCTTCTCTCCTTTGGTTGAGTGGCATTGGGGACTGGGGAGTCCCCCTGAATTGTGATGTGTGAGAAAGAACAACTAACTAAAGGACTCTTTCCAAAGAAAAGATGACAAGGGGTATCACTATATCACTCTTTTTATTGGGACCAATGACAATGAGGCCCTACCACAGGCGACAGGAAGTAACTGGGACGAAAATCATCAGCCTATTTTAATGATCCCAAGTGGGTGTCCTTAATTCTTTATTACATCCGTTTTGGCGGCAAAACTCCAAGAATGATGCATTCGATCAGACACAAGAAAACATGCTTACCTTTTGACGTCATGGATGGGATTCATCATTCATCCAACGGTTGTCATTAGTCCTTGGAACGTGGGCATACTGGATTCCTCATCCTTCATGATTCATGGAGCCCAGACAGCTTGTACAAAATTCTGCATCAACGTAAACCACTCTCAAATGCTTTGTTTTGTAATATCGATAATGTTGTTTCGATGATGTTTTCGAACACAGTCAAGCTCCGAGTTGGGAATTGGGATGACCCACAAGTTGCAACTTGGGTCGTATTAGGTTGGAATTTCTTAAATTTTCAATCTGACCTGGACTCCGATGTTGGTGAAATTCTTCAGGTCAGGCAATCAGAGTTCATTAGGTAAGAGCTGGATTTGGATACCTCTTTCATCTAATAAATCTGACCGAATTGGAAAAGCGATCCATTTAGTTACTAAATGGATTAAATTCGAATATACGATATATTATATTTTATAAATGACATAGTATATATTTGGTATATTTTTCGTTTATTAAATAAATGTTTCTATTTGATTTGTCTTTAAAACTAATAAAGTGTTTGATAAGCTGTTAATTGCCAATTAGGCACTATTAAATGCCACATCAGCGGTTGAAGGAATGAATGTTCAATTGTTGGGGAAAGCATTAAAATGAAATTTCTCCTAATGATTGGTGTGCATATAAATCAAAACCTACTTTTATAAATATTAATGTAGACAGAAGAACATGATAAGAAAAATACTGATTTAACGATGACATAGTGGCATTTTAATTAACACCTATCGCAATACATCTAAGAAACAAAACACATACATAATATAATATTTATCAAGTATTTTTTATTATAATTCAAATTGAATGGAATTCAAATAGGATATCCAATTAGCTATTCGAAGTCAACTTAGGATCATCGTCTTGAAAATCCAAAAGATTTTTATTGGATTTAGATCAGTTGGATTTCTTTGGGATCAAATTAGATATTACCCTTTACGGAATCCAACCTATCCATCTGCAGCCCTACATAGCCTATTGTACATTGTACATACCTTTGTTTGTAGCTCACTCTTTTACCTTCATGTCTTACTAGTTGCAAATAGACCTGTTCATGGGTCGAGCCGGGCTTTTAGTGTTCATTAACAGAAAAATAATAGGCCCAAGTCCGAGCCCAACCTTGATAAAAAGCCCGAAGCCCAACCTAATAAGAGAAAATCAAAATTCTCCCTATTCAAATAGACATTATCTATTTTAATTCAGATGTTTTTTCTCTTATTTAAATGAACAATGGGCCTCAAAGTGAATCAACAACCTTCTCAAATCAAAAAATTTATTCAAATGGACATAACATAGGGTTTTTACTTAGGTTTAACTATAGGTCAGGCCAGGCTATTTTGGCAAAGCCCGAACCTGGCTCGAATTTTATACATGCCGGGCTTTTTGGCCCAAGGTTAAGCCCACGGGCCAAAAAGCCTGTTCAAGTATGTTCGGGAGTCGGGCCGGGCCAGGCCGACCCGTCGCCACCTAACCCATAAACAAGTCTAATTGCAAGTGGCCAATTTAGATAATCAAAATATGAGACCATTGTTTTGAAGGTTCAAAGTATCAATAAGTATTGTAGTATCGTGTGTTCTGTATCAACATTGAAAGTCACCCAAACTTAGGGCTTGAGCCAAGTATGTTGGTGGAGTCCTTGAGCCCCAAACGTTTTTTTAATCATTGCTTATATAGTTAGTAAGAAGAGGTGGGATAAAAAACATAATAAAGTGAATTACCATGTCTTTGATATAAATATTAATAAATATTATGACAACTGTCAAAAGTGGATATTAATGTTTTTCAAAGTTAAATTGAAAGTATTTTAAGAAACATGTATCAAAAAAATTTCTAAATGCTCATTTAAATATTTACAATATTATGCCTACATGATTCAAGCTGTTTTGGACAAACCCTGCACCTTAAACTTTAAAATTAACATGTAAAAGCCATTTATGTACCATTCCTACAGCCAGGTAGGAGCCCAATTCTTTTCTTTTTTTTGATTCACATGTCACAAGTGTTGCATGCTATTTTTCCTTTTCCTTCTCTTTTGTTCAATCTTCTCTTTTCTTTTATTGCCACCTGTCGGGATTATTTGGCTTTGCTGACACATAAGATGCCACGTCACAAATAATAAATTTGTTAGAACTTCTATACAAGTATACAACAAAGAATCTTAAATATGACAAACTAGATTTGTAGATCAAAAGGAGCCCTGCAGTTCGAATCAGAATTGATGATCTACCTTTGGGAGGAAAGCTGAACTTTTTTATCAAAAAGCAAAAAAAAAAAAGGACTTGACGCCCGGGGCCGTGTGTACTTACATTCCCTTGCATCCCCACAGCTGCAGCAGGGGGTGAGCTCCTCGGGAAGCCTGCGAAATAAGTGTGTACATAAATTAGTATGCAATTTTGACAGAAGAGCAGATGTCCTGTTTGCTTCACGCGACTTACAGTTAAAAGCAAATTAATTTCATGAGAAAGCCCCTCAACTTCATACGAAATCAACTAAGAGTCTGGTTGGTTTGTAATCAAAATTGGGATTGGAATGACAATCAATGAGAATCAGAATCAAAATGATCTATTTTCATAGTCTATTTCTTTTAGACAGAAATCCAAATAGAAATTGAAATGGATTTGAATGGGATTTCATTCAAGGGCTATTCCCTCCCCCTCAAATGAGGGAATGGGGATGAAATTTCAATTCCACCCAATCTTGTAAACAGTTGGAATCAGAGTGCCCCATTTTGATTCCAATTCCAGACCCCTATCCCCATGAATCAAATGAGCCCCAAGTTTTCACGCCTTAGACATTATACAAAACCACTGAAGCAGTCCATTACAAGATCGGACTCATTGGGAAATTGGTTTTTTTTTTGGCTCATGTAAGCCTATTTTTCAAGGTATTTAAAACCGACCTAGAGAACGAATCAGTCAGGGGTTTTGTTCCTGGGTTGAATGGTCTAACCGCTCGAATCTAATGGTCAGTCTGTTCTGACAAGAAAATTAAAAAAATAAAAAAATAGCCAAAACCATTGAATGATTCTAACGATTCAAACATTTGGGTCAGTGATTTGTTAATCAAATCAACGGCTTTTTTTTTTGCGAATATCCAGTTTTAGGGAAAAATGGAACTAGTCACCTGACCGATTCCCGATTTTTTCAGTCTGACCTGGTCCGATCCAGTTTTGTAAACCATGCTATTTTCGGTTTGCTGATTTTATACCGAACATTGCTTAACGACTTTATTGATTTCTCAGCTCAAATAATGTTAGAAGTAACTGCATGAAAGCCCTCCTAAATGGGCACCAAGAACATATATTCATCCTAGCTTCTAATAGTCTAAGCCACTTGGAAGACGACCCAGGTTTCCACTGGCACCATATAATGAAACTTTGCTCAAATTCTACTTGATTACCTCCCCACCTTTGTGTAATCATTCTCGCAAGGCTTTTATTCACATATTCTACTGCTCTAAATCCAGCTCGTATGTTTTTATGGGGAATCTGGCATCGGATCCATTAAGGTCCCAAATGGATTGGATCTTATCTATTGGATTTATATGAGATTCTAATTGAATTTGGTTTGCAACTTACTGCATATTGAATAATATAAATAAATTAAATTAAAATTATTGAAATATTATATAGTTTTAATCAAATGAACTAAAATTAACTTTAATATTATATTTTATTAGCAAAATTAATTGAAATTTACTAAACTCAAACCCATGAAAAATTTAGCGAAAACATAATATTTAAATCCACTGTATTCATTCATACTATATATGAGCATATATATTTAAACCAAATCCAATTATATCAGATCGGCTAGAGGTGGGTCTATGTATATTCAATCCAATTATAAATGGATAAAATTTGGATCACCCTTAAATCACATCAAAGTAAGTAACCAATATATCCGAGCTATCCTCTCAGCCCAAAGGTATAGCTGCTTTAAAGTTCACTCGCAATATTATATTCACTTTGATCTAAAATACTTGCCACGAATGCAACAAAAAAAAAAGCATTTTAATTTATTGGAAAGTTTTATATTAGACAATCTTAAATTTGAATGACTAATTTTACTTGTGAAACACCACATATAACAATATGTTAGATGTAAATTGCACGAAAAAAAATCCATTTTATTTTAATTTGCTGTCTTGCAAGGTGGCAATTGACAGTTCCTTCTTTGGTCCAAACTGTCTGAAAGCCTATGGTCTAAGGAAATAAAAAAGAAAAAAAATGAAATATAAGGCTGCGTTTGATACCATTACAAATAAAATGAACAAACCTTTCAAGGAGAGTGGAGGTAGGAAAGAGAGTTATGTATTTAGGAGTAAGGTAATATGAAAGATAACTTAGTCCCCATTCTATACGAGAAGAGTTGAGATAAAAGGAAGGTGGTGCATTTTTTTTTTTTTTTTTTTTTGCATCAGTTTTTAGAATGCAAAATTCATACCGTGCAAAAGAGACAAAAGGTACAAATGCTATATCAGGTAAAAATGCAAATACCTGTGTATGTTGCAGGCTGATATAGTGCAACATACACAGTTATATGCATTCTACTTCTACCTGTTATCATATTTGTACCATACAACCAATGCATCTGCATGCACCACATTTCATCATTTTGGATGGTTCTGAATTTAACCAAGCCAGGGATCTGACCGACAATCTGTGGTATAAAACGTAGAATTAAAACAATTATGGTACTTTTGATTGCCGAGAAAGAATGGGATGAGAAAGAGTGGGATGTGTAGAGCAAATATTTTTTTTTTTAGATTTGCTTTCAATGTTTGTTTCCCGAGAAATGATATGCTAAATAACCAGTTTCTTGCATTTGTTTACTGAGAAAATTGATCAGTTTTGCAATGTAATGTTTTCAATTGCTTGTCATTGTTCACACCAACACATGATGGTATTCATCCCAATAATGTGTCAAACACACCCTGCTATTCAAAAAAAAAAAAGAAGGAAAAAATGAACACAGATTAGTGGTCGTATGAACACTACTACCTTTGCGCGAGTGAGCAAAAATGATACATACCTCAAACCCAAAATCACAAAAACGATACACATCTCAACCCATAACGTACCATGTTGAAAAAAAATGACCACAAAACCAAGAATAATACAGATCTTACGTTAGATCTATAACAGTCGTTCATCATTTTGGATCTGAAAATAGTTAGGATATCTTACCTTTATGCGAATGGCCAAGGAGATTTGGACCCTACAAGTTAAAAAACACAAAAAAAAAAAAAAAATAGATCTACAAGATAGATGTGTAGATCTATAGGTAGAAAAAATCAAGGTTACATGCCGGAAAGAATGGATTCTGGTCGGAGAGCAGCCATCTCTTCCGGTCAACAAGAGGTACTCGTCAGTCATCGGCAGTCATGTTCATGGTTGTACCTTGTCCAGAGCTCAACGATTACAGTGCCAATGAGAAGACCATTATTGACGCAGGTTCATGGTGAGGGTTGTCTAAAAAGAGAGTAGGAGGAAGAGCCGAATCTTTTTTTTCTCAGAAGTTTCCTTTCACACCAGGGTCGCACCAAATCAACATGACCCCATTTCATCTATTTTGAAAACCTGCGTCCCATGCGGTTCCCTTCCAATCCCTTCGAATAAACGCTTAAAAACTGGAATCTTGTGGGAATATTCCCATTTTCCCTTCCCCATCGCAGAAACCAAACATATTATTAATGTATGTTTACTTGGATGGAGAGAAAGAGAGAGAGAAATTAAAAAGAAAATTTTTAATAATTATAAAAGGAGGCTTTACTATAATATTTGGAAGTCTTATAACCAATCAACCTGTATCATAAAAGTGGTAATTAACCAATGACATGGCATTTATCAAAATTCACAGAGGATTTTGATTGGTCAAAAACCTAAAACCACTTTGAGCAACAAGTTTCCTCCATTGCTGCCATAAAGGCATGATACCCAAAATATTTGACCAATCAAAGCCCTGTGTATTTTGATAAAAACCCTCAATCATCAATTACCACTTTTATGACGCTGATGGATTGGTTATAAGTTTTTTCAGTATCATGTCTTTTTAACATCATAGTCTAACCCTTGTGGCTTAGATATTTTCATATAAAAGGGTAATACGGATTTATTCCTAAATTTAACCCTTGTGGCTTAGATATTTCCATATAAAAAGGGTAATACAGATTTATTCCTAAATTTAAACCTTAACTTTAAACCCTAAAATCAAAATGTAAAATGAAATTAGTTGGATCCATAATGTGCAGTTGATAACTAAACAGTGTATGATGTGTACATGACAACTTAAAAGTGTCCAACCACCTTTTATGACACTGATTGCTTGAAAATTTAGGGATAAATAGACTGCACTCTATCTCAGAAATCTGAAATTACAGCCCTTACTAGTCAACTAGTAGCCTCCCCTATAAACTGCATCCTGTCCATGAATTTGGTATTGATCCATGGTCAAGATTCATCTCACCTGTATGGTGGAGATAAGATTTCTAAGGGTGGACTGAACAGTAAAATCCCCTTGAATTTATAGTTCATGGTACTGCAACCTAATTTACGATATGCAACGGTTTTTGAATCATGAAATATATTATGGTATGCCATTTAACAAGTCTTTTTAGGAAGATATTCCAACAGCCTATGTAGCCAAAAGATGTAGTGATTTTTGGGGTTTTTTCTTTAAAAATTTAGACCATTTGATAAGTATATTAGTCTATCATGATCTACAAAATTGTTATATGAAAGATTTTACATGTAGAAGACATGAAGCTTCCAGATTTTTGGTCATCTGAGGCTTCCATAAGGAATAGGTCTTTTTGATTCTAAATAGAAAGATAAACTTTTGATCTTCGTTTTGAAAAGGCTGAAAAACCACATAAAAAGATTTGCCAAATATTAAAAGTTAGGAACATCTGTAAAACTTAAACAATAAACAATGGCAGTTTGATGGGCGTCCACTTAAAAGTACAAACAGAGTACCAATGATTTTAATCGCTCTATACGTGATTTTTCAGTGTAAATGCATAATAACACTTTGAACCATGGTTGAACCGCTTTTCCCTTGAGGTGCTGTCCAAACCAAGAGGTCAACTCATGACATTACAACATAAAAGAAGTTCAGAAAATGAGATAATATAAAAGTCTCATAACCCGGTGAATGAATAATGGGTTGATGTTTCAATCATCAGGACCCATAAATGGGGGACTAACATATCAAATCGTTGATCAAGTCAACAGTTTTTGGTACAATATGACTCACAGGTCAATTTTTATAGAAAAAAAAAGGGTTGATATATATATATATATATCAAAAGATAAGATAATTTAGATGAATCAAATGGATTGATGTTAAATTCATGATCCGTATAGATGGATGGATGACTAAGTCAACGTTTTTGTTCAGCGTCCCACTGGTCTACAAATATATAAAAAAAAATATATGCGCATTCAGTATCACATACATTAATCATAACTTCAATAGTAGTAAATGAAAGGTTGCCTGCATTGATGTATATTGTGGTGCAAATTAAATGCTTCATTATTGTATGTAAAAGAATAGCTATCATTGAATGGATTTCCTGGGCCAAAACATCTGTAAAACCAGATCATCATGGGCCTCCGACGTTTTAATCCCACATGCGGATGAAAATCTGGTCCAAAACTGACCCTGCCAAAAAGCAATATCCCTTGGTAAAAGAGTAACATGGAATTGATGATTAGAAGTTTAAAGCTGCTGCCAACACAAGCTGTTTTCGAGTGTATATATTATTTCATGCAGAATGTCCAATTATTTCTTTCTTTAATAGTAAAACGATTTCATTGGATGAAGTGCTTCATGTAAGGGTACTGGAAAAGAAGCAGCATATAGAAACGTCGGCTTAATTTTTGAAACCGGTAACCGAAATTGAATTGAAGCGATTGGTTAATTGATTCGGTTAATCATCGGTTCACTTTGCCGGTTCAGCTTTTTATTATTTATAATATATTATAAATATATAATAAAACATTAGATATATATAATATTATATTTTAAATAATAAATATTATATTATATATTATAAATATATTTATATATAATGTATATTTATTAATTTATAATGTATAAAAAATAAAAAAATATATAATATATATAGATATACATAAAATATATATAAATATATGTATATCAATCGGTTCGGTTAATCGCCGATTTTCTATTTTTATTAACTGAAACCAAACTGGTACCTTCAGTTTTTTTTTTTTTTTTTTTTTTTTTTTAATACTGAACCAAAATCGAAACCGAAACTGAAGACAGTTTTTCGGTCGGTTCAGTTATTTTGTTTTTCTTGCTCACCCCTAATAAAAAGGATGGAAACATGTAACTGTTACCGAAGCACTGGCATTGGTTTTGGTATGTTAGTGGAGATCTCAAGTTTGGATATATCTGCTTCTCACAAGACACTACATCTCTCGTATTTGTATGTTGTCATTCATGGGGAGATATTTCCAATGTGTGGTTATATTATCTTCCGAGTAGGATAGGGTTTGTATGGTATCTTCATGGATAATAGATCTAGACTTGGAGATCTTGTTGTCAGACCCAATGTTTTCAAAACCAAATTGAACCAGACGGTCAGACCAAAAAACTAGGAAGTCACCTGACCGATTCTGTTTTACCCCAAAACTGCTATATGGCCAAAAACCATTAATTTGATCAGCAAATGCTGACTCATGCAGTCAAACCATTGAACCATTCAACCCAAGAATGTTTTTTGGTCATTTTTTGAGTTTTTTAAAATTTTATTTATTTTTGTTAAAAACAAGCCATTCATTCGAACCGAATGATCAGATCATTTGATGTGGGAACTAGACCCCATAACAGTTCTTTATCCGATCTGATTTTAAAAACCTTGGTCAGACCTGAAAGACAATAAAAGGTTGTTTCGAGAGGCCTGGTACTCGGTTATTAGCTAGAAAGGATGGAATGATGAAAATTGGAAAATGTCATCTAAATACTGCATTGTTTTTGTGTTAATAATTAGAGAGGAGATCTCAGTTAGAGGAATATTTTGATGGCAATAAAATGCTTTTGAAGGGGCATTCAAAATAGGCTAAGGTAGTAACGGCATTTAAACCAAATCAATAACTACGCATAAGACAGTACAGCTACATATTAGTACTGATTTTGATTAATATTCTATCATCAAAACCAAATCAATAACTAATGTAGCTTTTATCATATGTAAGGTCTTTATATTACACCCCAATTTTCATTGTATCAAAAAAGTATTTTTTTAAGCTTTTTACCAAAAAAGATATTCTTTATCTAAGGCAAAGTTCCATTCATCATCAAGAATTCAAGATTACATCTCATCAAGCATCAAAGGCCTTACAAAGTGCTTGTTAGTGGCTTGGACCACTGAGAGAGTGTAGAGCTGTTAGGTCTTATGGGGTGGAGGGTGAGAAGCCAATCATCCTCCCCTTTGGCATGCAAAATATCAGAGTTGTGTATGCTGATGGAAGTTCGAACTTATTGCTGTTAGATAATAAAATCCTGTTCAGGGATTTAGGTTGAACAGTTCCTTAAGGTAGTATTAAATCCTATTTTGCCAAGTGATATAGTAAAAGGTATGGGCGGGCCTATTCCTGTCCATACTTCAGCATGTAGAAGACTGGATCATAATAAAAAGTATTACAGATCTACTACCCACAAATTGTTTTTACATCCCTACCCACATATTATCATCATCGTGTATTGGAGGAACATCTCCCATTAGTGACAAGAGAAATATTCTCAATGTGCAGCTGTAATGTTTCGTGAGTAGCAAATCCGAGCCCAATAAAGAGTCAATAGGTTTGTTCTATAGTTTTAAAAAACAATGCAGAAGTAGAACCATTTTGACCACTGGTTTTTAGGTCGATAATTCGACCATCCAGTTTGAATAAAAGCTCATTCTGACAACAAAAATTAAAATATAATTAAAAATAAAAAATGGTAAAAAAACCTTTGAACGGGTCAATGGGACGATGGTTTGACCGTTAGGTCAATGGGTCATTGACCGATTTAACGGTTTTTGGGTAGGGATTGGATTTGGGATAAAATAAAACCAATTGCCTAAATGGTTCCCAAGTCGAATAATCCGACCATCTGAATCAACAACAGTTCAAAAAACATGGTTTATTCTTTTGAAGCTAAAAGGTTACTTTTTTTAGAACCATCATCCATATTCCATGGTCCCTTTCTTTGAGAAATCTCCAAATCCATCATTATGAGTACTTTGTTTATCAAGTTGGGCCGTCTAGAAAGCCACCCTTTTCCAAAATACATAAAAGGAGTTCCATGCCATAAAAAAATAAATAAATTTCCAATCCTACGTCTTACTCCACCAAAAATTTCTACATATAGAATTCAACTGCTTACAAATAGAAGAAGGAATACAAAAGGCGGCCATTTGATAGAGTGGCAGAGAAGCAATCTTGATTTAATGACTGCATTTATTTTCCATGAGACAAAACTCTTGATTAGAGGTGTAAAATGGGTCATGCTGGGCTGGCATGGCATGGACAGCGTGCAGCCTGCGCAAAGTGCGGGACGGGCCGTTTCATTTCGCAAGCTATGCCTCTCTTCTCTAAGATATTTTGAGGGTCAGCCCAATATGGCCCATGACTCGAATCTATACGGGCTGGGTCGGGTAGTCGATTAGGCCAAAGCTATTTATTTAAAAAAATAAAAAAAAACTTAAGGTTTTAATTTTATATGAATTTTGATGTATATAATTACTTATATATACAATAATTAAATAAAATAATATAATATAATTGAAAATAATTGTTTATTTTATTAATATATCATCTATTATTATATAATTATAATTTATATAATATATAAATATATATATATGGCCTTGTCAGGCCATGCCAGCCCGCGGGCCACGAGCAGCACAACATGATAGTGTGAGCCGTGCCGGCCCAGTCCGCTGACTTGAAACCCCAAACCTGGCATGACCCATACAATCATGTCGTATCGTGGCATGGCCCATGGACCATCGGGCCAGGCCGGCTCAAAATCATGACAGGTCACGGGCGGCACAGTACACCTCTACTCTTCATTTCCAACCCTCTGAGTTTTGATTTCATTTTTTATCAATGATGAAGTTAAAATAGGAGTACATTTTAGTAGTATTAAATAGAGGGCCACCCGAATAGACATCACTTCTCTTCATTTCCAGTACACCCAAACTATTCATGATGGATTCTTTAAAGAAGGGGGCGATGTTCTTGCAGATTTGTCATAGTTAACCAATTGCCTAGACCAGACACAAAAATGCTCTAGTATGGTTTTCAACTTTTGCACCTCTGCCATGCTTGTTTCACCAAATATTAAGAGCTTATTTCGTTTGTAGTTAGAATGAAATTATTCGAATTGGAATGGAAATGGTCTGTTCTCATAGTCTGTTTGGTTCAGACAAGAATGGAAATGAAAATTGGAATAAGCAAGAATAGGATTTCATTCTCAAGGGAGGGCAGGGAATGACCACTCCTTCAAATGGAGAAGTGTCATTCCAGCAGGGGAATGGGATTCCAATTCTGCCCAACCAAACAGTTGAATCGGAATAGCCCATTCCAATTCCGATTCCAGACCCTATTCCCGCAAATCAAACGGGGCCTTGGCAAGTCATATGCAGAGAGCAAATGATTCTTTTGGATAAGAGAAGGCAAATGATTCAACCATTGATAAGCTTGTCCAAACTCAAAATCTTTTAGCTCCCCTTGGCTATGGCCTTTGTTAACGTCCTAGAGAGCAACCGAAGATAAATTATAAACAAGTAGACAAGGCACAGCCTTGCCTGAGGCCTCTACCTACTAGGAATGTCATTAATAAAATTTTCATGGAGGAAGAAGCAAAACAAATCTGAACTCAACAAGAGAGCAAAATTCCTCTGGAAATACTGCTTTCCCAGCACCTGAAGTCCCTAAACACACAACCTAAGCCAAGCCTAGAAATTTCTGGGCCAGGCTGAAAATTGATCACCCCTAGTAAGAAGATTCTCCTAATTAGTCTAACAGGAAATCTAATCAAAAAACAAATTCCATCTGCTTTAAGATGAAAGCCAGAGTTCAAGGTAGAAACCATAGCAGTGAAAGAAAGAAAAAAGATTGTTTGAAAATGAAAATTAAGAATAAAACACATCGAGGGCTCAACTGTCATCTGCATGCAGCTGCAGCCTGCAGACACTTCTGTTGCTGTCATTAATTGCTGCATAAGCCTGCTTCTGCATTCAGCAAAAGGCCGATCTTGGATTCGATTCCTACAAGAAGATCCACTCATATCGTTCACTGCAAATGGGGACTTTGGCAAGGAATAGCACAAGACCCAAGAAAAGGGGAATCCCCCAGAAAGCATGCCACCCTTATTAACAAGACTGTTGGATATGCATCAACAGATCTTACACCCAGAAGTTATTTCTCATAGTTGATTTCGTACACCATGAATTGACTGAAGCTCCTCTCTTCTTTCATGTATCAATGAACAAACAATCCCAACAACATCGATTTTCTAGTTTTTCCTCTTTTCATTTTTAATCCAAGGCTCCAGTTTATGATTTGATTGCAGATAAATGAAGGAAAACGAATCATCTTCTGAAGCATTGCTTCTAATTTCTGCAAGTCATTTCCCAGATTGAGTACTGAGTTGATTCATCTTTACATGTTGCAGAACTCAGCATTTATCAACTATTCAGATGTGTTTTCCAAGAGAAAGATCGGATAAGTTCACTTAACGTCAAGCAAATTAAACAAGTTCAATCCTAACAAACACTCTTCACACTGAATGGAGTGATTGTCAGAAGTTCATCTTTCCATTATGGATTCTGACACAAACATGCACATGTTTGCAGGGAGTTTTGCATATTAAACAGAAAAGGCCATTCCGGGTACCAGTAACAAAAGCAGCAGAAGTTAGATCACTTTATACTTTACGTTTAAAGGCTAGAAAGAAGTTGATGTATCAAATCATATGCTCAAATGGTGAACCAGTGACTCAGTGAGCTTAAATTTTTCCGAGGTCCGTAAGAGATATCATTGGTTTCAGATTCTAGTTTTACTCCAGAATTCAGACCAGATGAATTATTTGTAAACTATTCATTTTCCTGAACAAATTGCATTTTTTGTCGAACATTCAAAAATTCATAGAACTATATATCATTTATGCAACCAATAAAGCTCCCATAACCGATGAAGAATGGGTTGCATCTCTCTCTCTCTCTCTCTAAAATCCTATAAATGAAGGCAAAATTGGTGCATTCCAATCCGTTTGCATCAGTCACTCTCTACTTTCTATAATCTCCTGATCTTGGTCGTTAGTCTTATTCATTTAGGCTGTGTTGGTTTGAAAGAAAGGTAGAGAAAGGGTGAAAGGATCTAACTCAATATTTCTTTTTCTTTTTTTCATAAAAGGGAAAAGGCTTCCTCTAACGTGACAAATAGGTTCTACGACTGTTAATTTTTTCTTGTGGCCAATGAAAGGAGCAAAAGTGAACTAGCGCAAATGGAAGGGCTGCTTAAGCTTAACTGCAGCGTGACAGCTGATAGCGCTATTTTGTCCGGGATGTCTGTGTAGTTAACAGGTGATGACAAAAATGTCCTCACAATTACAAATCGACTCACAGTGCTTTACCCACTAATTTGTAACTTTCTGAGTGATGGTTTCTGTCCCCATCGTTAACCTGGCTGGCCTAATTCCAATCTCTAGTCTACAGTCCACACTCCCCAGTCGTATTTGGTAAACGGGGCCTTGTCAAGCCACGGATTTATGTATTTTTCTCCACTCAGATTTTCTTTTCAAAGGACAAGAATCCATCAAACCATGTACCCCCTGCGCTCTCTCTCTCTCTCTCTCTCTCATAAGTTGCCATCAACGTCCATGTCCAAACACACCAGCGTCCTACTGACTCCATGGATTCTAAAGCAACAATAGTAGACTCAATTCATTCCCCGGTCCATATATACATTTTTCCTTTTTATTCTTAAATTTGATCTCTTCTTTCAACATAGGGCTGCTCATTCTCCCAATTTGATCCCATTAGGCTCAGTTTGGGATGAGTGAAAATACAAATATGTTCAATGCAAATCTTATGTACAGAATTTCTAAACCTTATATTTGTATTATACTTATTTGTATTTGTATTCTTCTCAAATTGAGCCTTAGGTTGTATTTGGTTGCAATACAAATATGACAGTGCAAATGAGAGTATAAATTCTTATTTTTGTTTTAAATTGTAGCTTATTTTCTTTGTATAAATAAAGTAAATTAAGACATGAAGTAGAATAAAGTAAAACACAAAACAAAATTAAACAAGAATTTTCATTTTTTAAATTTGCACTCCCATGCATTTGTACTAGTGCAAATAAAATTATATTTTAACCAAAAACAGCCTTAAGGGTGATCCAAATTCAAAATTGGTCCTTGATCGGAACAAATGATTCCACTATTATCCAATCAAGTATAATATGACGACGATGGTCAGGTTTAGATGGTAAACCTGCACTGACCCATCCTTGTCAAGTTAGGGTCAGGTCAATATTAACCGAGGGTTTATATAGTTTATATAGTGTCAATTAATTATAGATGTACTATATATGAGGTGGGTTCAATATCCCCCCACCCCCACTCCCCTACATTCAGTCGGGCTGGGTTGGGTTCGGGTTGAAGCAAGCCCATATTAGGTTCGATTTGTTGACTTATCTCGATAAAATTGGTTTGAATATTATACATTTATCAAATTTTCATAGTTCAAGTTTCATACAAGTAATTCTCAATTCATTATGTGTAAGGAATATAATATTAAAGTCAAATTTAGTTTATTTTATTAATATATTTATAATATCATGATTTAATTTTTGTTTAATTTATTAATATTATTCAACGTTCGATTGCAATCTGAATTTGATTTGAATATAATGTAAATTCAATGGATAAGATCTGATTCAAATTCAAATATAAATGAATCAAATTTTGGATCTACCTGGATTGACTCGATTTGTTGGCAAACAGCCCTATTTGAACAGTTATCAAGCATAATCCAATTCTCAAATTATTGTCAAATTTCATGTTAGGGTTGATTCGCTGAAGTTGAAATATATCATGTTTTCGGTGGCATTTATGATGGACAAAATAGTTTGGGGTTAAAAAATTTAGGCTGTGTTTGGTTGCAATGCAAATAAATTTGCACTGATGCAAAACCATGGCAGTCAAATGATTTTAGTGTAAATTCTGACCTATTTTTGTTTTAAATTTTAGCTTATTTTGTTTGATTGCAGTAAAAGGAAATAAATTAAGACATGAAGTAGAATAAAGTAAAATCCAAAACAAAATTAAACAACAATTTGCATTTTTTTTTACTTTTGCACTCCCATGCATTTGTACTAATGCAAACAAATTTGCACTACAACCAAACACAGCCTTAGGGTTCAAAAATGGACAAAATTGTTCATGTTACTTCATAAATTATTTTTGTTGTTTTTATTGAATAATTTCAAAAAAAATGGGAAGTTATTATTCGTCATAAAATCATAAATGTTCAATATTTTGGAAATTTAAAACCATTTCTTGCAACACAATGCTGTAAAAAGTCCACTTAATTTAACAAGGGATCCCTTAATTGGCAAGTCTGGATCTCTTGCTAACAAAATACATTCCAACACTCTATCAACATGATCTTAAACCGTACATCTCATACATGATGGGTCCCACTTTTATGATGGATTCCAAGCCCATGGTGAAATGTACAGTGTGAAATCATGTTGATAGGATGTTCCAATATGTTATATTGGAGAAGATTACATTCCAATCTGACGCACAACAGGTTGATGTAGGAGGATTCAACATATTGCAGTGCTCCAAAGTTCATAGACTTTATTTTTTCTTTTTTTCCTTTCTAGGGTGAAACATTGATTTCAGCTACCACTTTTGCCCCCTTTACAGCAAATACTTTGTTTTCCACCAATTATAATTTGTTTTGATGTAAATGTCAAGAGAACAAATCTTTTACCCAAAGGCTCAGTTTGGAAGGAATACAAATACTGTATTGTACGAATATATACAATACAAATTCATACAAAATAATATAAAATACATAGCTTTGCACTCTACAATTTTCTATTTATACTCCTTCCAAACTGAGCCAGAGGGGCAAAACTATACCTCAAATATTTCAGCCTGAAAATTTTCTTCCTATTTTATGTTGAAACAAAGGGAGTCTATGTTCTCAAAGAGTCGAGCTGGGCTTATCATCGTTCCATGTCACAGAAGTAAGAGAGTTTGAATGGAAAGTAGCTCTAATGGTCGCTTGGAAGGGCTGAAGCACAGTGGCTTTTAGGTTTTCGAGGTGAGCTTTTCATGAACAGCCTATAAATTCTGTTTTGTGAAAATTTGAGAGAGCCCAGACAGTTTGGGACGGTTTAGCTGAAGATTCAACCAAACTGGTCCAGGTGCCTTGAAGGCTCCGGATATGGTATTCAAAAAAGCTGAAGCAGACAGCCTTTCAAACGACTGACAGTTGATTTGGGCTCTCTGCGTTTTTCACCCAATATAATTCATAGGCGGGCCATGTAGAACTCACATCAAAAAAATCAGAAGTCAGATGTACTCTATCACCATTGAGGCTGCGTTTGGCATAAATGCCCCTATGAACATTGAATTTTTAACAGTAGCAAAAGGGCGAATGCCAAATGTAACCTAAGTTGATGGTGTATTGGCCTATATCTTCAAAGCTGACCTCTTATGGATGTAAATCCTAGTCCAAAAATTTTAGTTCATAGGAATTCATATGCCCATCTGTCCTCTAAGATCTTCAAGAATAACAATTATAATGATGAGCTTCTGAGAAAAAGGTTACCTGATTGGGCCAAGTAGGAACTTCCTTTCATGGCCCACCTGTATCTGTCATAAATGAATCCAGTAGAGAGCTTCCCTTCACAGGGACAGACGCAGAGAATGGTGTGGAAGCCTTCAAAAACCCTGATTGGTTGTCCATCCTTGGACGCCTGGAAGGCTGGAAGGATGTTTGGCTCAAAATTGCACTCACCCTATTAAATGCAATACCAGACATATCTCAATACGAGTGGGACAGGTTACCCACTTACCCATCTAACCCATGTCATTGCCATTCCCTACCACAACTCAATCCACCCCATAGCCCACATTGCATTGGATTTGCAAAGGGCATTGGAGTGGAGTAGGGCAGGGTGCACATGAGGCCCACAGTCCATAGCCCACATTCGACCATCTTGTTCTTTTCGTCTGTTTTCATCCTCTAATGCCGTAAAGAGTAAAACGAAAGACTTTAGACACCAGGTTGTTCTTTTTATACTTCTTATTTTTCCAACATCAGACATTAGCCCTGACAACATTTTTATCTTTTGTCCCCAAAATGCCCTTTGTGCATTTTACTCATTGTTCATTATTAGTAACATATTTTTATTATATTAAAACTTTATAAATAATAATACTAAAATATTCTTTTAATAATGATAAGATATTATTAAAATACTAAATACTATTTATTAGAATAATGATATTTGTTATTAAAATACTAAGAAAATTATTATTTTATTATTTTATTATTTCGTTACAGAATTACTTTGATTTTTATTTAATTATTATTTTATCTATTACCATTTTTTTGTTTTATGATTATGATTATTATTGTTATTGTTATTTATTCAATCATTTTATTCTTATAAATTTAATTATTTAATTATTTATAGATATTATTTAAATTTTTCTAACTATTACATTTATAGTTTGCTCCCTCTCAGAAAATTTTGTTGATTTTCTAAACATATTGTCCCAAACCCTCGCCTATGCTACAGTACCCTCCTTGAATTTGTTATAGATTCTCTTATTTGTCCTCTCTCCCAACTATACAAACTAATAAAAATTCCTACAGTGGAGGAATCAATAAAACCCCCTTATTGCATTATTTTGAATTATTAATTTAAGTATTATTTATTTTTATTTTAAATATTATTACTATATCATTATTTATTATTTTTATTATTGTTTTTTTTACATTAATTGTATTCTAAAAGTAATGATTAGTATTAATTTATTAATGTTAATTATGATTAACATAAATATCCATTCTCATAATCAATTATGGGGGTAAATTTATCAAATAACCATATTCAGCATTCAACATTCATTTTTTTTTCTTAACATTCTCTGTCAAATATCAGATAAAGCAAAAAAAAAAAAATCAAAGTACTTTTTTCAGAGCCTTTTTGCTTTTCAAATATGAGACTTCAAACCAAAACAACACACCTTAGCCTTTAGTCTTAAGAAAAAAGGTAAAGCCTTTTGGGCTGGAATTTATCACTTAAATAAAAAACATTTTTTATTTCTTTTGAAGGGCTAAACACTGGGGTAGCCCATCCTCCAACCCAGGTGCAAGCGTGATGATCCCAAGTCTCCACCACAACCAGTAGGATAAAGATTCATAGATTGCTAAAAACTTCTTTTTAGCTCATTTCCATGTGTTCCTCTATACCAAAGATAGGCAATTCCTCTTTCTATGTTTATTTATTTATTTATTTTCTAACTAGACTAGAAAACAAATGAAATCTTAGACTAGCATCACTTGGCTATCCACATTCAATGTCGTGAGGGAGCCCCCATCGCAGCAATTGGGTACCTCATAATCTGTCATCTCTGTCTATCTACATGCCTTAGGTTTCTATGCATGTCACAAAAGTTAAATCTAAATACCATCATGTATGGTTATAAATTAGTTGCACACATGCTATTTACATCGGTATTATATAGATTGAATACTTGCCTTAGGTTCCATATATGTCATAAAAGTTAAATCCATATCTTTTTTAAAGATTAAATCCAAATACCATATATCATATGCTCTTAGGCTAGTGTGTCTCTAAATTAATGGGATTGGAACCCTCAATTGGTACATACGCTAACCAATAGTATACCAAAAATCATGTATAACCAAGTGAGTCTTGAGTCTTGACTTGCTACAAATAAAAACATGTACAATGGGCTATGTAACCAAATAAGAGTGAATGAGTCAGTGATCCATACACATACCATGTATCCACTCTTGATTGATTAAGTATCCCCACTCAATGTGTAATCGGGCCTAATTGCTAGGCGTAAGCTCATCTGAGAAATAAAAAAACCTGAGGCTTTGGGCTCAGGCCCAACGCAGACGAAGACTTAAAAATCCAAGCCTGGCCCGTGTGACACCGATGCTGCTAAGGGCCTAAGGTCTGTCTTAGTGTCTTTTCGTCCATGAATACATATGCGTTCCATTTCGCGGCAAAGAAAAGCTCCCAGAGCAACCCATAATCCCACAGAACTGATATGAACAGACGATGCGATCGGTTAGATAAAAATGGCATTCTATCGCTTATTTTTGTTTGCAAGTGCTGTTGTCTGAGGATCAGAACATCAATTCAGCATCACCAAAGCAACGATCAAGCTGATATACTGATTCCCGCTGTTTGTTCCAAGGTGGTTGTCGACCAGAAATTCCTTATTCGAGCCATCACAGAAAAGAAGCCATATGTATCAAGGTTATTCTACACTCTTAACCGTTAGTATCAGTATTAGTAGTAGAAGCTGTAAGCGACATCTATATTGCTCAGTTGCTTACAGAATATGGCATTGAAACAACCCCATCTGGGAAACCTTCTGAGGCTTGTTCTCAGAAGATCCATCTGCTCTCCTCTTTTTACTCGAACACGACACATACGGTCCGTCTGTTCCTTTTCTTTCAACCAACCCCACTTGAAGAAACCTGTTGTTCAGAAGTCTTTCTTCAAGGCTGACGGTAATGATGGTTTGGTAAACCGCTTCTGTAGGGAGAAGAAATTCAAGGAAGCCATAGACACTCTATGCCAACAGAAACGCTTGAAAGAAGCACTTCAAATCCTAGACCTTCTGGATTGTTCCAGAACATGCCCGACTGCCGCAATTTACTCTGCTCTTCTACAGCTCTGTCTCCAACAACGAGCACTTGAGGACGGCAGAAAGGTCCACGCCCATTTCAAAGTCTCCGGTTTTGTGCCTGGGATCTTTATTTCTAATCGTCTGCTTGATTTGTACTCGAAATGCGAGAGCTTGGCGGATGCCCGAAAACTGTTTGATGAGATGACGGAGAGGGACTTGTGTTCTTGGAACACCATGATCTCCGGCTATGCAAAGGCGGGCCAACTTGAAGAGGCCCGCTTGCTTTTCGAAGGTGTGCCAGGAAAGGATAATTTCTCTTGGAGTACTATGATCTCCGCTTACGTTCGCCATGACCAACCTCACGAAGCTTTGGAGTTGTACAGAAGAATGCAAAAAGAAGAGAAATTGCAATGCAACAAGTTCACGGTCTCTAGTGCTCTAGCAGCTTCTGCTGCTGTTCCATGTCTAAAGCTCGGCAAGGAGATCCATGGTCATATAATGAGAACTGGGTTAGCCTCAGATGCCGTGGTTTGGAGTGCCCTGTCAGATATGTATGGGAAATGTGGGAGTGTAGAAGAAGCAAGGCACGTCTTTGACAAGATGCTGGACCGAGACATTGTTGCTTGGACTATGATGGTTGGAAGATACTTTGAGAGTGGGAGGAGGAAAGAAGGGTTTGAGTTGTTTTCGGAACTTTTAAGGTCAGGGATTAGACCCAATGAGTTCACCTTTGCTGGGATTCTGAATGCATGCTCAGCTGATGCTGCAGAGGATACGGGGAAGCAGGTTCATGCATACATGACCCGGATTGGATTTGATCCGTTTTCATTTGCAGCTGGCGCACTTGTCCATATGTATTCAAAGTGCGGCAACATCGACAGTGCCAGAAGAGTCTTCAAAGGAATGCCTCAACCGGATCTAGTTTCATGGACTTCCATGATTTCTGGGTATGCTCAAAATGGTCAACCTGAGGAGGCTATTCGCTACTTTGAGTTGCTGCTCAGATCAGGTACTAAGCCTGATCACATTGCTTTTGTTGGGGTGCTTTCTGCATGCACTCATGCAGGTTTAGTTGATAAAGGACTCGAATATTTCCATTCAATAAATGAAATACATGGATTGAAACACACTGCTGATCATTATGCTTGCATAATTGATCTGCTCAGTCGGCGTGGCCGATTTCAAGAGGCTGAGGGAATTATTGATAAAATGCCCATGAAACCCGATAGGTTTCTATGGGCTTCTTTGCTTGGTGGTTGTAGAATTCATGGAAAGCTTAGACTAGCAAAACGAGCAGCTGAAGCGTTATTTAAGATTGAACCTGAGAATGCAGCAACCTACGTTACATTAGCCAACATTTATGCCACTGCTGGTATGTGGGATGAAGTGGCAAAAGTTAGAAAAATAATGGATAATAGAGGAGTGGTAAAGAAGCCAGGTTCAAGTTGGATTAAGATCAAAAGAGATGTCCATGTGTTCTTAGTGGGAGATAAATCCCACCCCAAAACTAAGGAAATCTATAAATTTCTAGAAAAACTCTCAAAGAGGATAAAAGAAGAAGGGTATGTTCCTGACACAAATTTTGTTTTGCATGATGTTGAGGAAGAGCAGAAAGAGCAAAATCTGTCCCACCACAGTGAGAAGCTTGCAGTTGCATTTGGTGTTATTTCTACTCCACCTGGGACATTAATCAAAGTTTTCAAAAATCTTAGGACCTGTGTTGATTGCCACACTGCCATTAAGTTCATGTCAAAGATTGTAGGGAGGGAGATCATTGTGAGGGATTCAAATCGGTTCCATCGTTTTAAGGACGGGAGCTGTTCATGTGGAGACTTCTGGTGATTTGGGGGCGAGCTGAAAAGTGAGATAGTAGTTAATTTACTTGCAGATGAAAGGGGAAAGGTTCCCAACTTTATGTATTCTTATCAATTAAATTAAGCAAAAAGGTATTATTCATTCATTTGACCTATCTTTTCAGTATTGATAGGGAGTTTTTCCCACCTTAAATACGGTTGGAAGAAATGTCTGGCATAAAAAAAAAATCCTCATTCATGGATGAATATAACAATAGACTAATAGAGCATTGATACAAGAAATATTGGTCACAATTGTCCTTGAGAAATCAGGATGTTGTGTCTCTTGTTCTTTTTGTATAAGGTAATTAGATGTATTTTTGGTCAAATATAAGGTTATTAGATATAAAAGTGAGAGTTTCACTCCTTTTATTGACTTTAAACTTTCCTTTTCACTTTCAACTTTTCCTTGTGTCCCCACTTTCTCCTCTCATCGTCCAGTCTCTACCTGTTAAAAATTCTGCCAAACCAAGCTGTCTCTCTCTCTCTCCTAGAGGGATGATGTGGCAAATCCAAACTGTCCACTGAATAGGTGATCCTTTTGAATGGTTGTGATTTTGTTGATCATAAGTGGGACACTTTTAATGGTGAGTTCTATTATTCCATCATATTTGAAACAAGTTTTCTATGTTTCTTAATTTCACTGTATTCTTTGGTGGAATGGTGGGTAATAATTATGAGAGGCATGATTGATTTTCATTTTAGCTATTAAATATTAATTCTGTAAATATATGTTTTATTAACATAGGGGCCATTGCTTGGTGTAATGGTAAAATCTCATGTCACAAGTGTCATGTAGGTTTGAATTGGAGAATTTTACCATTAATGTCTGAGAGCAGCTACTTCATATTCAGTCCGCCCCTCCCCATACTCTGAATAACTGGGTTGTTGGAACCTAGTGTTGGGGTAATTGCCTTTTTAACCATGGACTGAAGTTGGTTTGTAAAAGAGATTCATACTTTATTGAAATATTACAAAGTAGAGCCTTAGACGTAGAAAATTAAACTTGTTGGCTTATTATTCATTAATCAGAATAGCTGCATCTAGTAAGTAACAAATTTTCATCTATGGTAGTACTTTGTCTCAGTGTGATCTTTTTATTACCTTGGTCTAATAATCCACAACAAGAGAGATTGAGGAGAATGTTGCCATAGAATCAAAGTAGAATAGGCAAAATGGAAGGATGCATCCAGAGAACCTTTACATAAAACACAGCTTATATCAGTCAATTTCATGCCCCCTCCCCCCAGCTGGTTATTTCTTGTTAAGAGTCTATTCTTATAGGCGGTCCAGACGAAAAATGCTACTTCAGAGAAAATATTCTTACACCAGATTCTGTCAATAGGTATCTCTTGTCCCTCAAAGTCAGACAGTGCATTGTAAAAAGGTTTGACAGAGGACTTGGATGATCTTTGTCTTTAAACTGTTCAAGGAGTGTAAAGAAGGACGAACCATCTTCTTCTTCCATCTTAGAGGAAACTGCAGGAGCTTCTGACATTGTTGCCCCATCAGGTATGCCTTCCCCCAGTTATCGCATTTTACATTAGATGGTTTACTTCAACTGGGTTCTTTTCTCATTTATGTTAGATAGTTTTCATTAACTGATTTCTCATTTATTCGATCTAATTTAAGCTGCTCTTCTTGAATAAGTGGACTTAATATATATTCTTTTCTATTGTTACTTTGACATTGAATTACTATTTCCTTTTTAAGTGGATTGGTGTGAATTCTACTTCTTAGTTGATATTGAGTTTCTTTTTCTAAATAGGTAGCTAATTTCAGGGACACTAAAAATGATATATGATCTTTTTTCTTTTTGCTTTCCCACCTGTTGTCCCTTGTTTTGCAAATTTATTAGATAATGATGTATTGGGTGATGTTGCTTATGATAGCTCTGAGCATAGAATCCAGGATATGTTGATTTAAATATATGTTTATGAGATAAAAGAATCTTCTCTTAAAGAAATATTAAATGTTAAAATCTTAAAGTAGTCATTGACTGTTAATCGCAGCCAGCTTCCTATTAGCAGTCATTTTACCCATTTTCAGCTAATGGCAACCATTTAATCCTCTAAAGTTTAGCTTCCTTTTGTGCTTCTCCCTCCCTCCCTCTCTCTTCTCTCCCTCAAAGCTGTTTGGTTTATGTGTTCATAACTGATATTTTGCATCCTCTTGCAGTTTAAGTTCCGTTGCCTGCCTCTGAATGATTCTTTTTTCTTTTTTTTCGTTAGGATGTTGTGATTCTTTTTCACTTTTACTGTTACTACATTACCTCTTCCTTTTAATTTCTAGAAAATGAGCATTGGTGCTTTCTTCCAGATGCCATGTGGATATCTTTAGCATGCTGTAAGAGAAATGTTCTTCAATTGACACTTCTCAATACTTTCAGATTAATTTTTCAAAATCCTAAAATCCTTTTCATTTATTAAGAACTCTTTGAGCTAGCTCTACCAAATTAGGAGCTGCAATATAATATTCTTGGAGAATTTGAATGCCCTTGGGTTGGGATTGGGTTGATGGGTGTGCGGGTATATATAATGATAATTTTAGACATCTTATATGAAGTCACTACAAGTAAATCATAAGAAACGTGTATAAAATGTTGAGTACCTTCATTATGTGTTGATAAATAAATATATTACATAATTGGTTTTTATCTTAAATCAGGTTATAACAGGTAAAACCAGTGCAACTACCACCCTATTATAATAGAAACTCAAAAAACCCAAACCCAAACCAACCCAATAATTGTTACTCAAGATGCAGACTCCAAGCCTGTATGATAGGTTCAGGTTAGTTATGGTCTGTCAGGCTGACCTTGGATCAACAACCCTAAAAGATGCTTTCCTAAGCTGGGAGACCAGGAACAATACACTTCACATGGACAATCAGCTAGCTCCATCACTGTTATATCATGAATATCAACATACATCAAACAAGACAGTACACTGCCTTAAATACAGCAAAGGATTCAACTTTCTCATCCAACAAGAGGCATTCCATTAAGCTTGATAGTTGAGCTTCACAGTAATGGCTCTTATGATCTAGGTGCAAGAAATGCAATACTTGCATCCATCATCAAAGAGTCAACCAATTATTACCTTTACAGTAACAGAGCATAGATAATGGGCCCAGAGCAGTTATGACAAAGAAAAGAAGCTATTGCAGGTCTTGAGACATCCTTGAAGCTGGACATTAGGCCCTAAAAGTGGCATCTCTCTCTGTCTTATCTCTTTTTTGAACCAAGACTCTACTGTGCTTTCATGGATCGAACAACTACATGGGAACCATCATGTTAAATATTTGCTCTGTCAATTTGTATGTATATATAACAACTTAATAAGTTTTGATCACTTACCCAGAGAATCAATTACATCATCTTTTTGCTTATTTTGCATTTAATTCACAACCTCATATAATCTTTATGATCCTATGAAGGAACTCATGCAATTTTTTGTTTGTGTGATAGCAATTGTTTTGCCAAAATTTGTGGAATGATAACTGAATTTAGTTGCATTTATTTTGTCTTTTTTTTTGTCTTGGTTTTTAGGAGAGGAACAAGAGGCTGTTTTACAAGCTCTCCATCTGTTCATGGCATCTGTTTGGGGTCTTCCTGCTAGATATGCAAAGATTATAATAGAAGTGATACCTAACAAAATTCTAATCTTTCTTCTTACTCATGAATTTCTTTTGTATTATGCACTTCTTTTATTGTGTATAACATTTTCTTTTGTATTTATTGATATTGACCTATATGTTTGTTTTTTATATTATAGCAGGTCTTCTACCTAAAACAATCAAAGGGTTTGCCTACCAAGGAAACACGGGTGAAGCTTAAATATGTATTTTGTCTCATGATTCTATCTTTGTTGATGCTGCTAATGTATTGGAAACTAAGCTACCATTTATTATTATGCTGGATCTTTCTTTAATTATTTACTTCATGCTCTTGCTTTCTTTTCTCTGCATTTAATCTTTGATTTTTTTTTTTCAATTTCCGCATTTGCTATGAGTTATATATTAGCTCCTTTTAATCTGCGATTTTTAACCATAGCTCCTTTTTTTTGAGAAGTTCTTAATTTCTGGTTCTTTTTAGATTCTTTAATAATTGATGAAGACTTACTTCAGCACATTGTCTTGCAGCCATAGCTTTATTACTAGTTATTCCCAATTCTACCATTTAATTTTTTTTCTTAACCATTGGGTCATTGAATTTGAAGTAACAAAACTTCTGTAGTTGGGACAAGGCTTAGATGATGATGATGATGAGTAGTACATCTCACTCACTAACCTAATGGAAATTTTACAGAACATATCTCCTGTTGTATGGAGTGGCATAGGATGCACACATCTGCTTCAAGCATAAAGTTTAAAACAAAAATATAGAAAGTAGAGGAAAGAATTCAATAAATTTTCTAAAAAAAAATAGATGGACATTGTGCCTCATCTTGGTTTCCGAAAATTTGAATTTGGGTTTCTATATGATGATCCATTTTGTTTTGTCTCATTTTATCAATGGTCATGCAGTGGCTTTTGGCGTTGCAAGGTAGACCCCATATTGAAAGCTGTGAAGCTGTGTTTGGTGAAAAAAACCCAGAAAGCCAGAAATATGCTTGAGCTAAGAAATTGACTTTTTGGTGAAACTATTTTTGGTAGCTTAACATATAATGATCCCAAACGGGCTCTTAGTCCCTTGCTCAAGACAAGATGTAGAAAAGACAAAGGTACGTTTCATGGCAATTACTGTTAAAATGCATCTAACATCTAGGCTGACTAGCCTCTCCATGGAACTTAAACTTCCATATTTGAGACTAGTAGCAGCTGTTGGTTTTAGGGGCAAAATGTTTGAGATTCCAAGCAATACCAATCCTCATTTAAGCTTGCTGGGTTTTAGGCTGACTAGCCAACCCCAGATCTTTAATTGAGCTTGTTGGGCCAAGTGAAAAAACATTTCATATTCTGTGTTGACTTCCATCCACTGTTTTTTTCCTGTCCTTACCTCTAACAAAGGAAATATTTTAAACTGCAGTGATACCTGGAAACACTCCTCTTTTTCAAGTATCATGGAGTTCTTGAAGGCGTTGGTGAAACCTCCAACACCTCAACCAGTTCGTGTAGACATTCCCCAATTAACCTAAAAGGGTGAAATTTGCAAACGTTACATAGGTGCTTTTCAAATTTGCAAGCTAATAATTTGAATGGAATTGCTTGCTACTCTGGGAGTTCATAATTTCCACCACTGGCACATGGTAGCCAAGAAGTCAAGCTTCCTTTCCCATCCCCAACCCCACCCAAGAACTGGTGGACGGAAACGGCTGAACAAGAAATTCTCTGTTCCCTCTGCTACTACCAAAAGAACCTTCACTTGGTCATGTTTGGTTTGAAGGAAAAGGTAAGGAAGGGAAGGGAAAGATAGAGAAAGCTACACAGGGTTTGTAAAGGTTTCCCTACCTTTCCCTACTTTTTCCTTCAAACCAAACATAGCCTTAAAGAACTAGCAGTCTTCGACCATCTCTTCTTTCAGTAAGCAGGTTAGGAGCTTTTGGCTAGATCTAAGCAACTCTTTCCACGGAAATTGAAACTTCATACTCAGGGATGATGTTGTTCGATCTTATTTGGTAGTGTACCAATTTCGTGTGTTGAATTCTGGTAGCGTTTTCAGGTCATGGCGGTATGGAGAGAGAGAGATTTCCTCTTTAAGGTAGCACACAATCAAGGGTCCACAAAACGGCTTCTAAGTTCTAACTACTTGCTTGGTATCTTAACCATGCTGCATGTTACATGTGCAATGAGATCCTGCCTACCATATTGATAGGCCACCCAAAGAGCGCTCTGGCACAAGAAATTCACTATCAGATAGGTTATCCTTACCCTACAATAAATTTTGGAGATAATATCGTATCTTTTATATATATATATATATAAGATAGGGGTGCTCTCTAGGAAATGGAATCTACTCTTGCGAGTAGATTCCCAAGTGAAAGAAATCCATTTCCTATTAATTATATAAATATTGTTAGATAATTAGATATATATAATTATAAATATATAATAATTATTATAAATATTGTTAATAATTAGACATTGAATTGTTCGAACAGTTTTGATCATTTTTTTATTTTTTTTACTTTTTTTGTTAGAATGGGTTGATCGTTCGGTTTGAACGGTCGGACTGTTTGACTCGGTAACTGGATTCCTGATCGATTCGGTTTTTGGTTGGTTTTAAAAAACATGATGTTATGTCATTCGAGTGTGACTAATACGATCCAAAAATTGAATTGTTTTGGCCATCAATTTTTAGGTCAATGGGCTGATTGGGCGGTCCGTTGTGACAACAAAAATTAAAAAATAAAAAAAATGCCAAAACCATTAAATGGGTCAACGGGTTGATGGTTCGACCATTCGAGTCAATGGACCGTTGATTGATTCAATGGTTTTTGGCCAGGGACTAGGATTGGGGTAAAATGAAATTGGTTGTTGGGACGACTCCCAATTATAAAAATAAAAAAACGGACAACCCGTTTTGACAACAAAAATTACAAGCAAAAAATCGAGTGTGAGGTCCATTAAGCAATACCATACGTGCTATGTCATTCGAGCGTGTGACTTAGAGGTGTAAAGTGGGTCGTGTCAGGTTGGCACGGCATGGCCTGTGGGTGACCCACACAAAGTGCGGGCTATGCCATGCTGGCCCGCGGGCCGTCACGGTTCATGCCGCCCTCTCCAATGAAAATTCTAGGGGTTGGCTCGACACGGCCCATAGCCTTGGCCCGTGCCGTGCTGCAAGCCTGGGCCGTGCTAGGCTAGGCCACAAGGCGGGCCTTGAGCCTAGGCTGAACCGAGCTAGATTGAATGGATATCAAGATACGAATAATAACGAATTTACGATTACCCAAAAAAAGAAATAAATAAAAGTATAAAACAATTCAAATAGGAATTTTATTTCATTTAAATTTGAATGAATCATAATACAAATTACAAAGCAAAGCATACAAATATTGAAATTATGAAATATACAATGGTTAGATACTTCATACTTGGTTGAATGAAATATGAAAATAGAATAAATTAATATAATATAATATAGTTATAAATTGAAAATACAAAATTACATTAATAGCAAATAAATTAAATAAATTTAAAACAAAAGTTACAATAATTTGAAAAAAAAATTGTGGGTTATTTGTTAAAATTTACAATTTAAACAAAATTTACATATACATTAATCATTATGATGAAAGCATTCACATACACTTTCATCATCTGCTTCAAGTGAAAAATGAAATATCCGATGTATGTAGTAGTATCATGCGCTCCTTTGTCTTGTAATTGTAAAGTTGTAATGTATATTCTGCATCATGATTCATGACTGCATCTAACTAACCCTAGTACAATGGTACCTGCAGGTCCTGCACTAAAACAATTAAATAAGACTCCGTTGGAACTATAGCCTATAGACACCAAAGGGGTTAGCAGATCACGGATCACGTGCCATGGCAGGATTGGTAGCAAGAAATGTTATCCGACTTCTCCCAATATTTTTTAAATTTATTTTCCATTATTTCAAAAATTCATTTAAATTATGGGTTATTTCTTCTTCCTTCTCATGTGTGAGAAAATGTCTGGTCAAATGGCTAGTACCACTCTTGCTATAATAGCTAAAGTCTTTTTTACATTTTTAGCAAATTGCTCTTTTTCCCTTCCCCTCAACATTCTCTATTTTAAATATTCTTCAAATCAAGCTACTAAACTTAGGGTTTTGGGAAAATCTGCCTTTTTCTCAAATTCTAAAAAAATTAAACTAATTTAATTGGACATACCCCGGATTGTCGGTTTAGAATCCCAACTTGATTTCAACGGTTAAAGCCTTTCAACGTGACAACGTCCAAGGCTCCAAGCTTCCCAAATTGCTAACTTAGAGAATTAGACAATCAGCCAATTAGACTATGAGGCATTAAGACTATCAGAGTTCACTTAGATTGTAGAGAATGTACGAGAGACTGAGAGAGGGAAGGAAGACTGAAGAGATTAAGAGAATAACTTAATAAGAGAAATGTTGAATGTTGATTGTTGAATTGGTGTGGTGAAAAGAATGGTGGAGGATATAGCTATTTATAGGAATTGAAAATAATTCAATTGCCCAAAATACCCTAAAAACTAATTGTTTTTTGTTGTTGGGAGGAGTATTTTGGTCATTGTATAACTTTACCCAAAAAGCCCCATAAACTAGTTGTTATATAATAGTTGTTGGGGGCATTTGTGTCATTTTTCTCCCCTCCATAAGCAAAATACATAAATACCCCCTATATAGTTGTTTATAGCTGTTAGGGGGAATTTATGTAAACCCCCCTGGGGGGGGGGGGAGGGCAACGGCTAGTTTTTGGATAGGTCGAACGCGGCCCACCTGTGATGGGCATGAACAGTCGTGTCATGTTGTATCGTGCTGGCCCGTGGACCTCAAACCCCTGACCCATCACGACATGGACCATCATGCCAAGCCTAGCACAGTCGTGGGCTATCGTGTCGGGACGTGGGCCACCTGGCCCGATTTACACCTCTAGTGTGACTCATACAACCTAAAAATGAAACCATTTTGGCCACTGGTGGGTCGACAGTTTGACTGTTTGGTTCGAACAAATGACCCATTATAACAACAAAAATAAAAAATATAAAAAAATGACAAAAAATCATTGAACGAGTCAATAGTTCGATTGCCCAGGTCAATGGGTCATTGATTGATTCAACGATTTTTGGCCAAGGACCGAGATTATGATAAAACGGAATCAGTAGCCTAGATGGTTCCTAATTAAATAATAATAATAATAATAATAATAATAATAATAATAATAATAATAATAAACGGCTAAAAATCATTTTATGGTTCAATAGGTCAATGGTTTGACCGCTCGGGTCAATGGGTCATTGACCGGTTCAACGGTTTTTTGCCAAGGACCAAGTCTATGGGTCAACAGGTCGACAATTCCATTCCAGCCACTGTGAAGCAGGGCCCCTCTGCTAGTATATATTAATACGAAAGGGGTGGTCTCCCCTTTCGCCAAATGGTAGTAATTTAACTACCGATTATAATAATGTTATTTATTTATTTTAATCCAGTTTTAATAATTACTAATTATTATAGTAATTTAATAAATATAATCTTATATCTTATATATATATATATATATATATGTATGTAAAAGATTCTTTTTGTTTGGCTTTTGGTCGACGGTTTGACCGTCCGTCCGGTTTGAATGACAGCCCATTCTGATAACAAAAACTACAAGCAAAAAATTATAGAACTATTCTGGCCATCGGTTTTTGGGTCAACAGTTTGATTGTTTGATTCAACCGGATGGCCCATTTTGATAACAAAAATTACAGGCAAAAAATTGAGTGTGTGAGGTCCATTAAGCAATATCATATGTGTTATGTCATTCGAGCGTATGACTCATACGACCCAAAAATGGAACCGTTCTAGCCACTGGTTTTCGAGTCGATGGTTCGACTGTTCAATTCGAACGGATGGCCAATTCTGACAACAAAAATTAAAAAACTATAAAAAATGACCAAAAACCATTGAACGGGTCAACAAGTCGATGATTTGACCACCTGGGTCAATGGGTCGTTGACCGATTCAACGGTTTTTGGCCAAGGACCAGGATTGGGATAAAATGGAATTGGTTGCCTAGACAGTTCTCAATTAAAAAAAATAAAAAAATGGCCAAAAGCCATTGAATGGGTCGACAGTTCGACCGCTTGGGTCAATGGGTCATTGACCGATTCAATGATTTTTGGATAGGGACCGGGATTGGGGCAAAATGGAACTGGTTGCCTTTCATTATTCAAAGGCTTCTACTATAGGCTTTATTCGAGCGTATGTGGTATGTTCTTTTTTTTTTTTTTCATTTTCTACTTTTCTTTGTTTTTTTTTTTTTTTTTTTGTGTTTGGTCTTCTTCTTCAAGATCCTCTAAAATGGTCTAGGGTTTACCACCATTTTATTTCTTCCCTTTTGTTTTTTCTTTGAATTTTCTTATATAATGTTTTTTTTTTTTACTTTCTTATAAGACGATCTACTTTGTCTCTTTCTTTGGTTGCATGTATGTTTAGCTCCGTCTCAAAGTAGAACTTTATTTTCCTTGGTTTTTCTAGTTTAGTGGATTTACCACCAATTTTTTTCTGTGTTTAAGGTCACTTTGGATTTATCTTTCAAGGTTTTGGAATCCGTTGCAGTGTCCACCATTCCCATGACTATGACTACAAAGTTATTTCGTCTAACTATTGACATTTAGAAAAAATGACTCGAAAACGGAAACGTTCTAGCCATCCGGTTCAAACGGATGGCCTGTTTTGACAATAAAAATTAAAAATTAAAAATACAAATGGCCAAAAATCATTGAACGGTGTTCAATTGCCCATGTCAACGGGTCATTGATTGATTCAACGGTTTTTGCTAGGGACTGGGTTTGGGGTAAAACAGAATCGGTTGCCTGGATGGTTCCCATGCCAAAGAATCCTACCGTCCAGGTCAACTGGGAGTTCTCGATGTGAAATAATCAATGTGAAACAAATGACAACTATGAAGTATAACTAAGAACTATCATTGTATAATCATGTTCTTTTATATGAGATGCTTTACTGAAGCATTATTTAAAAAAGATAACATGATGATCTCTTTTAAAACTTTATATGAATTTCAAGACTTAAATACTTATAATTGCAAATTTCTTATTAACAAATAGCAATATTACAATTCCATTGGAAGTAGGGGCCCTCCCTAGTATAGTACTAAAAACAATAAAAATGGCAAGAAGGATTCGTGTGGCCAACCCCATATAGGTTGTGTTTACTGGTTGGTACCATTGCTGTTTGGTAACAAACACAATAGAATATCTGCTTCTAACTGCACTAGCATCCGAATGAAGCGCAGAACACTCGACCCGCTTCAAGAGATGGCTCTGGATGACTGTCTCGAGCTTTTAGACGAGACTGTCGCTGATCTTAAAAGCGCTCTGTCCGGTCTGTCACCGAAAAACTCACCTTCGAGGCACTATAATGACTTGGGAACTCTGTTAAGTGCTGCAATGACGAATCAATACACCTGTCTTGATGGATTCGCTCACAGTAAGGGCAACGTAAGAGAAGAGATCAAGCAAGGCTCGTACAACATAAGCCACTCGGTCAGTAATTCTATCGCCATGCTTAAGAAGATCCCAAACTCGAACAGAAGCTCCAAGGCTGAGGTGTTCCCAGAGTATGGCAGAATGGGTTCCCGAGATGGGTGTCGCCTAGAGATAGAAAGCTTCTGCAAGCACCGACAACACGACGAAGTTTGATTTGGTGGTGACTTGCGCTTCTTGGAACCGATGATCTAAGGAAGACGATGAACAGTAACATTGCCCTATTTTTCAAAAAAAAACCTTATTTTGATTATTTTATAAAAACATTATCTTTTATTGATATTTAGGGCAAAAACTTGCCCTTATCTCCTATAATCCCCTAATTTAGGTCATTAGAGTTGAGAAGGAAGAAATTGAGATTTTGAATATTTTCACATGCATTTTTCTAGAGGAGAAGGAAGAAATTGAGACTTTGAATATTTTGACATGCATTTTTGTCTAGAGGCTTGACGTTTTGATTTAGTTTTTGTAAACAGACAAGCTAATGTGGCGACGCATGCGAAGAGTTTTTTTTTTTAATCTTCAAGTGAAGTGCTTAACCAGGCTCTTTTTTTGGCCGGAGGAGTCCCTTTGCTCATCTCTCATATTTGATTGTTACAAGTTAGTAATTCTTGCCTTTTTCTTTCTTCTTCAAACTGTATATAGATCTTTTTGTACCTGTTTCTGTGCTTTAATGAAGTTCCCTTTTCAATCAAAAATATAAAATAAAATTAAAAATGGTTGGGTCTGTTGCATTTGGATGGTGTGAATTTGGCACGAAACTAGAAGGTATAGTGCATCAATCAAGGATTAAAATATCGAGGTACATCAATCTCTATTTGGTGTATCCAAATAGATCTACAACATTTCAAAATGTCAATTATTTCCACTCTATGCACTAATACTTGTCCGTGAATTGGCATCAATTCCAAGCTGGCATCTAGCCCAATTATACATTGGGCCTATGAATTCTGATGCTAGGCTGAATCGTCATTCTCCCTTTTTCAAATGTTTAAAAGGTTTTAAATAGGGGTGGATTTGAGCCGAATATTTGATTCGCCAAAAAACCATGAGGCTTGAGCTCAGTTCAAGCTAGAGAGTCGAGCTCGAATTCAACTCGACTCAAAAAGCTTGTAAGCTCGAGCTCAGTTGTGAGCCAAACTTTCTATAAAATTAAAAAAAATTATAAATATACTTTTTCATTTTATATATAAAAAAATTAAGAATTATAAAAAAAATGTTATTATTATACATATAAAAACTAAAAATATTATGTATATAATATTTTTTATTTATATATTTACATATATATTATTTTTTATATATAATATTTTTATTATATATATATATATATATATATATATATATATATACACGAGCCTATATATTGAATTTGAGTTCAACTAGTAACTAGAGTTAAAATGAGCCAAATCAAGCTTTTCACAAGCCGGTCTCAAATAGTTCGTGAATGGCTCAATTCGTGTCTACTCCTAACTCTCTATCCAGCTCCCTTATCATTATTAAAAAAAAAAGTTTAAAAAATAAATAAAACAGGGCAAATATCGGTCATATGTATTACAGTATTAGTGACCCAAGACCTAGTCCAACCCTGCTCGGGCCCCTAAATTGTCTGGGTTGGGCTAGGCCAGGCCCAGATATAACCCTTATCATAAGTCCGATCCATGAGCAGACAGGGCCCAAATAAGAGTTTTGCTAGCTTCACGGTTGACGTCACCCAACTAAGGAAATTAAAAAGATCGTTGGATGGATGTAATCTTTTTCTTGCGTCTTCACATATTAGCCAATCAGATCGTTGTTAGCACGTGTAGGCAAGCAACGGCTGACTCTTGGCTGCTTGCCTTTCCCTCCTTATTTTTTTAAATTCATAAAACAAAATAAAATAAAAAGTATGTTGACGTATCTGATCTCTTTCATCTTGACCAATGAGTGTCGAGTGAGTGAGCATGAGATCTAAGGAATCCGAAGAGTGGGCCCCTTCGGGGCGTGAACTACAACGACTTTCCAACAGGCTTAACCGCCAATGAGCTCTTTCTCGGAAAAGGTCCTCCCCTGAACAGCGAGCGACGAAGCACAAACCACAAACCAGCAGAGCACCCCCAAAAAATCCACCGCCATTTGGGTCCCTGTCAGTAAAAATCTCGAACACCTAGTTCGCAGATATCCGAACCCTATAAATAGCTGCCCGTAATCACCGTTCACCGACCAAATGCCATCTCCTATTTTCCTTGTAACAACGTAGTCTACACCTGCAGATATTCTGTTTCTTCGTTTCCCCCCTCTCTCTAGTGTACAACAGGCTAGTTATCAGCATCAATGGATTTCTAGAGATAAACCCGTCTTTCTTCCAACAAAATCTCCCTCGTCTTCTTCAGCTTCGTTAGAAACTTCTGCTGCTCTGTCTGGGAGTGGCGGCCCTTCTGGTGAAAATCCTGGGTTTCCTCCGATTCCCGCCTCGGTGTGGCCTTCTTCGTCTTCTATGTCAGTGGGGTTTAAGGCATCTTTTACTCAAGCTTGTTCTTTTGGTGAAAGTTCGGCTTTGGCCGGTTCGTCTTCTTCTGCTTCGGCTTCTCCGTTGGCGGAGCATGAAGGTTCCTGTTCTATGGACCCTTCTGTTTCTGTGAAGATGGAATCCATAGGAAGCTCTTCTGGAGACAAAACCCCATTTTTATCGTCTCCTCGGTTGATAACCGAATCTGAAGCAGCTGGGGGAGGTTTTACATCAGTGAGGGGCAGTGAGGAAGAGAGTCTTCCGGTTCCCCGGCCCCTCGAATGCCTTCAGGGTAACCTGATTCCTCCTTTCCTTTCCAAGACCTATGATTTGGTCGAAGATCCTTCTCTTGATAAGGTGATCTCATGGGAACCGAGTGGTGAGAGTTTTGTGGTTTGGGATCCCGTGGAGTTTGCGAGGGCTGTCCTTCCCCAGAACTTCAAGCACAACAATTTCTCCAGTTTTGTGCGCCAGCTAAATACTTATGTGGGTATTACAGAATCACAGCCGATTACGGCTGCTTTATTTGTATATAACTTTTATGCATTTTTTGTATTCCTTTTTTTTTTGTAATTTTCTTTGTATTTTTATGTATCTTTCATCGTGTAAATAATTTGATGAATAGCCATCACTGTAGATTGCTGCTGAGGCTAAATCGCGATGTATTATGTAAGCTTTGTGGAGTTGGGAGATTTTGCTGGTGTATCCTTTCCTGTCACTCTGTATTTGTATCTGGATTGTAGATTTAATTATCTTTTTCTTTCCCGCAGAAATACTTTGGTTTGGTCTGTGATAATTCACTTTTAAATCTTTGGGAGAAAGGATTCAGATGGTCTTTCTCAGGATTTCCTGAATATTCTAAATGGACTTCGAATGTATTTGGTTTGAAACGGGAGCATTCGATTGTCTTTCAGGGAATGTCTAGTGTAGTGTTAATGGTTTCTTGCATCAGGAACTCCCTCCCTACTTGTTCTGCCCTTTTTAGGTTTAACGTGCTGTCCCAGGTTTGCAATTTCCCTGTAGACGTGTTTCTTTTAGGAAATCTTATTGATTGGGTCACGAGGGAAGGATATCAACTTCTACCAGCTATGCAAAAACGGGTTTATACTTATATTTTCTTTTTAGTTTATGGAACATATGCTGCTTCTTATTTGCAGGAGTGGATGATCTCATTCTTTTGCAGGTTGTATTTTTTATATTCCTTTTTATGTGCTAATCTGAGCTCCATGTTTTTGTTTTAAAATGCTTTGTTTTAGTAGTTTACAGAATCTCAGTATAGAGAAAATGACTTTATATTCATGGTTTAGATTTTAGAAGTTGTTTATCATGCATATTCATTTATTTTCTTGTAGGATTTTATCTTTTCCTCCCCATTTATTCTTGAATATTTTTTATTATCCTATTCAGGGGTTCCGCAAGGTTGATACAGATCGATGGGAGTTTGCTAATGAAGATTTTCTACGAGGAAAGAGGCATTTGTTGAAGAACATCCATAGGCGCAAGTCAAATCAAGCACATCAGATTGGGAGCTATAGTGGGCTAACTACTGAAACAGAAAAGCTTGGTTTGGAAAAAGAAGTAGAAAGGCTTAGGAGGGAGAAGAATTTCTTAATGCAGGAGGTTATAAAGTTGCAGCAGGAACAACATGGGACAACTGACCAGGTGGAGACAATGAATCAGAGGCTCCAGGCAGCAGAGCAGAGACAGAAGCAGATGGTCACCTTTTTGGTGAAAGTGCTTCAGAATCCTACACTCTTAACTCATCTTCAGAAAAAGGCAGAACATAGAGGGATTGCTTCTCCAAGGGTGAAAAGAAAGTTCATCAAACAGCATCACCTTGATCAAAGGAAATTGGATCCTTCCATGGAAGGGCAGATAGTGAAGTATAACACTGTTGAAGACAACCTCAATACGTCCTCAGTAATGGAAAAGTTAGATCCAGTCTCTGGTACACAACTTCCTGGTTATATCTTACAAGATATGGTAGGGAAGTTGGGTCTTGGTGCAGCAAGCATTCACATTGAAACTGAAAATGTTGCATCCAGTGAAATGCAGCAAGAACTTGTTGGGGCCTCAAGTCAGATGGAAGTAGGGACATTGGACTTGGGAACTCTGGGCTCTGAAGTTGCTCTCCTCAAAGGAAAGAATGTTATGAGCCTCCAAGAAGAAGGTAGTGCTGATTATTTTGTCTCTTTCCCTGAGGGTTTGGCAAAAGATAAGACACTTCCAGACTTCACGTCCCTAGGAACCGAAAGCATCAGTAAACAGGATGATATATGGAGCATGGGTTTTGATGCCAGTGCTAATGTCTCTAGTCTCTGTCCTGATATGTGGGATAACGCCATTAATTATGATGCTCAAGATCTGGGAATCATGGGTGGGATATCGGATCCATGGGACCTGAGTTCACTACAAGCAGCAGGAGGTGGAACTGATAAGTGGATGGGTGATGATCCCTCCTTAAGTGATCTTGAAAACCAAGCTGGACAGCTAAAAGATGATAATTCTCAAAACAGGGGTACCTAGGGTTTCATCTGCTTCAGCATTGATGCCCTCAGTAGATCCCCATCTTGTATATTTTCTTTTCCTATACAAGGTTTTCTAAACTTCAATCAACTTATTATAATATATACAGTGATTTATGTTTTTTTATCAGTACACTGATTTATGGTTTTCATTCCTTTTTATTAATTTCACTACAAGTTATATCCCATGTATTATAATCTGTTTCTTAAATTTTATTTTACCAATTTTTATGGGTTCCTATCTATATGCCAATTGAATGAAGAATGCCTTCTCTTATGAGCTGAACCTGTGTTGCAAGATTTTCTTGCCAACAGATCTTTTAAGTTCTGAATACTGCAAGTTTATTGACAGCGAGATCTATAAGTACTCTTCTGTAGGGATATATAAACAGGTTTGGTTGTCTACTCTAGCAGTCTGGCATCCAGGTTCTGGGGGAAGAACCGATGGTATGAATTTTTGCCTAATTTTCTTTGCAGATATCGGTTGCTTGATTTTGCATAATTTGGCCTTGCCTTCTTATTAAAACCTATGATTACTTGGATCCTTGTACATGCCTAGTTTTTTGATTGTCTAACAAAATAACTACTTGATATGACATTAGTACTGCACAGACAGACTGAGTATACTTTATAACAACAATACTTCTATAATATCTAAATTATATTTTAACAAATCATACCATACAAAACATTTATATGCTAGAAGCTTTTTTTTATACAAAGTACACTTGGGCCTCCCCCATCTGTCCATGAGACAGAAGCTAGGTCCTACGGGACTCTACCAACCAAAACTAAATCTTCGTTATGACCCTCATTTGCAAGCCAACTGGCTGCCTGATTTCCTTCTCTTCAAATGTTCAAGTTAGGTGTGCAAATGGATCGGGTCATGATTCGAATCCAATCCTATTTTTGTCGGATTCGGATAACCCTCTATCGGATTTTTGGATTGGATTCAGATCCCCCCCAAGGTTTAAAATTTCAACACGCCTCTATGTATTGACAAAGGTGTATCGGAACTTAGAAACACACAGAAACTCTTTTTTTTTTTTTTGAATTTTTTTTGGGGAGTTAAAAACATGTTTTTTTTTATTGAAAAGGAGTGGGGTCTCAAAACACGTAGAAACAGGCGTATCGGGACCTAAAAGATACGATACGATATGCCCGATACAGGGTGTATCGTATCGAATTTTTGAACCTTGCCCACCCCACCCCCAAATCCGATTCAAAAAGATCTGATCCGATCCAACCTATATGTGTATATATTAATAAACATATTTACTTATAAAAAGACATGTATATATTAATATAAGAAGTAAATCTGACTTCCAAATCTGATAAGAAACTTGATTAAAGAAATAAAAAGGTGATAAAGGAAGAAGGAAACAACAGAATAGAAGAAGGGGAAACAACAGAATAAATCACCTCTCTCCCCTCACTAATCCTTTTATTGATCTTCACTGATGTGGTTAATTACAAATCATCCCTTAAGTGGGGCATATAGCTAAGCATAAACTTAAAATAAGTTAACATGCCCTTTAGCATACAAAATAAATAACCTATTACTGAAACATAAAATAGACACTAGGGCCCATTTGGCCCAGCCTCTCTACACTCCCCCTTAAGATGAGCATAGATGCCAATCATGCCCAGCTTGCTTATATAGTGTGTTAGCTTTCCTTTTGGAATACCTTTGGTCAAGACATCAACCAACTACTCTTCTAAAGAAATAAATGGCAAGCAAACATCTCCTGAAGCAACTCTTTCCCATATAAAATGTCTATCAGCCTCTATGTGCTTAGTTCTGTCATGTTGAACAGGATTATGTGCAATTTAATAGCAGCCTGATTGTCACGGTAGAGCATCATTGGCTTTTCATAGCCAATACCCAACTCTTCCAGAAGTAATCTTAGCCATAGTAATTTCGACACTCCATGTGCCATTGCCTTGTATTCTGCTTCAGCTGAGGATCTAGCTAATGCAGACTGTTTTTTACTCTTCCATGAGACAATGTTCCCTACCACTAAAGCATCCTGAGGTGAATCTCCTATATTAATACATCCAATCCAATCAGCATCAATATATGCTTCCAACTTTGTGTGTCCATGTTTGGCAAACAAAATACCTTTCCCGGGATTGCCTTTCAAATAACACAAAACTCTTCCTGTAGCAGTTAAATGTGTCTCTGGGAGAATGCATAAACTAACTAATAACACTCACTACATAGGAAATATATGGCCGAGTTATGCAAATATATAACAACTTCCCAAGCAGTCTTTGAAACACTCCCCTATTAGGCAACAACTCACCATCAGTGGCAGAGAGCTTATGATTGGGATCTATAGGGGTGGAAGTTGGTTTAGCACCAAGTTTACCAGTCTCTGCAAGGAGGTCAAGAATATACTTGCATTGAGAAATGAAGATACCATCCTTGGATCTAGCAACTTCAATTCCCAAGAAATATCTGAGATTCTCCAAATTCTTGATTTCAAATTCAGAGTTAAGAAATCTTTTGAGCTTAATCACTTCTTGGGTGTCATTACCCGTGACCACAATGTCATCAACATAAACGATAAAAAAAGCCACCAAAGAATTACTTCTTTTCAGAAACAAAGTATGGTTAGATTGGGTTTGTGTATAACCAAAAGGTACATGAACAGCTCTGAATCTCTCAAACCAGGCTCGAGGAGACTGTTTGAGACCATAAATAGATTTCTGCAGTTTACACACTTTCCCTTACATTTCCTTTTTATTCAAAAAGGCATTTTTAACATCAAATTGGTGAAGGGGTCAATCAAAAGTAGCAGCTAGAGACAACAAAACACAAACTAATGTCCTCTTGGCCATAGGAGCAAAGGTCTCAAGGTAGTCAATACTATACATCTGAGTGTAGCCTTTAGCAACCAATCAAGCCTTAAACCTCTCAATAGTGCCGTCAGAATGGTACTTAATGGTGAACACCCGTTTACAACCCACCGGTTCCTTCCCTTTAAGCAAATCCACAATATCCCAAGTATGGTTCTTATGCAAAACATCAAGTTCAATCATCATAGCATCCCTTCGTTCAGGTTTAGACAGGGCTTCTGGTACAAACCTGGGAATCACATGGGTAGAAACAGAGGCAAGAAAAGAGTAATAGACAGGGGATAAAAGGCTATAGGATAGGTGTTTGGAGATGCAATGTTTTGTACACTTCCGCTTGCCTTTTCAAAGGGCAATAGGAAGGTCAAGGGTCTAGGAAGATAGGTGGGTTAGAGGAGGGCTAACTTGTTATTTCAATAGTGATGGGAGGTGCAAGAGGGTCTGCGGAAGGAGTGGAAACAACTTGTCCATGCTTGATTCTTTGTCATTGGTATCACCTTTGGAGCATAGGATGTGAATGAAATGTAGGAGGATGAGCTGGAGGAGGAGAGGGAGCAAGAACATGTGGTAGAGACACAGTGGAAGGGAGGCATCAGAAGAAAATGACTCGGTAGGGGACTCAAAAGGAACTGGAAGATGAACAGTTGGAGACATAGAAAATGGCTCCTTAGGATGCTCCCCCTCAGGAGAAATACCAAAGAAAGGAATGGATTCAGCAAATGTGACATCCCTAGAGACAAAGCAGGTGCACGATCCGGATCAGAACAACAATATCCCTTTTGTGTGGAGGCATATCCCAGAAAGACACACTTATGTGCCTTAGGCTCAAATTTGTGTCTCTAATGATTATGAACATGTACATAGCAAGTGCACCCAAAGAATCAGAGCGGAAGAGAAAAGAGATTCCCATCCGGAAAGAGAAGACTAAACAGGGTTTTGAAACCCAAAACCCGAGAAGGCATATGGTTAACAAAAAATGTGGCAGTAAGGACAACATCCCCCCAAAATTTAATAGGAAAATGAGATGCAAAAAGGAGGCATCGAGCAACCTCAACCACATGGCGGTTCTTCCTTTCTGCCACTCCATTTTGTTGTAGGGTATAAGAACAAGAACTCTGATGAATAACCCCAAAGGTTTTAAAGTAGGATGAAAGGTTCTTTTCAAAATATTCCTTAGCATTGTCAGATTAGAATATTTTGATCAGTGTATTAAACTAGGTAAGGATAAGCTCATGAAATTTTTGCACAATAGTTGGTACTTCATCCTGATATCTCATTAGATAAATCCAATTATAGTGAGAATATTCATCAATAAAGATGATAAAATATCTACAACCCCCCATAGTAGGCAAATGATATGCCCCCCACACATCAGAGTGCATAATATGAAAAGGAGAAATGGATCTTTTATTGCTTACCGAATAAGATTGTCTACAATGCTTTGCAAGTTCACAAGATTCACAATGAAGACTCGATAAAGACACTCCCTTAAACATATCATGAAATAAATGACTCAATGATGAAAAAGGTAAATGACCAAACTGCAAATGACATAACATGACTATCAATAGACTCTGACACAACAAACTCCAAAGCTACTCCATTAGGTGGTTCAAGACTCCTATTAGGTGTGTCCAACAGGTATATTCCATCCGCCTCATGGCCACTCCCAATCGTCCTCTGAGATTTTAGATCCTGAAAAACACAATGGGTAGGAAAAAAGGTTATGCTATAGTTCACGGATTTAGTCATGCTACTAACAGATAAAAGATTGGTATTAAGCTTGGGGGCATGATGAATAGAGGATAAGACAAGTGTGTCAAAGGCCTTGATATCTCATTTGCCAGAGATGGGAGCAAGAGACCCATCAGCAAGAGATATCTTCTCTTTACTAGAGAGGAGTTGATAGGAACAAAATAGGTTAACAGATTGGTCATATGGTTTGATGCACCGGAATCAATAATCCAAGTGATTTTATGATTACCTAAAATAGAAGAATGCTTTGCAGAAGCACGAGTGCCTGAGTGAGCAAATGCAAATGATCATAGTTGTCAAGGCGAGCCTAGGCAATGGAATTTGAAAGTATAAAATATATATCCCTACCCCTCTTAAGCTATGTTATTGGTTTTTTATACTAACCAACATACCTATATGCTAGCTATTAGCAATAAAATCATTCAAATAAAACATAAAATGCCATATCTAGCATCCAGGCCAAAAAAATGGGGGATTTTTTTTTGATGAATAATAATAAATTTATTGATTCATAAGCAAATTTAGAGTGAGTTCATACATCATCCTAGCAAGAGCCGCGAACTGCAGCCCCTCCTTGAATCTTACAAGTAAACTAGGAAAGAAAAACAAGAATCACAACTGAGCCCAAAATAATTCTTCCCAATTTACCCATTGCTTAGCTAACATATTTGACAAAGTATTTGCTAATCTCCCCACCCACTGTACAATGACCAACATATTCCTTGTCAACCAACTAAATTTCTTCATTTCATTCTTGTATCGCCACATAGCCTCTTCAGAAATTTTCAACCAACCCACTACCACTTTGGAGTCCCCCTCGATTATTAGGTGTTGTACTCCTAGCTGGTTTGCAAATTGCACCCCTTGTACAGCAGCTAAAAGTTCTGCCCTGATGGAGTTCCCAAATCCCAAGGGACCTGAGTAAAGCAACAAAATCTCTCCCTTCGCATTTCTCAAAGCACCCCCCATTCTGGATAAACCTGGATTACCCATGCTACTTCCATCAAAGTTCAACTTTAGTAAGCCTTTGGATGGAGGAGACCAACTTGTAATTGATTTGTCCTTCAGAGATGAACACCTCGCTACTGCTGACCAATTTCTCCAAAGGTCATTAAAGGAGAACTGATGAAAGATTTCCAAGGTCTTCAGCCAATGTATTGCCCTAATTAACACACAGTCTTTCAAATCCTGGCTGCTCATTTCTTTTTCTTGAAAGACTCTAAGATTTCTTTCTTCCCAAAGAGTCCAAATCAAGGCAGCACGAGCACATCTCCACATAATTCTCCCTATTTTTGTAGGCCAATAAAAGGTAGAATGGTCGAAGAGCATGTGAAAAGAATGAAATATAAGGGGGTTGAGTCCCTGCTTCGTTCCTAACATAAGTTGTCCAAGAGGACAATCTGGACTGTGTTTAAGGGGGTGGAGACCCTATTTCAAGCTAAAAAAAAATGGAGAAGGATTGTTAAAAGTAAGAAAGGAGTACCATTGTGATTTTAGGAAAGAGGAGGAGGCGGAGCCCCCTGTTTCATCCCAAAAGAAGAAGGAGAAGAAGAAGGAAAAAACGTACCTGGAGGTCTTGCCTACTTGGAAACTTTCAGTCATCGTTTTCTCTTCTCTTTTATTAAAGTAAAAGAGAATTATTTTAATAAAAAATGATAATATACAACATGATGTATTCTAATAAGATAAAACAAACCAATAAAAATGATATAATACATATGCACATTCAAAGAAATAGTATAGCATATATATGGGTGAGTGCCTAATACAAAAACACCTAGGCATTGGGTGAGGCGACTTCTAAAAATCGCGTAGTTGCCTTGACAACTATGCAGATGATGAAGTGCTACTAAAAGGGGAGGATGTTGTTACAATGGTTTCCAAGTGATTCAATAACCTCCCATATTTCTCAAACTCTGCCTTTACTGTTGCCAGCTGCTCTATAGCTGACTTTTCTTCACTCTCCTTGTTCCTTCCTTTAGGTACTAGGCAACATTAGCATTCTTAGGCTTTCTTGTCTGACCATTCTTCTCGAAATTGTTGTTATTCCGAAACCCGTCCGGGAAAAGATCAAGATGGAGTTTCCAACAAGTATCCTTAGTATGCCTCGGTTTCCTGTAGTATTCACATATCACTTATTTCTTCTTGATAAGACCTTTTGGCTTTATTCCAACATGTGCAAAATGTTATGTAGGTGGACTCTGTAACTATACCTATCGCTTACTCCCTTCATTGCTTGCCATAGCATATGCTTGAGCAAGAGTGACCTCATCCTTCACCAGAATATTCTGTCAAGTAATGTCGAACTCAGGGTTGAGTCTTGTAAGAAACTCAAACACCCTATTTCATTCCACCAGTTTCCTAAAAGTCTCTGCATCATTAGTGCTCTCCCAAACAACTGTCACCATAACATCAATTTCCTACCATAGTGATTTAAGCATGCAATAGTAGATCACTATATTCTTCTCCCCCAATCTCAATTTTTTCACATCACTTTTTAGCTTATAGACTCTTGCCACATTCAACTTTTCTAAATATGTTTCTGTAACATTGTCCCAAATTTCCTTGGCCGAAGACATCCAGAGATAATGCTGACTTATATGGGATTGCATAGAGTTAACCAATCATCCAATAATAGTGTAGTTCTTCTGCATCCATTTCTCATATGCAGGGTCTGTCTCCACGGGTTTCACCTTATTGTCTGTGAGATATCCCAATTTACCTCTACTACAGACATGAATCCGTATAGATTGGGCCCATGCTAGATAATTAGTGCCATCTAGCTTGATTGTGGTCATTCCAATCAAAAAGGGATCTACCAGGCTAACCTTGGATACTAGCATCTGCTTCGAATCACTTCCGGAATGTTCCATTAATCAAACAAAATAAAAATAAAGAAAAAAAATAGCTTTTCAGTCTATATAAACTTAACTGAGGCCAATACAGTACCTAGAGACTTGAAAACTAGGGCTTCACTGCACCCAGCTGTCGGGGAGGAAGAGAGAAGAAGTAGCCGCTCCTACTAGAGCTTCCAAACCACCTACAAGTCTCTACCGCACACTTCTAGAGATCAAACTACACCTCCCAAGTCTTGAGCACCACACCAAAATCTTCTCCTTGACCTGTAACTTGAAAGCTCTCTTGTTGGCTAGGGTTTTGGGTAGAAAATTACAACTCCACTTCTTGGTAGTTCTTGGGTAGATTCTAACTCTCCAAACCCTCTACCAACTAGGCAAAAATATTTTATGATCTATCAAGAACTTATCTCTCCATACGCCTAAACGAAGGGTGTATGGGAAAAGGGAAAAGAAAAAAAGAGGGAAAACCTGCTCTGATACCAAGAAGTAAACCTGACTTCTAAATCTGATAAGAAACTTGATTAAAGAAGTAAAAAGGTGAGAAATGAAGAAGAAAACAGCAGAATAGAAGAAGGGGATGGAGAAGAAGAAAATGGTTTGGTAATCACCTCTCTCCCCTCACTAATCCTTTTATTAATCTTCACTAATCCTTTTATTAACTACAAATCATCCCTCAAGTGGGGTGTCCAACTAAGCATAAAATTAAAATAATTTAAAAGAAGTTAACATGCCCATTAGCATACAAAATAAATAACCTACTACTAAAACATAAAATAGACACTAGGGCTCATTTGGCCCAGTCTCTCTACAATATATATGATGAAAATAGTTGAAAAAAATACTTATATTTTTTGTTTTCCTATATATAAACTTTTATGTTTTTTCTTTTAATAATTTATTAAATTTTTCATAATTTGAATCGGATCGGATCAGATTCAGATATCCAACATCCTTAACTGATTTAGATTTGAATCATCATTTGTGAGATCCGATCAAATCTTCGGATCGAATTGGATTCAGATGTACCCTAATTCGAATCTGATCCGATCCGTTTGCATCCCTAGTTCAAGTAGGCTCATAGTATCGGAAAACTATACTTAATCTTCAAAAACTTGATATGGCATGATATAATATAAGGATATTAAATGAGATACCCTCACCTGTACTTGTGTCTAGGATCTTAGGAAATGAGAGTCATATGCTCATTTCCTATAGCTGTGTCTATCCCTATCCATACTCCATATTTAGCCATCATATACCACCAACACTCACAATATAATCAAAGACCACTGCATAAAACTATGTACAAGAAGAAAAACAAAGTCAAAGTAGCAGAAGATGGAATACCAGCCCAAACAGACAAGAGGCAATCCTCACATTATGTATTTCACAAAAAGGACAAATTCTGTTGACTTGAACCTCCTATCTTGACTTAAAGGAGTTTTATTTTTCTGTTCAGGAACACCAGGAAGAATTTGAAAATTTTTCTCGTGTTTTTTTTCTTTTTTCTTTTTGGAGAGGGGGTGTAAATGAAACATGAAAATGCAAATAAAAGCTAAATCTTCAATAAGAACAGACCTTCTTTCTTTTATGTATATTCAGATGATCAAAGCAATACTAAAAAAAAAAAAAAAACAAGAAGAGGTATTTTATCCACCCAAAAGAATTCAGACCACTTATACAGTTCTACTCAGATTTAATGCTTGAGATGATGATATATTAATTTTAATGTGAGGTCAAGGTGGGAAATGCAACTCCAGATCATTGTTCATTGTTTTTTCTTTCTTTATTTGGGAAATATCCCTTAGGCTTAATTCATTCAGTGTTGCACTGTTGGTAAGTCCAGGATCTACCTGCATGCGTACTTTGGGCGTTAGCCTACTTGAGCCTCATGTTGATGGACAATTAAGAAAGGATATCTTGGAAATTAACAACATGGCTGGTGCTGTTCACAGTCGATCAGTATTCTGATGTGGTTTCAGTAAGAAAACTGTAGAGAACACTGATGCGGGCCCCACAGCTACGGTCCCACTGTGTTCGTAGGGTAGAAGGTGTTCTAGTCTTCCTAGGGTCAGCTGTTAGTCATTTAGTTGTTTCAATTGTTATTTGTTTCGGTCTTATTTTGCTCTATTTGTTATGGAAAGACTAAGGGCAGATCTGTCCTTTCCATTTAATGAGCATAACCTATAAATATTAAATAAAGTGGCGGCGGCAGAACATTAATCTTCTGTTCCTCCTTTCAACTTTGTGTTCTACTTCTCTTCCTCCCTTTTTCTCCTCTCTTCTCTATACCTTTTTTCCTTATTTCCGAACCTGAAATCCATTAGAGTTCAAGACTGATAACAGTCCTGAACGTCTACTCGGTATCAGAACTAGGGTTTCTCATGTGAGTCTAGTCCAGCCGACCACATGAGAACCATCTAAGGCTGGAAGCTAAGAAAGCGGAGTTCGTTGATTGATTCTTGGAGATCTCCGGAGGGTTTAGCAGCTCTTTGAAGAATTGCCACAGTTGCAGTGTGTTGGTGATCAGGAAGAATTAGGGAAGGCTAGGGTTCGGGTAACCTTGGAAGGCAGCGAACATCCTCTTGTAAGTTTTTTATTTTCTGAGAGAAGTACTATCAGAGAAGATAGGTTGGACCTATCTAGAAAGGGCGGTTGAACCACTCTAGGGTTTTATCTTTCTATTCTCTAGGGTTTTGTCTTAACCCTGTGGCAAACCCTAATATTGGGCTGAACCTTGTGATCTAACACTACGGCAAACCCTAATAGTTCTCTCCTCAACATTGATCAGTTTTAGGGTTTCATACTAACCCTGCTGCAAGCCTTATCTGTACGGTACTGTTTGGAGTGTACGGCTGAGAATTTGCTTTTAGGACTGATTAAAACCCTAATTCTGCTTCAGCATTTCAGATTATTCTCCAAGTTGTTTTTCAGATTTTTTGGGGTTTTAAACTCTTCTAAGGGGGTCAAAACTGTATGGACTGTTGCTGTTGTGTGTGGTAATTGGTTTCAGATCAGTTTTATACATGTTTCATGCACATCTACTGTGAGTACAGATTGGTTCTATACTGATTTTGTGATTGTGGTTGATAGTCCAAGTGTTGTTTTGACTGTAGTAACCCTAATTTTGAGACTACTGGTTCTTGACTGAAATGGAGTTTAAGAATCAGGCAGAAGTTGTTTTGACTGTAGTAACCCTAATTTTGAGACTACTGGTTCTTGACTGAAATGGAGTTTAAAAATCAGGCAGAAGGCAGTTTTGGGAACAGCAGTTATGGTGGTGATTCTGAGACAGGTTTTCAGATTACAATCGTAAAATTTGATGGATCAAACTATTTGGAATGGGCCCAATCAGCCATGATGGCTATTGGGGGAAGGGGCAAAGTATGGTATCTCTTGGGAGATGTGACAGAGCCCTCCAAGGGAGACCCTATGTATACCAAGTGGGTCCAAGAAAACTACTTGGTTATGATGTGGCTATGTAATTTTATGCAGCCTTATATCAGCTGAAATTACTTATGGGCAAAGATAGCCAAGGAGATATGGGATGTCAAGAAAGAAACTTACTCCCAACCCCTTAATGTGGCCAGAGCATATGAATTGAAATGTGAGGTGAATACCCTTAAACAAGGAGAGAAACCGGTTTCGGTCTACTTCTCTACCTTGAAGTCCCTATAGCATGAGATTGATCACTTATAGACTCTTGAGTGGGAGAATCCCAAAGATGCTCAGACCCATAGAAAGCACATCGAGACAAACAGGGTGTTTGAGTTTCTAGCAGAACTGAATTCAGAATATGATATTGTGAAGCAACAGATTTTGACCAGAGATAGTGTGACCCTCTCTCAGGCATACTCCTTAGTGCACAGTGAAGAGACCAGGAGAAAAGTCATGATGCAACATCAACCGCTTACACCTGCCTTGGTAGCTGTCAAACCCAAAACTGGGGGTGATTCACAGAGGGACAGAAAGAAGGAAGATAAAAGGGATGTGGTATGTGAGCATTGTAAGAAATCTAAACACACAAAAGAAATATGTTGGACCCGGCAAAGTTGAGAAACAAGAAGGGTAATGCTCATGTGGCCGTGACTACTGATTCAGCATCCTTGTCTAGCACAAGAGGCACACCCTTAGAGACCTTAGCTGCAGTTTGGGCTGCTCTAATACAGTTGGAAAATGAAGTTGGCAACTCAGCTCAATCGCTGCAGTCACCATCAACCCTTGCCACATCGGCCTTTGCACATTCAGGTACTCAAGCCTCAGCCTACCATGCCTCAGCTCCAGGTACTACTGAACCCTGTTGGGTAATAGATTCAGGTGCATCCGACCATATGGCTAGCTTGCCCTCATTGTTTACTACATATCACTTATCTTCTGGTAGGGATAAAGTATCTATTGTTGATGGCTCTCTTATCCCTATTTCTGGCAAGGGTGACATCAGACTGTCAGATACTATCTCCTTGTCTTTTGTCCTGCATGTTCCTAAACTTGATACTAACCTTCTTTCAGTTAGTAGTATTACCAAACATATGAACTGTTCAGTAACTTTCTTCCCTGACCGATGTGTTTTTCAGGACCTGGAGACGAAGAAGGTGATTGAGACTGGCCGTGAGATGAATGGGATCTATCTGCTCGGGGAGAGTTCTCGTCGGGAAGAGTCAGTGGATAAGAAGTTACTTGTTTCTCAGGTTGTGAGTCTGGTTATGCTTTGGCATAACCGATTGGGTCATTTGTCTTTTCGTTCCTTAAAGAGTTTGTTCCTTACTTTGTTTGAGTCTGTTGAATTGTCTCAGTTGAAATGTGAAAGTTGTGAGTTTGCTAAACATTGTAGAAACTCTTATTCATTGAGTAATAAAAGGAGTAATAGTTCTTTTGATATTGTGCATACTGATGTTTGGGGGCCATATCACATTCCTTCTATGCGTGGGTACAGATATTTTTTGTTATTTATTGATGATCATACTCGGTTTTCTTGGATTTATCTTATGCGTTCACGAGATGAGGTTCCCGCCCTGACCCAAAACTTCCACCAAATGATCCTAACCCAGTTTGCTACTAGGATCAAATTTCTTAGATCTGATAATGCAAATGAATACTTTGCTAAGCCATTGGCATCGTACCTTCTTAATCATAGGGTTATCCACCAGAGCACTTGCCCTCATACACCTCAGCAGAATGGGGCTGCAAAAAGAAAGAATAGGCACATCTTGGAGGTGGCTAGAAGTATTATGTTTACCTCCAATGTCTCCATTCGCTTCTGGGGTGATGCTATCCTCACGGCAGTATATCTTATTAATCGGGTTCCTTCCCGGGTCCTTGATATGAAACCTCCATTTTCCCTTCTATACCCCAATGAGGAGTTGTTTACTATTCCCCTGAAAACATTTGGTTGTACCTGTTTTGTTCAACTTCTCGGTCCCCATCACTTCAAGTTCGAACCCAAGGCCTCCAAATGCATCTTTCTTGGTTATGCACAAACTCAAAAAGGTTATTGCTGCTATGATCCTGTCTCAGGGAAGAAGTTTGTATCAATGGATGTCACTTTCTTTGAGGAGACACCCTACTATTCTCAGGTTTCTCCTAAGGGGGAGAGTAGTGAGAGTGGGGATTTGGGTCATTTTCTTTAGGGGGAGTGCAGTGAGGGTAGGGTTAATACTTTTGGGGCTGTTCCTTTACCTATTCCATTGGGTGATGAGGGTTGCAGTAGCAAGGGTGGGCAGGGGGAGTTGAGAGTCTATCATAGGCGATGCAGACAGGTTGATCCCGGTCATCAGCAGTCCCGACCAGTTCCAATCTCTTATGCGGCTCCAAGTCCAGATATTACAGTCCCAGGGCCCACAGAGACTCCTTCCATTGTTGCCACTTCTCCCCCTACAAATGACCTTGACCTTCCCATTGCCATCCGTAAAGGAAAACGGCATTGCACCACATTTATAGCCCACTGCATCTCCCAGTTCTTATCCTATGATCGCCTATCTCCCTCCTATAGGTCATATCTCACTTCCGTTGCTAATGTCCCTATTCCAAGAACAGTGCAAGAAGCCCTATCAGTCCCGGAGTGGAGAGGTGCAATGCAAGTTGAAATGGATGCCCTGTTGAAAAATAATACCTAGGAGCTAGTTGATTTGCCCAAAGGAAAGAAACCAGTTGGATGCAGATGGGTATTTACTGTGAAGCACAATGCGGATGGTTCCATTGAGAGGTACAAAGCTCGGCTAGTTGCAAAAGGGTTCACTCAGACTTATGGTATAGATTACTTGGAGACATTTGCCTCGGTTGCCAAGATGACCACCATTCGAGTTCTATTATATCTTGCAGCAAGCCACACTTGGCCTTTGTACCAAATGGACATTAAAAATGTCTTTCTGAATGGGGACCTGCAGGAAGAGGTTTACATGCAGTTGCCTCCTGGATTTTATGATACAGAGGCAGGTAAGAAGGTCTACCGGCTCAATAAGGCATGTATGGTTTGAAGCAGTCACGTAGAGCTTGGTTTGACAAGTTTGATTATGTACAAGCCCAGTCAGATCATACATTGTTCATCAAGAGGGTGGAGTCCTCTCTGACATTACTTGCAGTATATATTGATGATATTGTGGTGACAAGAAATGACAGCCATGAGATTGAGTCCCTCAAACGGCTCCTTCATCAAGAGTTTGAGGTGAAAGATCTGGGTGCACTACGGTATTTTTTGGGTATTGAGGTTGCTAGATCTAAACAAGGGATCTTTGTTTCTCAGAGGAAATATGTTATAGATCTGTTGACAGAAACTGGAAAGCTAGGTGTCAAACCTGCGGATACACCCATTGAATAGAACTACAGGATTAGTGCAGAGAGTGGGGAGACTCTTGAAGACAAGGTTATGTTTTAGCGATTAGTGGGAAAGCTCCTATATCTCTGCCTCACTCGGCTAGATATCAGCTATGCAGTTAGCGTTGTCAGTCAGTACATGCATTCTCCTAGAACCACGCACCTTCTAGCAGCAGAAAGAATATTAGCATACTTTGGGTAGAGGTATACCATTCAAGAACAATGGTCACATGAAGGTGGAGGTCTATACGGATGCCGATTGGGCTGGGAGTGTTGATGACAGAAGGTCTACCTCTGGATGTTGTGCTCTTGTGGGAGGTAACTTGGTCTCTTGGAGGAGTAAGAAACAGAGTGTTGTCTCCCGATCTAGTGTTGAAGCTGAATACAGGTCAATGGCTAATGGAGTGGCTGAAATTCTTTGGCTGAGATCGCTACTTGAGGAGTTGAGTATTGAGTATGAGAAGCCCCTGATGTTGTATTGTGATAATCAAACGGCTATTAATATAGCACACAACCCGGTACAACATGACAGAACTAAACATATTGAAGTTGATCGACATTTTGTACGAGAGAGGGTCTCATCACAAGAAGAGTGTCTCTTGTACATCACCTCCAACATGTAGTTGGCAGATATCCTCACTAAAGTTGTACCACGGAAGAAGCTAGAGGCGGATCTATCCAAGTTGGGAATGATAAACATTTATTCCCAACTTGAGGGGGAGTGTAGAGAACACTGGTGTGGGCCCCATAGCTACGATCCCACTGCATTCGTAGGGTAGAAGGTGTTCTAGTCTTCCTAGGGTCAGTTGTTGGTCATTTAGTTGTTTTAGTTGTTATTTGTTTCAGTCTTATTTTGCTCTATTTGTTATGTAAAGACTAAGGGCAGATCTGTCCTTTCCATTTAATGAGCATAACCTATAAATATTAAATAAAGTGGCGGTGGTAGAACATTAAGCTTATGTTCCTCCTTTCAACTCTTGTGTTCTACTTCTCTTCCTCCCTTTTTCTCCTCTCTTCTCTATACCTTTTTTCCTTATTTCCGAACCTGAAATCCATTAGAGTTCGACTAATAACAATCCTGAATGTCTACTAAAACCAAAAGAGAAATAAAAGAACAACAGAAGAGAGGAAGAGAAGGGAAGAGAATAGAAGAAGAATGAGAAGAGAAAGGGAGCAAACCTTAATCAGTTTCTGCCACCCAGATTTGATATTTATATGTTTCTATTATAACAAGATCTACAAAGACATCAATGCCCCTGCCTCCCAACATACTCCTTAATAAACAATAACAACAACTATAGTAGGCCTAGTAAGGCCTAGAAAGACTAACAACAAGGCCCAAAATACTAATAGCAGGTAAATTAAAAAAAAGGCAAATAATATGGCAGGGACTTCACCAAATTACTAGCCTATTTCTCCACACTCCCCCTCAAGTTGGGAATAGATATTAGTCATTCCCAACTTGCATAAATCTATCTCTAACTTGACCCTTGTAACTGCTTTAGTGAAGAGATCGGCAAACTGCATATCGGAGGCAATATAAGGAAGGCACACTTCTTTGGAGGCAACTCTTTCTCTGATAAGGTGTCGATCCACCTCAATATGTTTGGCTCTATCATGTTGTATTGGATTATGATCTATACTAATAGCGGCCTGATTATCACAATACAACATTAGGGGATTTTCATATTCAACCTCCAACTCCTCAAGTAGTGATTTTAACCATAACACTTCACCCACCCCATTAGCCATAAATTTGTATTCTGCTTTAGCATTGGATCGGGCAACAACAGTTTGTTTCTTACTCTTCCAAGAAACAAGGTTGCCCCCAACAAGGGCATAGTACCCTTAGGTAGATCTCCTATCATCCACACATCCAACCCAGTCTGCATCAGTGTACACTTCTATCTTCATATGACCATTATTCTTGACAAGTATACCTCTGCTTAGACACCTTTTTAAGTAGGCAAGTATCCTCTCAACTGTAAAAAGATGGGATGTTCTGGGAGACTGCATACATTGACTAACAACACTAACAGCATAAGAAATATCTGGGCATGTTAGACAAAGGTAGAGAAGCTTTCCAACCAGTCGTTGATACATGGCTTTATCTTCAAGTAGTTCACCCCCCTCTGCATTTATCTTATGGTTTGGCTCAATTGGTGTTTCTGTTGGCTTAATTCCCAATTTCCCAGTTTCTTCTAAGAGATCAAGGGCACATTTCCTTTGGGATATGAAGATACCACTTCAATTCCTTAGTAAGTAGCTTCTTGAGAAAATTTATCTCAATACTATCACTGCCTGTCACCACAATATCATCAACATATACAGTCAGGAGAGTTAAAGCTGAACTTGCTTTCTTGAAAAAGAGAGTGTGATCAAATTGAGCCTGTGTATAGCCAAATTTTTCCAAGGCATGTCTAAACCTATCAAACCACACCCTTGGAGACTATTTCAAGCCATACAAGGCCTTCTTCAATCGGAAGACTTCTCCACTATCTTCATTATAGAAGCCTGGGGGCAACTTCATATACACTTCTTCCTGTAAATCACCATTCAGGAAAGCATTTTTAACATCCATTTGGAACAACGACCATGAGAAGTTTGCAGCAAGAGACAACAACACTCTGATTGTGTTAATTTTGGCAACTAGTGCAAAGGTTTCTACATAATCAATACCATAAGTCTGTGTGTATCCCTTAGCAACCAGTCGAGCTTTGTATCTTTCAAGTAACCCATCTACATTGTACTTCACTGTAAATATCCACCTACACCCAACCGGTTTCTCCCCTCTTGGTTGATTGACTAGCTCCCAAGTATAATTTTTGATAAGTGCATCCATCTCAACTTTCATTGCTTCCTTCCACTCAGGTACTACCAAGGCATCCCGCATAGTCCTAGGGATAGGTACAGAAGCAATGGACACCAAAAAGGACTTATATGATGGTGAAAGATGGTCATAAGAAAGAAACTAAGAGATGCAATTGGCAGTAAATGAGGCCCGGACTATAGTAGGTCTACTAATAACAAGGTCAAGAACAAATTCAGATGAATCACAAGGGACATGGAATTTAGGATGCAATGGGTCAAAAGGAGTGCAAATGCCATGGCAGATGTTCTATCCAAAGAAGGGGTGGGAGGAATCAGATATTTTGGGCACAATTGTACAGTTTTGTTAGTTTATTTGGGGAGAGATAAGAGGGTTTATCTCTCGTTTGACTCTCCTTTGATGTATTCTCTTTCAACCTTAAAATTAGTGAAATTTGTGGCTATTAATAAAAAAAGAAAAACAGTCTACTTATTGAATGGTCAAGATTGAAGAGTGTGTACATGCCTAGTTTAACACATGGAAATAGTCTAGCACATAGGCCATACGGTCTCAGCTGAAGCTACACAGTATGTGAGGAACTATAAAGAAATGATGCAAAAAAAAAAAAAAAGAAGAAAAGATTATCAAAATAAAAATGGCTCGCAAACCTACACATATACATACATATACATAAATATGTGGTTCCTTTTTCTTTGGCACTTGATATCTGAGGCCTTATTGCATATCTAGGGGTTCCCAGACCTTTTTGACTCCATAGCACATAAAAACTTTTCCTTGGCTATCAAAAAGACGGGTGAAATTTTTCCTTTTGTCACCACTCACTAGTAATATGAAGTTGTATGTGATTTTCCGTCAATGGTTGTTTTGTTGCTGCTTTATCATGCTATATTTTTTCATAATTGACTTGAAATTTTCTTATCTCATTTCAATATAATGGAAATCACTTGGTGGAAAAGAAAATCAAGTTGCTGTCATAAGCCTAAAAGTTTCCTTTTGTGTCGTTGTGCAGAAACTGATGCTCCATGTGCTGCTTGTGGGATCTGGAGTAGGAGAACATGGTGATTGGGTTCTCATGCAGTTTGTTTCTGTCACAGCTGCATGGAATTTCTTATGAGTTATCATTTTGCCTGGTTTTAGGGCAGTTATTAATGTAGTATGTAAAATAGATGGATTTGAATCTTTGCTGCGTGTATGTGCATTGCCAGGATGTATTTTGATTTGTTCCATCCATGACGCACCCTGCATCAAGGTTGTTTTAAGTGCTAATTCAGTTTGGTTCTCTTTCAAGAAGGAAGAGGAAAATCTCTTGAATTTCAAGTCTAGGATTGTCAATTGGTCAAGTAATTCAACGGACTAACATTTTTTTTTTTTTTCTGTTGATAATTACAGCAGACTAATTGATCCAACCCTATATAACACAGGATCTGGGTCTGCATTTTTGTCTCAATTTTAGTATGGAATGTAACTGATTTTACCTGTTCTTATCTGTTTTCAATCATGTACATGCTACATACGTACTTGTACAGTTGTACATATCTATTTGTGTTTCTCATGGTGTATCTATGACAATTTCATCAAAATTTGTAATTTTACTGGGGATATATTAGAAGAAAAAGAAAATCAACAGTTAAAGGCTTGCCACTTTGTCTAAAAGAAATGAATTCTATAGTGTAAGATATTTATGCCAGAATCTCTCTCTCTCTCTCTCTAAGCTGGAGTTAGAGATAAGATGGAGTTGCAAATAGCCAAATAGAAATGAACAAGATAGTGAGTACTACCACGTTTCTTTCTTAATTTCTTTGTTTATTCTATTGGTGGGCGTTGAAGACCTGTTGTTGTTTGGCGTTTAAAATTTGTAAAATATACTTTTAAATTTTGGAAGAAAATGAAGGACAAAAGAGTTATAAGGTATATTCAAGTTTTTTTTTAAAAAACCCAGTATATATTTAAGTGAATTTATAAAAACCCAGGGTACGTTCAAGTCCTTTTCATCTCACAAATTTGCATATGCAAAAATCAACCTAAATGCATAAATCAGTTCTCTCAGATGTGATCATGTTCAAAGTATCATTACTTCAGATATGCAAAAATCTTGTATCTAGAGTCTTTAACATGAGCACGGAAGTGCTATTTTTATATTTTTGTTTCATAAATTGGCAATAGATGTTATTGTTACTTTAAACCCATTTAAAAGTTGTAACTCATTGCTTAGCATTTACTCTTTGTTTTTCGCTCCATGGGGTTACACAAGAAAGAGTAGCCCATCCCTTAACAGTCTTGTAGCAGGATTTGATCCCAATCTCTGCTAAAAAAAACTGAATCAACCACTGTATATCATTCAAATTGGAAAACCTGCATCTCCACATGTTTGGCCCTTGACCCCATCAACAACCGCAACATGAAGAGAGTATGGGTGCTATTCAAATTGGAAAACCTGAATCAACCCCATTTCCACGTGTTGTGCAACTACCTAAGGCCTTAAAAATCAAGAATGTTTTGTTAGTATGGGTGCTCACAAAGCACCAGAACCAGATGGTATTAATGCAGCGGTTTTTCAAAGGTGTTGGGATATAGAAGGGAGTGATATTGTGAAGTTGGTCGAGTATTGTTTCTCCAATTCAGAGGTGATTTCTTATATAAATTGAACACTCATATGCCTGATTCCTAAATCTGACCATGTAGAGTTTCCCTCAGATTTTCGCCCCAGTGGGCTAAGTAATTTGTCGTACAAACTCATTGCCAAAATCATGGTAAATAGACTGAAACCTCTTTTACAGAAAAATATTGGCCCATACCAAAATGCCAAGGCAAATTACTGATAATATTGTAATTACAAAAGAAGCGGTTCATACAATGAGGAAGCAAAGAGGTAAGACTTCTTACTTTATTAACCTTTCCAAGGCCTATGATTGTGTTCGAGTGGTTGTTTTTATTGAAAATACTCTCTCCTTTAGGATTTCCTAATAAGTTTTGTGACATTATATTCCAATGCATTTCACTGACGGAATTGGCGGTTTTGGTAAATGGTGTTGCTGGCACTTATTTTCAACAATCTAGAGGGATTCGTCAAGGATGTTCATTATCTCCGCACCTCTATATTTTATGCACTGAAGTCCTATCTCATATGCTTACTGTGAAGATGCAAGAAGGAGATTTATGAGGAATTCATTTTGGGAGAACAAAGCCACAAGGGTACGATTAAATCATTTATTTTTTGCGGATGATATGCTACTGTTTCAAGGAAATTGATGGTCTCAAACAGCAATTAGACATTTTCATAAATCAGCAATCTACTTCATCAGTTCTAATAATGAACGTCCAGTTAGAAGTCTTATTTGAAATGCTTTGAATATAGGATAAACATAAATCATAATAATGATGATGATGATGATGAAATGTACCTAAGGTGCCCCTTCTAAAAGGAGGAAAGAATATTGGTGGATATGGTCTTATGTTTTAAAACGGATGAAAGCTAGATTGGCAGGATGGAAGATCCCTTTATTATCTCAGGTGGGAATGACTGTTTTAATCAAATCCACTTTAGAGGCTATCCCATTATACCAGATGCAATCTCAGCCCATACCTAAAGAAATTTGTGTAGAAATGGACTCTTCGTCAAGCTAATGGGATTCCGCCTACAGGTTTCTTTCAAAGAAGAGAAAAAAAACAAGAGCTGAGAGGACGAAAGCAGCCAACATCCTAAGAAGTAGTAAACCACATATTCGACCTTGGCTTGTTTGATACACTTAATACCCAAATTTGGGTATTGGTACATATCAATATAACAACCAATATATATCATATTTTTTATTTTATTTTAAAAATTATAAAATATATTTACATGAAAGCATACATGCATATTTGGATGCACCAATACAAATACGAAACACCCAATACTAGATGTGAAGGAATATATATCGTATTGATATTCTGCTCCTTTCCCATAACTATTAGATGTGAAGGGGCTAATCCATGGTTTACCCTAACTCCTACCATCTTTGTTTATGGATAGACTGATATAGATCTAGCCCAATCAGGGCCTGGTTGCAACCACACCTTGGGCTATCAATGGATTGGGTCTGGGCTGGGATCAATTAGAACTGGAACCGACCTGATATTAAATATTGAAGACCCGAAACCGAATCAGACCCAATAGGGTCTGTAATTTTACACCTAGAATCGAATTGATTGGTTCTTATGACAATCAGGTCTAACCCGATTTCAAATTGATTCAGGACTGGATGGAACCGATTCCAAACTGATAATTATCGGGACACTATCAAAACTCAAAACCAACCCATCGGTTCCAATTTTTAGACCAGAACCGGCCCAATCAATTTGGGTCCATCAAGTCCGTCGGATTGGACCCGACCCATTGACAGTCGTACCCACACCACTACCCCTTGATGAATAAAGCAAAATTTGATTGTCGCAACTTCATCTGTAATGCGTCATTCCCAAAAGACAAGGTCCAGACTCCAGACCCGAGGCCAATTTAGCAACTGCAGATCCATTTCTCTAGATATATGTTAAACCCGGTTTTGAATTTTGAGAATTTGAAAATCCTGCATATTTCCAAAAGTCTTTGAAATTTAAATATCAGATGTAAGCCAATGATCAGGCTATGTGAAGGGAATTTTTTTTTAAGTATGTGTGCAGACTACAAAAGAGGGTCGGGTCTGGATCTTGTCTTTGGATTATAGGAATTACTTTTAAACCTGTTTTTGGTGCTATCATGGAATTAGCTTTTATAAATTTTATGATTTTAAGAAACGCTTCTAAATATGAACTTATGAAACTTATTGAAATTATTTCTTTTTCTTTTCATGTTTAAGACTCATCCTTAGAATTTAAAAAAATCAAGAAATTAAAATGATTCTTTTGAGAATTCATCGTTGAAATAATGATTCTTTATAGTAAAATTGAAACCAAACATAACTTTAATGTCAGGCAAACCAGTTGATTTGGTCATTCCCATACTTCCTTATTATTAAGGTTGTGTACTCTCTCTCTCTCTCTTGCACGTATTTGTGGTTAATCCTTATGCACATCGGCTTGTATATGTGCTCTTCGCGAATTTTGTTCTTCAGTTGTTTGTGTATTTTTTTTAAGTAGCCGTCTGTTGTTGTAAACTTGAAGAGAGAGATCTTGACATGGTCGCGGGGATAGCTCAGTTGGGAGAGCGTCAGACTGAAGATCTGAAGGTCGCGTGTTCGATCCACGCTCACCGCAATGTTTAAATATCGTCTTAGGCGTTTAAGACTTTAATCCATCACACTAGTTTTATAAATGTGGTAGCCAATTTGGTGTTATTTATCTTGGTCAAAACTCTTCCCATACCATATTTACGTGCATCATAGATTTTATATACTGCTTTTAATAATAAAAAAATAACAATAATTCATTTTAACTAAGGTTGTTCATCAAACTAATTAAACCAACCAACTAGAAAATCAAGTTGGTTGGTTTTTTAGTATTTTTAGTCAACTTTGGTTCAACAATTTCCCAACTTGACCAAGTTGGACCAGTTTTGCTTTAGCCATTTGTAAATCGAACAATCCGACCATAGATTTATATTAATATTTTTATATTTTTAATATAATTTTTTAATACAGAAAAGTGGAAAATTCCTATATTTCTTAGTCTAAAATATTTTATATCATAAATTATTTTTTAATAATACCATTATAATTTTTAAAATTTAAATTTAATTTTTTAAGTTTTAATTTGTTGAACCAATTTACAAAACTGAAAATTGACCAAAACTAACACGAGTTAGTCGATTTCAGGTGGCCAACCCCCCAACCTAACCAAGTTGATTTGATTGGCCAAACAACCTACAACCAAATCCGAACTAACCCATAAACACTCCTAATTTTAGTTAAATTAATAATCTAATCTCTAATAAATAACAGTAGTTTAATCCCTAATGATTATTGAAATTTTATAGCAAAAATACACAATTATTTAAAATATAATAAATAGTGTAATCTCTAATAAATATTAATTAATAAATTATAACAAAAATACAAGATATACAATAAATTACACTTAAAAATTCAAATAACAGTAGTTTAATCTCCAATAATTATTGAAATTTTTATATTAAATAACAAAAACAAAAATAGATTTATACATAACTATTGAAAATTTATTTATCATAAAATAAATAAATAAATAATTATTCAAAATACAATAAATATTAATTTAGTATATATAAATATATAATAAATATAGATTAAGATTTTAAAATTATTATTATTAATTAATAAATATTAAAATTTTTGAAATTTATTTTCTAGAATTGTTAATTGATATAAATAAAATTAGTTATTTACAATATTATTTAGTTATTTCAATAATAATATTATTTAAAATTTTAATATTAATTATTTATTGAATTTAATAATCCATAAAATTATAATTTATACTATTATTAGATAATTTCAATACTAATTTTTTAAGTATTAAATTTTATTAATTTGAATATTATGTTATAATTATTTGTCTAGTTTTAATAAATTTTTTTAATTTATTACATAATTAATTTCATTATTTTAACTATTTAAAATCCAGTTCTGTTAAAATTTTCATTAGTTAAAATATTTAGTTATTTAAAGATTTAAATAATATATAAAATATTTAAAAATTTTCATTGTTTGAATTTTATTTATTTTAAAGTTATTACATAATATTAACTATTTTGTTATATAATTGTTTAGCTATTTTTAATATTTTGTAATTTAACATATTTAGTTATTTTTTAATGTTAAACTTTTATTATTTGAATAACATTTAAATTTAATAATCCAGAAAACCATAATTTATATTGTTAGTAAATAATGTCATGATGAATTTTTGAAAAAATATAAAATTATTAATAATATGAATAACATTAAATATTTTATAGTTATTTGTTGTGTTTCTAATAAATGTTTTAAAGTTATTATATACTTTTTTGGAATATTTAAATAATTTTCAAAATTTTAATTCAAACTTTCTTTAGATAGATATAGATAAAAACGGGGGAGAGGATAAATGGGAATTAGAGATAATTTATGAGAGAAACTCTCTACTAAATTAGAGATAATTTAGGATATAAATAGGAATTAGAGATAATTTAGGAGAAAGTGAGTGGTAATAGGGAAGGTAGTTTAGGAGAAATTTTTGGAAAAGAATATTATTTAGGTTATTGGAAATGTTTGTGTGTGTGTGTGTGGGAGAGAGAGAGAGAGAGAGATTTGGTAATATTGTATAGGGAAGGAGAGCATCTCATTGGTTGTTTAAAAAGTGACATGGAATAAAAAAAATAAAAAATCAATAAAAAGAAGTAAATTTCTAGATTGTTAGTGAATTGGTGCTAATTTTTTTCCTAAAAAAACTCAATGCTAACTTCAAGATTTTTTGTGGACTAGCTCATGCATAATAGCAATGTTATAGTCTGTAAAACAAGCAATAGATGAGAAAGGAGAGGGAGACAGGGAATCAAATGAGTTGAGGAGGTTAGATGAATTGAGCTGCTTCTGAAGGCATTGACAAGAAAGAGTCCTAGGGTGTGTTATCAGGAGAGAACTATCTGATGCTTAAGTCAGTAAGTGAGCAAGAAGTCCTCAAATCAAGCAAGGGAGGCTAGGTCAATGAGGGAAGCAAAAGGACAAGGTGAGAACTACACTATGCATACCTTTTCATGGGGGTATCTTACTTAGGTTGCGTTTGTTTGTGGTGTAAAACATCATCGATGTAAAAGTCCATTGATGACGTTTCACATCGACCATTTGAAATATGTGAACCGTTGAGCATTAAAAAAGCATGCTTATCAATGTAGTATATTAGTATTACATCAATTTTATCAATGTAGTTTTTACATCAATAATCGATGTAAAATCCATCATAACTCATAAGTGACTTCTTACATTGATTTACAATGTAAAACTCCACTCCATCCAAAAACTGACAAATTTGAGTCGAAGTGGAGTTTTACATCGATCTTGATTTACACTACAAACAAACAATGACAAAACTGAAGCGGTGGTGATGTTTTACATCGATGAGGTTTTACACTGCAAACAAATGCAGCCTTATAGATGAGGTGTCATGCTCATCGATGAGTTGAAGTCCTACTAAGAGATAGCTATCAAACCCAACTCGAGCTTCTCGATGATTGTCCTTATCGAGATCCAAGCGTGTTAGAGGCATCTAGGTGAGACTGGTTCGTTGAGTCGGTTGACTAGGATGGTCTAGGTCATGGGCAAATTACTTGAGTGTTTCATTTAGTGGCACATTAAGGCTTTAGATTGGGGCATGCAGATGGGTCTCATCACTTTCCCTCCGCTTTCAAGACCGAAGTTGTAATCTCACTACTTATATAGTGAGAGGTTGACTTAGTGGAATAAGGTAATCCAGCTATTTGTTGAAGTAAGGATAAAGTCCAAGCCATGTTATAGTTGATTGGAGGAGATGCGAAGGTCTTTTATGTTTATGTCATGTGAGTTGTACATGTTCTCCAAGGGGTTGCATCGCTTATGCTTGTGTGGCTAGCACAAATGTGTCATTAATTGTCATTAATGCTTGTGTGACTACCCCTATTGTTTACAAAATTCCTTGAAATGTCCCCAATTTTTTTGATAATTGACTAAATCCTCCCCTACCATTAGCATTTTGTCATAATCTGTTCACATGAGACACCACATGACTTGATTTTTTTAAATACCATTATTACCATTTTGTAGTAAAAGATGCTCTTTTTTGGCTTGGCCTCTTGGAAATGTAGGTAGTAAAAACCAAAAAAAAAAAAAGAAAAAGAAAAAAGAAAATGTAGAGGCAAAACTCGGCTTGGCTTCCTGGAGAACAACACTAGCTTCTTTGACAATCTCCCCGTCATTAATCCCGCTAGTTTATTCAACTTCAGTGTGTTAATCACAATCTTAATGGTTTCATCCTTGATACCCTAGCGAAATTCCCACTAAAGTCATTCTTCGTCAATCTAAATCTTTGTGGTGGACCGTTGAGCCCTTACAACACATTATTCATCTATTAGGCTCCATTGCCAGCAACAAACACCCCAATAGTAGGAAATGGTCTAAGAAGCACATACAGGGGCGATTATTGAGATTTCTATTATTGGGGTAGACATAATTCTCCTCCTGTTTCTTTTACTCCATTTGCAAAAATGGCAATGAAAAGAAAACATTGTGAAGCCTCTTAAGATGACACCTTGAGTCATGAGCACTTTGTCATTAAGGCTGCGTTTGGAAACGATATAAATGTCGGTTCCCCGGTCCTGATTTGCATGTGTTTGGGAACGATGTGAAAATACCCTTAATATCGAAGTAAATTTGAAATCTTGTTAGAATTTACTTCCATCTTCGGGTGAAAAACTACTTCGATTTTAACGAACTAAATATTCACACCCATTTCCATCGATGACAGCAAAGGAGGCAACGAACTCCCTCCCTCCAACTCCAAGCTATTCTCTCCCGCCACCGACCTCTTTCTCTCTGGTAATCTCTCCTCTCTCATCCTCTCACTCTCATATCGTCTGTCTCCTCCTTCCTGCTCTCGTATCTACCAGTCACCGCCGCTGCAACTTTTGGCAGCGATGCTTCGGTGATCTCTCTCTCTTCTCACCTTTCTCTCCATCAATCACTCAATCCACCGCTCACCGTCCATCACATCTCAACCTAACCTCGACGGCGGCATCAGGTAAAGCCAATCTACTAACATTTATTGCATCCCCATCATCTTCCACTATATGATAGTGATTCTCAGGTTTCCTCTTCATTTTCTCCGGCATATACGACACTGTTGGTCAGTTTCTTCATCCCATGTTTTCCACTCAAGCAACAACAGTGGTGATTTCCAGCGAGGTATCACCATTTTCTCAAACCCCATTTATACTCCGACATCTACCTTCAAGAATAAATGTTCCGAATGTAGGAATACTCCCCTATTGCAACATCCCACATCAGGCTGATATATAATTCAGAGACAATGGTGGGGTTTTGTAGGGCCATTCTCTGTGAAATTTTTGGCTAACGACAAATGTGGTAACAGGTTCATCGTACCTCTTTCTTTTGTCTTTTATATATTGTCATCCGTTTTGTTTAACATTGTTTGCTTCCCAAATCTTCATGTCTAACTATCTTTGTGTGCTTGTCGTGAGCGGTTTGAATATCAAAGATAGGCTCTGTTTTGCTAATTTCTGGTTTGATTAAACATGTGGTTTTACTTTCTCGTTCAGTTGCAACGAATAGGATGATTTGGGATTGAGGGAGTTGTATAGTTTAGTCATTCGGTACTGAGATAAGAGGTTTGAAATCTGTTGTGTTATTTGATGCAACTGGGATGGGAGAAGACGGTCGAAGGCTTGTTTACATCGTTATAAGTTTCCGAATGCTGGCAAAAGTGCACTAATGATTTACATAGTTGCTGCCAAACAAGATGGAAGGAAATCAAACATACAAAAGTAAACCGATTTGTATTTTTTGAACCCCTACAAATTTGCATTTACATCATTTTCAAACACAACTATGTTAGCAAACAATGCAAATAAGTGTGAATACAAATATGTTTCATCTAAATTGCAAAGTTGGATTAGTTTTGAACTGGCAAATTTACTTTCTTACAAAACAAATTTTTAATTGCAATGGATGCAAACACGAATTCCAATAAAATATATGCCTTTTTTATATCGAAAGCCCACTTGAATGAATGCTTATTGTCAAACACAATCAAAACTGGACCAGAGTACAAATTTACCCTGAACCAGGATTTACACTCCATTTGCATCGTTTCCAAACACAGTTTCAACTTGTAGGTTCTGTTGAGAGCTTCCACTGTGGTTTTAGGAAAAGGAAGCTTTGACACTTCATACAAGGAGTTACTCAAAGAAGAAGGGACGACAATGGTGGTAAAGAGACTTTAAATACATACAAAATATAAGGTTTTGCATCCTATGTAAACATGTGAATCTACTTGTCTACAATTTCATGCCATATGGAAGCTTATTTGCACTTTTACACGAGATATGATTCAGCAAGCTGTGTAACAAATAATAATACTCCACACCAGCCATAAAATACATGGGCCCAAAACCATTCAACCTCTCCGTGTGGGCCCCATGTATTTTGTCTTGGCGTGGGGCATTTCATGAGGTCCACAGCTTGCTATATAGATAAGGCTTTCAGCTAATTTGAAATCTTTTCTACATGGTATAATTTCAACTATGATTTTCACCTTTCTTGCACTCAATACTAGAAGCCTTGATTTGTTACAATCATGAGAATTAATTTTTTCTTAACTTTTTAAAATTTGATTGTGTGGCCCTGTTCACTTTTTGGTAAGTTATTTAGCCGAATAAATACAATTACCTGGATAAATTTTTCCTAAGAAACACTTATTTGAGTAAGTGCGTTTACCCGTGTCTTTTTATTTTTCAAGTAAATAAGGCAATGACCATTTTAGTCATAAAAATCTATTATTAAAATGAACATTTTTGTCCGATTAAAGTATTCAACTTTCCCCCTATGTAGGAAAGTTATTCACCCACCTAAGAGATGGGTATCACTTTCTTAGGTAAGTTATACCTAGGAAAACTTTCCCTAGTACCCACATAAAGCTAAAAAATAACATGGGATCTTTGGTCAATAAGAACTAAAATCGCATTGACTAAATTTCACCCCTATCAAAATCCAAAAAGAATGCCCCCAATATATCAACAAAACGCAGAAATTTGGGAATGATGGTAATTAGTATTCTAGGAGAGGAATTTTTATGTTCTGCATAACTACATTTAGATTTTAGAAAAAAAATTCTAACCTGTGCAGGGTGGGTAGATATGAGATGTATAGAACGGTTCGTTTGTTCTTGTCCACTGAGTCACCGACTAACGTCTTCTTAGTTATGCCTCTATGTTTTCTTTTTTTTTTTTTTTTGTTCTTTATCACATACATTTCCTATTTTTGTTTATTGTTTATTTAAGGAAAATTTTGACATTTCATTATTTCCTTCAAAATTGAACAATGATATTAATTGTATCATTTGTTTGAAAACTTGGGGTACTGCAACCAATTTTGTAAATAATAGGGGTAGAGTTAGTCCATTTCTTAAAACTTGGGATAGTTTAAAATATTTTCCCTAGAATATATAGTTAGATGATCCGTTTTACTTTTTATAAGCCTTTTTTAATGATTCTAAAAAATTTCTTCTTTCACTCTTTGATCCCCGATCTAGTAGGGGTGCAACTTGGTAGATCCAATCCGAGTCTCAGATTGGGTTCAGGCCTCAGACTTCAAGTTTTTTTATTTATTTTTATTAGGTTTGGGACTAGCCCTTAAATAGCTTAAACCTGACCTGGGCCCAATCTACAATCTAACCTTATCTTAAGCCGAGTTCAGCCTAATTATACACATAGATACATACATACAATTTTGTATGTATTTAATGTATATATTCAGTATATCTATAATTTTAGAATTGGTTTATTAAACAAACCAAAGCTCGGGCCTGAGCTAATCCAAATGCATTAAATTATAATACGGTCTGGACTCGAATTAAAAAAATTGACCATAAAGCCCGCCCAACCCGCTGCACCCCTACGGCGGTCCCCGGTGGTAATCCGTTTCTAATTACCAGTTTACCACAGCGAACCCTCTCTCTTTTGATCCCTTCCCTCATTCTCTGTGACTCTGTCTGTCGAAAAACAAAAAGTAAAACGAGAAAATATAAAAAAAAGAGACTGAAGGAGAGAGAAACCGGGTCGCATGTTTCACCGCCACTCGATTCACTCGCTTGACCTTCGATTCGGAAGATGCCCGTAGACCCAACCAGCTTCATCTACTTTCATCGTCGTTCTCTGTCTCTGTCTCTCTTAGTCCCTCTACTCCCTTCGAACCAAATGCCCCTTCACTCCTCAATTTACGAAATTCGGCTACTCTTCGTCGGCTCCAACACTCCTCCTGCATCAATTACCATCTCCCCTGTATGATTCCATGTAAAACTGTTTGGCTTAGGGTTTTCAGGGACTCTCTCCCAATCGTCTTTTTCAGTTTCTGCTCTTAATTTTATTTTATTTTATTTTATTTTTTTATTCTTCCATGTCTCTGTAACATAAAGAAGATAAGGGTTAGGGTTTTGGGTTTCTATTTTTGTTTTTTTTTTCTTCTTTAAAATATTGGGTTTCTATAAGTGATGTAAATGGAGAGTTCGCGTAGATCCATTGATAGGTCGAGAGAACCAGGGCTGAAGAAACCTAGGTTGGCCGAAGAGGCCGAGCGGGATCGGAGTTCAAACAGTGTCGTCGTCGATCGTGAGCGACCCTTTCCACAAAGAGGAACCTCTGCCGTTTCCGGCGCCGGAGCAAGGCCGTTGCTCTCGAGGTTTAGAACGAATGATAGAGAGAGAGATGACCCTGTTCGAGGAACTTATCAGCATCAGCAACAGCAACATCAAGAACTTGTTACTCAGTATAAGACCGCTCTTGCAGAGCTGACCTTCAATTCGAAACCAATCATTACTAATCTAACTATCATTGCCGGGGAGAACCTTCATGCTGCAAAGGGCATCGCTGCCACTGTCTGTGCAAATATTCTTGAGGTGAACCGGTTTATGCCGTTCTTCCTTACTGTATCGACTGTAACTCTTTGTGTGATGAATTCAGAATTATCTTCTCATTTTGGTGCTGGCGTTGTTTGCGTTGTAATAGCTCATTGAGGAAAAGGGAAAAAATAGACCTACTTTTTAATTTTTTTCGCAACTTTTCGCAGAGCAGAATGCATGCCTTCATTATTGATCTAGAATAGTGGAATACCAAATCTTAGACTGTAACTGAACTACCGAAGTTCGAAATAATGGATTTTAATTCGTCATATGCTTGGAATCAAGAATCTATTGATTATGGCACTGGAAGGTTTATTACCAGATTGGTCTTTATGTATTTTTATGTAGATATCATGGCAAATACATGATACGAATTCTCAGCAGAATTCTTTACTTGCTTGGTCCCCGTCTCTGGTAACATTTCAAATTGTCTACGATGCAAGGTCAGTAAACAAAGATTGCAGGTTGAATGTGTAAGCAAGAAACAGTATAGTCTGCATGTGGGTTTTCCGTGGTCAAATATCGTTTCCCTTTGGTTATCTTCCTAACTTCTGAATGTGTGATTTGGCCTTAAGCCTCAAGATGATTCTCATATTTCTTCACCACTTACCATATTATGCTCTTCCTTGTTGTAAATAAGGTTGCTAATATCATAAATTATCATTGATATGGGCCTGGGAGAAGCTCCTTTGTCCCGTTGACGTGTTGAATCAATTAAGAAGCTGTGGAATACCTACAATTTCTTACTATGGCATGCTACAGGAGATCAGCTGGATGTTAACTTGCATACATAAGCATATCCCTATGAGTAAGTTTGAAGATCACTGCCTTGCAGTGAGCAGACTGCTTTACTGGAGTATATCTCATGTTGGTGTGGAGAACTGTGGATGTGTTCAGAATGATCTCTTACATCCCTTGTAGCTTTGCTGGTTTATAGGACATCACTAGATTATCATTTCATTTGGGGGGATAGGTCCTGTATCAGCTTTCTAGCCAAATTTGCCTTCACAATGGCGAGTTCTGTTCTTGAACAGAAGTTTTTGTTTCAAGTTCTTTGCCATCATGCATGTGGACGTCTTTTTAACATTCAGCATCCTGGTGGTCAAATTTGTAAAACTCTATCAAAGATCCAGCAACTGCCGAGATTGCCTTATTTCCATGGGCCTGAATAAATGTGTACATGGTACAGACTGTAACATCAAGGGTTTGTAGGTGGTGTGGTAACATTTCATTCCAGCTCCCGTTGGTTTTCTTCTCTTTCTGTTGCTCAGAGACCCTCATTTTATTGGAAGGTTAGATTCTTGAAAACTACTTGTCTTCTTCTTGAGGGGTCATGGTTGTCAGAGTTCCTTTTCATGTTGATATTGAATCCATGAGTCCTAAGAGATTTACTCAAAATTGGCTTGAATTAGCTGCATTTCAGTTGGAGGCATCTGATTCAGAAAACCAGTTCATGTGCACAAAAGTCAAAACAGACATTTATTTCTTCTTGTTTGTCAGATGATTTGTGCTGAAATGTTTTCTCGTTTCCATGTTGATTACATGGAAAGCACTCCTTGATTGCCCTTCTTCCTCATTTCATTTTCATTTTGGTTGGCATCTTTCTGTTCTCATTATTTGGAGGCTAAATAATGATAAAAAACCTAGGGAATGGAATTCCTACTTGTCATTACATGGATCTTGTTCTTACTGAAAGCCCAAATCTGTAGATGTGGTTAAATGGTCAATGGCCCTCTCCAGGTCTCCTACCATCAGATGATTTATCAGATTTATTCTGTTGTCATTTTAGAGGCTGATAGTTGACCTGTATCTTGATCCTTTGTTATGTTATTTTTTTTTTCCTATTTACTGTTGAACCATGCTATAGTGTTTTAGGTTGCTGATTTCTATATATCTATTCAATGAACCTTATTCTTCATAAATGCTAATTATCATATTAGTTTTTGAGGAAGCTTGGTTATGTTTTTTTCTTCTGATGTTTGGGAACATAATTTGCAGGTACCTAGTGAGCAGAAGCTGCCATCTCTCTACCTTTTAGATAGTATTGTAAAGAATATTGCGAGGGATTATATTAAACACTTTGCTGCCAAACTACCTGAGGTTAGTTCTTCCATCAACCTGTTTCATCTGCAATGAAGTGGAGTAATTCCTAGAAATTGTATTCCGTTCATATTTTTTTCTTTATATATTGGAGAAATTGTCACTTACTCTTGAGGCTGATCCTATTAACCATAATTTTTATTGGTTCTTTAGATGCGTTCTTTGTATCTGATAGATCTGCAAAACAAATTAGGTTTAAACACTTTATATTTCTGAAGCTATTTAGTTCCTTGGAAGTTTTAATTGGTTGCAGTGTATACTCTTTGCTTGTTTATGTGTTTCTTTAATTTCACTCTATGTTGGTGTTTCTTGACTTTTCTGAGTTAGCTGGTATGCTTCATGTCATTTATTGTTTCTGCTAGTTGTCAATATTTTATTATTTTTTCTAGGTATTCTGCAAGGCCTATCGACAGGTGGATCCCTCAATTCATCCTAGTATGAGGCATCTTTTCGGCACTTGGAAAGGGGTATTTCCCCCCACAACCCTTCAAATGATTGAGAAAGAGCTAGGATTCCAACCTTCCATTAATGGTTCATCATCAGGAGGCACAGCATCTAGGCCTCTGCCTGATTCTCAGTCACAACACCCATCTCATAGCATTCATGTAAATCCAAAGTACTTAGAGGCAAGGCAGCGCCTTCAACAGTCAAGTAGGGTGAGTGCAGTGATATATTTGACTTCTGATAGTTTGTAGTCATCCTGCATATTGAATATATTGCTCTCATGCTACTGGATATGCATGATGCTACTGGATATGCATGATGGATCCCTTAAGTTGTCTTGCTTGTTAGTTTCTTTCTTAATGTAAATGCTTTTACTGGGCTTTCCAAAGATATTATATGGATGTTGCAAGTTCTGCAATAAGCTACTGTGAGCAGTTGATGTCTACTTTGTATAGTTGTTACACTCTACTATGGGGTTATAAATATTTCACTAATTGATTCTTGGATCAGCAAGGGAGTTTGCTTTTCTGGCCATTGTTAATGTATTGTCAGGTCTTCCATTTACTGTTAATTCCCATCTTCTAATTAATGTTTATGAACTTAAATGTCATTGCATGTATGTTATAACTTATAAAGTATCTTCTTTGTAGCATCTTACATGATTTCTATTCCTGAAACCTGAGAACATGGTGGATTTTTTTTTGATAGATTTTTTCTGATTAGTCATATATTTATATTATGTCACCGTCCTTTTGGCTAAGATCAAGTGTAATATCTATTCTTATCATTTTTTTGGATAGATTGACAACTTGGTACATTTATTAAAAGAAATACCGGCACATGATTCCTAGAGTAGACAACAGGACAGGTAAAAAATAGGCATCAGATTCTTATTGCAGAGGGCAGGATTAGAGAGTGTGAAGACTTTCTCCTACAATGTTTGGCCATTCGTTTCTTAGGAATCTGCCCAGACCTTGGAGAGGTAGAAAGGTGGGCTTCTTGTCCTGGAGTTTATTAACAAAACTGAAAGCGAGAAAGTTGGAAGGGAGCAGGATGCTCTTAATCTTCTCTCTTAAGACATAAGCAATCAGTGCATTGCACTCGGGCAAGTCATGGCTAAATGGGCATTGCATGTTCCTTTCTCGATTGACTCCAACAGCTTGTTTGGAGAGATAGAGGAGTTGCTACGACCGTTGGTGGATTCAAGTCTTCGGAACCCCTCCATTCTCGGTGTCCAACGGTTTTCACAGAAAGTGGTGATGCAGATGGAGGTTTCATAGCCAGCTGACTCATCAGATCTCTCTCGGAGCAACATCAAGTCCCTTCGATTGCTCATTTGGAGTAGAGCAGTCCGTGATATTTCCAATTCCGTTGAGCTAGTAGTAAGGGGTGTTAGGTACTTGGCTTTGAATAGCAGTGGAAGACTTAGAAACTCTTTCTGATTGGTAGAGCTTTGCTTTCCTAGGTCAACATTATGGTTTCAAACGAAAGTTGTTTTGTTCATCAATGGGCCGTAGAGCTAGTTGAGGCGAAGTCGGTGTGTCATGGTGGCTCCAATACCAAAGGTCAACGACCTTCTTTAGTGTCTCATGGTGGAAGAGTGAAATGGAAAATATGTAAACCTAGATCTAGGAGGTGTTGTGGTTCTTCATTTGCCAAAGGTGTTACGGTGGGTAACACAATGGATGGCAAGCCTTCACCGGCAGGAATGATGGCCTCTAATCTCCAAATTGTTCTTGCTTTGTCTTCTCCCTTTTCGGTTTCTCAGGCACACTTTTCAAATTTTGAATTTGCGCTCTTTGCTCCTAAACAAGCAGAGATGAAAACACGAACCAGGTTGGTGCATCCAGATGACTGGATCCAAGCCCAACTGTTTCGGTTTGTTGGACCCACTACCCTCTTGTCTTTCGTTACCTCGACCTGAGGCCCATTTGGAAACTGTTGTCCCATCGCTTTACCCAAAACCTATGGTGACATCTTTGCAAGCTCCCAAGGTTTAATTCTTGTGGGCATTGTATGGCAGAGATTCAGAGCTATTAAGGGGCCTTGTAGAAATGAAGAGCCCTCTAGCGGACGTCTATTGCAAGATTTTGAGGTTGGCTCCCCAACCTTGGGAACTGCATAAGTTGATGTGGCTGTTACTGGGTTGAGTATTTGAGACAATGTTTTGTCTCCTCAATAGATTGTTTCCTGAGCTGCTGGACTTTGGATCTAGCTGAGAATTTGAATCATGCAGATTCTAGGCCTTGCACATGCGGCTCCTCCCCACTTTCTAGTAATGTGAATCTTAGAGTGGAGAAGTTGATGTCTTTTGGCAATTTTCTTGGGGCTTCATTCACAGGGGGGCAAGAGGACCCAGTATGTGAGTGGATCAAAGCCAAGGAAACTTCTCTTGCACTCCATCTATGATTTGAAACTCTAGCTCATAGGGTGATTTGGAGTTAGACAACACAAGCTCAAGTTACTCCTTTACTAACTTGGATTACCTCCTAAGTCAAAGGTTCAAGAAACTTGCGGATTTTTATTATGCGACAGTGGTGAAGCCTATTCCCAAGGGTTCTCATAGCTCCAGAGGGAGGGCCAGAAGAGGCAAGGTAAGGTTTGTGCGTGTTGGTTGACTCTTCCTTATGTTTTCTTGTTGTGCTAGGTTGTGTGATGAGTTTGAGCTTATAAGGGTTTTGTGTGGTTTGTTCTACTTTGTCTGGGTTTGTTGTTTTGGATTGTTTGTTTCCTTGAGGGCTTGGGCCTCTTTCTCGGAGCTTTGGCTTAGGCCCCTTTGGTAGGGTTTTGACTAGTGTGGAGTGTACTTGAGCCAATAGCTTGGATGCTACCATCAATATACACCTCGTATGCTTTTTTCTTTCTTTTTTTCCTTAATAAATAAAACCTTACCATATTCAGAAAAAGGCATAAAACTTCTACTTTGTTCAATACAATTATATCTAGAAAGAACCAACTTAGCAAGATTATACTCTCTTATGAGAAATGCAGCCAACCTGAAAGATCAGTCAACTTTAGGAATTTGACTGGACATCCCTTATTTTTTTTTTTATGATAAAAAGAAAAAAATTATTAGAGAAAAATAAAAACTGATTACAACCACCAATAAGGTGCTAGGTTAACACCTTAACGCGACACAAAGGAGACAAGAACTCCATCACACCAAACAAAGGAAAAACATTAATCGCTCTAATCAAGACCTTCTGAGAAATCTCTCCCCAAACCACTGACGACCACACTTCAAAAGATAGACTTGGAAGAACTCCATTAATCAGATACACTACGATCATTCTTCCTCAACAAACTCATCCTCCCTCCCTTCAACTTCCTCATCCCAAACATCTCCACTTTTCCCACCTACAGTTTTCTTCATTCTCTCCTCCTTGCACCTCCTCTCAAATTCAGAAAAAGCTCTATGAACAAACTCCTCTCCACCCAGAAACCACACCTAAATATTTGCCTTCCTCAACATCCTTGTCAGCAAATTTCTCAATGTCCACACCATGGTTTAAAGTATCGATACAATACGCCCCGTATTGTATCGTATCTTTTGAAAAAGATACACCCCAACAGGTGTTTCGGGAACCCCACCTTTTTTAATAAAAAAACCTATTTTTAGCTACCCAAAAACCAAGATTTGAAAAAAAAAATAAAAAAAAAATGTTCGTTTGTTTCTAAGTACTGATACGCAGTAGCGTATCAATACTTTAACCTTGGTCCACACTACCAGTCTTCTCTTCTTTCTTCTCTGATGGATTCTCACCAATGTTCTGAAAATCGTAGGGAAGGTCAAATTGAATGGGATCATGAATCCTATCATAAATCCTAAGATTATTTCTATTTTTTTTACAAATTTATCAAAAAATTAAAGATATATTAAAATGCTAAGTGTATATAGGAAAACGATTTTACACTGTTTTTAATCCATATCTACCATATATCTACCTAAAACAATAGAATTTACAACTTATAATTAGAAGCCTAAGATGATATAATCAAGCTTGACTTGAAAGTCAAATAAATACACATGCAATGGCTATTTAATTTGCATATGATGCAGAATAAACTCTAACCAAGGTTTTTAAAATCGGATCGGATAGGGAACCGTTGTGGGGACCGGTTTCCAGGTCGAATGGTCCAATAGTGGCTCAAATTGATGGCCCGTTCTGACTTATAAAATAAAAAAATAAAAAAGGCCAAAAAACGTTGTCCGGGTCGACGACTCATCTCCCAGGTCAGCGGTTCGCTGGCCAAATCAATGGTTTTTTGGCCAAAAGCAGTTTTAAGGTGAAACGAAATTGGTCAGGTGACCGGTTCCCGGTTTTCTGGTCCGATTGTCTGGTCCGGTCCAGTTTTGAAAACTATGACTCTAACTTCTAATCTTGAACAATGTAAATAAACCATTTTCTAGTAGGGGCTTTAAAACAAGTCTCCCTTTACAAAATTAAATATAAACAAACAAATTCCAAAATAGAAAACTAATTCTTAATTAAGTTCATTTGAGCTGCAGTGAATCGTAAAAATTATGAATCAAATCATAGGATTCAAACAAAAATTGTAAGATTTTTGCAGAAAAGGATTCAGACATAAGATTCGAATCGAACCCTTGGGGTTCATGATTCAAATCATGAATCGTATTGTAAACCGTAAGATTTTAACAACATTGATTCTCACTACTCTTTTCAACATCTCCTCCAACCTCCTTCTCATCTCCCTCAATTCCAACTCTAGTCTCAAGCTTCTCAATTGGATTAATCACTGGCTGATTGTCCATTCTTAGAGTTGAGTCAGTCTTAAAATTTGCTCCAATCGAAACATACTGACAGGAAGATTTGAGCTTAACTTCTCTTCTCTTGTACCACCTTTTTGTATTAGTTAGTAGGACCTGCCCCAATTAGGCCTTCTTTTAAACGGGAACAGACTTTGGTAACATGCACAATATGGGGTTTGCTTGGACGAGATTTTTTTTGCACCTCCATCACCTCAGCAACTTCTATTTTGTTGCTTACATTCAGTATCCTAACTGGATATCCCTTATCATGATGTTTGACTATGATCCTCTTAGACAGTTAGTAGAGAAGGTTAAAGTAATAAATGTAGTCACCTTCCAAAAGAAAATTAAAAGAAAAAATATAAAAAAAAAATCATTTTATTTTATACTTTTGTTTGTAACTATTTTCATGTCCTTGAAGTTCTCTTCTTGCTGGTCCCACATGCACAAGGATCAGAGGGACAAGCAAATGTTGTATTTATTTTAAATGAATGAAATCCTAATGAGAAGTGCCTTCAAGGGATTATAATGACGTAAGATTATCCTGAGCTGCTAAGAATTATTGAATAGAAGCTAGATTTTGTAAGGCTAGCTAACATTAGAGAAGCTAGAATTCTGACATCTAACATGAACATCTTGTTCAAATGGATCAGAAGATTTACCAACTCATAGTGGGTGGGCTAGCTAGATGTGTAGGAAGGTTGGATGTATTCTGGGGTACCCCTCCTGGGTAGCTATTTTTAATGAGTCTTTATTTCCGTGTGCATTGTTAGCCATTCTTTTTGGAAAGGTATCGTGTCGTTGATGAGCCTAGACTTGCATTCTTATTTCATTTTCAATAATAAAAATCTCTTGATGTTGTTAATAATCAAATTTTTACATCTTTTTGAAAATTACTAGTGATATCTTAATTGTAAATTATGTCTTCGGAGATTTGACTTTAATTAGGTGATTGGTATCCTTAAAAGGGTGACAGGCATCAGACTTTACTAAGCAGAACTGGTTTTGGCATTTGCTTAGTCGTCCTTGTTCCATAGGTTCACTCTTCAATTTGATTCCTTTTGTTCTTTTAATTTATAAATAAAAAATACAAGTTCCTTAATCCACTTAAGTTGACTCCATCAACTGCAGAGCTTATCTTGGTTTCTCAACCTCTTGACTCATTTCCATGTTGCAAGTTGTGGAGCAATTAATCCACAGGTGTACAGTTGATTGGGTGATTATGTTCTCTATCAGGTTGCTGGTTTCTTCTATTGGGTGCTTAGGATTGGCATGCATGCCACTACCTTTTTAATGACCCTTACGAATATAACATTGTCAGTGTATATCTACATAATGATATTCATACAATTTTATTTTCCTTTTAATTTATCAATACATCTGGTTAATATCTGTAAAGCTATATTGTAACATAGTATATTTATGTGGACTGTCCTACCTTAAAGTGGTATAATTAGAGTTGTTGGTTTTAAATTTTTGTACTTAGTCCTTTCATTCTGTCGTAAGTGATTAATTCAGTTGACTAAATCCATCATTAGACCTTTCTTGGCTGTTTTCTTGGGTTTATGTGATGAAGGCAAAAGGAACAGCAAATGACAATACTGGTTCTGTAGCCTCTATGAGCATGTGGAGATGTCAGACAGAACAGCTAGAATTAGTAGTGGAGGGCTATGGACAGATTTATCTATTAAAGAAGCATTGTTATTATGTGTTTACCAATGCTTTATCCCTTTCAATTGCACCATAATGAATTTAATTTTGCAGAATGTTCCGCGTCCTCAAAAAGAAGCATTAAGCGAGCCAGTTCATGAGAAAAATAGTGGTGCAGGATATGGGGATTATGAATATCGCTCTGATATTTCAAGACATTCAGACTTGGTAGTTGGAAGAGCCACTGAGAGGGTTCCTGAGCGAGAAGGACTTGACAAGCCATGGTATGGAGCTGGCAGCAAGGCTACAGATGCAATTGTTAGCCAAAGGAATGGATTTGAAAGCCGGCATGGGTTTCAAAGCTATCGGGCACCCAGATCTGCACAGCCTGTTGCTCAGCTGCATCAAACACAGAGCATTGGAAATAGAAGCAGCAGAGGGATTTCTAGGAATTGGAAAAACTCTGAAGAAGAGGAGTATATGTGGGATGATATGAATTCCAGATTGACAGATCATGGGGCCCTTGATAGCTCAAGGGGAGATGGTTGGACTCCTGATGATGCAGAAAAGCAGGTAAGCTTGCAAACCAAAATGAATAGACAAATAAAACTTTGGATGCTTGAAACAACCTTCTGGATCCCTCACTGGAATAAATTTGATATGTATTTTTGCTAGAAGTCGTTTGGAGCAAAAGGTAGATTTTCATTGCAATGGGTCCTGCCTCTTTGTTGCCTTATGTTTTTTAGATGGTTAAACAATAGGTGCCATCATTCGAATTGGTTTTTCCCACCATTTCTCTTCTGATTAAATGCAATTATATGATTATAACCATATGATGCATTATCCTGTATGGAGGTGGTTGTTTTCTGGCCTTGCAAGAGGATTTATGTGTCTGTTGTTGTCTGAGGTTGACTTGATAATGAATATTTTCCTAATGGTAGCCCGTAGAATGGTTTGCCTCAAACCCCCTGGCATTGAGTCTGTGTCCTTTAGCAGTCAATGTTGCAGACAACTCTGTAGATGAATGTTCTTCACTTCTTTCTAGTCTATTGTTTCCATTGTAAAGGGTTAGAAAACAAGGTTTTGGCCATAAAAGGGTAGAACATATAACTGAAATATTTCAAACTGAAAAATTTCCTCTCCTTTTCCATTTAGACAAAATAGAGCCTAAGTTCCTAATATATATTAGTTTGAGAGTGTACCCATGTCCACTCCTTGTTTGTGAATTTTTGTTGGTGTGGTATTAACCATCTTGGAAATGTAGTGAAAAGAGAGCTTGCCTTTTCTACTTGATTTGGTCCCATGTAACTTGTCACTGCATCTAAGCTCTTGTTGGATGTAGGCACCCAATATGAATTAGTCTTTCTTCAAGATGCTCTTTACATGTCATACATTTTTAAGCCTCATACACATGGGGAATGATCCTCTCACTTGATTTTTGTTTTGTACTTTAACTCATAAAGTTGAATACAATCACTTGGTGAGATCATTTCCCATGTAGGAAGAGGTAAAGATTGACCACAAATACCTATAGAAATTTGGTAGGGGAAATGTTCAAAATGTTCCACTTGACGTAGTTTGCTTGTATTGGCAGGGTTGAAATATCTCTTTTTTTTAACAAACAGTGTATCTTGATCATTTTATAATCTATGTTGGATTGTCTTAACTATGCTGGTTGATTTATCTTTAATATCCAGGAGGTTGAAGAACACCTATCACAAACTCGAAGTGAACGTGAAATTGGCTCAAGGATTAAGAGAGAAACTTCAATGGATCCAGCCATAGCACAGAAAGGACAAGATATAACTGGGCATCGAACATCCTCAGGGTGGTCATCACAAAAGCCATTCCCAGTAGATGGTTTGATAAATATGGGTATAGCTTCATTAATTTCAGGCAAGTCAGAAGGGCAGTCTACCTCTATCTGTGGTTTGTCAACAAGCATGAGTTCATCTTTTGTCAAAGCAGGACATGTACTGCCATTATCAACCTCTGTTGTTGGAGCCCCAAGCATTGGATCTTTGACAACATCATCAACCTCCTTTGACACATCCACTGGAGTTTTGGGGCCACGTCATCAACCTCCTGGACCTGCTTCTCCATCTGGACAGTTGTCAATACACCAAAGTTCTCATTCACCTTCGTCTTCAGTAGTGCATCAACATCAACCTCAACCATCACACAGTATGACTGATGAGCCTGGTCCAAAAACTTCCCTACCTCCAGCACCATTGAACCAAATACCTCAAATTTCAAGTGGTCAAGATTCTTTTCCACTCATGTCAGGTACCTTGCCGTCAAATCAGTCACAGACCTCTCAATATTTACATACCTCATCTTCCTCAATTTCATTACCCCAATTAAGGCGTGTTCCCTTCACTCAGCAGCAGCCTGAGTTAAACCAGTCTCAGCCCTCTGGTCAAACCCAGAAACCACTGCATCGAGGTTCAATTTCTGGAACTCCCCAAGCAACAGAGCATCCTGCTCAAGGCCATTCAAATAGTCCTGCTGCAAATATCACAGGAGAAACGGATACAAGTAGTTTGTTGGCTGCAATTATGAAGAGTGGACTACTCTCAAAGACTTCAGTAAGTGGTAGCCTTCCCAACTTGAATTTTCAGGATTCAGGGGCACTGCCATCTAATTTGAACATTCACCCCCCTTTGCCAAGTGGGCCACCTCCTGTCCAGCTTGCAACATCCTCTGCATCCATGGTTGCATCAGCTTCTGTATCAGGCTTGGATTCTAGTGTTAATGTGTCATCTCTAACAGCAAACCCTCAAAGGGCAGCAGTACTACCCCCACTTCCACCTGGCCCTCCACCTTTATCATCTCTTGTAGGTAGCACAACATCGCAGACATCAAATATAGCTAGTGCTGTCCCAAAGCCACTTTCAAATCTTTTGAGCTCATTGCTTGCCAAGGGATTGATATCTGCATCAACAACTGAGTCACCAACTCTGACCACGACTCAGTTGCCAACTCAGCCTCAGAATCACTGCTTTGGTCCATCAAGCAGTAGCTCCATATTGGTTTCTTCAGGTCCCATTTCATCAACCATTCCTACAACATCTGGGAAAGAGTTGCATAGCTTAAAATCTGAGGTAAATAGCACGATTTCCTCATCCCAAATCACAACAGAGGCAAAGGACCTTATAGGCATTGAGTTTAAGCCTGAAATTATTCGAGAACCACATCAATCAGTAATTAACGCCCTCTTTGATGACACTCTTCATCATTGCTATGTATGTGGCCTTCGGCTTAAACTAAAAGAACGACTTGATAGACACATGGAGTGGCATGCTTCAAAGCAAACAATCCATCACAGGGCTTCAAGGAGATGGTACACAAGTTTGAATGACTGGGTTTCTGAGAATGGGGGACTGCCATCTGGATCCATGGACATTGCTTCCATGCAAGTGCTGGTGAAGGAGCTGGAGAAGGGTGAATTGATGATCCCTGCTGATGAAAGCCAGTGCATATGTGCATTATGTGGGGAGCTGTTTGAAGATTTTTACAGTCATGAAAGAGATGAATGGATGTTTAAGGGAGCAGTTTATATGACCATTCCAGTTGGAGAAGGCAACATAGGGACTACTGATAAGAGTGCTGCCCAAGGTCCTATTGTGCATTCGAACTGTATTTCACAAAGTTCAGTTTATGACTTGGGACTGATGGAACATATTAAAACGGTAAGGATCTTGTTCGAAAAAAAAAAATATAGGAAATCATGAGGATATGTATGACCTCTATCTTGACAGGTTTTTGTTTGGTTACCATTTTCACTTAGCAGGTGGTTGGATCCAGTGATTTAAAAGGCGCGCCTAGGCGCACAGGCGAGGTGCAGTCCTTTCAGGCGTGTGCCTTGCGCCTCAGCCCAGACGCGTGCCTTTTGAAAATTTGGCGCTTTTTTGCGTCTTTTTGAACATAATGGCTGGGCCAGGGGCTCCACCCCTGGACCCTCGTGCCATGCTCCTCGAGGCAAGCCCAAACAAGTCCACATTAGGTCTTAAATTCTTAGTTTTCACACAAAAAACAAGTCCACATTTGGGTTTTCCTCGAGGAGTGTGGCACAAAGGCGGCTCATGGAATCAGGAATATAATATGTTTTACATTACATTAGCTATGTGAAGTATTGCAATTGAGTGAAAAAAGAGATTAGAGGTTTTACATGCTTGAAAATGTTTTATGTTAGATTTTATTTTTAAATTCTCATTTGAATATGCTTTACATCTTATGTTTATGTATTTTAATTTTAGATAAAAGGTTTTTTAAAACATTATTTTAAAATTTAACTTTATATTTTTTAGTAATATTATGTTTAATATTTTTTTTTATTTTTTTGAATTTTCTGACATTTTTTTTATTTGTTAGCATTTTTTTTTGTATTTTTGCGTCTTGCTTCAGAAAGGGGCACGCCTCACCTTGCACCTTGCACCTCAGGTGCAAATTGACCCCTGCGCCTTGCGCTTTTAAAACATTGGTTGGACCAACATTTTATTTTTCTACCAGATTTCCCAATCCACAATAATGACCATATTGGATGGTATTAACCATCTTGATCTTAACAAACTTTATAGACATTTGTTATGTTGCTTTCATTAGGTCTTCTAGGTGAGAGCCCTATTTCAGAGCCTGAATGTGTGTATCATGGGGTTGGAAGTCATGCATGATATGGTGATTAGGTAATTTATATGGAGAGATTAACAGATGTTATGTGCAAAATTTGCGAGGATTTCTTTTGTTTGTGTAGGGTTGGATAGATTGCTAATATTCAGGTGCCCTGGTGTGTAGGATGAATTTAGTTTCTCTTAACAAGAAGCATTCTTCTTGTTTCTCTTGTCATTATCATAATATTCTTGCTGTCCCATTGATATTGGAAACTGACAAGTTCTCTTGATAAGAAATGTGTGAACATTACATTGCTGTTTCAGAGGTTAGTTCTAGACGTTTTATTATGTGGTGGGTTTTTTATTTTGCAGGAGACATGATGCTCTAGGGTGAAGAATGCGTGCCCTTCCTTGTAATATGGGCTCAATCAGTTAAGGCTGACATGGATTATCCAGATTTTACCCTATAACAGCTTACATGTGCATGATTATTGTCATGCTGGTTTGCCCATGTCTGAAATTTTCCTTGGGGCTACTCTTCACATTTTTGAAATGTGAAGTGTAGCCCCACTTATATATATCACTGTCTTTCTTCTCTTCACATTTTTGAAAGAAAATTTTATAATTCCATACATGGTTTTTTACCTTGGCGTTCTTGACTAATATCGCTTGTGTTTCTTTATGTTTCTGTTCTCTATTAAGTTTTGGTGGTTCCAGTGTCTGGCAAGGCGGCCGCTTCATGTGCAATCAGCTCTGCGATTAGAGTAGATGACCAACCCGCCACAGAAACAGATGTACTTGTTTTGTTAATATCAACGGAAGTTTTGATGCATGCTTCACTTTTTGGTTTTCTTTTGTTAAAACGTGGTCTCTCACAACCTTCACCTTCGGAAGACAATAAATCGAGTCCCTTTACTTTTTCTCATCCTGCTTTCAAGATAATGTATTCTGAATTGTCTCTCTCATGCTTGTCAAGTAGGTTATTATGTCTTTCATAATGTGGACGGTTTTGTTTTTGTTTTTATATGATTTGATTGATGGATTTGGGTACCTGAAATCTTTTGTTCATGTGCGTTGTGAGATCCAGGACAATGTTTAAGAGTTTCTTTAATTTGATGTCGCTGGAAAAAGTAAAAAAAAAACGAATATTAGATAATTGGAAGCTCTTCATTATGAATCAAGAACGGTGCAGCACAACACAGCACCCCTTTGGCTTGCATTGCTAGATATTATTACGGTACGATAAGGTTGACTTATTGACAGTGGTTTAATTCTGAGATTTTGACAAGTCGACGGGTCCCCCAAGTCGATGAAGCCATTATTGTGGCGTTTTATTTTTGCGATACTGGAAAGGTGTGGTACCTGAAAAAGTTTAACCGATCATGAATCAACAAATTATGGTTGGGAATTTGAATGCAAAAGCATTGGAGGCAGTTCTTTGCCTGTATGTTGGAATTTGAATACTTGGAATGGGGGCATTTGGTGCATGGGAAATTAACGGTCCATCACTCTATGGTAAGTAAATTTTTCTTCCGGTAAGTTTTTTCTTCACTTATCCAAGTTTTAGGTGGATAAATCATTCCTTATTGGGGAGGGAAAATTTTCAGGATAATGCCCTTGTGAGGAAAAACTTGTTAACTTTGTCCCATAATGAAAATAGTAATAGAGAAAAAAAATGATCAATTACCCGTAAAAAATAATTGATGCAAAAGAACATGGGTAAGATAAATTGTCTCCCTTGGCGGACAAAGTTCATGACCAAAAAAATAAATAAGAACTCGGAGAAATAGCTTGCAAACAAACAAGGTCTGAATGATGCCGGTTCCATCATCAGTTTTTTCAGGGTTTTTTTTTTCAAGGTTATTAAAGTCGGACCCTCTTTCTTTTTTTGTTTTTGTTTTCCGCTTCACCTTTTCCCCCTCGAAAAGTGTGGGGGGGGGGGGGGGGAATGGGGTTGGAAGTTGGAACCACTGCTGACTGCGACTGCGACTGCTGCATTATTTCAGCATTCTCTCTCTAAATGAGATTTGAAATTGCTGAAACTTCTATAGGTTTCTCTACCTTTCTCTACTTTTTTTCTTGAAAACAAATATATTCTAACTTGACTGTAGCTCAAGACTAAACGGAGTATGGTAATGTATATGACCTTTTTATAATTCTCTTACCGCGATTTCTACCAACCAACAAAAAACAAACATTTCCTTTTTTTATATATTTCATCAAAGCCATACAAACCGTGACTTTACGAAAAAGAGGTAAGGGGGCCTGAAATTCTGATCACCACCTATCTAATCCTTTCATATCATATCTCCGCTGCAACAAATCGCCCAGTCATGGAGGTCAAGTCAAGTCTGTTTGAGTCCTGGCCGGTTCTTATAGAGAAGAGAATATGTTGTTTAATGTTTATCTTATCATCCCCAGCCTACGACAGTCAAAGTAGCCTAATTTGAAACGCATTTATATTTTATAGCCGCCCAACTATTCTCTCCTCCTGTTACTGCTCACTAGTGCTTCAAAGTACAGACACCATTTCTTTCAGTCCTGGTGCTGGCTGCCTGGCTTCCAACTTCATCATGAGATTGGATCATTCATGCATGCATTAAGAGAGAGAGAGAGAGTGTAATGATGGAGTGGAAATCCGACAAACTTTGACCAAACAGTTATCAGCAATAAATACTTGGTGGTGGGTTCACATACTGTTTTACTCTCAATCGTCTGCTTTCATTGACTCTTGTGATGGGCGTGTGTCAGCAATATCTTGCTTGATTGAAAACTCAATGGCGACCGTATTAATGCCAAAAATTAATGGTGTAGGGATTTTAATGAATGAGGGGGTTCGTGCACCAGCTGAAGATGACTTCGACCACAAAACTCATTTACCCTTCCTCTCTCTCCCTCATCTTTCTTCAATGAGATCGATGTACGATTTGTTGTGCCTTCAGGCTACAAACCATACATCTCTTGATTCTTCGCCTTGAGAGTTGAGACCCAAAAGTGTATAAGTAATTTCTCCGGGTTAAGTAACCTAAACACGATTAGCCTTCCCTTAGCCTTAAGTGGTTTGTTCCACTTACTCTTCTCTATCTTTACTTTGTTTATCTAAAAATAACCGTTCTCGAGCAAAATTTTAATTTGCCTTCAATGGAGAACCAAATTCACACTGCAATCTATTCATCCGAACCCCAACCCTTATGTAGAAACTAGCTAGAAAGCAAGAAGAACCGTTGCCTCTTTCAAGAACAAAGAGACATTTCAAGGAGTTAATCCCTTGTAGATTAAGTCACCATCATAAAAGGGTACTAGCTAGAATTGATATTACAAACAGTACTGATCGATACTCATCCATACCATGGTGTTGTAGTTTCAATATATATTATATATATAACAAGTGGGGGATAAATACCCGGCTTTTAAGCTATTTTTGTGGAAATTTTGTAGCCCAGGAGCTGAGTAAAGAAGTAATTGAGTACAGAAACTAAACTGTTGGAGAAGGATTGATTAGACTGAGGCATAAGAGAAGCTATGGAACTTCATGATCATGTTTACAAGAGAAAATCTATGGCCTATGGTGTTGGGTGTAAATATAGTCCAAATGAGCCTCTGAAATCATCCTCCTCTTTAGGCATTCTTCATCTGAGTTCTCGCACTTCTCCAATCCCAGCAGCTGTAACAATTACTCAGAAAGCTAGAACATGTTAATTAGATTAGCAGAAAGAGTTATATATATATATATATATATATATATATATATATATATATATATATATATATAGCAGAAAGAGCTCCCCTCACCCACAAAATAATAAGAAAAAAATAAAATCTTACGTTCCATGTATCCTCTTCTGCTGTCTTCGATATGGGATCTGGGTTAACAGTCTCACGACCCTTTGCAGCCTTGTCACCTATAAAAAATTCTAAACTCTTTAAGTCCCATAAAAAAGTAGACAAAGAGATGGGGCAACTGGATGTTTAGCACAAGAAAAGAAAAGAAAAGATTTTCTTACCTTGTTTTGGTTGCATCATTAGTCGAGCGCTTGTCGTTGAATAGGAGAGGAGAAGGAAAAGGAGGAAGAGGAGAAGACCAGGAGAACGAAAGCTTTGTTTCATGGCTACAGCTTCAGTTTTGAAGAAAAGATGCAGAGAAGAGAGAAAGAGGAAAGGTGGAAACAAAGAGGGAGAGATAGAGAAGAGCTAGGAAGGGTTGGTGATATGGTGGTGGTGCAGGTCTGAGGTATAAATACATCCCTCAGAGAGGCATCAACAGTCAGCCTGTGTAGGTCACATGAAAACCCCAAAGAAGGCAGTTACAGCACCTCTGCTGGTGGGCCCAACCCACCATGCCTGTTCCCACCCCATGCTCATGTCATGTGACTACACTGCACCAGGAGAGAGAGAGAGAGAGAGAGAGAGAGAGAGGAAAGCAACGATGTCAACTAGAGGAGAGAGATCACACGTTTGATCTCTTCTAGTCCCAAACACTCTTTGGACTGTTTCAAGGAGTCAACCTTTGGACTGTAGTTTGCAGCCTGCTCAGTGCTGAGTGCTGACAGCTGTTTCCCATAATCTTGCGTTTGGTTCATTCATACGTTCCTTTCTCCGCACGTGCAAAAAAAATCCAAGCTCTCTCAATAACACTTGGAGCCTCATAGGATCATTTTTTTTTTTTTTGTATTTATATGAAATAGTTTTTCTGGGTTAATAACAAAGAATCCAATTAACCCACATGAAAGCAAAAACCAAATTGAAGAAACTGTAAAAGATAATCCAGAGTTCAGACAACCAATAATAATACAAAAAAAAAACTCAGAAAAGTTCAAATGGGGAAACTAAACAAATATTATATTAGCTTTGTTAGATATAATAATATAGCTCCTTGGATGAAGGGAGGAGTTATCTCAAATGTACGAGAGATTTGATTATGTTTCTCTTTAGGAGGCTTGGATGATATCCTCCATGCAAGATACCACTTGTTGGGTTCTGTGAAGGATGTTTATTCTTTCAACTTTGTAGAATTTCTCCCTCATGAATTGGGTTGGAACATGGGAAGGACATATCTGCTAATCCCAGACCAATCTTATTAAAAATGACAACTTTAAACAAATAATGAGAAGACTCCAGCTCCAGCTCCAGCTCCAGTATTGTTGTGCACACACAGAGCTTCCACCTGTGTTCTAAGGAAGAATCTTTCTTTTCAGATGTATTATATATGAAATGAAATAATGTGATTGATAAGACTAAGGCGGTGTTTGTTGTTTTAAGAACCCCATTCAGCATTTCAGTAACCCACCGCCAACGAATCTCTGAAATTGCTTTTATTATATATTAACAATATCTAGATTTGAACTATTTTTAATTTGGGAGTTGTCAGTCCACTTTCAGAATCTATCTCTGCAATTACAAAATAATGGTCCAAGTTGAGAAGAGTTGTATGCAGTAATGGGGTTGGCAAAGGGCATATAATTAAGTGGTGTTACTTTATCATATTTGTACTGTTTATTTCAAGAAGATTAATTTAGAAAGCCCTAAAGCATGTGCCTCTAGGTGTTTATAGAGTGGGTTTGGTCCACAGGAAGACCATTAATTAAATTGCTTAATCAGCTTAAGTTTGGAGCAAAGGAGATGGTAGTGCTATAATAGTATTTTGAAAGCAGGAAGAGGATAGGACAAGTTAACCTTGGAACCAATTAGTGGGGATTCCTCTAATGGGATTTGATGTTTTTGTTGGTGAGTGGGTTTCTTTCTGCCTTGAAGAGGAGGGAGACTTTCTTTTATATTCACCTTTGCTTTTGCTTTAGGTATTGTCATGTGTGCATCACAAGCAGTTTCAGGGAATCTGTCCTAACTCCAACAAAATGGCATCTCGAGGAAAGAGGACCGACCCGTCTTTGCTCTTCATTAGAAAAAGAAAGAAAAGCTAAGTGTTAATTGATGCTTTTGTTTCTTCTTTTATGTTACTACCATTCATTAAATCTTAGCTCATGGGTGATGCTTTTTGTTCCTCTTTCCTACTACTACTACTATTTCCTCTCTCTCTCTCTCATATGCCTATAGGATATATTGAATCACTCATTCCTTTTTCTTTTTCACAGGTCTGATATCTTTATATTGAATCATTGATCTTTGCCCTTTTTTCTCTCCAAGTTTGATTCTTGATCAAAAGCTACAAGTGACTTTCATGAGAAGCTCTGATAAGGGTCCTCCTTGTCTACCAAAAAGAAGATAATGGTCCTCTTTACTCACCTTGGGCATATAACCAAGTCAACAAGGTTAATCTTTAGTCAGCACATTAATTGTCTCTTAATGTGGTCTAACTCCTCTCTGTTAACCACAACACAACTACTAAGTGCATTGATTTCTCTTTTTCTTTATGTATATAAGCCACTCACTCTATGGTGATCTACCAAGCTTTTTCTATTCAGTATAACAAAACGCCAAATGCATAGTGGAGGGAAAAGTATGGATGAGTGGATAGACTTGAACGCATGCTTAGTTATTCACTCCCTCTTTGAAACTCATCAACCTTGATTCTTTCTATCCTCCCAAGTTTGAACGTTGAAAAGTGATCCCACTTAAGAGAAAAGAAGAAAAAGAAACACCCACGAGATGTTATTTCCTAAGGCTCCATCTGCAGTTTCATTATAGAAATGGGGCACAAAATTTCTCACTCTTTGTAAGATTTCAGTTTTATCCAATGTTTTCCACACACGGTTGACCCGGATGGTTGGAGGCAACCGGTTCTGTTTTATTCCAAAATCGATCATGGCCAAATATCATTGAATTGGTGGTTAACAACCCGTTGATTCGGATGATCAAACCCTGTTCAACGGTTTTAGCCATTTATTATTTTAATTATTTTTATTTTTTATTAGAAAGGGCCATCTATTTAAACAGGACAATCAAACTGTTGGCCCGGAAACGATACCAGGAACAGTTCCGGTTCCGGATCAATTTTTAAAACCTTGGTTGTATCTTTTGATATCATGCACAGCTATTAATGCGACTGGTTTGAAGGAGTTTTCAGTTTTAAACCATGTTGGGTTTTGGAAGGATGGTGTGGCCAATCCAGAGTCGAGACCTTCTATTTGGTTATGTCTGGGACTGAGTACTGATCATGTGGACCATTCTTCCATCTGCATCAGTCCTATATATACGCCCCATGACCCTAACATTGTGCAGTGGAATATATTCATGTGAGTTGAAGGTTTCAGCCATTGTATCTATAAGAGAGAAAAAGAGACACTTCCTTCACGAGATTCATTGGGAAGATTTCACAGGTGAAGAGGGATGAAAGTGACAAAAAGCTTTGGAGAACTTTTGATTCTAGCTAGATCTGAATTGTTCACATGTAAACAAAGTGTCAAATAATTCAACGCTGCTCTGGCGTCCATGCCAGGGTCTCTAGTACAGTACATTGAAAGCAATTCTATTTCCAAGTTAATTAGCATTAGTCACCATTAATTCAACAAGATACTTAGAGTCCGTTTGATTTGTGGCTGTGGGAACAAGGGTTTGGAATCAGAATCAGAATTTCAACCATTTGATTGGAAGAATCAGAATCTTATTTATTTTCATTCTTGATGGAATGATATTCTCCCATTTGAAGGATGGTCATTTTCTCTTCTTCTTTTACGAGTGAGAATTCATTCCAACTGATTTCAATTCTCTTATGAGCCAAACAAGATAAAAAGAAGGAATAGACCATTTCGGTTCTGATGGATTTTAATTCTCGTTCTGATTTCAATTCAAACTGTAAACCAAGTACACCCTTAATTGTTTTTTTGGGTCATTATCCATAAACTCAAATTAAAGGATGGGGTGTTCTTTTTTGGGTTGGTGATGGTGATGAAACCCTAGGTATTTAGAAAATGATCCAATAGTGGAACTTTGACTTATTGAACATTATTTTGTTTCTCTCTGTTTTTTTTTAAGTCTTAAAGAGGATACTGGTACTGGGTAGGTAAAGGTCAATTGAAGAGAACCAGAACCTGATAAGAAAAGACAAGGTGAATGGGGAATAGAGAATAGTTTGCACTTAACACATGGAGGTTGCCAAAGGTCTCGTCCTCCACTTTACTACAGGGGGATTTGTTTGTTTCAGATGATATAAATGCGGAGAATTTATTGAGGACTCCGCACGTGCACCATAGTTCTACTTTTAAATCATTCCATCCAAATGCATTTATGGCCATGGTTCGATATCTGGGAGGTGTTTGGTTCCGTTAAGTATGGAATATGTTCTCGATGCATAGCTAGGATTGTTATGAGAACGGTGTGAGAACAAATTTTGTCATATAGTCATTTTGGATTATTTTTTGCTCCCAACGAATTTAACCCTCATTTTCATTTTAACTATTTAGTTCTATGGGCGTTTATAAATGGGATGCTTCTTAGACAAATGTTTTATTGAAATATATCACTTTAAACATATACTACTTTTTGTTGTTTTCTGCAAGGTTTTAAACCTCCACCTGAAAATGGAACCACTGTGGCCATAAGTTTCCAGGTTAGCGGTTCGACTCTCTGGGTCGAATGGTTCAGGTGCTTTGATTAGATTGGAATATTAGGGCACACATATTACTCTTAGACTTTTATGAGAAAAGAGAGACTGAGACATACATATGTGGTTGATGGCTAAGAAAGGAAGAAGAAATAAAGAAAGAAAAAAAGGAATGAGAGAAAGGAAAGAAAGGAAAGAATGAAGGAAGGAAGAGGAAGATAGGGGTGCAAATGGATTGGATCATGGTCTGATCCAAAGTTTGGTCTCATTTTGTTGGATTTGGATATCCTCATTTTGGATCTTCGGATCGGATAATGGGATCCGATCAGAACTCGGATTGAATCAATTCGGATCACCCTTTTTTGATATGATATATATGTTATTTATTTATATATATACATATAAATATATAAAACACATATATATGTTATTTATTTATTTATAAAAATTTTATTTATATTGCATTTTTGCAAATTTGTTATATTATTTATTTTTTTTATAAAAACATGTATATATATGATGAAAATAGTTGAAAAGATACTTGTATTTTTTTGTTTTTCTTTATTTAAATTGTTATATTTTATTTTTCTTTTAATAATTTATTAATTTTTTAAAAAACTAAATCAGACAGGATCAGATCCGAATATCTGACTTCCTCATCGGATTCGGATTCAAATCCATGCTTGTGATTTGTGAGATCCAATCGGATCGGATCTGCTCTTCATATTATCAGATCGGATCCAAATATACCATGGTTCGAATTCAATCCAATATGTTTGTATCCCTAGAGGAAGAGGAGAGTTCGACATTCACCAATGATGATGATGGCAACAACAATGGTAGTGGCAACATAAAGGTAACAGCAATTTGTATCTAGGATTTGATTTCTCTCTGCTCTAATTTTGCAATTCTGATTTTCTGTCATTTCTCTTCAATCTCTCTCTCTAGGATTTCGGTGATCTCATATTTGAGATCATTCTTGTCTTAGTCCCTCTCCATCTCTCAATCTCCTCTGCCTTATTAAACCACTTGCCATTGTCCTGGTTGATAGTTCGACCATCCAGGTTAGCAGTTCTTTGACCAAAATCAACGGTTTTTGGCCTGAGAATAGGTTAAGGGTGAAATGAAATTGGTTGGCTGAACGGTTCCCATACCAAATGATCCGACTGTCCGGGTCAACAATGGTTTGAAAACATTGGTTTTTTGTTGTTTAATTGGGCATTTCATGCACGTAACACCCCATAAGGCTATTTTCCACCTCAGCTTCCAATGCACTAGGTCAGCATTGCATTTCAGAAAAATAAACGCTGGGACATTTGGAGAAATGAGAATCTGAAGTTCCCCCAACGGCTCATGCACGCAAATCCAAACATTTCCCTTTTTTAATATTTGTTTAATAAACGTTGAAACCAAACAATGGTTTCATGCACAATAAACACCAATACCTAAATGACACTAATGTGACGACATTTTTCCAATAATAAAACATGTTCTAAAGTTGTATTTGATAACATTATTACTTCTATTTGCAATGTTTTATATTGGTTAATACAAATTTTATATTGGTACCACCCACCACTGCTTAATTGTTGGTCGCCCCCGCCCCCGCCCTCGTTTTCCATTTTTGCGTGACTATAGAGGAGGAATCACCTGTTGCTGTAATCGATCGTTGGTGGCTCCCCTTCATACATTTTTGTTTTCCATTTTGCTCAACTGAGAGGAGGGCAATTGCCGTTGTAATTGATATATTTTGCGCCATCTGATCAGGTATTTGAACCGCTTGATGCATGCGTATTAGATATTTGGATTGCTAGACGGGCATCTATATTTAAAGGAGGTGCAGCAATATGGGGCAGTTATTTATTTATTTTAAAGTAGATCAATATTAATTTACCTTTCAAAAAACAATGGTAAGAAACACCTTACCAAACAAGAAGTGGTGTATAGTGTTGTTGCACCTGTTTAGGTCATATTTGGTTCAATTCTCATATTTTTTTTCTTCTTATTCAAGATGAAATTTTAAAATGGACAAGAATGAATAAAAATAGGTAGAATAAAAAAATATTACTATGAACCAAACACTTTTAAATTAATTATCTGCAACACTATACCAAACAAGATATTAATAGATAGGAGTAAAGGCACCACAAAATGACAAGCATTTTGAGAATTTTCAGTTTGGTTGGAGATGTTTCGAGTTAAAACAGTCATAAAAACACTTCATATGAAAATTCATATGCTGAGGGGGCCTTATTTCAAGAAATATCAATCAGACAATTCACGCTTTAGTAAATAAAGGCTATAAAATGGTATACATCTATATTATTTGTTGAAGATGTATTTATAGTTGAAACATATTACTGTTTCTTGCTCTAAGGGATGAAGTCTAATCATTAATTACAATTGAAATAACTCTCACATGTGATGTTTTGTAATTTGCATTGATAAACTCAGAACATTTCAAGTAGAAATAAGAATAAAAAATACAACCTTATTAAAGAGTCGGATACACAAGAAACGGCAGAGTTGGTCAGGTTCTTTTTCTTAATGATAACTTTCCATGTATAAGGGTTTTCCAATGCTTTCTATTTTTTTTCCCCTTGTAAATGAGGTGGAAAGTAAAAGTTTTAGCCTGAAAAGGGGCAGTTTTTTGCCCTAAAACTTTGTATAATTGGATGTGAAAAGGATTGAAAAACTAAATATGCTTATTTAATTGTTTCCCGGAAAGCTAATTAATGGATTCATTCAGTGAGAAAGCAACATGATACCCTTTCAGAAGATGGGCCAAAATAAACAAAAGGAATGGAGGGAAGCTGACCTAATCATGATTGTAAGGGAGCACTGTTGCTTTTTTTTGGCCACTCTGTGGATATCACCATTCACCATCAAGTCAAAATATTTCAGAATGGAAAACTTTTGACCCCAATGAAGCCTAAGGATTTCAACTCTTGACTACCAACTTCAATAATAGGTCCTCTACGACCCTAACATACTAAAATCTAACCATTTAATCTTGTGTTCCTTTGAATTTTCTATTTATGGTAAAGTTAGGAGAGTTTGAATCTCCTCCATTTCACCTCCAGTCATGTTTGCGTAAATATAATTAATTATAAAACACGTTTGAAATCAATACCATTTTCTGAGAGAGTTTATTTATTTTATTTATTTATTTTTTGAGAAAATAGTGATGCATTGGCATGCCGTTTCTCTGAATATGTTTTTACTGTGACAAGGGCATTTCTCAATGCCATGTTAGTATATTATTGCTAGCAATATTAAAAGAATGAGAGAACACCAAAACATTATCAAATCATACCTTTTCTGATTTCTAAGGTGTTATTAGAGAAAACGTTTTTGAAAAAAATGCATAACCAAACATCAGTCATTGTCTGAAAAATGGCTTTCAAGTGTGGCACTGAGCTGGCATTGTTTTCTCAAGAAAATGGCATCCCTTCCAATCACTAGCATATTCACATGCATGAGAAAACACATGCAATAGGACACTTGTTCATACCGATGAATGGAAATGTTTGGGTGATGGTTGAACTGGTCAAAGATGCCACGTGGCTATCTCCACATTCGCCCCCCCCCCCTCTCAGGCCACGTCGACACTACATGTAACGAAAGAGCACAACTAAAGGAGTATCCTGCACAGGAAAGGAAGCGAACTCTATTGGAGAAGAGAAAACCTCTCGAAAACCTCGGCGGACGCCCTCATCTCGACAACTCCGGAAGCCCTATCCCTCTAGGACTTGGACGCCCAACTATAATTAGGTATTCCCTGCTCGAGGTAAGGGACCTTTGGAAGAACACTCTTTGAACACCTCATTGCATTATCTCTTCAGTTCAGACTAGTGCTATTTCAACCTGCTAGTCCCAACCATATCTTTCTCTACCCTACTGACTTGAGCATCGGAGTACCTACCCATGGAACAATTCCTCGGGCCTTTGACCTTTTTCCTGATTACAGATCTTGATGCACAATTCCGTCTTACCTCAACTTCGTCCAATTGACAAGACTATCTGATTGTGTCTTCAGTTCAAAACAGCTCAAATCAAATAGCATCAAGAAATGTAGGAAAAAGTGCAAGATATCAAGCCTCAAGTTACCTAGAAAGCTTATTGTAGAAATGGTTCACTAGGGGAATCCAGAATAGCTTCTGCATTCAATAACAGTAATAGCCTATTAGGGTGTTCTTTTAAGGTCTATTTGGGGTGTTGTTGTTGGTTAAACAGCCCCTAACGCACCATCAAGTGCAACTAATTAACATGGACTCTCATTAAGGGGTTTTGAAAAATGAAACCATACATATTCGATGTTGGTATAATAACCAACATAATATTTGGCATTTCTGGCACATAGTGGTCGCTCTCATATTTATATCAGGCTCAGATTTACCATTGTACCAAATAATGACCCTTGAATCTAGTAATACTGTAGAAGGATAGATAAATAAATTAAGCATGTTAGTGTAGGGCACCTAAGTACATCATGTAAAGATGGATAATTGGGCACTTGTACATGTAAAGACCATCAACATCATATACCAGTTGAAAAGGCTGAAACGATAGTGTAAACAGAAAGGGCATGGGTAAAAATTATCTAAGTGCTAATAATTTAATAATGAATATGACATTAAATAGAACGGATTGCTGAAAAAGATTCATATAGCCAACCCCATATAATTGAAATAAGACTTCGATGATAGTATGACATCCGATATTTTTTGGTTTTTCAGAAATAATAATTAAAGGCTTCTTCAAGCCTTCAACCAATCATAATCCCATTTAAATTTTGATGAAAACCCACATGATAGATTACAACTTTTATGATGCTACTGCTGATCGGTTATAAATTTTTTTCTAGTATTATGTCTTTCCAGCATCACAGTGGAATCTTATTATGATATAGTACTTTGTTTTAACTTTTAAATCGAAGCATAGGCGTTATATAATATGCATTATACGTAGTTGCAGATAAAGATAAAGAAGAAGACTCTCCTTAACAAAGAACCCACGAATACAAAGGACTATTTGGGATAATGTGGCAATTCCTTCCTTTACAAAGCACACATTTATCTTTTTTATGGGATGGAATTTTCTGACATCATGTTAGTATCTTAGTTAATAGAGTCAAAGAAGTGGGCCTCTTAAATCACAAAAGGATAAGACATAACACCGTATATGTGGTGTTTGGTATAGCTTCTATTTATTTGATAAATGGTGTCATATCATTGTCAAATTAACATTTATTCCATTATGCCGATTAATATACATAGGTATTGATAAAAGTTGGTCTTGATTTATATGTGTGTCAATTGTCCCCCAACGATTAAGCATTTATCCACTATTCCACTATTTAATAAATGGAAGCCATACCGAATACATACATAATCCTGTGCATTTGCATGGAATATCTAAGTTTGTCCTTCTAACCTAATGGATCTAGAACACGCAGTCCTCCTTAGGGCTGTCAATAGTATCCCATTCTTCCGGTTCGAGTTTCAAATATAATACTTTCATCATTTCTAATTTATTAATGAAATTAATCTCTGAATCCAATTTGACTCTCAGATAGGATCAGATTCAAACTTAGGTAGTTCTGAACTTCTGATCTGGTGTGATAAATAATATATATGTCACCAATGATGGAAATGAGTAACAAAAAGAAAATAAAGGATTTTATATCTAACCCATGACCAACTATTTGGGTTAAGTGGCGGCAATTCAGCACCCCAGGTCCCCAGTGATAGGTCTGAAAACATTTATAGCCCATGGGCTAAATGGATCTATAAACTTGATCATCAGGTTAACAACGGGGTTGAAACTTGAAAACATTTATACATAGTAATATTTTACTTTAATTGATTAAAAGTAGATTGATTTATATTTGGATTCAATCCATATGAATGGATTTACAAGATAAGAAAGGGGTTGGATTTGGTTTGAGCTATATTAAAATGGACTAGCCGGGGGAATCTATACATGGATCCACTTAAATCCAACTCTAGGTTTATAATTAGTAAGGTAAAAAGGTTTAGAGGCTAATCTCGACTCAGATTTTGTTGGATGTAACAACTCCTTTATAATCTTTATGATTTTTCTAATTTTAGTTTTTTTTTTTAATTTTTAAAAACAAAAATATCAAATATCATTATCACCATCATCCATGCCTTAACCCAACTATATGGAAATGGCTACATGAATCATGTTTCGCCTGTTCATTCTATTTGAAGCCATATCCACTGTTAAATTAGTACTTAAATCATTTCTTACTAATTTTATCTATGTCCCTTTTGGTTTACCCCTACCTCTTTTAGCCCCTTCCACTTATAATAAACAACTTCTAATTGAAGTTGTTGATGGTCTTTTATACATGTGACCAAACCATTTTAGTCTATTTTTTTTCATTTCTTACTACTAGGTTTCTATGAATAGGTCCATTACTTATCGTATCTTTTTTAGTTTTTCTACTCATCTATCTTAACATTCACATTTTTGTCGTCACACTCATTTTTTGAGCACGTTTCTTAACTATATAACACTCTTGCTCCATACAACATAACTCTGACCTTACAAATGTTTTATAGAATTTTCCTTTTTAATTTAAGTGGTATTCTCTTATCGCATAGTAGTCTAGTTACACCCCTCCATTCATTTAAACTTGCGTACAACCATTTTAGTGCCCTTTTTTGTTAGGGAACTAAATATATTCTAATGAAACATTTTGACTGTGCACCACACGGGTCACTTTTGATATATAATATCTAAGTCATTTTTTCTTAATTTTATTGATATATCTTGATTATTATTAATTTATTAATTATATATAATACCTGATTCCAATTTGGGTCTTGAATATCAATAGAATCATATTCAATTATTGGTAGTTCATTCTGAATTTGACCTGCTTACAGCCCTAGTTCTCCTTATTCTTGTTGGCAAAGAGTTCCCCTCAAAGGCCTGTTATTATATTGAAGTCAAACTAAAATTACAAAAACATGAGGTAGAAAGGAAAATGAAAAGTAAATAAGATAACATATATATATATATATATATATATATATATATATCTTAGTAAATTTTATTTGAATGTATTAGTATTTTTACTAAATTTTTATAGGTTCAAGATCCATTAGGTAACTTTCAATTAATTTTGTTCATATAATATAATATGAAAGGCAGTTTTAGTTCATTTTATCAATACTATATAATATTTTGCTCATTCTTTGTTTAATTTATTTATACCATTTAATATCTGATTGAAATCCTAATTAGATTGAATCTATATAAATCTAATGGATAAAGTCCAATTCGAAATCAAATATAAAATTATCAAATTTGGGTATACCTATATCCGATCGATCAGTTTTCAACCCTAGTATATCATAATGTTGGTTTAAATAAATGTTGTTGATGAGGGCTGACTTGGCCCTCCAGTGGAATTCCGGATTGTGCTACATCAGTTGTATATTTACTTAAATAGGCATAGTTCACGTTTCAAAAAAAGTTATTTCCCATTCATTTTATTTATGATATATAAAATCAAATTTATCTTATTTTATTTTATTAATACCTTATAATGTTCTGTTTTTTTCCTAGTTTAATTTCAAAATCCAAATTCACACTAAATCTGACGGATAATTTGTTTTTGAAGCCAAATCTGACGGATAAAATTAAATTCAAATTTAAACTCATTAATGAATATATTTTTTTGATGGGTCTAGGTTTCCCAGTTTGATCTTATCTGTTTACAGTACAGCCCTACTTTTGGCTTTCCTTCCTACCTTTCCACTTTAAAAAATCCAGACACATTCCAAAACAATGCATCCCATCAATTCTTTGTTATATATTCTTGATACCTTTGGAAAGGATGTTAGTGATTAAAAAGATGCAAAATGGGTCCAAATCCCAAATGCTAGACAGCCATGAAACACTGTGTGGATAAGAGCTTCCACAAATTCTAAGTACATCTTAATTCTAAAGAACATATTTGATTGTCATTGACTAGAATAATGTCAATGTTTCTCCTGTCATTTTCAGGAATGTGAAACATTGGACTTGCAAGTGAGTGAATGACCTCAGCCTCCACTATTTTTATATGAACAATCAATGGGGGGGACAATGGGGGGACAAGGTGAAGTTCTACAGCTAAAAATTTGCCCTTAAGGTTGTGTTTGGTTTGATAAAGAAAAAGAGAGAGAAAGATTTTAAGGAAGTTCACATTTTTTTAGACTCAGTTTGTTTTTAACTGTGAATTTTATTTGCATTGGTGTAAATGCACGTGAGTGCAAATAGATTGAGTGTAAATTCTGATTTACTTTTGCTTTGGATTTAACTTGGTCGTCCACGTTATAAAAGAGAATGAAGATGGGAGGGGATTATTTTTTGGGTTTCTATCAGATAAGGGCAACTTTTTGCCCTTAATATCAATAAAAAATAATATTTTTATATAATAACTAAATAGGGTAGCTTTTCTGGAAAAATATCAAGAAAGGGCACTGTTGCTTGTCTTCCTCCTCGGCCTCTGTATTCATGTGAATTGATCATAAGATTCCGGCCAAGTAATAACCGAAAATGATCTTCACGTCCCAGAAAGCGAACCGGCGATTGCATTCAAGTCTTTGAATTGTTTGGCGATCTCCAACAAGGTGTAGAAGGGATTCACTGTTGTGTTGGTGGCATCGCGGTAAGATGTGTCAAGGAAGGCAAAGACAAACTCGGGCAAATTGGGCAGTAGAAGCATGAACACTTGACCTGTAAATGAACTCATTTTGCTTCGTTGCAGTCTCCACTGGAGGAGCTGGAGGCATTATAGTTACAGAAATAAGTTTCACAAAGAGAGAATTCTGGTTTGAGGTTGGCTGGGATCCTGAGGTTGTTGACATCACCTTGATTAAAGAAGCAAGAAGACATTCCACTGTTCCACCTATGATTTTATCTAACATTGTTTCTCCTGAGGATCCAGTCATAATTGCCGCTGGTGACCTTAACCTACTACAGTAGTTTAGATGGACGTGGTGATAGAGAAACCATGTTTCATTTACAGAGGCAGAGGAGGAAGACGAACAACAGTCCCCTTTCTTGATATTTTTCTAAAAAACCTATCCTATTTTAGTTATTATATAAAAATATTATTTTTTTATTGATATTAAGGGCGAAAATTTTCCCTTTATCTGCTAGAAACCCTTATTTTTTTGCAAGTTTTATAGGAAGCAAAATGATGTGATTCTCACTTCATAGGAGCAAAAATCATAGCTACAAACAAAGATACGCAAAACTAAACTGGGTGCATTACCAAAAAAGAAAAACTAAACTGGGTGCAACATTTGTATCCACTTTAGTTTGCAGTGCAAATCTGTGATTCCCTGAACTTGGATCCTAGATATTTCACAATTGATCTTGATTGGGCTTTTACGAGGGTGATATTACTCCCTTGGGTTGGCCAAACTTAGCATTTTACATTGCTCCGGACCTCCCGCTTTTAGTTTTTCTGAAATAAAGCTTTTACCAGCTTTGTCAGTGTAACTTTTCTCCAAAAAATTTGTTAACAATTGGGCTGGGCTGGTGCTGATCCACTAGCCCAGCCTGGCTTATGAGCTCCATGAGAGTGGATTAGCTGAATTTAATAACTGTTTTATTCGCTGTGGCACCAATCATTTTGCTCCATATCAGTCTTAAACATAGACCAAGTTTCAGTCATTATTCCTATATTAAAGGATTCAAAGTTTTAAATTTATTTCTACATGGTTTCAAAAGATTCTCAAAAATACACCCTATTGTAGACAATTAAACAAAATATAACTCTTTTTTTTTTACTTGAACCTCTGTTTTTAAGACCACTAAGTTTATTTCCGGTGAAGGGATGACCGCTTTAAATTTTACTAGTAATTAAGCACATGCATTGCACTTGAGAAATTTTTCTTCATATTAATTACTTGAATTTTAGAAGTATCATAGTTAAGATAGAAATTGAAAATTAAAAAAAAATAACAATATGATTAAAAATAAATTTAAAATATTTATTATTGAATGACATCATGTGTTTTTTGAAAAGTTTGATCATTGACCCACCATCTAGATAAGAAATAGCATTGCTTTTGGATTAGATTTTGATGAGGGCGGATTTGGCCCTCCAATGACATTATGATACCTGCCACCTCTTGACAACTAAGTAGCTCGCCATCATGCAACACTTCATAGGCAAATTGCCATCATGCAACACTTCACAGGCAGCTCGCCACTAGGCAGCTCGCCATCATGTAGTCTGGCACCTCAAAACAACTAGTTGACACCCGTGACCACTTTGGCAACAACTTGCCATTGCTAGGTGTCCTACCAGGCATAGCCTGGCACGAGCTAGCAGCCTGGCCCTGGTGCGACCTGGCCCTGGCACGAGCTGGCAGCCTGGCCCCGGCGCGACCTGGCCTTGGCACGAGCTGGCAGCCTGGCCCAAGCGTGACCTGGCGGCCTGGCCCAGGCATCGACCTGGCGGCCCGACACAGGCACCAACCTGACAACCTCGAAGAGCTCACCACCGTACCCTGCGTTTTACGAACAGGATTGTGACTTGTAATGGCTATATTAGCTCACCCACTCCCCGAGTCAGGCGGAAATGGGCAACCTTACCAGTTGGTGGCTTTACCCACACCTAACATGAAAATAGGTCCGATCACAACGGGAATCCAAGAACCGCTCCACCTAACCACGAGGACTCCAGTATATAAAGACCTCACCCCCTAGGGGCAAAAGGATGCGAAAAAAGGATGGATAACCTCTGCTCTCTAGCTCTCTCATTCTCTAATATCATTCTCAAGTCTCCACTATATGCTAACTTAGGCATCAGAGTGACCTCACCAGGTTAGCCACCTCGGGTCCTCTAACATTTGGTTCCTTGCAGGCCTCTAAAAGAGCAACAAAGCTCATCAAGGTAGCTCACCTCCAAGCAGCTCGTCAAGGTAGCTCACCACAAGGCAGCTCATCAAGGTAGCTCACCACCAGGCAACTCATCAAGGTAGCTCACCACTAGGCAGCTCATCAAGGTAGCTCACCTCTAAGCAGCTCATCAAGGTAGTTTACCACCAGGCAGCTCGCCACCAGGTAGCTCACCACCAGGCAGATCGCCACCAGGCAATTCACCACTAGGTAGCTCGCCACCAGGTAGCTCACCACCAGGAAGTTTGCCACTACGTAGCTCACCACTAGGCAGCTCGCTACCAAGGAGCTCCACTTCAGCCTCTGAGTCACATGCCACTTGGGAACAGACGAGATGATGAGGTACTCAGCCAAAAAATTGGCATATCACGAAAAAAATGATACGTGACTGGAAACGGTTACATCAATTGGCATTGTCTATGGGAAAATGCTACAAAAAGCCAAGTTCTCATCCTACAAAAGCTAAGTCATCTTCTCCCAAAAAGCTAAGTCCTCCCCCTTTTTAGAAACTGAAGCTCTCGCTCTATAGTTTCTATTTTTTATGAACTCAAAGACTATGCAGTGAGCTAACAGACTAAGTAGCTCTAAGGCGCCCACCTGGTGGCCTGGTCCTGGCGAGACCTGGCGCGGGCGCCGACCTGGCGGCCTGGCCTAGGCGCGAACTGATGGACTAATCAAAGACTTCCTCACCCCCAGAAGACCAAAGGCCAAGCTAACAATTGACCTCGACACCTGCATAAGACCCAATCGCCTCTTCGGCATGGGCAAAGTTCAGGAGTGGACTATGAGTCGCTCCCAAAGCCTAAGGGTTGTACTACTGCTTAGTACAGCCTAAGGGCTGTACTAAGGGCCACATTGCTGCTTAAGACCCAGTCACCTCTACGGCATGGGCAAAGTTCAGGAGTGGACTACAAGTCGCTCCTCGAAGCCTAAGGGCCATACTGCTGCTTAAGACCCATTCGCCTCTTCGGCATGGGCAAAGTTCAAGAGTAGACTACAAGTCGCTCCCCAAAGCCTAAGGGCCACATTGCTGCTTAAGACCTAGTCACCTCTTCGACATGGGCAAAGTTCAAGAGTGGACTACAAGTCGCTCCCCAAATAAGGGCCACACTGCTGCTTAAGACTCAGTCGCCTCTAGGCCTGGGCAACACTACTGCTTAAGACCCATTCGCCTCTTCGGCATGGGTAAAGTTCAGGAGTGGACTACAAGTTGCTCCCCGAAGCCTAAGGGCCACAACTGCATAAGACCCATTTGCCTCTTCGGCATGGGCAAACTTCAGGAATGGACTACAAGTCACTCCCAAAACCTAAGGGCCATACTACTGCTTAAAACCTAGTTGGTTCTTCGGCATGGGCAAAATCAAGGAGTGGACTGCGAGTCGCTCCCAGAGCCTAAGGAATTGAGTCAGTGCTTACGAGCTCATTGACTTACGGGCCAAAGGAGAAATCTACTCCTTTCGTCGAGTTACTTTCAGCTTGGGAATGGGGGGCAAATGTTGAGGGCGGATTTGGCCCTCCAATGACATTATAACACTTGGAACCTCTTGACAACTAAGTGCAGCCTCTTGACAACTAGGCAGCTCACCACAGGCAACTCACCACTAGGCAGCTCGCCATCATGTAGCACTTCACAAGCAGCTCGCCATCATGCAGCACTTCACAGGTAGCTTGCCATCATGTAGCACTTCACAGGCAGCTCGCCACCATGCAACACACAGGCAGCTCGCCATCATGTAGCATGGCACCTCAGAACAACTAGGTGACACCCGGGACCACTTTGGCAACAACTTGCCTTTGCCAAGTGTCCCACTAGGTGTAGCCTGGCACAAGCTGGCAGTCTGGCCCTGGCGCGAGCTGGCAGCCTAGCCCTGACGCGACCTGGCCCTGGGACGAGCTGGCAGCCTAGCCCAGGCGCAAACACGACATGGCGGCCTAACACAGGTGCCAACCTGACAACCCCGAGGATCTCACCATCGTACCCCGTGTTTTATGGGATTGTGACTTGTAACGGCTATATTAGCTCACCCACTCCCCGAGTCAGGCGAAAATGGGCAACCTTACCAGTTGGTGGCTTTATCCCCACCTAACACAAAAGCTGGTCCCATCACAGTGGGAATCCAGGAACTGCTCCACCTAACACAAAAGCAGATCCCATCACAGGGGCAAAAGGATGCGAAAAAAGGATGGGTAACCTCTACTCTTTAGCTCTCTCATTCTCTAATATCATTCTCAGCTCTCCACTAAGTGCTAACTTAGGAATCGGAGTGACATCGCCGAGTTAGCCACCCTGGGTCCTCTGACATTTGGTCCCTTCCAGGCCTCTAAAAGAGCAACAAAGCTCATCAAGGTAGCTCACCTCCAAGCAGCTCATCAAGGTAGCTCACAACAAGGCAACTCATCAAGGTAGCTCATCAAGGTAGCTCACCACCAGGCAGCTCATCAAGGTAGCTCACCTTCGAGCAGCTCATCAAGGTAGTTCACCACCAGGCAGCTCGCCACCAGGCAACTCGCCACCAGGTATCTCACCACCAGGCAGCTCGCCACCAGGCAGTTCGCCACTAGGTAGCTCGCCACCATGCAGCTCGCCACCAGGCAGTTTGCCACTAGGTAGCTCGCCACTAGGTAGCTCACCACCAAGCAGCTCACCACCAGGCAGTTCACCACTAGGTAGCTCGCCACCAGGGAGCTCCACTTCAGCCTTTGAGTCACAAGCCACTTGGGAGCAGATGAGATGACGAGGTACTCAGCCAAAAAATTGACACATCACGAAAAAATGATACTGACCGAAAATGGTTACATTAGTTTTAAATTAGGGAAAATTATAATTGGAGCTGGTTGTACATTTAAAATTTGGATACAAGTTGGTCCATAAACCAACAAAACTCTAACAAATGGCTCTACATTTTAAGTTATAAAAACCCTCGCTATGTCATCGAAGGGTTATGTGGCTATTGTCAACATGGGACTCTTAATCCATATTACAGACATTAAAAAGCTTATACTGAAATTGCCCTCTAATGTTGGGTGATTGGAAAATAAAAAAAGGGTTTTTAGTTTCTTTCTCTCTCAGTCTCCCTCACACTTTCACTCACAGTCATCTTTATCTGCTCAACGATTATGTGATTTGAAAATAAATAAAAATGGTTTTTGGTTTCTGTATTTACGTTCTCTATATCAATTTATCTCATTCTTTCTCTCTACCTATCGTTCTCCCTCAATCTCTCTCATTCTCTTTCTTGTTCGATTTCTCCTTCTCCTTTAATTTCTATTGCTCTTCCTCAGTTTCTCTCCCTTTCCCTCTCTCATTTTTTTTCTTATTTTCTTACACACTTATATGGTATTAATTAGATCATATAAAAGAGCATGAGACCAACTTGGTATGGTTCAAAAATTATTCCACCAAATTGATAAAATTCATAAGAAACTCTTGGCTATGAAATTTACACCAATTGGAGAATGACAGATATTGGGGGAGAAGGAGATTTTGACTGAGAGGGAGAGTGAGGGGGAAGAATGAGAAAGATTAAGGGAGAACAATGAGAGAGAGGTTTTGATTTGGCTACAGACTGAAGCAGAGAGAGTGGGAGATCGAGAGATGACTATGAGAGTGAGAGAAGGGAGGGAGATCGAGAGATGGAGTGGGAGAGAAACTGAAAATCTATTTTTGAAATAGGTTTTTTGTTGTGTCCAACATGGAATAAGAATCCCATGTTGGCAGCAACTACATAAGCCTCTGATGACATGGCGGGGGTTTTTATAATTTGAAATGTAGAGCCGATTTTCAGAGTTTGGTTGGTTTCTGGACCAACCTGCAACCTAATTTTAAATGTACAACCGACTTTGACTATAATTTTTCCTTTAAATTATATATTTCATTTACATTATATAAAATATTTTTTACTTAACACACTTAATTTTTGTTTGTCTATGGTATCATTTTACTCAAACCACTAACCCACCATCTAAAAATAAAAATTGTTTGATTTCTAGGTTGACATTAAATTTTGCATTACATTTCCATCATTGATAAAATTATTTTTTATGTATAAAACTTATTTTTGTTCAATATAATGAACGTACAATATTAGAGATGTACCCAATATTTTATTTTTTATAAATATATAACATTAGATATGTACCCAAAAATTTCTCTTATCTTTTTTTTTTTATTTTTGTGATTCTTTGTATTTTTTATTATTAAAAATTTTATTATTTGACTTTGACATCATTTAATTTCTAGGTAGACTTTTGAAGTTGGCTTTCCATTTTCGTCATTAATAAAAATAATTCTTACATTTCATAGTTATTTATTTTATTTTTTTATTATTTAATTATGAGATTATTTATTAATCCATTTGATCCCAAATGGTCAAATGGCTTGCCCACCAACGAGAGGGGGAAAATGGTTTTGTTTTCATATTACTTTTTAAAGTATTTATTTTTATACTACTAAAATTAATATTATGGAATTAATTACAAGAATTTAATGATAAGAAAAATATACATTAAATATAGGATTTAATGAGAGAGAATAGGAAAATATTTTTATTTCCAATTGGTTTTATATTTTACATTCCATTTTCATCATTAATAGAAACATTTCTTATTTAACATACTTATTGTTGTTTAATATGTATGTTAAAAATGTTTCCGAATTCTTTTAATTTCTATTTTTTCCCATTTTATCTATTTTTTAATTTTATTATTTAATCATGGCAACATGGATTAACCCATTTGACCAAAAATGATTTAATTTCTTACCACCGCTTAGATGAAAACACTATTTTTGCTTGGTAGATTTTAAAGGTGTAAGCTTTTATGTTATTGGAATTATTAATTTATTAAGTATGAATTTAATTATAGAACTTAATGATGAGAATAAATAAAAATGACTCAAATATATAATTCAATGAACATGAGTGCAAGTTAATAACTTAAATGTTGGATTTAATGAGAGATGATTGAATGCATTGAATATCTTTAAATTACTTCTTTTCAACTCATTTAATACTAAGAACCAATTACCCTATTTGTCCTTATCTTTTTATCATTAAATTTAAATATAGAGGGGTAAATATTGTCCTTAAAAATTCCAGAAATATTCTTAAAGCCATTCGTACTTTTTAAAGTAGTATAGATTAACCATTGTCAGTCGAATTCACTATGATATGGAAAATATATGATATCTAAAAAACGTCTGACCAATCAACTAAAACCATAAAAGTGGCATCCGATCAGTGTTATTTATCAAAATTCAAGGGTGGGTTTTGATTGATCAAAACTCTTTTTATATCATGTCTTTTCTGCATCATAGATTTTCCCTTGTCAAAAACTTAGAAGGAAGAAATAACAGTACACAGCCGAATAGGAAAAATAGTTGAAGTTACAAAAAAACCCATCATCCAATTTGAAGAATAGGACGTCTTAAATAGTTTTCACAAAGAAGTTGTTTGAGCTAGACCTGATCGCGGGTCAGGTTTTGGGCTCGGACTTCAGGCCAAGAGAAGACCATTCAAATATTGACAAAAGTAAACCCGAGCATGGCCTATGAACACATCTAGTAGGTGTTTGGTATCGGTGCTAGGAACATCGCCCCATTTTTTGAGAAAAATGGTGCTGGACATGTAGAGTTGTAAATACTGGCCTATGAACACATCTAGTAGGTGTTTGGTATCGGTGCTAGGAACATCGCCCCATTTTTTGAGAAAAATGGTGCTGGACATGTGGAGTTGTAAATATCGTTTTCTGAGAAAATAGTGCTTATTTTTTGTTTGGAACCGATGCTGCCACATAGGCTGTTTTTCTCAACACTTGTTTGAGAAAATGCCTTTTTTGGTGTTTTCCCATTTTTTTCTACTATTTCTAGCATCAATAATGTGTTGATGTGTCATTGAAAACACCTGTGGCAACAACAACAATGGTATCAAATAGAAAAACTGGGAAAACAATATGATTATGCATCACTATTTTTCTAAGAAAACACCTCTTAGAAAACGGCATCGATCCAAACACCACCTTAATAAATCACAAGCAATGTTTTAAAATCCGTTCTAGTCACCAATTTCTAGGTCGACGGCTTGACCATCCAGTTCGAATGGATAGCCCGTTCTAACAAAAATTAAATAAAAATAAAAAAATGGTCAAAAACCATTGATCAACTCAAATGGATTGACGGTTTGACCACCCAGTTCCAACCATCCAGGTCAACAAGAGAACAGTTCAAAAACATTGATCACAAGTAAATATGTCAATATTTTCGAACATTGGCATGTGGACCAATAGGTATGGAAGACTAGTGTATTTATTCGTGATTAACTACATAACAAAATGATACATAGCCAAAAGATGGGTTCGACTTGGATGCAACATGCCAATGCCCGACCAAATTTTACTTTTCACTCTAATCACACCGACCCAAGCTTCAACGTTGGTTTGATGCACAATGTGGTTTTAGAAATGATTTTTTAGAAGGGTTATACAATAGGGGTAGCCCATCCCCATTCCCCCAGGAGGCCTTACCAATCCGCTGGTTGGCACCTTTTAGAAATGGGATTTGACTATATGGTATTGGAGAGACGCGATATCAAAAAAACTTGTAACCAAAGGATCAATATCATATAAGTGGTAATCAATCAGGTGGTGTTTATCAATATTCACTAGAGGGCGTGTTTGATCAAAACCTTTTCAGTATTATACACGTTTTTTGGGTATCATAGTTGAAGTCTAATAGAAGAAAGATGATATCATGTTAAACCAGCTAACACCCCAATGAGCCAGCCCTCAATTGGTTGATATCATGTTTTTAAACATAATAAAATTTTGATTTTTTCAGAGATAGACATATTAAAATATGGGATTCTAGCAAATAAGGGCAATTTTTTTACTTTAATATCAATAAAAAATAATATTTTTATATAATAACTAAAATAGGGTAGTTTTTTTAGAAAAATATCAAGAAAGGGCATTGTTGCTCGTCTTCCTCCTTTGTCTTTGTATTCATGTGAATGGATCATAAGATTCCAACCAAGTTATAACCAGAAATGCTCTTCACATCCCAAAAAGCAAACCAGCAGCTGCATTCGAGTCTTTGGCTTGTTTGGCGATCTTTGGCAAGGTGTAGATGCGTCGAGGAAGGCGAAGACAAACTCGAGTGAGTTGGGCAGTAGAAGCATGACCACTTAACCTGTAAATGAATTTCTTTTGCTTCGTTACAGTCTCCATCGGAGCAGTTGAAGCCATTATAGTTATAGAAATAAGCTTCATAGAGAGAGTTCTGGTTTGAGGTTGGCTAGGATCTGAGGTTATTGACATCACTTTGACTAAAGAAGCAAGAAGATATTCCATTGTGCCACCTATGATTGTACCTAACATGGTTTCTCTTGAGGATTCGGTCATAGTTGTCGCCAATGACCTTAGACTACCATGAATACAGAGGCAAAGGAGGAAGACGGACAACAATGCCCTTTTTTATATTTTCCCAAAAAAAGCTATCATATTTTAGTTATTATATAAAAATATTATTTTTTTATTGATATTAAGAGAAAAAATTGCCCTTATCTGCTAAAAACACTTAAAATATCCCTTGACTAGAAAAGTATAAAACATAGCAAAAAAATATGAAAGCAATTAATGATTTTTTTTTAATAAAACCCTTTTTATATCCTCTCCCTCTTTTTAAAAAAATCTCTACTTATTATTATTATTATTATTATTATTATTGTTGTTGTTTAGAGTTTTTTATTGTTCAATCTATCCTAGAAATCTGAGCCCCACCGTAAAGGTGGATGGATCTTGGTCGTGGATCGATGAGATTTATAAGGGGGTTACTAGTAGGAGATTAATAGTATTTCTATCCTTTTTTGATATTTAAAAAAAAATTATCTGATTTTATGTTAAAAATATTACTTTTACCCTCATCCCACTTATTCTTGAAATCCGAACATGGCTAATTAAGTCAATGGGATTCACAATCCCATTGACCAAACTTTCCTCTCTTCATTTCACGAAAAACGAACTCGCCCTTGATGTGTACTTAGGTTAGGCAGTTCAGAATTTCAGATTTTGATCATACTGGGCAAGAGATCTTATTAGAATCACTTAAAATATCATTCTGCTATTACTTATACTTTGTATCGATTACTGAAGCTTCTCACATAAGCTAGTGCAGATCACATGAAACGATAGTTCTAAGTCGTCCATGTTCAGCTCTTATTGCCTCCAAACGGAGCCCTCTCATTTTGGAAACACTACAAGTACAAGTACAAAACAATATAAAATGTAAAATTTTGTATTCCACAAATTTGTTTCTCTGTCTGCAACATGTGCAAATAGGTAGCTCTCTTTAATTGGAATTTCTCAGTTACAAGCTGGATTTACCGGTCTTCCAGCAGAAGGCTAAGATGGCCGGCAAAACCATCCGACTTGGGACCCAATGGATTTGTCATTTGTCATGTGGACAATTCCATCACTCCCTAATTGCCATATTTCTATATTGTTCTCTTTTATCATAATTAATGTACCTAAATTTTCATTTGGCTTGTAGTTTAAATCTGAACGGATATGAATTTTGCATCCGTTTGTAATTAAGATTTGTACTCTTATTTGATACAATACAAATACATACAAAATAAAATAAAAAAATACATGGTTTTGCATTCTATATATTTGTATTTGTACTAAAAGACTGCAATTATATGTAAATATGTATAACACAAAGACTACTCTCCTTCCAAACTGAGTCTTATTTGTAAGAGAAAATTTTTGATCAGTACCCTGAACTTTAGAGGTTGTGTCAAGTTAGTCATTGAACTTTAAAATGTGCCTATGTAGTACATCGAATTTACAGAATGTGTCTAATAGGTTCTTGTCGTTAACGATCTGTTAGTTAATTTTGGAAATATCAAAACTACCCATTAAGTTTCATCTAATTTTCTTTATCTGCCACTTCCACATAAACCAATTTAAACAAATTTCTTTCCATTTACATCTTGATTCCAGTAAATTATGTTGTCGTTTCACCTTGATTTCAAGCAATCTTGTTTTCTGGCTTGTGAAATGATAGATTACTGGTTACCAATGATGAATGTAGTTAATCAAGTCAAATCCAACCAATAAATTCTGAAATTAACAAAGGAGAAACTAAGTTATACCATTGTGATGCAACATTAACAATCAACAAAACCTTTCCCCAATAAATGCTAAAATTGATATCATTCCCCTTGCATCCTAGCTGAGATAGGAAGGTTGCAGCAACCACCCATGATATCATTTCCCTAATAATGGCAGTTTCAGTCGTCGCTGAAACTTGGTTAGTTCCCAGCACCGTCATTGGTTCGTTCAAATTTGTTCTTTGCACTGCCATCAGTTCCCAACATCATCGTAGCAGTGGAGCAGCTCTTCAGTCATAAGGTAGAAGGCAATGGACAATGTCTTCTTTCAATGGTAGTTTTGATATTTTAAAAGTTTTAAGTGGCACATGTCATCACGTGATATAGAGAACTGATGGAATGTTAACGACAGAGACCTATTAGACACATTTTGAAAGTTCGGGGTACTGCATAGACAGGTTTTAAAATTCAGAGACTGATTTGACACAACCCCTAAATTTCAGGGTACCGATCAGGAATTTCCCCAAGAAATTATACCATTTATGGATAATAATATTAATTAACCAGATTTTTTGTTTCAATTTTGAAAACAAATAACACATACATAATCAAGAATGTGTTTTTTATATTTATTTTGAGAAACAATCTATTTTATGTGTTTTTTATATTTATTTTGAGAAAAAATCTATTTTTATGTATTTTTTTTATATTTATTTTTTATTTGATGCACGATGAACTCAATAGGACCTTGGTTTTTCAACAGTCTGATTTGATCTGTCCAATTTATCTCTCTGCGTGTCTCTAAATTTGGAGAAGCTGCCCGCAAAGGAGATCTACACGACTCCTTCAGTGGTTTGAATATAATATACAAACTTGCTAACAAGACAAGGGCCTCTTATTAGTTAGGTTCTGTTAGTTTGCAGTTATAATATAAAATCTGCCATGCTCAGATTTGCATGGATTTCTTTATAACATTTTCTCTTGTTGTTTGTTTGAGTGCAAAACTTGCACTGGTTCAAATGGATGGGAGTGCAAACGAGCTAAATGCAAAATCTGGTTTATTTGTGTTTGAGGTTCTATTTTGTTTTCTTTGTTTGGGAGAAGTAGAATGATGTTTTTCCACTAAAATATATATATATATATTTTTATAAAAAGAACGTTGTTTATGTGGTAGAAGTAAAGTGGGAAGTAAAACAATGTGGTCTCCATTTTATATAATAGAAGTAAGAAGGTGGTGCAAATTTTGCATCATTTTAGGATGCAATATTAACTTTACATCATTTTAGGATGTAAGTTTAGTGATGCAAAATTTTGTGGGTAAAAATCATATATAGTAATAAATAAACGTATGCAAATCTGAGATGGATGCACATTTTTCATATCTGGCTTAGATTTATACTACGAACAAATGGAGCCAATAGTTTAGACCAAAACTGACTTGGACAGCGAACGGTCTAACCATTCGAACTGAACAGATGGCCCATTCTAACAAAAAAATAAAAATAAAAAATAAAAACTGGTCAAACCGGTAAACGGTTCAAACAGGTTGAACACCCAGGTCAGAAGTTTGCTGACCAAATCAATGATTTTGAAGAAAATAACGGTTCTGGGTAAAATGGAACCTGGCCGTTCAGGTCCCACCGTCCTCTCCGGTCCAATTTTGGAAACCATAATTTAGACCCCTAGCTGATGCAAAGTTTACACCACTTTCCACTAACTCCATACTATCTCATGTAAAAGTAGCAATGAATATGAAGCACCTCCCGAACAAACAAAATAAAGTAAAACCTGAAAGAAAAGTAAACTAAAATTTGCACTCAGCCCAATTGTGCAAATAAATAGAGACTTTAGAATCGGACCTTTCCCTACCCTTTCTAACTATAGCCAGGCCACGCTTGGCAAAAGAAATGTATTGCTGAGTGAATAATCTTGATTGCAGTAGCCAACTAATGGCTAGTTGGAGTAGCTTTGTTTGACTAAAACAATTTTAGGTATTATTAGTTTGTTGTGTTATCTTTTTGCTTTTTGGGAACTTCATGGAATCCAAACAAAGCCTTATGGGATTCAAGAAATGAAATTATAAACATGTTGATAATCAATTTATTTTATACTATGAAGTTATGCATAGAAAATTGAAACTATATTGGGCTTGGTTTAGTGCTCTGGCCCATAATTTAAAATTGAAAAAAGAAATTCTCAACCCAACCCAAAAGGTTTAATTTGTCTGTCATGGGCTTCTTCCTTCTTAAGCATGGCTAGGCCTCCCACTTAGAGGCTAGATAAATTTTAATTCAAAATAAAAAATATATATATTAGGAAATAACTCATGCTTTTTAATAACAAATCAAATATCATTTAATCTTCTTATTCAAATAAATGGAATTTTTATCTGCTGACCCAAGCAACCATGGCAGTTTTACCCCGTTACTTAAGCCTTAAGCGAGAGATCGGCTTCCATCAGGGCAAACCTCTACCCACACCCTTCTGAGACCCTTACAACCTTGCATTGAGAATATCTCTCCTAAAGATGCAAATGCAAATGGAGAGATATTCTCAATGTAAGGCAGTAAAATCTACTCGAACAGATTTTGCCCTACTGAAGAAATGGGATTCAGTCAGTGTAAAGCCCATTCAAACAACCATCATAGCCTTGCAGTGGAAATATCTCTTCATGAAATAAAGCAATAAAACATAGAAATACGGAGATGTTCCCAATGCAAAGTTGTAAAGGTTGTTCGAACAGTGTTTGAAAGGGCCTTGCACTGACTGAAGTTGATCTTCCTACTGAAGCCTAGGGCTGTTCATAAGAAGGCCCAACCCGACCAAACCGATCAACCCAAACCAACCCAACCCGACTCGGCCGGGTTATCTTCAGCACGGGTCGGTTTTGGATTGTAAAACATCATAAACCGATGGTTCAGGTCAGTTTCAGCTTTCTTGTGTGAAAACCGAAATCGACCCAAACCGAACCAACTAATTGTCCCTTTATGAAGTTGAAATTAATTAAGCCCCCATAACTAATTGTCCCTCTTCAAATCTATTACATTGGCTAGATTAATGATTGTAATTAACTGTCCTAAAGTCTCCCTATAGAATTCACCCAAATCCCAATTAAGACAATTAAACTTCAAAATGAATATATAATCAAAGGGATAGGTTGATGGTTTTGGAGATTAAACTTAATTACCAAAAAGATATATAACATATATACCTCTATAATAGGCATTATTATTACATATGGGTTTTGCTCTTCTTCTCATCTCCAAAGTCCAAACTGTGGACTAGAGGTATATCCTGTTTATCAAAAATAAGGCTTTTCCCGCATTCACTACCTCACATACTGTGGTGCCACAGTCCCCTACATATATATTGCAATTGAGTTTCTGTCAAGCATGGTTGAACTTAAAGACGAAACTGACCCAACCTGACTCAAACCGACTAGGTCAATTTTGCTTGACACTGGGTCAATTTCAAGTTCAAGTAACCTGACCATGTCGGATCGGTTGGAAAAACCTTAAACCTACCCAACCCGACCCGTGAACAGCCCACTGATTAGGAGATCGTTAGTTAGAATGTTGATTTAATTGAGTTTCTTAAGACGATGAGCCGCGTAATTATAGCTTCCGGTGCAACGCGCAATTAAGCCGCGTAAAAGAGTGTTGAAGCCTTATATATATGATCTCTTGCTGATCAGATCATCTTCTCAAGGTTAACTGCCAAAGCAACCGCAACCGACAGTTAGATAATATACCAGTACTCTTCAGTAGTCTCTCTCTGGTACTTGTTCCGATTTGCTTTCTGTCACCTCCTCCGGATCCGGCAATGGTCACCATGGTTGCACCGGCTGTGCGATGTGCCCTAGACGCTGCGGAAGAAAGGTTCAAGGCCCAGGACGTAGAAGGCGCGATCAAGCACGCCAACGCCGCCAAACAGCTTCATCCCCATTCTGAGGGCATCGATCAGTTGCTCGCTGCTTACAGCGTCCATCTGGTTGCTACAAAGAAGAGGAAAAGGAACGGCAATATGGATTGGTACGCGCTTCTTAACATCGCCGATGCTGCATCTGCGGACACCGAGACGATCAAGAGACAATACAAGAGGATGTCTCTCATGGTTTACCCCGACAAGAACAGCTCTGTAGCTGCTAAGGGCGCCTTCGAGCTTATGTCTGAAGCGTGGAGCGTCTTAACCCAACCCACCAAGAGGCGCAAGTATGGCATTCGATCGGGTACCTACGCCCATGCACATTCAACTCCACCTGCCGCTGCTCAACCTCCAGCGGCTGAGGCTTCTGGTTCTAGTTTTTCGGCGATGACGACGACGAATGCAGCTTCCACGGCAGAGATCAAGCCGTGCCCTTGTTGCAGTAAGCCAGTGAGTGATGAAAAGGCCAACAACGGGTTCTTCTCTATTGTGTGCCGGGATTTTGGTTTTAGTTTCAAGTACGTGAGCGCAGAATTCTACGAGTTGAGTACCAAGCGCAAGTCCGTGACCTTCTCTTACACTCTATACGGATGAAGGAAAAGCGGTCGAGATTGGAATTTTCTGATGATACTTGGATGTTCACTCATTCATTTTTTGTTTCGTTCATAAAATTTACTCTGTTGATCATAATTTTCTCAAAAACAAATAAACGATTATATTTTGTCAGTATTCAAGATTTCATCTTATCAGTTTAGGGTCTATATGCTAGAATTTTTGGTACTAGGTTTATATGTTTGATTGGGATTGTTTTTACTGATTGATTTGTTTATTTTTATCAGTGCATTTAAGTAAGGGGTGAATTTGCAAAGCTCTATTCGGAGTGAAAATGTCATCAAAGGAAGCCTCTACTTTAGGCTTTAATTTGTTTGTTTTTGAAAGAAAGCCAAAAGGGTCAAGCTAGCCACCTCCATATGGATTATGGGCAAGTATATCAACCCTAGAAGCCAAAACAGTTCATGAAAGTGATATGCATGAACTCCATTGCTTCCTGACTCCTGAGGACCGGCTGACTCAATGCCAAAATATTGCTTCCCTAGCAACATTCTTGTCACATTGTTCCTGGTCATGGAAGACTAGTCTCAAGTTAACAGGCTTCCCGGTTTGAGACCGATCATATACATCTTGATTCTTGAATGAGATTGGTGAGCTTCGCGAGCACGTACGATGATCCGCAAATGACTCGAGCCGCTTGATGCTCAGTAGGTGCTCCATGCATATTCTCTTCCACTGTGGGACTGTGGCCCTAATGGAGCCAATGCTACATCCCAAGTCGAAGATAGACCAACTTAACGGTCCATTCATACTTCTCACAGAAGGAAGCAAGATCCCTGTGTGGGAGGGGGCCCAATTGAAGAAGGTTGCCAAAGATGGGCCATCTTGGTGGGCCTGGAGGCAGCCTCCCTTGCTCTGCAATGACTTCATGCATCAGCCATAGTCTCAGGCAAACGATTGTGCCAAAGAGAAAGGCATAGACAAGAGTGGAGGCTAATGTGCCTAAATCCATCTGACCAACAAACAAACAATATTCATGGAGATTTTCATTTTCTGCACTCTCAAGCTGATGAAAAATGTCAATAGCTCTTATTTATTAGTGAGAATATCATAATATGGGCATGTTTGAGCTTAATTCTCTGCACCTATTTAGGATAAGAACAGTTCAGTTCAATAAAGATAACAGGTCCCTGTTATGTGGTTTAGGGTTTACTAAACATCCATCAATTGGGGTTGACAGGTTCTACTTGGCCAAATAAATGGTTTTTTAATACCAGGTTAATTAGCTGGTGCAGATTGTGGTTGGTAGGACAAATACACGGTTCCTCAATCCTCATGTGCTTGTAGTTGTAGCTAACAATATTTATGCAAATTCATTTAAATTTGTCCCTCCTTTCATTTTTATTTTTCCTCACCCGTCCCGATCCTCGACCCGGGTCTGGTTCAATTTGCTGATTATCAATAGAGTTGATTATTGGTCTACATTTTAAGTTGATAGGGTCAGGACTGGTTTTATACGTGCTGACCAGCACGACATAAATATCTCCCCAACATTTTCTATATGTTTCTCATGGTTTAGTCATTTTTAGGGGATATAAGAAATTTTGAAGAGATAGAGAGAGAGAGAGCAAAACAATTAGCATTTTTTTCTTACAATAAGAATGGTTCAATGTATCGTCAAAGGACCCTGATTTCATTCTTCCCATGTCATTAAAATATATTTTCATCTCTCTCTCTATATATATATTAAAGGGATTGGGGTGTTCTTCCCTTTTGCCATTGGTTTCAAGTCGACGGTTCGACCATTCGGTTTGAATGAATGGCTTGTTCTAACAACAATAAATTATAAAACTGTTTTGGCCACTGGTTTTTGGGTCAACGGTTCAACCGTATAATTTGAATGGGCAGTTTGTTCTAACAACAAAAATTAAAAAATAAAAGAAAAATAACAAAAAACCATTGAACGATTTGATGGTTCGACCGCCCGGGTCAATGGGTCATTGATCGATTCAATAGTTTTTGGCTAGGGACCGGGATTGGAATAAAACGGAACCGGTTGCCTAGACGGTTCCCAATTAAAAAATAAAAAATGGTTAAAACCATTGAACGGGTCAATGGGTTGATAGTTTGATTGCTCGGGTCAATGGATCGTTGATTGATTCAATGGTTTTTGGCCAGGGACCGGGATTGGGGTAAAACGGAAATGGTTGCTTGGACGGTTCTTGGGCCAAAATGTTTAGCTCCATCTCAAAGCGGAACTTTGGACTTGATTTTCTATTTTTTTTTCCTTGGCTTTTTCAATTTGGTAGATTTACCACCATTTTTTTGTGTGTTGTGTTTAAGGTCACTTTTGATTTATCTTTCAAGGTTTTGGAATCCCTTGCAATGTCCAGTCATCCCATGGCTATGACTACAAAGTTATTTCGTCTAACTATTGACATCTAAAAAAAAACTACCCGGAAACGGAATCGTTCTGGTCACTGGTTTCTAGGTTCACAGTTCGACCGTTTGGTTCGAACGAATGGCCTGTTCTAACATAAAAAAATAAAAAATAGCCAAAACTGTTGAGCGGGTCGATAGATTAACGGGTCAATCACCCGGGTCAACGGGTTGTTGACTGATTCAACGATTTTTGGCCAAGGACTGGGTTTGGGGTAAAATGGAACCAATTGCCTGGATGGTTCTCGGGCCGAACATTCCTATTGTCTGGGTCAACTGGGAGTTGTCGATGTGAAACAAAGGACAACTGTGAAGTAGAACTTAGAACTATCACTATATGATCGTATTCTTTTATATAAGATGCTTTGCTGAAACAATATTTAAAAAACGAACATATGCTGATCTCTTTTAAGTTTTGATATAAATTTCAAGACTTGAATATTTATAATTAAAAGTTTCTTATTAAGAAATCATTTTCTTTTATAATGTAGCAAATAGAAATATTGCAATTTCATTACAGCCCTGCGAAGTAGGGGCCCCTCCGCTTGTTCTGTAAAAAATACCAAAGGCTTGCAAGCATATTCAGCTATTACCAGGTCAGACCTGATAAACTCAGGTAATAATAGGGTTTTCTACGCTTAAAACTTGCAAAAACTTCAAAGTCTAGGTTGGACCGGGTTTGTGTGCTTTCTTATTGGTTTATGATTGGATCTACCCTGATCCAGCCCAGACTTACCCTAATGACTGCCCTATTTTACAAGATATCCTGATCTGTATCTCCCCTCTCGCTCTGTGTGGCTCTTCATGGGCCGGGCCATGCCAAGCTTTGCCTCTTTATTAACAGAAAACGTTGGGATTTGAACCCGAGCTAAGCCCAAAATCTGATCTGGACATAAAGAATCCTAGTATCCTACTATTTTACAAGATATTCTACTGCAGTCTATTTATCACTTTTCTTTTTTTTTAATGGAAGGATTAATTTGTAAAATTTATCAAAAGTAGGGGAGAGTGTTGAAGATGCAAGGAAGGTTTAAAGCAGTTGTCACAGAATACAGGGGAGATTTAAATAATTTACCCTTTCAAATAACACAGTGATTCAGTGGCGAGAACCCTCGGCCGGAAGACCTCAGTTTCTGACATCGCAGCTCGCAGGCGGGGCCTGTAACTGTAAGCAATGGAGGAAGATCTTTCGAACACCAAAGAGATGTCGGGTAAAATTCTAGATACGATTGCTCAGAAGAAACACGCAGCGATGATCGAACGCCTCTCCAACCTCCACCAGTCTCGTCTCCAGCAGTCCATATCTCGTAAGTCCGATTCCAACGGTCCATCTCCTTTTGAATCAACAAAATCCTTCTTAGATCGCTTCTCTGAAGCTAAACGGTCGATTCAGAACGAACTCGATCGTTGTCGACAGGTTTCCGACCCTGATTCGAAAGCTCGTTTAAAATCTGAGCTTGAGAAAATATCAGTCTCCATTGCCGATCTTGAGAGGCTCGTCTCTGAGAATTCCTACTACTTGCCCTCCTATGAAGTCCGTTCGTCTCTGAAAACAATATCTGAATTGAAGGAAAGTTTAGATAATGTGAATTCTGAGGTATTGCCAAAAAAGAAGTTTGCTTTCAAGAATAAAGCGACAAAGAAAGATCAAACTAGTGTGGCTCAAGGCCCTGATGTTAGGGTTTCTGATAAGGTTGTAGCCGAAAAGTCTAATTTTCAGATTCGGGAATCTCCAGGGTTTAGGAATAGGGAGGGTGGGATTTTGGTTAAGCATTTTAAGAGTTCGGAAGAGGGAGATTTCACCCTTTCTGATCTTAACTCCTGTGAAGTTCGCCTAACAGGTGTCCTTAGAGCGCTCTTCATTCATCGCTTGAGGAACTGTCGGGTTTTTGTTGGGCCTGTTCTGGGTTCAATTCTAATCGAAGAAGTTGACAGGTGTCTCTTCATGTTAGCATCTCATCAAATTAGGATTCACCATGCTAGGGAGACGGATTTCTATCTCCGCGTTAGAAGTAGGCCCATTATCGAAGACAGCAGCAGTGTGAGGTTCGCTCCCTACCTTTTGTTTTATGAAGGGATCGAAAAGGATCTTAACGATTCAATTCTTGATGGAGAGACTGGAAATTGGGCCAATGTGGATGATTTCCGGTGGTTGCGAGCCATCCAATCTCCTAATTGGTCCATTTTGCCTGATGATGAGCGTGTTTCTACGGTAAATATTTCCAACTCGGAGACTCCAACCCAAAGCGAAGAGATTTAGTATTTTCCCCTGGTCTTCTTCGGAGTAGTAAATTGCGGAGGATAAAGGGCAAGCTACGCTAACCAAACTGCAAAGCAGGTAATTGTGTTTATTTGTATGTGGTATTGAAGTGAATCAGAATTTGAAGCTTGAAACAGTTTTAAGTGTCCTGCATATTTTGTTGCATTTCTCATGTATGAACATTTATTCAATTTTTTATGAACGTAAGGGAAAGGAATTCTGTGCCTGTGTTATATACTATCTAGCTGGTATCAAGAAGTATTATTTGTCTTTCTCTTGCTTTTGATGTTATTGTGGATCTGGGTGGTTGTTACCAATTACCACTTGCCAGGGCAGGTCGGTGATGGGGAAAAGGTTTTGAGTCTTATACAAGTTAAGAATTTTGGACATCTTGGGAACAATAAGGGGTTTGATATAGTCATACCAACTACCAACAACCTCATAGCTGCTATCTGACGAGACCGGATCTGCTCCTCACACCTGGCGCCTCACAAGCACCTCACACGCAATCCCACCATGCATTTGGAGCATCTCCCGTACTTATCAATTATTATTCACGGGAGATGTTCTCAATGCACGGTGGATGTGCATGTGAGGTGCCCATTTGTGAGGAGCAGATCCCGTCTCCTATCTGACAGTTACAACTATGAATTGTCTGGGTTTAGTCCATGAATGCAGCAAGTTATTGTTGCTAACTTGTTATCATGTGCAGTGTATCTGTACCTATATCCATGCTTATGTTTTTTACCTACCATAACTAATAAGGGCTGTACTATTATACTGGAAAAACTTGTAACCAATGAACCAATATAATAAAAGTCTAACCAATCAAGTGGTATTTATAAAAATTCATGGGTGGTTTTGATAGGTCAAAGCCCTTCCAGTATCATGCCTTTCTGGTAGCATAGATTCTCCCTACTAATAAATATCAAACTCTTCAATGTTTCATCCTTTTTTCTTGAAATTCTAAACTATTCTATTTTAATAACGAACAGCAAAAATATATTCAGGTAGTTTGAAATTCTAAACCAATATAATAAAAGTCTAACCAATCAAGTGGTATTTATAAAAATTCATGGGTGGTTTTGATAGGTCAAAGCCCTTCCAGTATCATGCCTTTCTGGTAGCATAGATTCTCCCTACTAATAAATATCAAACTCTTCAATGTTTCATCCTTTTTTCTTGAAATTCTAAACTATTCTATTTTAATAACGAACAGCAAAAATATATTCAGGTAGTTTGAAAGACATGTTTCTAAATTCTATGAAAGCCATTTCTATTTTTTTATTGTTTTCCAATGCCAATTTAAGTGAAGGAATCCAAATATTAGATAAATTCCATTAGGGGTTTATGTAATTTGAATAATTGCTGTTCTAAATTATTATTAGAAACTTAAGCAATGAAGACTGAAAAAGATATTAAGTTTTTTTTGGTAAAGGAGGAGTATCTTTGTTCAATATTAATATAACCATCCTCACCTACTAGAAGAAAAAAAAGGTTCATTTGGAATCATCATATCCTCCCCAATGTTTCCTTCAAGTGGGGCATAATATTTGGACAAGATCCCGATGATGCCATTTGATTCTGACGAAGCAGATAATCAATATTGTACTTCATGCAAAAAATAATTCAAATTATCAAATCTTCTGATCTATTATACTTTTGTCCACAGTGATCTGACATTTTTCTTGGGATTTCTTAATAGATCTGACTATCACTATTTCCTGAAAGACCTACTCCGTACTAACTTTTAAATGGATTCAAGCTTGAACCTATCCAAAACCCTTGGGACAAATCCCCCCCCCCCTCTTGTTGTTTTTGTTTGTGTGTGTGTGTACGTTTTGTGAGAACTAGCTTAGGATGTTGTCTGCAAATATTCATTATTCACTTATAGTAAGATTCTTTCTGAGGGGTAAACCTATTTATTTTTTTATGTAAATGACCAATGGTGTGATTGATTGTTCCAAAAAATTTTTCCAACCCTTTTCCTATTTCCTTTGTTTTTTTTTTTTCTTTTTCCTTTTTCTTTTTGTGCAATGGCATTAGTACAGGTGCATGGGAGTGCAAATGAGAAAATTGCAAATGTTAGTTCATTTTGGCTTCAGGTTTTACTTTACTTCATGTGCACTGCGAACAATCAAAAAAAGTAAAACCTATAACAAAATTAAACCAAAAATATGGACTCAACTCCTTTACATTCCCATACTTTTGAACTAGAGCAAATGAAATTAAACTGCAAACAAATGAGGAGTAGCATGAATCCTTTGTTTCCGTTGTTGGTAAGACTTTTCAATTTGCGTGAAGTTAAAATCTTGTATCTAGAGGGTAACTTGGCATATCATGCCACAATTCCACATAATAGTTGTATTAAGGATGGATAAAAATGTGTTTGTGTCTATGTATTGCTGCCCGGGGGGGGGGGGGGGGTTGAGGTCAGATTTAGAGAGGATAGAGGAAACAACTGTGTATGGATGCAAAAAGCATTAAGAACTATGCTGAATCAGATGGCTGTTCAACTCCTAAATTGTGGAGTTGACCCCCAAGAGGACTGGTGCTTCCAGTAGATGACTCTGGCTACCAATTCTCCATTATACTGAAATAAAGGAAGGAAAATAATGATTTTGCAGGATTTAAAGAGCTTCTTGTTTTTTTTTTTTTTGTAATTTCTTTGAAGGGCTAGACAATGGGGGTAGCCCATCCCCCAATCCAGGTGCAGGCAGTATTCGATCCCAAGCCTCCGCTGCAACCAGAAGGAGACCTTACCAACCAGCTTGTTAGCACCTTTGCAAGAGCTTCCTGATGTTTATTCATAAAAAAGTCCAGATGTTTGTTTTGACAATTAATCCATAAGTTACTGAAAAGTGTTTTTCTTAAAAATGAGAATACTTGGAAAGAAATATCCTGAAAGTTTCATGGGATTTTATTTCTCCAAGATGAGAAAAAAATATTGGGTTTGTCTTAATGCCCAAACATTTGATTTCAGTCTTCTCCCAAAAAGGTAATTTGTAGTATTAGTGTCAAAATTTATACGAGTGTACATATATAGGAGTATTATCAAAAAACACTTGCCAATGAGAAACAAAATATCTCTTATCTCATCATAAACAAAGAATCAAAAGAAAAATAGGAAGGGGACAGGACATCCCTGACTTGTGGGTGGATGGTGAGACATGAAGATGCCATGCCAACTGCACATCAAAAAAGAAAGGCATTTCTTCTGGTGAGGATTTCTTATTTGGTATTCTACCATTATCACTCAACCCATACCACCCAAACATCCAGCGGGACTATATTCCAGAGAGCTTTAATCTAACAGGTGTTTCCTCTCTCTCTCTCTCTCTCTCACTCTCTCTAGAGCTGGAGTAATTTTGCTATTGATATGTTGCCCCTCTCTTGTTGATGTATTTGGTTTTCCATTGTGTTTGTAATTTCCAAAAAGATGAAATGACTGTTTGCTTTTAGTGGTGCATTGTAAGGGCATTTTGTCCATAGAGAGAGGGAGAGGTGTCACTGTAGTTTGTTGAATTTCTGCAGGTGTCACTATATTTCTTGTTATTAGTTGTTTCATAGATTAATGTGAGACTTAAAATATGTTGAATTGGAATGCTTTCTTTACTGATTTAAAGGAAACTGTCTAGTTCATTTGTAATCTTAGTTTACCTGTAAAGTGTAACTAGTTATCCATGTATCTTGACCGGAAGGAATTACAATGATAAAAAAAGGGGGGGAAATTTATTAAACTACCCCTAAGGTTTAGGAAATTGACTAACTATACCCTTACTGTTTCAGTATTGTCTTAAAGAACCCCTACTATTTCTGACAATTGACTAAATCCTCCTTACCGTCAGTGTCTTTTAATGGAAGGATTAAAAAGACTATTTTGCCCTTCACTCAGAATACTTAAACTCTTGGTTCAACGGAAGACATCGTCTTTGGTTCCGATAAATGCTGAGGATCGACCAGCCTTGAAATCTCAGGGGTTGTGATCAGAGATGTAGAACAGATTGAGGTGGAGGGGATCGAGCAACAACCCTTCTCTCTCTCTCTCTCTCTCTCTCGCCCCCTACTCTCTCTTTTCTCCACTGTTCTTATTACTGATTTATGCTACCATTTCTCTCTCTCCATTTTCCCTTTGAATATCGATTTCAGCTTATTTTCATGGTATCAGTTATCAAAGCACCAGTTATAACCTGAATCAGTTATTTCTTTTCTAATCTTTCTCCTTTTGACATAGAGGAACACAATTAGTGCAAGATCATTCTTTTGAAGTATGAGGAAGATAATTTTGTCAGAGTTTTAGCTGAGCTGCACACAAGCAACCATGAGAAAACCAAACGCCTGTCAATCCAAAGGGGTTGCATCAATGTTCCACAAAACTTGGATTTCTCTTGTCTTTGCTCTCTGTTTATATTTGGTATGGATAGGTCGACATGTTCCTTGGAACAGACACTTTTTCCTAGGTTTAAGTTATTGAATGTTCTGGATTTAGAGGATGCACCATTGGAGACCTTCCCTGAAGAAGTTGCAGGTCTGTTGCTCCTAAGATATATGAGTTTGCGGAATACAAAGATCAGGATGCTGCCCAAGTCCTTGTTGAACCTCCAGAGTCTGGAGAAGGTGGATCTTGAGCACACTCATATAACTGAATTGCCTGTTGAGATTTTCAAGCTCCAACATCTATGATATCTTCTGGATGTTGCATTAATTTGCAACGACAGTGGCAGAGATGGGAGAATACAGGGGAATGGGAGAGAGACGGGCACGTACCCGCCTTGAATCTGGCACAGAGACGGGTTTTGAAGAAGATCCTGCTTATTCCTTTGTTAACTGGAGGGTTCAGCGGGAGCATCCTCGGATTCGGAGGCGGGGTTGTTCAAGCAATTTGATGGAATATCTTTGCAAACTTCTGGCCCACAAATTCCCGTTGGAAATCTAGGCTTGTAGGAGTTGAAATCTGGGTCGTTGTTCCTCTTCATCTTTGACCTGAAGAGCAGTGGCAATGATTTATCTCCACCCCTCTCTCTCTTTCTCTCTCCTCTAGCTTCCTTCCTCCACCGTGAAATTCTCATCGCCTCGTCCTCTTCACACCCCATCATCTCCCTTTTTTTTGTCGTCCAAACTAAATCACTGTTGCCACTGCAACTTCCGACAGCAGTGGTCCTTCCTCTGCTTTGTCTATTTTTCGATCGAAAAAAATCACTGCCGCCGCTACCTCCATAGGTTGCAGACTTGCAGAAATGGACCCCAAACTTCTGGACAGGGCAAGCCAGAAAGGGTATTTTGGGTATAGTTTATAATTAAATCAAACACATGAAATCACGTACAAACGGTCTATGACGGAGACTTAATGGGAAGGGAGCTATGCATCAATTGTCAGAAACGGTAGGGGTACTTTAAGACAATTTCCTAAACATTAGGGGTAGTTTAAGAAATTTGCCCAAAAAAATTATAATCAGACTCCGGATTTCCTTATTGTAATATGAATGTGTGATCATTTCCTTGTCATCTTTAATGTGCTTTCCTCCAAAATGATTGAATTTTTAGCATGGAATGCAAATGCCTTCTAGTAGTGATTATTTGTAGTTATTACTTATTACTAGTATTATATATAAAAGAGAGGTCTTGTAATCAGTCTACACCATTTATGGGGAACAAATGGCTTTTATTTTTTGAGTAGAACTCAAGTTCACATTTTCTTCATGGATTGTTTCCCAACTGTAGCACTTGGCTCCCATACTTAACACAGACCGGCAAATATTCCTCTGAAAATGACCACTTATGATAGATTTTTTTGGGCAAGTGGCATGAGCATACTGTTTGCAACAAACGATACAATATGAAGAATTATATACCTCCCCAACATTGGTGCTACAGGCATATTTCAAGGGAAGTGAGATGGAGCAATGGAGATGAGAGCCACTTTCACATGGATTATTATCTGCAAACGGGCAGATACACTAGCAGGACTAGCAAGACAAGGGATAAACAGAGTGGATTGAACCGTGATGTCAGGGAGGTGCATGCAATTTTGAACAAGAGTGTTTATAGGAGGCTGAGATTGCTCAAGAGTTTGGTTGGTCGATTTGTTAATTTGGATCCAAATGAGAAAACTGTGAAGGAGTGGGTGGCTGCTGCATGGAGAACAAATGATTTTTTTCAAGTGAGAAAACTGAACACTGGGTTCATCTTGTTCATTTTTGAAAATGAGAAGGCAGAGAACATTTTGTACCGAGAACATAAAACAGTTTTGGTCTCCTGATCTGAGGATTGGAAGATGGAACCCACTGGTTGGTGCTCTCAGATATGTTGGACCAACAAGAGAACAAATGATTTTTTTCAAGTGAGAAAACTGAACACTGGGTTCATCTTGTTCATTTTTGAAAATGAGAAGGCAGAGAACATTTTGTACCGAGAACATAAAACAGTTTTGGTCTCCTGATCTGAGGATTGGAAGATGGAACCCACTGGTTGGTGCTCTCAGATATGTTGGACCAACAAGTTTGGCGTGGATTAATGTTTATGATATTCCTCTCCATGCTTGGTGTTTCCAAGCTTCTGAAGCTGTAGTTGAAACCTGTGTAAGATTCAGATTTATTGATCTAAGAACAAGCTCCTGGAGGAATCTAGTTTTCGCACGTATCCTGGTTGAAGTGGATGAAATCCATTTGGTTCCTTCCTCTCTGCCTCTGAGTTTGCAGGAGAGACATGATTTGAAACTTGTGATTGAGGGCTCGTATCCAAAGAGATGGGTGGAGAATATGGGTTTGTTGGGGAAGAATGGTAAAATCCCACAGATTCGTGATGATACAAATTGGGAATCCAACAGTCAGTTGGACTTGGAGATTTCAGAGGTTGAAGATGAGGGTAGTTTCTGAAATTCGGGCATTATTTCCCCTATGGAGAGCAGTGAACTGGGTCTCGATATGTGTGGTGGTAGCTGGGACTCGAAGAGTCAAGGGGGATCACAACCTAAGGACATTTCAAATTCTAAGCCTAGTCCACTTTCTTTGGAAATTTTTGGGGATCATGTGCAAAAGGGGCTGATGGAACACATGGAGGGTCAAAAGGTTAAAAATGTGGGACCAAGGAGAGAGATGGAGAAAAGTCTGAATAAGGGAGTGGAAGAGCCATCTTGGGCTGTGAACTTGGATGGTGGCCTGGGTGGGGAACAACACTTGAGGTCTAGTTTTAATAAGAGGGGAGACTGGAAGAGGCTGTCCAAGTTCCCAGTTGATAAGAGACGAGGAGTTAGTTTTAAAAGGAAGAGAGTTTTCAAAAATAATTGAAAGTTTGAGAGTAGGTTTAGGGAACCTTTGAGAGGTGACAAAGAAAGTAAGAATCGGATCAAAGAGGATGAAGGGGAGAAGCTCGCTGGTTTTAGTGACGATTGTATCAATGGCAAGGCTGGTCTGTCTACAAGTATGTGTCATCTCTGTTTCAGTTGTCTACAGTGGTGTGCGGTGATCATGTCATTCAGGACGGTGCTATTGGGTCATCTAAAGAAATTGGTTTTTTTTTGGTGGAGTCACGTTTTAAAGGTTCAGAGAAGGAAAGTAGAAGGGATGGAATTGCAGTTGGGGGGAGGTATGGGGGACAGTGAAAAACAAATAGATGTTACTCTGAAGACCACAAAAACTGTTGGTGTTGATGAGGGTGGCTCCATCGGAGATGCGAGGGACAAGATTATCTCTGTGATCAAGCCTTCATCTGATTCTCCAGTTAGTTTTGAGGAGGTTGTGGTTGGTAAGCTAGGTGTTGATTTGGGTCGCAGGAGAAAGTTTGAAGAAAGACGTGAAGCTGAGGTTGGATTAATTCCAAAGAAGTCTTTGGCTTCTAGTAAGATGTATATTGTCCATGTTATGAAAGTTTTCTCTAGGCTGAAGCTTGTCTTGGTCAGAGCTGGTCCCACAAAAAATTTTAAGAAAGTTTACAAAATAATGGATGTGAAGACAAAGTTGTTGGAGTTAGTCGATCCTGGTGGGGTAGTTCCCATTTGTCCTCCAACTTCAGATTCACAGTTGACTAATGCTCAACAGAAAATCAAGAATATTGGGGAAGGGAAAGAATCAGGTTTGGGGATAACAGGTACGATTTCAGAAGAAATTTGGAGGAGAATTAGATATCGAGAAAATTGCTGACAAAAATATTGAAATTGGAAAAAGACTTGGTTTATTCTTTTTGGGAGGATAAGTATTTGGTAGAAGAGCCATTGAAGAGTTTGAGAGGAGGGAGGAGAGCTCGAAGAAAGTTATTGTGGGGGAAGGAGGAGAGGGCTAGAATGAAGCAGACGAAGAGAGTGTTGATCTAGGTAAATGGATTTATACTAAAGGGATGTTTGACAATATGGTTGATTTTGTTTCTAAAAACAAAAACAACTTCCATGTCAGCAAAAACAGTATAAATTTGGTGATGTGGCAGTTGTTTTTGTATCCAAAAACAAAGCCACCCATGTTGTTGAACACCCCCTCGGTGGGAAGTTTTGAGGTTAAAATAGTATTCACTACTCCATATAGCTAAATAACTAATTAAATAATTTGGTCCTATCGCTATGCACCTAAATCATGTATGACACTGAACAATTAGCATATACAAGGCAAGAGATGAAGGGCTTGTGAACAGTCAATACCAATGGTGTTTTCTTTCAGTTAAAGTATCTAAAGAATTCTTTGTGTATTAGCCACCCATTAGCATTAGTTTATAGACAACCATGGCTTTTTAAAATAGAAAACCAAGTTTCTTTTTAAATTTTTATTGCAGAGTACAATGATGAATCAAGAAAAGAGCTTCTCAAATATCTTATACCAAAAACAAAAATCTTACGTAGGGGCTACAAATCAATGTTGCATGAGCTTTTCTATTGGATGAAGTGTCAGTGTTGGACACATGTAGGATTCCAAATTTCCAATATTCCATCAGTAACTTGAGGAACACTGCTATCAATACTCCTTTTTGTTAATTTTTTCCTTTTTCCTCATTTTGGTTGACCAATGTGCAACCTGCTAAAAGGGGAAGCTGTTCAAACTGATGCCTCCTGATTTCTGATTGCTGCATTTGTATGCTGCATATGGTTCCAGAAGTTTTTAGGTGTCATGTCAAAGAAACTTGTGGTTTGGTTATTAAGGTATATTGCTCTTCTCCTGTGTATGGTTGAAGTTCAATATTGTATTTATGAGAAACTTATTTTTGTTATGACTTTGCAAGCTCTAGATGCTTGAGCTTTGGTTGCATTCAGGCTATGCATGTTCTGAAGGATACTATTGAGCATTGACAGTCTGCCTTGGAAGACTTTTTTTTTCAAAAAAAAAAATTAAACTTAAATCTCGAAGTGATTGAGTGCAACAGTTCCTGCAAGCTTTATCTTGTATTCAAGGAGATGGAAAGAAGTCTTGAACTTTGTATTTTTTCAAGTGATCAGTTACCTGTCATGTCTTTATGTTTCACCAATGTACCAATTGTAATACAACTGTAATGCTATCTATTTTGCAGCTAATTATGTGATTTGTGTGCCCCTAAGGCCCTAACATATTAATATCAATTTGTTCAAGATTTATTTATATTTGCTACTTTCCATATCACTAGAAGGTGGAACTTTTGGTCTGTGGATCTCTTGAGCGAAGGTTTATTTGGCACTTCTTCCTAATTTCTTCTTCTTAGATGTCAGGTAAATGTTCTCAATAGATTGGGAACTCATCTTCACAAGCTTCATGAAAACCTGATGCTTTCTTTGCTGCTATTTGTTTTCTATTTCTTTTCTTAAACTCTCCTTTTCTTATGGTTTTGCTCTGAGGGACTGGTATGGTTAGTCTGATGGGCTAGTTCAAAAGCCACAATGGTTTGCAGGATTTACCCCAATTAAGGTCAGAGTGGCTCGGCCCACACCGACATAGCCAAATGATACTAAAACTGGTCTATATTGTATCTTTCTCAGCCATCAAACACAATTAGTAGTTGTTGGTCCATTTTTTACTCGGTGGAGTCAATTTGCACCCCGACCAACTCTTGGAGTCAACGATTTCCACCCACTTATTTATATTTAATAAAATAGAACACTTGCTGACTTCAGAGAAGAAAAATTACTCTTCAATTTTCTCATTTGCAACTTTACAAAATCCATATTAATACTTTTAATCAAAACTTTTTTTTTTTATTTACTCAGACATGTATGCAAGTAAACTTGGTTTGAATGCAAGTCCAAACAGATATTACAGTGTAGGTAAAAGTCTGAAGGTTTGCCATGAGATTATTTCGTAGCCTCTCTGATATGTGGGATTTATGGGGGTGGACGTCAAGAAATTAGATTTGCTGTTCAGAACAAGAATCACGTTCAGGCAATGTTTTATTAAACCAAACAGAGCCTAAATTCTTAAATCTAAGTTGCTCTTGGAAGAGCATAAGCCCTCAATTTTGATTTAATTCAAGGATCCAAGATGCAACGGGAATTGTCAAGAACACCGATTAGATTGCTCAACTATTTTGTGTTTTCGTCAATGCTAACCAACTAATGGACAGGGACAATTAGGGGGCCAACGTGGGTTGGGTTGGGTTAAGACTTAAGACATTTTTCTAAATTTTGAGTGCGCTCGAGCCCAAACCCAGGCCTTATATACTTGAAATTCTTCGAATTGGGCCAATTGGCAACCTGGCATCCATATAAACAATATTTGACCATTTTTTTTTAATTTCTGTATTTAAATTCCATAACGAAGGACGATGACGAAAGTGGTGACGAAAGAGGTTGAGATTAACATTAAGTCTCCTGGTATACGATTGTTGGGACACCCATCTTGAGAAGATAAAGAAAGTTGTAAGAAATTATTTGTCTCAGTTTGAGCTCATGTGTTACGCTCTCAGGACTCAGATGTTGACCGAGTCATCAGCTTTTGGAAAGCTGACTGGAGAGGGAGAAAGGAGAAAAGTTTGAGATTAGTTAACCTACATCCTTCAGTAGTTATGTCATATAATTGCTAAAACAGTATGATACAATTATTTGGTTTCAACTTTATACAGAATAGACGAGATAACCACCAGATGAGTGGTGATTCATTAATCCAACGGTCACGATCACAAAAACAAGAATTAAAAAAAAAAAAAGCATATAGGATGAGTCAATACAGAGAATGGGTCAATGGCGACCCTGGTTGATTTGCTCTGGTCATGGTCAATCAGGCGAAACCCTGGGAAGGAGAGCAGAAACGCAGACGCTGTTGGGCCTCAAACAAGTTTTCCCATGTGACCTACCCCACCATTGCTCTTTTTTCAATAAATGGATGATATAGACTGTAGACTGAGCGTTTTCAGTCCTCAATTGGCAAAGAACCTCCCAACACTAAGGGTCTGGTTGCTCAGAATAGGGGTCTGGAATTGGAATCGGAATAAGTCATTTCGAATTTAGATTCCAATTGTTTGGTTGGATGGAATTGGATTCCCATTTTCATTCTTGGTGGAAAGGTCCCTCCTATTCCAGCTCATTTCAATTCGTATCTGAGCCAAACATACTGGGAATATACCATTTCAATTCTGATTCTGATTCTGATTGTAAACCAAATGGAGGTTTTACGGGTTCAATGGTTATTTTGAAAAGTTTTGGAGGTTTTAGGGGTAGCTTTCCGGTTCCAGTGAGTTCAATCTAGTTTTCAAAAGTCAAGAGCAGAAATGAAAGACACATGAAATTGGCTAACATCCAAAATAGTTTTGGGGTTGAAGACAGTATTATCTGTTGTCCGACTTAAACCGGACTGTATGTTTGAACCACTGACCTTACCAGGTTGTAGTTAATTAACGGGTTTCACGGTCTGTTCTAGCCAGTTTGCTAGCTAAATGAAAATTGAGTTCCCACCAAGTAAGGGGTTGGAAACTTTTGACTACCTAAATATTTGATCTAGGGGCAAAGCATAAATTTTTAGATGTCTTTCTCCTCTTTTTAGTTTTCATAACAAAATAAAAGAAGAAAAAACCGAAGATACTGGAAAGACTTGGACAATCAAAATCCCCGTGTGATGAAAAACCACCTGATTGGTTACCACTTTTATAATGTCAGTTGATAAAAGAACATCTTTCATTTAGAAGACGTTTACAAAATGAATGTTTTTTTTCATTTGTTTTTGAAAATCACCATATCACCCAACAAGGTAAACACATTCTGAACCGTAATTTTGTTTTGAAAAGCAAAAAGAAGTTGGTTTTGTTTAAAAAAAAAAAAAGATTTATGTTTTTGAAACAATCAGAATAATGTTTTTAAAACAAAAAACAAGTTTTATACTACAAATACTTGTATGATTTATAAAACTTTCTGAAATTCAAGAACACATTTTTATTTAAGTTTTTTAAATAAAAAAAAAGCACATTACAGCCATAAAGACGTTTTGTGCTTCTTTTTTTATTTTTTTAAGAACTAATTTGTTTTCAAATCAGATGGTTTGATTTATTTTTATAACTTACAACAAGAAACACAATTCACATTGGAGAACAATCCATAAATCAATACTCCAAAAGAGCATCATCATATTTCGTCATACTCAACGGCAAAATCGCAATCAAGAAAGAAGAAGAAAACAAAAGAAAATGGTTGATAAACACTTAATCATAAGTGGGTTATTATTTTTTGTCAATAAAAAGGAGGAAAACCAATTTTATTTTGTCATCTTGTATCTCAATTCTCAACACAAGTGGGTGGAATAAGAATTAGGAACCCTAAAAAAGGATTTAAACTAAGAAGGTGCATAAGTAGGTGATGAAAAGGACATGGTGCTCTATTATTTTTCAAAGGCAGACCAGAAACTGTGGGCAATGCTTTTCAAGATTCAATGATTCAACTCCTTTGTTCAGACGAGCAAGATAAGCCTTTTGTTTGGTGCATTGCAATTGAGATGACAAGTTAACATTTAAAATATACTAAATTATTTTTTTAAGGAGTAACTTAGTTTAAAACATTTTATAATAAGTTTGGATGCTAAATGGAGATTTGAAACATGGAATATCCTGGCCATTTCATGCCTCACTTCTTTAAGAATTTATTTATATATTAAGTATCGATGATGAATTCTAGTAAACAATGAGTGTACGAAACTCTTGGAATGCAAAATTAAGCTTCGTTAATACCCAAGAATTGCACTAACTCGATGTTTACTAGCATCAAACCTAAAAACTCTTTAGGACTGGATGTTGTCAATGCCTGTTAATTTGGCAAATATTCCTCTCTCTCTTTCTCTCTCATCTTTTCTTCTTATCCAACTTGAGTAGGAAATACAAGAAAATAGATAGGACAGAGCAAGGATTAGTAGAAACAGTGACTCTCTCTCTCTCTCATCTTCTTTTCTTATATTCCAACTTGGGTGGGAAATTGATAGAATAGAGCAAAAAATTGGTAGAAGAAGAAAGTACGCAATGGATAGGCAGGAGAGGCTGGCAGGTGTTTGTAAAGTAGTAAAATTCTATGGGACTGAATGAATGTTCCCAATGGCTATTAATTTGATAAATATTACTCTCTCTCCCTCATCTTTCTTCTTATCCATCTTGGGTGGGAAATACAAGAAAAATATACTAAAGAGAGCAAGGATTGGTGGAAGAAGAAAGTATGCCAGTGATAGCGAGGAGAGGCAGGCAAGTGTTGGTAAAGCAATAAAAACTATGGAACTAAATGTTGCCAATGGGTCTTAATTTGACAAATGTTCTCTCTCTCTCTCATTTCTTTTCTTTCCTCTTTATTCAACTTGGGTTGGAAATACAAGAAAAAATAGATGGAAGAGAACCAAGATTGGTGAAAGAATAAAGTAGGCTAGTGATAGCAAGAGTTGTAGGCAAGTGCTGGTAAAAGCAGTAAAGGTGGATTGCCACTTTTCATGTCTAAGCCAATATAACGTCATATGGACACTGCTGATAGGAGTGTTGGTGTTAATGTTAATGGACCGATTTTGGGTTCGGATCAATAGGATATATTGTTAATGTTAATGTTAACGGATCAATAAGATATATTGAATTGAACAAAGTCCAGACTTAATGGTCCAAATTATTTATTGGAGTGGATTGGATCTGATCCATCCATAATGGATTTATATTGAATTGGGTCAGATTGAATTAATAACCAATCCATTTATAGAAGATAAGAATACAGGTGTAAATGAAACGATCATGTATGGATTAGAACCAATCTAAGTTGAAACCAATTTGAACAGATTGGGCAATCCAAACATTAAATGTACTGATTTAAAATGGATTGAACCTAATCCATTGATAATGGATTCATATTGGATCAGACCGATTAGACCAAATCTGGTTCAATTGACACTCCTACACACTAATCAAGCATAGTTAAAACGTCTTTGATCGCAGTAAACTATTTGGTATGAATCTTTGTGTGACAAAGCAAGAATCATAATTCCTTTCTCTTAAAAGTACAAACCAAAAAACAATTAGTTACACCTCCTCTTAATAACCAAAATGTTGGGGAGCCACACTGACAACAACAATCTGAGCTCTCTGAATGAAACAGAGTTGTTTTACTAGTAGAGTAAATAAAGACAGAGAAGAGAGAGAAAATAAGAAAACAGAGGACAAGTGACCCACCGGAAAAAGAAAAAGATATCAAACAAACACATACGTCATGATACGTGAGTACGTCAAGAAAATAACAAGTAGGTTCGCAGTCTGCTCTGCATCTCCAGCAAAACCTCCCATCCCCACCTAACTCACTGCACCATTTCCATTAACCATCTCTCTCTCTCTCTCTCTCTGCCTGTAGCTGAGAATTCAATCCCCCAGGCCCCAGTAGACCTGCAATTGATGATAACCAAACAGATTTAATATAAACATTCATTTATTAAATAAAAAAATCGAAATCCTTTCCATCTAGAACCAGTACCACACAATCAATTTTTTTTTTTTTTAATCAGAAGAAGAAACCCATCATCATTAATAAATTAACTATTTTGCTCAACCCCACCCCACCCCAATCATTTCTTCCTCCCTCATTTACATATATCACACCACCACTCTCGGAATGCTAGCTCCCCTTAAAACTTCAATTTACAGAAAAATAATACCCATTAAGACACAGTATTCACATCTTACATTTGGAGGATCAAATTACAGTATCCTGAATATTGCCCTGAGATATGAAAAATTAAAAACAATAAAACAAAATAATTAAAAAAAATCCATAATTTGATGTTCTTTTAATGGTTTCACTTTCAGTGTTTGGTTGAAGACTTGAAGCTTCATTCAACCAATCAATCTTCACTCAAAGGAGACCAAGGAGTCATGTCCATGGGATAGCTCCCCAACACGCGCAGAAACGATGTGAACTCCTGCACTTCGGCCAGCGCGTTCTGAGCTCTCACCTCCGCCATCGACGCCTCGAAGTCCACGTAGAACATGTACTCGAAGTGCTTCGCCGTCCCCACGTTGGCGTCGCCCACCAGCCTTATCGGGCGGTTCCTGTGCGGCCGGCTCTCGATCTTCGTCAGGCTTATATTCCGGAATGCGAACGCCGATAGCACCTTAAACAGCGTCGACGTCCCCTTGTCGTGGGCAAACACTATGCTCGTCTTGAATGGACGGTCCGTCCGGGGGATTATAGGCTCTCGAGCCAGCATCACGAACCGGGTCACATTGCTCGAGTCGTCCTGTATCCCGTCCGCCAGCACCTCCAGCCCGTATAGCTCCGCCGCCCGCGCGCTCGCTATGGCCGCCGTGTCCCGCAGGTTGTTTGTCGCCACGAACTCTGCTGCTCCCGCCGTGTCGTCCACCGCCTCTCGCACCACGTTGAGACCCATTTTAGTCAGAGTCAGCTCGCACTGAGAGAGGGCTTGCGGGTGGCTTATGACACGGCTCAGGTACTCCTTCTTCACTCCGGGCAAGGCGAGCAGGCAGTGGTGGACGGGGAGCTGTACTTCCCCCACGATGTGGAGGCGATGACGGAGGAGCAGGTCGTAATTCCGGTGAATGCTACCCCCCAGAGAGTTCTCGACGGGCAAGACGGCCCGGTCGGCGATCCAGAGCTCCACGGCTTGAAACGCCACTTCGAACTGGTCGCAAGGGATGGCCTGGCAGTTGGGGTAGGCCTTGCCTGCAGCAGCTTCGCTGTAAGCTCCGGCGACGCCCTGATAAGCGACGCGAAGCTGGGAGCCGTGCATCGGGGCGGGAGAGAGATCGGTGATGGTAAGGGGTTTAGGGTGATTGTTGTCGATGGGGACGAGATCTAGGGTTTTGTGACCGTTAACGGCAGTTAAGTCAGCGTTGCCGGTCTTCTCCGTCTCCTGCTTCTGGCTAACGACCTTGCTAGCGAGGATGGCGCACGAGCTCTGCCAGTCGTGGCGGTTGGAGCCGACGACGCCGGAGGAGTTAGCTGAGTCGGGGCGGTGGATGGATTGGACGAAGATCCGAGTGGGAGTGGTGGTATAGCGCTGGTAGTGATGAGGGGTGAAGCGCTTCGACCTAAGTAGGGTTGAATTGGGGGAAGGTGAGATGGCCTGCATGGTGCTGATAATTTGATCAGAATTTGAGCAAATTCGTGGAAGAAGAAAAGCTTGGTGCTCTCTGGCCCTCTGGATAGTGGGAAGGGAACGTCAAGCCGAGAGAAAAAGGAAGAGGGATTGGGGTATTTATATTATTATTTAGGGTTGGAGAGAGAAAGATAGACAGAGACTAAAAAGAGGAGAGGAGAGAGAATGTGAACGACTGAATCACTGCACTGGACTGAATGGTTTGTGGTTGCGTCTGTCAATCTCGAATCTACCCAACCCGGTATTAGGGGCAAAGCCGCAAAGGGAATGGGTAAACCCTCTCTCTCTCTCTCTCTAAACTCCAAAGTCTTGGTCTTGGGTATTTTGGTCTTTTCAAAATCTGATGATAATTCCAATTCCGCTCAGCCAAACAGTTGGACCAATTGGAGCCCATACACCAAACGCGGCCTAAAACTGTTCCCACTAATACCTTGCTTTTTGATTATCAAACGATAGTCTACACGATTGGGATCTAAAAAGTTAATATATTAAATGCTATTTTATAACAATTCACTCTCATCATACTTCGGAATCAGATAAATGTGATTTAAGGTATAATTTATTTTCTAGAAACAAATGAGAACAAAAATAAATGCCCATTACGCCTTTGCCAACAGAAGATCACTGAATGCAAAAACGTATGAGTCAGGTTGGGTTAGGTTTGGGTCGGGCTTTTACTCTTTATTAGTAGAATTTTTTTAGGCCTAAGCTGGAACCTGGCCTGACCAACGAGCTTACAACTTAGGCCCAAACTCAACTCTTATAAAAAGCCTGAAGCCTGGACTCAAGCCCGAAGCTCGATTTAACAAAATGATTGCTTTTTCGTCGCCAGTTCCTGAGAGACTGAGCTCACCTCTAAGAGTGAATGGTGCCTAAGTGCGTCACAAGTTCAGTTCTTGAGAGTCTAAGAGAGAGGAGACTTGAGAATGGTGCCTAAGTTCCTCATCTTCGCCGGTTCCTGAGAATTTGAGCTCACCTCTGAGAGTGAAGGGTGCCTGAGTTCATTACTAGTTCAGTTCCTGAGAGTTTGAGAGTAAGAATTGAGAATGGTGCCTGAGTCTGTCGTCTTTGCCGGTTCCCAAAAGTTTGAGCTTGCCTTTAAGAGTGAATGGTGCCTAAGTTTGTCATCTTCGTCGATTCCTAAGAGTTTGAGCTTGCCTTTAATAGTGAACGGTGCCTAAGTTTGCCATCTTCACTGATTCCTAAGAGTTTGAGCTTGCCTCTTGAGAGTGAACGGTGCCTGAATTCGTTGCCGATTTTGAGAGTCTGAGAGTGAGAATGAGAAGAATTGAAAAAGATGATGAAAAGAAGGAAAGTTAATCAGTTTTAGGAATTTAGGGCTTAGAAGAAACTTTAAAAAGTCAAGCTGAGGTTTTAAGCCCGAGGTCAAGCCCATGAGCTAAAATTCATGTTCAAGTCTGTCTAGGAATCAGACTGGACCGGCTCGACCCGTTGGGCTACCCGACCCACGAATAAGACTATTCGTGAGGGTTTCGCTTTATGGCTTTTGATTATGCGCGGTGGGATTCGTGAAAGATCCCATAAATAAGTTGAGATCGGCTCACCACAAGCGTGCCCGACAGTACGTTGTATTTGTGCATTTGAAACATTTTCCGTACTTGATGTTACCAATGCACGAATATAATGTACCGTGGGGCACGTATAGGGTGTACTCTGTGGTTAATTTATATTTAAAACAAGTTTTAAAATATCTATGTCTGATCATATACATGGATAAGCATCCCATAAGTGGAGTTCACCGGTATGATTGGTGTTTAGTTTGATAAAACTGTATATTAATTATTTTGGATTATTTTTAAATTTTAATAAAATTTGAAAATTATAAAAATTAAAATAGATAATTTAAGAATTAATTTTTTTTAAATTAATAAAAATTGAGAATTATAAAAAATGTATTTTATCTATCTTAAATGATTTATATTTTACATAAAAATAATATGTTAAAAATGAAAATATGTTTATTATTTGAAAAATATACATATTTATATAAAAATACTAAATAAATTTTCTAAATTTTTAATAAATTTTGAAAATTAGAAGTGATATTATTGTATAATGTGTACATGTTTAAGAGTCTTGATATTGTTGATTGTAATATTTCTCATGTATTTATACTTCATTCATAATTCCACGGGTATTTATTAAAAGATCGTCACCACATCAATGCCACATAGGCATTGACATTTATTGTATATGAAACTACTGTTTGGTTTCAACGTTTATCAAATAAATACTAAAAAACTAAAAAGGCTTTGATTTATGTGCATGGGGCATTTGGGAAAAAGTCAAATTTTTGTTTCCCCCAATTCCCCATCATTTCTTGAAATGAAATGTTTATGTAGCACACTTTTATTAGATGTTAACTTGAGGTGAAAATTAAAAAATAAACATTTAAAATAATATCCAACCAAACAAAAAAATAAATAAATATTTAAAATGAAAAACGTTTAAAGTAAAATTGTACAAATAAACGTTTAAAGCAATAAATGATGCCCATAAAACCAAATATATACTTTGATCCTTTATTTAAACAACTTTCTAGTTAAACACGTATTGTCGAAAGCAATGCAATCTGGATGCACATGAGATACATCTTTCTTTCATATTGTTTGTTGTCAATGATACAAGATATCCACAACTCCCAATGCTAATCTAGGTACACATAGAGTACTTATTTTGCATCAAATGGAATCTTTGGGCTATTGACCATTAAAAGTTTTATAATATTCCACTATATAATAGTGAAGGCTTAGCCCTATTTCATAATTGACATTAAATATCAATATATTCACAAAATGGGTACACATAGACAAAAAATAATAATGACACTTGAAAATATGTTTTATATTTAATGCTTAACATTCGATTATACAAGGATTACCAATGTTTTAAAAACTGACCCGAAGGCCAAACTATCTTTGCCTTTGGGTTACGAGTCATCGGTTCGACTGTTTAGGTTGAATAGGCTATATATATATAAGGATTACCAATGTTTTAAAAATTGACCCAAAGGTCAAACTATCTTTGCCTTTGGGTTACGAGTCATTGGTTCGACTGTTTGGGTTGAATAGGTTATATATATATATTAATTATAGGTATATATAAACATGTATTTTTATCATTTTTTAGATGCAAAGTTTGTATATATAAATATTATTTAATGTTTAATTTATATTTTTTAATCTAGGTTTTAATTTTTTTATTTGCAAAAATACTAAAATTTGTGAGTTTAAGAAAAAATCATGGCCTAAAATCAAAGTGCAAAGTTATAACCTCCAGAAGTTTGCACACACATTTATTGTGCAATCTGAGTCGAATGGGTCAATGGTCCAACCACCCTCAGATAGATTGACATGGTCAATGGTTTTTAACAAAATGGTAGGTTTTAATAAAACCAAACCCGGAATCATGGTCGGAAACAGTGATGATGTCCATTAAAGCAATCTCTCTTAGACCTAAAGATTAAAGTATCAGTGTTGAGTATCGTATCGAAAAACTTGGATTCAGATACGAATGAAAAAAGATGAAGGCGCTTAGATATGCTAGGGAAATACATACAAATTCTATAAATATATTAATAATACTAAATTTAAAATCAAATAGTCACAAATAATGTATAAATACAAAGGAAATGTACATTTTAATGGTATATATGATAAATTATATTATAATTAATATAACAGGATGCATAAATGTCACACAATTTTATTGATAATGCATCAATCAAGAGTCCAAGAACATAATTTCACATATGCACATATTATATTTTAATTATTATATCACTTATTTTCTATTTTACTATTTTTAATTTTTTTACATTAACAAAAAAGTCAACCAAATATTAAATTCTCAAATGTAAATTAAAATATCAATTAATAATTTCAAAAAAATATAGGTTCAATTTAAAATATATCAAATCTATTAAAATTTCTAAGATACATACATACATACATACATACATATATATAATATGCAATTTTTTAATTACTAATATAATTATTACATTATTGATAGTTTTGTTTCAATAGTTTTTTTTTCTAAAATTAAAAACCATTTTTGGTATAAATGTTGATTAGTAGAGTTGATAGATTCTATTTAATATTATACTCTCAAATATTTCCTAAACATTTTAAAATTTTGTAAATATTTAATACGTTGTCATTTAATGTAATGTAGATTAAATTATTAATTAATTAATAATTGAAATATATATTATTTTTAAGTATTAAAGTAATTGTTTTATTATTAATATTTTATTTGCAAAACTTCTTAAGATTAAAATCACCTTTTGATTTTAATGTAGACTTGATAAATTATTTATTCCATTGGTTTATGAAATATCAATTTTGAATATTATTCTTTGTAATTTTTAATTAAAATTGTTGAACATAAATATATTATTTAATTGGATTAATAAAAGCTATTTTATTTCAATTATGTATACTAAATTGCTTTAATGGTTTACGGGTTGTCTTAAGATAAAGACGCGTACCATGTTGGGAGACCCGAGCCCAGGTTTGAGTCGCCCCAGCTATTTATATCCTTGCTTAGACCTATTAATAATTTAAACTTCATAACCTGATCTAACATTAGATCCAGCGGATCTAAATGTTGTGTTACATAATCTGATCGGATTGGATTCGAATTTAAATATATAATTGGAATTAAAATTATAAAAAATTAATTTTATATATTATATTATATATAAATATATATACTAGATTTTAGCATGTTATATTTATATTAATTTATTATACATAAAAAGTTAAAAAATAATTAACTATTTAATCATTTTGTATTTTAAAAAATTAAAGCAAAGGCCAATTAAATCTGAATCCAGGTTTCTGATAATTGCACCGGTTTCGGGTTTAGATGAATCCGATCTGTTTATAATCCTAATCTGTCTCTCAATTCTCTTTCTCTTTTTCTCTCTTTCTCTATTTATCTCTCTCTCTCTCACTCTCTCTACTCTCTCTTTGAGTCCAATGTTTCAGGTCACTCGACTTCATCTTGAACTCTGGTTTAATCTGAAAAAAAAGTATTTTTAAATTTATAAAAAAAGCTTATAAATATTAATTATTCTCTCTCTGTGATTTTAATATTACATGTCATCCAACTTAGTTTCGATATATTCGAGTTTGGTTCGATGCCAATATTTAAGTAGAAAATAATTTTGGATTTAAATAGAAAATATTTTCATAATTATATTTATAAATATAAAATATTATATATAATTTCTCACAAATTTAAGATTGGACTAGGACGAACCTCATTCGAGGCATTTGTTTTTCTATATAAAATATTTTATATTATGTGTCATATTATAAAAGAGAGAGGGGCAGTGTGGGACCGGTAGAATAAGAAAAAGAGGGTAGGGTAGGAGTGATAATTTCCCCTACCCCGCCTCCTCAACCCAATCAAGTAAAAGAATGGAGATTATTTTAGAGAACAAGGACAGGGATATTAATGGGATGGGGAGTCAAGTCATCGCCTTGTTGCCTTTTTAAAAATTAAATAATATATATATATATATGAATTTATGTATCAATAATATATTTAAAATTTTGTTGTTTATTTTAAGTAAATCTTTTTTAAAAAGATTTTAATTCGCCCCCTGCCAAGCAAATCTTTATGGTTCCATATTTTGCTCCTGCGAACCCAAGTGTTGTCATTTCTGGAACTTGCAGCATATCCAGAAGGTCCAAAACTAAGTCCTTCCAAATGGGACCAAACTACACTTTACAAATTAACAACTTCAATCAATTGATCTTTTATATTAGTTGGGTGATTAGTATATCAACACTTAACAGTTACCTCTAATTTATTTGTCTGAGGAAAATTTTTTAATTAGTATTTTGTATTTTGGGTCTAGTGTCACTCTTGTCCCTGAATTTTAAAATGTGATAATTCAATATTCAAACTTTTTAAACGTGACAATCCAGTACCTGCTGTTAATCAGATGTGAATCTGCGGTTAAGTGACATTTGAAAAAGACACAAATATCCTTCAAGTATCATTTAATTTTCTTTATCAATCATCTAAACGTCAACAAAGAATTAATGATCCCAAATCCTTGCCTCTTCCATTCAAGAAAGGTGGAATCACGTTTGAATAGAAGAGATAGGGATTTAGGGCTGTTTAATTTTTGTCAAATTTTGGATGATTAATAAAGAAAATTAGATGATACTCAAAGGGTATTTTTGTATTTTTTTAAATGACACTTAACGACTAATTAACAATTAATTGTTACATTTGTATTGTTACGTTTTGTCTTACATATTATTTTTTATTGGAGCCCACAAATCGGAATACAAAGAACACCTAATCAGACACATGTATCCCCTAAAAAGAAGTGAGAATACAAATAAGAGAGATGCAAGATGCTGCAAAAGGAGGGCTTTCAAAAGAAAAAAAAAAATGTTATAAACGAGCATGTGGGAATTGGGAAATGAAAACTTTCCTCCAAAAGAAAGGAATAGCTGGGTTTCCTACTTTCCTAGCCAATTTAAGCACCTAGGGAGCTTTTCCTGCACTATCCCATTTTTGCCACGTAGGTGGATGACTTTGTCAATCCAAATCAGACCTGACAATAGTGAGGTTTTGTGGGCCATAGGAGGGGGGGATGGCTCCCCTGGGTTCAATTACTTGTGTCAATTCAATCGTTTTTTACCAAAAGTATAAGTTTAACTATCTAACTTGAATGCTTTGAAAATCCAACCATCCAGGTTTAATATCATTTGGAAAGTTGTTAATTTAAAAAGAGGTGACCCGGTGGTGATCCGAAATGCTTTTCGGGTCAAATTTATCATGCCACCTTCCAGTCAGGATTGCTATATAATGGACCCTAAACCATTTTTTTCAGGTCGAATCACGTCAGATTCGCAGGATCGAATTTTGGCCGGGTCTAATTTAAACCATCCACCAAATAGGTGGCCCTGTTGAAGTGTCGATAAGCCCCATGTTTAATCCTTCGGTCTACATCAGCCCTATACCCCATCTCATATTTATATTTTTTATCTTATTTAAAATAATATTATAACTGCCTTCAAGCGTCAAAGAATTAAAATAATACTATCAATTCAAAGTTTTAATCTTTTAATACAACTCGGTGGATGACTTGTTTGTACATATATATGGAAGTTGGTAATATCTGTTGGGACAAAATTTATTCCAATACAGGAGTTTGGAGAGGATTAATGGCAGTCCTTTTGACCTCCATGCTACTCAAAGAAATACTAATATAGAAAATAGTTAGAGGGTTTTGTCAAGCACATATCTTTGTCCTACCAATAAAATTAAGACCAGACACAAGATCACCCATTTTGTCTGGTGGGAAAGGATTTGTTTCCAAATCTTAGCATTAATTTGTTTAGGCTCAGTTTGGAAGGAGTATAAATATAAATATGTAAAATATAAAATCTTATATTTTGTATTATTTTGCATGTATTTGTATTATTTGTATTTATATTCTTTTTAAATTGAGCCTTTCATTTGGGAAGAGTGCAAATAGAGCACAAATACAAATATATAGTGTATTCTGATCCATGTAAATGCAAAGTTTGTTTAATTTTGTATTAATAAATTTATTTTCTTACCAAGATTGAAATATATATATATGTTTTTAACATTGATAAACTTTGTGTGCAGAATTGGCATCCATTTTTCTTTTGATTGCAGTGCCTTCGGCTGCGTTTGGAATCGATGCAAATATATAGAGTGTAAAATGGTCCATATAAATTACAAAGTGGATTAGTTTTGCACTTACAAATTTACCTTCTTACCAAATAAATTTTTAACTGTAATGGATGCAAATACAAATTTCAATAAAATATGTCTTTTTTTTATCAAAAGCCTACTTAAATATAAATTTACTTCTTTTTTATTAATATATTTTTACATTTTATTATCAAGGTAAATATATATTAGAAAATATATTTTATATCATTTGTCAACGTATATATATATAATGTTACCAAACACAAACAAAAATGAACCATAATACAAATTTATCCTGAACCAAGATTCACACTCAATTTACATCATTTTCAAAGGCAACATTAAAATTTGTGAAAAGTGTTACTTTAAATAAATAAATGCATTTTTACCAAAACCAGCAAATATGCACTGAAACGGCATTTGTACTCTTTCCAAAATGATTAATCTAATTCCTCAAAAGGTAAAATATCACATCAAACTTGTTTTCAGAAAACAGGGACCAGAAACGCTTTTGCATTGTTGGCAAGTGGCAACACCCTTGAGTGCATTCAATTTTGTTCAATTGGCTTACTTATAAACAAACCACTATTTGCATTGTTGATAGCTTCAATTTCATACACTACACACAACGAGACACCTGTATCTTCACTCTCCACATAAACTGGATGAGATATGTTTCTTGTTTGTCACTTTTGATTACGCTTTTCAAAATAGAAACAACTGCCACTCCAGCAAAAACACAGTTGTTTTTATTTTGAGAAACAAAATCATAGATACTAAGGAATACCTCCGAAAGCCAACTTTGATTTACAAGTTCATCTGTCATGGGGCCATTTTGCTTTTTTTATTTGTTATAAATTTGTGCAATTTACATGGTGTTTGGAAGCGTAGGCATTTTCTGGGACCGATTTTCAAGAAAAATGCCCATGTTTCTAAGACCATTTTTCACAAAAAAAAAAAAAAAAAAAAAAAAATTCTGTTACGTAGGCAATGAGTAACACTATATTGTTTGGTAAGGTAATTTTCATCCCCGTTTTTCATGTATGTACTGACAGATAAGCACCACATAGGATACACATCAGTCAACTGTTAGGGAAAATGGTTCAATTTAGCGTTTCATGCATTAGTGGGGTTCCAATTTTCGAGGCATGACCGATTTTTTAATTTAGTGGGGTTTCAATTTAGCGTTTCATGCATTAGGTCCGACCTGACACTATTTTTTTGAAAAACGACAACAATTCCAAACATCCCTTTAATAATAATAAACCCTTGATTTCACATTATACTATATATAATAACAAGGGTTTTGTAAAGGGATAAAAATATGGGATATTTCATTTTTATTATATTATTTTGTCATATAAATATGATTATATCTTTTCATATTTTAATATATTAAAATATGGGCCACTTTTCTTTACTTTTTATATCGATTCACAAGATTATTGCAGTCGAGGTAAGCCGATTGTAATGATAAACAAACTACATAAATATGAGTGGCCCCAGTTAAAATCATGGTTTCTTTTGAATAATCTTATGGTTTCTTTGTTTGCAGGCAAACTCAAATCAATAATGTCAAATTTGTGCGGGTTTATTTGTAATTATGATATGATTTGCACTACAACGTACATTTGTACTTTTGTTTTATTTGCACTCATTAATTCAAATTTTATATCACATTTTTCTGACTTCAACCACTCTCGTACAAAGTTGAAAGTTGGGAGTGGGGGCTACAATTCAAGAAATTCACATGGGTATCTTCTACTCTTCCCCTCTCTTTCTCTCTCAATAATGTAAAGATTGACAGTGAACCCTCATTCATTACTGGCAAGGATCTAAATATCGATTCATATATCTCGGTGCACCCAAATACATATACTGATACACAAGTATTTGAAAACTCAAACATTTAAAACTTTAGATGGTGGATCCATCCCTCTAATACTTATTAAAAAAAGCCTCATGACTCATATCAGTATTCACTAATATCATCCAATTTTGAATAGAGTATATCGATATTTTAATTCTTGATTATTGATAGATTAATTAAAAATAAATAAAAATTTGTAGATCTTTTAAACTATAAATAATAAAGTCATGCTTCCAAATTTGCATAGACGCCCCACAAAGTGAGAGTGCTCACAATTCAGTTAACTGAACCGTGGGCCTTTTTTTCAAACCAAATCGATCATACCGGCTTTTAGAAAATCAAATCGAAATCGATTGGTTAATTAGTTGATTGATTGGGTTAATCACCAGTTCAGTTCATCAGTCCTTTTGGTTTTTCAATTTTCATAATAAAAAAGTTATTATATTATAATAATATATAATATATTACAAATATATAAAATATGTATTATAATATATATATATATATATATGTTTTTATACTGGTCGATTCGGTTAACCAGAATTTTTGGTTCGGCCTCATTGATTTGGTTTGGCTTTTTGGTTTTCTTGCTCACCTCTACCACAGAACACATCCTGCACACACCCCACAGCCCATCTCAGCTGTGTATTGGGAAGATCGCCCCATGACAAGTACGAGAGACGTTTCCGATGCACGCTAAGATGTGCATGTGAAGTGCAATCTAAACTCCACGTCTCGTTTTTGTAAAATGTTTTGAATGTTCAGTGAGGTGACTTGAACATCCACCAAGAAAAATTGATTGTACTTACAATTGAATTTAGGAGTTCTAATAGAAAAGGATAACTTTTGAGCCTTAATATCAATAAAAATAACATTTTTAATATAATTTTCAGAATAAACTAACTTTTTTAAAAAATATATCAAATAAGGGCAATTCACCTCCTTCCTCCTGCGAAAAAAGAAAGGATGATAATGAACTGCCGCAACAATTGATGGACCTTTGACACTGCATGCATCAGACCTGCCGAATCTTCAATAGATGCAAAACATGGAATTTAGATTTTAATCTATCAAGAGCTAAAAAGTAAATAGATGCAAAGATAAATATTGAATCATGGCAAACAATTTTGACTTGTATTAGCATCGAAACTTGAATCTTGAATACCTTTACATGAAAAGCCAAGATAGATTACAGATAAAACTTACACCTTTTCACTATCGAGGTGTAAAAAGTAGAAAATGAAAAATCAAACATAAAATTGAATCGTTTAGAATAATAAGAGATTGAATTGAACTCTGTGTTGGCAGGAACTTACAGTGCTAAACTGAGCCAATGTTGGAATGATGATCAGAAGTCAGAACCAATTTGTGCATCGAGTGCTTGCTCAGCTACAAGACCTCTGCGGGGTCCAATTGCATTGAGCATGAGAGAGGAGGAGTCAAGGTTTTCTCGCGATTGAGAATGAGATATGTGCTTTGTTGAGTTCTACACTCCCACGCTGGTTCTCTCGAACTCGTGTACATGCACCCTCCACTTTCAAAATTAACAGAACTCATCGCGTTTTAATGACACTTGGCTGTTTAAGTCCTAAACACCATTCACAGTAGAGCGAGAGATCACCTTACCTCTCCCTCTTTGCTCTGCTCTACTGTGAATGGTGAGAATATGCTCTGATTCTGGAACAAATTAGATGCAGAGAAGAAGAAAAAGAAAGGAGAGAGAGACTGGAGGTGGGGGAGATTTGTTCCGTAATTTAGGAAAAAAATTATATTAAAAATATTATTTTTATTAATTTTAGGGCCCAAAAATTATTTCAAAAAGTCATTCAATTAGCCATTTTGTTATGTGACCAACATGTTATTATATTAAAAATATTATTTTTATTAATTTTAGGGCCCAAAAATTATTTCAAAAAGTCATTCAATTAGCCATTTTGTTATGTGACCAACATGTTATATGGGAACCATATGCAATAGTGAGTCCTGATCCTTGTGGTATGGGTCTGGCTAGTGGAAAACCACAAGTGTAAGTCGTGCTGTGTTAGTACGACACGCCAAAGCGGAGAGGGGGACCGATACAAAATTTTTTCACGAAGGAAAAATTGAAAGAAAATTAATGAAATGTTGAAAAATAACCACTTAACAATATAGACAATAAATAAATAAATAAATTAAGTTATTATTCCATACCTTAATTTTAATGTATATAATTGTTCATAAATAAAATGATAAAATAAAATTAAATTAAAAACATACGATGGAATTGGAATGTAATATAATAAAAATGAAAATCATTACAATAACAACATTAATAATTTTTATGACTATTGGGTCTTTAAGTTTTCATCTCTTTCTTGACCACCGTTTGGATCTTTCAATGTTGCACAGGATGAAATGTCATGTCCTCCTATCACCTGCATCTAGCCACCTTTGAAACATATACACATTTCTAGAGTTTTATTTATGGTAGGGATGAAAAATGAGACAACATAAAAGAGATTGTTGTGATAAAATGAGAAAGGGTGAGAGTATTTATAAGAGTTATAATATATTTGATGGACCAAAATATCATCTTAAATTAGTTATTTATAGTTGTTGAGAGAGATGTTTTGATTTTTTTGTAATTCTTATAAAAGTTTATTTATCACTTACCCACCCCCAATGGCTAACTACAAAAATGCCCCAAAACTAATTGTTTACTATAACTATTAAGAGGCATTTAGGTCATTTAAACACCCCAAGGCTAAAATAACCATTAGAAAGGGGGAGAGGCCCTTTTCAACGTGCCACGTGAACCGTGTCGGTACATGGGCCTTATCCCTTGAGCCCAGCTCGCCCTAGCCCAGCCCAAGGGTGCAAGCTGTAGGCTGTAGCCCATGCCATCGTATCGGTGCTGTTTTACACCTATATGCATGGGATCAGAGACAAATATACTTGATGGGTCCACTAAATGATCTGCCACACTTTATGTAGTCTTCAAAACCAAATGTAGCCCATGTCTTCCCAATCGGCCAATCCCCATCCGTTAACAAGCTTCCTGTTTCACTCTTTTTAGGTTCCATTTGTTCAGGTGCAAATGGATAGGAGTATAAGTACAATGTGTGGTTTTCTTTGATTCAGGTTTTGTTCATTTACTTTTAAGGAGAAAAATTATTTCATCCCTTAACTTATTATTTTTAATAGAAACCGAAAGGAAGACAAAACCGCCAGTTAATTTTGATACTCGTCTTGGTTTTGACGTAGGTCATAAAAGTTAATTTTGATTTTATATTATCAATGTATATCTTTATCCTTTACTTGCACATTTGCATAAATGTGTGGAAAAAATAAAAGTGTTTGTTCCACATCCTCTAATAATACATATAGGCATTTGTTGTTTTTACCTATAACATTTTGAATGGATTAATACAAATTGGTTAGAAATGTATTTTCTCAATCTAGAACATTAAATTTGGCATTTTAACTATAAGAATCCATTTGGGAAGAGTGCAAATACCTTTTACAATATATAATAAACACAAATTTTAAGGTATATTTGCATTCAAAATGAGAACAAAGTTTGTATCAATGTTAAAGGTGGATTCTAATACTGCGATTCATATTTATACCTAATAGAACTAAAAATTGTTTGGCAGGAGTACAAAACCCTTCCCAAACGAAAATGACCAGCCCCACGATGCATTTTTGTATGTGATGTGACAACACATTTTTTACTGATTTATATTGATAAGACAATGCGTTTGGGATGGAAACAATAATGGTACCAAACACAACGAAAATGATGTGGTTTTCAATTTATTATATGAGAGAGAAATTGAATGGTCTTTTTCATGAACGTTCTTCACCAGTGTGGCTTTTCTGATGAATTTTGCAACTTGATTTACTATTGTTTATCTACTGCAAATTTCGCAGTTCTTAGCAATTATTGAAATTCTGTCTCGTTTTTTGGAAAGGAAGTTGCACCAAGAGTTGATTCATGGATTCAAGTTTGGTAACTCTGGTTTGCCGCAGCCCAAATACTCGTCGCCGAATCAGAACTAGAATTGCACATGGCTTTGGCGTTAATTTTATGGGTTCAATTCTATGAGAGATATCTGGTAGGTCCTCTTCTTAGTCCATTGGAAGGTACAGTAATGGAAATATCTGGTGGACAGACTCAAGATAACTTTCCGATTGAAAGTTATTAAATCCACCCCTCAATCCATGCCACAACCACAATATATAATGCAGAATTACCTTCTTCCCAAATCCACTTCTACTGCCTTGCACGATGTTTGCAGGAAATTTTGGTGGACTGATTCTGAAAACCCAGGGCTGCTATGCTAAAAAATGAAGGCACTAATTTTTAAACTTAAGATGGAGATTTCTTACTTCATTTGGTACTCAATGGGTTCAAGTCCGTGCTAAGTATTTGAGAAGTTTAAATTTTTGGGGTGTTAAGCAAGGTTTAAAGTATTGATATGTATCAGTGTTGATACGTATCATTTCAGGACCCTATCAATACATCTCTATAGTGGGTATATTGGGGCTCTGACCGGTTCAGGGAATGGAGGAGACCTAAATCACCCCTCTGAACTAGTTTTTTTTTTTTTACCCTTTGGATAGCTCGAAATGATTTATTAGTGTTCAACCAAAATAGATGGAGCCCCAAAATGATCATCAACAAAGTGGGTTTCCTCTTTCATAGCCGAATTTTGTCTAGTAGAGAAAGCTCAGAAATAGGCCTGGAATCCCTCCCACTCACATCAAATTCATTGGATAAGGCCTCGTACTGGATGCCTAAATCTTAATTTTGATGGTGCCACATCGAATTCCAAGTCTGGTATTGGTTTGATCGTTTGTGATGACAATGGAGCCTTAGTGGTTGCTCGAGCCATTCCAAACTGCTCATTTTGCGTTAACTACTGGACCTTTATCCCTGGAGCATTCTGATGCTCATTTCTTCTTGCAAGAATCTGATAAACCACCTTCCAAATTCTTCAGTTATATTTGTTCCCAGATCTGCATATGCAAAATATGTATTGATATTAAGGTGTTGTTTGCTTTTCATGAGGTTAGTTATTCATGTTCTTTTATTTCTTATATAAATAATATAATGGTCATTTTAGCCATAAAAAGCCATTATTAAAAGGGGCAATTTTATCCCATCAAGTATTAGTAATTTTTTCCTCAAGTGAAAAAATTATTTATCCACCTAGGTGATACTTAGGGAAAATAAATTTTCCATAGACCCCACATAAATTTGTAAAAAATAACATGGGTATTTTGGTCAATGAAAACCAAAATTCCATTGACCAACTTTTCCTCCTCTCAAAATCCAAAAACCAAATGAGCTTTAAGCTTAGTTTGGAAAGAGTACAAATGCAAATGTGTAGAGTGCAAAACCTTATATTTTATTTTTGTATGTATTTATACTTTACATATTTACATTTATATTCTTTGAAAGGAATACAAATACTAATATATAGAATGCAAAACTTTATATTTTGTATTATTTTATATATATTTGCACTATTCATATAGTACAAATACAACAAGAATGCAGATTTTGCATCCACGAAGTTCATTTAATATGTAATATTAACCCCTCTCTAGTTAATATAAATTACCTATTATTCATTTTTACCACATAGATAAGCTATTTGAAGAGGCTGAAGCGCTGAGCGAAGTGGGTAAGAATTGATTAGTATAGATGATAAGACCTCCGCATTATTGATTTCAACTAATCTGCAAAAGAAGCCAACGTCTTCCATTAAAAATTTAAGGCATCTTGCCCCTTTATCAGGGCACATGATGGATTCTTTCGATAAGGCCATTGATTAAATTAAATGGTCCTATGCACCTAAAGTAGTACGACGGTTTTACACACCATCACCACCACACCGTCGTCGTCGTCATCATCATCATTCATCATTCATAGACACAAGCATAATTACCACTTTGTCATTTGTTTCAAAATTAGATGAGGACATTTTCATGTATTCCCCACATGATGAGATGACCAACCCTGTTGGAACCTACTCGTACCAGCTTCCTAGTTGGGAGCTGGATGTTGCCCACAAGCATAGCGACCACTTTGTCATTTGTTTAGGATATTTTCATGTATACAATCCAAACAAAAGTTGATTGGCAATGAGGTGGCCATTTTTCAATCTAACCCAATTATTAATTTTTCAATCCAACCCGGTGACCCATCCAATCCAACTATTAATTAACGGATTGGGTTGTATCCATTTAATCTTGGGTCATTGGCAGGTCGGGTAACCCAATAAAAGAAAAGTTAATGATTAATTTGGGAGGGTTGGTAACCATTAACAAATTAGGATTTAATTAGTTTTTTTGGTTTCAATTTTCACTTTCTCTTATTCATCTCCTTCAATTCTCTCTCTCCTTGCCTTCTCTCTTCCAAGATCCAACCCTAATAAGCAGTTGAAGATGAGAGTCTGAATCTCCTGTCCACGTTATTATACATAAAGAACATCTCATTTCCTAGGCAAAATGTCCAGAGTCATTAATAGTTATAAGAGATATTTTAGCCTAGACTCTCTCTCTCTCTCTCTCTCTCTCTCTCTCTTCAGAAATTCTTTATTTTTTTTCAAGTCAGTTGAAATTTGAAAATGCTAAGAATCATTCATTTTATCTATATAAAAAAATCAAATCAAGGTGTAAGACGAGATTCTTGTCGGTGAAGGAAGTGTCTCTACACAAGATTTCCTACCAACAAATCTTAGAAGCTCGTCCAGTTTCAGTGGAAGTGGGTAGTTTGTCTTTCGTAGTGAGAGCATTCTGGATACATTTCCAGATAAAACAGCTGAATTGAAGGGGGAAAACACTTGAGTTTCCAAAGATGTTTCCATTTCAAATAGGGGTCTGGAATCGGAATGGATTATTCTGATTCCAACTATTTGGCTGAGCGGAATCAGAATCCCATTTCCATTTCTCCTATTTGAAGGAATAGCCATTCTCTGCCTTTTTTTTTTTTTTGGAAATGAAATGTTTACATCATTTACATCATTTTGAGCTTGAAGAATTCAAGCTCATAATAACTACCATATAACCACCATATCATGTTTACATCATTTTGAGAAGGTTGTAAAATCTTGTGGCCAAAAAATATTAATTCTGCTGGTTCTAAAACCATAGACTACTAGATTTCAGAATCAATAGCAATTTACCAAGCAATATGTCTATGTTGATAACATCACTGAAATGGTACAAACTGTACAAACACAACCAAGATGATGCAATCTCCGGTTTATTATACGAGAGAGAATAAAGATAGGAAGAAGATGGTGTAAATTTTGCATCTACCAAATATACATTGATAATAATAAGCACAAATAAAACAAGAAAAGCAGATTTGGCATTCACAAAATTCATTTAATATGTAATACTAACCACCCCTCTCCATTTATTATGTATTTCCTAATATTCATTTTTACCACATGAAGCATCATCATGACGACATGTCCTATGACCCTGAGATGTAAATAACAAGTAAACCATTGGTAGGGCCAAGTCCAACTCATGCGATCCAACCCAATTGAAATTCAGGCCCAACTGATGATTCATAGTTTGCTTAAAGTTAACCCACGAAGCACTTCTTCCTTTTACCTTTGTGGCTAAATACAAAATGGGAATTGCATGAATAGTAACATATATCGGTTCAGTTAGTTCAACTGTTTAAGGTATTCCAAATAAGAGGCTGAAGTTAACAACCCAAAAAATGGATGACAGATAATTTGGGCTCTCCAGATTTTTTATCAAACATAACTTATAGGCCTTCCATATAGGGCCCACTTTCGAAAGCTAGAAGTCGTTGTCCTTCAACCCTCACAACTGGGCCCTTGGCTTCAAAACCATCACATTGACACCCCACACCATGGTTTTCGAACTTCTGTTCGGCCCAGGAATTCCCCAGGCAATCAGTTCTGTTTATCCTAAATCCGGTCTCTAGCCAAAAATGATTGAATTAGTCAACAATTTATTAACTCGGACAGTCGACCCGCTAACCCATTCAACAGTTTTTGGTCGCTTTTTATTTTTAATTTTTTAATCTTTTTTAATTTTTTTGTCAGGATGGGTCGTCCATTCGAATCAAACGGTCGAACCATCGACCTAGAAACCAGTGGCCATAATGGTTCCATTTCTGGGTTGCTTTTTAAAACCATACCCCACACAGCACACCCTACATTACTCCCACAGCACATCCCAACTGTTAGGGGTGCAGATGGATCAGATCATGATATGATCTGATTCTATTTGGTCGAATTTGGATCACTCTTATTCAAATCTTTGGATCGGATAATAGGATCCAATAAAAAAACCAGATCAGATTCGGATCACCCCTATCCGATTTGAAAAGATCTGATCCGATTCGATATGTATTATATATTTATAAATAAATAAATAAATATATATATATATATAATACATATATATGTTATTTATTTATTTATAAACATATTTTTTATATTATATTTTTACAAATTTTTTATATTATTTATTTTTTATAAAAGTGTATATATGTGATGAAAATAATTAAAAAATACTTGTATTTTTTTTTATTTTCACTTTATTTAAATTACTATATTTTAATTTTCTTTTAATAATAATTATTTTTTAAAGAAAACAAGTCGAATCGAATCAAATTGTATTCTATCAAATCTGATCGAATCTTTAGATCGGATCGGATCGGATCCGACATAAACACCCTGATTCGAATCTGATCGGATTCGTTTGCATCTGCATTGGGAACATGTCCCAATGTCAATTACAGGAGATGTTCCTAATGCATGCTGATATGTGTTGTGGGGCATGTGTGGAACACATTCCGTGGAGAGTAAATTGGGACGCCTTATGTTAATTATATTAAAGAAAAGAGAAACTTAACTGATCAAGATTTCAGTAATAGATGATGAGACCTTCACATTATTGAATTCAACTAGCCTTCAAAAGAAACCAACCTCTTCCATTAAAAATTTGGGGCCCCTTCTTCATCAATGCATTTGGGTTCTTTGGATAAGTCCAATGATTCAATGGTGGTATATACATCACATGCAAAATTTTATGTTATATACATTCATATCATCATCATCATTATCATTTATAGAGAGAAAAAGTGACCAAATTGGCCACAAGTACAATTACCACTTTGTTATTAGTGATGGAGATTTTTTCATGTACTCCCCAAATGACTAACCCTGTTGGAACTAGGAACCCAATTGTAGCAGCTTCCTCAGTAGGAGGAATTGGGGCCACAACTAGAGATGATCATTTCTAGTCCAGCCTATATATGTATGCATATATATAGTTCTAAAACCATAGACTTTTGCCAATTGAGTGGTTGAATGTTAGTCGGTTCGCTCCAACATAGATGCCAACTCCATTCCCGCAACCACCGACTTTGGGGAAGGAGATATTAGTGATGTGTACCACACTATCACCAAATACCAAAAAAAAAAAAAACTTGATTCCAGAGCCAAAACAGTTTCTTTTGCAATAGTTCTTGTACCATATGAAATGTAAACACAATTACGAAACAAACACGCCCTTGGTTAATTGGCTAAACATTTTTTAAGGTGTTTGATAACTTTACCAAATCTGCTTTCTTGTTTTGCCACATTAGCTGATTTTATAAACGATTTTAAGAAATCGCATTTGACAGACCAATTCCTAAAAACCAGCGGAAAAATGAGTTACTCTTGATTTTCATGATTAAGAGAAATTCTTAAAGCTGAAGGAATACAACCACTTGAAGTTAAAAAGATGTCATATCACCACCCAAACACGTTTTTTCAAAGAGTCGGTGATTCCCTATAGAATAGTGAAATCGAAAAGAATGAAAGAAAGCGATTTTTGAATAATCAATTCCTTTGTTTTATCTTGTGCATTCACTTCTTTTTCATTCCTCTATTACTTTGTTTGTTGTTTTATCTTTTTGTTTTCATTTGCTTTTCCTTCTCTCCTACCACTCATTCACATAACAAAGGAACCATTTTACTCATCATTGTTTTTAAAAGGGAAAATTCCCGATCAATACCCTGTATTTTTGCTCAAGTAACAATTTGGTCTTCGAACTTTAAAATACAACAATCTAGTATTCGAACTTTCAAAATGTGACAATGCAGTACCCAAATTTTCAAAATGTGACAATCCAATACCTATCGTTAACAAATCCTTTAATCAGCCATTAAGTGACATTTGAAAGGCATTTGAAAGGTCAAAATGCCCTAAGAGTGCTATCTAATTCTCTTTATCAACCATCCAAACATTGACAATAAAATGAATATTCCCAAAATTCTAGATTCTTCTAAACAGTCATCAATTTTTTGAATAGAAGAGGCTAGGATTTGGGACTGTTCAGTTTTTTTCAACCTTTGGATGGTTAATAAAGAAAATTAGATGGCATTCGAAGAGCATTTTTAACTTTTCAAATGTCACTTAATGGCTGATTAGTGAACTTGATAATGGCATGTATTGGATTGTCACATTTTGAAAATCCGGGTATTAGATTGTCACATTTTAAAAGTTTAGGTATTGGATTGTTGCATTTTAAAGTTTGGAGACCAAATCGTCACTTAAGCCAAAGTACAAGGTACTGATAGGGAATTTTCCCTTTTTAAAACCGTATTCACCTGGATGGACAAACCGATGAACCAGATAGCTTTTGTGTCCCAATCTTTATGGTTTTGACATTACAATTGATCAAACACCGATTAAAACACTGAACCATGAGGAATGATTTCCATTTCCCACTTCAACATCTTGGTTGGTTTCTGATGGTTATAAGTGACAACTATGGTGTATGGCCTATGGGTGACACAATACGGGTCAGGTTGGTTCAATTGCAAGCTGTTTGATCAATCAAATTAACCAAATTGGCTTAAGAAATTGGTCAATCAAAACTAATCGATCATGAGTGAAAATTGATCTATACATAAAGATTCAGTTTAGGTTGGTTCAAAATGGCCCCCTAAACTTATCAATGTGTTACTGAGGAATAGGATGCTCAAATCTCTGGAGATGTTACTAATGCTGAGATTCGTGAGGCTCTTGATTCTATGAAAAATCTCAAGGCTCCAGGTCCAAATGGTTTAAATGTATTATTTTTCAAAAAAATCTAGAATGTTATAAGAGATTCAGTGTGTGATGTAGTTAAAGATTTCTTACATAGTGGAAAACTATATAGGATTTTAAATCAGACTTTTATCACTCTCATCCCAAAAAAGAACCCTGAAACTATGAATGATTATAGGCCTATCAGTCTATATAATGCCATTTATAAAATCATTACTACAATCCTGTTAATAGGATTAAACATCTCCTAGACAAATTATATCCCCTTATCAGAGTGCCTTTGTGTCGAACAAACAAATAAATGATAACATCCTAATTGCATATGAGATGGTTCATACTATGAAAAAAGAAGAAAGGAAGCTCAGGGATTATGGCCTGTAAAATTGATATAGAGAAGGCCTATGATAAATTGAAATGGGAATTTATTGAGAAAGTTCTAATGTAATTTGGTTTTCATGAGAAATGGATTGCATGGGTTATGGAATGTATAAAAATAGTCTCCTATAAGATTTTAATCAATGTGAGTCCAACAGATGAATTTAAACCCAACAGATGTATTAGGCAAGGGGACTCTCTATCTCCTTACATTTTTGTTCAATGTGTCAAAGCACTTTCAAATAAACTAGAAAATGAAGTAAGGGAAAATGAAAAGCTTATTGGTTGTAGAGTCTCGAGAGGGGGTCCAAAGATTCATTTTCTGCAATTTGCAGATGATTGCTTCATCTTTGTAAATATTACCATTCCTGTGTGGATGAAAATTAAGAAAATCATTAAAAATTATGCAAGGGCCTCATGCCAATGTCCAAATTTTAACAAATCTGAAATTTGTTTCTCAAAAAATACTCCTCATAGGTCTAGAAGATGCTCTCTAAAATGCTCAAAATCCCTTTGGAGGGTAAATCTAATTTTTATTTAGGGCCCCCATTATCACCAGAAGAGTTATAAAGAACACATTTACTCAGATTAAAGAGAAAATGATGAATAAATTGGCAAATTGGAAAAAACATTCCCTATCAACTACGGGTATATTAACCCTCATCAACTCAACAACAAACATTATGCCTCAATATATAATGAGTTCAATATTCTTTTCTTTGTTTACTCTACTGGACATGAGAAGTTTTGATTAAGGCAATCTTGACTGATATTCCCCTCCTATGCCATGTCCTGTTTTCTATTACCCAAAACCTTATGCTCTCAACTAGCAAAAATTGAAAGATTCTTAGGAGGATTAGGGTTCAAAGATTCACATGTTTTCAATTTATCTCTTCTAGCCAAATTAGCTTGGAGGTTTTGGACTGCACCAATCCCAAAAACTTTTGGACTGCACCAATCCCAAATAATTGCTCATGGGGTTTTGGAAGCTTGTTGATCAGAAGGGATATTCTGAGAGAGGGAGCTTGTTGGCCTATAGCAAATGGGGATAATGTGCAAATTTGGGATGACCCATGGATAATGGGAACCCCAAACTTCAAACCCATTGGTCCAAGACCTAGAAATGGAAGTTCTGAATGTGTTAGTGATTTAATAGACCACCAGAACAATAGCTGGAATGTAAATAAACTTCAAAGTTTGTTTATCCAAGCCACTGTAAATCTCATATGTAGTATGACATTGCCTAGAAATGGTGGGAAGAACAAGTAGGTTTGGACTCTAGACATCAAAGGAAAATTCTTTGTAAAGTCAGCATACCATCTGACCATGACCCTTCATCATAACTGAGGCAATTGTTTAAGTTATGGAGGGCAGACCCCAAAGCTATGGAGGAAGACCTTGGCTCTAAAAGTCCCTCTTAAGATCAAACACTTCATCTGGAAGTGTTGTCACAACAGTGTGGCTGTGAATCAAATTTTAGTAAAAAGAAAAAATAAAAAGGGATCCAAAATGCCTTATTTGTGGGAAGGAAGAAAGTATTTTGCATTCTCTTTTTACTTGTGAGCATGCAAGAGCAACATGGTTTGGAAGCAACCTAGGTCTTGCATGTTTAAATTTGAACTCTTTTCAAAGCTTTGCAGAATGGTGGATTTGGTGGCTGAATCATGGAAATCATACTGCAGAATACCAAAACTCTGTTATTGACGTATCTGCTATCATAATCTAGAATATTTGGATTGCAAGAATCAAGTTTGTTTTTGAAAAATCTTTTGATTGTGCTCCTCTGGTATGGTCCCTGCTTCAAGACTTATATGCTTTAGAAGATTTCCATTTGTGTTTCAAGGCACATAAGTAGATCCAAGAATTTTGTGGCTCATGAGTTAGCCCGGAAAGGTAGGCAAGGCTAGCATGGTATTTGGACAAACCCTCCTTCGTGGCTATCCCTTTCTCTGAAAGAAGATGCTAAGATGCTATCTTTGTCTGTGTGGAAGCCACCATAGTTTGTTTGTGGTGATGAACAGCCCTATGACACGTATTGAAAGTTTAAAATTGAGTTGAGGCTGGGCCAAGTCAATACTTGTTGAATTTCTAATAGGCCCAAGTTAAGAGGTGGTCCAATCCAATTAAATGCAGCTGGCCAACTGCTGTAGCTCCAGATGCCCAAATCTATTGAAGAATTGTATGAACTGAACAGAAGGACCATGTGCGTCTTTGATTATTTGTCCACATCAGCCTTGTCCTCAAACATGCAACCAGCCTTGATATTTAAATTGTTGATTCACAGTTTACATGTTACAAGGACTTATGCCCACCTTTGGATGGGCCTCACCAAATAGAAAACCAAGTGACTCCCTTTATGCCTAGGCTGCATGGGCGTAGTTTTCAGGCCCATACAACAATTAGGATTGGACCACATAGCTTTTAGGCCCAACAAGAGACATTGGAAAGACGGAGAAAATATATTACGCACATGTGACGCCATTAAAATTAACCAAGTAAGGAATACAGAGGAAGTACATACACCTCTTTATTGGGGATTTGGGCCACTTTATTTTTTATAAGAATTAAGAAGAACTGTAAATTGATACGAGAGAGAGAGAGAGAGAGAGAGAGAGAGTCCTGTTCAGAATCAGAATGTGGGTTAGGCAAGGTGGTCATAATATACAAAACCATTTAAGGCATTATCACTTCATTTTATTAGAAATAGAAATATTAGGTCTGTCAACCTAGAGACTGGACCTGTGTTTTGGGTTCTAATTATAATAGGATCTTGACTGGGTATTCCTAATACTTCGAATATGCTTCTCATGGTTTAGTGATGACTGATGAGGATATGGAAGTTGTTCTATTTTTGTAATTGAATTATCAGGCTTATCAATTATAATCGGCCTAATAAGAGTGATTAATAATAGGATTAGTTGTGAGTCTATTACTTACAGACCCTAATCTATAGGGTCTGGGGTGTTCTCTTATTGAGTCTAACGTCAACCAATTTCACATACTGTCGTAGCACAGGGCTAAAACTGAAAATGAAGGCCTTAGATTTATTGTTGTGGCCCCACCAATATATTATTTCGTGTAGTTCAAGGCATATCAAAGGCTTTGATGTTGTTTCAATACAGTGCTACGACAGTGTTATAGCAAAAGACCCATTGAATTTACTATACGATGACAAAATTAAAGGTTATAAAGAGAAAAGGCTGTGTTTGGTTTCAAAGAAAAGGCAAGGAAAAGGTAGGGAATCTTTTCTTTTATCTTCTAATTCACCTTCTGGGTTTGGATGGAATCTGAACTTGAGAAGAGATATCAGGGACACAGAGTTAGCCTATATTTTAGCCTTATTATCCATTCTTGAAAGGGTTTTCATTGAGCCATCGAAATCAGACAATAGAATATGGACACTCACTCCCTTAGGTTCTTACACTTGTGCCTCTTTCTTTGAGGCCCTTTTACCCCCTTCTCTTGTTAGTTTGCCTTTTCCTGTTAAAGAAGTGTGGTGTCGACCTATACTTCCAGAGGTTGGGAGCTTATGTTGGGAAGCCTTTCTAGAAAGAGTTAATATTAGGGTTGTTCATAAGAAGACCCAAACTGACCAACCCGGTCCGACCCAACCCAAGCCGGTCAGGCTTTCTTTAGCGTCAGTCAGTTTCGGGTTACTAAAAAGCATAACCGATGGGTCGGTGCAGTTTCAGTTTCCACACATAAAAAACCAAAATCGAACCGACCCAAACCGACTTAGTTCCTAGTTAGTACCTAACTTAGTTTCTACTTTCTAGTTCTTATAGTTACTTATAGTTTCTACTTTTTAGTCTTCTCTTTAGGAATGCCATTAATGGCAAGCATTGCAAGATAAGGAATGTCATTAATAATTTCTTGCATTTTTTTGGAATGCTTAAAGAAAGGATCCTATTCTCTAAGGTCCTTTACACCAAATAGGTAACTACAATTAGTTGTCTTTTTTACTTAGATTAGAAACCTTCTTAAAAATTCCAAATTTCGGTCTTCTTTTTCTAACAGAATTTGACTTTCTCTTTTCTTGGTAACTTCTAACTTGGTCCACCCTTACTCCCTTAGCCCCTCAACTCAAGCACTCAAACCGACCAGGTCAGTTTTGCCTAACATAGGGTCGGTTTCGGTTTCATTTTCCATCAACCTGACTAAGTCGTGTTGGTTGGAAAAACAGTAGTAAACCGACCCAACTTGACCCGTGAACAACCCTAGTTAATATAGGGGATCTACTTCAAAGAAAAAGACCCAATAATTGTTTGTCTCCTCACAGGTGTGTCCTCTGTAAATCCAATGGTGAGTCTGGATACCACTTACTAATTTATTGTCAGTTTGTTAAAGTCATTTGGGAATGGTTTACTTTTTTGTTTGGGTGCAGGTGGACTCCCCCATCGAATGCGCAAAGCTTATTTCCATGCCCAACTGGCCAATCAAAAGGGCCAAGATCATGTGGAGATGTGGTAGGACTGGAGTGTGTTGGACTGTTTGGGAGGAGAGAAATTCAAGGCTATTTTCAAATAAGGAGAGAAATTTGGAAGTAATTCTAGAGACTATCCACATTAGGATGATACAATGGTTGAAAACCTTGGAATTGTTTGTAGTGTTCCCAGTTGATGAGATGCTCAGAAAGTGGAAGGAGATTGCAGAGTCAATCTCAATCAAGAAGACTTCAAATTCGTAATGAACACCTTCACATCATGGTTTACCAAATTGAATTTTGATGACAACAGCATTGGCAATCCAAGGTCCTTCGGAGTGGGGGGAGTGATAAGAGATAAAAAAGGAAATTTATTAGCTATGTATTCTGGTCCAATTGGGGTGGGAGATTCGTTAAGGGCTGAGATTTTATGAGCTCTTGAAGGAATACAAAGGGTCAGGGAAGTGAATATTATAAAATTGATCCTAGAAGGTGATTCTGAAATTGTAGTGAATTTGGCTAAAAGAGGACAATTCTATACTCTAGAAATACATCAATGAAAAGCTAAAACTTAAGTGGCTCACCAAGGACATTGAAATCCGGTGTAAATGGATAAAGAGAAGCGCAAATGCTTTGGCATATGGTCTAACTGGGCAATGGGTGAACAGAAACTCTATTTTTTGGGTTGTTTTGTAATTGTTTCATGTTTAGGGGTGTATAGGGTAATAAGGAGCTAAGATTCTTTAGCTCCTTGCCGTGTAACTCTGATTTTCTTAATTATTAATAAAATCTATTGCTATTGATAAAAAAAAAGGGGGGGAAAGGTAATGCAAGTTTTGTATAGGTTTCCCTTCCTTTCTCTACCTCTTCTTCTCAAACCAAACTCAGAGTAAGAGTTAGATAATGAAGAAACAACATATATATTTAAAGGAAGAGTACAGATGAAATGAAAATTAACTATAAAACTCTAAAGAGCAAAATTAAAAATGATCAAATTAGAAACGACTTAAAGTAGAACAATGAGAGAAATAAAATAGAAAATTTGATCAATTGTGTAAACGACAAATGATCTCGCTCACGAAAAGTGGCTTGGTGCAGGTAGAAGACTCAAAGAACAAGAGGACAACCAAAGAAAATATGGTTTGAAGTGACAAGAATATTATCTAAGGACATAAAATTTCATGAGTCATAGTTAAAAGCTTTCATATTCTCTGACAAATGGGGATTTGCTCGAGTCTTGGCAGAGAATTTCAAACACCAACCTCACAGCACTTTAAGCCGTGCATTCGGAACATCTCTCACACTTGAATGCTGTCACTCATGGAGAGATGTTCCCAATGCACGGTTGGATGTGCTGTGAGGTGGTGCAAGGAGTGCTCTGGATTCATCTTTCCAATGGCACGTATAATGTCATTAAAATGGCAGATGCAGCTATAAGACATCAAAGGGATGCTGAGAATTTTGAAAACGGAAACATCAGCAAAAACAATATAATTTACAGTCAATTTTATTTTTTCAATACAAAACCAACCATATTGTCGAAAACTGCAGAATATGCTCCAGGTGGGAACAAGAACACAGATGTAGTATGGTACCATGGCCATCACACCATCAATCTCCAGAGTCATTCCCATTGACCAAGAATCCTATGTTATTTTTTCAGATTTATGTGTGTGGGGATCATAGAAAGCTTATTTTCCTGAGTATCCATCTCCTAGGTAAATAACTTTCCCACCTGGGAGGAAAGTTACCAACACTTGAATGGAACAAAACTACCACTTTTAATAATGAAATTTTATGACTAAAATGGCCATTGCCTAATTTACATGAGAAATAAAAAAAACATAAGTAAATGCACTTACCCGAATAAGTATTTCCCAGGAAAAACTTACCCAAATAACTGCATTTACCTGGATAAATAACTTACCGAAAAGTGAACGGGATCACAAGATTTTTCTTGCAGTTTGTTCCCCCCACTCCCCTTGCCTGTTCATAACTCATGACAATAGTAGCATAGCACATTACCTCTAATTGTACACAATGTATCATTGCATTTCAGACGACGGCTAGATAGCACAAACTCACAAGTCGGAAGAGGCTAGACGCAGACGAAAAAACCACCTCTTGCATTTTTGAGTGATTCAAATTTCAAACTACATACACTGTTTATAATTAGAATTACAACACTGGAGTATCACTCCCCAACCCGCATTTTACACAAGATTTTCTATAGGATCCCTGCTCCCACATTAAGACCCATCGCTCACAGAAAATCCAATTTCTGGGCAACCATTTCCTTATCTATAACTCAACTCAAGCCACCATACATTTTTCTCCATTCTTTTTCTTTTGAATCACAAACGCCTGAAGAATCTCTTTCAGGAGTGGCCGCCCATGAATATACGAGAATGACAATGGCTTTAAAATACCTAAACAAACCTCAACTCTCAAAGTCCAACCCATTTTACCCATCTGAAGATACGCCCAACCCTAAAAGGCAGCCCATAGTCTTTGGCAACTGCAGGTTCTCTCCTTGCAGTCTCTGGTTCAGACCAGACATAGACCCCACGCTCTTGCCTGCTGCCAGGTACAGTGTTGTCCAGAATCACAGCTATAAGGAAAGCAATGACCATATGAAATGACAGCAATGTGTTCATAACATAGTTTACCTGCAAAGAAAATAATGAATTTCTAAATGCACAATGATACACGTGGAGTAAGACCCATTATTTGAGGATTACCACTTGGGAAAATTCCTATACCAAAAAATGTGTTCCAAGATGGCAAGATTCAGATTGGATCAGATTGAACTGTGAAAACCGGAAACTGGTTATCATTGAGGCTTTTTATAACACCAGTATTCAAATTTCTGAAAAATCAGCTGACTGCTGACCCACCAGAAATCTGTGAGAACCGTTGAAAACTGGGTGGGTTGTCACTGATTTATTATAAAATCATAAAATGGAAATAATGAGATTTGAACCTATGACCTCTCCCTTGCATGGGTTAACACACTACGATTCATCCATCATGGTATTTGCACTTTTTTGTCTCTTTAATATCTATATTGATCAAATATGTATGTATGTGTGTTTGTGTGTATCTTTGAAATTTAAATAAAACAAAAGCTAAAAGACTTGCACCCTGGTCACTTGTATTTAAAACCAAGACAAATACCATCTGACCACAAGGTCCACCACTTTTCACATGTCTTAACATGCCTAATATTTTTATATTTTATAAATATGACATCAAGGGTCAGTGGTTGACAGAGCACTTGGACCATCTGACCTGTGACCCAGCAGTCTTTCTGGTTATGTGAATGGTCCAATTCTTACAGCATTGACCATAACCATCTTTTTGGGCTGTCAATGGGTCAGGTTTACCTGACAGAAACAAACCAATTATTTCAGTCCTGGCTCTGTGGTTTTGCCCCGACTAACAATCGTGTTGCAACCATATTCTTGCTGTTCCAAACCGATCACATAATTAATCATATATAAAGATCTCTTGGTTTTTTCGTAATCTTTGTTATATCTGTATATAAAAGGTTAAATTTCATAAATAGTATATAAGGTAATTATGGTTCAAACATCAAAACACATATTTTATCAACATATAATCAGTTTAGAATTGCAGTTTCAGTTTTGTTAAGGTTATATTATCAAAATGAAGTTCCAAATTGTTATTACTATTGGTAATTATAGTGCCAAGTATAATCAGGTCTAATCAGGCCACCTGATTGTCCCAATTAATAATTAGTTCGGTTCTGGGTCCTTATTGTCCCAATTAATAAATGGAACAGGATTGTCCACCCTGTCCCAAACCAGACCCAACCCATTGACAGCTCTATATCTTTTATTTACAAGGTATGTGTTTCAAGTCCATAATGTTTATGATCATCCAAAAGAAAGACATATTGGCATGGAAACATTGTCCCTACATTTATTTTAACAGGTGCTACACACTAAAGGAAAATTACTGATACAGGTACTTCTAAATTTTCTCATAAAAAAAAAAAAAACGAATGTGAAACAGAATCTTTGGAAAAAAAATTCTCCAACTGAAACTTGTATGCACTAGGTCCTCTTTATATTTAACTTCTACCCAATTACTCCTAAAATGGCACTAGGTCCTCTTTATATTCTTTTTCCTTCGTATTTCTACCTTTTCTTATGAAGCTAGAAATATAGTTTCTTTTTATTTTTATTATTTGTTTTGTTTAATTAATCATTACCTAATTAGGCTTTTTTTATCAATACCTAATTAAGCTTCAGACAACATATAATTCTGAAAAGCTAAGCTCCTCTCCTAATAACAGGGAGAAAGAATATAAATAAGCATTCTTTTTATTTCATTCACAATTATTGGGCAAAACTTTACAAATATGGAAAATCAGTGCAAAGAGATTTATGCACTATCTTTAACTGTCAAAGGAAATTGTAATCATACCTTTTGGTAATTTTCCTAGATTTAAAGCACAAGTAATTCTCTAAACACTTGAGAAGATGATACTGCAGTGTCTCCTAAATGTTGCCATATTGATTTTTCTTATTTTACTCAACTAATAGACAGACCCACATGGCAAGGACTAAGAAGCAACTAATTTCAGAACGTGCATTATCATAGGAGAGATACATACCCCGCCATATTTTCCTTGGAAAGGTCCATGAGATGCCACAATGTATGGTTGGAAATAACTAGGTACATATGAGTTTGCATTAGGACTGACACCATATTGCTGGAAGTAAGCAGGTATTGATAGGGAGAAAAAAAGAGAGAGCCCAACTATGATAATATTTCTGGAACTTCCTGCCTCACTGTAACGCAAGTTTGACAAGCCCAATGCTGCTAGCACTGCCCACATGAAGCAAAGTAGAGCAGCAACCATGACATCAGGAATAGAAGCAATAAAGCCCCCAATTTTACCTGTAAGCATGCCAGTAGGTTGAGTAAAATAGCATAATAAAACAATACTAGTAAAAAGCATAAAAGGGATAGGAAATGCAAGTTTTTTGAGGAATAACCTAACAGTTTAATCGTGAAAGTTCGGTTGATTTAATGGTCAAATCAGTTCCAAACTTCCAAACACAGCTGGAACTTTCCAACAGCAAAACTATTCCACAACGTAACATTGCACATGTATGATTTTCCTACCAGTCACATCCATCAATGGGCCACAGCTCCAATAATCATATCACTGTATGGTTTTGCCTCCATGCAGGATGTTCAAAATATAGAAATCTTGGTTTAAGTTGGCTAGAAAGAAAAAAGGTTAGTCAGATGCATAGTTGCATATGCTTTAGCATTTTGTTTGTTTGCTTGTTTGTCTCCAGTGGGGATGTCAGGATCATGGTTAAGCATGAAATACAAAATTCATAGCATTCCCACAAAAAACTTAATTTTTAAAATTGCTATGTAAGATGCATTCAACCTGTCCCACATGAACATGGTTATGACAATGGCAATCGTTTCCAACATTGGCATTTCTCAACATTTTGTTCTCTTAGAATATGTCAGTATTTCCATGGTCTATCCCGATTGCCCCCAAGCCACCCAGTTACAACACGAGTCACCTCCAACAATTACATTTCTGACTCTCAGCATCTTAGCTCTTCTAAGCCCTTGAAGAGCTGCCCATGCTTCTGCTGTGATGGAGTCTCCTGTCCCTATAGAGACCATAAATATAATGGCAATATAATTTCTAGTATAATATAAACTATATTATTCCAATATGCAATACCATGTAAACATACCGAAAGGAAAAACGTAAACTTATTGCATTTTTGGCCCTGTCCATCATGTTCTTTTGCCTAGGTTGATCATTCCTAGCCCACCCTAACCCCAAGCAACCACAAATTGCCACACCTGAGCCTAACTTTTCTGCAATGTTTCAGAACGCTGAGGCATGATGCAAGGCGTTCCACTACCTAGAGGTGTGAGGCATAGTTCAGAATGTAAGAGGCATAAGCCTCTCAAACACAAGGAGGCTTAAGCCTCCTTAAGAGAAAGCGAGGATGAGGAGGAAGGAGGAAGAAAAGGAAGAAAAATCCCATTTTTCTTTATTTTAATAAAAATCTTTTATCTTAAGAAAAATGAAGATGCATAGCACTAGTTGAAAGGGGGGTGGGGTCTTCCCTTCCCTTTCCTTTCTTTTTCTCTTTTTTTTCTTCTCTTTCTTTCTTTTTCTTCCCCTTCCCTTCCCTTTCCTTTCCTTTACTTTTTTTCTTTTTTTTTCTGTCTTTTTACATTAGGTGTGCATGAGGCACATGAGGCGTATGCCTCTAGCACGCCTCATGAAAAAAAAGTATGAGGCATATGCCTCAGAGGTGTCAGCACCTCTGGCATATGCCTCAGGGCGTTTTGGGGGCGCCTCCAGGCGTACACCTCCCATGCCTACACTGGTTTTCTGTCCACCAGGGTGTGGGCAGGCCCCAGGCCTGGGCTTGCATGAAGACCCTTATCCATGATCATTCCAGCCCATAATCCAGTCAAGTTGAAAAAAGGTTGGTCATAAATTTTCAAAATGATGATAAAGATGAAGAGGGGAAGGATGCGGTTTCTTCTTATGTTGCCAGGCTTATTGAGCCAAAACTCACCATCCCTCCATCTGATAAGTTTTGGCCCAATAGGTCTGACTACATAATGACGATAAAGATGACTACAGTGATTATGCAGCTAAAGATTTTCAAAATTCACCTATCACCAGTTGTCATTCACTAACCATATGGGAAAAGTAAAATACATGTTAAGGATTGGGGCAAATCTGCATAGTAATAAAAGTTTCCATTTATGCTACCCTACAACATACAGTTCAAATCCAAAACAGAGAAGTTTAATACTTACCTACAAGGGACAAAAGTATCAAAATGCATGCACCCAACTCAACTGCTCTGCGGCTTCCCATTTTAGTCACAGCAATTGTATGCACATTTTCTGTAAGGGTCGTAGACCCAGTTCCTGTACCCCAGAGACCAGCCAATACGCTAGAAAGACCTTCAAGACCAATTCCTCGGCTGAGAACACCTGGGGTTGGAGGTCTGGATGCCACAAGTAATGATGATGCGTGGTATGACCCAACCTAAGAATAAGAATTAAACCCACTTAGAACAATCAGAAATTCTAATAGAACTAAAGATGCAATAAATTCAAGTAATGCAAATAACTTTTCGTACACCATAATGCCACAGATTCCATAACTAAAATTTGCCATAATTCCAACTTCACTTGATATGCTTATTACTAAACCTGAGAGATCAAAAATTTGACTTCAGATAATTGAATGGGTGAGTGGGGCGGGAATGGGAATGGGGAGAGATTAGGTTGACACTTCATGACGTATTTTCCAAACTTGACATAGCACAATAGCTGCCTTCTTATACTTGTAAAAATTTTTAAAAATATAAGGTATTAGAAAGAGACAAGAACATGGATGCACGAGAAACCCTTGTCCTCTTTGCTCATGGTGACTTGTACCATCACCATTTTCATGGCTATATGAATGCACATGATTCCCAATATCGACGATACTTGGCAATGTATCCCAAATATCCTCATTTGCTAGGTAGCCATACGAAATATTCCAGGAATCTTTTTTTCAAATATCCCTGATATTTTGCCGATATGTCAGCGATATTTCAGATTTCATTGATGGACTATATATTTAAGTTTTAAATTTTAGAAATATTAAAAACTTGTTAATATTTCATTAAAAGTTAAAACCATCATAATTTTTTTTAAAATATTTTCCTAAAAGAACCAGCAGGGAATTGGTGATTAGATAATTAGCTTACCACTTTGATATGATTCACTTATTAAATCACTATAATCCAAAAGAAAAATGAAAATGAATGTAACTATAAAAGAATATTCTCAATCTAATCAAAACATATAATAACAATAAAGACAAAAGTTAAGATGGCAAATAACTGACATATATAAAGAGAAGATGACTAAAGACTAAAAGTGAGACAGAGAAACATACCTATTTACGGTCTCTTAATTTTTATTTGATTTATATAGTTCTTTGCTATGGTTTTGAGCCTTAAATGTGCAATTATATTTCTTCCAATGATCTCTTTGAAGGTTTATTAACTAATTCTATGTTTCTAGAAAACTTCCCTGATTTTTTAGATTTTTCAAATATCTTAGTAAAATTAGTGAAATTTCTCCAACTCTACATGGGGAAATGTTCATTAATATCGAAATTACAAACTATGTGCATGCATTCTGCTATATGCAATGCAAATTGGAAAGATATTTAGCCAATATTATATATACACTTTTACCTTCAAAAGTGCAAGTTGTTTTCAGGTGAACTTTCAGTACATCACTAACGATCGCCAAACGTATTGGCATTCACCTCATTATCAGAAGCCAATACATAATAAACTAGACAAAATGCAAAATCCAATAGTCAAACAAGGCAAAGTCGGAATGAAAGTTAAGGTAAGGTGATTAAGACAGGCCATTAGCAAGTGGAACATTTTGAAAGACAAACAACAAATGATGATGATATCATGTTGTGTTGATAGTTCAGTCGAACCAGGTTCAGAAATAGAGAAGAGAGAAAGAAGAAAAGAAGAAGTGTCGAACAGACAGAACACATCTTAACTTATGATGAAAAGACAAAAATACCCTTCCTTAGCCGACTCTAGCACTCTCCCTCAAGCTGGAGAGTATAAGTCATATAGTCCCAGCTTATTACATATATAATTCACTCTTCCGGAACTCAACCCTTTTGTAAACAAGTCTGCCCACTGGTCACCTGTTCTCACATGCTCTATACTCGTGACACCAATAAGCACTTTTTCCCTCACAAAATGGCAATCTACCTCTATGTGTTTAGTACTCTCATGAAAAACTAGATTGGATGAGATGTGAATTGCAACTTGGTTGTCACAGTATAGTTTCATTGGTTTGCTTATTGAGAACCAGATTTCCTGCAAAAGATTTTTCAACTACACTAGTTCACATGTATGTGCCATGGCCCTGTGTTCTCCTTCAACACTACTCCTTGCTACAACAATTTGCTTCTTGCTCTTCCATGTCACCAGATTTCCTCCAAGAAAGGTGCAGTAACCTGTAGTAGATCTCCTGCCCAATCTGCATTTGTAAGTCAACTATTTCGAGACTTCCTCCTAACTTGTACAATAACCCACGGCCTGGAGCCCCCTTCAAATATCGCACAATTCTAAGGACTACATCTCAGTGAGGAACTCGAGGGCTTTGCATGAATTGGCTTACCACACTAACAGCAAAGGAGATATTTGGTCTAGTAATAGTTAAGTAATTCAATTTTCCCACTAGCCTTTTATATCTTCCGAGATCATCAAATAATTCACCTGTATCACTGCCCAACTTCACATTCAATTTCATGGGAGTTTCAACTAGCTTAGCACCTAATAGTCCCGTTTCTTCCAATAGGTCAAGAACATATTTCCTCTAACACAAGTTTGTGCTTTGCTTCAATCTAGCAACTCCTATACCCAAGAAGTACTTCAACTTCCCAAGATCCTTTGTCTGAAAGTGATATTGTAGAAAGACCTTCACTCTATCACTGCTAGTTATGACTATGCCATCCACGTAAACCACTAGCAAGATCTTCCGGCTTCAGAATCATAGCTAAACACTGAGTGGTCAACTTGACATTGTCTCATTCCGAACTCTTTCACTACCTCACAAATTTGCCAAACCAAGCATGGGGATACTTTTTAAGCCCATAAATAGCCTTCTTGAACTTACACACCTTACCATCCTCCCCCTGAGCAACAAACCCTAGTGGTTGCTCCATGTTCACTTCCTCTATAAGATCTCCATGGAGGAAAGCATTTTTAATGTCAAGCTAAAATAGGGACCAATCATACATGACTACTAAGGAAATCAACACACGGACTAGCCAATCTTAGCAACAGGAGAAAAAGTTGAGAATATCCTTTGGCAACTAGACGGGCTTTCAACCATTCCACTCTCCCATCTGGTAGATATTTAACAATATACACCCATTTACAACCAACAACATGCTTACCTGGGGGAATATTGGTGAGTTCTCACGTGTGATTGTGTTTAAGGGCAAAGAGTTCATCTTCCGTAGCTTTACACCACCCTGGTGAGGTAAAAGCCTCCTAGACATCCTTAGTTGTAGACACAGAAAATAACAGAGAAACAAACTAACAATGTGAAGCGGAAAAATGAGAGACAGAAACATAATTGGATATAGAATGCAAAATGCAACTATGTTTACCTTTCCGTAATGCAATAGGAAGATCAAGATCAGAAGGCAACTCGTGTGTAGAAGAAATTGGATCTGCAGACGAAGTAGAAGTTGGAGGAGGTGCTAGTCTTTGTTGGTGGTCTTTCAGTATGATCCTACACTAAAGGAGGTAGAGACTCAAACACAACGGGAACAACAAGAATGAAATTGTCAACCAGAAGGGGAAGAGGAAGAGGAACCTCTGTGGGAAAGAGAGACATCAGGATCTAAGAAGGACACAAACTCAAAAAATGTAACATCAGGGCAAATAAATGACTTTTGAGTAATGGGATTGTAGCATTTATACCCTTTTCGAATCCTAGAGTAGCCAAGAAAGATAAACTTAATTGAGTGTGCATGTCTAAACCAGGACCTAGATTATGAACAAAGCACACACACCCAAAGATCCCGAGAGTCAAGGGATATGGAGACAAAGTGGGAAACAAAATAGAAAACGTAGAACGACTGTCAAGAATGAATAAAGGCATGCGATTAAAGAGAAAACAAGTAGTAAGCACTGCATCACTCCAAAAGCATTTGGGAACATTCATATGAGGAAGAAGGGGTCGAGTTGTTTCTTCCTCTCAACCACCCCATTTTGTTGAGGGGTGATGCATAAGATATCTAATGAATAATGCCACGTTGCTCCAAATACTGTTGAAATGAAGTAAGGAAATACTCTTTGCCATTGTATGAACGGAGAATTTTAATTGGAACACCAAATTGTATATGTATTTCAGCATGAAATTTTTGGAAAGTGGAGAATAATTCACTCCTTTCTTTCATTAAATAAATCCATGTCATTCTTGAACAGTCATCAACAAAAATAACAAAATACGTGTAGCCATTATAGGACTTAATTCTAATTGGACTTAATTTTAATTGGACCCCAAACATCTGAATGGACTAAAGCAAAAGGGTTCAGCATACAACTATCAACTCTAGGATTGAAGGAAGCCCGATGGTGTTTCCCATACTGACACGACTCACACTACAAAGAAGACAAACGACTCAATGATGGAACAAGTAGCTTGAGAGCTTTAAGAGATGGGCGACCAAATCTATAATGCCAATGGAGAGGAGTCAAAGAAATCTAAAGTGCAACTATAGAACCACCACCGTCAAGGTAATACAATCCACTAACTTCATGACCTCCACCAATCGTCTTCTCCGTCTTGAGATCCTAAAAAACACAAGAGGAAGAGTAAAAAGTGGTAGAACAATTGAGAGACTTAGTTAGTTTACTAACAGACATAAGATTAAATGGTAACTTGGTTATATATAAAACAGAAGACAAAGAAAGAGATGTAGTGTCAACATTACCAACACCACAAATGGGGGAAGTAGAACCACTGGCTAAGGTAACAGTATGTGATGGGGAGGTCTGAGAAAGGGAGGAAAACACACCTGGAGTCCCGGTCATACGATCAGAGGCTCTAGAGTCAATTATCTAGGGGGAAGGTTTTGATGCCAGGCAAGTCATACCTGAATAAGCAAGGTGGCAGTATTCTATTGTGAAATAGCCTGAAGGAATCTCTCATACTCATCTCTTGGGATACTCATCATCTCCTTCCCAGAAGTAACACTTCCTCTAGAGTGGGAAGGGCAGATCCACCCAATATTTTTTTTTATGAATGAAGAAATTTATTAATTCAGAAAAAAAGACCATTGAAGAGGCATGAATTGTTACCTCTTCAGAAAAGTATTACATCAAAATAAAACAGAATTAACCATAAATAAAATTACAAAGCAGCCCAAAATAGTTGCTCCTTTGTAACCCCCTTCTTAGCTAACCCATCCGCTAGGGTGTTTGCTGATCTTCCCACCCATAGAGAGGTAACAGTCATATTTCTTGTAAGCCAATTTACTCTCCTTAATAAATCTTTGTGTTGCTACATGGCTGAAGCTGGGTCTTTCAACCATCCCACCACAATTTGATAGTCTCCTTCAACTACCAAGTGTTGAACCCCTAATTGGTCTGACAGGTTCGTACTCTGGTTTCAGCCCTACTAGGAATAGGGTAACATCGAGTTGCTCCCTTTGTTGTTGCTGAATTTTAACATATAGAGTTAAGGGATGATAGACATTAAGTTCGTCCCAAAGATTTCTCATACTGGCATAATACTCTTCAAGGATCTGATTGCCCTACTACAAACTGAAGTACTCCCGATAAAGATGATAAACTCTCATAGTATTGTTTTGGCCGGAATAGAGTTTCTTAGTGTGTTCCCATATCTCCTTTGTTGTGTCTAAGAACATGAAGTTAATACTGATTTTAGGTTCCATATTGTTCCGCAACCACGTCATTATTTGAGCGTCCTCCTGCTCCCAATCACTAAAACCTGAAGATTCAGTTGTAGGTTTCTCCTCCCACACATGTTTTACTTTCTTCTTAGCCTTAAGAAACACTTCCACCGACTTAACCCACGGCACATATGAGTTTGATGGATGTCGTCTGCACACTTAAGAAATCAAAGGAAATCATCACACTCAATTTCTGGTCACCACTGTCATCTCCCATTGACGCCATCAAGGTTTCAATTGAAGAAATTGGATCTGCGCTTCCAAAAAAAATAATAAGAATAATAATTATCGGTCCAAACACACCTACTGTTGTTCTTTGAGTACTACACCAACACAATCACCACGATACTACCAAAGTACATGCTCGACCACTTCTGTGTTAGCATAAAAAAATGACTTCTAATAACACCACAGCCACCATCTGAAAAAGAAAAACATCCCTCTTGAAACTGCTCAATAGAGGGTTCAAACCACCATAAACACAACCACACGACCACTAAGGCTGTCGCACATGGTGACAACAGTCTAGAAACCTCCTACTAGGGTTGTCGCATTCACTTTCACCTGTAACTAGACCACCAAAACCCTAGGAACACCTGAATAGGTTACAACGGCCCTCTGTAGATTGTCGCAGCCTTCTCTCACCCTCACTCCAGGTTGCGCAGTCGAGAAAAAAATAAAAGGAAAGAAGGGGGGAAGAAGAACTGATCGAAGCACTGAGAACTTGAAGTTGTAGTTTTCTGCTCTCCTGTTCAACCTGGCTCTGATACCATGTGTTGATAGTTCAGTCGAACCATGTTCAGAAATAGAGAAGAGAGAAAGAGAGAAGTGTCGAACTGAGAAGTCAAAGGGACCCTCCCAACCAACCATGTAAATATATATATATATATGTCAAAGCAAAGTACAATGTCAAATATGCCCCTACTTAAGTATGGGACATCTGACTTAACACAGTGCTAAACAGACAAAACACATCTTAACTTATAATGAAAAGACAGAAATACCCTTCCTTAGCCAACCCCAACACACGTCAATTGTTTTTATGAAGCCAAAGCCACCTTGTTCACCTGTTCAACGAAAAGAGGAGCTATACTTGCACATTCACCATGCACCAAAGCAGACAACCCACCTTGCACAGATTTTGGCCTAACATCAACAAGCATTGACCTTCAATGAAGCAAAAGAGACTACCAATACACAAGTTCTTACCATCATTTGCACAATGATTTTGATTCTTAAGGAAAAGCCCCAATGAACACCCACTGCACTCGGTTAACCTCCCCATTACTCTCCATATTCTTCATCTCCCATGACTTCATCCTTTTACAAGAGGTGGATAACGAGTAATAACCCATATCCGGTCATCTTCACTCAACTCCATATCTTGAACCCCTATATTTCCTTTTCTTAATCGTTCAATTAGAACCATAGAAAGGGTCACATGACATCTTATTCTCCCTTTGAAGATTTTCGCCAAAAAGCCCCATCCTATTCCCCATTGACCATATGATTTCATCATTTAAGCTCTCCTTTCAACTACCCAGATGAGTATCCATATCTGGCTCTATGTGCTCTCACCTCTTCAAGATTCTTTGATTCCAGACTTTTCTCAAGTCTTCATCATTTCCAAAGCTTACTTCTTTTCTTTAAATGCCCAAATATCTATACTTTTATTTTGAAATTTAAAATCAATCCAACTCCTCCTATCCTCATATACCCCCACCCATGAAATGTCAACCCCACCATCTGTCACCTGATCTTCTTCTGCCTCTCAGACTGACCTATCTTCAATCTGGAACACCAAAGAACCAATCTCCAACCCATCTCTCATCCCCAAACAGTAATTACTTTTCACCTGTCAACCCTTCAGAGTCCACTCCAACACTCTCTTCCCCAACTGCTAATTCCTAGCCTTCACTGCACATACAACCCCAATAAATGATAGAACCATAGATAGATCATCCAATTCAATGAGAATAACAGACACTTGCAACTGCTCCTGCAAAGCGGTTCTATCAATCTTCTTAAAGCGAAACATGCTCACATGCATCCCCAATCTCATGAAAGGATTGAAAACACCATGCATGAAGTGGATTTTTTTTTTTTTTGGTATCTTCTGAAGGGCTACACAATGGGGGGCAGCCCATCCCCCAACCCAGATGCAAGCAGGATTCGATCCCAAGTCTCCGCTACAACCAGCAGGAGACCTTACCAACCAGCTGGTTGGTACCTTGCCACCATGCATGAAGTGGAATTCCAACCACATTAATATGCAAAAGCTTTATTTAAGACACATTATTTGACAACCCAGCCTACAACACCCAACAACCAATTCCAAGCTCTAGTTTGTTCCAATGCTTAACCTCCCAACATAAGAAACTTTCTACCTCTTCTTACTAAAACAAACGAAGAGAAACAGGCCCCCAAACAACTTCAAATATGAGAAGAGAAAACCAAAGAGGAGAGAAGAAGAAGATGGAGAATGGGGCAGCAACTCTATTCTTGCCAGCTCAACACGTTATCTTTAATATTAGAGACTAACAAATATTAATATTAAAGATAGCGTGTTGATCTGGCAAGAATAGAGTTAGAGACCAATGAAAGCTAACCTAGCAGCACCTTGGAAGGCTATTCACAACACCCTTCCTCAATTCCTCAATTTTATCAGGTATGAAGTTTGTTCTGGCAACTCTGTCCATTTTTGGGAGGATATTTGGGTAGGAGACACACCTTTAAAGGATTTGTTCCCTTTGCTATTTTCTGTTTCTTTGTACGAAAAAGAGGTGGTCTCAAAATTTATCTCACTGGGAACACCATTAGATCCTACTTGGGATTTTGGGTTTCGTAGAGGACTTAGGGATGATGAAATTGATTCTCTTTTTGTTTTGCTTGGTTGTCTTAATCAGGTTTGTTTGGATCCCTCCAAGCCAGATAAGAGGGTTTGGACTCCTAGACCTAATGGAACCTTCACCTGTGCTTCTTTCTTCAAGTCCATCTCTCAACTTTCTACTCACCAACCCTTTCCGTCAAAAGAAATTTGGTGCAAGCCAGTTCCCCCAAAAATTATGGCATTTTGTTGGGAAGTATTCCATGGGAAAGTAAACACTCTAGATAACCTACAAAAGAGAAGACCTTTCCTCTTTATTTCTCCTAATTGATGTATCCTCTGTAGAGCTCACGGTGAGGATTGTTACCACCTATTAATATCTTGTCCCTTTTCTGCAGAACTTTGGGCTTGGCTACTTTCGTTGTTTGGGGGTAGTTGGAGTCTACCAGCAAAAGTTCACATGCTCTTCAACCATTCTACCTTTTATTGGCCTACAACAATAGGGAGAATTGTGGAATGTGCTCGTGCTGCCTTGATTTGGACTCTTTGGGAAGAAAGGAATATTAGAATCTTTCAAGAAAAGGATTAGAATCTTTCAAGAAAAGGAAATGAGCAATCAAGATTTGAAAGACTATGTGTTAAATAGGACAATACCTTGGCTGAAGACCTTGGAAATCTTTAATCGATTCTCCTTTAATGACCTTTGGAGAAATTGATCAGCAGTAACGAGGTGTTCATCTCTAAAGGACAAATCAATTACAAGCTAGTCTCCTCCATACGAAGGCTCACTAAAGTTGAACTTTGATGAAAGTAGCATGGGTAATCTAGGACTATCCGGAATGGGGGGTGCTTTGAGAAATGAGAAGGGAGAGATTTTGCTGCTTTACTCGGGTCCCTTGGGAATTGGGGACTCCATCAAGGCAGAACTTTTAGTTGTTGTACAAGGGGTGTAATTTGCAAACCAGCTGGGGGTACAACACCTAATAATCGAGGGGAATTCCAAAGTGGTGGTGGGTTGGTTGAAAAATCCTAAAGAGGCTATGTGGCGTTACAAGAATGAAATGAAGAAATTTAGTTGGTTGACAAAGAATATGGTGGTCACTGTACAGTGGGTGGGGAGATCAGCAACCACTGTTTTAACTTCCCTACCTCCCAACTTCTCTTTGATCTTCTCTATCCATCTTCTAGAATTTTACTTGGTTCATAATAGTGATCTCATGACAGTTGGTAAAATATTAAATGTCTCTTACAAGTTACAAGGAATGAGGTTTGCAAAACAGATTGGGCTGAAGCAGGTGGAGGTGGAAAGGGACTCAAAATTAGTCATTTCATGGATGAATAGTCATGGAGCTTGGATGTATAGGCAAACTCTGAGGAAAACTGGTAACCAAGCAAAAGATGTGGAAGTAACATTCAAATGGATAATGTTGACAGTTGTTTTGTGTACCGTTTAGTACCACAAGGGTACTAATGTAATTTCTCTCCTGTTTATATTGTATGACTAGGCCGGTATAAATAATAACTCTTTCACTCGTCTCCTGGATGCTGGAGGGTTTCAGTCCACTCGACTCTCCTCTCCTCTCTTCTCTTCCTCTTGCTCAACATGGTATCAGAGCAAGTTCGTCCAGACCTGAAAACAAGTTAGTTGAGGTCATTATCCAATGTCGAGTTGGTTGCCTCTTCATCTCCTAGAAGTCATATCCCTGATGCTTGAGCTCAAGAAGCAAGAAGGTGTCGGCCTGACTGTTCAGCTTCCTAGTGCAGAAAAGAGTTCTGGTATAGAGTCTTTTCATATTCCAGCCCAGATGCTATCTTCCTTGATTGCTCAACCGTAGAGTGGCTGCCATCTGATGTACGAAGAGAAGATTATGGTTTGCAGAGAGGCTGGTATTCAAGAAGGTACTATCCATCCACTGTTCGGGTGCCCTGGTATTCAACTGAAGTTGTTCTTCGTTTTTTTTTCCTTCTGCACCCTTCGATGGACTGTTGATGCCCTAAAAATCTGAATGTGGTGTTCTCCTCTTGTGTATCACTACTATTCGGCTACATTGTTAATGGACTGAAGTTGTTTTTTTTCTCCTTGACTGTACTTGCTGTTCGGCTACATTGTTTATCTCAGTGACTATTCGGCTACCCTAAAGTTGGTGTCAGCCGATTAGGTATATGGTGAACTATCACCTTGTGTCTTCCTTTCTACTAAGGAGTTGTATGAAAACTATGAAACCATAGGTCATACAGACCTTGTTATGTACTGCATTGCAGTGTTTGTTTTGTTCTTTGGATTCCTACAAATTGTAAGTCATTCGGACTTGTCCAAGTACTACAGCAACAGTGTTTGTTCTTGGCTCTCTATGAAGCTGTAGGTCAGAAGTACCTAGTTGTATGCTGAAATAACAAGTGATTCTTCTTTTGTGGACTGAAGGACATAAGCTCCTTTTTTGTAGCAGCTCTGTGAGGCAGAGTGCCTTGGTTGTTGTGTGTTCTTAAAATCTGAAATCAGGAAAAGTGAAGATTCAGCCACATCTGGAATCTCCACAATGCTGAATGGAATGAGTGGAGGTGGTGACCTATCCTTTCCTATGGCTGTTGTTCCTCTTGATAGATTAAATTACCTAGAATGGTCAAGAGGGATAAAATTATACATCATTGCAAGAGGGAAGATAGGCTATATAAATGGGAGGATAAAAGAACCATCCTCTGGGAGTGTTGAATATGATAGATGGAATCAACAGAACAGTATTGTTATGTCTTGGCTCTTGGTTTCCACGCAACCTCAAATAAGGAAGAATTTCATGTGGGCTGAAACTGCAAATGAAATCTGGGAACAAGCAAAGTCTACATATTCAGAATTGCGACACTATGCCAAAATTTATCAATTGCAGGCAGCAGCATCTACTTGTAGACAGAGGGAGAGGTGTTTATCAGTGTATTACTCCGACTTGACCTCTGTCTGGAAGGAGTTGGATCACTACCAGAGTGTGGATTGGAAGTGTGATGAGGATGCCAAAAAGTACAAGCAACTTGTCTCCCAGCAAAGGGTGTTTGCATTCTTACATGGTCTGAATCCTATGTATGAATCTATCAGGGTTCAGATTCTCAGCTCTAAGGATCTCCCATCTGTTCAGGAAGTCTATGCTCTTATACAGTCTGAAGAAAGTAGAAGAAATTTGATAAAGTTGTGATGGTAGCAAAAGGGGGTGTCTCTACTGGTGTGGGATCTTCCTCCAAGAAAGGAGATCTCCAAAGAAAAACAGAAGATAAAGAAAAGTTGTGGTGCACTCATTGCCAGAAATCCCGATACACCAAAGATACCTGTTGGGATCTTCATGGGAAACCAAAATGGGCTCAAGATCTGACTAAGAAGCAAGGTTCAAAGGTGAATAAGAGGTCCGAACAGCAAGGTACAAAGAAACATCACATGGCCAACATGACTACTCGGGAGAATCAACCCCCCATTTCTACTGTGACTCAAACACATCTCACTGGAACTGACCCGAGGGAGGATATTATGAATTCCTTCTGTGACCATTTAGAGCTCTATGGTAGAGCAATTCGTCAAATGGATGCTCCTCCCTCAACCTCATTTGCATCTACGTCAGGTAACCCTGCCACTGCTTTCCATGTTGCTTCTCACACTCCTGACTCTTCATGGATCATTGATTCAGGAGCGTCAAAACACATGGCTGGTACGTCCTCTTACTTTCAAACCTATCACCCTCTTTCTAGAAGAGATAAGGTGAGACTAGCCGATGGATCATACACTTCCATAGCTGGTCAAGGAACTCTCTCTCTTCCTCTTGGTCTTACCTTTTCTGATGTCTTTCATGTTCCAAAATTTCCCATTAATTTGTTCTCTGTTAGTAGTGTTACTAATTCCTTGAATTGCTCAGTGACCTTTTTCCCTTCTCATTGTGTGATTCAGGATCTGGCCTCGGGGAGGATGATTGGTAGGGGATGTATGGCTGATGGACTTTGCATGCTAGAGAATAAGGTTGGTCTACATGTTACAGAGTCTATGAATCAGTCCTGTAAGAAAAAAGTCTATTTATGGCATTGTCATCTTGGTCATTTGTCTTTAAAGTCTTTAAAAGCTGTATTCCCATAACTGTTTAAGTCAATGTTTGTTTCTGATTTTTCTTGTCAAACGTGTCAATTAAGTAAACATTGTAGAACTCATTTTCTTCAAAGAAATAGTAAATCTGAATCTCCGTTTCACATTGTTCACTCTGATGTATGGGGCCCTGTTACTTTATCATCTGAGAGTGGCTACAAGTATTTCATTACCCTCATTGATGATTATTCTAGATATACTTGGGTATACCCGATGCAAACCAGGGAAGAAGTATCAAAAATCATTGATGATTTCCAACGGATTGTCTTCACTCAATTTCGAACTGAAATCCAAATTTTTCAATCAGACAATGCAAAAGAATTTTTTCATAGTGACCTCACGGAGTTTTTTGCTTTGCGTGGTTCCCTTCACCGTAGCTCTTGTGCCCGTACACCACAACAAAATGGTGTGGCCAAACAGAAGAACAGACATCTTCTTGAAGTGGCTCAGGGTTTACTACTTCATATGAATGTTCCAAAACGGTTTTGGCTTGAAGCGGTTCTTTGTTCCACTTACCTTATTAATCGTATGCCCTCTCGTCGGTTAGAGTATAAAGCCCAACATCAACTTCTCTTTCCTAAGGCTCATCTTCTTTCTATTCCTCCTCGTGTCTTTGGTTGTCAATGTTTTGTCCAAAATCTGTCTCCCACTTGTGGGAAATTGGATTCTCGTGCTATCCCTTGCATATTTCTTGGTTATCCCTTAACTCAAAAGGAATAATGTTGTTTTGATCCTGCTTCTCGTAAATTCTATGTCTCCATGGATGTGTCCTTCTTTGAAGATGAGTCTTTCTATCATGTTTCTCCTCAGGGGGAGTGTAGGCATGAGGAGAAACTAGTTCAACTTCCCTCTCTTCCTAACCCTCCGCCTTTTCGTGTCTTTTCTCGTCGTCGCAAAGGCCAACCAAATTCAAAAGCTGTAGAGAATACGGAAGCTGTACCTCCAATGCCACCAGACTCCTCGGGGGAGGATCATACTCACTCGCAAAGTTTTTGCTCCCAATGATGTCCTTGAATCTATTGAAAATGATTCCTCTACTGCTAATGATCATGACCGCCCTATTGCTCACAGGAAGGGTGTTAGGTTGTGCACCACTAAACATCATATTTCTAACTTTGTCTCCTATGAGAACATCTCACCCTCATTCCGTGCTTTCCTTACCTCTATTGACAATGTCCCTATCCCTAAGAATGTGGCAAAAGCTCTTTCAGTTCCTGAATGGACAAATGCCATGAAGGAAGAATTTAATGCCCTTCACAAAAATGGCACATGGGAACTTGTTGATCTTCCTAAGGGAAAGGTTCTAGTTGGATGTAAATGGGTGTTCACAGTCAAGCATAAGGCTGATGGAACAGTGGAAAGGTATAAAGCTCGCTTAGTGGCAAAGGGATTTACTCAAGTGTATGGAGTTGATTATGCAAAAACTTTTGCCCCTGTTGCCATGATAAACTCCATTAGAGTCATTTTCTCTCTTGCGGCTAATCTGGATTGGGATTTACACCAACTCGACATCAAAAATGCATTCTTGAATGGTGACCTTGGAGAGGAAGTCTACATGATTCAACCTCCTAGATTTCTGGCTCAAGGAAATGAACAGAAAGTGTGCAAGTTGAAGAAGTCCTTATACAGGCTGAAACAATCACCAAGAGCTTGGTTCAGCAGAATCCATGTGGCAATTCAGCAGAAATGATACAGGCGATGTCAATCAGATCACACACTATTTGTGAAAAGAGAAGGTAAAATTGTTGCTCTAATTGTATATGTGGATGACATAATTGTTACTGGTGACTGGGAGGATGAAATTCAGAGGTTGAAGTTTTTTCTTGCCACTTAGTTTGAAGTAAAGAATCTAGGACCTGCCAAGTACTTCCTTGGAATTGAAGTCGCCCGATCAAAGAAGGGTATCTTCATTTATCAAAGAAAATATGTCCTAGATTTACTTCAAGACACTGGGAAGATGGGGGTGAAACCAGTTGACTCTCCTATTAACCCCAACCATAAATTAGGTGACAACCGTGGTGAACCTCTCAAGGATGTGAAACAGTTTCAGAGGCTTGTAGGGAGATTGTTATACCTTTCTATGACTCGCCCAGACATTGCATATGTTGTTAGTGTCCTCAATCAGTTCATGCATGATCCTAGGTCCTCTCATCTTGAAGCAACAGAGAGAATCCTCCGATATCTAAAGAAGTATCCGGGTACTGGCTTGTCATTTCAAAAGCACGGACATTTGAAAGTTGAAGTTTATACAGATGTAGATTGGGTTGGATCCCAAAGTGATAGAAAGTCTACCAGTGGCTACTGCACCTTTATAAGAGGGAACCTTGTTACATGGAGGAGTAAAAAGCAAAATGTGGTGGCTAGATCCAGTGCTGGAGCTGAATATCGTGCTATGGCCCACGGGGTTGCTGAAGGCATGTGGATAAAGAATTTGTTGGGTGAGTTAGGTTTTCCAGTGGCCAAACCTATAACTCTATTCTGTGATAACAAAGCAGCTATAAGCATTGCTGCCGATCCAGTGCTTCATGATAGAACAAAACACATCGAAATTGACAAGCATTTTATCAGAGAGAAAGTTATCACAGGCAAAGTGTGTACTCCCTATGTCACTTCTGAGAACCAACTTGCAGACATCTTTACAAAGGGTTTAAACCTTTCCAAACATCATGATCTTTGTGACAAGTTGGGCATTATTGATATCTATGCTCCAACTTGAGGGGGAGTGTTGACAGTTGTTTTGTGTACTGTTTAGTACCACAAGGGTACTGTTGTAATTTCTCTCATGTTTATATTGTATGATCGGGCCAGTATAAATAATAACTCTTTCACTCGCCTCCTAAATGTTGGAGGGTTTCAGTCCACTCGACTCTCCTCTCTTCTCTTGCTCTTGCTCAACAAATAAAAAGAACAGCAAATGTGTAATATGTAGTACCAAAAAAATGCCATGCCTCTATCAAATATAAGATGATGGGAGTATAAGATGATGAGAGCTGGAATGCTGTTAAGCATGGGTTTGTACTATCAAATATTCTAATTTAATTAAGTAATGAAATCTTTGTTGCTGATCAAAAAAATGATGCTTTCCTCATCTAACATTTTCTTTGCCCTCATGGTCTTGTTAAACAGCTCGATCACCCAAGATTGGTCAACCTCCCATGCATTTTCATTTTCCACACAGATTCCTAAAATCCTATGTTTGAAATTTCTTCCATGCTCAAAGCACCTTGAGCTTCTCATGAGATGCAGCTTCATTTAACCATAGCATAGTAATCTATCCACTGGATGAAAGCATTGATTCCCATTTATTTATCAAAAAAAAGTATCCATTCCCATTTCCATTAGACTTGATTCACACTATACAGATAGAACTTGAAACTTCAAATTGACATTATGAAGAGAGGAAGATCCAATCAAAAAGCTGGCATGATTGGAGCATTGAACATGTGCCCAATCCACATGGTTGACTATTTCATAGACTGTCAAATTGACAATGCCATCACTCACCTCATCATTTTTTCTTTCTACTTCCTTTTTCTTCTTTCTTTTTTGTCTTGGGGGTATAATAAGGAGTTCTGGGCTAGTCAAGAAAACCTATTTCTCTTGATCCTACAAAATTACTGAGATAAAAAGAAACTGAATGCACAAAAATTGCAATGGGGAATGACACAGAAATAGAAAAACAATGCAAGACTCAAATAAAAGGCATAGAATATTGAAACTTAAGGAATATATGAGAATCAAAAATAAAATAAGAATTCCCTGAAGAAAATCTTTAATCTCCTAGGAAGAGATGGGAAACTCACTGAATCAACTGATGCAATTATAGAAACCGCACACATTACTAAAGCCATTTTCCAGTCGAACACAGGTGTACCCCATTGTAATGGATATGGAAATCTAAACCATGGGGCAGATTTTAATGCATGTGAAGTATCAACCCTACAGTGTTTCATCCTGGAAACATGCCTTCTGCAGGCTTCGGATATAATATTTGAGGGAGGTACATTCATATCACAGCCTTTGTGGTTATAGACTCCTGCTTCTGTAAGAAGGAAAGCAGCAGCCCATGTGATTGCCAAACCCAATGGAACCTGCACATTATATCAAGGCAATTACATTCACAGTAACTGTAATACCAATAAAAAAAGAAATGCATTGGAGATACTGAAATCACTGTAAAGGTTTAGTCAGTATACAACTTACTGCATAAATTAGAAATATACGATGACCAAAGACTGATATTTTGCGGAGATACTGCAAGAAAAATGTGGAGGAAATAGCATTACACTATCTAGCAGAAATCCCAATATTACATCATCCTGATGATGTTATAGGTTCAAAAAATATTTAACTTGAAGAGGAAGAAGAAGAACCAACGCAAGCTACTCCTTACTTACAAGTGAAAAAATAACAACCAGCAATATCTGCAATGCACCCATCTCAAGGCACATACCAACTTGTGGGAAACCGTAACTGTAGAAGGACAGCCCAACTGCAGCTACAGTTGGAGATACAACCACTGGATTGATGAACCTGGAAAAAAGAAACAATTGTATTAGGTCAAGTGCTTCGATGTGCTAAGAATAGCATTTAAAACTCAGAGAAGCAAGCTAAAGAAAAAGATTTAATTTAGAGGCCCAAGATAAGGTGATTCCATGAATATTGCTACACATTGCCATAGAATTAGAGCAGGATGGACAAAATGGAAGGGTGCATCTGGAGTTTTATGTGATAGGCCATAGGATAATACCACTTACATTAAGGCCCTGTTCACTTTTCGGTAAGTTACTTACCTCGGTAAATTCACTTACTTGGGTAAGTGTTTCCCAAAAAACACTTATCCGGGTAAGTGCATTTACCCATGTTCTTTTATTTCCCAGGTAAATAAGACAATGACCGTTTTAGCCATAAAAATCCATTATTAAAAGGGGTAATTTTGTCGCATCCAAGTGTTGGCAACTTTCCCTCAGGTGGGAAAGTTACTTACCCACCTTGGAGATGGGTATCAAGTAAGTCATACCCAGGGAAAATGAATTTTCCATGGACCCCACATAAATCTGAAAAAAGAACATGCGTATCTTGGTCAATGGGAACCAAAATCCCATTGACCAACTTTCCCCGATCTCAAAATCCAAAAAATCGAACAGACCCTAAATGGAAAATGCTATAAAACTATTGTAAGGCCAGCCATGTTGTATGGAGCAGAGTGTTTTTTTTTTTTTTGGAAAAGGTAAAGTAATATTTATTGAGATAAGAGATACACAAGGGAGGCGTATCGGCTTGTATCGAAGCTTGCCTTCCTTTTTCTAGCTTTTTTTCTCTCAAACTGGTTCAGGGGGGGGGGGGGGTTAAGGCCTGTCTACCCTATGAAATATGTGGGACCCCGAAAAACTATGTATAGAAGTGTATCAGAGGGGCCACGGTACAATACATATTAGTCAATATGCCTCGATACATGACAAAATTTTAATCATTGACCCACACTAACCCGCACAACCCATTTACCACCATAGAGTGAACTGCAATGGTTGCTTGCAAGGAAGAGAGAGAATGAAGGGAAAACAAACTAGAATTGCTTAGCAATTTGCTTTGAACCACTCTAGGATGCAGGAATCACTCACTACTCTTCACTTATCAAAAAAAAAAACTCACCACTCTTAGCACAGTTATAAGAACTACAATAAATTCAGTTGTTTTCCTACACACTTGTGTGCTTAGGGGTGTCAATTAGACTGGATTTGGTCCAATCTGATCCAGTCCAATGTGAGTCCATTATAAATGGACCGACCATGTCCAATCCAGTCCAACGAATGTTTTTGACCAATTTGGACCGGTCCAATTCAATGTTTGGACCATCCAATCTGTTCAAATTCATTTTTTATTTAGATTGGTTTCAATCCAAACCCAGTCCATTGACACATATATTCTTATCTTATGTCAATGGACCAGATATTGGCTTAATCTAACCCAATCCAATATAAATTTATTGCGGACAGACCTGGTCCAATCCAATCTAATAAATATTTTGGACTAGATTGGTCCAATCCAATATATCTTGTTGGTCCTCCAATCCGTCCAAATTGATTTTGGACTGGACGGGGTCCAATCCAAAACCGGTCCATTGACACCTTTATGTGTGCTTAAAACATATGCATAGATGCTAATGTAGGTGACCAATCCTTCTAAAACTAAAAAACAGAAATTACAGAATTATCCTACTTTGACTTGAAGAAAGCTTAATAACTCCTAAACTACTTAAATAATGAATACTCTTTACATGTTATGTTTATGAATTTTAATTTTAGATAATAGGTTTTATAAAACATTTATTTTAAAATTTAAGCTTATATTTTTTATTAATATTATTTTTAATAGTTTTTACTTTTTTTGCAATGTTTTTAATTCTTTGGCATTTTTGAATTTTCTGATTTTTTTTTATTTTTTTAGCATTTTTTTGTATTTTTGCGCCTTGCTTCAAAAAGGCGCATGCCTCACCTTGTGCCTTGTGCCTTGTGCCTCGGGCGCAAATTGGCCCTTGTGCTTTTAAAACACTACCTCTACAGCTCCAATAAATAAAAAATAAATTAGGAGATCACGTATTTGACCACTTGGTTCCTAAGTTAAAAAGGAAAATAGGTATAAATCAATAATGGCACAAAAATAGCCTGACAAAAGACAAAAAAAGCCAGAAGCAAAAAAAAAAAAAAATCCAGCTTCAGAACCAACCCACCCCCCCATCCCCCCTATAAAGAAGGTAGGTGGTTCCCCAATAAAAATAGTCCCATCAACCCTATCTAAGCCCAATGGTTAACTGATCTCAGAGACCACCTGATGTTCACTCTAGAAACCAAATGTAGCTTCCCTTGTGAAATGATAGAGTGACCAAGGACCATAAGCAATTCCATAAAACTCCAAAAACAATTTCAAAGATTAGGATATTTGGCACGGCTATTTTTAAAAGTTCTTAAGACCATAGTTACTTAAAAGAACAATTCTCATGTCCCTAGAAAAAAAAAAAGTCTTAAAACAAATAAGACACTAGTAGAAACTTACAACCCAAAAGATAAGTGTCTTGTTGTAGACTTATATGTCAACCATAAGGGAACAAATAATAGACAACCATAAGGGAACAAATAATAGACAACCACAAAGATGTCAAGAATCACACACCTTAGGAAGACTGACATCAATCCAGTATACCCTAAAAGTGCTTGAAATGCAGAAGATATAATTATAGCCCCCTGCAGCTGCTTCATAATATGCCTGAAATTCTGCAACATTGAACCACTTCTAATAAGACCAGTTTAAAATTCAATAGCAAAAAAGTAGCAGCATAATACAAATTACAGTAATTATAGCACATACAAGGAACTGTAAAAAGTAACAAGAAATAAATATAAAAACGAATCAAGACATGCCACAGCTAATTAAAAATGAGTATGGCACTTAAGCAACTATTGTAAACAGGACAATCTCCACCCAATTTTTTTCATTTAGCACACCACTCCACCTTTTTTATCAGTAAAGAAGGATAAATTTTATTAAATTGAAAAAATAAACAAAAGATTACAGCCAGCAGGAGAACACAAACACAACAATCGAAAAGAACAACAAAACTGCCCATAATAGATTTTGTCTGTACACTCCTTGTTTTGCTAGCGAGTCAGCCATCCCATTTGCAGTCCTAATCCAAGTGAAAGTGGCATCGTCTTTTGCCCCCATAGGGGTTGTATTTCATTTTTACTTGGCATAGTACATTACTTTTTTTCAGCAACAATCTGACAGCTCTTCTCAAAGGTATGGTGATGGGAACCGATAGCGAAGCTCAAAACCGCACCGCTTATGGGACTATCCAGATCAAGAACTAATCAAGCCACCACTCAGTTGGCGACTAACCAGGAAGGCTTGAGAGCTTAAACGATGTGTAGCACAAGGAAAGCCATGTGCAAGAGAAAGGAAATTTAAGGATTAAACAACTGAACTATTCAAGTTCTAATCCTTAAATGACAATCTCAACATAAGGAAATTGTCCTGAACGAGATTAAAAAAAAAACAAAACTCATTACAAAAATAGAACACAGGGGTAACCAATGACCAAAGTTGGACCCCTACACAAAACTTTAGTAAAACTGCCTTCTTCAGCTAGGTAAATTTGTAAATGCATTCCTCAAAATATTCTAGCAAAACAATCACCTAAAGGGTTGACCAACCTAGAAACAGAACGTAATTACTTATTAGGGGTTCACTCTAGATCTAATAACTTGCCTCTAATTCAATTAGGGGTTCACTCTGGAGGCAAGTTATTATAATTAAGCTACAATTATCACACAATTGATGGATCTAAATACCATTTAACCTAGTAACCCTAAGGCTGTGACTTGTTTGAAAGAAAAGGTAGGGAAAGGTAGGAAAACCTATACCAATGTTGTATCAATTTCCATACCCTTTTCTTTCGGACCAAACACACCCTAAAGGCTGTGACTTGTTTGAAAGAAAAGGTAGGGAAAGGTAGGAAAACCTATACCAATGTTGTATCAATTTCCATACCCTTTTCTTTCGGACCAAACACACCCTAAAGGCCCATAGTAGCCTAAGGAGAAGTCAGCAATGTTTAGTAGTATCTCCACCATAAAAAAGAAAACTAAGGATAAGTCATAAAAGTTTAAAAGTTAAAACTAGTCTCACCACCATTAAAAGAAAACCAGAAACTTCCTTCTGTTCAATTTCTTGATAAGCAAGACCATGATATTTAACCATGAGTAAAGCTAGAAGCACTGCAAGACCTTCTGTCATCAGTAAGCTTTTAAGTCGTCTAATATTATCCATATTTGGACTTCAATGTTGCATGGACATAGGCACAAGAATCAGAATCTGACACATGTCTGGGAGTCCGACTCAGTGAACCCAAAAAGGACTCCTAGAGTTGCTCAAATAAACAATATTTATCATATATTGAACATTGTGAATTTTAATATTATACATAAGATTTATAGAACTATATAACCACTTAAATAGTTGGAAGTGACAAGTTACATAACAGCTTTTGCCTATTCGCCACATAGCAATGTCAGTTGTTTTCATTGTTTTCCTAATTACAAATGTTAATTGGAGAAGATCCAATAAACAATGCCTCATAAGTTATTGTTTAAATTGGAAAATATGAAAACCAGAGTTTCCTATTGGACAGTTTAAATGATTGGACCACTGTTACATAGAGGCATTCAATCAGAATTTGTAATTTTGGACTTTGGAGAGTCGAGAAGCAGGCATTTAGCAAATTCACTTCATTCACACTGTAGCTGAGTCCAACTAGAGTAGACTTGCAACCCCATACTAGAGCAGCTCTTCCCACCCACCCCCTTACTTGCTAAGGAATCAGGAAGATCAGTGGGATAATCTAGAAATCCCTCTGAACAAGCTCTTTAAACTAGAGGCCAAGTCCTTTATTCTCCAGTGTAATGTCTAAGGGTCCAGGGCCCTTCTATACCAGAATACATCCACCCTATCACCTATTAGTAGTACCTTTCCACAATCAACTCATTCCAGCCAGATCAGTAAGCAAATTAAATACCCTATAACAGAGTAAGGAGCTCAGCCCTTATTGTGGTGGGAATTCAAAAGAAATGAAAAAAAAAATGGAAACAGCTAAAAAACAAGCAAGACTTTTGTGGTTTGCATTTTATAACTATGTCCATAAAAGACCCCTGCACAATTCACTGCTCTTACTTCAACAGTGTACAACAACCATAGAGAACAAGCTAGTATATGAAGATTATTGAATTAGGTTGCTTGAGGTTTCCTAATTCATTTACAACTGAGAATAAACATATGCAAAAAATACCCTTGTACAAATGCTCTCCTCCAGTTAGAAGTCTCTCACACTATGGAACCCCTTGCTTTTCTTGCTCATTCCACCAGCCTTCAATGAATTCCTTTCCCCAATCAGGCTTGATTCTTAGAAAAACACCACACATCCCTGAGGAACACAGACTGCCAACAGCATACCCATCAGGGTCCTAATTTCCGAACATTTTGAGGCTCTGAGGTTTCAATCACTTGTCTTCTATGTAGAGCAGAAGTTGCTACAAGCTGACAGCCTCTAAGGATGCAGGCCATACTCACATTTACCAAGCCTTCGATTACCTTATTTGCATGGATTATGACTCAACAAAACCAGAGATCTACAACCCTGAGAAATAGTCTAGGGTTAGCAAAAACCCTTCGATTTTTTCTTGACCCTCCTCTTACTTTTTTCTCTGTTGGCAAGAATGAGAGCTCTTACACCTTGACTTTTTTGGTTTCTGCACTCAAAACTAACATATCATATCAGGGACTTCACCCTTCCTCTCCAAATTTTCTCAATATTACTCTCTCTTCTAAGCAGAGACTCCTTTTTCTCCTATACATCTTTATAACATTGAGCATAACAAAGGGCTCCAACCATTGTTTGCATTACAATAGATTAACTCATATCTATTTACTTTTTTTATCAAATATCTATTTACTTTAGTCCAAATCTGTGGTAAGTTCTCCCTCTTTGTTTCTTAGGATTTTTTTCCTCCCATCTTTATTTTCTGATATCTTTTCGTTAATTTTTCACCTACTATATTTTTATTTAATTTGTTCTTGATTAATTATTAGTTAATGATTTATTACATGCTATTTTAAATAGGAAAGCACCAAAAATATTGCCTTCCTTTCTTCAAAATTCATTGCTTAGGCAGCACCTAGTCAAGTAGGCAACGAGGTGCCTCCTTGTCACATAGATTCACCTCAGCACCTTGACAACCATGCATACGATGTCATTCAACTCAACTCAACAAAACCTTGCCCCAGCGAGACGGGATCAGCTAGGAACCTCATTTCACCATCCCATTATATTCAGTTCCACGAGTGCAAAATGACAATTCAGGATCCTTGTTCATAAGGGTTTCGAAAAGGTATTATACCACCTGACAACTTAAAACAACCCTCCTCCTTTACCTAGGCTTGGGACAAGCAACACAAGAGAAACTTGTTATTGGTAGAACTTCTGTCATTATGCTTTCATTTCAACCTCATACATCATTAGTAAACATTTTCTTTTTAAATGCTTTCCCCTTTCAATCTCCTTTCTTTTGGAAAAGATTAGAAATTGCAGTTCACCAGGAATGTGAAAGCAGAAATAAAGCATATACAAGTATAGCCCATGTACAACAAGATGCCATACAACATGCCCTCCATAAACCCCAAAAGGAAAAAAAAGTTTATCTTGTATAGTTCTACTTAACAAATTCTTTTGACTTTCTAAGAGTATTTAGAACTTTAACATGGATCTCAATAATCTAGTAACTAGTAAGTCCATTAAATAAAAATGTTTCTACATTAATTTATTCACTGCATGCAAACAAGTCCTGTCATAACACTAACTTGAACCAAGCATTGGAGTTCAATGATCACATAGTTACTTGGCCAGGGTATTGCTGCCAACTTGCAAAAACCTGTTTGGAGTATATGAATGTGGAATTGTTATTTCCTAATTTCAGAATTGGGAATCTAGACCATTACCCAATGTTCAGATATTAGGGGTCTTGGGAGGGGACTGGATACAGACTTAACTTTCGAAATTTTCTTGAACAAAATGACCAAGATTGAAGATCTGGTCATGTGAAATGGTGTACTGAAGTAGACTTTCAAAGAATAGTACATTGGAGTGAAAAGAGAAAAAAAAAAATATAGTGATTTTCTTTTGAACATCATATAGCACTTTTATCAATAATGGCTAACAAAACTCAATTGACAAACAGAAATACATAAAACAACAAATGCAAAGATAACATCATTACTTTTAAGAATATAACAAATTAAGAAGATAAAAGAAGCACTATTCTCACAAATAAACTCATCCTATCCTGTTTGGTGGCAGCATGAAGAAATTAGATAAATCATAGAGAAAAGATAAATAATGACTCCACATTAAAAGAATTTATAAGCTCATGCCTATAATTGATCAACTAGGCCAAATAAACATAAGAACAGGGATGACAAGGAAAACCCTTTAGTTAATATGTTTTCAAAAGACATATGACCTTGCACCCAATGAACACTTGATTAGAAACCACCCATAGGATATAGCCCGAGGAGAACCACTTAATTGCTTTAAGTCTAACATATATAGCTTTGAAGAATGGCCTAATCCCCTAGGCAAGCACTTGCATAGACATCTTTAATAGAAGCGAAAACTCCTTAAATCTTTCTTCATTTGCTACCAATGTTCATTTTGTCCTTTTTTGGATAAGCAGTAATGTATTTGATTGATATAAAGAAGGCAAGGAACCCTCCAAAACATGTATAGATGGTACTGAACCATCAGTGAGACACATCCTAGGAGGTCCGTGTTTATATTCCAAAATCCAAACAAAATATCAACAGAAACCCATAGATACTGTTCTATACTTCTATATAGCTTTACTGGTTGAACTGGGTGAATTTAGGTTTCTTCTAGTCTGGTTCTGGAATCTGGACAGATTTCAAAAGGATTTTTGGATCCTGGATTGGCTTGTGCTTGGATGCTGTGTTCAGGTTGTGACCTGGGATTATTGTTTTACAGATGTTGTGGGTGGGACAAGATTGTATTGGTTTTTTTTTTTTTGACATCATTTTTTTTTTTTGTTTGTCTGTTTCTGGGGTGATTTCTTATCACCAGGTTTTGTATGCTACTTATTTAGTTTTAATATATTTTCTTTTTTATTTATCTTAAAAAAATATGGTTCTAAACCTTTAACTTAAAATCACAAAAAAAGAAAAAAAATGTGCTTTGAATTATTAAGATTGTCAGATTTGTAGTTGTCTCCCAATTACATCCCAACAAGAAGGAATACACCAAACAAGATTCAAAGTATCAACACAGGCCGATACGCCGGTATTGGTACTTTTTTTATGTTTTATTTTTTTTTTTTCAAAACCTGCTCAGACGGGTCAGTTTAAGCCCTGGCTACCCTCTAAACCATGGTCTGACCCGATACAACCCCTGTAGGGGCGTACTTTGAACCTTGACACCAAATAAACCGCTTATGATCTATGAGTTAGAGAAACATTTAAGGTATAATCCTATAGCCTATAGGATAGCAGGTTGCATTACAGAGAGAACATCTGGAATCTGGATACGTTCTATTTCTTCTTGTTAACTCTTAGAGGCCTTCATTGTACCCAATTACAGTCCTTATTGTGCCACTGTGTAAATTTGTCACAACTGAAACTGCACGCTTAGCATGCAGAGAAGTAGAACCGCTGTTGAAAAGTAGTTTATAAGAAAAATTTGCCTATGGGGGCGGTATCACAAAAACATAAATGGGCAAAGATCCGTCATCAAGGGAAGGAGAAACTTACATTCCCATTCAGTCCTTGAAACTCAGGAGAGTTAATTATTGCCAGAGCTGGGGCAAGATAGACAAATGATGGACCTTGTATCAATGGCAACCTCGATCCAAAGGATGTGTGCAACAGAGTCGTCACTCCCGATACAAACATCACGGTTGACACTATCATGGAAGTATCCTCCTGGCACTCACTAATTCCCATTAGACCAAGTGATCTACAATCAAATTCATGTCAACCAAATACATCTTCACAAAACCAATTTAGTATAAAATGAATACTCACTTGAGTGCCACCCATTGCTGGGACTATAACAAGTGGAATGAGAATCAACGAACCTAAAATGGAAATGTAATGCTGCAACCCATATAGACCAATTGGAACTGGAAACAAGAACCCGTTGCAGATTAAAATCAACATAATCAATACAAAAAGAAAATAATCATTTTTTACTTATCAGCGACAAAGAAAATAATATGAGAAGGCTCACCAAGGCCAGGGGTATCTCTGAGTTCATACTTCATATGTGAATGGCGAGCAACAAAGACATCATCGTCGACGACGATAACCTCTTCTTCCCGGCTAGGCTTGGGAGGAGGTTGCGGCGCAGGGTCCGATCGAACCTGCCCATTGGGACCCGGTCCAGCACTCTTAACTGCTCCTTCCGAATCCCTTCTCTTCCTGATGGACTGATCCTTATCAGACGACGACGGCATTTTATCACTCGCCGGTTCACCATTTGCAGCAGGGGGCGCCCTACCTCGACCGGATTCGAGATCTACTGGAGCCTCGCCCTCCTTCGGCTTCGGTGCTGCAACAATCTGACCAGAATCACTGGCATTCGTCTCCCCAGAGAACCTCGCTCTGAATCCCGTCCTCTTCGCCCACGAAGACGGCATTGCCGACTGCTCTCCTGCCGGCGGCCACGGCCCTGGCCGTGGACGTTTCGTTGGGTCGGAGCTCGCCATTTCCCCCGGCGAGCTAAATCTGCATCGCTGCACGATGAACACACAAATGCCCGTAGATCTGGTCTATCTAGGGTTCGCAAACAAGTCCCTCGCGACTTGATAGTTGAAATCACACTCTGTTAGGGTTCCCTCAGAACCTTTTAATGTGTAGAGAGAGAAAGAGAGAAAGAAAAAATGTTGCTTGATGAGCTTCTAGCTTCCACTGTAACAGTTCATAGAGAGAGATGCCTGGACTTAGGAGGTTTAGAAACGACAAAATGAAAAGATGGTGGTGCAGGTGGTGGTGGTGGTGGTGGTGGTGGTGGTGATGATGGTGGTGATGGTGATGGTGTAGAGAGAGAGCGACAGAGAGAGAGAGTGAGAGAGAGAGAGGGGGGAGTGAGAGAGAGTGAACCAATAGTGATGTGAGAGGGAGGAGCGGTGGCCGAGCCGAAACCCGTTTTCGTTTTTTCTATTTTTGTGTTTCGATTTGTTTGTTATTCGTTTGTTCTAAACCTGTATTGCCTTACTAATCGGATGCCGTAACGGGAAAAAAGAGATGGGACTTGGGAGTCCTCAGTCATGGGCCAGGCCCACTGGCCCAGGCCAACAGCTACACCTTCTTCTAATCTTCATTTCTTATTCACTAATCCCTGATTAGAATTTATAAATTACAACCCTCAATTAATAATATATCATCTGGTATGATTAGCAGCATGCCTGCCACGTGTACGGTGATTTTCTGATTGGCCTGATTTGAGATCCAACGTTTGACATGAGGGGTTGGGAATAAAATGTGTGATAGTGGACGTTGGATCCATTGATTTCATTTTTGTTGCCCTTTCGGGATTAATGCCACGAGCCGAGTTGGCTTGTCAGCTCGAGTTTGCCGTTTTGGGCCCTACCAGGATTGACCAGCCAGGAATTAGACTGGACCGTCGATGGGCCCAGATGAAGGGCATGTTGCTTTTTGGATTAGGATGGACGCATCGGCCGGGTTAATGTGTTGAGGTTGAGGATATGCATTGAAACAGATGGGGACCATAGTGTTGGACCGGTTTGTATTGGTAGTAAGCCCATTGAATAAAATCAGTGAATCAAATGATTGGATTAATCACTGGCCCATAAATTTTTTATTGCTATTTATGTTTTGATACACCTAATAAAAAAAATTAAGATTTTTCTTTTGAAGGAATGACCATCTTTATGTAGAGCAACCACTAAAAACTGTTTCTCTACCCCCCCCCCCAAAAAAAAAACACTAAGAACAGGTAGGTAACAATGTGAAGGTCGATGTCCTAAGTTCTCTGCTAGTTGTAGAGATGTGGGATCAAATCCCACTGTCACCAAGGTTGAGGCGTAGGGGTATCAATTGGACCGGATTTGGTAACATAGGTCCATTTACAAATTGAGTTGGGTTCAGGGTTTGCTCTTGTCAGAATTTGAATCGGTTCGGCCCAAAGCCCAAACCAACACAATACAAAGTTAGGCTCTAAGCCCTGCCCGTGAACAGGTCTATTTACAAATGGACTAGATTAGGACTGTCAAATAGGTCGGGTCTACATGATGGATCCAAACCGATTGAACCAATTATAATGGTTCTGATTTCATGATTTTGTCATGATTAATAATTGGATTGGTTCCATTTATAGCCTGTCCTAAACTGATTTTGACCCAGAACCAATTATTTTATTAAATATATATAATAACTTTTTTATTTTCTTACAATTTTTATTATATTTTATGTTTGAAATGGTAAATTTGATGGATAATAAATAAAACAATATTATTCAAAAATGCTTAATTTTTAACATATAAACAATTCAGTATTTTTTTCTATCATTTTTATTAAGTTTATATTATTTAAATAAATAAATATAGTTCTCAGAATAATCGGGTCTATTGGGTCTCTGGGTTTGTGATTTTGTCCCGATTAATAGGTCTCAATCCAGTCCGAATGAAATGCAAATAGACCAGATGGGACCCAATCCAGCCCCCAAAACTTGAGAGGGTTATGGGTTTGGGGGACGCATCATCCCATGTTGTGTAGCCCCCAAAAAATTATATCAATCATCAAGAGAAAATTACAATCCTTGTGAAAAAAAAAGGGAAAAAAATCATTATTCCAGGATAAATGGAAAATTCATGGGATCTTAGAAGCCTTAGCTACAACACAATTACACCTAAGCTTCTGTGTCAAAATAAGAGAGAAGCATAAAATTGAGGGAAACTTGACAAAATTTGCAAAAATCCTTAACAACTTTTCTCCGAATTTTATATCTCTTATTTTCTTTCAAACTAAACACAGCCTTAATGATTTAAATCCAAGGATATTTAGGTATACGTTAAGAATGTCTAGGAATGAGATAAAATAATCACTACAATGCCTGTATCTCACTATGCTCTAAAGTTACTGAAATGTTGAATACCACATTTTTTTTTTTAATTATCCACTGCCACCAAAGATTGGGCCCATTAACATTTTGAATATGAGGCCCAGTAGGCCAAACTGTGACTCCAATCCCTACACAACCCACTTCAAATATCATCATAAATACTAGAAGAGAGGCCCACAGGTGGGGGGACCATGACCATCTAACAAGCAAGCACTATTTTTTTAAATTTTCTGTTGGGTCCGTCTCTGGATTATTAGAACCATCCAACCCAAGATCGCCAATAATGGTTCATATTCAAATCCTGTTTTTTTATTCTTTTGAACATTTTAAATGAATCATCGATTGGGCTGTCTGTCAAAGGAGAATTGAACCAAAGTGGTGGTCCCTTTTCTGGCTCCTTTACATCTGCCTGATATTTTGTGCTTCCACCCTCTTGGAATTGCTCCAGCTTCAACCATAGGAGCTGTGTTTATAGCGTCATTAACTCTCATACCAAATCAGAACAAGTGCAATTATAAATGAAAAATATATATATTTTTTTATATCTTTGTTTTTTTAATATTTTTCGTGGGGTTTGGGCCTTTGGGGGAGCGTCAGTGTAATGGGCTTATAGTGATTAACGTTTTAATAATCTCATTTAGAGTCCACAGATTTAAATTGCTAACCAGGCTAACCTCACACTTCTGTGCTTGGGATGAAGACATTCTGGCCCACCACTCCATCGAGTACATTAGCGAATAAAGATTTCTTTTTAAGCCCTAAGGCCGATTGCATTCAACTCAAGAAAAATTACATCTCATCAAAAGCAAAAGACATTAATGAAGTCAGGAACAATATATCGGGTCATTGAAAGATGTTCCTAATACATGATGGTAGTGTTTTGTGGATATGGATGTGAAAACAGTTTGTAAATAAGAGATCCGGAGTGTCGATAATAGGCAATTATACATCGAATGCACCATGGTGGATTAAGGTCAACTTCTGAAATCAATTTGATAATATATTAAGCATCACATTTCCAAACAAACCAAGTGTAATTGCAGAACTTTTGCAAGAAAGAGGACTTCAAGTATAGCATTTGTTTTCACTTCTTCAAAAACCCCAAATTTGACAACTAAGGTTCTTCCCATAACGAACTTTTCAATAATGTTTTAAAAATTAATCTGGAACTGGAACTGCTTTGACCATTGTTTATGGGTCAGTGGTTTGTTCATCTGTTTATCCATCATAATTTAAAAAAATAAAAAATAATTAAAATAAATAAATGACCAAAATCATTGGCCAAGTCGAATAGATTGATGGCTCAACCTTCCAGATTAACAAATTAATGACCAAGTCAACAATTCTTGACGAAAGAACAATTTAGGGGTGAAATGAAACCGGTTGCTTAAACAACTTTCATGCCAAATGGTTTGACTGTCCTGAACAATGACGGTACAGAAACCACGCCTTCTGACATAATCTCTAAGAACAATACCCACATCAGCTAACTTAGAGGAGCTGAACCTATCCACTACATCCACATGTCTTCTCCCTCTACCCAACTATCTCACATGTAATACTGCACATGCCCCATTCTAAGCTAGTTACCCATAATAAAAGAAAGAGTTCAATACCCCATTTTTGTTGACTGTGCAAGCATTTTAATGCCTACCATACCCTCATTTTTTAATCTTTCCCATCTATCCTCTGCATCCCTCTTCAGCACCACCAACCCCGGTTGGTCTATCTCCTCCACTACTTTGGCTTCACTTCTCCACAAATCACTCACTTTCTTCATTATTAGGGCTGCAAATGGATTGGACTGGGATACATAAATCCAAAAATTATTAATTAAAATTCAAATTTGAATTCAATAGCATCTACTAGAGCTATATACGATTCATTGAATTCGGGTATTAAATAGTATTAATAAATTAAACTAAAAGGATCGAAATATTATATATTGTCAATAAAATGAACTACAAGAGACTTTATATTTTATATTGTAAATAAAATGACTTAAAACTGGCCGAGACTTCAAACTGTGGCTTTGGACTATGCTTGGTTTGATTATATATATATAAAGAGAGAAACAAAAAGTTGAGGAAAGGTTCTTAACAAATTTTATGAAATATCTTTGATTGCATTTGATTGCAGTGCAATTTTATTTGCAATAGTATAAATGCATGAGTGTGAAAATGAAGGAATGCAAATTCTGATTTAATTTTGTTAGATTGGATCGTGGTGAATTTATATTTAATCCAATTACATTCATATAATTTTTTTAAGTAATATACATAACAAGTTCGGATCACTTTAACCAGATAGTATTTGAATTGGGACAAACGGATATCATTTAGAGTCTTATCAAATAATGTACTCTTTTGCACTTGTTGTAGCCCAAACGTGTTCATCTACAGACTCTCCATTGATGCTTCTCTGTCCACCCTCTCCTTTTCGTCTTCTCTCTGGTTCTCGTAAGGATGCAATCCAACAAAAGGAAAAACAACCGTTAAGGGGTAAAGGACTGGGCGCTCTTGGCCCCATTAGTAAACCCATCATAGTATGTTGTGTCTCCACATCTCTAATTAATGCACCAAACATTTGGGATAATTTAATCAAACTCGCGATGAACTAGGAAAGGGGCTGGGCTGGATAAGGGCAAGAAGAGATGGGCCCCAATGTATGAATGTTTGCATGGGTCCCACGTGCGGGGCCCAATGTTGGGGAGTGGGTGGACGTTGGAAGAGAGCGTGGTGAGTGGAACCCACACGGGATTTTAGAAGAATAAAACTGTTTCTTCGCCAGAGTTATATCCACTTCACTGCAGAGGATGGTCGTGAGTTTGTTCATGAGATCTTGGGATATTCTGCTTGGAGTCACCATTAACATTCAACAGTTCACAAACTGCAAATCCATTGCCACACCGTGTGGAGACGGGATCTGCTCTTTACACTCGGGTGTCTCATGTGTACATCCACCGTACATTAGGAACATCTCCCGTGAATAATAGTTTAAGAGTACTGGAGATGTTCCCAATGTATGGTAGGAGCAACTCCTGTTGGGATTTGGATTTTGAAAATTAATTTGCAGCAGTGGTTTCTGTATCTGATAGACGCTGAACTGTTTGTTTTTAGTTTTTTTTTTTTTCTCCACTGGTTGTCAAAATATAACACCAAGGAGCAACAGAGGAGGTAGCAAAATAGTTAGCAAATTTCTGATGACCATAAGATGATAGTGTACGGAGTGCAGAAGGATGACAGGTTGAGTTGAAGGAGTGACAACTTTGCTCTCAGAAGAATTTCATTGAAAAGATATAGTGCATAAGGCTGACAGTCAACTTCAAATTTCTGTGATCTCTTAATAGCATTAGCACCATATATGCCTTCAGGCTTCAGCTCTATTCATCAATCATTCTTTGTGCTACCCTTCGCAAAGACAAAAGATGACCTGCTTAATCAGTTTTTCAAGATACTGATTCGGATTCGAATATCTTATAGGATATATAATTCGATTTGAATTGTAGTAAAAATTTGATGATATAATATGAATATAATTATAAATAGTATATATATATAATATTTCATGACTAATGGATTGGATTGGGATATATTAGAATTTGATCTATTCATTAAATGGATAAATTTTTCCAATTCAATCCAATTTATTAGGATCAAGGCAGGTATTCGAATCCAACTCTTACTGGATTGGATTTAGATTCGAATCGGAAATAATCTGATTTTTTTCAAACCCTAAATGAAGAGTTGCTACATATTATATCTATGTAATTTAACTTCTCGTTAAGCTCTATGGATGTTGGGTAGCATATTAACGTCATACTAGAACAATCTTAATGGAGGTAGATTTGGCCCAATCCTTTGGTTGTGCGACACGTGGAAGCAATCAGGTATGACCTGGCAGGAGCGTCAGTTCGGCATAGTGACAGCCATCCCAAAAAGAACCCCGAGCTCCCTAAAAGGAACTCGAGCTCTCCCTAGAAGTCCCGAGCCTTGCAAGGAATCCCACAAAGGACGAAGCCCGGACTAACCCACCTCGGGTCAGTTCGGGCCACACTCCGACACCTCGGGACAGTCCGGCACCTCGGCTCCAGGTCGCGTGACTGAATAACCATACCTGACAAGGAAGCCCATACTCTGAGGCGGCGCGCCTGACTGATTAGGGATTTGACAAAATGACAATTGCACAGCAACGGCCACCTGCTACCGCCATCTCAGTTGTTGCAGAGATGGCCCTAACAGATAAGACAGTGGCGGTTATGCTTGCCCCCCACAGAGGTGGTTATACCTGATCTGGCAAAGGCTTGTGAGTGAGTGCACCAGGGTAGTTATAAAAGGCCCTCTTCCCCCAGAGTAAAAGTGAATGATATTTTGTGTCTTCTGGTCTTAGAATCTCTTATTTTCCTTGCCTTCTCAAAAGTACTAACTTAAGCATCAAAGCATTTCCGTCGGGTTCCTCCCTCAGAATCTCTTGTTTCCTCCCTGTTTCAGGCATCTTTTGCTCCCTTAGAGGCAAGGTTACCGACAGATAGGACTGACCAGATCGTGCATCATCATTTGGCATCGTCTGTGGAAACGCTTCAAAAAGCCTCCCCCAACCTCTAGCTCTTTTATAAAGAAAGAAAACTTAGCATTCATGGCATCTTCTGGCAGTGATAGACATAATGCTGACCTGAATGCCGTCGAGGAACACCCTCAGCCCCCCACTGTCTGCATCGGGCAGTTCACCTTCCCCCTCTCGATGGACGGAATCCCTAGCCTGAATGTGCCATGAACAGTAGCGCCTGTGAATGTTCCCCTTCACCCCTCTATTGAGACAACCTTTGTCGAACTGACCGTTGTCCCCCTAGCGACCAGCCAGAACCAACTTGATGACTTGATGCAATGCATGCGGGCCATTCAAGCCCAAATGCAACAGTTTCAGCAACTCCAACTCCACCAGCAGCAGGTACTGCATCATATCTCTCAGTACCACTACCAACAACAGTTCCCCCAACTGCCTCATAGCCAGCCACAACTCCCACCTCGGCACCCTGCTGTCAAGCAAGTCAAGCCCTCTCCTCAGGGCGGGCTCCTTCACCGGGGAGAAGCTTCCCAGGCTTAGAACCCCTCCAGAAGCCAAGCCTCATCCCCTGGCAGAAGGGAAAGACCAACTACCCCCACTTTGCAGCATGCTGGCGGATCGGGAACCTCCCGACCTATCAAGCCAGCGTTAGCTCGACGTTCTCAACTCGGGCTCTCACTCGCGGAAAACCAATTTCGACGCCTTAGCCACGGACTACCACCAGTAGTCTGGGCTTGTTGAGCTCGGCAACACCGAAGCGAGCAACGCCAATACTGGACTCTCCAAGCAGCAGTAGAGGTGCCGACGAAGTCGCCGAACTACCACTCGCGTCCTACCCGAGCTCAGAGGTAAAGAGGAAGCAAGATCGGATGAGGTAAAGGTTGCTCCTATTCTTTCAGTCCCTTCCCCTCTGCCATCAAAACTCTCACTGTCCCCATGCCCAAGGATTTCAAACTCCCCCCGCTAGACAAATATGATGGTTCCTTTGACCCACGTGATCATGTTGATGTTTTCCAGTCCCAAATGCACCTAATGAGGGCCAACGAATCCTGCATGTGTGTTGTCTTCACTACCACCTTCAGGGGAGTGGCTCACACATGGTATAGGAACCTGGCCCCCGGGTCGATAAGGAGTTGGACCCAGTTTGTGCAAGTCTTCACCGCGCACTTTGTCACCAGCAAGCGATGTCCCCGAACTGAGGAGAGCCTCCTCGGTATAGTCCATAAGGAAGGGGAGTCCATCCGAGGCTATATCAAGCGCTTCAACGATGCATGCTTATAGATACCGCACCTAGACCCCGCAATATAGCTCGCAGCAGCCAAGAGGGGTGTGACGCACAAGGAATTCAAATGGCACATGGTGGTCAACCAGCCCGTGACCATAGTTGAATTCCTCAAGCTCGCGGATTGGTTCATAAGAATGGAGGAATAGATTAACCAAAGAGCTGAGGGTGGGTTTGAAAAAATGAAGAAAGAAAGCGAGCCTCCCCACCAAGATGACAAGAGGAAGAAAGATCCAGCTTGGGGGGCGAAGCTAGGTCAACCGTTTCGAGCTCTTATGGCAGATCGGGTGGATTACACACCCTTGAACGCGAAGCGTGCTGAGATCCTGATGACGATCAAGGACGTGGCCACCCCGTCTGAAAGGAAACCCGAATGAGAGGAATAGAAACTTGTATTGCAACTTTCACAAAGACCACAGTCATAGTACCAAACACTGTAAGAATCTACGCGACGAAATAGAGAACTCATTTGTCGCCGATACCTAAGAAACTTTGTACAAAATAATGGTAATAATAATAATAATAATAATAATAATAATAATAATAAGGCAGGTCAGCAGGGGGAGCGCAGTAGGGATGCCCCCGAGTCCAACAACCGGCCAGCAGAGCAGTCACAGAAACAACCCCCAGAGGAAAGGCCAGTTCGGGGAACGATCCATGTGATCATTGGAGGATCGATTGTAGCGGGTTGCACCTCGGCAGCAACTCAGGCATCAACCCGTGAGGCCGCCAGAGAAGAACAGAATCCCCTAAAGAGGCTGAGGACAGAAGATCCCATATTCTTCACAGAGGACGACGCGCGCGGGGTTCACTACCCCCACGATGACGCGCTCGTCATAAAGGTAAAAATCAATGATTTTGAAGTCTGGCGTGTACTTATCGACTCCGGCAATTCGACAGACATCATTTTCAAAATGGTTTTTGACAAACTCCAGTTCCAAGAGAGTGACTTAAAGCCCGCGATCACCCCACTGGTTGGTTTCAGCGGAGAAGAAGTCAGGCCCCTAGGAAAGGTTACAGTACCTGTGGAAGTCGGCACGTGGCCCAGCATGGTAAGATTTAAGCACGACTTCTTGGTAGTTGCGACCCCCTCCCCTTACAATGCCATAGCAGGTCGACCAATCATCCTCGCTTTAAGGGCTGTAGTGCCCACTTACAATTTAGCCATGAAGTTCCCCACGAACTTTGGCATTGGGGTAGTGTGGGGTGACCAGCTTGAGTCCCGCAAGTGCTACGTCACCGCCCTCAAGGGAAAGGCTAAGGTGGCCAACGACCTCGAGCTGGAGCGGCCCATGGAACAAAACGAGGAGCGAGCTGTGCTTACGGAGGAGACCGTTCCCATCCCTGTCTCGGCAGAGGACTCAACCCGGACACTTCAGGTCGGCGCTTCCTTGGAGTAGCCCTTGCAATCCAATCCGGTACGCTTCTTACTCAGTAACTTAGATGTTTTCACTTGGTCCACGACAGAAATGCCCGGCATAGACCCTAACCTCATAACTCACAAACTCAATACTGACCCTGTAGTTAGGCTCATTAGATAGAAGAAACGCAACCTAGCCCCAGAATGATGGAGGGTCATCGATGAGGAGGTTGGAAAGCTCCTCGCAGCAGACTTCATAAGGGAAGTTCATTACCCAAGCTGGGTAGCCAACCCTGTTCTGGTGAAAAAATCCAATGGCAAGTGGCGCATGTGCGTCGACTACACCGACCTGAACCGAGCTTGCCTGAAAGATTGCTTCCCCCTCCCCAGGATCGACCGCCTAGTGGACGCGACCTCGGGGCACGAGTTGCTAAGCTTCCTAGATGCCTACTCGGGCTACAACCAAATCAGGATGGACCCGGCCGATGAGGAAAAGACCGCCTTCATAACCGATTTTGGCCTATACTGCTACAAGGTTATGCCCTTCGGATTGAAAAACATTGGGGCAACCTTTCAGAGGCTTGTGAATAAGTTGTTTCAACCCTTAACTGGCACTAAGATAGAATGCTATGTAGACGACATGGTCGTCAAGACACAATTTTTGCATGAATTAATACAAGATTTGCATTTTGTCTTTCAAATTATGCACCAATTTAGCATGAAGTAAAACCCAAACAAGTGTATATTCGGTGTCACCTCGAGTAAATTCCTAGGATATATCATCAATTGGCGTAGTATTGAGGCCAACCCGGACAAAATAAAGGCCATCTTAGATATGAGACCACCCCGAAAAGTAAAAGAGATTCAGAGGTTGAACAGCAGGATAGCCACTATGAGTCATTTTATGTCCAAATCGGCAGATCGCTGCTTGCCTTTCTTTAAGGCAATGAAAAGCAAAGGGTTCAAATGGAACCCAGGTTGCCAACTCGCGTTTGACGAGCTCAAAAGGTACCTTGCTGGTATCCTATTTTTGACCCGGCCCGAAGAGGGTGATGTCCTAGAGCTGTATCTCTCAGCAAGTGACGAAGTGGTCAGTTCGGTACTAATAAAGGTAGTAGATCGGGTCCAGCGACACATCTACTATGTTAGTAAAGTATTGCAGAGAGAAGAGACGAGATACCCGGAGATAGAAAAACTAGCCTACGCATTGGTCATTGTAGCCCGCAAGCTCCGTCCATACTTCCAAGCCCATACCACTATCGTCCTCACCGACAAACCCCTGAGGCAAGTGTTACTCAGACCAGAGGTCTCTGGTTGATTGACGAAGTGGGCCATCGAGCTCAGTGAGTACGACCTCTAGTTCAAGCCGCGAACTGCTATCAAGGCCCAAGCCTTGGCGGATTTTGTTACGGAATGCACGTTCAACTCCGAAGTCCCTAGCTTGGTTGAGCACAAAGCCCCCAGTCCATGTGAGCTCGGTGCTCCCGGGCCGGTTGAGTCCGAGCACCATGAGGTCGCACTCAGTTCGGTATCTCTTCTGGTTAGGCCAAGCGCGAACTGGGATGAAGAGCCCATGATCCTTCACGTAGATGACTCCTCAAATCAGCAGGGCATCAGAGCCGGAGTAGTTCTTCACGGTCTGAGTGGCACAAAACTGGAGTACGCACTACGCTTTGAGTTCGCGGCATCCAACAATGAGGCAGAGTACGAGGCATATAGTCGGGCTAGCCCTGGCCCAAGAGGTAAGAGCAAAACACATCGTCATCTGTAGTGATTCCCAGCTCGTGGTCAATCAGGTTACAGGCGAACACAAAGCCTGCGAACCGACTATGATCGCCTACTTAGCCAAAGTAAAGGAGGCTCTGCTTAACTTCCAGTCACACTTCATTAGGCAAATCCCGAGGTCAGAGAATGCTAAGGCCGATGCCCTGTCCCAGTTAGCTAGCACTAGTGACAACACTATGAGGACCATGTACATAGAGGACTTACCTCAGCCTAGCATTCTCGGGGGGGGGGGGGCAGAGGAGGTCGCTGTTGTCACCCGAGCAGAGCCGAGCTGGATCGATCCGCTCGCAAGCTTCCTACTACATGGAACCCTCCCCGCAGACTGCAATGTCACTAGGAGGGTAGAGAGCCAGGCAGCCAAATACGTCGCAATAGATGGGCGGTTGTACCAAATATCCTACACGCTCCCCTACCTATGCTGCTTGCGACCTCCCGAAGTAGAGCTTGTACTCCACGACACTCATGAAGGCCTGTGTGGTGGACACTTGGGGGTCAGGGCCCTCGCTCAAAAAGCACTACAAAAAGGGTACTATTGGCAAACAATGAAAGCAGACGCCAACGCTAATATCCACCATCAGCCCACCGCTGACCTCAAGTATCTCACCAGTCCATGGCCCTTTGCGCAATGGGGCATCGACCTACTCAGGCTATTCCCGCCAGCAACAGGTGGGAGGATGTTCCTAGTAGTGGCAGTAGATTACTTCACGAAGTGGGTAGAAAATGACCCTCTCGTGACAATTACAGCCCAAAACGTCCATAACTTCTTTTGGAAGAACATAGTATGCCGCTCCGATTACCTCGGATACTGATTTCTGACAATGGCAAGCAATTCGAGGATATCAAATTCCAGGAATGGTGCCAAGACATGGGAATTCGGTAAAACTTCACGCCGGTCGCGCACCCGTAAGCAAATAGTCAGACAGAAGTCACGAACAGAGCTATCCTCCAAGGATTGAAGGCCAGGCTAGACTGAGCTAAAGTGCTATGGGCAAACGAGCTACCCAACGTCCTATGGGCAGACGAGCTACCCAACGTCCTATGGGCCTACCGAACTACAGAGAAGACCGCCACCGGAGAAACTCCCTTCAACCTCACCTACGACATAGAGGCAATCATCCCAGCCGAAATCGAAATCCCCTCATTACGACTAGAAGTGTACGGTGACAAGACCAATGACGACGAGCTATGTACCAACCTCGACCTACACTACGAGGTGAGGGACCTCGCCTACATCAGGACCGTAGCATACCAACAACGGGTAGCTCGATACTATAATGCCAGAGTCAAGAAGCGAAACTTTTGCATCGGTGACCTGGTTCTCCACAAGGTCATGGTACCTAAGCCTGGCGTTGGCAAGCTCAGACCAAACTGGGAAGGACCCTACCAAGTAAAGAGAGTACTTGGAGGAGCGTACGAGCTCGAAACCCTAGAGGGTAGACAAATACCCTGGGCATGGAACATCGTCAACTAAGACGATATTACCTGTAAATTACCGAACTGAGCGGTCTATGAGCCGCTCCCAGAGACTAAGGGCCAGAATGCCCCAAGGTAACAAGGACCTCGGCACCACAATACCCAGTCGCCTCTCCGGCATGGGCAAAGCCTAGGAAAGTATCCTAGTCAAAGGGCTAAAGCGCTGAGCTGATGATGACCTCGACACCTCACCAACGTAGACCAAGTGTTAGTGCCAAGAGAGCAGGTGGCACAGGTATGAAACCCGAAGTGCAAGGCCCGCTCTGAGTCAGGCCTATTGAAAACCGATACTCTACCCAGGCGAAGAGCAAATCGGGCATATAGCCTAACTATGTTAACTAGTCTTAAGAAACCCCCTCATTTTGGAAACCTAATTCTAAGCAGTTCGGCAAAAGGAAAGAATTTGACTGCACAACACTTTAACAAAAAAGCCATTTCATTACTGATGTTTCCTTTACAGTTCAAAAAAAAAACAAGCTCGTAGGCTTGGCATATATCACTTCGGAAGCACACCTCCCTCACCCAAAACATCAGCAGAAACTTCGGCGGCACTCGGGGCGTCTGCTTCATCTTCAGAGTCTTGGTCATTGTCAACTACGAGTGCCATCTCTGGAGTGATACGGGAAGTGGTTATGGCACAGGTGTCGAGTTCGGGGTACGCATGCCTTATCATCCACTGGCTTAGTTTGAAATCCCTCCGATACGAGCCCACCATTAGGTCGTCGAAGCGCTCCGACGGGATGTAATCGTCGACGACCTTCACTTTAGTGTTCTCGAGGGCCTGGAAGAAGATCTCAGACTTCTCCTTGATATTGGCCTTGAGGTATTCCACCTCATGCTCCAAGGCCCCTTTTGAGGTCGTGAGGTGCTTTATGTCGAGCCTCAAGGCACCGTTCTCTCTCTAGAGCCTCTCTAACTCATTCTTCTGAGCCAAAGTGTCACCCTCAAGGCAATGGATCCGCTCCCGAGCTGCCCTCAGTTCGGCATGCGCTGCATGGGAAGCCTCTTTGGCAACCTGTGCCCACTTCAGACTCCTCTTTGATTGAAGAATAGGGTGTGGATAGAGGAGTTCACCTGCCAAGTAAGAAACAAGTCAGCCTGGCTAGAAGAGAATAATACAACATAAAAGAAAAAGACAAGGGAGACCACTTTGACTTACCACCATAGCATGAGACGCAGCACGTGCGCTGATGTGACTTGGAGGAAGGTCAGCCCATGCCGAAACCTTCGCAGGATAGACGATCTTCTTGCTCTTGCGGAGAGCACAGCTCGGAGTTAGCACGCTACCGGCCCCCTCTTGGCTCCCCGAACTGGAGAATACTGTCTGAGTGTGGGAAGCCTCCGTAGTTTCGGCATCCCAAGCCTCTGCGACCCTGGTCTCCGCCGCCACTTCCGGGATAGGCCCAGCCACCTCGGGTTCCTTGGGAGAATCCAGGTTAATGACTGGAGAATGGCTTGGGGTTTCGGACTCCATGGCCCAAGGAGATTCAATGCAGGCTTGCTTAGTAACCCGCTTCCTTCTCTTCATCCCATCAAGCAAGTTGACACCGCGGGTCTTCTCTGCCTCCATGATACCTGCGAAAAGAGTTCGACATCAGTAAAAAAAAAAGAGAAGTTGAGTAAAGAAACCTACCCGGACTCAGACCGGCCTGAATAAGTTTAGCCTCTGTAAGGTAGTCTCCGCACTCGAGCCCGACCTGGGCCCAAGACTGGAAGGTCTTCGCCATGTCTTTATCTAACATGACACCGGGATCGGGAACAACCGCCCTCTAATGAGTAGAAAACGGCCACCCCGTAGCACTTCGGACCACGAAGTAGTCTCGCTTCCACGCCAGGACCTTATTCGGAAGCTTATGTAGAAGTTTAAATCCCGGATGAGGAGACAGTAATAGGTCCGCCTATGCTCGGGAAGGAAGCTCGCTTGCTTCTTAAGCATGAGGAGGGCAGAGAAAATTTCTTAAGTCTAAGGGAAGGACATATTCACAACAGAGGGAGATGGTGCCGACAACATTACAGATGGAGTTCGAGTGAAGCTGACTGACAGAGACGCCAAAGTGATTCAAGACTTTGACGATTAGGGGATGGAGAGGGAGACGCAGCCCGACAATGAGCTGCTCCCAGAAGATCACGATCTCATCTGGATCGTGCTCCCAAGGGAAGTCGCCCGTAGGCAAGCTATAAGTGTACTCCCCGAACAGGTTGAACTGACGAACAAGAGACCAAAGTCTTTCAGACGTCATAGTAGAGGGTCCAAACTTGTTTGGCATCCGAACTCGACAGGAAGTGGATTCCAGGCTGCCAAGGGTGACTCAGATTGAAGGCCCTACCTCGGGCTCATCCAGAAGGCTGTCGAAAGAGGCAACTCGACCCGAGGTCTCCACCTCTGGCCCTCCTAAAAGGCTATCTAAACTACCCGAGCTACTCGAACTAGACACTGAAAAGGAAAGGAAATTGAAAAAAAGCTAAGGAAACTCACCAAGGAAAAGCTTCCAAACTAGGGAAGGTGATGCGAGCTGAAGACCTTGGACGCGAGCTCAAGAAACAAGCGTTGAATATTGGTGAAGGAAAAGTGACCAGGGCCCCCACTATTTATAGCTGCTATACCCGCACATCAACGGTCGAGATCAAAGCCATCCAACGACTCTCAGGAAAACTGGCTACACGACCCCTGAGGTGAAATCAATTTAGCGCGAATTTTTGACGTCTGAAAACTGATAATCGTTTGACATTCATGCGTAAGCTATACGCGACCCGGGCTGACTTTTGGTTGAGCCACGCTGACCCTGGTCGAGACAAGAACATAGGCGGGTCAAACCGGAGGATCTCCGAACTGAACGAAGCACGCCATGGGGCAAATCCACCCGTCAGTCCGTGAACTCCCCACGCCGGGTCAAGACCCCGGGCACGGGGAGTGGGGGCATTAATGGAGGTAGATTTGGCCCAACCCCTTGGCTGTGCGACACGTGGAAGCAATCGGGTATGACCTGGTAGGAGCGTCAGCTCGACACAGTGACATCCATCCCAAAAAGAAGCCCGAGCTCCCCAAGGAGAGGCCCCGAGCTCCTTGAAAGGAACCCAAGCTTCCCAGGAGGTGGAACCCGAGCTCTCCCTAGAAGTCCCAAGCCTTGCAAGGAACCCCGTAAAGGACGAAGCCCAAACTAACCCACCTCGGGTCAGTCCGGGCCACACCCCGACACCTCAGGACAGTCCGACACCTCGGCTCCAGGTCGCGTGACTGAATAACCGTACCTGACAAGGAAGTCCATACTTTGAGGCGGCGCGCTTGATTGATCAGAGATTTGACAAAATGACAACTATACTCCAACGGCCACTTGCTACCGCCATCTCAGTTGTTGCAGAGACAACCCTGACAGAGAAGACAGTGGCGGTTATGCCTGCCCCCCATAGAGGCGGTTATACCTGATCTGGCAGAGGCTTGGGAGTGAGTGCACCAGGGTAGTTATAAAAGGCCCTCTTCCCCCAGCGTAAAAGTGAGTGATATTTTGTACCTTCTGGTCTTAGAATCTCTTATTTTCCTTACCTTCTCAATAGTACTAACTTGAGCATCGGAGCATTCCCGCCGGATTCCTCCCCCGGAATCTCTTGTTTCCTCCCTGTTTCAGGCATCTCCTGCTCCCTCAAAGACAAGGTTATCGACAAATAAGACTGACCGGATCGTGCATCATCAAATCCCATGTTCTAGAATTTCTTATTGATGATAAGAAATAGCTGATATTGTAACCATCTATTTTGCGGTTGTTATGGGATCTAAAATTCCTAATGGAGCTAGCTAGTCACCTGAACTCCATGGAGTTGAGGTAGGAATGGAATTAAATTCCAATTTCATCCTTTTAGAAATTAGAATACTATACTTATCCATATATCTAAGAAAATCCAAAATTTCCATTGAGAGTTGACAGGGTATTGATCATGTTATTCAAATATTGCAAGGAGCCATGACGAGTTGACCACCATCCAATCTGCCAAAAGAATCTAAAGCAGCTGAATATCAAAAGGAACATAAAAAATGCAGTAGTAAACTGATAGGTGCATAAAATCTCGCATCGTCTCCATCGTGATTGCAGAAAAAATTCTGCAAGTACAAATGAGAGAAGGCCGCGTCATCTAAGTAGCGGACGGATGCTCTCCTAACATTTATCGTCCGTTTCTGCCTAAACTTAATATTTTATTAATTCGAAAATTTTTAAAACCCTCGCCCAATCAGTCGATTCTTTACCAAAACCAATGTTTCCTATGATATTCGCTCTCTGTGCTCTACTCTTTCTCAAGTTCTCTCTCCTCTTTACTTATTAATTATTTATAATTAAAAATGGAGCAAAATCTTTTTTTTACTAGGTATAAAAGAATGTTGACATGAATACTCAAGTTGAAATTACAACACAAGAAGTGGGTTTAAGGCATACATATTAGTTGTATTGCAAAAAAATTGTAAATATGACATAAATAGATTTGTGGAGGAACACAATTACGAGATTGTAACCTCAAGTAAGACATTCATGTTAAGTCGCATAGAAGGATGATAGTGGCCTAAACTTCTCAAATAGATATTGTAGATAAGTCAGGAATAGCCCCAAAAGAAACTATAGAATATATGGTCAATCAAGTTGGAGGAACAAAGAACCTAGGATTCACTCATGTTGATTATTGTAATTATTTAGTATAAAAAGGGAGAAATATATGAAAATGGGAGGAACTAGCACTACAAAAAATCCGGCCTTTAGCAACAGGCACTTGATTACAGTTACATATGTATATATGTATTTATATATGTATAAACATGTACTATGTCAATAAAAGAATGTATAATCATCTTCTATGTATGTTTAATTTACATTTTTATTTCAGTTATTATTATTTTTTATTTAAAAAAAGGTTAAAATTTGGGATTTGATGCCAAAAATAGTTTTTTTTATTTGTAAAAATAGGGGGGCAAGGTGTCTTGGCCCTTCAAGCATATCTCAAAAGGTTATCCGAAATTAATATAAAGATCACATTAATTAGACAATCGAGTACAAAGTTATGGCCTCTAAAAATTTGTATATACATTTAGGAGAACTGGACCTAGATCATGGATGGGTGGTGGTTTGAATGGTTCAATCATTCAAGTCGATGGTTGGCTGAAAACATAGATAATTGTTGCTTGACCACAATTATAACTAGTTATTGCCAAAAACAAATAATAATTGTCAAAAATTGAACAAAACTATTACTAAACCAATGAATTGGGATAAACCTGGCAAAATGTTGACCTAAACTAAAAAAAGCAAGTTAGGGTCTCCCTAAAAAAAGTGGGTTAGGCTCCCTTATGCAATGACCCGAACAAGAAGTCGATGTGACTAGACCTAACCTTAAAAGAATTTGGGTTAGGTTGGACTAGACCATGGGCCACCTATTTTTCGTATCAACATTTTCGAATCATATTAACTTGGATGGTTGAATCATTCAAATCATTTGAATTAAATGATTAAACCTGTATTTTTTGTAAAAGCGATAATTTGGTCAAACACTAGCTGACCCAAGTGGTTGAACCATTGACCTATTTAATCCTTGGTCAACCCTAAACTAAATATTAGGGTGATGGTCCAACATTTATTGACTTAACCCCAACAACCAACCTGACCCAAAATGACCTCAAAAATGCACTAACCTGATTCAAACCGGCCTAACCCGATTTTAGGTCATAAGAAAAATGGTGTTATATCTTTAGTTTTTTGTTGTCATATTAGGGCTGTACTCAGATCGGATGCAGCAAAATCTGCATCTGATCCAATTGTTAATAGCATACATTTGAATCTGGTCCAAAATCCGATTGGATTTAAAGACTCGGATTCGAATTCGAATCCTAATGGATTCAGATCTGATTCGGATTTAATATGACTCTTCTACAAATTTTCTAAAATATTAGAAATATTAACAATAACCTTTATATAATAAATTAATATAAATATAATGCACTAAATTTATTATATACATAAATTTATATAATAACCTTTATATAATAAATTAATATATATAGAATATATTTATTAACAATAACCTTTATATAATAAATTAATATATATAGAATATATAATAAATTTATTAACAATAACCTTTATATAATAAATTAATATATATAGAATAACCTTTATATAATAAATTATTAACAATAACCTTTATATAATAAATTAATATATATAGAATATATTTTTATAATTTATTAACAATAACCTTTATATAATAAATTAATATATATAGAATATATTTTTATAATTTTAAATGTAATTATATAAAACTTATATATTAAAATTAATAAAGTTATATTATAATCGGATTCGAATTTTAATCGGAACAGATGGGGTCAAATCCGAATCTGATCCAATTATATATATATGCATCGTTCGAATCCGAGATAATCGGATCAGGTCTAGAATTTTCGAATACGATTGACAACCCTATGTCAATGCTATAGCTTAGTTTGTTATTTTAGGTATCAGGTATTACTTTTAAAAAGAAAATTCAAAATTCTATGTAGATGGTTCAAATTAATTTAATTTAATCTGAACTTAAAAATAACATTGACAGGGAAGGAACCCGCGCGCAAAATGAGTTTTCGCCTGGACCCTCCCCCCAAACTCATTTTTCTTGGATTTCCCTTTTTCAAATTAAACATGTTTGTTTTCTTCTCAATATTGATTGTCTACTTCGATCAACCAGGTAAGGCTTTCAATCTTTTCTCAATTATTTCTATTTTATCTGCTCTTATGGTTTGGGTTTAACGTATACAATCGTAGGATTGTTGTTGTTCATCTTCTTCTCTCTCCTTTTTTTCACTCAAGCAACACTTCGCTCATATACTCTCTCCCAAACTCAATTGCCAATATCACAAGTAGATAAGCTTTTCAATATTTCATTATTTTTTTCCGTTCTTTAATTTAATTTGAATTGATGGATTCTTCTTCTTTTTCTTGTGAACTGTGAATCCTATGAACTTTTTTGTTATTTGAACCAAAACAGGGGTTATGCCCTTTTTGCCTTATTTATTTAAAAACCCCTTTTTAGAAATTTAATTTAAATTAAATTAATAATTACACCCATAGGCCCCGTTTCGTTTGTGGGAAGATTTGGGTGGGATGGGCAAAGATGGGATGGGATGAGATGGGAAAGTGTAAAAATTGGACTTTCCAATGTTGTATTTTATAGATGGAAAAATAATAAGAAAAACATGTCAGTAGCTAGTTCTTCGTCAGAAGAAGAAGAAGGTGAGGGAGGAAGACGGGAAGAACAGAAAGAAGAAGAAGGTGAGGGAGAAGAGAGAAGAGGGAAAATAGTCGCCTCTTCAAATCGCTACCGCTGCCTGGTTCTCTTGCCACCGCCGGTTCCTTTCGCGCTGCCTAGTTCGCCGTTCCTTCATCCAAGGAATCCAGTGACGAGGGAAAATAGTTGGCCAAATAATCGCCAAACCCAAGAAAATTTCCAAAATCCGACACGCTATCTTCGGATCCCACTGGGAACAAGTCGAAGAGGGTCCAGTTGATGGAAACATTGCTATCCGCGGGGACTGGTCCATTAGAGACCGGTGAAGGCGAGGGGTATTCCAGCGTGGTCTCCATCAGTAGATGATTGGAATGCTCCTTATTCTGGGGGTCCGTGCAAATCAAGCCGTAGTAGCTCGATGGTAGCAGGGTAGCAGATCGTTGCTGCCTGGTTCTTTTGCCACCGCCTCTTCAAATCTCCACTTCCTGGTTCGTCGTTCCTCCTGTTGTCTGGTTCTCTTGCCACCGCCGCCTCTTCAGATCTCCACTATCTGGTTTGTCGTTTCTTCCTACTTCCTGGTTCTCTTGCCACCGTCGCCTCCTTTGTTCGAATGGGGAAGGCAATGAACAGTGGTTCCTTGCCAGTATCTGATGAAGAAAACAGTGGAGAATAGATCGGGTTGCACTGTTCGTGCCGCTGTTTGTCGTCATTCGTCGTTATCGCTATTCGTCATTATCGCTATCTGGTTAAGAAAACAGTGGAGAATAGATCGGGTTGCACTGTTCGTGCCGCTGTTTGTCGTCATTCGTCGTTATCGCTATTCGTCATTATCGCTACCTGGTTTGTCGTTTCTTCTTGCTTCTTGGTTCTCTTGCCACCGTCGCCTTCTCTGTTCGAACGGGGAAGGCAATGAACAGTGGTTCCTTGCCAATATCTGATGAAGAAAACAGTGGAGGAGAATAGATCGGGTTGCACTGTTTGTGTCGCTGTTTGTCGTCGTTCGATGTTATCTCTATTCGTCATTGTTCGTCTTCGTCGTTGGAAGGCAATGAGTAATGGTTTCTCAAATTTTCCATCGGAGACGCATTGTTTTGGTGCGACTCTGATTCCACATTTTTGGGATCTCTCATCCCACCTCTTTCTCATTTCATCCCTCTATTTCCCTCAAATCAAATGAGAGTTCTCATCTCCATTCCACAAACCAAACGAGCCATATATCACCCTTTGTGTCTAAGATGATTACTTTTGTTCAAAGGAGCATGAGGAGTATAGTCTTATTTAGTAATTTAGGAGCAAGTTAGCTTCAATTTTAACTCAAAAACTAAAATCTGTTTTATGAAATATGAAATCGAGTCATATTATAAACTTAAGCTTTTTGGTTACCAAAATGAGACAAAATACATAAGGTTTAACGTTCATCCCTGTTTCAAGAACTTAATGCAGCACTAAAATGCAAATTACTAGCTATAAGGCCAGTCTTTGTTACATCATTCATTTCCCATATAAATTGTTAAGTGTTTATATAACATGACTAATTGCTTATCTTTGCAGGTCAATGAGACTTAGGTCTTGTGCAAGCTATCCTTTCTATGATAGTTGGGTGAGTTTATTCTCTATTCCCTACAATTTTAAGGGACCTTTGATTCCATTTCCATCTTTATAATATAATAATTTTATTTAGATTTTCAAAGTTCATATATATATATATATATAAAAGATAATAATTTTATAATTTAAACATGTAGTTTAGATTGGGGTTCCTAAATGAATAATAATAGAAGTGGAGATATAGAAGTTCTTGTTTCGTGTTGGCATCCATGCTACTTCTCAAGCCATGCCATTGTTGTTTTGATGTTAGCTAGGTACCTCCTCTCGTTTTGAAGATGAAGAAGATTCCTTTAATTTATAAAATCTCATAATTAATCCCTTTGAAGATGTGTTTGGAGTTGATTTAAGATATTAGGCAAAAGCCATGGAGTTTATGAATGGCAAGGCAATGACATTAAGGATTTGAAGTGATTAGTTTCACTCCCTTTTTCTTGGCATCGAAAAACTACCATCATCTTGGATATTAAGATCATTACGTTCTTAAAAAATTTCAAAATTTAAGTTTAGGTTTTCGTATTAAAATTTTATATTTTGTTGGATAAGCAAACCTTTCCCATGTACTATTATTATCATAATGTTGTTAGGTTATCTATACATTTTGAAGGAACTATGGTCGTTACAAGTTTTAAATATTTTTGTTTCATTTTGGTTCTCATACTTCCAACAATTGTCATTGAAATATAGATTGATATTCCCAATGACAAGGGGAGAAATTTCACAACAAAGCAATGGAGGACAAAGTTGGAAGTTAAAATTAAAGAAATGACAAATGGAATTGCAATATAACCATCCTAAACCACCACCTAGTTATTTATATATTAGTGGGGTTATGGCAGCAGTAATGTATATAGCCCACTAATAGTACACAATGTGGAAAGCCTATTTTTCCATAAATTTGGACTGCCTCTACAAAGGGAGGGATTTTAACCAACCACCTACACAACTAGACTTCACATCACTGGATTAAGATATATATGTCAAAATTTATCAAATTTTTGAATGGGTATAAATTCTTTAACCTCGGAACCTGACTGCACCTAGAATACTAGTATAGCATTCTTCTTGCTTAGTCTAGAAAGTGAAAATTTGTAATCACTTCATGTCTTAAATTAATTTGCACAACATCAATCAAAGGAAATGGGCACATAAACCACTAAATTAAAACATGAAGGCAGATCAATATGATTAATTTGTGTGGTTTTATTCTATCATATGCATGTATAGCTTTGTATCTTTTCTTTCTTTGATCAAAGTTGTATTATTGTCGCTTCTTAGGTCTGTGTACTTACACCTTGTGATCCCTATATGTCCATGCCAAAATATAAAATAATAATGAGTGAAAAGTAGGTCAGTAATTACCAAAAAAAAACTCAGCTTCAATGTTAAGGGTCCGTTCGGTTCATAGTCGGAATTGGAATGGTCCATTCCCATAATCTGTTTGGCTCAAATAGAAATGGGAATGGGAATTAAAATTAGCAGGAACAGGATTTCATTCTCAAGGGAGGGGCAGGAAATGATCATTCCCTCAAATGTGGGAATGTCATTCCAGTAGGAATGGAAATGAGATTCCGATTCCGTCCAACCAAACAGTTGGAATGGAATAGCCCATTCCGATTCTGATTCCAGACCCCTATTCCTACAATCCAAACGGACCCTAAATTTATTTTTCTTGCCATTTCAATGCATGGTATTTGTATGTTATCTTGGAGGAAAGTAAATAAATGTTGATCTATATATAACTGATATTCGTTGTTTTCTTGGATTACCTTGTCAATGTTGATCTATAGTTAAATGGACGTATGCAGTTCTTTTCTTTTTTCTTTTTTTCCATTTTTCCTTTTTGAAGAGCTATGCAAAATTGGATTGGTTCAAAATGACAACCCCCAATGGATGAAAATGTACGAGGACAGGTTTTATCCTCCCCCCAGGAGGTATGTTTATGCATCAGAAATTCTTGAATATTTTCGTATATTTGTAAAATGCTCTTACAGATGTTTCCTATTTTAAGTTTCTCAAATTTAATTTTATTCACATCATTAAATCTAGGACAATTAATGCTTCAACAAAAATACATCAAAATTTGCATTCAAATGATTAGCATTGCCATGCTTTTGCACCAATTCAAATGAAAACACCATCACGAGATTCATATCTTGCCTTCTGTTGAGAGCCCACACAGTGGCCTCATTCCCATTGAAATGCCCAGCGCAAAGACCACAACCATTGGACTATAGTGGGATTTGAGTAAGTAGCTCACGTTCTATCAGTTTTCACTAACCAAATAATTGGACTTTTTTAGTTTTTTTATGCTAACTAGGGTTGTTAATGGACCAGATACTGGTATAATCTGATCCGGTCCAATATGTGTCCATTGCAGATGGACCAGGTCCAATCCAATCCGATGAATAGTTTTGACCAGTCCAATTTAATGTCTGGATCATCTAATCTGTTACAAATTTGTTTTAATTTACATTGGTTCCAACCGAAACCTGGTCCATCGAAACATGTATTCTTATCTTCTATCAATGGATTGGATATTGGTTCAATATGATCCAATCCAATATAAATCCATTATCAGTGGACTAGGTCCAATCCAATCCAATTAATACTTTGCACCATTAAGTCTGGATTCATCCAATTCAATGTCATATTGGTCCGTCCAAACCATTCAAATTGATTTTGATTTGAACAAGTTCAACCCAAAATTGGTCCATTCACACCCTTAATGCTAACTAATCACACTTAACATGATTGTGATAGTGCATCTCCCCTGTTAATTTGAGTTTTCTTTATGTTAATCTCCAACTAACACGAAGATGAGATTTGGTGGTTTGATTAGTACATCCAACATCACCAAGGAGAAAAAGATCACAGTGCGATCAGATTCAAATCTCATCTGGACAATATCCATTAAGAAGCTGAAGTGAATCCATCTGGGGCTGTTAATATGCCACTCTAGGACCAGATCCACCCACTGTAATACTATAGATATTTTTAATGTACACTGCAAAGGCCTCCTTTATTTGGAATTTTTGTTACAAATAGGTTTATGTTTGGTGTTTATTCCCATCTTTGTCTTAACCAATTTCCTATGAACAGATAATCAATGGACGATCTTTGTAATGTGATTATCCCATATGATGATAGCTCAACCTAGGTATAATTGTAAATAGGTTAGATTCAGATCCAACATGCATAGATATGAATTCAATTTCATTACATATTTTCTATATGTAGCATTTACCAATTTGACCTAAACCCAACTAGCTGAAATAGAGGATAACAAGAACAGGATCTAAAGAACCACAAATACTAGCAAATAACACACATAATCCCTCGGGGTTAGGACCGAATCAGCCCCCAAAAGATTGCCCCCCACAATGTCCCATAGCACATCTTTGCTGTGCATTGGGAACATTTCTTGATGATGACATCATCATTCTTGGTATTATCATCGGGAGGTGTTCCCAATACACGACGAGGATGTGCTGTGGGACATTGTGGTGGTGGTGGGGGGGGGGGAATCTCGTGGGGGGTTGATTTGAACTCCTTGGGGTCAGGACGGAGATTATAATTCCTGCCCATTGCCAAATCTGAAGGCAAGGGCAATAAGGGAACTTCCAAGGCCAAGAGTTGAAGGTCCCACCTATAGGGAGCAAAAAGATGTTTGAGGCCTGAGAGTGTTCGCAAGAGCGAGGACTCTGACGATCAGATTGGTTAAGAACTAAGGGAAGCTCAGGTCACAATAAGAGAGTAAAGTAGAATACTCAAGTGTGCATAAATGTACCTTTAGACTTTGGCACCCTTTTATAGCTGAAGTCCCTTAAGAGAGGAGTAATGGGCAATTGGTAATCGTCCTGTGAATCTCAATCATGGACAAAGTTATCACAAGGATGAAGGCCAAGCGTTACAGCCTCATAAGCGCGTTGAGGGTAAATGCAATCGCCCACGTAATGCCTGTAGTAAATTCTCCTCTTTATTGATGATTCGTCGGAGTTATGATAATGCCTTTGTCAAGGCTGAAGTGATAAAAATGCTCTCATAGGATGCCACATGCCACCATTTGGTGAGTTAGTCAAATATACCCACATCACTTGCTCCCCACTCTTGAGGCCGAGGCTTTGTGGTAATATTTTATTGGATATCTAAGGCTTGGCCTCGGTTGATGAGAGTAGAGTTAAAAAATTTCTAAGTTCTAGACCATTGACGGGTGATCGTGATTGGGATGACTATGCGGGTCTGCTATCGAATAACAATGATAGGGATGAGTATGCATGTCTTCTATCGAATAGATGTTACCGGGACCTACACATACGTCTATTGCCAATTAGCCATGACGAGGATGGGTTGGTTGTGCTGGTTTGGCAGAGCTCGTTGCCAAATGTGTTCAATGTGAATATAAATATACAAAGTTCATGAAAATGACATTATTTGCATTTTCACTCTTCCCACAAATGAATTTAAGGAATTATGGCTCAGTTTGGAATGAGTACAAATACAAATATATCTATACTACTAATAAAAGAGCGAATAGCCCCATTTTCTAGACTTTTCATTAGACATTTTTACCCCTTATCTAAGCAACACACACCAGGCATAAAAAATGGCATATATGTCCTATGCTCCCACTCCAAAAACTACCAATTTACAACAATTAAGAAACTGCCCACTTATAACTGCTCAAAAACTGTCCACTTATAACAGTTAAGAAACTGCCCACTTATAACTGTTCAAAAACTATCCATGAATTATAAATATAGTTTTGTCTTGGAGATACTATCATGTGCAAATGCACGTACATGTTTACTACTACAGTACAAATGCATACAAAATAATACAAAATGCAAGATTACATATTTGTATTTGTACTCCTTCCAAACTGAGCCTATGTTAAATTTCTTAAAAAAATTCTGTTCCTCTTGCTTTATATCGAGCCATAGACAACCTTAGAGGGTCAATTACCATTTTAGAGGGTCAATTACCATTTAGCTGTGTTAAGGATTGCTGAGAAACCCATAACTTTTTAACTTTTCATTAACGTGGGGTATTATCATTGATTCCACAACCTGCTTAATAGCCATTGAATTCAGCTAATCCATTTTATAAAAATTTAGTTGCACTCTTGCATGTTAAAAACATCTCCTCAAGAATTTGAAATAAATGTATGGGTGGTCTTTAATGTGGGGCTAGAATTTGACATAGATGTATGGTGACATTCTTAGGCCTTGTTCGCTACTTACCCAGGTAAGTGTTACTTAGGAAAGACTTACCCGGGTAAGTGCATTTACCCATGTTCTTTTATTTCCCATGTAAATAAGGCAATGACCATTTTAGCCATAAAAATCAATTATTAAAGGGGCATTTTTGCCCCATTCAAGTGTTGCCAATTTTCCCCCAGGTGGGAAAGTTATTTACCCACCTAGGAGTACCCAGGAAAATAAACTTTCCCTGGTCCCCACATAAATCTGCAAAAAAGAACATGGGATTCTTTTCCCCCCTCTCAAAATCCAGAAAAAGAACACCCCTTAATGCGGGGCTGCATGCCATATACGCAAAGCTTTGGATTTCAAGAGATCTCGAATTCTCGATTAACTGAGTCTTGTTTAGGAAGGCTGAAGCTTTTATTGTGTTACTTTTATTGAAGGTGACAAAAGGAAATTTTAGCAGAAGCAATTTTTTTTTTAATGAAGCATTTTTTTAAGGAAATTTGTCTAAAACTCACCATGAGTTTTCAGAATTTCTCTTAAACTCATCACAACTTTTCAAAATGTCTAAAACTCACCATGTCACTAACTTGACGTTAAACAGATTAACGGGTGTTAATATATTATCATTTTAACCTTCATAGAAAAATATAACATATATACAAAATAAATTAATGGGTGTTAATATATTACCATTTTAACATTTAGACATGAAAAAGGAAAAAGTTCAAAAAAATATTTTCAAATATAAAATACGTAAAACATAGAAATTACAAAAAATATAAAAAATTATAGAAATTGCAAACAAAATAAAAAATTATTTTCAAATTATAAAAACTATAGAAATTGAAAAACAAAATCAGAAAATAAAATTTGTAGAAAAAACACAAAAAATTATAGAAAAACACAGAAATTGCAAACAAAATAAAAAATTATTTTCAAATTATAAAAACTATAGAAATTGAAAAACAAAATCAGAAAATAAAAATTGTAGAAAAAACACAAAAAATTATAGAAAAACACAGAAATTGCAAATAAATAACAAAAAAAATATAGGAAAATTTATAGATTGTAGAAAATAGAAAAAAAAGTAAAGAAACAAAAATTACAAAAAACATTGGAAATTATAACAAAATACTAAAAATGCAAAAAAACAAGAAAATTGAAAACTAAAAAATACCATTATTTCTCTAACTCACCATTCAAGGGTAATTTGGTCATAAAAATTGTTATTTATGCTAACATGGACACCTTTGTTAAGACGCATAAATGGTGCACTAACGGAAGGTGAGTTTTAGAAAATAAAAACTTACTACATGGTGAGTTTTAGATATTTTGAAAAGTTGTGGTGAGCTTAAGAGAAATGTTAAAAACTCAAGGTGAGTTTTAGACAATTTCCCTTTTTTTAATTATAAGGGGGCATTTGATTGCACTTTTTCAAGCGTCTAAATTTGAAAACGTTACTTTTCAGACCTCAGACTCGTTTGATTTCTCCTCTTAAAATTGATTTAAATTTTGCTTTCAAATCTGAAAACTATACCGTGTGGGTCGGCTCTTAACGCACTCAGACGTGTTTCAGAGCTGGTGCATAGTTGGAACTACCCTTCCAATCTTTTGGAAATAATGCATGCTACTCCTGAATAACCCCAACCCAAAAAACATAGTCATTCGTGTTTTCTTAGGGAGGAAGCATTGCTTGTGAATCCAAGCTCTAGGAAGAATGCCTCTCTCTCTCTCTTTCTCTCTCTCTCTCTCTCTCTCTCTCTCTCTCTCTCCCTGTCTTCCCGCCACCGTCGCTACAACTTGCAGCAACGACGATACAATGAGTAATAATAATAATAATAATTTATTTTTACTAATTATTAACTATATTAATATTTTTTAAATATTAATTATTTTTATTAACTAGTAATTTTTAATTATTTCATTAATTTTTATTTGTGTAAATTATTAATTAGTAATTATTAATTATTTTAAAATTTTATAGTCATTAATTAGTTTTTATATTTTAATTGTTTCATTTATTAATTATTAATTTTTTATTTGTATTGTTTCAATATTATTTTGAGGTTGAAAAATATTTTTTATGAGATAATGCAAATTGAATTAAACATTTCAAAATAGTATGTTCTAGGGGTAAAATAATAAAATCAGTAAATTTTAAATGGTAAAGGGTTGATCCAACACAAACAAACTTATGGATTCAAGCCTTTGAAAAGTAGAAAAGCACCTATGCTTATTTTCAGATTTCAGACACAAAAATGTATTTTTAACTTTTTAGATATGAAACTTCATATTTATCAAACACCACCTAAGGCAGTAAATTTGCACTTTCCAGATTTTTTTCACTAAACACTATTTGTAGGTGATCCGAATTGGGCCCACCTCGAAAAGCCAAGAGCTGGCAACGGATAGCCCTCCCAAACATCCACAATACCAAGTCCTCTCCAAACGAGTCCTAAGTTGGATAGAACTCCGGATCTCTCTCATAAGAATTCTACCACATCTACCCACAATTAGATTTGTTTATGAGTTGGACTCGGGCTTGGCTTCTTCCAAAAATTGAATGAAACCCGAGTCAAAACCCAAGCCCGATACTGTATAAATCAGCCCCAAAGCCCAGCCCGTGAACCGGTCTACTGCACTACTTATGTGAATTGATAACATCTCCCGTGAGATTACATTCCCGCCGTGTATTGAGAATATCCCACATCACATCAATCTTTCCAATACACGGCAGGGATGTGCTGTGAGTAATTGTGGGGACTGATTTTCATCTGTAGTTGCGATGTTATGTGATGTGGGTAAACGTGCTCTTTGTGGGCAGGAGATCCGGGCTCGGACAGTCGGACGTACAATATTGTTGGTAGGGCGAAGAAAGTCCTGCCTCCTGCGTCCCAACATAAAGCCCTACCTCATGCGTCCTGCCCAAGCAAAAGACCAAAACCTCACTTGGAAAAACCAAATGCCCGAGTGAGGAGCGGCCGGCGATTCCCAAGTATTCACCGTTTTCCTGGTAAGATTCTCCTCTCTCTCTATCTCTCTCTCTCTCTCTCTCTCTCTCTCTCTCCTCCTGGTACTCTTCATCCTCGTTCTTTTCTTCTTCTCTATTACGCACGAAAAACAGGGACTCTACCTCACTTCTTTTCTTCTTCATCATTGTCCTTCTTTTTTACATTTGGTTTATTCTCAGAAAAATAGAAGCTTCAATAAGTCTCCTTCCCACCGTATCCCTCAATAGCAGTTCTGTTTGTGCTGCATTTGTGGTGTTCTTGCAGATTAGGAGAAGCAGAGAAATCATTGAACCACTACAAACAGTCGGAATCTGGAGCCAACTTTAACGAGATTTCTCTAGCTGAAACTCTTCAAACCCACCTCAATCAGTGCACCAAAGCTCGGAAGCTAGCGGACTGGCGGACTTTTGTTAAACGCGTTCCCGTATGTTAATAAATGTTCGGCTATATTTTGTCATTAGAATGAATAGACCCGAAATCAAATAATCTGGATTACCTTACATAATTAATTCTGCATACCATATTTCCACGTAATCTATTCATCTTTAATTGTGAAGAACGACTATGCAGTATATACGATTTTGTTTGCCAAAGAATATTGAAAACATGACAGTAAATTGACTTGAACTTTATAAATCATTCATGAATCCTGTCGGTTCTCCATCGAAGACTCCAGCGGTTTTTTTAAAGGTTGCAAAGTCGATGGATGATATTTTCTTCTTCTTGAGAAATGTTCTTAATCTGTGGCTTGTTAGTTATGACCATAAGTGCTAGATATCTGGCCGATTTTGTTCTAATTGATATGTTATGCTTTTGAAATTTGTCTTAGGTAATTTATGCTTTGCGATTGTGGCATTCAATGTATTCGATGTATGGACTGCTATGTCAACCTACGAAATTATTCAAGTCACTCAGTTGTAGCTTGTAGGAACTTAGAGTTAGAAGGAGATTCCAGAGTGGTGGTGAGATTGCTTAAGGATGAAGGGTTGGCTCCATGGCAACATGAGAATATATTGAGGAGGGAGGGAGAAAGATTTAAAATGTAGGGTGGTTGGCCATAGCCTGGCCAAGTTTGGGGCGCATGGCACTTTTATATTACCTTTATTTATTTTATACTTCTTGAAGAGAAAATTTTTTTCTGCCATGAAGTTAAGGTGGGAGTGAAAAACTAAACAAAGGTTCAGTAAATAAAATAAGATAAAAAGTTGAGGTGGTAAAATTGAATTTAGGCTAACCAAACTATTTAATAAGATAGTGAAAGAAATGAAGATGCCTGATGATTGGAAAAACAACAACATGGTGCCTATATTTAAGAACAAAGGCAATATACAAAGTTATAACGATAACTATTGGGGGATTAAACTTATGAACCACACACACTGTGGAAGTATGGGAGAGAATAATTGAACAAAGATTACAACTTGAAACAAGTGTATTAGAGAACCAATTTGGCTTAACGTCAGGGAGATCAACTGTGGAAGCTATATTTCTTTTAAGATGATTGATAGAAAAGTTTAGAGCGAAGAGCAAGGATCTTCATATGGTGTCCATTGATCTAGAAAAAGGCATATAATAGAGTTCCTAGAGAGATAATATGGTGGGTCTTGGAAAAGAAAGGGGTTCAAAATAGGTATATAGACTTAATTAAGGATATGTATGAGGGGGCAACAACCAATGTTAGAACACAAGTAGGGGAGACTTTAGATTTTATAATTACTATGGCTCTTCACAAAGGTTCAGCACTTAGCCCTTATTTGCATTGATTCTAGATGAATTAACTAAACATATTTAAGAGGAAGTTCCATGGTGCATGTTGTTTGCGGACGACATTGTTTTAATTGATGAAATTAATGAAGGATTAAATGCAAAATTAAGCTTATAGACAAATGCCTTAGAAACAAGAGGTTTAAAATATGTAGGACTAAACAAGAGTATCTGACATATAAATTTAGTAATAATAGGAGTGTAAATCAAGATACACTTAGGATTGGAGACCTAGAGATAACTCAATGTGACCATTTCCGGTATCTTGGTTCAATAATTCATACGAAGGGAGAGATTGAGAAGGATATAACACAAAGAATTAGAGCAGAATGGGAAAAATGGAGGGGTGCATCTTGACTTATAAGTGATAGGCAAATACCACGTAGATTAAAAGGAAAGCTCTATAAAACAGTTGTAAGGCCAGCTATGTTGTATGGAACAGGGTTTTGGGCAACCAAGAAACATGTCCGGGAAATAGATATGGTAGAAATGTGAATGCTAAGATGGATGAGTGGAAAAACCAGAAAGGATAGGATTAGGAATGAAGTTATCTATGGGAACATGGGAGTGGCTCCAATAGGTGATAAAATGAGAGAGAGTAGACTAAGATTGTTTGGGCACATGCATAGAAGGCCACCAACTGCACTAGTTAGAAGAAGTGATTTGTTACACATTAAGGGGCTAGAAGATCTTGGGGTAGACAGAAAGGGACATGGTTAGAAGTAGTAAGAAATGATGATAGGCATGGATGATGATCATCATCATGGAGAAAACATGAGGTGGATTTATTTGAACATGATGATAGGCAGTAAATGTAAAACTTCTCAACTCAATTGAGACGAACTACATGACATTCTATCAATAACAACAAAGAGAACATGAGAAAGCATGAAGCTTTACTAGTTGGAAATCCTAATTCCTGAAATCTAATAAATGATAAAGAAAAGAAGAAAATCAAGTTGAGATGGCTTCTGCAGGCATTTGATGGGTTTTTATCCAGCTAGGGTTCTCGAAGCAATATGCTTAAGCTGGTTTTGAGTATCATCATTTTGGGCTGGTGCTCAGCCATTACCTATGTGCCTATACTCTAATGCTCATGCGATGGATGCAGAGTAATATTTGTCCTTTAAAGGGCTGAATCCCATAACTCCCACCAAATGCTTTTTTTTTTTGTTCTTTTCTTGCAATCAATCTTTTGAGGTTAGGTCCATCTGTGGCAAGTCTTGCCCTGTGGACATTCAAATCATGGGACTTCTGGTCCAATCAAACTATGGGTCCTGTGGTCTGGAGCACTGGTAAGGAGTTGCATAATTTTATTCTTGTATTTAATTGAAGCGCAGTGCTATTATCATGGGCCTGTACCCTTGTGGAGTCCTTAAGTCACAAGAGGATAAAGTGTGAGCAGTGAGATTCGAGGTTCAAAAATTTGACACGATATGCTCCATTTTGGGTGTGTCATATTGTATTGGCAGGTGACCAATATGCCTTTTTAAGGATTTTCCCAAAACTCTTTTTTTTTTTCCTTTAATGTTAAAACAACATTTAAAAATTGACCCCTATTCAATATTTGAAAATAATGTGACATTGTGTTTATTGCATCCTTTCTTTACCTTTGCTGCTGGGGGGGGGGGTGAGTTTCAAATTGATGTGCTGATGCAATCTATCTGTGACTGCTTTTTAGTATGGCAGAATGTGGTTAAGCAAGTACAATTAAATTGAACATGACTAATGCTATGAAATGATGTAAACATAGTTGGCATGATCCACTTGATTGGATTTTTTTCCTGAAGAATTTTAGATTTAATGTGTTCATGCAAGAAAGAGTGTAAAGCTGTTTAACTGACCCTTGTACACAAATGGCTATACATTGGGCAATGTGTGGTTTACCTAAAAAATGCAACATATGGAAGCTAAAAGTTAATCCTCGTAAAATCTTTGCAAACGGTCATCCACGATCTTGTTTTGCCAATTCTTCTACTTCTTCTGGACAAGTTCTTTTGTTATGAAAAACATTGCATTCATTTCCATCCATGTTAGCCATATCACCACAAAAAGAAAAGTGCCCCTTCTTTCTGAGAACTTTGGTTTGCTGACTGAAGAACAATTCTCTCAACTTAAGCAAATTGTTTTCTTAACTGTCTATGTTCTTCTACAACAAAGTGGTGTGTGTGTAGCCATAGGGAATTATGTAATTGATCGTCATACAGTTTTATACGGTTTCTTGTCTGCAATGCATGCACATTCCTTTGAATAGTTAACATCTTTGTCACTAACCGCAAGGACTATTCAGAACGGTCAATTTCATATCTGAAAATTCATTATTATTCTTTTGAGACATTCTTGTATCTGGGATTTGGTTTCCTTTTTTATGTTGGTTTTACTTTGTAGGGTAGCCAGGTTGGTCCTGATCCTCGCATACAATGAGATTAGAAAAGTGCTGGTTTTGTTCATCCATTATTTACCCTGGTCATGGTATTCAGTTTGTACGCAATGATGCAAAGGTAGAGTTGTTCTTTTCTCTTTCTTTTTTCTACCTCATCCTTTTGCCTTTTTTTGACCAACTTATAAGGATGGTTGTCAAGACTACCTATCAAAAAATAAAAATAAATAAATAAAAGGAAGTCATACAATCTTCAATAAGAAAACTTGGTGAAAATGGCACTGATAGGTGCCCAAAATCAGACTTGTTTTGCTGCAAATAGCAGCCACAAAGCATAGACCACTATTCAATGGAATCTAACCATTTCATCTAAGATAGAGCAACTTTCATTGTATTGGTTCTACTGTAAAATCTCAGGCTGGCAACTGTGGAAATGAAGGTTTAGTCTAAGAGTACGCAATTTGTGCTAAAATGAGTGAAGTGAGGTCTTTATCCAGTCCACCAGCCGGCAAGTGTGGAAATGTAGGTTTTAAGTCTAAGAGTAGGCACTTTGTGCTAAAATGAGTGAAGTTAGGTCTTTATCCAGTCCACCCCTGTTAGCTGGGACAAGCACTGGGTAGCTAGCCCAGATTTGCTACTAACAAACAAGGGTGCTAACTTCACACTTTTGTGCCACCAGTCCTTTACACACAAAACAATGCACTTGTGCCCAATAACTTAGTTGACCATGTATGCAAATAAACCCAAATTATTCGATTTTGAATACATTCTCTTTCTCCCTCATATATTTTGTTAGAATGAGCTTCACTAATGGGGAATCTCATAATAAGTTTTGCATAATAAGCATGGCATAGCAAAAGGAAAAAAATGAGAGGGTTAAACAGGTCCACTCTGCCACCAGTCTGGATTGCTCCTAATTAGGTTAGTTTCATGCTCGGTTTGATGGAAGTGAAACTACATGCTTAGCTTAGAGTCTAGGTTCAGAACTTATTTCATGTTTTGTTTGGTGGAAATGAATTTACAAAGGTTTGACTTGGAGTATAGGTTCAATACTTTCAGGGATTTAAGTTCTGCATCTTTCATATATCCAAAGAACTTCTCTCGTCTCCTCTTAATGGCTCAAGTCTTTATCTCTTTCTCTGCTTGTTTTTTTGATTGGTATCGCTTTCTCTGCTTGTTACTTGTCTTGCCTTGCCCAGACTGCACCATTCTATTTGCCAGGTATGCGTGTAAAGGGCTAGGGCTGGAATTAAGCACACCTAGATGAGTTCAGGTTGGACTCAACCTGCACTACATATTCATGTAAACCTTCTTTTCCCAGTCAATATTCATCTTTATCTAATAGGTCACAAACTTTTAAGTTTAGCCAAAATAAGTTTCTCTAAATAATATTAGTTTTTAATCACTTGCATTAATGGTGTCTTGCTTAGACTATAACTTGAACAAACTGGATGGATGGATGCAACTTTGTAAAGATATCTCCATGGTTGTGAGTAAATGTGTTTTGGCTAAGTTCTAATTGCACAAACACATGCTGTTTTGTTTCAACACAACATTGATGTTGTTTTTACTCATTGATTGGGCAAGCCGCTTTTGATTACTACACCCTACCCGTCCCAAAACCCCAGATAGCTGGGACCAGCATTGGGTAATGGTCGTTTAGTTTTGATTATTATGTATGCTGCATAGTGCATATGCATGTCTTATTTTGAGGTTGATGTTGCTGGACCCTGATGAGCATTCCATATGCAGATTTTCCGGTTTTGTAGGTCAAAATGTCACAAGAACTTCAAAATGAAGAGGAATCCTCGCAAAGTAAAATGGACAAAAGCATACAGGCGGTTGCATGCAAAGGATATGACGCAGGTAAAGATGATTTGATTCAGCTTTATTTCCTTGTAAATCCTAAATGGAATATAGCTTTCTGCATCCAGAAAAGACAGGTGGTTGGTTTCTTACTTACCGTTTCATTTTGTTTGAAACAAGGATTCAACATTCGAGTTTGAGAGGAAGAGAAACAGGCCTGAGAGATATGACAGGAATCTCACTGAGAACACCTTAAAGGCTATTAAAAAGATTGATAAAGTCAGAGTGGATAGAGAGGCCAGACATCATGCCATGAGGTTTTCATCTCTCTCTCTCTCTGTCTCTCTTTCCCCCTGTTTTGTGTAGAGTTTGGGTCTACTATGCACAGGGTTGCTGCTAGGTGCTCGTACCAATCTCAATGGATGATATCAGTTCCACTAGTTGTGGCCTTGGATTCATGCAAGTTCAGAGTCCAGAACCATCACACATTGGAAGAACATCTTTCCACCTCTGACTAATTGGAGAACATCTTGTGCATAGCATATCCGAACTCCTTTGTCTGTAATAAGAAATTAATATGTTCTTATAATCTCATTTGTGTGGGTTTGTTAAAATGCTGCAGGATGAAGGGAAAGAAAGCCAAGGTGCAGAGAGAGGCTGCAAAGGAGTTGGAGCAGAGCATCCACATGGTCAAGGCTCCTGCTGTACTTCGAGAGGACTCGTCATTCACACTTCCAAAGATCAAGGTCAAGGTTTCCCATCAGCAGGCCGAGGAGAATCATCCCATGGAAGAGTGATTTTAGTAATATCTATATTGCTTTTGCAGTTCAAGATGGTTAAAAAGTGGGCTTTTGGTGGGGGCAAGTGGGCATTCCAATTTTGAGTGTACAAGGAAACACTTCTCATTGTTCTTTTCTTTTCTGAAGAGAGAGATGGTTTTGCTTGCTTGTTGTCATTTATTTTCTGAGGCTTTGTGTGGAATACCTGCATAAACAAGTTTTGCTTTGGGGTTTTCCCCCGATAAAGGAGTCAGTCCAGCTTACCTCCATGACTATCATTAAGAACGAAAGAAAACCAAGAAGTGTTTCTATTGAATTCATTTTCTGAAAGCGGTTTTCACTTTTCAATGTGTTCTACAACTAAATACGAAGAGAGTCGATTGTCGTTGAACAAACGCAAGGTTCAAAATATCGACACGCCCGCGTATCGGGTGAATAGATACTTTTTTATTTTTACTTTATTTTTTATTTTTTTTAAAACTGGTTCAGGGGCCGGTTTAGGGTTTTTCCACCCCCTGAACTGGTCAGACCCCAATACACCCACTGTAGGAGCGTATCGGAGAGGTGTCGGAATGATATATACGTAACAATTTTTTGTACCTCGGCCAAACGTGGGTGGCAGAGGATTAAATGAACAATTGAATCAAAACATGGTTGTTGAAATAACAAGATTGCTAACGCGACATTTTCAAGAGAAAGGCGTTATTTGTCTGTTTGCAAGCCAGTGGACTAGTACTTGGAGCTTCAATAAAATCCAATGTTTTAAAAGCCAATTCAGGTTTTTGCCTATGGGTTGTGTTACCTATGGGTGCCAATCGATTGGTTTTGGTTTGGATCTAATCCAATTCAAACCTTATTAACTCGGATTTGGATGTTTCATTATAATTATTGGATTGTGTCAATCCAAAATAAATTGGTCCTATTCTTATTGGTTTGAATTGGATCTAAACCAAATTTCTAATAGTCCGATCATAAGGTCAAATTCTTGTCCAATTTGAAATCAATCAAAATTGAAGCCAAAATAAAATCACTTTTATGAAAGTACTTTTATGAAACCACTTTTATGAAAACACTTTTATAAAAAGTAATTTCATGAAAAGCATTTTTATGAAAGTACTTTTATAAAAATACTTTTACGAAAACACTTTTATAGAAGTAATATTATAAAAATACTTTTATGAAACCACTTTTATGAAAACACTTTTATAAAAAGTAATTTCATGAAAAGCATTTTTATGAAAGTACTTTTATAAAAATACTTTTACGAAAACACTTTTATAGAAGTAATATTATAAAAGCACTTTTATAAAAATACTTAATAAAAGCACTTTTGCTAAAGTACTTTTACGAAAGCACTTTTACAAAAGTATTTTTATGAAAACACTTTTATGAAATCACTTTTACACACTTTTATGAAATCACTTTTACAAAAAAACTTTTACGGAAGTACTTTTATGAAAGCAATTTTATAATACTTTTGTAAAAGCCTTTTATGAAAGACTTTTATGGAAGCAGTTTTATAAAACACTTTTACAAAAGTACTTTCATAAAAGTACTTTTACGAAAGCACTTCTATAAAAATACTTCTGCAAAAGTACTTTTATAAAAAGTATATGAAAATACTTTTCTAAAAGTGCTTTTACAAAAGCACTCTTAGGAAGTACTTTCAATAAAGTGCTTTTGTAAAAGCACTTATATGAAAATACTTTTGTCAAAGTACTTTTACAAAAGTGCTTTTTCAATGCCAATAGTGTTTATTATATAATTTTTGATATTTCATTCGGATTGGATTGGATCCAATCCAATACATTTACATTTTAATGGATAAGATTGGGTCCAATCCATTTGTAAGTGGACACACATTGGACTAGATCGGGTTGTACCAAATCCGTCCAATTGACACCTCTAGTGTCACCGGTTTGATAGTTGTCGAATGGGTCAGACCATGCCATATGTGTGTAATTATTTTTACACAATGTTTATTAACATATATTTGTGTAATTATTTTTACATATACACATGTATTTTATCAATAAAATAATTTATAATTATTTTTGCATGTAATATATGTATATATAAGTCTTATTTTTGTTTAGTTTATATTTTCTAAATCAATTTTTTTTATTTTTTATTTATAAAAAATGCTAAAAATTAATATTTGAGATCCAAAAAGGGTATTTTTTTTTGCAAAAATAGGGGCGCAAAGTGCCTTGCGATGCATAGACCTAGAAAAGTTACCCAAAATCAAGAAGAAAAGATCACCCTAATGGACATTTGAGTACAAAATCATAGACTCTTAAAGTTTACGTACACATTTAGTGTGCAGAGTCAAATGGGTGACCAGACAGTTTTTGGTCAAAGTCTGGGTTTTAGAAGTAGATCCAGAATCATGATCGGGTGATAGTTGAGATGATTCAACCTATCGGATCAATGGCAGGCGGGTTGAAGACACTGATAAAATCTATGCTATTTGCCTGGTTAGGATCCTGATTATCAAAGCCTCGTTTCATTGTATCCGTACAAGCACAATATCAGGAGTCTCCCCAATGTCCTTAAGAGAGAGATTTCTAAAATTAGGGCCAATGGTTCCTTTAACATTTTGTTGGCTGCCTTGGTGCATTTGGAAGTCTGGAAATGGCTTTGTTTACGCCGGGAGTAAAAAAATTTCGTCTTGCTCTCTCTGCAAGTAGTCTGGTGCAGAAATCCATGGTGGCCATAACGAGAATGGAGACTCACTCGTCACTCCATGTCTCTCCCAAGTTGCAGGTTTGTGGATAATACTGACTCTCACCCTAAATCAATCCATGGCAATTTGATCGTGACAAGGTTGGATGGATCTTTTGTTCAATTGTTCCTAACGTTTTTTGCATGTTTAGGATCTATTATAGATGGAGGAAGAAATATTTTTTATGCTGCTTCTAGTCTCGAGGTCATTTGATCTGGTTTCTACTCTGAAGTTAAAGCTGCTTTGGCAGGTGTTCATTGTGCAAAATCTTTAAGGTGCTTGAAGATTAGTCTTAAATCAGATTGCAGAGTTTTTGTGGAAGGGCTTACAAGGAATTCTAATCAAATTCCCCAGGATTCTTGGCTTCCTTTTTGTGATCTCTGCAATGAATTGAAGTCTATTAATCGTGTGAAAGTATCCTTTTAACCTATAAGTGAAAACTATTACTTACTTGCTAGTGTCTTTTAATAATGTGGAAATATCTCCCCTCTAAACACATTCACATTAAATTAAGAGATCATTTGGACAATATTACCTTCCAATAATTTCATCATCGACAAGACAAATAATTATGTATTTTTGATTGGTATATAATACATATATTCAGAGGGCAAAACTATGACATGGACGTTTTTTCAAAGGTTCCAGCATTTCCAGCATTCAGGATATTAAATAGCTTCAAATTAAAAAAAAAAAAGAAAAGAAAAGATTCTAAATTCAAAACTCTGGAAAAGTAGAAAAGTTGTTTCTAACAGTTAAAACTTTCTTAGTGAATCAAGAACAGATCAGCAAAAAGTTTATTGATGGTGGAAAGAAGGCGGCACGTCTAACTTGATTCAACCTTTTTCTTTTTTTTGCTTTGTAGCAAAAAAAAAAAAAAAAAAACTAGGAAGTCCCAAAAGTATGGTCATGAAAACACACAAGTAAGCCCCATATTACAATAAACAGCTTTCCAACTCAGGCCCCAATAAAAATCAGTACTATTGCCCATTTAAATGAGGCTTTTTGTTTTAGTGAGAGAAGAGTTCAGATTTGCTGAAGTCACCTAACACTTTGTTCCTCCCAACCCTGAAGCCCCCAAATAATACCACATGATTGGTTTCTGGATAAGAAGCAACTAAGGACATCAGCTACTAAGGCTCCATTTAGGAAGAGTGCAAATAAAAATATGCAAGATTCACAAAAATGACAGCATTTGTATTTGCACTCTTCCCAAACGGAGCCTAAAGAAAAAAATGGAAGATAAAACAATGGGACCCCCTGCCTCAGCTCTAATTAGTTGGGCAAAAACCTTCTTCTAGCTCATTGATTAATTGCATGCCTGCATGGTACTGAGGCATCTTCTATTCTAATCCATTTTCTCTAGGCACTCACAACACTTTTTTCTAGCACCATGTCCAAGAAAAACCAGTACATATAGTTAAAAACCTTCTCCAGATCCATTATAACATGTCCAGACATCCTTTACGAAGATAAAATTTGCACTAATTTCACAGTATGCTTCTCATACACTACAAAGGGCCGTTACCCAATGTTGGTCCTGGCCATCTAGGGTCTTGGGAGGATTGAACAGGATACAAGACTAACCTATGGCATTTTTGCACAAAGTAGCTACTCTTAGGCTCAAACCTACATTCTTATGCTTTCAGCCTGAGATTTTAGCATTGCACCAAACAATGAACCCTACTTAGCACACACTGTTTTCATCATATCCAATTGAATCAGGCCCCTCACTTAACTGCTTGCTTCATATTATAGCATGATGAAGAGTGTAAGGTATTTTAGTGGCTATAGTGAAAACCTTATTTAAATGGTTGCAGAAATCATCCAACTCTTTCAGAGAAAGCCATGCTAGATCAGGAGTGGATTGTGGAAAAAATTGAATTATATTCTAGGGCGCAGCTGTTCAATAGAGGATAGCATTGAGATTCATTACTCTATGCTACTGAAATTCCTTTTTTCTTCTCTTCCTCCATCCCCCAAAAAAGCCTATTGGGCTCTCTATGCTTTGTAAATGTTGTACTTTCTACTCTCATTTGACTGTTACAAATAGAGTCTTTTGTTATCAACAGAAAAATTTAAATCATTCATTGGGACAAATATTTATTTAGCATATGACAAAGAAGACCATTTTTATCTAAATCACTTTTGAAATGATTTGGCAAAGAGGATGAAAAATGAAAACCATACAAGCTGTTTAAAAACTGAAGTTGGTGAATGGTGATGCTGCACACCTGGTTCAGAAATCAGAACCCATCTTCACCTATTGGCCTACTAGGAACTACCAAAAGAATATAAAAGAAGAAACTAACAAATGTTTCATCCCTTCCCTCCTGTATGACATACAGAGGTTTGGCCCTAGGAGGGGGCGGGGGGGGGGGGCTAGCAGGAGTATGGGATTGGGATAGGGATTATAGACAAGTGATTCCACTCTGCAATTTATCCCCATTTTAGACTGCAGTAGCTAAATTGTCAATTGAATTTGATGGCATGAGACAACTTTAACATGATGGAAAACCTCAATTTGATTATAATCTTCTTGTAAGTAATCCATCAAATTGGAAGTTCCAAATTTAAATGGGATAGTTTTAGTATCTCTTACGATATTGTTTTTATTATTTTCAGTTGTTGTCTTGATGAAAGTTTCAGGCATCACGAACACTAATCTTGATGGCAACAAGATCATTATAAAAACTGCATCTTGAAGGCCACGACTGAGTATAATAGTGCCAGAAAAAAAGAGTGAAAGGATTCATATCAGTATATATCAATTACCTAGTGAAAGCACCATTTTGGTATATCCTTTGGCAGGGACCTGATAAAAATGTACATGCATTGGTATTAACAGCTCAACCAGCAAAATAACAGCTTATTAGGTTAGGGTTCTCTTCAAATTAATCTGACTGCCATTATTGTAGTAAAATTAGGCATAATTGGAGTCTAAAATGAAGGCTTGATTGATGTACACTTCTTATGGCAAGTTTGATAGCAGATGCAAAATTGCATATGCAAGTTCTATTTCTATTCTTGGTGGATGGAGGTATTGCCATTTCAGCAGTTCATGACATAAAACTTGTTGACTTCAGAATGATAAAAGTGATAAGCATAAAAGAAAAGTTGAATGCTATGGCATTCCTGCCCTCTCAGCTCAGGTCAGGGAACTCCATTACAGCAGAGTGGAATGCTACGGCATTTGGGATACAAAAAGCTGTCGAAACAGTCATCAGTTGGCTCTTGGCTGACACAGTTTGAAAAAGCCCCATGGTACTTTCAGAATGAGATAAAAAAGGTTAGAAGATTGTTAAGTAATAGGTAGGAGGAATTCCATTCCAGTGGGTGCTAAGGTCGGCTAATAATATTGCAGATCAACTAACAAAGCAAGGGGTTAACAGGGCATTGTTTTTGGGCTCAGTTGTAATGCTTAAGTTATACTTGTTGTTTTGCTTTCTTATAATGCCTTCCTTGTAATGGGGTAGCCGAGGCCACCCAATCGTTTCTTCTATTAATAAAATCTATTCTTGGTACCGATAAAAAAAAAGAAAAGAAAAGTTGAATTGGTGACTGTAGTGATAGTTTAGGAGCATAAGGGTGCATTGAAAGAGGAAAGGAGCGACTACAGTGAAGTTATTTGGCTATAAGCTTTTGCATCCGAGCTTGGAAGAGTCACTCAATTAGACAGGAAAACATTTATATAGAAAAATGACTAACAATGATAGATTAACTATCTTATCATTTATCCTTACGTCCAGTCTCATATTTGACAACTGACATTCCCCACTTTCACTGTGATGGTTGAATGATAGTAAACTCTTATTGAATTAGCCCATCTGTCCATTACAATTACTGTGATTACTTAACAACATCACCGTCAATTCAAATAAAAATACAATTTTATTGATATTTTATCCGAAACCTACAAATGGTTCTGAAATTACATGAGCAACAAACTGGAAGATGTACTGCTTCCAACTTATATACAGATAGTTGAAGAAAAAAATTATACAAAGCTAACAAATTATATCGAACATTCAGTACATGGAACCAGATTCCTCAAATGTAGGGCATTTACGACTGGAAAATAAGAATATAATAATAGTAGCAAACAGATAGAGAAAGAAGGGACCTATCAAAGAAGGGTAATGAGGATGAAGATGAGCAGAGCAGCAATGAAGGAGTACTTAAGAGCTGCAACCAATATAGCAAGGGAGATTAATAAGAGCTGCCAGAGAACTTGAGCGCTTGCCCATGTGAGCACGCCTGTTAATCCGATGGCCAAGATGTTCTGCGGATCTGGGTCGAGCAGATCCTTCCATCTGAGATTGATTATTGGCTGTGCATCCCGTTTTAAATCCTCCTCGACGCTGAACCCATTCCCATTCTTCCCTTTCTCGTTAGGCGCCTTGTTGAGTCCTCTATCGTCTTCTGCAAATACGATGAATCTTGTCAATTTTCTGGGGCTTTGAGTTGGGATTTTGGTGAAGAAGGGAGGGATGCTCCGGGAGCTATGATAATCAAGAGCAATAGATACGGGTCTGGTAGCTGATGGGTGTGGCGGGAGAGAGGTAACAGACACCGCTAGCATGTTCGCCGCCTCAGTCCTCACCTGTTTCAACAAACACAGAAGAAGAGGAAGAAGAAACCGAAAAGGTACCACCGGCTCACGGCCACGCGATCCCTTCTTGTCCGGTCATTGTCGTCCGTTAAATTGGGCCTAAACATTGAGCCCGAGCTTGGCCCTCGTATAAAGCTTGAAGCCCATATTTGAGTCCGAATCCTGATTAATAAGATTGGAAAAATATATTTTTTTTCTTATTTTTACTCAATAATAAATCTAACTTGTTTATACTAAACGATGTCAAAACCCCAAAAATAAAATGTCATCCCACTATAGCTTGATAATAGACAAGACGAACGAATAAAATATATATATATATATATATTATATATTTTAGTATATAAATCTATGTTTATTATATAAAATATTATCAGGTCGGATTTGGATTGGGCTTTTTCGAGAAACCCCAAGCCCGTTGGCCTAAGCTTTTCACTTAAGGTTGTGTTTGGTTGCAGTGCAAAAAATTGCATTAGTATAAATGCATGGAAGTGCAAATGTAAAAAATGTAAATTCTTATTTAATTTTATTTTGGATTTTACTTTATTCTGTTTCATGTTTTGATTTACTTTATTTGTATTGCAATCAAACAAAATAAGTAAGGATTTGAAATAAAAATAGGTCAGGATTTACATTAAAATTATTTGCACTGCCATGGTTTTGCATCAGTGCAAATTTATTTGTATTGCAACCAAACATAACCTTAAGAGAAAATAGAACAGTTGGGTAGTTCGTAGATAGCATTTGATCGAGTCCAGATCTCCTGCCCACGTTTATCGCAACCACACATAGAGAATACCTCATCCTCCATATAGAATGCAGGGGGAGATGTTCTCAATTCAAGGGGGGTAATGTATTGTGGGTAGATGTGAACAAAGTTCTCATGGACAGGAGATCCAGAGCCCATTTGATCACAGCCCTGAAAACATTGCAATAATACCTAGGTTGCAGCCCTGAGTCATCGCTGCAAATGATGGTGTTGCAGGAGGCCAAATAACAATGGAAGCTTGGAACTTTGGAAGCCTTGACCGGAAAGAGTTGGTCGCCGGCTGCAAGGTTTTTGGAGGCCCATAATCACAAATATATAGAAGAAAAAGAGGCCTAAATAGGTGTTAGCACTTCAAATGATCACAACTTTTGATTTGGTTGTCTATTTTCTTTTGTGTTTTTTTTTTTTGAGCCAAAATTCTAAATGGACATGTTTCTAAAAAAAATTCCTTTTATAGTAAGTTATGTATTTTAATGATTTTAACTTATTTTAAACTTGAATTTGTTTAGAAAGCTTTATTTTATTAAAATACGATGTTTGTGTAACGTTTGATCAGGAATTTTAGTATTTTTAGTATTTTTTCTATTTAGGGAAAGCTATGGATTGCCCATAAATTGACCCATTGTATAAGAACAAATTCAGTAAATTGAATACAACTTTTCAGTTGATCTTATTTTGAATTTAAGACCATTTTTTTTTCTTACAAAAACGCTTTTGTTTTTAAAATTGACACATCACCAAATTAAAATTTGAATTACACGCTTGAAATGTGCTGTTGCTTTGAGAAGCAAGAACTAGTTAGAATTGTTTCACAAAACAATTCATGCTTTTGAAATATCCAAATAAAAGGTTTATAAAACAAAATCAAGATTTATAGTGCACTTACAGTATATGATTTATGAAACATGATATCAAATCATCACATGGAAACATGTTTTTCAAACAAAAAAATAAAAATTCAAAAACAGGTTCTTGATTTTGATTTTTAGATCGGAAAACACATGTATAACAGTACACCCAATAAAAGTATTGCAATATAAATGAATTAGGTTAAATGCTCAACAAACTTGACATTAACCCAACCCTTGAATAATGCTTTTACAATATTTTTAAGGCCATGCTTCTATGTTAGGGATGGCAACATTGAAGAGGGTTTTGTAAATTCTAGATTCTATTTGTCTCCCTAAACCTCCCAGCCCAACAAACTTGACATTAACCCAACCCTTGAATAGTGCTTTTACAATATTTTTAAGGCCACGCTTCTATGTTAGGGATGGCAACAGGGCAGGATTGAAGAGGGTTTTGTAAATTCTAGATTCTATTTGTCTCCCTAAACCTCCCAGCCCAACAAACTTGACATTAACCCAACCCTTGAATAATGCTTTTACAATATTTTTAAGGCCATGCTTCTATGTTAGGGATGGCAACGGGGCAGGATTGAAGAGGGTTTTGTAAATTCTAGATTCTATTTGTCTCCCTAAACCTCTCAGCCCGTATTTGCCCCAAAATCTATAGCGGTTTGGATTTTGAGAATCCAAACCCTCCCCACATATGAAAATACAAAACCCTCTCGGACCCTACCCTTTCTTCATTCAAGGGTAGGAGCATGTTGGGTTTAGAACCCACATCTAATTTCCTATTATTTCTTCTTATATATAAGTAATAAATAAGTAAAGTAACATAAACAAACAACAAAATTTCTAATTATTTGATTAATATATGTCAAAAATACATAAACTATCAATTGTACTTTACATAGAATTCAAAATAACATTAAATTCAACACCTAATACATAAACTTTATATGCTTTCCAACAATATGTGGGTCTTGGGTACCCTCTAGGTTGATAGAAAGATAAATTCAACACCTATTCTTCCTCACTACCCAACCCAGGCACGAGACCCACAATACTTATGGCAGATCTCTACCACCAACTTTATTGTTTAGAAATCTATAACCTAGATGGTTAAATGCATGAGGGGTCTCATGTTTGATATTTTAGTTTTTGGTGTAAATTCCATTGCCCAATGTCTTGTTTGGGTGACAGTGACATAGACGTGCAAAACTAATTATGTAATTGATTAAGTTGCCATCATGATCCACCAATATAATGAACCAGTCATCTGGTTTAATTACTCGGTTATTGATGTATGATGTTGAGCTTCATCAATATTTAAACCTTTATTATTCGGAAAATTGTTTCAATGTGTTAGTTTTAATTGTTTTGAGTCTTTTGAGACCTATACTCTTGGGTAAGATTTTATCTTTCTATGCTCAAATTAGATTTTAGACTTCACACACAACCCAATTTGCTTGATCCTGGTATTTTGATATCCTATCAAGCTAGACCAGAACTTTGAGGCATGGTAAACCAACTGAGAGCTGGACTGTAAATTGAGTATTTTTTTTTTTTTTGTTTTGTTTTGAAAAGGTTCTCTCTTTATCTTAATTATGCTTTGTTCATTAGAGTGTATTCATGTTCTTTTTATTTTTCATGTAAATAAGACAATGATCATTTTAAACATAAAAATTCATTATTAAAAGGAGCATTTTTGTCTCATCGTAATTGTTGACAACTTCCTCAGGTGCAAAAGTTATTTACCTGTTTGGGAGATGAAAATCACTTACCCCCAGATAAATGATACCCAAAAAATATAAAATTTTCATGATCCTCAACAAATCTGAAAAAAGATGACATTCTTAGTCAATAGAATTGACCAACTTCCCCTTCTCAAAATCCAAAAAACTAAATACCCCCTTAATTTCCAGACTTTCTAGAGAGATAAATAATCCAAAATTCTTAGTTTCTCACAAATGGGTTGATGAGCAGGCACCGTATGGGCTCTCTACAGTTCACATAGATGTTTCCGATGCATGATTGAAATGTTCTATGGGGGTGCACTTTGTGGGGAGTTCATCCGATAAAATATTCCTCTAACTAAGAGTTTAACCATACTGCATTCATAGACATTGATTGCACGTTAAATCAATATACTTGTAATTGATTTATATTTTCATATTTAACAAGACGTAAGCCAAAGATATTATTGGCCATGCATGTACATCAAAATTTATCTTTAATCTATATCTAACCTAAAATCAAAAGGTTGTATGGCTGATTTTTTTTGCGAGTTTGCAAAATGGAATTACACGAATGTAAAAGCAAAAGACTATGCGGGGTCTTGAGCATGCGATTGCTTCTTTTTTAACCATTGGATCACAACATGCTTTTTAACCATCGGACGATCGCTTCCTTTTCACGCTTTTAACCATTGGACAACATGCTTCCAGTACCGCCATTGGACGCACTTTTAACCATCGGATCACAATATGCTTTTTAACCGTTGGATCGTTGCTTCCTTCACACAACATGCTTTTTAACCATTGAACGACCGCTTCCTTTTTCATGCTTTTAACCATTGGACAGAAAGCATGCTTCTGGTACCATCGACTATTCGTTGATCCGTCACTCCCTTTTAACCAAATTCGCTGATAGAGGGGTTGAAAGTAGATGATGAGGTCCTGACGTAATCTTGACGATTGACTGAGATCAAGCAGACTGATAGAGAGACATAGCCCTAGGTGGGAGAGAGAGTGACTGAAATCGAGCAAATCGAGCAAAAGCAGTGATTTTTAATTTACATTAAACGACAACATGTTTATTAATTATAAGAAATAAAAATTTATTTGTAAAATATTCAAAAATATAATATTAAATTAGATTTATCAAATCCACTAGTCTACATTTATATGAAAAAAGTGATTTTTAAATTAAAAAATTATACAAATAAAAATTATGAATTTACATATGATATATATGTTATAAATTTTAAGTAAAATTATATATATATATTTTTTATAAATTATTAAATGAAAATTATATATATTTTTTATAAATTATGAATTTACATATGATATATATATGCAGTGTAGGTTCCATAGCTTTAAAATAGTGTTGTTTCTTGTTCGGAAGTTAATTCGTATCCTAAATCAAAAGTAATATCCAGAGCATAGATAGATGTGGGTCCCATTCTCTAAGATATATCAAGTTTGTTTTTTAATTAAAAATTAAACTTGATTTAGTCTTTCTCATATATAATTTTTATTATTGTGTTTTCTTTCTTTCTTTCTTTATTTATTTATTGGTAATATAGAGAGCCAGAAAACACTACAAGTAGGTCTGATTACTACATCGACACCAAAAGGCTTTACCAAATATATCCTCCCATAAGATCGATATGAGCTCCACCGGAGGATGGATGTAGTTTCTATTTCTAGACCTTCGCATCATAGCAATATTAGCCATTCTATAAACACATCTATTAGCCTCCCTATAGTAATGAACCAACAAAACAAATTGTATTCAAAAAGAGAGCCTCCATCTTCCAGTTTGGACATTTCCGAGTTTTCAGAGCCGAGATTATGGATAAGGAGTCCGACTCAACAATAAGCCTTTGAATTCCTTTGCTCCTTGCCTGCAACAAGCCTTCATGAATGGCCCATAACTCAGCCATCTCATTTGTTGTTTCTACGATTGCAATTGTAAAACCACCTTCCTATCGTCCCAACTGATCTCTAAATAGACCTGCTGCAGTTGCCAACCACAGCACCATCACTATTAAGCTTAATCCATTCATTAGGAGGAGGTTCCCAATGAATGCTTTGCCATACCCTGCCATCACCACTTGAAATTGGGTTAGCAATGGAACAATTGGAGATTGTAATTTATCTGTATTTTGAATAGATGTATTATTAATAGGCTTTTCCTGAAATATGTTCTCATTCCTTGTCTAGAATTTTCAAAAGTATCAAACATGACTAACATGTGCATCAACCATTCATTAAAATTTAGTGGAGGGAAGAATAATGAAAAGGAATTCCAAACTTCTTGAGCTATAGTACGGGTAGAAAATATATGATCTATATCATTTACTTCAGCTCCAGAAATTTTACAGCTTGGATCTTGAATCATATTTTTGTGAATTACCCAAAAGCAGCTGCCAAACAAAGTATTTCACCTTATAGACACATCGTAAGTGCCATATTTTAACAGGAAAATTTTGAAAATGATCATATTATTCCTTAAAGAGATATTCATATGCTGATTTTAACGTTATTTGACCATTTTTGTTATTGCCCCAACACCACTCATCCTCTAAATTCAAGTTAAAAGGAAGAGGAATTGCTCTTATTTGTTAAAAAAAATAGTTACTTTTTCATTTCAGTGGCCTATAATCTTTATTTGAAAATTTTAGGATGGCATGAAGATGGGGAAGTCTCTGTAAGGCTTATTCAAAGGGTACTTTTTTGGATATTTGTCTTAGTTTCTTCCCTCCTCTCTCATTTGCTGCACATTTTACGCTGCAGTTTGTGTTTACCCAATCTATGTTCAGAGTAGTTATCTGAATGAACAAGTTTTAATATTATACTTTTTATTTCAATAGCTATGATTTTTTATTTTGAAAATTTTAGGATGGCATGAAAATGGGGACGTCTTTGTAAGGAGAGTTGAAGTAGTTCTGCATTCTAACCATTGTAAGTGGTGGTTAGAATTTTGTGTATGAGGTGGCTGCATTTTCCCAAAATGTTTGTCCTACTTTTCTGACTTCTCTTTGCTTATTCAAGATAACGGATATGTTTATAAGAAAATATGAATTTTCCATGCACAATTTTTGTTAATTTTTCCCCTTATTCGAGTGGAGGATATAGGCATCAGAGTTAGAGGCTTAGCAAGAGAGAAGAGGGAGGGAGGGATGAAAAAAACCAATGACAATAGATAAATTAAGGGTTAAAGACTTAAACCTCTCCTGAGATTTAACCCAAATACTTATACCTCCCCTCTCACTTCTCATAGGACTTTAACCTCCCCTGTCAGAGTAAGGTGGCGTTATATTTAACTGTATTAATGAAAAGACCATTTTGGGATTCAAGATTCTTTAAACTTATAAAGAAAACCACCGAACTGGAAAAAAGAGCCTTTTTTTTTTTATAAAATTAGGAAATGCTGATTGTATTCTGAATCACTTCACCGTCCACTCTTTGTATTCTGAATCTCTCTATATACCATGGTTTTCAAAAGCGGGCCGGACCGGAAATCTATCAGGTGACCAGTTTTGTTTTACCCTATAACTGTTATTTCACCAAAAAACGTCCACTCTTTGTATTCTGAATCTCTCTATATATCATGGTTTTTAAAATCGGGCTGGACTGAAAAAACCGGAAATCTATCAGGTGACCAGTTCAGTTTTACCTCAGAACTGTTATTTCACCAAAAACCGTTGATTTGGTCAGCAAACCACTGATTCAGGCGGTCAAACCGTTCAAATTGTCCAATAGTTTTGACAGTTTTTTAATATTTTTTTTTGTCAGAATGGGCTGCCTATTCGGTTTGAATGATTGGATCATTCGACCTGAGAACCAGACCCCTGACCGGTTCATTGTCTATTTCGATTTTAAAAACCTTGCTATATACAGATAGTGGATGTTGACATTAATCATATGGTATTTGTAGAACCAGTTTGGCTGTACAGGAGGTGTAGACATAATATGCTATGAATGGACCAACAGCCCTGGTGGGGTACCTAGGGGAACAGAGTTATGAATATGGGTTTTAAAACCGAACCAGTTAGAGGTCCGGTTATCGGTTCAAACAGTTAACCAGTCGGTTCAGCGGTTTGCTAACCAAAATCAATGATTTCGGAAAAAAATGAAACCGATCAAATAACCGATTCCCAGTTTTTCCAGTTTGATTTTGAAAACCATGATTATGAATTCTCCAATTTTGTATGAAAAAAAGGAGGAACTCTGATCAATTACTACGAAGGACCTCGATCTTGTGCATAGATACTTTGTCGTATGCAAGCAAAGGGGAAATGAGGGGTTTATAAAATAATTTAACTCTTCCATTATGTTATATACATAGCACTTTAGACAGAAGGCTAATGGAAGTAAGTCCAATTTGAAAAATAAAGGGGATGTTTAAGTATTTAAAAGAAACATTAAAGGCTAATGGTCTTTTTTCGTTGAGATGATAATTGGTTGGTACGTAGGTGGTCCTATAAGTTCTTGCCTCAATTTCTATTTGGATCACCTCTTCGGTTTTAGGGTTAATGCAACTTTTAATTTATTTTCCTTTAATAGTTTTATTTGTGTAGGTTATTTTCTGAGCTGATGTATCTTGAGATGAGACAAGGTCCTTCCCTTACCTCAATTAATGTCCAAACAATCTGTTTCTGGAATTCTCACCGATGGGCTTTTAGTATTGCTCTAAACTTCTAATTAATATGGAACTTCTCCATTGAATGGTTGTGTTGTTGACTTATATATGTTCTGGGCCCAGACGTGACCGAAATGTCACTATTTTGATACTGTGAGCAAGGTTCAAAGTATCGTTATATATCTGTTGATAATGTATCATTTCGGGATCCTTCTGATATATTCTTACAGTGGGTGCATCAGGGTTTAACCGGTTCAGGGGATGAAGATATCCTAGACCGGTTCCCCTGAATCAGTTTTAGAAAAAAAAATAAAAAAAAGGATAAAAAATAAGTATCGAATGACGTTGGGTATATCAATATTTTGAACCTTGATCTTGAGGCCCATGTCCATCAATGTTTGTTGGGCTCCAGCCAGCATCACAAGGAATGGGATCTAGTGGGCATATCCTTGTAACCACACTAGTGAACATTCAATAAATGTTCTGACAACTGTTTTAGAAAATTGAGGGAAGGCTGAGGGTATTTAAGGGACAAGCGCAACAAAATTTACTGAGTGCTTATTTACTGTATTTACCATGTGTGCCTACCTGATTCTGGCTGCATCTTCACGCCTGTTCATGGGCTGAGCCAGTGAGCCGGGCGAGGCTTGCTTCTTTATTAACAAAATACATTCAAGACTAACCCCATATTCTGCCCAACCATTGGGCCTAGAACTTGAGCCCAATCGTCCCATAAAGACTGAAGCCTGGCCTGTAAATTGGGCAAAATGGTTTTTTTACTCAATATAAAATTGATTCATTTTTATCAAATAACCTTAAAACCCAAAATATTGAAAGATGTCACTATGACTTGAGAAAAGAGAACAAAGAAAAAAAAGATACAATGTATTTTTTATTAATATAAAATATTTTTGAAAAAACTCAAGCTCGGCCTATAAAAAAGAGTTGGACGATTGGGCCTAATATTTTTTTTCCCGAACTTGAGCCCATGAGCCCAAAATAATGTACAAGCTCAACAGAGAACAGGCTGGCCCAGTTGTTAGATTACCCAACCCATGAACCGATCTACTTGATGGTTCAGGACAAGTATTCAATGGGCTAGTTAGCGAGGTATTGTCTGGAAGTTGCGTGACTGAATGACTTATTATTTTGTCTTTTAGTGGATAAAATAATTAAATAATAAAAATGATCATTAGAGGGTTCCAACCAAATATTTTAAAATTTTAATGCTTAAAAATGTTTTTGTATCAGTATCTTAATGCCTATCTGAATGCACCAATACGTATACGATAATCATTGCAGAAATATTCTGGATGTGGCTGCAGGGGATTGTTGGATCGTTTATGTGAAATTGATGTGGATTTGCCTCTTTTTATTCTTGGTGTTATAACTTCCCCTTGACTCCTTTTTTTCTTAAAGTATTGATTGTAGGATTTGATTCTACACAAACAACGGAATAAGCAAGTAACATACCAATTAGCCAACCCTCAGCTTTTACCTCAGCCCTCTCAAACATACACTTGATTCATAGAAAAAAGAGAAAAAACAATTAACCACCAGCTACTATCAAACAGCCCCTTAGCCTTGTGCTATTCAGTTCAGTTGCTCCCCGGCAACTGGTCAATTATGGGTTGGTGGCTGGTGGTGGTTGAGGTAGGCCATTAATAAGTAGTGATGGTGGGGTACTGGGGTAGAGGTCTACAGCAATATACTGGAACCCATACCCACATTTGCCGACTGGTCCGCCATTAATATCATATTAAGGGCTTCCTGCCTGCGTTCATCGAATGGATAGATATCATCCACTGAATCACAAGCAGAAGAAATGCAGCGCCGTTCACCGGTTCCAACTCAGTCAACGAGTTCTCTAGTATGATGGGATGAGGGTGATAATGCACAATCCTGTTTTGTGTGTCTTTTTTTACGGTCTCTCGGTTGTTTACAAGTTAAATAGACCATGGCTAATAGGTTTAGTCACCAAAAATCAATGTATTGAAAAGACGCAAAAAACCAATTTTAAGTAATTTTAAAAAACTTTAAATGAATTTTTTTTACATTTTTTTTTCACGCAAAAAAAAACACAGAAAGACAAAAAAAAAAAAAAAAGTGCAATAACCAAACTAACTTTAGGCTGGTCAGATCTTCATGCAAATTAGGACATATGACGTGACCAAATTCAGTTTTGACCCAGCAATACCCATTGCTGTTTCTGGAGAGCCACTGTTTGTAGTCAGGCAGGCTTTATATCAAAGTACAAACTAACCACCAAGATCGCAAAATTAGGGTCAACTAATACCAAACAACAGACATATGTCAGGCTTGAAATTTGAAATCCTGTAGTATTCAAAATGACAAGTTTTAATGGGAGAGAAAGCAATGACGACTGTTTGAAGTTTTCAAATAGTAGACCTAACAGCATCTTACCACATTAATTATTTGTCTTACCCCGCAGTTTACTGCAACCTTATTAGGATCAGCAATTAGTCCAATTCTGGTTGGGCCCGGTCTGATCTATTTCAAAGGCCATTATTTACCTAATGTTGGCCTGGTCTCAGCTGCTTGATATCATCTCATACCTTAATTTTCTTTCATATAAAGTGAGGCCCATTTGCTTTCTATCTTGTTCCTCTTCTCAAACAAGTGTCATTATTCTTGCCTCGCTCTATTCTCTTCCATAAGAAGTGAGGATTGCATCATGTAACTTCTTAATTTACTTCTACAAACAACAAAGATATCTAAACCAAAAGTAAACCAGAATTTGAAAATATCTCCTATACTTATATATTTTATTCATAAGGAGATATTCCCAATACATGGTAGGATGTGCTGTGAGATTGGTATAAGGAGAAATAAAATTTGCTATGCAAACAAATGGATCCTGATTTTGACTGATAAATGTGATAGGCCGGTTTGAACCAACGTCTCCACAATATTAATAGCTATGAACTTGATTCTTAAAACTGCCCATTAAATTACCCCTTCTTTGTATTACTTGTTCCTTTTAAAATTCTATTTTACCTTTTCCTTTGCAACTTTCTTATTTATTATAAAGACAAAGTTGTCCTTATATATAACATAACAGTATTTTGTGTTTATAAATGAGGGTATTTTTGTTAATTTAAAAATACACATCTTAGTGGCAGAGCTGATACTTTTGTTTTGTGGCCATTAGCTAAGCAAGCTACGGAGGTGGTAGAAGTATTTGACTAAAACCCTAGGGGATGTACAAGTAATTTATCAAACAATTAAATAAAAAAAAAAAAAAAGAATGGGTATGATCCGCTTAAGAGGCCTCTCACAAGAATGATGAACGATTCTAACCATTGAATTGTTTGACATAGGTCTAGTGAAATAGAAGTTTCTCTATAAATTTGTTGGGACATTCAATTCACATATTGAAAACATCTCTCCTATTTATATATTATCATTCATGGGAGATGTTCCCGATGTACAATTGTTATGTCTTGTGGGTAAGAGACTGGAATTGTTAATAAAACTTGCACCGTTTTTAGGAAATCTTGTCATCATTCCACATAATTCATCGGTTACAGAATCCTCTGCACCGGCAATATTGTATTGAATCCTACAGTCCATGTCAGCCCCATTTGGTCTGAAAATTTTCATGAAATTCCGGAAACCAATCAAATCCCAAGTAAATTTGCCACTTCAAAGATTCGTAGGATGTTTAAGGGAGTTGTCAGATCTGTTTGCACTTTAACAATTATTCCCCACCTTCCACCGTTATAGTCTTATGTGAAACCAATCCAATGGTTAAGTCCAGGACCTACTGTGGACTCCTCATTGAATCTGGACCCTTTATTCTTTATTTATGTGCACGTGTGTTGTGGTCATTGAGATGGAAAATTGGGATTGGTGATCAGTAAGAAGTAAGAACTGCATGGAGTTAGTCAACTTAAGAATTAACCAAGAAAGTTGAATGAAAGCTGGAGAATTTTCTTGGATTGAGTCTATATTAGTTTATAAGAGAGAGATGGCCTGAAACTAGTTGTGGGGAGCCAAATAACTATCAATTTGGTGTAAATTATGTATATCCTGAGTCTTGACTTTGAACTGTCTAACTTTAGAAGATATGGAGTGAAAGGATTATTTTATATCATTGCATTAACTAACACTTATGGGGTCTTAGCTTATTAGCTTATTTAATTAAGAGAAGACTAAGTTTAGACTGCACATGCAGTTAGTAGATGAGACGTATACAAATCTTTTTAAATTATGTAATTAAGGCCTCGTTTGGTGCATTTTTTCACACTTTTGTTAGTTATTTACAAGCTTGGCAGACTGTGGTTCAGTCTTTTCTCGTTTGATTCGTGGTAGATTTAGTTGTCGAAAGATTGTATCCTGAAAAGACGCGGAAAACCTGTTTTGAGCTGATTTCAGAAAGTTTCAAATGAGTCTTTTTCGATTCATCTTTGCATGAAAAGATATGCCTGAACCAAACAGTCTTTAAACTGTCAAGATCTTAATGCAAAATCTCACTATATATTTTTGGACCTTCAGAACTATCAGAAGATCTTTTCAAAAAGACTTGTCAAATGGCCCCTAAATTAAGAGCTGATATTTAGTGAAAATCAATCTAAGAATCAAGACACAAACTCCAACACACTCCCTAAAACAAGAAAACTAAAATCATAAACAAATAAAGAGAAGGGAGGCAAAGAAGCGAAGAATGAGAAATTCAGATATATAGATGTTGACACTCCATACCCATCACTGATTTTGGTACAAACTTTAGCTTACACTCCAAACCAGACCTATTTTATAAACAAATCTCTGCAAGTCAGAAAATCACTAGTGCTAGATGCCTAGATCTTTTGCATCCGTGTGAGGATGGGAGATTACCATTAATTATTGAGAAAAAAGAACAAATTCTAGGCAATTGATCATTTTTAAGTTAATTAGCTCCTTAATTAATTGGAAATAACAACCAACTGCCATTGGAATTCTTTCCTTTTTCACAATTTTTATTACTTATTAATACATTTTAAATACACTGGTTGTTGGTTTTGATCACGTTTATACATTTTAGTTCTAATGTGCATTATCAAATTAGGATTTTTTTATTGGAAATAAATCAGGATATATAATTTAATAATTAATAAATTGTTTGACCAAAAAGTACTTAACAGCAAAATACCTTTTTCTTTATGGGCAAGAAAGGGACTTTTTATTTTTTTCAATTTTGTTTTGAGGAATGGGAGTGGAAAACCTCCACTAGCTTAATTTTTTTACATGAAGAAAGAATATATGGGAAATAAAGAAATATTTATTGAGGATATCTGGCCAGATCAATAGATACTAAATGTTGTGTTCATGGAGTTCTTATCATACATTTTGTCCTTGTTTCCATTTTTTTAATATTAATTCCTTGTCTGCAGTCTGTTTTTGCAAATTAGTTTTTTAAAAAACTGTTGGCATTGACGATTTTTGGGGTTTATTATATTGTTGAAGCTTGCTAGTTGCATGAAGCATGACATAACGTTTTGTTCCCATGAAGGAATTGTTTACATTCTCATAGAACCAAGACTAATGCATGAGCTGGATGAGGATTCTTCCGACTACATTCCTCTCATTTGGCTTGTTTTGGAGGTCTACAAAATGTGGAGAACCCTCAAAACCTAAAAACAGGTGTGTGTGTGTGTGGATTACTTGATTAAGTGGGTTCTCTCTGTTGTGATTTTTTTTCCTGATGTGAGCTTCACAAGCAAAGGTCAACCAATACCTGATTTGAAAAGCGTTGATTCTTGAAACAAAAAACACCGAAAACGTGCTGTGTGTGGTGTATTTCTTGCTTTTAAAACTTAAACTTGAACCTGTTTCAAAACATGCTTTCACCATAGAGTTTTAAGTGCCCATTTGGGAACTGGCAGGGCTTTCACACAGCGGCTTTTCACATTTTAAGATGGACCCCACATAGAAAAAGCACAGAAGTGAAATTTGGCGAAACCCCAGAATGTGGATGTGAACTTTTTGAACACTTAGGATCTGCTACCCACAAATTGTTCCCACATTCATACCCACGAAACACCAGTCTGCCCCGTATTGGAAAGTCGTAACATCTCCCCTTGAATAGGGAGATATTTCCAATGTGCAGATGTAATTAGTCGTGGGTAAGGATGTGGGAATAACTTGTGGGTAGCAGATCCGAGCCCCTTTCTGAATGCTATTTAGGAATAGCTTATCCAGAGAACACTGGCACTCAACCATGGCGGCTTCTTTGCTGTAGTGGTTCAATCTAAAAGCAGAAACCCTCCAAACGGGCTCTCAATTTGAACTGGCAATATGTGAATCCAAACATAGAGGCCAGAGGAGCATCTCTCTCTCTCTACCCACCCGTGTGTGGGTGGGTGGGTGGGTAAACAGGTATTGAGCCCGTGATGTGGGACAGAAAGGACTGTCCAGCTGAGCCATTGGGTCGACCCAAAGGCATCTAATAATACTTGCATGACATTACCTTTAGGGCATCCAATCCATCCTCTAGTTGCCAATTTTCCATTGAGTCCAACTTAACTCTGTCCCACTTGGTGGAGCAGATTTTGGTCTCCTCTATTTGCCAAAAAACAATCCTACTGGCTGTAATGGGCAGACATGCTCCAAGACAAGACTTCTTCTGGGTCTACATAACCCCAAAACAATTCCTTCTCTTCAATTGCACCCAAAAGCAATAATTCCTCCTCTTGAAAAAGTAACTTCCTATGACAGATTCCCCATGCTCTACCCACTCAAACATTCAACCCTTTCTGAAAAACCTTTCACTATATCTGAAAAAGCAAGCCTCATTAGCATGCAATGATAATATTATGTGTTGGACTTTGTTTATAAATTACAGCCTCTTTTCTTTACCTTTTGCCTTCTATCCATTCCATCCTTTCTTTGTAGCTTTTCAGAAATTGAAACTTGAGCCAGTTTCTTTTATTATATATGTATATCTCTTAGTTTATCTGTTTATGTTCCTGGAGCTTTTGGATTATTTAATTGATTTCTAATGTATTTAATGTTTCCTCTCCCCAACTGTGAATTTATGATGGTCTGCTGTATTTAGGATGTAAGAAGAACTGAACAAGGATTAATCCCTGTTCTGCAGACTCAGAGTAGATATAAACCGTGAACATTGAATAGAGGTGAAGTAAAACTGAGGTGTGGATCAGTGGATGAAAGTTTGTAGCTCACATTATCACTTGACTCTTAATCATAGATTCATAGGAGCGTGGGTTTGGAGTTGGTGGCCTGGTGGGTCTCTCCATACTGGTTTTTTATTTGTGGACCCAACACTCACCATCAACTTCAGTCATCATCTCAAGCCCCACATCATCTCCCAAGCAATCAAAAGCATCCCCAGCCCCTTGTACATTTCAGTTAAGATCTCCCTGTTTGGCAGTTCTTAGAGCTTTTGATATCCATTGATCAAATCGAGGTCTTCTTCTCTTGGATTTAATTATTAAGCACAACATAGTATAATCTTTTATTAATTCTTCTCCTTTTGCGTGTGTCGTTTGGTTTCTCCAGAAATAAGAAACGATGAAGCTCCAGTAAAATTCAGACTTCAGACCGGGTCCGACTTCAGTTTTTTGTTTATTTTTTTTCCCTCTAATTTTTAATGTCGCATATGAATTGGCAAATGATGAAATTAAATAAAGGATGGAAATTTGGAAAGCTTTGTTTGAATCTTTTGTTTCCATTTTCACTAACTGCGTTTTTCATTGTATTTTATGTAGGTGAGGGTGTCATATTTAATGCTAGATAGGCTGGCCGGGAACCTGGGTTGATTTCTTCCCCTTCTTTCATTTCTCTCTCCTTGGTTTCTTCTCTTGAAAACTGCAAAAACAAGGAAAGACAGTTCATAGGAAAACAGATAACCCATTGATGTATACCTTCAGTCTCTCCATATTCTCTTAAGAGAGAAAGCAATCCCCATATTCTCTAACACAGAAAGCACGACTCAAGGACCCATCTCTCCAAAACCTTCAGACCCCTCTCACAGTCTCACCTCTCCTCTCTCTCTCTCTCTCTCTCTCTCTGGTACTATTTTAGTGTATCGGAAGTATCCATCTCTGAATTCCCATTTTCTCCATCTGGGTTCTCGTCTACAATGAGAGATATAGCATCTTGTTTGGGCGAATACGCCATAAAAGTAAATGATCCTTCTTGTGCGGGCACTTCAACGCATGGTTGTCGTCCTCCAACATCATTGATTCCTTCAATCCAGAATGCAGTCACCTGTGTCTACAAAGTAAAACTCTCCACCCAGAAGCAAATCCTGATCACAATCACCTGGTCTAAGAATTTCATGGGTCAAGGTTTCAGCATCAACTGCGGCGACGACCCATCTTCTGCACTCAAAGTCAACACCAATTCACGGTTATTCAGGAAGAAGAAAGGCAGCCGGATATTGGAATCTGATAATTCTAAGATTGAAGTCTTCTGGGATCTCTCCACAGCTAAGTATGACTCTGGCCCTGAACCAGTTGACGGATTCTATATTGTGGTCCTGGCTGACTCCGAGCTTGGACTGGTCCTTGGAGACATGGGTGAAGAAGTGGTCTGCAAGAAGTTCAAGGCTGTTCTCTCAGTTGCCCAATTCTCTTTGATCTCCCGAACAGAGCATTTCTCAGGGAACCCTTTGTATTCAACCAAGGCGCAATTCTGCGATACTGGGACGGCCCACGAAATTTTGATCAGATGCAGTGGAGAAGATGAAGGATTGAAGTATCCAGTGCTATCAGTCTGTATCGATAAAAGGAAGGTAATTCGAGTGAAGAGGTTGCAGTGGAATTTCAGAGGGAATCAGACCATCTTTGTTGATGGGTTGCTGGTTGATATGATGTGGGATGTTCATGACTGGTTCTTCAACCCAGATTCTGGATATGCTGTTTTCATGTTTAGGACAAGAAGCGGATTGGACAGCCGGTTGTGGTTGGATGAGAAGACAGCGCAGAAGGACCAAGAGAGAGTTGAGTTTTCTTTGTTGATCTATGCCTGTAAGAACCCATAAAGAAATTTCTTGTTTCCATTTTTTTTCAATTTTATTTTCTCTCACTCTTTCAATTCTCTTTCTTCTGGGGAGAATGAATGTAATTATTCATTTGATGATGATTATAGGAAAGAAAAAAAAAACAGAAAATACTTGGCAATGACATTCTAGTTTTTGAGTTGCAGAAATGTGTATTAATAAAACTTGAAATTGGTTGGTTTTGATCATACTTGGAGTTGTTTCTTTTCATCTCTTTCTTTCTTTTTCTCTCTGAACTCTTAAGTTTCTAACACACAAGTTTTTATCTTTTCCCGTTTTCCATGGGAGGAAGTGGACACATCAGTTTGGATTCTCCAAGGAAAGAATTTTATTTAGTGTAACTGTAACAACACTAACAGCACTGACAGTGGCATCTGGTATGGTTGCCATGAGGGATAAAAGGAGAAAGCCACCCAAACCCCAAAATAAGCTTTTGGGGATCTTGAAAAGATTTCAGTGGTTCTTTTTAGGAGAAAAAAAAAAAAAAACCACAGTCTCTGGGTGGTGGTGGTGGTAAACTGGTAATGATCTGTAAAATTTTACCTTTTTAAACCCATCGAAGCCAGTTCTGTCTTTTTGGGCATTAATGAGTTTGTTTCCACGTTCTATAAAACATAAAAGGGAGATAACGGCATTAACAAAAGCTGTGCACTGTGCTTTCCGAGAAAAGCAACCACAACTCCAACCTTTGGAGTTTCACATGGTGGATACAGAGGTTTTACTTTTCATTCTTTTTTCCTTTATTTTTCTCTGGGGATAATTTTTTTCCCAAATTTCAGTTCAAATTTGTCATACTATTTAATTTGCATTGATGCAAAAATATGGAGCTGCAAATGAGTTGAGTCAAATTTCAGTTCAAATTTGTCATAAGTTTTACTCTGTATTTTGTTTATTTGCGGTGCAGGTGAAAGTAAAATCCAGTGCAAAAATGATTCAAAATTTTGCAATTTGTTTTATTTGCAGTCCCATGCCTTTGTACTAGTGCGGATAAAATTGCAATACAAACAAATAAAAAGATGGGTTCGACTATGATATGGAAAAGATATGGTATAAGAAAATTAATTGACCAATAAACTGAAATCACAAAATTTTCCCTAAAAAGACTCAGTTTGGAAAGAATATAAATACAAATTTATAGAGTTCAAATTGATCAAAAAAATTTATAGAGTTCAAAATCTTGTATTTGTATGTATTTATACTGTAGATATTTGTATTTGTATTTCACCAAACTGAGTCTAAGACTGCATTTATTTGCACTACAAACAATGAATTGAGGTATTTATGTACCTCGGTTTAAATTTGTGAGCATTTTTTTACTATACAAAAAAATGCAATGATTAAGAGGCCAAAAATGTTTTTTTCCTGACATCTATGTATCCTGGCCCGTGAGAAGAGTGCAATACTGTACCCATTTTTGGGATACACACTTGTGCTCTTCTGATAATAGATATAAACAGGATATGGACTGGCATGTTTGACCAAAAGTTCAAGGTAATGAAGTATTTTAATGTTTGCTCCCACACTTTGCAACTTGCACCAATTTCAAACAAACAAGAAGGGTGGAAAAACGGGGTTACACTGTGAAGCCACTTTGCTTTTTTGAACCCCAAAAAAAATATGTACGCAAACTTGCAAAGTGCATATTTGCCTTTGTATCACAAAACCAAACGCAGCCTAAAAGAAAATTTAAAAAACAATATACAAATCAATCTATCATGCAAAGCTGATTGGCAGAAGGATGATGAGCCCCATTCATTCACCATGTGATTGGAATTTCTGGAGGGCTTGCACTATGAAGAAATCTAGATCACATGCTGATGTCCTAGGGATCAACATCAAATGGCCTAAATTCATTTAATGAATGAGCACTTGTAACTAGGACCCATTTAATTACGTTCTCTGATCTACTGTATATGGAACACATGGCAGTGGTCGACAGTATATTGTACCACTTGCTTTGATGGCATCCTCGTTTCATACATGCATTAGCAATTTAACATGAGACAAGAGACCCTCTCACTGACATCTACGAATGAAGAATTTAAAATAGTTTTCTTTTTTTTTTCCTTATTTAATTGTGCCCTTCTTTTTTTTTTCCAAGACCCGAATCCAGCTTAGATAGGGCATCCAATAGGTCGGGTCTGACCGATAGACCCAAAATGATTGGGTAGATTCTGGTTTAGGATTAGCACTGATGGATCTTAATCTATTGTCCTAATCGGTTCTACCCAATTTCAAATCAATTTAATAAATTAAAGTATAAAATTATAGGCCCTATAGGGTCTGGTTTGGTTCTAATTCCTTAATATTTTTTGTCGATTAGTTTCTGATCTATTTAGATCTGTCCTATTGACAGTAGGGGCGGCAATAAACCGAGCTCTTCACCAGCTACTCGAACTCGACTCGACTTGGTTTTCAAGCCCAATTCATAGGTTCGATTAAGAAATAAGCCGAGCTCGAGCTTAATAGAGCTCGGTTCATGAGGCTCGTGAGCCGGTTCGAATATATATATAAAATAAAAATATTACAATTCTTAATTTTTAAATATCAAATAAAAAATATTTTAATATTTAATTTTTATTTTTATAAAACATTTTTTTCTCAAATCGAGCTCGAGCTTATGAATTTTTGACTCGAGCTCAAGATTTTAGCTCTTGAACTTGAACCTTGTACTATTTGGCTTGGCTTGAATCCACCCCTAATTGACAGCCCTAGGCTCAGGGGCCGGGTTCAGTATGAGTTTTGCTTAACCCAAGTTGGTGAAGCCAACTCCCACTATCCAGGGCACTGCTTTTAAGTCATTGTTGATATAGATCAGTGTTCTAAGACGGATTGTACAGTTGGACCACAAGAATCAAGAAGCAAGTGGCGTTCTAGGATCTCAGATCTTCTGCCATAAACTCTTTTCGCATCTCTACGCACAGGACATTACAATCATGCATCAGGAATTTGGATTTAGTCCTTTTCAATGCACAGCTGTAAGAGACTGTGAGAAAGGTTTTATAAGGACTGAATCCAAATTCATTCGCAATACATAGCAGTAGTGTCTTTTATGAATAAAAATAAGAAAATAGTTTGTGGATAGTAGATATGGAGTGACTTTGGGTACTGGTTAAATGATGGCTTTTACGAAGTGAATGTTCTAACTGCCTAATTAACTAGCAAAAGCCTGATCTATTGAGCACCCCGGCTTTTAATCATGTTCGAGTCTTACAACGTTGATTTTGATGGTCAAGTATTCACATTCAATCAAACTGAGTAATCAGCTAGTTATTAATCAAATATTCTAACTAATAGGAGAAAGATGAGAGAATTAACCAAAGCATGATGAGATTTGTACTTTGGGGAAGGCTTTAGATTTTAAAATTATAAAAATGCCCATGTTCTATTTATCTTTCTTTTACTTTTGGATTTCGGTGCAAATCAAAATATGGACATTTTTGTAATTTTACCTATCATCGTGACATCAATTTAATGGGACTAAACTTAAATGTATATTTCAAGAAGCTTAAGTATTAAAGTAGTACGTTTGAAAGTTTAGACTATAAAATTACCTACATGTAATTTACCTTTTTTTTTATTAATGGCCACAAGAGCAAACTTCTTCTTCCATCCATGATCCACCGTTGTTATCTCTCCCTCATTAAAAGTATATACCCTAATACATTGATCCAACGGTTGTAGCATAACCTACAATTGTAACCATCAGACCTTTTTAACCTAGACAGTCAAAAAGAGGAAAATGGTTCCAATGCAGGGTTGGGTTTTAAAACATTGCTTCAACAAGAATCAGACCCAAACCAAAATCGGGAGTGGTGTTGAGTAATGTATTAATGTGAGGTTTTATTTTCTAAAACAAAAACAACTGCCATATCACCTATCCCACAAATATTAAACCCTATAATCAATGAAGGACTGAAATGCTACATTTACAAATGCTTCAATGCTACTAATTTAGTCAATGGGTTGGGTTTGGCGTAGCTTAACTTCAACCCAAACTCAATCCAATGCTTGATTAAGGCTGGCCCACTCTGACCTGATAGGGGTTGGGTCAAGATGGATTTATCACTTGGGCTCAGTTTGGAAAGATTACATATGCTAATATGTATAGTATAAATATGTACAAAATAATATAAAATATAAGGTTTTGAACTTTATATTTATATTTGTACTCCTTCCAAACTGAGCCTTAAAGATTATCGTAATGCACTAATGCTCATTGTGTTTTATTAGTTCAATTGGTGAGTTTAATTTGACTCTAATATTATCAATTGATATGAATCATACAATATAATTGATTTATTTGGCTATCTTCACAATTTCGTGCTCTTTCATTCCATCACATCCGGAACCATGAAAATAAGATAGCTCATACTTAGGCCACTAACTTTAGACATTGTAATTGTGCTCAAATTTGGGACCATTTCCCTCCTGATATTATTTGTAATCTAATCAATGCATAATTTTCCTTTGCAGCAAAAGAAATGGTTTATTTTCATCTAATACTATAATGACCTCAATTAAAATAAATTTGTTTTGGTGAATTTATTTAGGCTTAGTTTGTATTTTGTATGTATTTATACTGTATATATATATATTTGTATTTGTATTCTTTTCAAATCTAGCCTTAGAAAAAATGTGCCGGTACAAATGCAAATAAAAGAAGAACGGCTCTCTCACTCTCAAATTAGTCCATATGTCATTCTCTTGCTTTGTATCATATATATATGGCAGTACAATTGATGGATCATGGAATGATGGTCTTGCTTTTTCTGTCCCAAACATTCAATTACTAGTTTGGACTCTCCCTCCAACCAGATTTTGTTAAAGTGGTGGTTGTTTGGTATCACAGTGTTTTAAGTTACAACACTCACAACCTTGAATCATGACATTGTGAATCATACATCTCCTCATGACAAATATATAGATGTTACCGGATGCACGCTGAGATATGCATGTGATGTGGGGCACCAATATGATGTCATAGGAATAAACCCAGTAGTTCATAACATTGTCAAACATATAGGACAACTGAAGTGATGATGATGCCTACAAATGGAACAACCGTCTTTTTGAGTTTTCCCCTCCAACACCCCATACACATAACTCAATGTCAAATGTGATGCGGGCGATCCAAGTCCAAATTGTCCGTTTTTGTATTCTTTAACAAGTTTTTGTTTTCTTTTTTTCTTTTTTTAAATCCTCTTTGTTATAACACTTGGTAGAATCAAAATGGGAACATAATACCATGGTTCCAAAAACCACATTGATTATTTTTTGCTAGAACTATTGCCTCCCTAGATGATGCAACTGCTAAATGATTGTGGGTTAACTCAAAAGGGTTTTGGGAAGAATAAAATGTCCCACATACACATCTCAGTGTGCATTGAAAACATTTTCCATATTTGTTATTGAGAGATATTCTCAATACACGATTGGATGTTTTTGAGGCACATTCTGTGGGGGGTAGATTTGAATGCATCGAATTTTACTATAGATTTTATGGAAAATGCATCAAACATTTTCCATACTTTCCTAAAGATTCCCTCGTAGTGCATCCACTAGCTGCATTACTCTTTTTCTTATGGATGCATCCAATTTTACTTCCAGGTGCATTCATGGTTCCACTCACTACAGATGCATTGAATTTTACTCCATTCCAGATTTACAGTTGTGCATTGAGAACATCTCCCTTGTCTTTCATTAATTCAAACTATCTTCTTCTTCATTCTCTAACTTGAACCCTTTATATATATTCAAGCTTATTGCTGGCCATATATTTTAGCATTGCACCAAGCAATGACTCCCATTCTTGTATTAACACCTACTACATTCAACAATTCAGTCAGCATTCTCATTGCTGATTTTATTACTTATAAGAACACTGAGGTTGGACCAAATAGCCTCAACAAGGGTAAAAGTATCACAGTTTGGACCATGGATAGTTATTTTCCTGTAATGGGTTTCTTCCAAATGATGACGACTTCATGAACATGGCTATTCTCAAATTATGTTACTTAGATGATCGTAGGACAATCCACATATCAATTAGATTTATATTGGTTTTTTTATTTTCTACGTATATTCATGTATCTCTTAGTTTTTCTTTCATTTTTCAATATTTTTCAAATATATTCCCATAGATGATATTTCATATAAATCATATCTTAAAAGTCGCCTTTTTCTGATGATAATATTCTGTGATACCAATACTTAAGACCTTGATCACAAGACCATTACTGAAAATTAGGAGTGATCATTTCAGCCCGGCCCAGAAATTCCGGGTTTGGCGGATTTCCTACTTACGATCAATGTTTTAAAGACTTAAGGTGGAGGCGAGGCAATTATGTGCTAAAGTGGTGAGGCGTAAATCTGGAGGTGGTTTGAGGCATAAGCTTTAAATATAATTAAAAATTAAAAATTATGATAAAATAAATAATTGAAAGTTTATACAATTGTTTGTTTTAATGTATGGTTCAACAATTGATGATTGTTAAAATCAAGTTGGACATGTATAAAAAATAATCCAAGGATAAATCAACGAAGAAAATGAAACATTCAAATGAGAAAAACAAATTTGTAGTCAAATTAATAAATAATAATATCATGTTCATTGTATGGAACATGTATCACCATAGCACTTATATGTTCTTTGAAATAACAAATTAATATTGATCCAAATTTAATATATTTCTGAAATGCATTTAGGTTCAGGAAATATTGAAATGCATTTTTATATTGAATTTAGATTCATATAGGAGAAGAAGGAGGAGGAGGAAGAGGAGGTGTCAGAGGAGGACCTATATGCACTACACAGTAGACCTGTTCATGGGCTGGGTCGGGTTGGGTTCGGGCCGGGCTTTGACTCTTTATTAACAGAAAAATGTTAGGTCGGAGCCCGAGCCCGGTTCGGCACGGCCCAACCTAATAAAAGAAATTCAAATTTTTTCCCTATTCAAATAGACATTATCTATTTTAATTCAGATGTTTTTTCCCCTATTTAAATGAACAATGGGTCTACAAGTGAATCAACAACCTTCTCAAATCAAAAAAATTATTCAAATAGACATCACATAGGGTTTTTACTTGGGTTTAACTATAGATCGGGCTGGGTTTACTTAGGTTTAATTATAGGTCAGGCCGGGCCGGGCTCGGGTTGGGCTATTTTGGCAAAGCCTGAGCCCAGCTCAAATTTTATGCGGGCCGGGCTTTTTGGCCCGAGGTTAAGCCCGCGGGCCAAAAAGCCTGTTCAAGCCTGTCCGGGGGTTGGGTTGGGCCGGGCCGGGCCGACCCATCGGGCCACCCGACCCATGAATAGGTCTACTACGTAGTACGCACAATTCAAGGAGAAGGAGGAGGACTTATACCTCTCTACACATGATTCAATTTGTTTTCCTCCCTCCAATATTCTTGATCTAGAATCTTGAGTTTGGTTTAACAAAATAGGGGCAAATAGTAGTTTTGATTGATGGAAACCCACATTTTTTGGGGTTTTCACTTTTCTTTTTATTTGGGTCAATGGGTTGTTGACTATTTCAATGATTTTTGGCCAAAAACCGGGTTTGGGGTAAAACGGAACCACTTGCCTGGACGGTTCTCAAGCTGAACGGTTTGACCATCTGGATCAACAACAGTTTGAAAACCATGACCTACACAGTTAATCATAAATATCTAATTTTTGCATTTTATATGATAAATATATTGAAAAATGCATTAATGAATTAATATTAACCAATAAATATTAACTTTTTTATAAAAACAATAGTAAAATAATTATAATTTAAAAAAAATATATTTTAAATATTTAATATATTATTTTATTGATAAAACATTAAAATTAAAAAAATAATATTTTATTGAAAAAAATATTAAAATGTAAAACACGATGGCAAGGCTTTTAATAAAATGATGCTCACCGAAATAAAGTAAGAAAACAAAGCGACCACAGTGGGAGTCGAACCCACGACCTTTTGATCCGAAGTCAAACGCGCTAATCCACTGCGCTATGCGGTCTTTGTTATACGACACTTCTCTTTTTATTTTATATAACTTCTTCGAGTTCTTTGCAAGCCAACATCCTACTAGCATCAGGAAAACAGTGGGATCCTATCTACCAACAACACTGGGACCCATTTGAGATGATACAAAGTCACACAGATCAATGGAATTAAGTGCATTTGCAAAGTCATATCATAAAACACATTTATAAACTTAGAATTCGTTTGATTCGTGGGATTAGAGGTCTAGAATTAAATGATCCATTCTAATTCCAACAGGTTGGTTGGGCAGAATGAGATTTGAATTCCCATTCCTAGTGGAATGGCAATCTCCCATTTGACAGAATGGCCAATCCGGCCTCCCCCTTTGAGAACAAGAATCTCATTTCAGTTAGCAAAAAAAAAAAATCCTTAAAATCTCCCCAAACCCTATTTTATTTCTTTAATACCGAATGTCATGTATATTTTATGAAATCCAGTTCCAATTCCCCCATGAACCAAACAGGTGGAGAAATAAGCAATTACGCCACTAACCAAATGGACCCGTAACTTTGATCATGCCCAGAACTACATTGCGTTTGTTGCAATCTCTCTCTCTCTGGATTGGTTTTCTTATCTAACAGGAGACCTTGTTGATGCCACGAATTAAAATTTGGCATCCACGAATTAAAATTGGATCTATTTCATTTTCCAGGTGATGCCAACTTAACTTAACTATGTCTTTTGCTTTGTCATACGGCAAGGAACCACGTACCCACTATACGCTCCATAAAACAAATGACAACAGACCAGATGGATCCATCTGGTCGGTCCTATTCAAATTCCTTTCTACAACATTGACCCAAGTAATCTACTCCAATGTCTCATCCTGCAATTGGAAGGAATCACTCATCTCTAGACCTGCTCAATTGTTCAATAAATATATCCCACTGCTTTAGCCCCTCATAGTAATTGCTGGTCCATGGAGAAATTGGGTCTGCCCCCTAAGCTGTCATATGTTAGATTCTTGGGCCCTCCAGATCTCTCTGGTAGACAAACTTCTTTATTAGGCCCATCCTCATGCTCTTGATGCTGCCACTTCATGTTGTGTTTCCATTTATTCTTTGCTTCCAAAATGGGCCAGAATATAGTTCTACCCAGTTTTCTTTTTCACCATTATTATTATTTTTTTTCTTTGGGTAGAGAATAGATGCTCTTGTAGAAGTGGTTAAAGCAAGAAGTCCCACATAGCCATGTGGTGTAGGGCTTCTGTCCATGTATGTATTTATAGGTAGAGACCCAAATGGGTTCAGTCACAAGCATCATCAATTAATATGGGCCTACTTAGAATTTGGTCTATGTCCATCATGGTCACTGATCAATACTGTGTTCTGTAGTCTAACATTTATTTCTACATAGGTAATAGGGTATTTGCCCTTATAAGAGTTGCTAGAGAGGGTCTTTTTTCTTTTTTCTTTTTTCTTTTTTCATACTAACTGTTAATATGATGATAAATTGCATGTAGTTGTTATGTATTAACAGAATAAATATGATGGAGAAAAAATTGAATCTGCCTTTAGAGGTAGGCAAGAACATTGTTTTCTTTGAATGGTATGTTTGGTTTGAATGAAAAAGTAGGGAAAGGAAGGGAAAGGTAAGGAAACCTTTACAAACCTTGTATAGGTGTTCCTACCTTTCCCTTCAAACCAAACATAGTTGAAAATGAAAGGCAGGATTATTTACTCTTTTGCTCCTCCTTCGCTCTTATGTCCTAAAATGACAAAAATACCCAGTGTCAACCAAAAGCTTTCATAATTTCCTTTTACATCACATGCAGGTTTTTATCCTTGTGTAATCTCTCTCTCTCCACGTACAATGTGACTTGTCAAATGTAAGAACTGCTACATTTTTGTCCATTTAAGTTTCATTGTTTTGGAGAATGATTACAAATAAAAATAAGATAGGAAAATAACCTCTTACCACTGTTTCAGTGTCTTGTCAACCTTTCAAAAGAAAAGAAAAATGGAAATGCTGATTTTTCTTCCATTTGGAAACATGAATCCTCAAGAAAACTATGATTTCTTCTATTCGGATTCGGCTTTTCTGCTCCATTATTCGGTGGTCTGACGAAGGTTTACCTTATGAATATTTGTAAAAATTTGGAGGGACTATCCTCAAAGGTGATATATTTTATTATCATGCCCTTTAAGTAATTTCCTCGTTTTCTAACCAGTTGGTCTATGAAATGGGTCAACAGTTAGACATGCATAGACTAGATGGGGATGACCTGCCAAGTGGCAACTGAGCTCACGAGCAGATATGGTACGGAGCGTTGAGGCAAGACTGCAGAAGCCTCCTTGGCTTTTACAGATTTGAGATGGTTTTTATGCTACAAGAGATTTGAGTGACAACAATACAAACTATAAAAAATGGAATATGGTTTATTTGGAAGGCTCGTAGGGTCTGTTTGCTTTTGCAGTTGGAATCGGAATTAAAAATTAAATCTTTCAGAATTAGAATTTGAATGGTCTATTTTTATAATTTGTTTGAAAATGAAATAGAATTTTATTATCAAGGAGGGGGAGGGAATAACCATTCTCTCAAATGTGAAAATGTCATTTCACCAAGAATGAGACTCCGATTTCATCCAACCAAATAATTGAAATCAGAATAACCCATTTCGATACCAAACCTCTATTCCCGCAAACCAATTGACTGTAGAGTTAGGCAGTTAGGCTTGCTCTCTGTAGTGAACTAAAATACCATATAAGAACACTCCGCCCAGAGATAGAACATGGTCCGTTTACTTGTATTATTTTGGCCCTGGACTAAACCTATTTCGAGGGAAACATTCTCAGCCCACATAAATTGGGTTGCATTTGGGATGGGCCTGATCATTTCAAAAGTAGTTAATATATATTATGAATCTTCAAACTGGGCCATGGTCTATTCAACCCCAGCTTGAGCTTACTTTGGACCCCAAAATTGAGTCCAGGGTGATCCCATGACTCCGTGGGCCTGGCAGATTTGGGTTTGCTCAGGCCTGAACCACGTTGGGGATGCAACTCTGCTCTTTAATGGCCTAGGCCCTAGGGCCAGGACTGAACTAAATTTACTTCCGTCGTCATCAGCTTGGCCCTACTCTTTCCTGAATCATATTGTTAACTGCAAAAACACGGGTAACTTGCTCATGGCCTATATGTCACTAGGGGTGAGTAAATGGACATGTTCTACCTAGAATTAAATGGAATTGATCTTGAATTAGCCCTACCCAATCTGTTATCGGATAGGGTCTGGTCCCAAATTCTTAGAACCGATTCCCATCTAAGCTAGTTCCAAGATATAAGGGTTTACCCCTATCCAAACCAACTCAGAGAATTAATCTTGATTGGTTCCTGGTGGAACTAAACTTGTCTTGACAAAATGATAAAATACTTTAAGGATATGAAGATTTGAACCCCACTCATGGTTAGGAGTGCAAATGGACTACTGAATCAAGATCTGATTCAAATTTGAAAACAATCCTATTTTATCGAATTTGGATACCCTATCAATTTTTTACACCGGATCGGATTAAGAAAAAATATATATCCATTTAAAAATCGGATCGAAATCGAATCACCACATGTTCTAAATATTTAATAGACTGATGTTTCGTATCTCGGTTCAATCTTTTGTAGTGTTGGTTTAGTTGTCTTTGACAGGTTTCATTGCAATCAGCTTCAATTAATTTAGTTAATTTCCTTCACAATCTTAACTACCACAATGTGACATTTCGGATTAAGTTTTGTATCTGTCTCAACTGTTAATGATAAACAGATTATATTAATCTACGAGCACTCTTAACTTGGACATGCTGGACATGCGGATGGTTGCACAACCAAATTTGATTACTATTTTTTGGGTGGTTGCAGCTCTTATTGAAGTTTATTGACACTGAACAATTTCAGAGGTAAGTGTATTTTTTTAAAACAATTTGTGATTTCTTTCCTTTTTTGAAGTTGAAGGTGTGTAGTCTTTTTATTTTGTTAAGTTTCAGAATTTGTAATAATTATTTTTTAACTGTACTTATCTTAAGAATTACTAGGGCTATCCAAAGATAGGAATGGCAACGGTATTGGGCAGGGCATCCGCTCCCTGTCCCCACCCCGTAGCCAAAATCCCTTACCCCGTCTCTGCTCTATCCCCGGGTTGTACAGAGAACCTCCTTCTTATTGGGGACAAGGAATCCTCAAATTTTCCCCACCCCGAGTTCACACTTAAAAATATATCATATTAGGAGTATTTTAAACATTGGATTATTGAAATTTAGGGGTATTTTAAACATTAAATTATTGGATCTTTAAGGTTTTAGGAATTTGGAGAAATTTTAAAGAAATTTTAGAAATTAATGTTAAACCTAGGCATTCTTTAATAATTTACCATCGGGTTCGATGAATTATATGCAAAACCCATCCCCGCCCTATCCCTAGTTTGGGGCAAAACCCACCCAATTCGGCGTGGAGCGGAGCGGGGCCCCAGTTTTACGGGAAAAGTTGCTATCCCTATCCAAATATGTCGATTATTTCTTAGAAATATGAAACAAGATTCTTGTTTCGAAACACAGAAATATGGTGGAACAATGCTAAATGGGGCCTTAAGTGATTTGGTCATTTTTCTTCAATTTAATATTTGTGCACAATAAATAATGTAGAGGATAATGTTTAAAAATTTTAAATTATAATGATAAACTTTGAACTATATATTAATATGCTACGAAAATCTATAGATAAAATTACTTAATTGAATCAATTTAATCAACAAAGGTAATATAAGGTTTGAACAATATTATTGTTGCTATTATTATTATTATTATTGAAAACCAAGATTTTAAAGAATAATTTCCATTTTGGGGGGGTAAAGAAGGAGAATATGAATCTCCTAGCCCTAAGAATCCTACCACACCTACCCAGGGACACTACAGCCATGCATTGAGAACATCTCCCATGTACAGCTGTAGTGTCCAGTGGGTAAGTGTGGTTAGGATCGTTGTGGGTAGGAGATCCAAGCTCAAAGAAAAAATAAGTTCTATGATGGCAATTTTCCCCATTTCCATGATCCATAAGTCCCCACCCCATGGGGATAATTTTCCCCTTATGGGAACGGGGATGGAAAAATTTTCATCCTTATTGGCGGGATGGGAAGAGCACTCCCTGCCCCATGAAGATCCTACTAATATGTATGTATTATGCATATTAATATTATTAAACATATGTTGAATATATTTGAATCTTTTTTTAATAGGACTGTATATTTTACTTATTTTATTTTTAGATTTTTTAAATAAAACAAAAAACAAAAATAATTGACATTATAAAAAATCACAGGGGGTGGAAGAGGAGATGGGAATAACCTTGTCCCTATTTCGAGGGGGTGTAAAGAAAGAATAAGAAAACTAATCATAAAACCACCAAGGCCAGAACCAACCCTAGAACCTAGGTTCCACTTCCACAAACCCATACCACCTAGCACTAGTATTAACCAGTTTTGAAATTCAATTATGTGAGTATGCAGCTGATCGACAGAGTTGCCATGGGAAATGCAAGGAAAGATTGCTCCCTGTAGTTTAGCTATGGTGGTTTAGCTGGGTTTCCGACTCTGCCGTCTTTGTTCTTGTTTTCAATGACGTGTGGGGCTGATGCATACAAGCTTTTCCAGTAATTCTTGCAATTTTTTGTTCTCTTCAGCATGTCACGGTTCAGCTTGACAAAAAATACTCCTTACCTTCTGCATTTACTCTATTTTCCTTTCCATGTTCGGCTCATCATAACTTCAAGTTCGAATCAAAAGTTCGAAAAAGCTAATATATTAATCAGAACAAGCTTGTGAGCTTGAAGCCAAATATTCTATTAGCTTTAGTCAAATTTGAAAAATTAATGGAACTTGCACCTTTAGTTGTGAGGCAGTAGGTGAATTTATTCAAGATTCAAAAGAACTCAATTGCATGTTAATATTCTTTCAAAAAATGTGTATGTTAATACATGGTTTTCTAAACTGGATTGGACCGGATGGTCAACACCGGACCAGTCAGACCAGAAAACTGGGAAATGGTCAGGTGACCGATTTCATTTTTTCCCAAAACTGAAAATTTGCCAAAAAACATTGATTTGATAAAAAAACCGCTGACCTGGGCAATTAAACTATTCAAACCATTCAACGGTTTTGATCTTTTTTTTTTTTTGTCAAAATGGGCCATCTGTTCAATTCAATTCAAACAGTTGGACCATTTGACCTGGGAACCGGACCCCTGGCCAGTTCGTTGTCCAGTTCGGTTTTAAAAATTGTGTTAATAAGCTCATGTCCATTTTGCAAGGTGCTATTTGCACATATAAAGGACTAAAGAGTATTATTTCATGTGTGCTTCACAAATTAAGGCCCCATTTGCTTTTCAGCAAGTTATTTACCCAGGTAAATGCAATTACTTGGGTAAGTTTTTACTAGGAAACACTTACCCATTTACCCATATTCTTTTATTTTCTAGGTAAATAACGCAATGATCATTTTAACCATAAAAATCCATTATTAAGGGCATTATTTTCTCATTCAAGTGATGGCAACTTTACTCATATGTGGGAAAGTTATTTACCCACCTAGGAGCAAGGTTCAAAGTATTGATATCGATGGCTTCCTGATACGCCCCTCCAGGGGTTGTATCGGGTCAGACAATGGTTCAGAGGGTAGCCAGGCCTTACACCAACACCTCTGAACCAGTTTCGAAAAAAATAAATAAAACCTAAAAAAATACTAATTTTGAACCTTGCCTAGGAGATGGGTATCACTTACCCGGATAAGTGGTACTCAGGCCTTAAACCAACTCCTTTGAACCGGTTTCAAAAAAAAAATAAATAAAACCTACAAAAAAAATACCGATTTTGAACCTTGCCTAGGAGATGGGTATCACTTACCTGGATAAGTGGTACCCAGGAAAATAAACTTTCCCTGCTCCCCACATAAATCTGGAAAAAGAAACGCCTCCTAAGTAGAATGCCAAGGGATGCCTTGGCTAGTTATTGTTATTTCTTGTGCCATGGAACACACTGTTACATGCCTAAATACTGCAACACGAAAAATGATATTCAATGTCAATAATAACTATCATTTCTGTCAAACAATATAACAAACAAAAAGTCATTTGAGAAAAGAAAATGTCACACAGAGATAATATCCCTCAAGAATAAAGTGTTGGGAAAAGACCATGCAACACAAATATGATAGAAATGAGGCTTATCAGGGAAAAGGGGGAAGCATGATCGCTTTTCATGGAGAGATTACATTCTGCTGTCCTAATTGGTTGTTTTATTGACCTGAGAAAACTCTTTGGTTAATTATAACTAGGCGATTCTTGTGAGGCTGTTCACACAAGTATTGGTGAAAGGCAACAGAGAAGGGTAGAATCTTTAGCTCAAGGGTTTGATCTTGCTAACCTTGCAGTTATCAAATATAAAAAAGAAATGAATATTTCCTCCTTTTACCCGCATTGCAATTGTGGGTCCTGAAAAAAGACTGTTGAGAAACTTGAAGCCCTTTTTTCTCTACATCAGAAGCTGCTCGTTTTTGGAAAACATGCTTGTGGCATGATAGACAGAGAATTTCAGTTCCAAATTAACAAGATTCACCTTTAGTAGCACCATGGAAACAATGCCATCAATGTAACTTGAAATAGTCTTGTCACGACCACATGCTGGATGATGATCCACAACACCAAAATCACTGCAGACGCTGGTCTAAAATCCAAAGTCCAAGTATTATCAAATTTTCCCTATGTCGCTTAGGAGACCAAGGTCCAAATTCTCCATTTGCCTCTTGGTAATTGAAATTGCATGTCGATTCTGCATTCAGCAAAGCATTTCATGGGAAGATGACATTTAATTATGCTGTGGCAGACAATAAAACATCTATTGAAAGTTGCACATCAACACCTTACCTAATGGGCTGCCGTTTGCTAGCTGAGGGCAACTCAAATTACAAACTGTAATACAATCCAATTGTGTCCATTTTCAAGCCACAAGTACATCTTATGCACCCCACCAAATATCCTAGTGTAGCCTTCATTGGAAATGTTGGGGGTGCTAACTGGTTGAATCTTGTTCCCCGTTCTTCTTGCCCCTCCAAAGTATGATCTGACCATCCTTAAATAATATAGGGACACAAGGCACCAAATCCTACATTTATGGAATCGTAAGAGAAACAATCAAGTGGATGTTGGAAACAATCTCGACTGAATATCATGAAATCAAATTATGTCAACAACATTTGAGAATTGAAGAAGGCTAGGATGGGGGGAGGTGGAGGAACTTTACAATTCTGAAAGGAGTACAATTCAGTCATAAAAAGGGTGGCTTACTCTTAGCTTCACACCAATCTTCTTACAGTCACTAGTATCCACATAGGTGCATTCCAGTCTCACAACTTCTTCAGTCTTGAATGCCTCTCTCACTTTCTGCACCACATTCACATACACACCATTCCTGGCTGCACAACATGAAAATACCCTCATGCCCATCAAAATTATGAATCCTCCTCCCATATGATATATCAATACTTACAAAATGATAAGATAGTTGGAGTGAATGCCATTTTCAACAGATGCATCCAAAATGTAATCGACTCACTGAGTTTCATAAGAGGGGGAGAGTTCAATCCCCTGTTTCTCATCTCCTTGGTTTCCTCAAATGTTAGGCCATCTGCTACATTTTTAACTAATCTTGGGTAGATTGGGGGATATGGCTTCCATAGCATCAAAGGGATAACTGGCCTGTTCTTGGGGTCATAGTTTCGACCACGGTACAGGAGAAGGATATTTATATGCCGATAGATAACTTTGCCTCCAGTTTTATCCTGTGGATGAAGTACTAATAATTATCAAGTGCAACAATTTCTGGCAAACAAATTCAAAAGAACAAAAAATTACAAAATCATTAGAATATAAGGCTCTTCAGGGGAAAACACACACACAAACAACCTCAAGGTGGAAGCAAATGTTGTCCATGTCAAGAGTTGGTACTCCCAAGCATTTGATTCTGACTGCTTCAGCTCTTTTCCAGTGGTTGTGTATGTCATCCAACATATTGTGAGTTACTCCACCCTTCCCTAGACACCGAATTTGAATCAAAACCATTCAGTTGTTAATACAGAAAACTTGTAGAATCCATCATCATCTATATGAATCAGAGTTGTGAACCTTATGATGCACAGAAACAAACCTGAGAGGGGGGGGGGGGGGGGGAGGAGATGATATAAAGCTAGTTATTCAAGTCTATGGATAAAAGATACTGAGCAAACAAGTTACAGAACAAGTAGAGAAATACCTATATTAATCTGTCGGGAACAATCGTTGTGTCGATACCGCTCAACAAGCTCTTCAATTTCTTCCTCGGTGAGTGGATAACCAAGCACTGAATTCTGTTCTTTAAAGACCTCTGATGCATCTGGAAATTGTTCTGCTGGTGCGGAAGTCCCAGTCCATTTCCGGTCGAGACGACCGGGACCAAATGGAGAAAACCTTGGTGGTTCTCGAAACCCTATAGGCTGGATTGACGGGTTGGTTTCAGAGTACGAGTATCTGAAATCAAATGGAAGATCAGAATGGACTGGGAGATTCTGTTCTTTTTCAGAAGCTAAAGCTTTTATGGGACTCTTAGATTTTGAGGGTTTTGAAGTGTGGGAAAAAGGAGGGTCATAGATATCATCAGAAATTGTCGAAGAGTGTTTTATACACAAAGAGCTGCAGAGAAATAGCAAGGGTGGTGCTAGATGGGAGAGGTTTAAGTTTTGGGTTAGAGTTTGAAGAATTGGAGAGTGCCATGAAAGGAGCTTCAGCATCTATGAAAACAACTGGCTACAAAAATTGCAGGAGTTGCTACAACATTTAGTTTATTTTGTAGGGCAGTTCAGTAATATAAACCCTTTGATGACCACTTTCAAACTTGAATCCGCATTCTCCGCTTGCCAGTCCAAGATCTTATTATTACACCAAGTAATGGGCCCTATAGAATTGCACCAATATTCAATTTTACATGAATAATAAAGATAGAACAGCATTATCCTTTACAGTTACCATCATAATAGAATTCTAAATACAATTCATAATTTAGTGGGTTCAATTCATTGCAGATCTACCCCAACTTGAACCTAAGACGGATCAAATTTTATTTACCCAAGCCCAATTCACCACTTAATTAAGGTTGAGTGGAAACAAACCAGATGGGAGAGGGAAGATTTACTATTTGACCCAACCTATCGGCATCCTTAGGTGGGATGCAGCTGATCCAATACAGTTCAGACAAGGATTACATGAGTGAATACGGCAGAGCAATGGATTGCAGCAATTTGTACAGAAATATATCCATGAAAAAAATTATAAATTTGCTGCCAGAAGAAGTACATTACGATGTTTATAACACAAAAATCCAGCTGCAAATCAAGAACATCTCTCAATGAATGACAAGGTAGATGTCCCAGATGTGCAGATGGATTGCCTATTTCATTAATCAAAAAAGTTTATACAAAGAAACCCCTGTACAATGAGAAACTGAACAAAGGATGTAAAGATTTGCCCATAACAACCAAACAAAACCCCAAAAAGACTTATCCGTTCCGTACAAAAAGGAGATCAAACTCAAAAAAAGAGCTAACATGTCTGGATCTAAATAGAGGATGGACAGCCACCCAAGAATGAACCATTCCCAATATTTTACTCAGAATTTCTTTCTTTGAGTGCTGAATTCTTTCAAACAATCTGCTATTCATCTCATTCCATACAGCTCAGATACTGCTGGCAAGGATGATGCTCCAAGTGACCTTTCCAGCCCTGCTTAAGCCTCCAAGATACCACGCCTCTATTAATCCCCTCACATCTGCTGGTAGACATGTTGTTACCCCAAATAAGCCCAACATTTTTAACCAAATCCAGTGAGAAAACTCCGAGTGTATCGGCAGATGTCTAGACGACTCCATACTAACATTGCATAAGGGGCAAGCCAAATCAGCCACTTCTATGCCTCTATTAACCAGGTTCTCTTTAGTTAGAATCTTGTCCAACACTGCTGACCAAACAAAGAATGCCAATTTAGACGGTACTTTTTTTATCCAAATCCCATCACATGCAAAGGAGGTGGTCTCCTCTCTTGATATGCCTTTGAAAAAGGACTTTACAGAGAACACTACTGATTTCTCAAGGATCCACTTTCTTCAATCTTCCCCTAAACCAGTTATTTTTGAGTCATATAAAATCTGTAGCAAGTTGATTAAAGATGTCACCTCCTAGTCATTTAAGTTCCTTCTAAAATGAGGGTTCCATGCACAAAGTCCATTCTGCCTTTCCACATAATCTGCTACTGCCATCTCCCACTTTATACTTTATACCCTGCCGTATGAGATCTTGTTCTTTTGAAGTAATAAAATTGGGATTGATTTTTCTCAATTGCCTTTCAATTTCAACAGCCATAGGATGATCAAACCTCCTCAGTTTCCCATTCTCTGCTGCTGATCCCATATTTGGCTACAATTAGTCTTCGTCATAAACTGTCTAACTGCTGATTGAATCTCCATAACCATTTTCCAAGAAAGGCAGTGTTCACATCTTTCACTGATCTGAGATCCCGAAACCCCCATTTGCTTTGGAACAGCAGATTTTCTTCCAGTTAACCAGATGACACTCTGAGTCCTTCCAACCCCTCCACGGGAAGTCCCTCATCTTTTTTTCCAGTGCTGTAGCCCACTTAGCTGGAATTGGAAATAAAGACGGAAAAAAAAAATACAGGAAGTGAGGACAACATACTTTTAATTAAAGTGAGTTTACCCTTGGATAGGTATTTGTCTTCCATGATGCTAGTTTTCTGTCCACCTCCAGGATGGGCTCCCATATAGATTTGGACTTGCAGTTTTCCCCCAAAGGCATACCTAGGTACCTAGACGGGAGTTTACCAGCTTTACATCCCCAATCATCTGCCCCATTCTTTCAGATTTGCTACCTCCCCAACACCCATGATCTCACTCTTTCGAATGTTAATATGTAAACCTGTTACCACCTCAAACCATCTTAATATTGCCTTCATATTCCAAATTTGTTCCCACAACGCATCACAAAAGAAGAGAGTGTCATATGCGAATTGAAGGAGTGAAATCTCCACCTCCCCATTACCCACTTTAAAGCCTTCTAATAATCCTCCCTCTCGTGCTCTCTCAACCATTCTGGAAAGAGCTTCCGTCAGGCAAATGAATAGAAGGGGAGAGAGTGGGTCACCTTGTCTCAAGCCTCTAGAGCTTCTAATCAAACCACATTAACTCCCATTGACAAGAACTGAGAACAAGGCAGAAGATAAGTACACTTTTATCCAAATTTTCCATCTCTTTCCGAAGTTCATTCTCTTTAAATTCCAGATTACATGACAATATGCCTTCTCCAAGTCTACTTTACAAAGTAATCTCGCTTGTTCACTCCTTTTCCTTGAATCTATTAGTTCATTTGCTATGAGGACGCCATCCACAAGCAACCTTCCTTCTATGAATGCACCTTGGGTCTCCGTAATCAGATTTTAGATCACTCTATACATTCTGTTAGCCAATAACTTATCTAATATTTTGTAAAGGCTGCTAATTAGACTGATTGGTCTGAAATCAGCCAGCTTTACTGCTCCTTTCTTCTTTGGTATTAGAGTGATGAAGGTATGATTTAAGCTCCTTTCCAAAGCACCCCTCTCATGGAACTCCCTTTGCACATTTAGCATGTCTTGCTTCACAATTCCCCAGCATTTCTTATAGAAAAGTAAAGTAAAACCGTCCGAGTCTGGTGCCTTGTCACCCTCCAAGCCTTTCACCACATCCAACACTTCCTCCTCTGAATGGTGCCTCCAAATCTCTAGATTTCTCTGCCGAGAGAGAATTAAACTGCAAACCAACTAACAAAGGTCTGGATCTCCAATATTTCCTTGTACAAATTTTTGTAGGACTTTGTTATATGGGTTTTTATCTGACCTTCCTCTTCAATTTCCACCCCCTGAATTTCTAGTTTTTTTATTGTATTTTCTCTCCTTGCACTAGCCATTTTGTGGAAGAACTTTGTATTGTTGTCTCCATCTCACAACCACTAGCATCTTGACCTTTGTCTCCATTTAATTTCCTCTTCTTTTTTATTTTTTTGATCAATTCCATTTAATTTCCTCTTTTTAAGCTAATTTGTGAAATTCCCTCTTAGCCATTTCTCTTTCTTTCTTTTTTCTTTTATCAATTTAGCCATCTCTTTCTGACCTCTCCTCTCTACCAATATCTCCATTTTCCTCTTGTCTATCAATTTCAGCAATTTCCTCTAGGTATCTTTTCTGATTATTTTCATTCACTTTTTTTTGACAGATAACAAAGACTTTTATTAATAGATATTAATAGAGAAGATTATTTTCATTCACCTTTAAGGTAGTTTGTGCCCAATCTTTTATTTTTTGTTTCAACCCCTTCAGCTTTTTGCTGAAAATGTGGCTTGACGAACCTTCAAAGGATAAACTATTCCACCATTCAGCTATCAACTCCACAAAACCTGGTACTTCAAACCAAGCATGTTCAAACCTGAACGGAGGGCGGCCTCCCCTCCCCTTATACCACCACAGTTCAGCATGACTGGTGCATGATCAGATATTGGTCTGGGTAGAGCTTCTAGGGACAAATTTGGGAAATTTTCCTCCCACTCGGGGGAGACCACAAATCTATCAAGCTTCAGTAAGGTTGCCTCACTCTAGTTATTTGTCCATGTATATTTCCCCCCTAGTAAAGGTAGATCTAATAGTTCCCATCTCCTCATGAACTCCCTAAATCCCCTCATTCCCCTCCTGTTTTCTCTCCAACCCTTCTTATCATAGGAGAACCTAATTGTGTTAAAATCCCCCCTACAACCCCAGGGGCAATCCCATCTCCTTCTTGTATCATCCAGCTCTTCCCAAAAAGCATTTCTCAAACCCTCTTCATTTGGCCCGTATAGCACTGGCAATACCCAATCCCAATCGCTGTCCTGTGAGTGGAATAAAAATGATACCAAAATTTGTCCAATGATCTTATCTTTGACTGAGATTAATTCTGTATCCCAGACCACCAGAATCCCCCCAGATGTTCCTTGAGCTGGTAAAGCTACCCAATCACAGCTACACTCCCCCCCCCCATATATTTCCCACCACTGCTTGACACATCTTCTCCATCTTTGTTTCCTGCAGACATAAAATTCCCGGATTCCGTTTCTTCGAAAAATGTGTTGGCAACCACCCTTCTATGCCCTGAATTTAGGCCCCTTATATTCCAAGATACCACTTTCAGCAACTCCATCTGTACACCAAAATTTGCAAAAAGCCATTTACAATTTACCAGACCCTATCCCTCTACCCCTTCACCGCCCCTTCAATACCTTCTTGCCCCTACTCACACTACCGGCCTTCTCATTTAAACCCCAAGCCAGTCTGAAAAGTTCTTTTTCTGTTCTACGATCCCATCTCCCCTTCTCTAATACTTTTCTTTCGATTACTATCAAGTATTCTTTCCTCACTCCTTCCAACCCCTTCATTGGCACCCCCAGAAAATCTCCAATGTTTAAGAGATTTGAGAGAACCCAACTAGAGATTTTGATGGGGTTGCTTCCCTCTCTTTCCACGATAGAAAAGTGCAGTGGCTGCAGGTCACTATATGTTGTTTCCTCACCTGCCATGATCACTGCGAGCGGCTGAACTTCTTCATCCCCAGGTGATTCGCTACTCTTGTTCATGGTAATTAGGGCTCCATCTTTGGATGATTCCATCCTTTGGCACTACCCTGGTCTCTCCCAAGCTCATGTGTTCTTTTTCTCGCCCTCCCCTTTCTCCCCCAAGTCCTCCCCTGTATTTCCCCGTCTACTACTCTCCGCATTGTTGTCCAAAGTTATCTCCCTCCTGAAATGCAACCATTCATCGGTCATCTTTTCTCGAGTTCCAGCTTGGATTGAAACTAGTTCAACCGAGCCAGTCCATTGGTTGATTTTCCCCCAGTTTGTATTCGGCCCTCCACGTTTGAAGCCACATGATGGGCCACCTCTAAACCCTCAGGTTTAAAATAGTAGTGTTTAGAGCTTTTGGTGGTGACATTAATGATCCATTGCATCTTCTCCTACATCGCCTTGATCTACTCCTCCCTCTTCTACGGTCCAGATCGCTCCATCTTTTCGCAACAACGCTCCATTAACCTCTTGCACAGCTCTTCAAAATTCAAATTTTGAATGTTAATATTAATTTCAGTCTGCCTGCCCTCTGACATTCTACAGCTCAGATTTTCTATTTGACTTTTCTTTTTGCTCACTCTTTCCCTTTCGGTGTCAGTGATTTCAGACATTGCCACATGCCCCTGTACCTCACCCGCAACTGCCCTCTCCGTCTCCCTGACCTCACCCTCTTCTCCGGCACTGATCACTCTTCTTCCTTCCTCTCCAATCACCGCTTTCCCCCTTCATTTTTTGGCTTACTTCCGAATCAATGTCTTAACCTGCCAGGGCCAAGTGGATCAGACGTTTCTCTACTAATACTGCTTGCCTTGCATCCTCCGTCTTTCTGCAACGCTTTGGAATTATCTCCAGCCACAGGGTTACCACCACCATCTCGCTTCCTTCTAAGATGTTTGCTGTCGCCGGTGGGTAGCCCTTCCACTTTGCTTTAAACCATTCTGTTGTTTCCTTTGCCTCCTGTGAGTTGTTCATTTGTACATACCCTCCACATAACTCCCTATTTGCCTAACCACTGCTTCACTCCAAAACTGTAAGGGAAGGCCAAATATTTTCACCCAATATTCATCACGGTCGTTGAGTGGTTTTCCTTGCCCCTCAGAGTACACCTCCTATGGAACTAAATGCATCACAGAACCTTCAACATTTCTCGCCCCTGTTTTCCATACCCTGAGCACCTCTGCCTCAGAGACGCTCTTACCCCAAAAGCTACGTTCCATTTTCTCGCCACCCACTGTTGTACTTTTGGAACCGAGTAAGATGTCTCCACCAAGCCTACCAGGCATGCTTTCAGGAACTTCTTCCTCTTTTCTTCTCCCTCCCTGTTTACTTCCACAAAAAAGTTTTTCCTTCCAACTTTTATTGTGGCTTCTCCCTCTTTCATCCATTCCAAAGCTTTTGCTTTCTCTGCAAAGGGCTCCACTATTTGATTTTCCCCCTCCTTGTATCTTCTTCCTCCATTGCCACCAAAGGGTTTTGACTTCTGGTAATATGTCTTCCTAGGGTAATTTCCATGGCGTCTCATATCTCCCGAATGGGATTTGTGCCAACTCAACCTCTCGCTGATCGTTTTCCACCGATCGTCACTACCAGCGACCAATGGGATCTGTTTAAGGAAGAAAGATATATGAAATTAGCATAGTTGTCAAGGTGTGTTGCTGGCAGCAGACCTGAGCTCATCAAACTTCACCATGTTAAACAAGGAGCTTATACTCATAAACAGTGCTAATAATTTTATTACTCATTTATCTTAAAGATGATACATATCTTTATTATATAATGCTGACACTTGCCTTGGATTCACAACCAAGCCATAAAAGTTAAATCACGATGTTTTAATAGCATTATATAACGTCAATACTTACAAATTATAGTTGTTCAAATGTTTTAATCTTAAAATCCAATCAGTGAGCCAAGGCATTTAAAGAGGTATAGCAAAAACATCTTCAAAATCTAAATGTTATTCTTTTCATCTTTTCGTAGTTTTTTTTAGGAAAGTTTAACCAAATTTCATTAAAAGAAGAAAAAGTACATGAGAAGATGTACAAAACAGGGGATAAGCCCCGAAAAGCTTACAAGGGAGGAAGCCCATTGCTATACAGATTTTCTAATCCTGCACCAATTTTAGGTAATCCATCTGCAACGTGGATTCAGCTCCCTCAGGATCCAGAGCAGGTTTACATTTAAACATTCCAAGGAATCTCTTGCCTCTGCCAAATAATGGCACAACCTCCAAGGACCCCCTCCTTGTCCTTCTGCCATTTAATGGTATTTGCTGAATCTCCTACAATATACAAGTTCTGAATACCCAAGCTTTTTACTATTCTGATTCCAGTGAGAGCAGCCAACACTTCAGCCTTAGTTGAGTCAATATAGCTGATTGGGCCACCTAAGACCCACCAGATGCTACCCCTTTCATCCCTCAAGATACCTCTAGAAATTATATATAAAAAAAGGTTATTTTGAGTTTATTTTCCATCATATGTAAGATAAAGAGTCGTTGTATGTGAATTATTTAATTCTCAAGTCAAACTTAAATATATCATCTTAGACTTCCATTGTATAAGTGGTAAATTCTATTGATTTAGGTACATACATGGTATACATGGATTAAAAGTACTACATTTTATTTTAACAAGTTTTAAAAAAAAAGAAATAATCTTACGACTTACAATAATATGATTCACAATTCGATTTGACTCAATTTTTTCTACAATTTACAATACAATTACGATTTTTCTGAACATTGGTCAGCAGAAAATTGCAGAAAATGCAGAAAAATAGCAGAAAATGCCACAAAATAGCAGAAATTTGCAGAAGATACAGAAAATAATAGAAAGTTGCAGAAAAATAGCAGAAAATTGCAGAAGATGCGGAAGATAGCAGAAATTGCAGAAAATTACTAAAAAAATGCAGAAAAGTCAGAAAAATACCAAGAAATTGCAGAAAATAGCAAAAGCTAGCAGACAATACCAGAAAAATGCATAAAATGCCAGAAAATAGCAAAAAATGCAGAAAAAAACCACAAAATTGCAGAAATGAAAAAAAATAGCTGAAAATTGCAAACATTATGCAGACAAATACCAGAAAATAGCAGAAATGCAAAAAAAAAAAAAGCATAAATTTGTAAAAAAGCGTAACTTTTGGAGGAAAAAAATCAGAAAAAATGCATAATATAACTAGCCCTTCTATTTGACTGACTTGATGTTTTGACATCAAACAAATGTCTTTGAATGACACATCAAAATAGCGACTGATATGGAGCGAATATATAACTCCATATAAACAATGAATCATATAAAGAGACATCTATTAGTTCATACAAATTATACATATGAGAAAATAGAATGGTCCACATATACAACCTAGATGGGTAAACCCACCATCATTTGGTTTGTTCTTCTGCCTAGATCCATTTCTAAGAAATTGTTCATAAATTTGAAAATATAGAAACTACGTGTTTTGCCCCCAACTAAGATTGAAATACACGTGCATTCCAATTTTACAAAGTTTTATCCTAATTGTTTGGGTTTGGTTACCTGTGTCAACCTTCCACAACTGTGAATTTATGATGGTCTGCCGTATTTAGGATGTAAGAAGAACTGAACAAGGATCAGTCCCTGTTCAGCAGACTAAGAATAGAAATAAACAGTTAACATTGAATAGAGGTAAAGTAAAACTGAGGTGTGGATCAGTGGATGAAAGGGAAACAATCATTCCTGCTACTAGAATCTGGACTCAGATTCCTCCTCTCAAAGTGAACGCACTGCTGTGGGAGGTGGTATTGGACAAAAATCTAACTAAACAGAATTTGACAAAAAGAGGAATTCTGATTCAAAACATGCTGTGTGAGCTGTGTGGGAAAGCAGAAGAGGACAACAATCATCTCTTCATCTATTGCCCTTTCGCGACGGGAATTTGGAACCATTTTCTCTCTTCGGAAGGTATTTCCTGGGCCATGCCAAAACAGGTTTGAGATCTGCTGAGTTGGGATTTGTTAGGCCTTTCTAGGTTGGCTAGAAATGTTTGGTGGGCTATCCCTGCAGCTGTTATCAGTTCCATATGGGCAGAGAGAAACAGAAGAATCTTTCAGAATAAGAAAAATGAGGCGGACTGTCTTGTGTCTGGTGCAGTGGGAAAGTTAGTGTCCTGGACTGCAGGTATAAAAGGCATGCAGCCAAAGGCCTTGGGGTCTTAGTTAAGATCTGTTAGTATATTTGAATTGTAATGTAAACTGAGAGGCTGTTCTCAGTCTTTGCTCCCTTCTGGGAGGCCCTTTGTATGGTTCTGATTTCAATTAATAAATTTACCCTACCTTTTTCAAAAAAAAATAATAATTCAACATTACAGTTCAGGGCAGCATATGCTAAGATTATTAAACCATCTATATATGCAACTTAATATGACTAAAGTTATAAGAATAAGAGGATTAAGCAAATAGTGGTGATCCAATGAGTGCATACTTGTTGGGTACTGAAAGGGAAACAAATTTATTGTTAAAACTTAGGTGACATTACATGACTTAGTAAAACAGAAAGGAGAAAACTGATAATGCTACAGGCTACAACTCACTCCATGCATTAAGTTAGCTTTGCTTGTCAAACATTCAAGCAGTCCCCAAAGAACCCAACTCAACTTTGTAAACCACCTTTAAGTATCTACATTTAGACTTCTAAGTAGTATGTCCAATAGTCACACTTTGTTACAATAGATAACAATTCCTTCAAGTTACCTCCTACATGTTTATCACCCATTGGATGGGAAAAACAAGTTAATCTTTTTGTCACCTAAACTCTCTAACCAACAAGTGATGGGCATGTATGGTATATCTACTAACTCCTACAAAATGTGACGGTATTGTAGAGAGAAAAAAAACAAAAAAAAAAATTGATCAAGCTTCACATCATGGACAAGGCTTATCACTTGAGCTTAAAGCTGTCAATGTATTGGATCCAAATCTAATCCAATTAAATTGGTACGTACCGGATATCCTGTTATGCTTATTGTTGGATTGGATTGGGCCATACCAAATAAATCCTTGTATTATTATGATTGGATTTAATCTATAACAAATTAGATCGGTAACAATCCAATCCAAAGTTAACTCCAAGGTTAAGTATCAACAGGCCTCTATAGAGACCTGTGGAAGGTAGAAAATCATCAATCTCCAGAAAAATTCTATTGAATTCATCATTTTATTCGAGGCTGGATCTTCTGCAAGAAAAAACTCGTGACATATAGCCACAAATTAGGAACATCTCCGGCACATGTATGTTAAACTCATAGGGAAATGTTCTCAATGTACAGTTGGATGCCCATGCTTGTAGAGTGTGTGCAAAGATTTTGCTTGAAAGAGATCCCATTGTAAGAGAATAGATAATACTTGTTGCTATGGATTATATATAATTCAACACTCACTATCAACATCAGTCATCATCTCTCAAGCAACCAAAAGCATCCCCAGCCCCTTGTACACAGTTTCTACCACCTATTAGGCCGCCTGGAATATAACACCTTAATGACCTCTCCAATCTCACCTCAAAGCGCTCCCCCCTTTTGAGAAGCCATCAAAGTCCATGATTTCTGCACTCTCAGTATTTGGATTTTGGATCAAACTGGTGTAAACTCCTTTTCCCTATATGTAATTATCATTTTTTATGTTAAATTTGATACAGTTTACGAGACCACACAATAAGAAATCAAACTGGTGTAAACACTACTATTACAATCATTCAATCTGAAATCAAATGCCAGGTAGAAACTACAAAACCATACAATAAGAAACAGCTATTTGAGATTAAAGAAGATAATTCCATCTTGATTTCCTACTTCAGTATGCCAATCACTATATAAAATCTATGATATTAAAGAAGATGAGCAATGCCAAAAATATTTACCTATCCAAAGCTCTGATGTACACGCAACTTGAGAACTCTGAGAAACGACGGCGATGGAAACAGGGACACAGCGAGAAACAGTGGCATTGAAGCTAAGAGGAAAAACCTGCTTCAATGGCGGAACTAGCAGAGCGTTGAGAAAATTGTGAAAAATTTTCGATGGCGAGTGGCTTGAAACCCTAACGTGGAGTATAGTGCCTTGAAACCCTAACTATGAAAAAACTTGCTTCGAGGGCATGGTGAGTTGAGAGATCTTTGTTCTAGCTGGATTCTCTGGCTTGCATCTGCACATCGGAGATACTAACTAGAACACGTTCCAGCTGCACATCGGAAACCAGAGATCTTTGTTCGAATCTGGCTTGCACCAACTTCCCTCTCGACCCAACCCACCTTGACCCTCTTTTACTGACCTTAATGGGTCACTTGACCCAATATAATCCATTACCGGAATGGGTGGGTATGATTTTGAAGCGGGTGGGTCAAAAGGGTCAGGGTTGAGATTGCCACCCCTACCCATGTCGTATAAGGTGTACTAAGTATCGAAATAATCAAGAACATTAATCAAGAGGATTTATGATTAACAATTAAAAGCATGTTCACTAATTAAGGAATAGAACATCGTAGAGTAATCTTGAAATAATCAAGGGTAATGTTGATACTAGGAAAGCACGGTAAATTTGCTCCTAAGCTGAGGTGAGGCCGAGGTATCTTAAGGACTAGTGGGTCGACCCTGTGAAAAGGACAATGTCAAAGCCCCTAGGTGGAAACTCCAATGGTTAAATTAGTATAAGTGAGTGCAAAGTGGATGAGGTTCAAGGTGTGAACACCCATTCGAGGCACAAGAGAGGATAGGAGATCTCAAGTGCTAGTTATAGAACTGAAATTCCAATCCTTTACCTTGAGGGGGTTACTTCCTATTTATACTTAAAACCATTTGGAGGTAGATGAGCTAAGATGGTCGGGATGCAGTCCATGCACAAAGAGTGTGGCCATCTAAGGCCGTCAGGTGGCTCCACACTATTGGCTCCCTGAAACCCGTCAAGCTCTGCCACTCACAGAACTGCCATCTAAGGCCGTCAAGTGGCTCCGCACTTGCGCTGCCTGACATGTGTAGGCCCGCGATAGGACGGGGCCATTTGCGCCTACGTTAGGTAAGATAGTAAAAAGGGATAAGAAAGTTATGGAGTATATAGAGTTGGCTATAAATAGGTAACCTACACCCAAGCTCGAGGGTTTCTTCTCATTTACTCATTTCAGATCCATTGCCCCTACTTCTGCTACTCTTGCGAGAATTCCAACTCCAATGAACTATAAAGACTTGATCTCTCACCAATACACCACTTTAGGGTCCTTAGACTTCAGGGCATACACCGTATCTACACCAATACACCACTTTATAGTAATTACTAATTTAAGTTATGCATATTTACTTTACCAACTTTATTAAATGTAGGTTTTTGGGCCCAATTCGTCCCACCCTCAAATGTGGGGAGGGTAGGGTCAAGGAGAGTTTTGCATATTCTTGTGTAGAGAGAATTTGGATTTTGGAAATTCAAACTATTGTAGGTGTTGGGTGAGACCGGATTTGCTCCTCACACAGGGCGCTTCACTCACACCTCACATGCACATCTTACCATGCATTAGGAACATCTTCTGTATTTATAAGTGAGGCACCCCTGTGCGAGGAACAGATCCCGTTCCATGTTATGCAAGGTATGAATTGGGGGGGTTGTGGAGGCGAGGAAAATTTGCCCTCCATATTGCAGATAGAATGCTATCTCATTTGAGGACCTCCGGATAAAGCTCAGGGTAACACCATCTACGTTCACTATGGGATACAAATATCATGATATTTAGCCAACCATGGTGAGAACTCATCATTGGCTATGGAGTTAACGTTCTAAACCACTTGCAAACTGCAATGCATTTGTTTTCCAATAATACTCTTCTAAAGGCCAACCTTTTAGCATCCTTTGCAAGCTAGAACCACCCTACCCTATGCATTTTGTGTAGACGCATTTACGGACAAAGAACCAATTGAGCAGCTATAACAAGCAATTCCACATCATTTGCTTAATACAAACCGGCCACTCATACGCATAGGCTCCCAAATAAAAATCTCACCTTACAATTCCCTTTGATCCATGTGGGCAATGGGGGTTGCCACCTGACACTAAAGTATAATTATTGTTAGGATTTGGATATGCTCCTCATAGAACGTTCTTCACACCAATCTCACAGCACATCGCAACCGTGTATTAGGAACATCTTCCCATGTATGACAACATGCAAGTATGGGAGATGCTCTCAATTTGTGGTTACCTGTATGAGATTGGTGTAAGGAGTGCTTTGTGAGGAGAAAATCCAAACTTCTATTGTTGGTTAATCTCTTGCATCATTATGCAATCACTCAACAACATCTCTTAGACTTGAATCTATCATTTGACATAGGAAGGAGTTGTAGGATCTCCAAATGTTCCACCAAACCATGCTAATTGGAAGCACACATGTGCAAGCCCATCATTGTGCCTAGGGGCGGCAATGAGCCGAGCTCGGCTCGATTTCAGCCGAGTTCGAGCTCAATTAAGTGGCTCGATTATTAAACAAACCGAGTTCGAGCCTAGTAGAGCTTGGCTCGTGAGCCGACTCAAATATATATATATATATATATATATATATATAATATTATAATTCTTATTTTTTTAAATATAAAATATTTTTTTATATAATTTTTATTTTTATAAAATATATAATAAAGTATTTTTATAGAATATAAAACGAGCCGAGCTCGGGCTTATGAACTTTTGACTCGAGCCGAGCTCGAACTCAAGGTTTTGGCTTGAACTGAGCTTAAACCTTGTAGAATAGTCTCGAGCCTGGTACTATTCGACTCGGCTCGGCTTGAATCAACCCCTAATTATGCCTATCATAAAGAGGAAAATCTATGTTTGGGATCAATGCTAATTCCTATGATGATATTTTTTTCAAAAAAATCAATTTCTTAGAAATTAGAGAAGTTGCTTGTTTGGTACCATTACGTCATGTCATTCAATTTCTCAAAACCAATAATGAATTTGTTTGATAGTGATTATCAACATTGATTTTTGTATTTATGGGAACTATCTCCCCTATGCATGTCAGATGCCACATCATCCAAAATTAATATGATTCGGCTTGAAAAGTGGAATCATCATTTTTGACGCTTCATATTTTCAACCCCACTTTAAATAATTGGTTTCTTACCAATTTGAGGATTTCTTAGAAATCGGCCAACCAAACATAAAATAATTGATGATTTTGAAATCGTTCATGTTGCTCTAATGTGATGTCAATTTATTGAGGAATCGGCATCGATCCCGAACACTACCGACTCAACCAAATGGGAGAGAATGATTATAAGTGCAAACGGGAGTTGAACCACACTGCCTTTGCAAATTGACAATGGAATAGCATATGAATAATAGGCTCCTTGTATAACATACACATAGGGCAAGAACAGAACAATATGTGTCTTCGTTTCCTTTCCATCCCATCACATTTTTAATCTTGGTTGTGTTTAGTTTGAAGAAAAAAGTAGGTAAAAGAAGAAAAAGGTTAGAAAACCTTTACAAACTTTGTATATTTTTTCTTTCTTTTCATACATTTTTCTTCAAACCAAACATATCTTTTTCTTCAAACCAAACATAAAATAATTGATGATTTTACCAAATAATTGCCCGAAGAAGACATCCTTGATGTAAATCCTGACTTAGGTTGAATGAAACTGCCTTGAGCCTATCTATATAAAAATGAATGAAGGATAAAAACTTTTTTTTTTCTTTTATACAAAAAGGATAAAAAGTATATGACAAGAGCTAAGCCAATTTCAACAAAAATTCTTTTCCTCATAATTTATGTTTTCATCCTTAGGAGAAACCGACCCAGTCTCTGCTATGCAGTCTTTGTCCAAACTCCATGATAAATCCTAATCGATGATGTAAAGTAGAAAGTCATCTTCATGTATAAATCCCATTTGGTGAAATATAAAATGGTTTTTTCATATTTTTAATAAATATAAAATAAACTTTAAAATATATAATCTCAAAACAGAAAGAAGATTAAAAGGAAAAAAAAAAAGATAGAAATGGATTGAGATAGAGAAATAAAAGGAAAAGGAGAGAGAGGAGGCAACAGATGAGGTAGAGGTTTTGGCATCAAGAGAGGAGGTCCTGCCAACCTCGGAACTTTTAAGGAGTTATTAAAGCCTAACCACCGAATCCTGCTTAAGGGTTTAGCCCTCGGGTTTGGTGTCTTACCAACCTTCGGGCTTCCGCTTCGGCTATCGGACCAGTTTACCTCCCTCGGGATAACAATTAGCTGGGCCGTGGTTTTGTTAACACCTGGTTATTTATGGGTACCGGTATTGGACTTTCTTTCCTTTTCCTTTCTCCTCGGGACCCTACTCCCCCGGTTTTGTTTCAAATATCTCCCCTAAGCTGGTTTTTTTATTACCGCGGCTGGCTTTGGGCCCAACCTTCCTCTTTCACCCCCGGCCCATCTATCCCACCACACCGAGCCCATGAGTTCAGACTCACAGCATTCTCACTGGGTGTGATTTAAATTTGGCTGTGCATGAAACTATTCTTGGGTCGGTTTTCACATATGCCAACAAAATGCATTCTAACAACGTACCAACGTGATCTCACACGGCATATCTCGTACATGGCGCGTCCCGCTTTTATGGTGGGTTTCAGTCTCATATGGTGAGACATGGTGGAAAATTGATATGTGTTTTGTTGGCAGAAGATCGCAATTCAGATATAAGCTCTAGAGTTGTTTTACTAAAAACTCTATAAAAAGACGAGAATTCAATTGCATATTGGGACATCTCTCTATGAATTTGACATATGTATAGAATCAGAATCATTTTGGCCATTGATTTCTAAATTGAAGGTTCAATTGCTCGATCTGAACGGATAGTTCGTTCTAACAAAAAATTTTAAAATAAAAATAGCTAAAAACCATTAAATGGGTTGATGGTTCAACAACCTGAGTCAACAGGTCATTAATTGATTTGACGATTTTTTACCAGGGATTGGGTTTGGGGTGTATTAAATTATATCGAGGCTCGCTTATATATAAATACACACACATACACATACACACACACACACACACACACACACATATATATATATATATATATATATATATATATATATATATATATATATATATATATATATTTTCGATGCAGTTCAGAGGAATCAGTTTAAGGTCCATCTACCCTCTAAATCATTTAGACCTTGAAACACTCACTATAGGAGGAGCATATAAGGAGGCCACTGATACTATACCTAGGAGTAGCAATGAGTTAAGCTTTTCACGAGCTGCTCGAGCCTATTAGAGCTCAGCTAGTGAGGCTCGCGAGCCGGCTCGAATATATATATATATATATATATATATATATATATATATATATATATATTATTAATTATTATAATTCTTAAATTTTTAAATATAATTTTTATTTTTATAAAATATTTTTTTTCTAAATATTTTTATAATAAAATATTTTTATAAAATATAAAATGAGCCGAGCCGAGCCAAACTCGATCTTATGAACTCTTGACTCGAGCCTGGTACTATTTGACTCAACTTGGCTCAAATCCACCCCTAATTATACCTATCAAGCGTGAATCATATTGAAATTTTGATCCTTGTTTCTAGTATGTCTCCTAAATCCTAATAAAGGATATTAACTGCATCGGACTAAGTTTTCTGATAAGAAACTTATAACTCAAAAAGAATTCATGACTTATCTTGTTACATGATAGTTCAAACTTCAAATTGAACCCTCTAGAGTCTACACCTAGAAAACGTCACTCGGCCGTTCAAGTAAGCCCAACAACAATCGGCCCATTTAGCAGACAAATCTTGTGGTCCAAGTCTTATACAGTTTTGGAAAACCAGTTCCAGGACAAAAAAACCGCCTTCAGTCTCGCAATCTACAGGATTGCGGTGGGGCTTACGTGGAGAATAGAGTTGATACCTGTCTCAATAAAAACCTAAACCCACCCTCTATTTTCTCTGCTCGTCTCCCATCAGTTTTTCTTCTTATCCCTCCACACAATCACCCCTCTAAAGAAATCTCCCTCAGCTCAGCTCCAACTCAAGCATGTCTTGCTTCAAGGGCAAATACCATGGTAATCATTTATTTCTTTCAATCTTTCTGTTGATTTTGTTTCTGGGTTTTTGATTTTGGTTCTGCTTATTGCTATTATTATATCCGATTAAGATCTGGGTTGCTTTTCATTTCCATCTTTGTGTTATTCTATAGTAGATCTAGCCATCTGAGCTACTCTGTTCTTTCATTTGTTCTTTATGGGTGGACTTGTTTTGTCAGATCTAGATTTAGTCGTTATTTCTATTTTCTGAGTATAGATCTGATTTCTTTGGTCATGTTTTAGATCGTAGTACTGTGTTTTATGATCTCCTCACAATGACGACCTAGATCCCATGATTTCTTGTTCTCGGATGTTTTTATTTTTATAATCAAAAAGCGTTTTTTTTTTTTCTCGGTTATTATCTTTTTTAAGATCTTAGGATGGTGTTAGCCTCTCATGTATTACACAGGTACTCTTGAGTGATTGATGGGGAAACCACGATTTGTAGGGATCTGTTGTAGTTTTGCTTGTTTTATGGATTATCAACTTTTTTTTGGGTTCCTAAAATGGTTAAGAAGTCCAGAAGAAAAAGAATGTTGTGGAAAGAAACTTATCACAAATCTTAGATTTCGTCCTTTATACTAAATTACCACTTCTCTGCCAACAATGCGTTCTTTTTAGAGATTTGTACATCTTTTTAGTGTCGTGGTAGGTATCCTACATTCAGGAAAAATACGGATGTTTGTAAGGATTCCATCACCTTCATTTCCATGTATCTTATCATTAAAGCTCAGATCTTTTATTTCTTAGATTCCTATTTCTGTGAATCATTTCCTTTTGGGTTTTTATGCATTTAAATTTTAGATTTTATTTGATGCAGTGAAATGATATGTGCAGATTGCGTTTTGTTTAGTAGAAGATATGAATTCTAGATATTATACAGAACTGTGGAATATGTTCTGTTCATATGATCTGATCCCAAAATTCTATGACTCTCCCTTTATCCTATTGTATCTAAATTCTTACTAGCATCTGTAATATCAGACTTTCCCATGTATAAAAATCTTGATGCTAGATGAACTCCCTTTTCTTTTTTCCTCCTTGTTTCTTTTGAAAGCATCGTCTAGCAGAGAAGATGTACATACTCCATAAGTTATGGCTTGCTATTTTTCTATGATGAGTACCATATAATCTTGATCTTACTTAGATGTTCTCTTTTCTTGTCCTGCAGATGAACTCATTGCCAATGCTGCCTACATTGGCACACCCGGAAAGGGTATCCTTGCTGCTGATGAGTCTACTGGCACAATTGGCAAGCGTCTATCCAGCATCAATGTGGAGAACGTTGAGACCAACAGGAGGGCTCTCCGTGAGCTTCTCTTTTGCACCCCAGGTGCCCTCCAATACCTGAGTGGTGTGATCCTCTTTGAGGAGACCCTTTACCAAAAGACTGCCAGTGGCAAGCCTTTTGTTGATGTCCTCAAGGAAGGTGGTGTTCTTCCTGGTATCAAGGTTGACAAGGGTACCGTTGAACTTGCTGGCACCAACGGTGAGACCACCACCCAGGGTCTTGATGGCCTTGCTCAGCGCTGCCAACAGTACTATGCAGCTGGTGCTCGGTTCGCTAAGTGGCGTGCTGTGCTCAAGATTGGCCCTACCGAGCCATCTCAGTTGTCCATCAATGAAAACGCCAATGGCTTGGCCAGGTATGCCATAATTTGCCAGGAGAATGGATTGGTCCCAATTGTGGAGCCAGAGATCCTGGTGGATGGTCCTCATGACATTCAACGATGTGCTGACGTTACAGAGCGTGTCCTCGCAGCTGTGTACAAGGCACTGAACGACCACCATGTCCTGCTTGAGGGGACCTTGTTGAAGCCCAACATGGTCACACCAGGGTCCGATGCCAAGAAGGTGAGCCCACAGGTGATTGCTGAGCATACCGTGCGAGCGTTGCAACGAACCGTGCCTGCCGCCGTTCCCGCCATTGTTTTCCTCTCAGGTGGTCAGAGTGAGGAACAGGCCACTCTCAACCTGAATGCCATGAACCAGCTGAAGGGAAAGAAGCCATGGTCTCTCTCATTCTCTTTTGGCCGTGCATTGCAGCAGAGCACCCTCAAGGCATGGGCTGGAAAAGAAGAGAACGTGCAGAAGGCCCGAGCTGCTTTCCTTACCAGGTGCAAGGCCAACTCAGAGGCCACTTTGGGTACCTACAAGGGTGATGCTGCCCAGGGAGAAGGCGTCTCGGAGAGCCTGCATGTCAAGGACTACAAGTACTGAGAAATTTTGGGTTCTCTCTTCTCTTGTATGGTGTTTATTTAAGTGAGATTTGAGTATAAAGGAAGAAAAACAAATGGAGAGTGTTGTCCTGCGGTTACTGTTTATCTTCTATTTGCTAGGAATAAGTTGAGAGCTAATAGCTTTGAAGAACATTGAAACTTTAGTTTTTGTTCTGCAGATGAAACTTTATGGTCTGTCTAATCTGTGTAATGCTTTCATGGGTTTTTAGTAAAATTGGGATCCCTTTGTTACTCGTATTCATGTGGTCATATACTAGCTTTGTAGTGGTTTTTGATGCCTTGCTTTCTCGTTCATACGTTATGGTCTTACTCTTACCATGGAGAGAGAGCTTGGCATGCATAGGCAACAGGAAGCGTGGTGTTGAAAACATACGTTCAGCTTCCATCCTATCGTTGTATTTTATTTTATTAGTACTTTCTGATTTTTGAACTTAGTTGTGCAATGCCATGCCCATGTGATGGGTTGGTGAATGAATGTGCCAAACTGCCAAATGTGGGTGTGGCGTAGAGATTTTTTCTTTTAGCTTTGGATATAAACAAAGTGGGGCTTTGGGCTCTCTGGGCGGTGGTCCAACCCCAGCACCAGCCACCGCAACCTGCTGATGACCGTCCCCACTCGAGCCGCTTGCATGTGGGGTCTGACCCTCACTCTTGTGCGTATTCTTGTAGTTGGATAGGATATTTATTGCCAAAAGCCAATGCCCCCATTCGGAATATGCCTGGGAGGTAGCTGGTACATGGGCCATTTTCTTTAAGATATTGAACCGAATTTTGAGTTGAAGCTTGAAGGTGCTGGACCTGAACCCCAACTGCTTCATTCAACGACGGTTCCACAAACCCAACTCTGGTCTGGGGCCTTGGTCCATATTGAGGGATCCATCAAATTTTCATTAACACGATTTCTACGTGGTAGTGAATAGTGATCGTCCGGATTGCAGCTGCTGGTCTTCTGTTTGGTTTGGGTCAGAACAGTTGCATCGTTTGCTTCTATTTATTTCATCTAGTTCTTTTTTTTTTACATGGATGAGAGAGCATTATTCCTGTTGTCCAACTCAAATCCAAAAGGGTTAGGATTCTTATTCTATTGTCAAATGGACAATTTGGATTTGCCATATGAATTGGACCCAACCTTGCAAAATAGCCCACTGCCCACTATCTAATTATATATGTCAACTGCTTTACCCATATTCTTTTTAACTGTAGCATCAGATCCGAAAACCATCCCAAGTCCCAATTCATTATAAAATTTCACACTAAACTAGAAAAAAAGAATAGTCTCCATGTCATACTGCATGTGGTTATGAATAATGAATAAAAAAGGGAAAAAATTGATAGGCCACCCGTCAAACAACTCAATAGGGAAGGCCCAACACAACATTTGGGGTAAGGTTGACATGGATGAGAGCACCAAATATCTCTCATCAAATGGACCCTCTGGATTTGTTAAATCATTTCCTGATGTGGATCAATAATTCCCCATTTTAATATTAATTGTTTATTAGACTAGCTTTCTAAAACAGTATTTTAGGGAATTAGGGCTAGTCCACCTCAAATTGGCATGCCATCTCTACCTCATCAAATAATTTATTTCTCGATGAAACTGCTCATATAATATTACAATCCATCATTATAATTTTTATCAACTGTATTAAAGAATAAAAAAAAAAACACTATGACACGTCCAAATAAACTACCATATAGTACACCTATCTAGAAATGAAATAATAGGTCAATATCAAAATTCTAAAACCAAACCCAAGAGAAAGAGGTAACTGACAAAGCTGGGAGATGGAAAAAAAACAACCACTGAAGATTTCTCAACCGACACCATGACCCTCCAAACTGGTTGGAGTGGCTAAAATTGGAATTGGATGAATTAAGGTTGGGAATTCTCTCCTTGGAAAAGTGAATGAGAAGAGTCTAACTTATACCTAATCTCATGCAAACATGTGATGATAGTCATTCCAGAGGTAGGTAGTACAGGTAACTAAACCGTGGGCTTTTTATTTTTTTTCTTCTTTTTTTGGGATAACTATACTGTATTCCATCTCAGAAATCTGAAATTACAGTCTTTTCCTAATCTATTAATAGCCCCTATAAACTGCATCCTATTCATGGATTTAGCATTATCTACGGTCAGGATTTGTCCCACCTGTACGATGGAGCTAAGATTTCTAAGGTGAAGATTAGTATCTTGTTTCTTATATTTATAATGTATTATAAATAAATGCATAAATGGATAATATATAATATGTGTACATACACCAGTTTCGATTAAATGGATTTTTAAGTTTGTTATTATCCGTTCGATTTGTTTTTTGGTTTTTGATGAACAAGGTGAATCGGGTTTGGTATGGCTACGCTTAGGTCGAACCAGTTTGTCAAGCAATCAGTCCTAAAGCTTAAGCTATGATCAGGCTTACGGCTGAAAGATTAATTTCCAACATCTCAATCTCTACCTATGGCCGCGCTTTAGAACGTTAAAGACAAAACCCAGCTTACCAAACATTGTTACGTATGTAATGTTTTATATTTATATATCATAAAAAAAATCTTACGGTTTGATAACAGCTGAAGTTACTGGACTGAAACGCTTATTGTTTTTCCTTTTAGTGGATAAAAATAATGAAGGATCGATCCATTTGATTTGTAGTTGGAATTAGAATAGTTTATCTCCATAGTCTGTTTGGTTCAGACAGAGATCGGAAATGGAATCAAAATCCCTTAGAATTAGAATCAGAATGGTCAAGGGCATAATAATCTACTAAGGGCCTGTTCTTTTGCTCTAACATCTAAAAGTGCAATAATTATATTAAAAGGTATATTTGCATTGATAAACTTAATTTGAATGAAGAGAATGTTAATCTGAATTATGAATTCTAAAAATTATCAAATATTCATTTTGACCCCATATATGAGAGTTTTTGTTTGTCTTTTTTGGAGATATCATTGGAAAACAAAAAATTGTATAATTACACTTTAAAAAATAAGAGGAAATGAACAACCATTTTTGTCTTAAAGTTAAAAAATTTCTCTTAAGAAATAAGGGTTAAAAAGAGATGAACATACCCTAAATTTCAGTTCTAACCTTAAGGAACTCACAATCTTTATAAAAACTTATTCACTGGAAGAATCGTGTTTATGTTTTTCATTTCACCCACTTCAGTTGTTATGAAATGGCCACTTACCAAAAACTGTTATATAAAAAAATGTTTTGATGCATAATCGAATATCCGAAAGATATGATATTTGAAAAACTTCTGACCAATCAACTGAAATCAGAAATTTGATCGTCAATCAGATGCTATTGATCAAAATTCTTTTGATACCATATCTTTTCTGCATCATAGGTTTTTTCAATAATATACAGATACATGGCAAAGACGAGTTGTTTTTGGCCAACTTGTGACGGATTGGTGTTCTTAAAACATATAATGTTTGTATTCCCAGTTCTTTCATAGCGTAAGCGGGTTCAGCCCAGCCGAATTCGATCCATTTGCATATTTCGTGTTGTCACTGATAATTTTTTCAACCTATTTTCAAACCAGTTGATCCATCACCTGGTTAGGATTCCTGTTCATTTAACCCCTGAATCACAGCAGAAAAAAACCTTTTACTGAGTAAATGACATAAATGACATAGAGACCCACCATTCAAACTGTCAAATCATTGACCCATTAAGGGATCACAGGTCACACATTAAATCTCTTTTCCTGCATTTTTAACCATTTTTTGTTATATAATAAATGTATGGTATTAAAGGAAAGAAAATCTATGATGTGAAAAACACATGATATAGAAAAGGTTTTGATCAATCAATCAAAATCCATCCGATCGGTTATCACTTTTATGAGGCTGGTTAATTGATTATGAATTTTTCAAAGATTGTCTTTCTGGCATCATAGATGAACCCTATTAAAGATATATCCAATTTTTTCTTCATAATTTTAATTTTTTTTTTCAATCATTATCTACTTTACATAATTGAATTATATACCTACCATTCCAAAAAAAGAAAAAAAATCATTTTAAAATTGTAGGATCAAATCTTGGTGCCATTAAGATTGGGGGGTTAGTGGGTTATGGGTTTGGAGATAGACTACAGCCCCGATTGTGTAGCCCCATGAAAACAAAAAGTAAAAGTAGTAGTAGAAGAAGAAAAGGATCACGTCAAAATCCCACCTGCTTAAAACATTCTTTTGTTCAGTGGAATTAAAGCACAAATTCTTTATTAATGTAAGATACAACCTTAGTGGATGATGGATATTTTCTGGGAAAAGACGTATTCAAGGATCAAGCAAGGGAGCCTGTTTACCGCATGACCAGAAATGTTTAACGATGAACGAGACAAGACAGTAGATGAAGGTTCCAATCCGGACACAATTTAATTTCGACGACTGCAACTCTTTAATATGCATAACAAGTTTTGATAAATAACACTATAAATACCGGTCTCAACCGGAAACTGCAAGTCGAACCGGGTTACATCACAACCTTACCATTTCCTTTTCAAAGTTAACCAGCCAGTTTGAGTGGTTTTTGAGGTTTAACGGCTGGTTGAATCGGCAAGGTCTAAATAAAACTCACATATTCATATGTATGATACTCAATTCATTTTTTCATTTAGGCTCTGTTTGTTTAATGGTATTTAACTGGGGTAAGTTGGTCAGTCGGTAAGTTATAATCACAGTATCTATATTTATTTGCTGTTATATTGTTATTATTATTTTTTATTTTTAATAGATCAGATGGAACTATACAAGACAAGGGGTAGCTCTGCCTCAATTGTCACAAAGACAAATAAAAGAGAGCTCCCAAGGGATACAATTAACACTCACAAAGCGTATGTTTGGCATCGATGCCGTTGCTCCAGAAAACGATAACACATTAACATCACATCGGAAAAAACAGTGCTCCAGGAAATGCCTGTTTATTTGGAAATGTGTGATTTGGAGTAACACCAAATTTGGCATTTTCTGGAGCTACAGCTCGTTGTTGCAAACATGGACATGAGGTGGCAGTGACAAGGACATGATGTGGCATTGGATAATAGGTACCAGTGCTGAAAATGTTTCCTGGAGCATTGGTACCAAATAGAAAACCTTGCTGTTGCTCCAAGAATTGTCTTATCTGGCAGCAACGATTCCAAACAAAAAAAGACACCATTTTCTCATAAAACAGTGCTTCCAACCCACACACATTAGTAGCACTGTTTTCTCAGCATACACAGCAACGGTGCTGTATCTGTAGCATCGATGCTGCAACAACAACTTTTTCTATTTGGTACCAATGTTCCAGGAAATGTTTTCAGCATTGATACCCATTATCCAATGCCACATCACTACCACCTCACATCCCTGTTGGCAGCAACGAGCTGCAACTCCAGGAAATGCTAAATTCGACATTGTTCTAAGCCATGCGTTCCCAATCTCTAAGGCATGACTTGAAGCACCGTTTTTTTATGAAAAAATGGTTCCAAACAAATGCCCGTTTCTTAAAGCACCAATTTTCCAATGTGGCGCTGATGTAGCGCCATTTTCTGGAGCAACCGCACCGATGCCAAACAGACGCAAAGTCTCCCACAAAAACGTTGCGAGCAAGCTGATTCACTATTGTATTTACTTCTCTATACGCATGATGGAAAGTCACACCTGCATCTAGACTAGAGCATGATTGAATGCATTCCTCTATGATATTCCTTTGCGTCAGGCTTCTTCAAGCAGTCAATGACGACCTTGGAGTCTCCCTCTAAGATGACGGGGTAGTCCCTGAAAGTTAATAGAGATGTTGATAGCTTCTCAGGCTACTTCATGAGGATATACATGAGAGTCTCCCTCTAAGATGACCAGGTATTCCCTGAAGTTAATGGCCATGTTGGTAGCTTCCCACACAGATTCATGAGTATATACATGAGTGGGTAACTGGTACTCTCCTTCAAGGTGGGTAGACAATTTACCCACACACTTGTTGAAGCTGAAAAACACTCTCTCCCACTCACCTCTCTTTTTACCCCGATAACTATTACGGTATAAAAACGATCGAAACTTGTTTATTCGAACAAGTTTTACTCGAAAAACACTTGCCTAATAGAGTATTTGGTTCCCTTTACGTTTATTGAGTAAACGGTTTGTACTTGTATGATTGTAAAACAAAAAAATATATTTATTGAGGGCATTTATGAAACATAGGCACCATTAGTCACTACATCAGCAAGAAACTCCAAAATGAAGTTTCCTGAAATAAGAGAGATACATTGGATATATACATACAATTAATGAGACATTTTCTATTGAGATACCTATGTGGCACCATCAATAAATATAATCGGATCCAAACATATACCTGATAAATGTCCTTACCCAAATAAGTAAAAACAACAAAGGCATGTGTATCTGTGAATATATGTATCAACGCGAATATCATCTTATGAATATCTTAATCCTTGATCCACCATGCAACTAATACATGTCATATGATTTACTTTGACTGCAAATCCACTAGATGAACCAATCATATATCTGGGGATCAGATAGGATGTGCATTCTATATTGGTCCTATATAATGCACAGTTCTCTCACTCTCTCTCTTCCAAAATAAGCTACTGGTGCAATATATAAATCTGGTATTCTAGTGCACTAATGCGGTTACAGAGAAAGCAGCTCGTGGCGGAGTAAATGTGGAGTCAGAATTCTTAATCGACCAAGGCAGTTTGCTTCCAGATCTGTCTCTGGACAGTAACTTCACTGGTGATCTTGGGGCATGGAAACATGACTCGACTTGACATCAGTCATTATATATACTGTCAACTTATTGACATGTCAGTTTCTGGATCCCCCTAAGCTAATTAAAAAGCATCACCATCACCTGATCACCAAGCAAATTCTTCGTATGCATTTCTAGTACTACTCTACGTCCTAATTCCTATGCAGCTTCGCGTCGTCGTCGGAGCCTTCTGTGTGAAGCTGATTCGGCCGGATTTTTCAATGACTGTCGCTAGCTCCACCTCGTGTCCTGACACCTAAGTCCGGACCTGACCACACCATTTTTAATTTCTTAAGCACTTCTAAAGCAACTAACATAAACAGAGAGTTACTGTTTCCTCTCATCTACTGTGGCCAGTAATATTGTTTCTCTTTCGAGCTCTCACTTGTTTCTTGGCTTGTCTGTGTTGATCATGATTCTCATGCACAGACTTGTTTTAATGACGAAGAAAGCTGCTGCGAGAGAATTATTATAAACCAATCCCAAGCATGGCTGGGTGATGATCTGTTGAATCTACCAGTTTTCTATCAGAAATCTGAATAGCAAAATGAGGTGAATGGGACAAAGACAATGCATGGCCGATCGAGCTCCACACTTTGTCAAAACTACCAAGGAATGGCAACAGGGTGGCTTCAGCAGGGATCATGTTCCTTGTTTCCCATCTCAATTTTTAAACAAATCCCCATCCCTGACAGCCTCGATCCCTATTGAAGATAAAAATGACCCTCCATCCCTATTGAAATAAAAATGACCCTCCATCCCCGATCCCTGACAGAAACAGGTTCCCCAGTTTGGAGCCCAATTTCTTAGAGTTTTTTAAATTAAAATTATTTTTAAAAAATAGATTTACTTAAAATAAGAAAAATATTTTAAAATATAAAATATCTTAATGTGTATAATCTAAATAATATCACAAATAATATTATGTATGTATATATTTAATATATGTAATCAAGGTCGAGGCAGGTTGAAAAATTCACTCTTCATCCCCAGTTGAGTATCACTAATAAAATAATCCCTGCCCCGACCCATTTGGGTAAGGAAAACAGGGTATCAGAGCGGGACGGAGAAAATTACCTCTCTAAAACTACCTAAGATATCGTCAAGAGTCCCCCAGGCAGCCCGATTGCCTACAGGCCCAGCACTGCAGCCACCTTGTGCTAGCCATATGAAGGGCCAGCTAGGCCTGGCCAGGTTTGGCCCAGATCATTAATGTCTATGGTGTACCATCTAACGTATTATGTACTTGAATTTTGACTGGAATAACAAGGTCCACATCAATTGAATATTATTTGAATGTGGGGTTGCCATTAACTGATGTAGCGATGGGTAATATTCCGAGGATCATTTTTGGACTTCTGGACTGGTACAGATTTAAAAAAAAAAAAACAGAGGTATTCCATTTCAATGGATACCAAACACCCCATAAACTATCCCATTCGATTTTCTTTTTGCACTTTTAGTCCAGCAGCTGCTTGATTCAAGCACTGTCCGTTGGTGAAACTTAGCACCATCACGGCTTAAATGCTCCTTTCACTTGAATGTTCTGGTAAAGGAAGGCTTCAGTGTCAAAGTAATGTCAATATATTGGATGATATTGGTACAAACTAGGGGAGACAATCAGAAACCCTTCATATTAGCTTGTAGGCTAAATCTTGGGTTTGGGTCAAAGAAGCCTTCATGACCGGGCCCCCATTACCTGCAATATTTCCTACGTTTCAAGCATCCGGGTCCACCGTCGGTTGGGTAATATTTAGAATATCAGTTGGACCAAGAATCACCATTCAAATAATAAACATATGGCCCTTTAACTCTGCTGAATTTGATTGGGTGTGGACTGTGGAAAACCAGAAGACCCTCTTTGATAGTTCAGTCAATTATGCTGATTTTTTACACAACTAAGGCTATGTTTCAAATGGGCTATTCACACCGGTGGGCCTTGACATTTGAAACATTTGAGAAGTGACAAATTTTAGGGGCCCAGACGGCCAGACCCATGTACAGGTCCTTTGTACTCAGTAAGAAAAGAAAAGGAGGAGATACTAAGAGATGATGAAAACGAGATTTAATGTAATCCAGATATAATCTAAACAACAATAATAGAATAATGCTGAGCTGTTGAAAACATGACAAATCATTGTAAGGATCTGCTACATGCAACACTAAGATCAAGAAAAAGAGGTAAAAATCTACCAAAATTTACCTGCTCGATCAGTGCTACGAAATCAACAAGACAAGTCATCTTCTTTCTCCGAATGAGATGCAAATAGGTCGATACGACATTCAGTACTCTGGTGTATATATATATATCAAGTGTCTCTGTTGATGGAGCACCGTAAAACTAACATTGTTGTGAAAGCACATCCATTGGGCTGAGTTTGATTCCTCGGACAATAAACGAGAAAAGGAAAGTGGTGGGAAATCCCTTGGGAAATAAATTGCTAAAGTTTTTTTTTTTTTTCCCCATCATAACATCTCTTTTCTCACTAATTTGAAGAATGAACCAAGTTCAACTCAGATTCACCAAAATAAAGAAGACCCATAAATTTGATTTGGAGAGAGAAATTGCAGAAAGCAAGATGCAAAGCTTTTACTGTACACTCTTGTTTATCGGTAAGAAGAGCAGAAAGTAAGGTGCAGGAAGATTAATCCTTTCAATAAGACCACAGAATGGTACAGGGAACACAGATGATGCATAATTAAAGGGAAAGTGAATTTAGAAAGACATCAAGCCTTAAAAAAAGCAGAAGTTAAGAATCATATTATTTTTGGGTAATCATATTGTCCCTTAACTTTCTGCTTCTCTTAATATTTTTACAGCAAATAAAATGGTAACATCTGAAAATAAATAAAAATGCAAGAAAGTGGAAATAACGATACCTTATTTTCATTCATTCACAGCAGAAGGAATTAAACTAGTCCTCTGGATAAGTAGACAAGGGGAGAATGTGAGATTAGCCAAAGAAAAATAAAAAAATAGAAAAAATACAATAGATTAAAAGCGGAAGTGCAAATGGAGTACCTAATTAGCTATTTTGATTAGTGAAAAGATTTTCAAGAAGGAAAAGATAATTTATAGCCCTCTGCTGGGCAACCCTTTTTCTTTCTCCAAGTGGAAGGACAAATTGTCCATTCTAAGACCACCAGTGATCATTCTGCTGATGCTTTGGATTCACCAAGTGTTTAGTGCCTATTCATCTCCCCCTCCCTCCCCTCTTCAACTTTATAGCCCACTATTTGTTTGGGACATTGAGATTTGAAATTTAGGTTTTGATATGTTTGACAGATTTACACTTGATAATATTCATGTATTTTCTTCTTCTACTGCTGCTAAAATTTGTTGCTTTTACCTCCTGTCTGTCTGTCTTGCCATGATCTCTGATCTGGGGTGGAGTTGAAGACCTACTAACAGTGAAACAGTGAGATAAAATACAGAGACTGGAATGAAGGGAGGGGGGGGTTGCTTTTTGCAAAGGGCAGAGAGATTAGGAGGTGCCTTGGGGCTTGTGTTCCTTTGTGCGTGCATGCCTGTTTCTTGATTTGACTAGTGCCCTTGATTTTCCTTTTTGCCATCTTTCCTTTGTAACAGTTCCCGCCTGTTGTGCTTTCCACTGTGGGTCGTTTGGTGTACGATAATAGGTAGTTTCCCAAGCATATGAAAGAAAAGTTTCCTGGTGTAGTAAAGACTGAAAAGGCTATAATCTTGAGGCGACAAGCTTTTCCTAAACCAAAGATGGAAAACCCATCGATTTTTTCTATCTTTTCTCTTGTTTGATCTTCTTCTCCCCTTGTTTTCATTATGTTTTCTTCTGGGTTCTATCATCTATGGAGCTGGATTAATTACAGGCTAAGCTGTTGCTTTTAGACACTAAACACCAAAGAAGATCTGATTCATTAATGGGTGCAGAATGTGCTCCACTATTCTTGTAGCCATCTCTTCTTTTGATGTTAGGAAGTTGCAATCATGAAACAAGTTCAGAGAGGACTTTCTTTTGCCACTTGGCAAACACATTGTGGAGTGAGAGAGCAGATAAAATTCCCAAGTAATCCGGGTATTTCACTTTGATGGACAACTAGTCTATGTATCAAGTAGCAACCCTGCTGTGCCCTTGTTAATAAAACTCCTCAGGCTCAGCCCTCACTCCCCGCTCCAACCCACAGCCCAAGAGGAAAATAACACTACAAAGAAAACAACAAAAGAAGAAATTGATCTATCCATACAAACTCTAAATTATCACCTGGTACGATCGAGCAGGCGTCCGGACAAGATATTTTTTTGCTTGGCTTTGGAATTGTATGCTAGTTGCAGGCTTAATTTAGGCCAGGTTGGGCCGAATCTTGACCAGCATAGTAGCAAATGCTGCTTATATATATAATGAGCTGTGGTGTCTGTGTTTCAGCAGCCCAAGCAATTGCATATGAAGATCAACCTAGCTTAGGGATAAATGGGGTGTCTTAAATCTTAATTACTTGTAAACATTCAGTATTGTTCTTCATCAAATAACAGAGATCTGTCAGGCTGAAAAGATGGGCTACCACACATTGAGAAGCCAAACTGCATGGTCTTCAACAAAGAAAAGAACTGGCGGTGCCATTTGCCCGCATTTATAGTCAAACACGCGTTACACTTGCTATTGCTTAGGCTTTGGAGAACTCTATTGGCTCCACTACTGCCTTGAAATGGAGCTCTACTCAGGTGTACGTGGGCAGCAGACTTGTCTCCTCAGTACGATATCTGGTCAAATATGACTCTTGCCTCTGTTGCCTTCCACCCAGCTGCTTAGGGTCGACAAGGATGTAGAGTTGGGAACAACACACAATGAATTTTTGGTAATCTCTCTATATGTGGTGGTGAGGATATCAATTTTTGGTAATCTCTCTCATGAGTAAATTGGTAAATCGGGTAATTGATCAATTATTTTACGTTTTCACACCGTTATACTGGAATCTATATTTGTTTTTCAAAAATATCCCTTGGTTGTCTGAAGAAAAACATAACCATCTAGCGTCAAACTCTTTATCCAGGTAAGTGAAAGGGCCACTGAACACTGGCATGATAAGCTTCAATGAATGGATGAATGTAATTGTCTGTTTATTTTCTTCTTTTTAATCAGATTTTTCTGATTCTACATGTGCATGTGTATGGCAGACTTCGAATCAAATGTAACCACCTTCAGATTGAAAATGGGTAATCTCCAAAACTGTTATCTAATCACGTTTTGATAAATTTCTTTGATTACAACCGCAGCATACAAGCAGCTGTGCTTTTCAAAAAGAAACGGAATAAATTAAAGAAAGAAGAGCGACAATAGAACGAAAAGAAAAACCAAGGAAAAGGCCAAACCAAGATCAAGAAACAAATTCTGATGTCTCTTAGAATTTCGAAGTCATGACTGTGATATCTCCGACTTCATGACATATGATCTGATTCGATTCCCCCGGTGCAACTTCTGGCAGTCCTGACACACAGGAGGCTCCTTGCTAAAATTATTGGCGACATGCCATGCTGAAGCAAAGCAGAGATGAACAATATTAAGGGGAAATTATTAGATGATCGGTAAGTGTTCATGAATTATAGCTAGCTAGTATATACCAAAGGAAGATAATTATAGCGTCACCAACAAAAACTTCTATGAAACAAATGGCTCCAACTGTTCTTGACTTGACAGAAAGGTTGACAGTTCTTCTAATCTAATCAAATCCAACAAAATATCCAAACACCCGAATCCCATCTAATTAAACAAGCAACCACAAAACCATGGTCCCATCTTGCATTATTTAAGCGAAGCACCCTATTTTCTTATGAGATTAGTTTACAGACATCAATGATGAAACTTAGCAATGGCAACGCATGCAGTAGCTAGCTAGGAAGCTATGGATGCTTGGGGGTGGGAGGATAGAAAGTTTAAATAAAGCGAAGTTTGACAACCCAATATATAATTTTTGACTAATCTCTCTCCCCATTTAAGTTTTAAGTTTTTAACTCATGCCGACACGTTAAAATTTTTTGTTTCTTGAAAAAAGACCAGCTAGAATTAACAAATATCGATTAATCCTCAGTTTAGCTGCTTGCTCTCACATAATCACACAGACCCATCTCCCGAGATGCAATTTGTCAAATCTCTCTTTCCTCTCAACAAGTCAACTGCTTCTCTCTCTCTCTCTCTCTCTCTCTCTCTCTCTCTCTCTCTCTCTCTCTCTCTCTCTCTCTCTCTCTCTCTCTCTCTCTTACATCTCTCTCCTAGATTCTGAATTCTGAATAAAACAACTGAACAAAGTTTTCTACTTCGAGTAAACTTACTGGTTCTCTCCTTTGTTAAACCTCACCCCGTAATTCTCCCACAAATTCTCGCCTTCAGCCATCAGATATCGAAAGCAGCTGTCATGCACCGTCGTGGTGGCGCCTGCATTAGAATTCGAAGGAGAAGGGGCGTCGTTTGGTTGAAGTCCGACGGTGTCAGGCCCTTGCTCGTCGGTGTCGTGGCCGCCGGAATAATCCCTTCCCTGGTTGTATAGGGTGTCGAGGTTATGGGAGCACGGATAGGTTCTTGAGTTTTCTTTGCGTTTCTTGTTGCACTCATTGTTTTCTCTGAAACATTTGTTGATTATCTCCCATTTCTCTTTGCATTGCTTCGCACTCCTGTTGTAGCCCAAGCAAGCCATCTTCGCTGAAATCTCCTCCCACAATCCCCCCTTTGAGAACTCACCATGCTGAATTCTGGATTCCATGCTGGTTCCCAGTTGTATTAGACTTGAGATCTCCTGTTCCGGCCATCTATTACTGTTCATGGTGCTGTCAAGCGTTTCACTTACATTCTCATTTTGGTTTTCACTGTTATCGTGGAGGTCTGGTGCCACCAGCTCTTCAGTGAAGGAGCTCTTTAGTTCTCTTCCCGTAAACTTCCTCAAGGCTTCCATTAATGCAGCATCTCGAGCTTCAATCCACGCTCGCTCCTTAGCCCAGAACTTCTGTTCTCTATCCAACCGAGCTGCCTCCTGCCTCCTCCATTCTTCCTCCCTGGACATCCTCTCTTGTTCCTTGTGTTCTAAGGTCTTCAGCATTTTCTCCAGCCAGGCCTCTTGCGTCTCCATTAACTTCCTCATCTGCGAGTCCACGAACTCTCTAATCTTCGACTTCCAGCTCCGTCGACCCCTCTTAAATCCTTGGCAGTCTTTCGACATCATCATCATCATCTTCTTCTTCTCCTTCCAGTCGTTTCCCGTGTAGGCAATGGCATTGAGATCATTGCCATTGTCTTCCGATGACGAAGAATCCAATTCAGAGGAATTCGACAGGCTGAGGCTCTCACTGAACTTTTGAGCTTGCAAAGCTTCCTGGGTACTGTTACTTGTGGTTCGAAATCGAGGACTGGTTTCAGCAACTCGGGTTTCTGAGACGGAAACCGGATTGCTGCTTTCTCCATATAGAGCCTCAAGCTGACGAAAAAATCTATAGTGCTTCCCATCTTGTCTCCCGGCTTTGCCTTCCTTAGTCTTCTTATAGTACTTGTATAAGTTCTCGAATTTTTCTCTACACTTCTTTCCACTCCTTTGGTACCCGTGTTCCTCTGCCATTATCCTGTGACCAAGAACACACACAAAATAGAAACAAATATATTAAACAAATAAAGAAAACCCTAGTTTTCAGTCTATGAAATGTCTCGGACTCTCCTCGAGATGGAAGTGTTAGTATACTGCTGCCAGTATCCCTTCAACCACGATTTTGGGAAGTTGCATTAATCTCATCTCATATGAGTGTTCCTGATCCCTTCCTTACTTTGGTACTTTCCTACTGGCTAAGCAATTTACTTAGACGGTTAAACCTTCAAAATTTGAAGGAGTCTGGTATGTCTAACAGAGAATATGGTAAGAGCATCAAACCCAGATGGGCCTTTTGTGGAGCGAGCTTCTTGGAGATGCCACTTCATCAAGCAACAGAAGGAAATTAACAATGGCCACCCGACCCGAGCTTTCAAGGTCACTGATTTTTAACACAGAACCAGTGAGAAAATGGGGAAAAGAACACTTGGGTGTCTCAGTAAACTTGAGAGGGCTGTCATTTTCAGGAGCTAAAACCAGTAAAAATTAACAGATAGATTACTTCAAAGGGGTTGTCACTTTACAGTGCAAAACCAGTAAGAAAGATTGAGAACAGTTGTATTTCCTAGGCAAAAACTATACGAGTCTTTCATTGTTTTTTCGTAAATCTTCTAGAAACCTAAACAGCTGAAGAATCAGTGATCATCGCCACTGGAGCTTGGAGAAGAACACCGAGAATAAGCAAGAAGCTAAGACTTATAAATTGAAGCAAAAATACCTAGACACTTCATCCCACAGAGGTCCTTTCTGATTAGCCTCCTTGAACTTGGGATCAAGACGAGATCTGATCTCCAGAAGGGTGAGAGTCTCTTGTCTGGGCCATCTACCGTTCCCTCCATCACCACCGATACTGACTTCCATCTCCAACCCACCACCACCACCACCACATAGAGCAGCCGCAGAAGAGGAGGGGTTGGAATCAGAACGAAAGTCCACCACTCCACGAGACAACACCTCACCTACTTGATGTTGATGATGACCACCCAACATCATCTCGTAATGCTGGCCTGCTGTCAGATTCCGGTGACCAGGGAACTGTTCTGTGGGTTGAGGGACTACCGGAAAATGGCTTCTTCCAGCCATCAACTGCCGTAGATCCGGCAGGCCGTACTGGTCCCCCATCTCCATTAGACTACAAACACACGCACACAGAGAGGGAGAGATGAAGAAGTATTGAAAGGCGCGGTAGAGGCGGATCGTGTCGTTCACGAAAAGCTCCAATTTATGCAGGACGTATTGGCCCCATCTCTGCTCTAAGTCTTTAGAGCGCTCTCTCTCTCTCACACACACACATACAGAGACACACGCACGCTCTCCCTTGTACAATAGAGAAGAGAAGAAATGGGAATATACGTAATTTCTCTTCCAATAATATGATGCCACGTTTCGGAAGGAAGACGACGGATGGAAATCCAATGAAAGCACTGTCAAGCTGACGCGTGTACAGTGCCTAGGATCCACCTTTTTGACCGACCCAACCCTTTTCCCTCTCGGCTCGGCGCAACTGTCACAACGAGCCAAGCCTAACGGCCCTTGGGTCCTTATCCTTGACATTGCATGTGGACCCGGTTCGCTGGGTTATTAAGTAATATGAACTGAACCAGTCTGTTAGACTTGTTATTAGTATTATGGATCCGGCAACCACTTTTTGAAGAGTTTGATCTGACTATCAAAAATTTTCATTTGAAATTCAATCGGATCGAAGGGATGTGGTCGAGTTGCACTTGAATGCGATCCAATATTTGGATCCGATTGAAGGCCAATTGCCCACTTTTAAAGTCAAGAAAAAAAATTATAAATAATTCTCAAAGATAAAAAGATTCATTATTATTTTTTGACTTGTGCAAATAGAAAAGTTTTGATATAATAAAAATAGTGAATTTATTAATTATAATACATATAGAAAAGTTAATCGATCGGATCAAATAACTAAAGTTATACCCATATTCGATCTAATTATTAAGCGGATCTAACTTTTGAAATTAAACCGATAACAGGTTATCCAAATCTGATTGAATCATGGGATCATAGTTATTTTAAACTCCACTGACTTTCCTGCCTGTTATTTAACAAATGGAAAAATCTATAATGCCGAAAGACATGATATAAAAAACTGAAAGGCTTTGACCAATCAAAATCCATGTAAATTTTGATCAAAACACATGACTTGGTTCAATCCAGTCCAATGAATATTTTGGACCGGATCAGAGACTGTCCAATCTATTCAAATTCCTCTTAATTTAGATTGGTTTCAATTCAAACTTGGTCCATTGACTCCTATGTTCTTATCTTCTATCAATGGACCTGATATTGGCTCAATCAAATAGAAATTCATTTTGGAGGGATCAGGTCCAATCCAATATATGATATTGGTCCGTCCAGCCGGTCCAAATTCAATATGCCTTATTGATCTGTTCGATTCGTCCAAATTGATTTTGATTAATTTGGATGGTATCCTACTCAAAACCAGTCCATTGAAACCCCTACAGTATGCGATCCCAAGTCTCCCCTTCGACCAGCAGTAGACCTTAGAAACCAGCTAGTTGGCACCTTGCACTATTATGTCTTTTTGACATCATAATTGAACCCTTCACAAATTAGACATCTATGCTTCCAAAATAGAAATGGGTTGTAGTAAGACATGATTTAAGCGTTCATAATTTAAGATATATACATCCTTGGATGATGATGATTAGATTTATGCATCCAAACTTATATGGCATACATACATCAAAGTGATCCACATGTTTGGCATATCGCCCAGGTGGAAAGGTGTTCCACCCGGCAAAGGAAAGCCTGTCCTTCAAAAGAAACATTTGAAACATGTCCAACGTCAACTAGAGTCTCACCCATCTGATGGTTGAAGTTCAAATCTGATAACCTCAAAAAATCAATAACATCTTCTCTTAACCCTTCCAAACCTTAGAAGCCATTAATAGATCAGGAATTAACCCTAGTTTGATGTACTAATTCTGAACAAGCAACTTCAGTTTGGGTTTAATTATATATATATATATATATATATATGTTGAACACCCAACTTGTGACCAGGGAAGTGAGCATTTTCTTGAGCCCTCGGCATGAAACAAAGCTCAAAGGAAAGCCTCATATGCCGGCCAATTAAAGCATGAATGTGGCTTATCATTCAACAGTAGGAAATTATGAAATAGAGATAAGGCTGTGGACTTGATGAGAAACTTTTTGATCAGAATCATTTTTTTTTTCTCTTATTTAAGGCATTATACCCGAGACAAAGTATCCTATGAAAGAATGTAGGATTTGAATCCTTTTAGTTTTTTGCCACTGCTAGGACTAGAATCTTTCTTTGACTCATAGGTAGGGTCTCTATAGGTCTATAGCATGACTGTAGCCTGCTGTTCGTTTCTCTCCCCGAACTTGAACGAATGAGTATTCTTGACCTTGAAATGATACAAGATAATCATGAATTGGAGACCATAACAAATTTGCATTATATTTCATGCATCCTATAGGTGGATTTCTTATACTTGAGGCAAATAATATTTATACACTAAAATAAATACTGGAGAAGCATGATATGAAATACATTAGTAGGTATACAGTATTAACAAAATGATTTTTTAAGTAATTAAACGCATAAAATAAAAAACATCCATGAAGATCACTTACAGTGCTCATCAATAAAAAAAAAAAAAAAAAGCAATCGATCAATTACAAGTTGAAGGGGTTAGAAGGGTTGAGGGTAGGATGAAAAAGATATGACCGAAGTGGTAAGAAATGATTGATGCTTATACTTTGCAATAAATATGGTATATATAAAATGAAACAAAATGTCGAATTCATGTAACTGACCCATCTCCATATATTTGAGATAAGGCTTAGATGATGATGACAATGAAACAAAGATCATAGATAATATTAATTTCCTTCTTGACCAAAGAAAGAAAAACAAAACATGAATGAATAATACATAAATAAATACAAACCTTTTTTTATATAATAATTAGTTATTAAGAATGACAACTGTTTAAATATTTTATTTCAATCATTTGTATTAATCTTGCATTTCAACTTTTCCTCTACACCTTTCCATGTTTCATGTATACATATTTATTAAGCTAGGGATAAAGGCAATTGCTTGGTGTGATGGTAAAGTCTTGGGCCAACAAACATGAGAATGTGGACCGAGTCCAAAAATGACAAATTTGTGCAAAAAAAAATGCCAAAGGTTAGGTCTAATTTCAGTCATATCCTCCCAAGATCTTGGACCAGTATTGGGTAATGGCCCCTTTTTTTTTATTAATTAGGCTAAGAGTTCAGCAGAAGAATGTTGTTAGCTTACTTAGAAAGAGCCCAAATCTTACATGGTAAGTCATAATATTATGGTTAATTGTGTCGGCACAAACTATGTTGGAACTGAGTTGGGACAGTTTTTGTTGGCAATTGATCTCACTTCCCTAGGAAAGCTCTTATTGTCAGGAGGTAGAGAGACAGGCAATATTTAATGTAGGGGTAGAAGTTGGATAAGGGATTTGAAGATTTTACACTCGATTGAGCCCGAATATTTGGCCGGGTCATTCAAAATTTAACAAAATCTCAACCTAAATCTACCCAAATTGCACCCCTATTTAATAATAATTCTAAAGTCCTTTTTTTTTTAATTGAGAACCCTAATTTAGTGGGTATTCACCAATATGTATAATTTCATTTTTCAAAACAGGTAGTTTAGGTGGGATATATAGCCGATTTTATATCATGCCTAATATATATAATTATAAAAAGAGAAGAGGTCTGATGAGGTGATGATAGTACTGTTATGGCTTACTGGTCGTGTGGGGCCTTTGCCACCATTGTACATGCATCAACCCCATGTGTTCACCACCAATTGACGGTGATGCGTCGGCTGTCTGTCTAACACCTCTGATAGCCGGTACGATACACCACAGACACATTTAACAAGGCAAGTCTCATTGTTTTAGGCTGGATAAGGCTATCTTCAGTGGACTGTGGACCCTTGTGCCTACTGGTCTGATGAGTTGCTCAGCCTAAGCGTCTATCTGGTTTGTTTAAAAGCGAAAACTCGCTTTCTGCTGAGTTAGTCATCGTTGTTTCTTATAAGTTATCTCTCTACACTGTTGATTATGTCAAAATCTTACATCCTACACTTTGAAAGCTTGATGCTGGATCAATAGCTCTAATGCTAAATGGGGTATAGGATTCAATGATCAAGTGATATATTATAAGGGTTATGAAGACTTGGAAATAGTTTTTAGATGATAATAGGACTGAATGTAATGGTTAAATGGCAATAAATAGGTTTTAGGCCAAATTGTTGAAAATTGTACATATTTACTATTAAAGGGTAGAAAAATAAACGGGCTTCTAAGTTCTAACATAAAAGTGTTTGAAAAATATTTTTGGCATAGAAACAAAAGGTTTTGGGTTTTGAAGTAAACTAAAGAAAAATGTGAAAATAAAGAAAGTTGTACATAATAGCATGGTTTTGAAAACTTGATTGGATCGAACAATCAGATCGGTTGATCCGGGAACAAGTGAGAGGTTTTGAAAATCGCTTTCTGGTAAAAAAATCGTTGATTTGGTCAACAATCCGCTGAATAAGACAGTTGAACTATTAGTTCGTCAATTCAAACAACAGTTTTATATTTTATTTGTTTATTATCTTTGAAGTTAGGATGGGCCGTCCATTCAAACTGGATGGTCAGACTATTCGACCTGAGAACCGATCCCGAAAACGGTTTCATGTCCAGTTTTGTTTTTAAAACCTTACATAATAGTTGTAAGACTAGTTATCTTGCAAGGAATAGAGTGCTGAGTATAAAAAATATGCCCAAAAATGAATGTGGTGGAGATGTAAATTCTCATATGGATGTGTGGTAAAACCAAAACAGATAGGGTAAGAAGTGAAGTTATATGAGATGATTTATTGGGAGAAAGTATATTGATGATGTGCATAGTAAATCATCTAGAACACTTGTAATGAAAAGTGATATGTTATAAGTAGAATGCACTAGAAGAACTTGGGACAAGTCAAAAGGGAATTGAGTGGGAGTAATAAGAAATGATTTAAAAGTGTTCACCATTTAGGTTGTGTTTGGTTTGAAGGAAAAAATAGAGAAAGGTAGGGAAACTTTTACAAACCTTGTGTAGGTTTTCCTACTTTTTCCTTCAAATCAAACATAGCCTTAATGATGAATATGACATTGAATAGATAGAATGATGAAATAGGATTCATGTACATAACCAATCACATATAATTGGGATTAGACTTGCTCATGGGCTGGGCTGGGCCAAGCTTTTGCTCTTTATTAACATAAATTTTTAGGCCCGAGCCCGAGCCCAGTCCGACCAATAGGCCTACAACTTGGGACCAAGACCAACCCTCATAAAAAGCCCGAAGCCTGACTTGGGTGTCTGAGTGCCGGTGCTTGAGTTTACAGATTGAGAGAATGGTGCCTGAGCTGAGTTCGTCGATTCTTGGGAGTCTAAGAGTGAGAATGGAAACTGAGAAAGTGAGAAGATAGAAGATGAAAACAGTGCTGGCCAGAGAGAGAGCTCTCCGTTGGTGCCTGAGTTCGCAAAGTGAAAATGGTGCACTTGGGTTCGTTGGTTTTGAGAGTGAAAATTTGAGAATGAGAAGAAAAGTGAGAACCGAGAAGATAGAAGATGAAAACTGTGCCTATTGGAGAGAGAGAGAGGTAGAGAAAGAGACAACCTAGTTCTGGTGGCACCGAATGTCGATGCTTGAGTTTGCAGAGTGAAAATGGTACAATTGGGTTCACTGATTCTGAGAGTTTCAAAGTGATAAATGATAGCCGATTCTCAGAGTATGAGAGTGAGAAATGAGAATGAAAAGAAAAAAGTTGTTTAGGAATTTAGGGTTTAAATTATACAAAAGTCAGGTCGGGTTGAGCTCTTTTGACAAATCCCGAGCCCAACCCGTAAAATAGTTGGGCTTGGGCTTTTAGGCCCGAGGTCATGCCTGGGGGCTAAAATGCATGTTCAAGCCCATCCAGGAGTTGGGCTGGGCCATCGAGCTACCCGGCCCATGAATAAGTCTAATTGGGACAAGACTTAGATGATGGTGATGATGATGATGATCAATTTCAGTCATGTGGAGATGTTAAATTATTTTTTTCAATGAAAGAGTTGTGGACTGTTGATCCTATAATGGCTGCTTATTGTATTTGAGAAAAACCTAGAATAACTTAACAAGTGATGCAGAATTGCCCTTTGGGAATCATCAGCCATTACTCATAGCATAAACTATTAAAAATTCATATAAACTCAATCAATTCACTTTTTATTTTCATGTTTTTGCACTTTATAGTTAATTTATACACACGAGAAATACTTGCATGGTGTGGGAGCATTTCTTATCAGAACTACAACAAAAAAAAATGCCACTCATATTTTGACACAAAGAACATAACTCTAACTACTTATTCAATGGCTCTTAAACTTTAAACAGAAACTAATTACAAGTTAAAAAAAATCAAATCCTTAGAATGAACCTCCATATATAGCATATAAATTGACCAAAACTCCTATATCTAGAAGTACAAAGCAACATAAATAATTCAAGCATTACCAAAACAACATAAATATATAATTCAGAGAATTCCATATATAATCTCTCGGTTCCTGCTATTAGAATTTTGTAAATTCAATATCCATAATTTCTTTCCTGCTAGAAAAGAGAAAATTACCATAACTCTGTCATAGCATGGTAGTCCCTGTGAGAGAAGACACCGACAAATTGGAAAAAACTCAGTCCTTTTAAATTGTATGACGATCATTTTTAAGGGTAGATGGTGAATCCACGCCTTCTTGTTTTTTGTCAAATTTTTTAAATGCTGAATGAGGTGGCTTTGAATTCACCATGAAAAGGTGATTGTACCTAGTACCTACAATTTAAAAGGGCCAAAGTTCTCTCAACAAATAGATTGATTGAGAGAGAGAGCTGGCACTAACAAAATTGATTGGAGTTTTGTTTTCCAAACCCAATTTGATTGCACATTGGAAATCATGAAAGTAACCTATATCTCAATAAAATAGATTATTTATTTAAAAAAAGAGGACGTTCACTTTTTGATAAATTATTTATCCAAGTAAGTATATTTATCCATGTTTTTTTTTTTTATTTCCTAACCGTTAAAATCTTTTATTAAAAGAGAGAATATTGTATCGTTCAAATGTTGGCAACTTTTTTCTAAGGAGATATGTATCACTTGCTAGTCCTCATATAAATCTACAAAAACAACACGGGTTTCTTGACGAATGGGATTTTTCTCCAAAATGGAAAAATCTTCCAAATGATTTACGTTCCACTCGTTATTTGGTGCAATTCCTAGAAAGTTGAGTTTTTGGGTAATTTTCCCTAGAAGAAGTGGTGTGGCCTTTCCTCTATCTGCTTTATCACGCCATCCCATCTTTCTGTCATCATCTCCAAAACCTGCTACTAAACGTTGTCATCTTTTAGTCATAGTTTTCTTTGAAAGAATTTCTTCAATAATCTATTGTTTATCTTCGGAGAGCAAGTCGCAGAGTACCTGTACGATTGTTGGAAAGCATGGAAATTAAAAAGAGAGAGTATTGTCGACTTTATGGGATTTGTAACCAGAGATTTCTGTCAACAGAGAGTACAGACTGGGAAGATCATCGAGAACAAAATTGTAGATCAAGCACAAGTATGCATGCATGTACAGTTTTCCACGAAATACATGGAGTGAAATTGAGTGCAGAGTTGGATTCCCATTTTTTGTGAACAAGGACTCAGTTTGGAAGGAGTTTAAATACAAATTTATAGTGTAAAACTTTATATTATATGTATTTACACTATACATATTTGCATTTGTATTCTTTCTAAACTGAGCCAAATGAACATAGTTTTGCATTTCAAGAGCTTGACATAAATATTAGAAGAGACAATATGAACTGCAAATCATGAACCATCTCTATCTATCATCAGAATAATTTGAACTTTATAGAAGCAATAAATGCAGCAAAACAAACACCATGTTTTTATTGATCTCCATGGAAACTAGAAGGACAAAATCCATGATTGCCGGTAATGGACTTTTACATGCTTCTGCACTTGGACAAGAGATACTGACTGGGGATGGCACAAGATCTACAACATCAATTGGATTTTTTCAAGATTGTAACATTTCCGTGATAGAAAAAGGTTTGGTCTTGAATTTTCTAAAAATATAAAAATGTTGGTAATCAAGATAGTTGCATTATTTGTTTTTTATAGGGTTGGCAACTTCTACCCTATCCAGTGGGTATCCACACCATCCTTTCTTTGAAAAATGAAATTTGGGGTAGAAGCGGATTTTGGGATTTTATAACCCAAACGGGTACATATACACCTTGAGTATGATATTAAGGTAAACCTAATTTTTCTTGACCCACAATATTGAAAGGCATATGAACATATATATTAGGCTTTGAATTTCATAATAATTTGAATTTTATGTGAAAAATAATTGATAGCTTATCTGTTTTTTCAATGTTTTAATTAAATAATTGAAAATTTTCATATTTATTTATATTATTTTACTTGTTTTTTATGATAAAAATGTTATTTTACTTGTTAATTGCTTATATGTAATATGAAATAATAGGGAATTAGATATAGATTCAGAACCCAACATGTCAATTTGAACCACCTCACTCCCACATGCCAAAAAAGTTTTGGATTTTGAAAATAATTCACTACAGGTTTGGGAGAAGGTACGGGTAAAAGGTTTAGGGAGGTGGATAATATACATATTAATATTTTATAAAACTCTCTCTAACCCCAACTCTGGCATCACTATTTTGAACCCTTACTTTGTGAGTTCAGATATAGATGATTAATTGAAGGACCCTTTAGTGAGATCTGGTCCTAATATCTTGCCACCTGGCTTGTATTTAAAGAATTAATACCCAAAGTAGAATAGGCTCCCAACCAAGACATTGGCTACTCCAAAATCTGTGCATTTATTTTATATGTATAATTTCTTTCTAATTATTTGAAGAGCAAATTTCATTATTTTTTCTCTTTTCAGAAGGATTTCTTTGGCTGTCCAATTAAATCCAGTAAAAATTGGATTATTAATCTGGGGGGCTAGGTCCCACTGATCTATTAGGTGGGACCGGAATGATACTAGACTCATTTAATGCTGAACCCTTCTCGAGAAATGGGACAATGACAACTTATGGGGCCCCACATCCCACTATATGTCCTGTTTCCCTAAGTCCCGGCTTTTGCGTATTCCCTGTAACCTTTTCAAAAATTTTGGTTGCAGGCTGTTGCATGAAAAGTTACATAAGGGTGATTCAACTTCCAATTCCTACTCCGACCAAGCTTTTTGACTTTTGTATGTGATATTTCTGTATTTTAAGCATGTGGAAGAATGATATACGTATAACCCCAATAATACATCAGATTTAGGAATCATGGGATTGAATATTTATCTAATGTCCAAATGTAGGTTGTATTTTGGCATTCTTTATTTTAAGGATTAATTTCCTTTTTTTGCTCATGACTTCTCTGTTAAACTTTTTGTACCTTAGTTTCGCGCAATTGATGATAATTGTCTAAAATCAGATTGAAAAATTGCCAACGAAAGAAGGTTTAGGAATATATATATATATATATAAAGGTTTTCTGGGCCCTTTTCTACCATTAAAGAAGGGTGTAAAGAGGAATATAGTGATGGATAAGGATTATAGGGATTATGCACCTTACTGAGACACCATTTATCAAGGTCTTAAAAGCCTAAAGTCAGAGATGAGGGATAATGGCCCAAAAATTGTGAGGTGTAATTTATAAGCCTCAAAAATAAGAAAATAATTGTTTAAACTTTGTAAATGATAAAAATATCATATAATATGCTAAAATATCCATAAAATAGAAGTTTATAACTAATAAATTCTATCTTTCAAGTATTAGACAAAATAAAAACTTATCAATTAGCAATTGTAAACATTTTATATTTTAAGTTTCGAAATAAAGAGTTTCCAACTTATTCAAATGACTAATTTAGAACAAAAAGAACATATGATAAATTATCCATATAATTGACATTCGATTTATGATCACTCAATAATTTAGAAGAAAGGAAATAACTCAATCGGTTTCATCTATGCACATAAGTTCTAAACCCCAAGTTCTAAACCCCAACCTTAACCCTAATCCAACCCAACCTTTAATCCAATCTACATAATCCTAACCCTAACTCTAACTAAATTTCAGCAACCCTAGCCCAACCTGAAGTCAACTTCTTCAGGTTGGGCTGGGCTCGGGTTGGGCCCAACTGAACTTTCTTCCTATCCCTTAAAATCTCGTAGAACTTCTTAATTTTAGATCTGAACTCAATTTTCATTATATATATTAATCTTATGCTTTATTAGTATTTGTTTATTGATGTTTTTATTGATTCTTTAAGTGTAAAATTAAGGAAAAAAAAGTGTTTGAAATGATTATAGTCTATAGTTTATTATGAGTTATGATTTATAATAGATCTTTTATGGGCAGCAAACTATGGGTGGCAAATAACAGAGAGGAGATAAGGAAAGAAATCAAGCATCAAACCAACCCAACACAACCCAAGTTGGATTCGGGCCAACCCGGCCCAAGTTGCAGCCTTACTCAAGACCTAGACCTTTTAAAACAATGACCACACCTCTTCATTAGGACGATTGAAGTAGTTGAATGAATTGAACAACTTATGACTTTGTCCATCAGTAAGTTATTAACTAAGGAGGTTGTGAGATCTATTGACCTACAATGGTTAAAGATGAAATAGGATTAATAGATATATCTTTTATTATCTATATTATTATAAAGTGGATACTTACCTTGGTTTTGATGCCAAAGCAGCGTTCTATGACCTACAACGTTCTGTTTCACCATTTGCATTAAAGAAAAAGATAAAAAGGATGAATTGCTAGCTTTTGCTTTTCTGACAATTGGGAATATTCTGAAAGAGTAGAAATAGGAAATTTTTGGAAAATATTGATCCAAATCCAAGAGTTGTTATTAATGTTATATACGGGACGTGAAAGGAGAGACAGATGATTTCCCGATATTCTTCTCAAGTTCCTAGACTGCAAGATGTTGTTTTCAGAAAACTCCGAAGCCAGGTGAACTAAAACTTAATATTGATGGCAGTTTCTCTCAACCGGGGTCTACAAGGTTTGGTGCAGTTCTGAGAGATGAATTTGGGCTCGTGATATCTGCTAGATTTGGCAAAACAAAGGGCTCATCTCCTCTACAAGCTGAGCCATCGCTTTTCTTAATGGGCTCAAGGTTTTGGAAGGACTTGGAAAGTTTTTTATCACAGTAGAATCTGAATGCCTCACTCTTGTTCAAGTTCTCAACACAAAGGATTTTGATTCGGCCTTGAATGCTAGTTTTTTGTGTGGAGGTATTGATGTCTTGGCAGCCAAGATGAAAACTTGTTTTAGTTATGTCCACAGGTCTTGTTGTAACAATGTAACCCATCATTTGGTTAAACGAGGTCTAAAAGAGTCTGGACTGTTTGTTGGTCACATTCCTCCTTGGATTAGTTTACTAGCAAGTTAAGATTTCATTAGACCCTAATTTGCTAATGTGGTCTTTGTACTTTGTTTTTATCTTTTTAATGAATATTGCTGATTTGATATTCCACAAAAATAAATAAATAAATAAATCTTATGCACTATCAAATGGAGCCAGCATCTGCTTCTCACAGAATTCTCCTTGCACCAACATTATCCCAGCGGCACATCCAGAACATCTTGTATGCTTATATATTTTTATTCATGGAAAAATATTTCCAATACATGGTTGGATTTGATGCGAGTAGCGTTTAGTGACGAGCAAATTTCAATTCTAACAAATGACCCCTTATTATTGAATCACCATTCCATGAGTGACTTTATCACAGGAAAATTTATCAAAGCGCCAGCTTCACAATCGGCACACATCAATGCCCACCCTTAAAGGGCCCCACCTTCGAGATCAACAGGGCAAATAGAATCATGTGGAAATGATGATTGTAACTGTGTTGGCTGAGTTGATTAGACAGTAAGAATAAAGGTAAAAAAGAAGGGAAATTCTATCTCCACTTTCAAAAAGCTCAAAAATCAATGGTCTCAATGACCAATAGTCATCTAATGATGCCGAATTTTATAAGTGGACCCATTTGATATTAGGGCCCGCACAGATTCATGGCAGACGTGGTATTTTTCTTAGTCCTTAGACTGCATCTAGTCCTACAACCCTAAACCCAAGGCTCTCTCTCTCCCAAAAGGGTACTTGTGTTCAAGCCATTTTGCATTGTTTCAAATGTGGGTTGGGGGGGGGGGGTCCCATAAATTAAGCTTCAAACGCTCAAAAAGCCTTACAGCAGGTGTGCTCTCAACAACTGAAAATGTACTCTCTGTACAATATATGATCATGGCAATAGGAATTATTTGTACCAAGAACAAAAGTAGACATTGATAATTGGTAAGCATTACTTTGAAACTTGTTTTGTTCTTCCCTTTGGGTGATTCTTGAGCTCCTAATTCAATTGAATATCAATTCCTTTTTTTTTCTTTGTAAAGTTGAAAAAATCATGGAAGTAATTGGATACAATGATACCTAGAGCAGGGATTCCCTCATTATTTATTCCACAGATGGATTTGAAGATTACAGTGACAGATTTACTGTCAATTAAAAAGATGACATGCTACATCTAAACCATAGATCTAATGAGGGTTCCTCGCAAAATCAGTCCCTTGTATTCTATTGGAATGCAGGTTGTTTTTATGCAAAAGGGACCAACTTGGAAATATAACTAAAATATTTTACAATGAAAAAAAATATTGCCTTTTATGCTGAAACAAATGGAGTATATAGACTAGGGGTTCATGCTTCAATTATATTTTTGGCCATTTTACAAAAAAAAAAAAAAAAGATTTTGACCCCTTCAATGAAAAAACAATGCATCCAGAAGGAATTTTATTTTTCATCATAGTGTTGCTGATGATTAATCAAACCATGCTAATAATGTAGAAAAATACAATTACATATTTTTTTCATACCTGATGAAAATTGTGTATGAACTATGAAGGTGTTGTAGGCAAGGTTCAAAATTTTGATACAATATGCCTTGTATCAGGTGTATTGTATGATTGTATCATATCTTTTTGTTTTTGAAACACTTTTTAAACAGATTCTAAGAAATTTGCTTCTTAATATTTAAATAGCATAGAAGTGGCCCAATTTTGAGATTTTGGAAAAAAAAAGGAAGGTTCAAGTACTGATGCACCCCTTCTATTGTATTGGGGTGTGTCAATATTTTGAACCTTGATTGTAGAGTTGACCCCTAAGGCTTCATTTGGTCTGTGAAATGGGAATGGAAAATATGGAATATTTCAAAATATTCTTCCTTTCTCATGTTTGGTTTGTGGGATGTCATGAAATGGGATGAAAAAAGGTGGAATTATAGATCAAAATTCTTGCCTTCTTGGGATGTGAAATCCCATTATTTTGGTGAAAACTAATGGGAATGTAGGGGAAACTTTTTTAACAAAAAAAAAACCTTCCTGGTACTATTTCTAAGAGTTAACATTAGACTCATGACTCATAAATAAATTACTAATTATTTAATAACATTTTAATAAAATAGTTTAGGTTAAAATAATTAATAATGAATTAAAAATAATATAATAATTCATTAAAAATTTTAGATAAAAATAGTAATTAATTAACTAATTAACAATAAAATACTAAATAATATTATTAATTAATGAATTCAAGAATAATTAAATCATAGGTATTGATAAAATATAATATTAATAGTAAAATATAAACTGATAAAAATTAAAATATTTATTAATGATATAAGTAATTAAATAATTAATAATTTAATTAATTAATATCTAATTAATTTGAAAATACTACATGACAAAAAGTATTATTACAAAATTAATAATTATTTAATAATTTTAAAAATAGTTAATAATGGATTAACTAAAATAATAAATAAATAACGATTTTATTATTAATCCAATCAATGTTTAAATAAAATAAATAAACAATACAAATTTTAATTAAATAAACATAATTAATAATATAATATAAATTGTTAATTAATTCATAGCAATTATTAACAAAAAAATTAAAGTATTAGTTCTTAATTAACTAATTATCAACATTAATTAACGAAATAAATAATTAATAGTGATATATAAAATAGATAAATATTGCTAATTACCTAATTAATTATTTATTTAATAATTGTTATTAGGGTTTATTTTCCCACTTTTTTTGCTTTTTTTCAACCAAACAATGGACCGTGAGAAATTTATACCCATTTTCCCTTTCTCACGCTATTCCCATCGCATCTCACCGAAACCTTGCCACAAACCAAATGCAGCCTAAGGTTATGTTTGGCTTTGATAAAAATTAGAATGTAAAAGAGAAACATAAAGTTAAGGGAAAGTTATTAAAAAAATTTAAATAATTTCCTTCCTGTCGAGTTTTGTTTTTCTTACTTGCAATCAAACCAGTCTTTATGCAACGTGCCAACCAGCTGGTTGATAAGGTCTGCTAAATAAATAAATAAATTGTTGGGTGAATTCTTCTTGGAGTGCTAAAAAATTGTGAAACAATGAGCAGTGCAAGAAGCCCATTATTGCAAGAACTTGAATTATGTATTACACTAAGTAAATGATTTAAAAGCCAATATCAAGAGTCTGAGGATTTGTTGGAAATGGGTTTGGAACCAGTGGTGAAAATTGATACCTAAGACCCAGACTCAGACCTAGACCAGGTATGGGGCAGGGACGGGTTTTGTATATAATTCATCGAATCCATCCTGAACCCGAAGGTAAATTAGTAAAATATCTCTAGGTTTAATATTGATATTTAAAAAATATCTCTAAAATTTTCCTAAAATTTTAAAATCATAGAATTTAATAATTTTATTTTTGAACTAGATAATTTTTAAATAATTGCCTCTAAAGAAAATTTGAGGATTCCCCACGGATGAAAAATAAATGCCCGCCTTCCAAAAAAAACGGAGCGAATACGGGACAAGATATCGTGACTTCGGGGCGGAAACGGGGAGGGGTGCCCCGCCCCAAACCCGCGCCGTTTCCATATTCCTACACCGCTCACTGCAACTTAATTTTAGATTATTAGGTAGTGAAATATTTATGTAGGAAATCAAAGTGTTAACAGAAAGTAAAGAAGTAGTGCAAGTCGGCTTTTCAATTGTCAGAGGAGACTGAGCCGCGATCGTAGCCGTCGATCCGGACGGAAAATTGAAAAGGGGAACTGAAGGGGGTTCTGACGGGAGTCAGGTCTGATTGCTTGAAATAGAAGAGGGGATGGGGGGGTGGAAGAACATCCCATCCAAGTGCACGAGGGCTGCTCAGAAATTCGACTCAGAAGGCAGAAGCGTCAGGTGTGCGAGGAGCGGCCGATGCGTGCGTATGCCAAATTAGATGACGTGGCGAATGATTCCTACGTGGCGACATCATGGGTTGAATCATTACCATGGGATGGGGTCAGGGGTCAGATCTCAGGGGAAGGATGGATGGACTCGAGAAGGACTCGGCTCTTAGACTGGTTTTAGTGTGTGTGAGAGAGAGAGAGAGAGAGAGAGTGGGGCTCCGCTCTGTAGTGTGTAAGAAGAGCAGAAGAACAGAGGAGGGATGGAGTGAGGGACTGAAAGGGAGGAGAGTGTTTGTCTTGCCGGAAAGGGAAATGTGGGTCCCACTGACCTAGCTGGCTGCCATGTCCGGACGCGATGGACCGATTTGATGGATGGAACAGTGATGGAGGAGAGAGAAAGAGAGGAAAGCTTTTGATGGAGAAATAAACTAAAGTTTTGTAAAGGATTAATAAAGAGAGTGAGCTTTTTGTCCCCCGCGAAGCTCAGACTCAGCCCCTTCTCGGTTTTATGATTTGTGGGAAGAATGCTAATAGACAACGGGTTTATTGTAGAGGCAATCCTGGACGGTCGCCGTGTAAATATGGTGGGACCCATGGGTCAATGTTGTCTTATAATATGTCTTTTCGTGGTCCCACCTATGACTATTTGCCACGATTACCGAGGGTTTGGATCTTAACTTTTGGATACAGAGGCGCAGGCGATCCGTCCGCTGCGATCCTGATGTTATCGGACGGCTCATATGTCGTATCACACATTTGCATGTTCAGCGCTGTTCACCTTCACCCACGTGTTCGTTTTTGCATTGCCGACATTGACAATCTTGTCGTAATCAGCTTTTAATAGGGATTTACACGTGGCATCCCTGACTCAACAAATTATCCTGTTCATCCTCTGTTTCAGATCTGCTCCCAACCAACGCTTACAACCAGATATTACAGTCGCACATCGAGAACAATCTCCCCGTGAATGACCAAGGAGATGTTCCCATTGTATGGTTGCAATGTCTTGTTGGAACAGTGTGGGAGTGTTTTATTGATAGCAGATCATGCATTAATTATAATATCGATTCAGGTTCAAAGACGTGTATTGTTTAAAGTTCATTTTCTCCATGGGTGTTTATTGCACTGATCAATGTTATGTTGTGATGATGATGATGCCGTATCATAGGGCTGGTCATTGGTCTACAGATTTAGGACCTTTGATCATTGGATGTAGGCATTATTATATATTAATTTATATGTGTTTGGAAGCGTGGGCATTTTTTGGACCAATTATTAAAAAAATATTTACATTTGCTAAATTCGTTTTTCACAAATAAATACCTTCATTTGTTATTATTTCTGTCATATAAAAAGTAAGCAATAATAATGCTGTTTGGTAAGATGATTTTTATAATTGTTTTTTGTGTATATACACACATTACTCCATCTGATGGTACATACTAATATCATACCGTATTATATAATGATGCTTATCAAATGGTTCAGATTAATTAGATGATTGTTTTATAATATCATGCCTAAAATTTTAAATCCAATGGTTGAAATTGTTGTTGGATTAAATCAACAACATCAACAAGAATAATGGCATATCCAATGGCTTTGAGTGATCCAATCACTTATTAGTATAAATAAAACCATATCCAACAGCTGTGAGTGATCCAACTAAAAATAAACTTAAATACTAGTTATACTAAATGTGCACATGCATAAATTTTAAATTACAATTACAATTACAATTATTATTATTAAGAAAACTCCTCTAGATTTATCTAAAGTAGGTTATAAGGAGCTAACTACAAAATTAATTTCATCATCAAAGTGGGAAAAAGGAGAAACATCTAAATCCTTTAAAATAGAGAAAATAGAAAAGGCGTCTGACTCACACTTAGTACACTTATTGAGTGCAGGGTCTGAAGCTGATTCCAAGAAAGAATTGCAAGAAAATCCCTTAATAGAGCTGAATAAGCTCTCATACAAAAGTAAGAAGCCCTATTATCCTAGGCACACACCAGTAGATTTGTTGTTTGAAGAACAAATCAAGCCCCAAATTAGCTATGATGGGATTACTTTTTATGAATTGAATCTAGATAGAAAATCTGAATACCAGATTCATAAGATGGTTCATCATATGACTATGTATGTTAGTGCTAGTAAACTAGCAGGGAATGAAGAAAAGGTAATAGCCATGGTAATAATTAAGTCCTTTACCAGACAACTTAAGGGATAATGGCAAAATTACCTAACTCAAGAAGAGAGGGATTACATGCTTAATTCTTTAAAAAGAGATGAAGATGGTGAAGTAATTTTAAGTCAAGGCCAATCCATTCAGGATGCAGTAACCACTTTAGATCCATTTCATAGGAAACACCGATGATATGACGGAGAGAATAAGCAAACAACTTATTAATCTTAAATGTAAAACACTATCTTATTTTAGATGATATAAAGATGTATTTATGTCCAAAGTACATAAGTTAACCACCTCTAGACAAGACTACAGGAAGGAGCAATTCATTTCGGGTCTCTCTCCATTGTTTATAGAAAAGGTTAGAAACTACCTTATGCATCTAGGTGGTGGTAGACTGTTATACCCTCACTATACATTTGGGTATTTAGTACAAGTAGTAAAACAAATAGGCTTAGATCTATGCAATAATTTGCACCTAAAAAAGCAAATTAAGAAAGAAAAATCTGACTCTAAAAAAGAGTTAGGAGATTTTTGTTACCAATTTGGGGTAGCTCTCGAACCAACCATCTCTAGACCAAAACACAGAAGGAAAAAACTAAAGTTTTACAAGAACAAATATGAAAAGGGAACAAAGAAATCACAATATTCTAAAAGGAAAAAAGATTACAAAGCCCCTACATGCTTCAAATGTAGAAAAAGTGACACTATGCTAATAAGTGTTTTAAAAACTCAAAGAAAATTAACAAGTTAGAAGAATCTGAAAGGGAAGAAGAGGTAAGCTCAGAAAGAGAATCTTCCACCTCTTCAGAAACCCCCTACAATGACATAGTCTGTACTTGTAAAAATGAAACAAATACAAAAGAAGAATCAGAAAGTGTTAATATGCTTTCATTAGATGAAAAACACCTTCTAGAAATCCTAGAACAAATCTCTGATGAAGAAACAAGAAAAAAGCATTTGCTTATAGCAATACAAAATAAAGAAAAAGATAAAACACAAAAAAACTAAAAGACTGTTTATAGCAGAAAATATAATCTCATATGATGAAATTATGAAGAAAGCTCAAGCTAGTACTTCACGACCTCTCACTCTAAAAGACCTAAAGCAAGAGGTCAATGATCTTAAGAAGGAAGTCAAGATACTAAAGTCCAGAGTTGAACAACTAGAATCCTATAGGTATTTGACGAACCAATCTGAGAAGACGTCAGAAGTCAAACATGTAGGATTCATAGGGGAAGAACAAAAATTTATATACTCTATAGACCTGTTCATGGGTCGGGCTGGGCTCGGGCTGGGCTTTCACTCTGTTTTAACAAATTTTTCTAAGGCCCGAGCCCGACCCTCAAAAAAGCCCAAAGCCCGGGCTTAGGCCCAAGCCCGAAATTTAACCCATTCTGTTACTATTGCTAAAGCAGCTGAATAGTGATAGAGAGAGAGAAATTATAAAGAAAAAAGTAAAAAATGTATATATTAAATTATAAATATATATTTTAATAAATATTATATTATTTATATATTTTATATAATATAAAATACATATTATGTATTTTATAAAATATATAATATTGAGTTGGGCCAGGTCGGGCTCGGGTCGGGCTTTTGTGACAAATCCCGAGCCCAACCCGAAACACAGTCGGGCTTACTGTGTTAGGCCAGAGGTCAGGCCCACGGGCCTAATTACATGACCAAGCCTGATCAGAGTGTAGGCCAATCCATCGGGCCACCCAGCCCATGAACAAGTCTAATACTCTATTGAAGAAGTTAAGTATAAAAATTGGTATTCAAAAGTAACCATTCGAATTAAGGATTTTAGCTTTTCAGCCATAGCCTTAATTGATTCAGGGGCAAATATAAATTTTATCAGGGAAGGAATTGTACCTTCCAAACACTTTGAGAAGACTTCTCAACAGGTCAACGCTGCTGATGTAAGAAAACTAAGAATCAAATACAAAATCCCTATGGTTCATATCTGTAACCAAGGAATTTGCCTGAAAACCATGTTCCTCATGGTCAAGGACTTACGACAAGATGTCATCTTAGGAACACCATTTTTATTGTCAATTCTATCCTATCAAATAGACTCTACAATAATTACCACTACTATAGGAGAAATCTCAATCACCTATAAATTCTGTTAGAAACGCAAAATTACTACGATAAATACTCTAAAAGAGAGTTTAAAAGGTAAAGTCAAATTTATCTTTGAATTACAGACAGAGAAAAGAAAAACAATTGGTTAAATCACTTATTGAACCAAAATACCCAATTGAAATTTGAGAATTTCCAAACAGAAGTAGAAAAAGAGGTATGCACTGAAACTCCTAGTGCATTTTGGCATAGGAAGAAACACATGGTGGAACTTCCTTATGAAGAAGGATTTAGCGAAGCTAAAATCTCCACTAAAGTCAGACCCATTCAAATGAACAATATATTATTAGAAATCTATAAAAATAAATCCAAGAGTTATTAGCTAAAGGCTTGATTAAGCTAAGCAAATCCCCTTGGAGTTGCCCAACACTTTATGTAGAAAATGCTACAGAAATTGAAAGAGTACCAAGATTGGTAATATACTATAAACCATTAAATGAAACTCTAAGATGGATTAGGTAGCATATTCCTAATAAACAAGATTTAATAAATCGATTATACGATACAGAAATATTCTCCAAATTCAACCTAAAATCAGGATATTGGAAAATACAAATACATTAAAAAGGTAGATACAAGACTGCCTTTACAGTTCCCTTTGGGCATTATGAATGGAATGTTATGCCATTCAACTTAAAAAACGCCCATTCAGAATTTCAAAGAATTATAAATGAGATATTTAATCCTTATACCCAGTTCATAATAGTATACATAGATGATGTTCTAGTACACTCTCTGTCATTAAAATCTCATTGGAAACACCTAAATATCTTTCTAAGGATTATTAAAGAGAATAACTTAGCAGTATCAACCAGAAAAATGAAGTTGTTCCAGACACAGATTAGATTTCTAGAATATCAAAACCTAAAGGGAAAATAGCACCCATCCAAAGGGTAATAGAATTTGCTAATAAATTCCCCAATGAGATTAAGGAGAAAACCCAACTCCAAGATTTTTAAGAGGCCTAAATTATGTAGCAGATTACTATAAGGACTATCTAGCGATCGCCAATTATTACAAAAAAAGACTTAGGAAAAACCCTCTAGAAAGGAATGAACAATTCACTCAAACAGTAAAAAGGATAAAGCAGAGAGTAAAAACCCTTCCTTGCCTCAATATTCCTCACCCTAAAATTCCTAAGATTGTTGAAACAGACGCAAATGAGGCAGAATATGGAGGAATACTAAAACAAAACAAGAATGGTAAAGACAAAATTATCTGATTTACCTCTAGAACCTGGAATGAAACCCAACGGAAATACTCCACTATAAAAAAAAAGAAATGCTTAGCATTGTCCTATGCATCACTAAATTTCAAGGCGACTTCATACGTTTGTGTTTTACTTTACAAATTGATTGTGAATTTGCGAAAGAAATTCTAGAAAATGATGTTAAAAACTTGGTTTCAAAACAGATTTTTGCAAGATGGCAAGCTATTTTATCAATTTTTTATTTTGAAATTAAGTATATTAAAGGATCTGATAATGCTTTGCCAGATTATTTAACTATCATATCATCAATTAATCCATTCGACCAAAACCATCAATGCATGACCCAAAAAAGTTTAATTTTTAGGTTGACATTAAATTTTGCATTACATTTCCATTATTGATAAAATTATATATTATGTATAATATTTATTTTTGTTCAATATAATGAATGTATAATATTATAAATATATAACATTATATCTTAAGTATAACATTTATTTTTGTGATTCTTTGTATTTTGCATTTTTTTAAATTTTTATTATTTGACTAACATCATTTCATTTCTTGGTTGATTTTAATTTTGACATTCCATTTTCATCATTTATAAAAATACATCTTAAATTTCATACTTATTTTTGTTTAGTATAATGAATATATAATATTAGTGATATGCCCAATTCTTTTTATTTTTTTGCATTATATATTTATTTTTTATAATTTAATTATGTTATTATTTATTAACACATTTGACCCCAAATGTTCGAATTGCTTACCCACCACCGAGAGGGAAGAAAATGGTTTTGTTTTCAAATTGTTTTTCAAAATATTTATTTTTGTATTATTAAAATTAATGTTATGGATTTAATTAGTAGAATTTAATAATGAGGAAAATATATCTTAAATATAGGATTTAATGAGAGAATATACCTTAGATATGAGATTTAATGAGAAATAATAGGAAAATAGTTTTACTTTCAATTGGTTTTAAATTTTACATTTCTTTTCCGTCATGAATAAAAAACATTTCTTATTTATCATCAATGTTTTCAACAGATTATTGACTTGGCCGGTTGAACCGTTTGAACCATCACTCAACCTTGATCCTGGGTTCGATTTTGTTGAAACTCCCCCTTTTAGTTGAAAACCGTCTAACCCGGGTGATTCAACCATTGCCCTGTTCGACCCAATAACCACGTTATAGGTTGCACACTAAATTATGTGCAAACTTTTGGAATCTATAACTTTTGAATAACTTTTCAAGATATATACACCCCAAGGGCCTTAGGTGTTTTGCCTTGCTATTTTTGCGGAAAAAAAAACCCTTTTTTGGCCCCAAATTGAAGTTTTAATATTAATTATAAATGAAAAATTATAATCTGAATTAAAAACATAAATAAATGTAACATAATACATATATTATATGTCGTAAAACATAATTTTTCTATTTATTGATAAAATATGTATTTTTATATACACATATAGTGTTGACGGAGAGCCGTTTGACTCATTTGACATTGATGGTCGAACTGATGACCTATAACCTAAGACCCGAAGGTGAAAGCGGGTCGGTTTTTAAAACATTGTTTATCATACTGATTATTGTTTAATATGTCAAATATATGATGTTAAAAATGCTCCAATTTTTTTAAATATATATATTTTTTGCATTTTATATATTTTTGAATTTTAATATTTAATTTTGACAACATGGATTGGCCCATTTGACCCTAATGGTTTAATTTTTTACCACCACGTAGTTGAAAAAACTCATTTTTCAAGTAAATATTAAAAGTATAAGTTTTTATGTTATTGTAATTATTATTTTATTATGTATGGATTTAATTATAGAATTTAATGTAGGATTTAGTGAAGGTGAATGCAAATTAATACCTTAAATGTTAGATTTAATGATAGAAAATTGAATGCATTGAATATCTTAAGATTATCTCTTTTCAACTCATTTAATACCAATAACTAACTAACCTATCTGCCTTCATTTTTTGTCCATAAAGTTAAATATAGAGGGGTAAGTTTTGTCCTCAAAAAATTATAGAAATATCCTTGAGGCTATTTGTACTTTTTAAAGTAGTATAGATATTTCGTGTTACTAATGTTGGACCCACATGATTGATTTGTGTTCTGTTGGTTTGGTTCTTGCATGTTTCCATTATATATTTGCCTAAGAGTATCATGTAGACATATATTATCATTTTGGTTGATGAAAAAATGAATGAAAATTGATAAGGGCGGATTTGGCCCTCCAATGAAATTATGACACCTGGCACCTCATGCCAACTATAGGCAATTCACCACTTACAGGCAGTCTGGCAACTTACGAACAACTCGCCTCTTAGTAGGCCACCTCGAAGACCTGCTTTGGGTAGAAGCACCTGGGCACATCACCGACAGCTCAGTGAAAAGTAGCTCGGTGCAAGGTAGCTCATTGTAGAGCAGCTTGACACATCACCTTACCTGCCAAATCTAGAGATCTGCACCCGCGTCTCTCGCCAAGCGGCATTGTGTCTGCCAGCCCTAAGAGGTGTCCCTAGTCTGACAGGGCCATACATCGCTATATAAGAGCTCCGACCCCGGGGGGGAGAGGAAAAATGGAGGTAACCCCTGCTCTCTAGCTCTCTCATTTCTCTAATATCTTCTTCAAGCTCTCTACTATCAGAGTGCTAACTTAGCCATCCGAGTGGCCCCGCCGAGTAAACACCCCCGGGTCCTCTGATTCAGTTCTCACATGTTCCTCGGCTCCCGCCGTCTACAAAGAGGAGCAGATCATCTCATGCAAAGGGCAGTCGGGTTGCACTACAACAAGGAGCTTGCTACCAAGGCAGCGCACTCAGCAGCTCATCAAGGTGGCTCACTATTAGGAAGCTCGCCAAGTAGCTCACCACTAGGGAGTTCACCACCAAGTAGCTCACCACCAGGCAGTTCGCCACCAGGGAGCTCCATCATCCTGTGAGTCACAGGCCACCTGGGAGCAGGTCAAAGGACGAGATACTTAGCCAAAAGATTGATACATCACGAAAAAAAATTGGTACGCGACCAAAAACGGTTACATCAAAAATTTAATTTGTAAGCAAATGCATTCAAAATTTATTCCCAATCTTTTCACAAAAAGAATTCATTTTTCTTTTCGGAAAAAGTTTCTGGTTCATATCAACATCTTCTCTTCCTATCCATTTTTCTTCATTTAAGAATTTTATTATTGGAAAGAACGTATAAGAATGAAAGTTTTACCAAACATAACCTTAATTGAAATAAATTAGCATTTTAATAAGAATAAAACACACCTTGCGTGAACTCATTTAGTATCGTTTTCTACTTGTGTTGATATGTATTCTTTTCTCCCCACTTTAAAATTTTATTTTATTTATCTACTTGTATGAATTAATAGAGTGTTGGGCTAAAACATGGCCCACAAATAAGGGTGGAATGAAGATTGAAGATACTGTTGTCTTTTGGGATATCCAGATCACCTTGATAGAGAGTTCATCCAGCAAACATGTGCATATGTGTCCACATTAAACACAATAACAAGGGAGCATATTTAATGTCTGGGTTGGGTATCGGATATGATAAGCCCCATTACAAGGTGGGGAATGGTATTAGATAGTTAAATTTCAATGTGACCCCCCACATTGAATAGCTAGATGACATGAGAATGGGATTGGGCTGCCGAGGGCAGCCTGCTATGGAGGAAGTGCTTGGCAATACTTTGGTTGAGTATGCTTCCAACAATTAAAACCATGGTTTTGAAAAGTGGACAGGACCCGATGGTCGGACCAGCTGACTTGGGACCTGTTGGGCAATCGGTTCTGTTTCACCTTAAAATTATTCTTAGGCCAAAAACTGTTGACTTGGTCAGTAATATTGTTATTCAGACTGTTAAATCATTGTAACATCAACCCGAATAATGGTTTTTGATCATTTTTTATTTTAATTATTTATTTTTTAAAATTAAAACAAATCATCTGTTCAAACCGAATGATCAGACCATTTGATCTAGAAACTAGTGACTAAAACGGTTCTGTATCCGATTCAGTTTTTAAAACCTTCATCTAAAATTACAAAGAGGTTCACTTCAAACAGGGGTGTTAGGGTGGGCTCCAATGAGACAACAGAAAAACCAGGAAATGTTTTTGGGTGTGGGAGGTGAGATCAGATTGGCACCCCACAGAACGAGCCCCATATGCACACCTCAGTGTGTTTTGAAAAGATATTCCGTACTTATTATTTATTATAGGGTGATATTCCCAATACACGGCTGAAATGTGCTATGGGGAGAATGTGGGGCGCGCTCAGTGAGGCCCTGATGCAAATTCGTGGGATGTGGGGGCCTGGGGGTTGGGGTAGTTGAGTCAAAATTCCTCTAGGGTCTTCAGGTGTTGCCTGGAAGCCCTACTCACACGTCAAGCAGTAAGAACAAGAGGATAACCAAGAGATAGCCAAAAGTCAGTCCATGAATCTCTTTTTTCATGTGGGCCCTCCAGTTGATTGGTTATGATCCATGTCATAAAAAAGTGGGTTCTCTGTTGGGAACTTTCTCATTTGCCAATGTGTAGGAAGCTTTGTAAAATCATCAAGTATTGAGCCCGTTGGTAACTCGTTGCAAAGTTTCTCTTTTTTTTTTTTATAACAAAAAAGAGGAAGAAGATAAGTTGTGTTTGGATGAGGTTCAGATTTTGTGCTTTTGAAGCTAAAAAGCAAAAAGTCCTAAGGTTCTGTTTGATTTGTAGGAATAGGGCCTAGAATTAGAATTAAAATGGGCTATTCCGGTTCCAACTGTTTGATTGGGCAGAATCAGAATCTCATTCTTATTAGAATGGCATTCCTTATTCCTCCCTTGGAAATGAAATTCCATTCTTGCTTATTCTAATTCCTATTCCCATTCCTGTCTGAACCAAACAAACTATGGAAATTGACCATTCTGATTTTGATTCTGATTCCAACTAAGAATGAAATGGACCTTAATTTTATTAGCCTTTATGTATATGTTTGGCATTGATATTGCAGTTGCGGTGCTACTGATGTGTGGCTTAGAACACCATTTTTTTGTTTTGAATCGTTGTTGCCAGGTAGGACGTTTCTTAGAGCAACAACAAATTTTTCTGTTTTGCACCAATGCTCCAAGAAACGTTTTCTGCACTTCTACCCATTATACACTATTACATCATTGCCCTATTAGCAGCAACGAGTTGCAACTCCAAGAAACGCCAAATTTGTCATTGATCCAAGCCATGCCTTCCCGATTTCCAAGACATGGCTTAGAGCACTGTTTTCTATGGAAAAACAGTTCCAAACATAAGGCTATTTCCTGGAGCATTGTTTTTTCCTATACGACACTGATGTGGCACCGTTCTAGAGCAACAACAACATTCCAAACAGGCACTATGTTTTAGGGCAAGTGTAACTCTAAGGCTTAGTCTGAAAGGAATATAAATGCAAATATGTAGAGTGCAAAACATTATATTTTGTATTTTGGAAGGAATACAAACACAAATATGTACAGTACAAAACCTTGCATTTTGCATTATTTTGTGTGTATTTATATTCTTTCCAAACTAAGCCTAAAGGGATGTATTCATCAATGTAAATAATTTTATTTTCAGTAAATAAAAACCACTTGTGTATCAACAAAAACAACACAAAAAATTGCGGATGTATTCAATTATTAATAAAAAATCTGCCAATTTTTACATTTCCCTAAATTATTATACTTTCATATTGACCAGACATGCCATATATTCAATTAGATTTGGGTATTAAAAAATATATTCTTCAAAATATCTTATAAAAAAAAGGTTGGATTGATTAATACAAATCATTAACACACAATCAAGTAGTGCCAAGCAAAATTTATATGGTCTAGGAATTCTGGAATTGATAAGTCCCAATCCAATGGTTTCACTGTTTGAGGCTAAGAAAAGACAAGCTCAACCGTCCTAAGGAGGACTCTCTCACAGCTCATCTATGAATGAAGTTTCACCCCGATGGCTTTAATCTGACTACTCAGGGAGACTACTCCTTTTTTCTAGGACACCCATATACCCCATCTTTCCTTCAATATTGGGGTCCAACAGCTACACGACACAGTACCCAACCCTACAAAATTAATAATATACCGTTTGGGCCCAAGAAAGTGAAGCTACAAGTGTCTTGCATCCAATTAAATGGTTGGGTTAGGTGATGAGCATAGCTACAAGTGTCTCCGAGCATTATTCATTAAGGTTTTGTCATTTGGTTTATAAACTTAAAACATTGTGGATCTTGAAGTTCAAAGCATGTACAAGCATAGATTAATCTATACCATGTGCTGAAATTTAATTGATTATAATTAAAAAAATAGAATTATGTAATTACCGTTAATCCTTTGAGAATAATAATAATTACTTTTGAAGTTCATATTTTAAGAAATTTTTGTTTGAAAGTAAGAATAAACCACTTTTAACATCCTCTTCGTATATATTCGGATTAGAAGGATTAAATACTAAACCATTTTATTAAATAGAGTCAGGATTTCCTATCCACGTTTATTGCAGTCATACATGGAGAACATCTCATCCCCTGTATTGTATTATGCAGGGAAAATGTTCCCATTTCACGGGGGGTGGCGTATTGTAGGTAAGCATGGGTAGGAGATCCGGGGTCTGTCAAATAGACTATGATACATTTTAAAAAATCATTTAACTCAAAAGTTTAAACCCTTAAATGAGATCACTGAATAGGCTTTTATTCTTTAACACAACACAATTGTCTTTGATCTAATACACCAAACACGTTTCAAAATACTCCTTTTTATGTGGTGAGTTTGAAACACACCACACTACATCACAACATATAGAATACCACCAAGGATGAAGTGAGTTTTGGGACCATGGTTTTCAAACACACGATAGTGGGGCCCTGTATTTTGGAACAGAACACACTTCTGACTGTTGCTTGTTGGATTGGGTCTGGCTTAATCAATTCAAGTGGAATTTATTAAAATTTATGGATGGGTTTTGATTTGTCAAAACTCCTTCTGTACCACGTATTTCTACATTAATAGATTTTTCTTTTTATAACATTTAAATTAATTGAGTCCATGCATATTAATGGAGTTGTAGCCATGGTTCAAAGTATCGATATGTATCCTAAAAGTCATAAAAAATGCTATATAATAAGATTTAAGGGGTTTCTAAAAATTAAAAAAGAACGGAATAAGTTTCAGATGCTGATATTGAAGAAAATGTCAGTGCCAAATGTTGTCCTATGAACTAAGAGCCCGTTTGGAAGGTCTTCTGCATTGAAGGCAAGGTCAAAGTGGATTGATTCAACCTTAGTCACTGAGCACTAGTTCACATCAGCACCCTACAATGCCCCACAGCACATCCCAGCCTTATATTGAAAACACCTCCCAATGAAATCTCATAATCTCCGGTACTATCGTCGGAGATGTTCCTAATATAAGGTCGGAATATGCTGTGGGTCTTTCTCCCCCTTATGGGACGCTGATGTGAACTCGTTGAGCACACGTATTCATAACTCTGGTGTTTGTTTATGGGACTCAAGTCGAAAGGCCATAAGCCACACTGTAAAAGCCCTCCCGAAGAGGCACTCAACTATGTAAATGTGGGACGGATTTAGTCTTCCAAGACAAAACGAAAAGTATAAAACCCACTACTCTACTAATTTTCCAAAGTTGTTGTATCGGATCTAAACTATGAAATCTGGAATACAGTGGATCTGTCTTGCGGCTCAGTTTAACAATACAAATACAAATATGTATTTGTATTATTTTATATATATAGATATAAAGTGCAAAACCTTATGTTTTATATTATTTTATATATATTTATAGTTGTATTCTTCCCAAATTGATCATTCATTTCTACCTCTCAACTTAGGACTGCAAATGGATTCAAATTCAAAATGTTAACCCAATCGGATTGAGATATTTGTTCGGACAAAATTAATTGAATTGACCCGGATTTTTTTTTTTATTTACTGCACTGAATTTGGATATTACATTATTGCTTCATGACTAAGATTCATTGAAACCACATTGATATGTTTATTATTTTCCATATCCATCAGACATTACTAAAATTCAGTTATCTTGGGTGCCGATCTGCTTGCAGTCCTACCTCAAACTCTTTATCTACTTCAGTCTAATCATAACCAAAAGAGGAGTGCTTTCAATCCAGCAGGTTTACCCAAAAGAAGAATCATCTCATATGTAACAGCTCTTACATCAACTCACAATGACTGCACCTGGCTCCCTAGATACTATGTGGCCAAGTGTTATTCTGACATTTAATGATCCTGAACTCACGGCCAAGGTCATATGATGAAAGGGGCTTAGCTTGAGTCCGGATCTCTTGCCCACAAGAACTTTATCAATGTCTACCTACATGATATGGCAGTTATATATGGAGAATATCTCATCCTCCTACAAAATATTATATATGGGGAGATGTTCCCAATTTATAGGGGTAGTGTATTGTGAGTAGATGTAGGCAGGAGATTCAGTGTCCTCAGTGTTAAGCCTGGTGTTTTAAAAACTGATCTGGAGGCCAAACTGTGTTTGCCATATAGTGTGTGTATGTATACATATGTGTATAAATATATATTTTAGCAATAAATAATGTATAAATATGTATACTCAATTTTTAATTTAAAATTAGATTTTGATTCCCTAATAGAGAATAAAAACCCGGGCCTCACGTAACAGTTTAAGCTTTAAGGTTGAATGGTTAAGAGTCCTAAATCGAAAAGTGTGAGTAGGGAATTGGCTACATTAACATTTTCTTAAGAATATTTTGTTGGAATCTGGATTTCTTCTTTATAGCGCTTGTAGCATAAAATTGGGAACATCTCCCATGAACAAAAATATACAAATACAGAGATGTTCCCGATGTATGGCTGCATGGGCTGTGAGGTGGGTGTGAGGACCAATTCTAAGAGGAAATCCAAATTCATTTTGCCCTTCTCATTCAAATATCCAAATTTTAAGCACTTCAAATTTGCCCTGATAGAATATATTTTGTTACCATATTACCTAACAATATTATAATTAATTTCTACAGAATTTTGCATCACAACAGCTGAAATGGTTGAACTGACTGAGTTACTGCTTTTTTTTTATATATAAAATAAGTTTTGAAGGAGGTTGTGAGCTCTTTAACGGCAGAAGCTGAAGCTAGAGCATGATTGATTACTATACCCCTGAATTGTGGTTCAGCTTATTTGTAGAATACCCATACTACAAAAGTCGCCCCCCCAGGGTGCTCAAACATCTTAGCCCAGGCCCAACATCTAAAGATCATGGTTATCTAGATGAATCGCTATGGCTGTGTTTGGTTTGAAAGAAAAGGAAGGGAAAGGTAGAGAAAGCTGGTCCAGTGAAATGATCGATCCAGGCTTTATTGGGTCAGATTGGCTTTTCTAACTGGGCAGTGAGACAATCAAAACCATAAAGAAAACCTATCAACAATAGGTCAAAACCACCATGGGCCCATTCATTTTTTGGATTTTGAGAGGGGGAAAAGTTGGTCAATGGAATTTTGGTTCCCATTAACCAAGATATATCCATGTTCTTTTTTTAGATTTATGTAAGGTTCATGAAAAATTTATTTTCCCTGGGTATTAGTAAGTGATACCCATCTCCCGGGTGGATAAGTATTTTTCCCACATAAGGGGGAAATTGCCAACACTTGGATGTGATAAAATTGTCCCTTTTAATAATGGATTTTTATGGCCGAAACGGTCATTGTTTTATTTACTTAGAAAATAAAAGAACATGGATAAATGAACTTACCCACCTGGATAAATCCATTTACTTAGATAAATAACTTCTGAAAAGCAAACGGGGTCTATAGTGAAAGTGGGGGCTTATCATGTTCCTATGATCTAGATCACCATGATTATATATATTTAGATACCAAGTGCCGGTTTGGGTGGGCTTTCATGTTGCTGCTTTTGGCTTTGAGAGGTGGTGCCCAGAGAAGCTATAAGCAATGTTTGGTGAAAGAGCCTGAAAAGCCCATATTGAATGTTGTGTTTGTGCAGCCAATTATATGGCTTTTCTTTGAAGTTTCTTTTAATGGTTCTTCATAGTTCAAAAGCATCTAAGCTCCAAGTAACCCTTGCCTATTTCCCGGAGCATTTTGGTAAATGCACAGAGCTGATTACTGATGGGATCACTCACCACTGGGCCCCGTTTGGGAAGGAAGGGTGATGAGATCCCTCCCTTAAAATCCTGATAAGCTCTACAATTTCCTTTTTAAGATATCCATTCAAAATATAAGGTTTTAGCTCATTAGACCCGCTAGTTTCCAATTTAGGAATACACCAGCAGCCTAGAGAGAGATAGAGAGAGAGAGAGAGAGTTGGTGGTTTGTCTAAAGGATTGGATTGAACAGTGTTTGACAAAGTAAAGGATTCGTTTTCATGATCAAGGAAAAAGGAAAAAGGAAAAGACTTAGCTTTCTACTTTGACATGATTAGGCTTTTCAGCCTCACAAACCACTTTTAGAATGCAATCAAGAAAAGCTAAGGGTAGGTTGGCCACCTCCCCCAGATCCTGTCCAGATGTTTTCTGCTCAATTATCAACTCAAACCCTCTCTCCTTCACTGCTCTCTTATTTCCAATCCAACCTCCATTTCTGTGGGCTTTTTCTTGATAACCCATCACCAATACAAATCTACTTATGGATGTACTAATCCTTGACAAATCCCTCTGGTTTAGGTAGCTTTCCTCTTTCGTTGCAAAGTGTAGTCAAAACATAATTTGATCAGATGGAGACAACCGAATTGCTTTCAGCCTGCTGCTGCTTTTTGTTTTTTCTTCAGACATGCATTGTCCAGCTACATGAATAATTGACAATTTGGCCTTAAGATGCTTTCCATTTTAAAATCTATTATCTATGGCTACACCGCATCAGTATAGGCCGGGCTACCTATAGATCACTTTGCTTTTACATGCTTAATTTATCTTTTCTCAACCTATATTCCATGTGATTGTCAACAAGAATTTTCACCTAACATGGACTAGGCAGATGGTCGGTCGGACCATTTGACCCGGTGCCAATACAAAATTTGGGTCTGAAGCTTAGTGAAAAAGAAGGGCTTGATTTAATTATAAAAGAAAATAATTTGATGCCCAGCGGCTTTTGTAACAAAATCCTAAAGAATTAACTAGGCAACTGTTCTAGGGTGGAGTTGCTGGTCAGACCAGTAAACCTATTTCCGGCCCATCTTAGGGGTTGGTTTTTGTGTTGCAGTTTGTGAATGAGTTTCGAGATGGTGAATCGGCCCACCTTGGACCTGGTCTGCTTTTCCGGTCTAAAATCCAATTAACCTATGAAATGTTTTCTGTTGTCAGTGTTTGTACAGGATGAAAAATCTACTGAACATGGACACATTAAGATCTGAAGTGGTTCATACGAAATGATGTTTTATTGCCCTGGTGTGTGTACATCAGTTCATGGGCAGGGCTATATTAAAATCAGGCCAAGCCCATTTAATAAATGGACCTTAAAATTTTTATAGCTTCCGATCGTGTATAAGGGTGTCAATGGACAGGTTTATTGGACGGCCAACGAGATATATTGGATTGGATTAATCCAATTCAAATTATTTATTAGATTGGATTAGACTTGGACCGTCCATAATAAATTTATATTGGATTGGGTTGGATTAAGTCAATATCTGATCCATTGATATAAGATAAGAATATAGGTGTCAATGGACCGGGTTTGGGTTGAAACTAATTTAAATTAAAATAAATTTAGACAGATTATACAGTCCAGACATTGAATTGGACCAGTCCAAAATAATCCAAAATATTCATTTGATTGGACTGGACCTGGTCCATTTATAATTGACTCACATTGGACTGAATCGGATTCGACTAAATCCTGTCCAATTGACACCCCTAAATTCGTGTTCAATTCACAATTGGGTTATAAGCCTGTTGCACACACATTGTTTGTAGTAGAATGAAATATGCAGACAGTTACTGTTCTATTTTTTATTTATATTTATTTACTTTTTTCTACAATACCAGGGTTTAATCTAAAGGGAGAATGACCGATGAGTCCAGTTCAAAACTTTTTTAGCCCCACCTTATAGGGAGATGAATCCTGACCGTGGATTGATGCTAAATCCACAGTCAGGATTTTTAGCCCCACCGTCCAGCTCAGAATTTCTTGCCAAAACTATCCTGTTAATGACTAAATGCCCTCTTGAGAGGGCTTTCGGGATGGCAGTTGTGTTCTTCCAAACTGAGCCTTACATGAAAACCTCTGAAGTTGTGTTTGGTGAAAATCCATAAGCATTCTGAATGTCAAAATTGTAGCTGTAACATGAAGCTACTCTGAGTAGTTTATTTAAAACACGGGTGCTTAAACAGCTCACCCAAATGCAGAAGGCGTCCCAAAAGGGGCCTAAGCATGGCTGATTAGATATTATTAACTGTAGAAACATCTTTTATGAGAATTCAGATTAGCTGAACGCTTTAGCTGTGTAATGGACTGTGGAACCAATGGTAATGCTCCACATCAGTGATAAAATAAATGGGGCCTACAATGAGGGGTGAATGTCTGTGGGTCCTATGCATTTTATAACTGATGTGGAACATTATCATTGATTCCATGGCCTATTGAGCAGCTATTGCCTTCAGCTAAACCTATCTCTACAATGGGTCTGAGTCCACACAACTTTTCCATAGAGATAATGGGTTTTATATCTGATATTGGCAACATGAGTGGAGCTTTGCTTAGCTTTTTAGACTATCTTTCTTCCATCCACTTCCACTTAAATATGATCAAATCACATGATGATAATTTTTGGTTCAATAATCAAGTGGGTGGGATTCATCCATCATGATGTGGCACCATATACCTCTGGAAGTGGGTGATACTTTTCTATTGGTATGTTTGTTTCCTACATGGGCCCATCAATTTCTGCCACATGGAGGAATCCTATGGCTGATCTATACCATCCTTACATAGGGGACCCACTTGATTGACTCTGTCTTTTGTGTTCATTCACATTTCATCACTAAACGACTCAAATGGGAAACCAGTTCTATAGTTTGGAGGATCTTAAAAGTTGAAGGAGCTGGATGGGATGATAACCTTATCAGATTTCAAATTCTGAGAAAATCTGAAAAGAAAGATGTGGGCATGAAATGGCAGAGTGGTTGAAGATTTTTTTTTTTTTTTTTTTTTTTTGCAGGGAATGCACTTGCATGGAAAAATTGATGTTGGAGAGGCTGTATGTTGAGTGGAGAACACTACCTGTGACCCAACTGAAAAATCCATGGATGGGACTTCTAGATGCAACCAAGTGGTGGTGGTGGTGGTGAAATTGGCCACAGTGGTGGCAATTTTGCTTTGGCTTTCTGTCATTTCTATGATTGTTTTTTCTTAAAGTGTGGTAGAAATCGGATGGTGTAAGGCGATAATGAACATACTATTTGATTGCCATTTGTGAATGACGGATTTGATGTATTAGGGTCGTAAACGGATTGGATTTGTGTAAAGCGATAAATGAACATACTATTCCTTTAGGCGGTGATTAGATAATGAAAGACTAAAATATCGATACATACACCCTTAGGCTGAGTTTGGAAAGAATACAAATGTAAAAATAATACAAAATATAAGATTTTGCATTTGTACTGCTTCCAAATTGAACCTTACCGATATTCCACTTGTTTTATTATTTTTTTAGTTTTTTTTTATTTTATTTTATAAACATTAGAGGGATGAGAGAAGGCTTTGGTATGTTTTAAAGGTTTTAAAATATCTTTATATTAATATATTTATTCAGATTTAATCCTTATATTTAATTATATATCAGGCCAACATATGAAAATGATCCCATTACTCGAAAATTCAAAATTGTTGCGTCATGGCTCAGAAATTAAATTCAAGCCTGTCATGAATCCGTTTTGGCAAGCAGCTAATGTAATAATTGGACCTTAAATCGGGTCGAATTCTATCCACATGCTGCAATTTGCTGTGCAAAACTGGTCCATATCCTGGGAATTAAATGGGTTAGTCTCTTCAATTAGCTATCAACCAGGCAAGGCCCAACTATAACTGGGCCTCCACTTATTTAGGAATGGGCCAGCCACGCCGCTTCTGTAGTCCCCGTCTATTACATATGTTAGGACTTGGGGGGATAACATTAACAATGTATACTATATTTGGAAATTTAAATTCTTTATTTGGCTAAAAATTTTATCAAATTTTGGATCAAAAGTGATATGTCACAGCCATACCTGGTTATATACAAAGATTCTTATGTTTTTTTGGGTCAAGAGAGAGAAAGGAAGTTAGTCAAGGAGACGAGAAATATTTGGTAATAAATCAATTTATCAAAACTAACTTTGGTTTTTATATCATTCACGGATTCACCCCCTAAAAAATAGCTACCAACTTACCATTGGTCTCTATGACTATGCTCTATTTACTTCATTACCAATAAAAATAGTTCTATGCTCACTCCTACCTACCTACCTACCTATCTACCTATATGCCTACCTACCTACCTATCAACTTACCTACCTACATACATACATACATACATATATACATGTATATACATACATAAATACATACATATACATATATATAAGTGGGGATTCTTAGAGAATAGGGATTGCTCTCTCCATTCATAACAAGTCCCTACAGAGATTGAGGAAATGGGAAAATTGTCATCCATGAGTTCACATATGAGAATTGTCATCCAAGGCAAAGCTTTTGTTCTCATTCCTAAACAATGTAGGATTTGGGACAACACTCACTATCCCAACTCCACAATGCTTGGAAATGAAAATGAGGGCCTTGCCTTCATATATAAAAGGATAAGTAAAAAAAGTCTGAAAATTAAAATGATGTTCATGTTATGTTTTGTGTCATCGCTCCAAATCCTAAATCCTAGCCAAGCTTGTCCTAACTTGGGCTTGTACATTTTTTTCAAGTATTTGTACATTACTTAATTTAAAACTTTCTAAATAATTAAATTTTTTTATTAAAAGCCATAGGCCCAATGTTTGGCCAAGCCTTGCTAGGGCCCAGGCTTATATTATAGCCCTGGGGTCCAAGTCAGAACAGGCGGCCAGGGCCTAGGTATAACCCTTGGCCTAGGCCCGACCCGGATGAGCCCATGATCACCACTTCTACTATAAGCATCGGCATATGAATCAGGTTACATAGCCAATCAGGACTCAGGAGTGAATACAGCATTGTTAAGTACAGATGGACTGATTGATCATCTAGCCTGGTTAACACAGATCCCGACACTTTATTTTTGGCTGCATTTGGAAACGATGCAAATAGTGTAAATCCTGGTTCAAGATAAATTTGCACTATGGTTCAGTTTTGACTGTATTTGGCAACATTAAATTTATGTATTGACAAATGACAGACCAATACATATTTACATTGATAATAAGATATAAAAGTACATTAATAAAAAAGAAGTAAACTTGCATTCAAGTGGGTTTTTAATAAAAAAAACGAAAAGCATATGCTTTATTTGAATTCATGTTTGCATCCATTACAGCTAAAAGTCTATTTGGTAAAAGGTAAACTTGTCAATGCAAAACTAACCCAATTTTACAATTTATATGAACTGTTTTACACTCTACATATTTGCATTCACACTTATTTGCATCGTTTCCAAATGCAGCCTTTACTTCAGTTTTGACTTTGTCCTTTTTATTTGTCAACATAGAATGAGAAGTAAAATTTAGTCTCCAAAAAATATGAAAAGAATGAAGGAAAGGCTTAAGAGGAAGGTAGTTTATCTAGGAAGAGTGGAACAAAATTAAAATGTTGGCCATGAGAGGAAATATTTGAGGAAGGTGGTACAAATTTTGCATGTTTCTAGGATGCAAAATTGCATTGCCATGAATGCAATGCAAATGAAACAAATTGCAAATTTTGCATGAGTAGGAATAAAAACATAATTACAAACAAATGAATACAAATTAAAACCAAGTGCAGAATTCGTCTCTGGTTCAGATTTTCCTTCAATGTATCGGAAAAAAAAAAAGGAAGAAGGCTCTGTTTGGAAGAAGTACAAATACAAATATGTAGAGTGCAAAACTTTATATTTTGTATATATTTATACTGTATATATTTGTATTTGTATTTTTTCCAAACTGAACCGAAGTGAAAAATGGTTATTTCGCTAATCAAATACAAGAAAAAAAAGGAGTAAATTGGGCCAACTCTTGTGCTTGTGCAATTTACGTTACAAGAGCAATTTTTATAGTAAAAATCAAAATAGAAATATGCCACAACGACGCGCAATTAAAGTGTACAAGGCCACTCCGACTCCGTCACTGGCGCCAAGTGACGTGTTGGAAGCAGTTATTTATTTAGTCACAAAAACACCCTCAAATTTTCTCTTCACTGGCTAAATTACCCTTGCTGCTCTTACTGATTAGACGTCACCTCATAAACGCGGGAATAACTTCCAACCGCCACTGTTATCGAAACTCAACTATCATTAGGACTGCTTTTTAGATACAAATGGGTGTATAAATGTACTTCCAATAAACGTGTTGATTCTCTTCTTGAAGCTCTACTTCTCGACTGGGCTTTCTTGTTCGATCGATTCTTTCATTCTCTGCTTTCAGCTTGTAGTTTAGAGCGGTATTTTCTGATTTCTCTAACTGGGTTTTAAAACTTTGATTATCTACTCTGCATCATTGTTCTCTGCTCTCTCTCTCTCTTTCTCTCTCTATCTGGTTTCTTTCTTCTTAATCCTCTCTGTACGTGACCCTACACAGGAGTATTTTGAGCAAAGGGAAGGCCGCAACAGAAGCTGCGGAGACTGATTGACGGATATGGAGGTTCAGGGGAAGACATGGATCAAAGGTGCAACGATCGGTAGAGGAAGCTTTGGCAGGAAGAAGCGCAGAAGGGTGTCAATCAGCCGGTTTTGGGTTGGACCCAATCCGATCCAAACCTTATCAAATTGGATTTGGACGGTTTATATAATTATTGGGTTGGACCAATCCAAAATAAATTGATCCATATTCTTATTGGTCTGAATTGGACCTAAACCAAATTTCCAATAATCCGATCATGAGGCCAAACTCTTGTCCAATTTGAAACTGACCAAAACTGAAGCCAGTATAAAATCACTTTTATGAAAGTACTTTTATGAAAGCATTTTTATAAAAGTACTTTTATGAAAGCACTTTTACAGTAGTTTTATAAAAACACTCACTTTTACAAAAGAACTTTTATGGAAGTACTTTTATACAAGTACTTTTACAAAAGCACTTTTATGAAAGTATTTTTATAAAAGCACTTTTACGAAAGTACTTTTATAAAAGCACTTTTGCAAAGGCATTTTTATGAAAGATCTTTTACGAAAGTACTTTTATAAAAGCACTTATATAAAAGTACTTTTACAAAAACATTTTTACAGAAGCACTACGAAAGTACTGAAGTACTTTTACAAAAGCATTTTTATAAAAGCACTTCTATGGAAGTTTTTATAAAAGTATTTTTACAAAAGCACTTCTAGAAAATACTTTTGTGAAAGTACTTTTACAAAAGCACTTTTATGAAAACACTTTCAAATTTCATCATTTTAATATATTTTTGTAATTTTTATATGTTCTATTTTTTATATATAATTTTTTATATTTCATTCGGTTTGGATTGGATCCAATCCAGTCCATTTACATTGTAATGGATTGGATTGGATTTGGACTGGATTGGGTCCAATCCATTTGTAAGTGGACTCACATTGGGCTGGATTGGGTTGAACCAAATCCAGTCCAATTGACACTTCTATGCAGAAGCCCACTGCCACCACTAATAGTCGTAAAGTGGGCAGAAGTCTCTGAGTCATATTCTCTACAGAAGGAGAAAGAATTTATTTTCGACCTCAATGGATGTCCTCACATCCTTCATTGCTTTGGAGACGATGTCACTATTGAGAATAGTCAAATGATCTACAACGTGCTCTTAGAGTATGGAGGAACAATTAGCTTGGAGCGAAGAATAAAGCAAGGTGAAGACAAAGGCTTAGTGAAGATATCAGCTACTTGATCAATGGAAGTAATAAATTGAACAATGAAAGATTTCTTTGAAACTTGTTCACGTACAAAGTGGAAATCAATCTCAATGTGCTTTGTACACGCATGAAATACTAGATTAGCAGTAAGATAAGTTGCTCCTAAATTATCACGCCATAAAATAGGAGGTTCTCTAGAGGAGACACCAATCCCAAAGAACAAAGAATGAAGCCATAACAGTTCAGATGTAGCAAGAACTATACTACGATATTCACTTTCAGTGTTGGATCTAGAAACTGTGGGTTGTTTCTTGGAAGACCAAGAAATCAAGTTAGGGCCCATAAACATACAATAATGCATAGTGTGTTTAAGGTAACACAATATGTGTTTGACAGCAACCTAATGAACAGTAGTGGGCTTGTGAAGAAACTGGCACACTTTGTTTATAAAGAAGGCAAAATCAGGCCTAGTGATTGTGAGATATTGCAATGCACCAACAACACTGCAAAAATTAGAAGGGTCATTGAATGGATCATCATCAGATTGAGAAAGTTGAATAGATAATGCCATAGGTGTAGAAATGGCCAAGATCTTTCACTTCAAAGGCATGACCCATAGCTGTAACAAGATCCATAACTTGAGAGGAACTAGAGCCAGTTACAATGATATCATCAATATATATCAATACGTACAAGACTTGAGAGTTGTTCTTAAGAATAAACAAAGAGGTGTCTGCTTTGGAGGCTTGAAAACCAAACTCCAACAAGAAAGTATCCAATTTATGGAACCAAGCACGAGGGGCTTATTTGATTCCATACAATGACTTACGCAAGTGGCAAACATGAGAAGGAAAATCCTAGCTTGAAAATCCCGAAGGTTGTTGTATAAAGATATCCTCATGTAAATCACCATGTAAAAAGGCATTTTGGATATCCAACTGATGAATGATCCAATTATGTGAGACATCCAAGCTTAGAATAACCCGAATAGCAGTGGGTTTAATGACAGGACTAAAAGTATCAAAATAATCAAGTCCAGCCCGCTAAGTGTAGCCCTTAGCAACAAGCCTTGCCTTGTAGCGTTGAATAGAACCATCTGGGTTTCATTTCAAACGAAAAAACCCACTTACAACCAATTAAGTTCATACCTAGTTAACAAGGAACAAGTGTCCATGTATTATTGCATGCTAATGCATCAAGTTCATCTTGCATAGTCGCGTGCCAATTGGGATTTTGAAGAGCCAAAGTGTGTGATGTGGGTTCAGCCATTTCAAGAGAACAAGAAGTAGCAAGACAAGTCTTGGGCTTGAAGATGCCACTCTTCCCTTGTGTTATCATTGGATGCATCATTATGAACCAAGGGAAATGGAGGGGTGGAGCTGGTGAGGACAAAGAATACGAAGATTCATCACTAATAGCCATTGGTTCAGCAAGTGTTCGACAAGTGGATGATGTAGAAGATGTTGGGGATGGAGGTGATGCATGACTGCCAAACACAACAATGGTGGATGGTGGTGGTGCAATATTATCAATGAACTAACGATGAATAATAGGAGGCGGACCAATGGCACACATAGTGGGAGATGCCTCAACAGCGGAAGATGTCAAAGTGATTAAAGAAAAAGGAAAAGAAGCTTCATCAAATCTAACATGTCTTGAGATGTAAATCTGTCCAGTTGGTATGTGTAAACAACAATAGCCTTTATACTGATTATAATAACCCACAAAAATACAAGAAGATGACCTGAACTCCAATTTGTTTGCATTTTACGGTCTAAGAAGTGAAAAACACTCACACCCATAGACTTTGAGAAACTTATAATCAAGAGGTTTCTTGAATAAAACTTCCCATGGAGATTTCATGTTAAGCACCGATGTAGGAAGCCGATTAATAAGCCATACAGTTGTATGGAGTGCTTCCCACCAATAAGAGGAAGGCATAGAAGAATTAGCAAGTAAAGTTAAACCCGTTTCCACCACATGTCGGTGATGCCTCTCAACATAACCATTTTGTTCTTGAGTGTGAGGACAAGAGAGACAATGCATGATACATTAGTTTCCAAGAAATTTTTGAATGCATAAAACTCTCCACTTCCATCAAATTGAAAATTCTTAATGCAAATGTTAAACAATTTCTCAATATGGTTTTAAACTTGATAAACACACTCAAAGCATCTAACTTCTTAACCAAAGGATAAATCCATTGATATTTGCTATATGCATCAACAAATAAAATATAATATTTAAAACCATGAGGAGACATAGTAGGGGAGGGACCCCAAAGATCAGCATAAACAAATTCCAAAGGAGAATGATAAGAAGTAACACTAGCAGAAAAGGGAAGCTTATGAGCTTTCCCTAAAGCACAACTCTTGCAAAATGAAAGTCGTCTATTACTAGATAGTGGTAAGTTATGCTAAGAGACAATAGAATGAACGATATTAGGTGCTGGATATCCTAATCGTTCATGCCATTTATTGATTGTGGTTTTTTTGCCCAAAAAAGCACAATGAAAAGAAGTTGCATTTGAGTCCACATTGTTGAGATCAAGATGATAAAGGCCTTCTTTATTCAGTCCTTGCAACAGCACTTCCTTGGTCTCTTGATCGTCCACAAGAAATTCAAAAGGATGAAACTCAAAGAAATAATGGTTGTCCCTAGAAAACTTTGCAATTGACAATAAATTCTTCTTTATACTTGGAACATGAAGTAAATCATTCAAAACAAATGATCTAGAATTGGAGATACAAGAAAAACATCCAGTGTATTTAATATACAAACCTGTCCCATTGCCAATGGTGATATTATCTAATCCAAAGTAATTTGATTGTAAATGGAGATTCTCCACTGCAGATGATGTCATATGATGGCTAGCTCCAGAGTCTAGATACCAACTACTATCAATAGGAGAAGAATGTGATGCAGTGTAAGCAGATCCAACAGTTTGGCATTCAACAGGCTTGAAGTCATTATCAAATTGTGCTCTACACTTGAGAGCATTATGATTCATTCTTCTACATATCTGATATTTTACCCCTTTGAATGGATTAGTCTTCTTTGATTTTTAATAATCTGAATTTGTTTTGGTTCTGTTTATGTCATGGTTAGTATCCTTAGCCTTGTCATAACGTGAAGCAACATTAGCAATAGGATGATAATTATCAAAAAACAACTTAGGGTGTTCCACACGAATTTCATGATTCAGTAATAATGCTTGCATATAATCAAAAGTAAAGCCATCAGATCGAACCATAATGATTGTGACCAATGATTCAAAGTCAGGTCCAAGTCCTCCAAGGACATATTGTATAAGTTCTGAGTCAGATATTATCCCTCCAATGGCTACTAGGCTATTAGAAATAAGCCTGGCTTTTTGTATGTAATCAGCCATGCACTGGTTACTTTTCTTAAAGAGTGACAATTCAAATCTCAACTGCATCACCCTTGCATTGGATCTGAATGCAAACAATCGAACAAGAGCATCCCATACACTTTTGGATGAAGTAGCATGCTCTATGACCTGGGCAAGAACACCTTCTAACAGTGAGGAAAGAATCCAACTTAACAAAAGTTGATCCTATTGTTCCCAAATTGCAAAATCTGGGTTGATAGTCACTTCAGTGCCTTTGTCTTTAACAAATTTGGGCAGAGCAGAGATGGGATCATCAACATAACAAAGAGCCTTGAATCCTTTCAAGAATGGTATGAATAGTGAACGCCATAGAAGATAATTTTTTTGATCTAATTTGATCGAAATCAAATGAGTAATGGTCAAGGGTAGGTTCAGATTCACAATAGAGGATTGGTTGTTCACTGAGTTTGAAACCTGAGATGATATTGACATATTCACAGGTACTTTATATTTGGCTCTGATACCATAAAACAAATACCAGTTTTTGTAGATCTCATCTCAGACAGGCGAGATTAAGAATTGTATATATTTATAAATAGAGGAACTGTACACTTGTCAAAAATTAGAGATACAAAAGATGTTAATTATAACGATAAGAGTTAATTCTGTCAGTTAAGAGTTAGCTCTACTAGTTGTCAACAAACATTGGTATGCTATAATTCTATGCTTGACATCTGGCCATTCTTATCTCCATTATCTGACATGACATGTAACGATACTGATTTTTATCAGGAGCCACCCTATTTAAGAGGCACGCCTATGTATAAATCGCCAGTATCCATTACTATCACATTTAGGAGCCTCCACGTGATTGTATGCGCTCTTGGTTGCACTATACTCGAGATGCTTAGTGGGAAGCTAGTATGGAATGATGGATCAGAGTCTGAAGATGAGGACCATGACTCACCTTTGATACCAAAGGAGATATCAAAGGAGGGGAAGGATTTTCTGAAAAGATGCTTTGTGAGGCCCAACTTTAGGTGGACGGCTGACATGCTTTACTTCACCCTTTCATTGCAGAGAAGGCGCCAAGCACTGCAGAAGGAGCGAGTATAGAAGTTCAAGGAAGAAGAATTGGAAGACCAACTATTGTAAGTGTAAGGAAAATGGCAAGGGCTTCGGCAGCCTAAAAGTGGGAAATATATAGACAGAATGAATTGTAAAGAAATAGAAGGAATGAGGGAGAAAATCTAAGTGGGTAGCTTTTCTTAATCAACGAGAGAGCCTCTTTTTAACTATAAATCAAGAGATTTTTACAATTATTTTTCTTTTACTTTTGGGTGTATGAAGATTGAATTGCACTAATCGATTCATTGTAATTCTCTGTAATTTGATTGATACAATGAAACTCTTTGTTTTCTTTCACTTTTCCTTGGGCAGGTTTTCTTGGATTCTAATAAAATAGATTTTGTGACATTTCATGGATACAAAATGCAATAGTTCTTTACTCACGAAACATTTTGGGGTTACGTTGGATCACACCTTTTCGGATGCCAAGAAAATGAAATGATTTAACTATAATTCTCCTTTACATTATTGCAAAAAAATCAACATTTAAAATTAATAGATCCAATCCTGGTTTTTAATAAACATTTGTACTAAGATAGTTTTTGGTTTAGTGATGTTATGCTGCAGATGTCTTATATTGGTAGAATGTGATGCTAATGTGAGTTATCCCACATGGGCAGAATGGGATGTTGTTGTGGGGTATATATGTGATTGGGTTCTCTCCCTCTAACAGCTAGCTTTTAGGGGTGAATTTTCCTAAGTCACGTATCAAATGGTATTAGAGCCTACACTATTTGTTATATAAATAGTTTATATACTTTATATTAATAAAATATTTATTTTATATATTTATTAATTATCTAAATAATTAATTAATCGAATTCGAATCGAATCGGATATTAATTTTCAAAATCCGTTAAATATTGAATCAAATTCGAATATCAGATTTTCTAATCGAATTCGATGCATGTACCCCTGTATATGTGCTTGGGTTCCCTCCCTCTGATCAGAGAAATAAACCATTTCCAATGCTCAAGAAGGTTGTTTTTCGACCAAAAGATCTGAAACATAACTACATTAATCCATACCCTATCAAATCAGATGAATGCAAATGACTCACAACACCACACAAGCAACACTTGCAATTTGTTTCTGCTAGTCTCTGAATTCTCATCAACCATTGAATTTGTTCCAAATGACAAGAATTCCAGAACTATAGCAAAACTGGTGCCAAATTCCACTCCATTGAGATGGATGCAAAAACAAAATGAACCCATTTGCGTTTTACTCTTAACATCTAAAATAATTGAAATTTCAAGGTGGCTTTTAAAGAGGTTATTATAGCATGTTTAGACACAAATTAATGAAATATTTTTTTTTATTTGGGAAATTGCCTAAAACTCACCATTAGTTTTCAAAGTTTCTCCTAAACCCACAACTTTTCAAAATGTCTAAAACTCACCATGTCAGTAAGCTTTTATTTTTCAAAACTCACCTTCTGTTAGTGCACCGTTAATGCTTCTTAAGAGAGGTGTCCATGTCAGCATAAATAACAATTTTCATGACCAAATTACCTTTGAATGGTGAGTTAGAAGAAAATTGGTCTTTTTCATTTTTCAATTTTCTTGTTTTTTTTTTTTGCATTTTAGTGTTTTGTCATAATTTTCAATGTTTTTTATAATTTCTTTTGTTTTACAATTTTCTATTTTCTATAATCCATAAATTTTCCTGTATTTTTTGTTATTTATTTGCAATTTCTATGTTTTTCTATAATTTTTGGTGTTTTTTCTACAATTTTGATTTTCTGATTTTGTTTTTCAATTTCTATATTTCTATAATTTGAAAATAATTTTTTATTTTGTTTGCAATTTCTATAATTTTTTATATTTTTTGTAATTTCTATGTTTTTATGTATTTTATATTTGAAAATATTTTTTGAACATTTTCCTTTTTTCATGTTAAATATTAAAATGGTAATATATTAACACCCGTTAATTTATTTTTTATATATTTTTATTTTTATATAAAGGTTAAATTGGTAATATATTGACACCCATTAGTCTGTTTAACGTCAAATTAGTGACATGGTAAATTTTAGACATTTTAAAAAGTTGTGAGTTTTAAGAGAAATGCTGAAAACTCATGGTGAAATTTAGACAATTTCCCATTTTATTTTTTGGCACATATTTACCATCTGCAATTATCTATTCATGGTTGTAAAAAAAATTACTCTGATGTCATTTCAGGTTCACCGAAAATGAAATTACTGGTTATGATAGTTTGTGATCAAATGCAATGTGAAAGAACTATGAAAGAGGAAATCCATTTGACGTGACACCTTATCAGGCTAATTCAATGGGCTTACTTTAGATACATTTACATTTTTTTCTTGAGATAACACGGATTTTAACCTTTAAGCCACTGAGTTCAAAAATTAGTATTTCTTAAGTAATAATTTTTTCCACCATTTCGCATTGTTTGCCAAATTCTTAAGCCATAGTTCACATAAACCACTAGATTATGTTATTTTTTTCAAGTATTTATACTTTATTATGGCCATGTGAGCGCTATTTATGTATTTATGGGATTTATGAGCTCCCCTGGTGTATCTAACCTTATCATTCCACCGTATACTCGACGCTCTATGATAGTGATACTACGAACCTTGCATAAAATAAAGAAATTTTCACCACGCACTAAAAAAGGCACCACTTCAAGATGAAATAACCAAGGGGTTGAGAGAGAAACATCGCCAACTGCTGTCATAAAGAAACAAGTGATCATCCCCATTCAGTGGATATGGCAAAAACATTTTCCTTGCAGTAAATTAAAAACTGTATAGAGACTAATACAATACAACTAAGAAATCATTTCTCCAGTCTAATCTATAATTTCTCCCTCTTCTGCCTCAGATTTCTCAAGCTCCTCTCTGGCACAATCTCTCTTTCCTACATGCTTATTATAAGCCATATTTTCAACCTCAACATCATGTTTGCCATCATCGTCACTGCTGCCATCGCCATCATCTCCGTTATCTGCCAATTGATCATTTGTACCTTGCAATTCCTGAATTATGGAATTCTTACTGACCAAAATATCATCATTTGTTCGATGTGAAGGTTTCTCAATAACTTCGTTCCCACTGACCATATCTTTAACTATAACCGATGGGAACTCCAAAGGCTTGTCAGGGCAATTTTTGAAGAAAGAATTCAACACCATGAACCTGAACACTTGTAAGAGATGACTCTTATCTCTCTTAATGTCTGCACTTAGAAGCTTCTGCAAAAGAGTCGGTTTCCTCATCTTCAAAGCAGGTTTATTAGTTAAATCCTTGCCTTCTAACTTTTGCTTCTTAGCAAACCGGCGATCTTGACCATATCTTCCTCTTTTACCATGATTTCGTAATCTCCCCTTCTTAGCAAACACCTTTTTGTCCTCTTCCCCTTCACAAACCTGCCTATCCGGCTCTGACAGATATTCCGGGGGTATTTCAGCAACTTCAACACCCAACTCAGCCTGCTTTGCAAGAATTTCCTTTAGTTGCTGCAAACAAAGTTAACAAGTTAATCAATGAGAGAAACTATAAAGAGATTTCCAAGATCCCACATTTTGGATACTGCTATTGAATGGGAGAGCTACCAATCAAATAAAAGAAAAAATATAGCACTAAAATCTGAAGTGTCAGACAAAATGTCATTAAATATGAGAGCAATTGTAAGAGACTATTATTCAAAATAAAGTAGTTTTCAGTCAAATACAACCATGTAGTTAGGAGAATTTTTGCATTTTATCCTATGCAAAAAGGACAATCAACTTTCTGAATTTTGCCCATTTCAAACACTAGGACATAGACATACTCGTCATTACAAGTTCTCAAAATCTTATGATTTAAGACACAATTCATGATTTGAATCATGAATCCCACGGGTTTTGGTTCGAATCTTATGTCTGAATTCTTTTCTACAAAAATCTTACAATTTTCATTTGAATCCTACAATTTGATTCATAAATCTTACGATTTATATGATTCCTTCTATATAAAATCACTTCAATATCAAATTAGTTATTTACTTTGTCATTTGATTTATTTATATTTTTGCTAATGGTGACCTGTTTCAAAGACTACTAGAAATTGATTTATTGCAGTTATTTAAGCCCATATGTTGAATTTATTTTCCATCATATGTAGGATAACAAGCCATTGTATGTAAAGTATTAGACTTTCAAGTCAAACTTGATTATGCCATCTTAGACTTCTATTGTGCAAGTGGTGAATTCTATTATTTTAAGTACATATATGGCAGATATAGATTAAAATAGGGTAGAATCTTTTTAGTGTATCCGCATTTAATTTTTTGACAAGTTTTTAAAAAATTTAAATAATCATATTTACGATTCAACTTTCTTTACAACTTTACATTATGATTACGATTTTTAGAACATTGCTCATCAAACATGAGATAACTTCATTTATTCAAAAAAAAACATGAGATAACTTCTATTTTAGAAAATCATAATTAATTTATATACCAACCACATCTTTGCTAAGTAACAAAATTAAATCACCAAGTTAATTTGGAACAAAGTTCAGGATTTGAGATTTGAAGGTTGTTTGTTTGATTTACACTACTGCATTTCCTAGAAATATTGAGACGGATGAGTAGGAAAACTAGAAAAGATAATATTGCAAATGAACATATTTGTAAGAAAATGAGAGTGACCCCAATAGATAATTAAATGAGAGAAAGTAGAACAAGATGGTTTGTCCGTGTACAGAAGGAGCATCTACAGCCCAAGTAAGAAGTGATCTTTTGTAAGTTGAAGAGTCAGGAAGAGATAGGAGCAGGCCAGAACAGGCTAGTGAAAAACGATTTGAGAACCCATAATTTAGCAATAGATATAACAGTAAATAGAGTGGAATGGCAGAATAGGCTGGATGTAGCCAATACCATATAGTTGGGACAAGGCTTTGTTGAGTTGAGTTTAGTTTATGAGATGAACAGCAAGGAAATATCCACATTCCAGATTTGCTGAGGCTAGTTTTTCTGGTACCTAGTATTCAGGTATGACACTGCAAGGTAGAAACCACATGAATTTCATACATTCCATAAGGTACCCATCTGACAGAAAGCCTAGATTAAAGACCTGATCCATCATTCTGTCAGCCTCCCCAAGTGATATTTCTCGAGATAAAAGAATATATGTACCTGACGGAATGCTTTGGCATCTCTATCAGTAACTTCAGCATTTTCAGCTTTCTCAGTCAATTTCTGCAATATGCACACAGGATTTAGGGATGCCTGTTTATGGTTCATATATAAGAACAGTCAATCAAATTAAAGCAAACCTTCTCAATGTTAGCTCGGGACGGGTAGTTCCTTTTGCGTGCTTCACGCCATTGTTGGATTTCTTGTTCCATGTAGTTCAAAGGAATAAACCTTCATTTAAAAAAGTTAAAAAAAAAGTCATCATAAGTAATTACAATTATCTAAAACAAAAAAGAAAAACAAATGGAGATAAAAATAGAAGAAAAGATTTGTGAATAACAAATCTTTGTGAATCATTTCAAAACACTCTATGAGGGCATAGCCCGAGCCTTTGTGAATCATTTCAAAACACTCTATGAGAGTCCAAGGAGGTTTGGAGAAAACTTAGAAGATCTGGACTGGAGGGTTGAGAACAGAGAGCCGTTGGACTCCTTGGAAAGGAAATTTGAGGTTCAAGAAGTCAAAAATGCAGTCTTCTTGATGGCGAGATCTAAAGCCCCAGGACCTGATGGTTTTACGATGGCTTTCTATCAAGACTGTTGGGAAATAATTGAGGGTGACTTGATGGAGGTTTTCGATGAGTTCTATGAGAGGGGCAAATTTAACTCAGGTGTAAATGCAACCTTCATCGCTTTGATACCAAAGAAAGTAGATGCAATCCAGCCAAAGGATTTTAGGCCCATAAGTCTGATAGGTAGCGTGTACAAAATCAATTCCAAGGTTTTAGCCCTAAGAATAAAATATGTTCTTCCCTCGATGATTTCTCCAAATCAAGGGGCTTTTGTGTTTGGGAGACAAATAATTGATCAAATCCTTATTGCCAATGAATGTGTAGAGGTTAGAAGAAGGAAAAAACAAAAGGGATTGGTGTGCAAATTGGATTTAGAGAAAGCCTATGACATGGTGGATTGGGAATTTCTGTTGGAGATTCTCAAGCGTAGGGGTTTCGGAGAGAGATGGTGTAAATGGGTGAAGGGTTGCATTACTTCATGTCATTTTTCAATTCTGGTAAATGGAGCAGCAAGAGATTTTTTTTTCCTGCCAAAAGGGGCCTAAGACAAGGATTAGAGGCTAGAGAGTTGGAAGGGATGAAGTGGTGGTTACACATTTACAATTTGCAAATGACATTATTATGTTTTGTGAAGGGAAAACAGAAGAGCTCATGAACCTAATAAGGATAGTCCATAAATTTGAGAAGATCTCTAACCTAAAGATTAATTGGGGCAATAGTTGTGTGGCAGGAATAAACTTAGGAAGTGAAGAGGTGATTCGATTAGATGGAATATTGGGGTGTGAGGTAGGAGATTGGCCATTACAATATCTGGGACTACCTTTGGGAGGAAATCCTAATATGGATAGGTGCTAGTACCTAGTGATTGAGAGATTGACAAAGAGACTTGCGAATTGGAAGAGAAACTACATTTCTTTGGAAGGTAGAATAACCCTGATAAAGTCAACGTTGGCTGACTTACTAGTGTACTTCCTATCTACCTTTACGATACCGGTGAAAGTAGCAAACCAGCTAGAGAAGATTATTAGGGACTGCCTTTGGGAACCAGGAGACACCAAAAGAGACCACCTAGTGAAGTGAGAGGTGGTTTCTAGAAGTAGAGATGAAGGGGGACTAGGAATAGGAAATCTTAGGCTAAGAAATACAACATTATTAGGGAAATGGCAGTGGAGATTGCCTTTGGAACAGGACAGACTTTGGCATAGAGTGATTATTAGCATTCATGGATTGGCAGACAATGGTTGGGAAGCGAGAGTCGACCCCAGGGCTTCCCAGTGCTCTCCCTGGAAAGTTATTCATGATATTTTACCTTCACTCCTTCCTTATGTTAAATTTGATGCTTGTGCAGGAAATAAGGTCTTGTTTTGGGAAGATGCTTGGGTTGGAGACATTCCCCTTAATGAAAGATTCCCTTTTATTTTTTCTGAAAATAAGAGAAAAGTGATCTCTTCAGTCTTTACTGATAACTCTTGGGGCTTGGGTTTGAGGAGAGGTCTAAGGGAGTCGGAAATGACAATGGTGGATGAATTAATTAACCTTCTAGGGTCAACTTACCTGGATCAATTTTGTGTGGACAGTAGAATTTGGAAACCTTCCCCTTCTGGTGTGTTCACTTGATCTTCCTTTTTTGATATCCTCATTCAATCATCAAACCCTGTAAGGAGCTTTCCTTCAAAGGAGATTTGGTGTCAGCCTGTACCCCCAAAAGTTTGGGCTTTTTGTTGGGAGGTGGTTATCCAAAAAATCAATACTCTAGATATGTTGCAAAGAAAAAGGCCAAATGTTTGCCTATCACCCCATGTTTGTAACCTCTGCTTGGGACCTGGTGAGACAACCACACATCTATTGATTTCTTGTCCATTTGTATGCTTTATTTGGACTTGGTTCTCTTCTATCTTTGGTTGTAGGTGGACACCTCCCCCAGATGTGGCAAGCCTTTTTGACCCAAGCTTTTTCAGGCAACCGAAGAGGCGTGGAAGACTAATGTGGAGAGCCACAAGAGCAGCTCTCTTATGGTCAGTTTGGAAAGAAAGGAACAATAGAATCTTTAAAGGCAATTGTAGAAAGGATAATTATTATGACTATTCATTGGTTGAAAACTTTGGATTTGTTTAAAGACTTCTCAGCTGAAGACATTTACCGGAATTGGGAAGTGGTGGCTTCTACAACTTCCATGAAACCTATAGTGCAGGAATTGTGGTCCCCACCAACACAACAAAGAGTGAAATTGAACTTTGGTGGGAGTTCAAGAGGTAACCCGGGCCCTTCAGGTATAGCAGGAGTTTTCAGAGATGAAAATGGCAGAATTGTGGCTTTCTTTTTAGTACCAATAGGAGTGGGGGACTCATTGAGAGCGGAGGTGATGGCCTTGCTTCAAGGTGTAAGATATGCAAAACAGTTGGGGTTACACCAAATTGAGATTGAGGGAGACTCTAAATTGTTGACTGAGTGGCTGCAATCTGGTAAGTTGGGAGCCTGGATTTATAGACAGCCCATAAGAGAAATCCACAACATACCAAGGGAGATCAGTGCATGCTTCAAATGGACAAGGAGATCAGCTAATAGTTTAGCTGACACATTGACTAAACAAGGGACTGTGAGGGAGAGTATGTTTTGGGCAGTTTTGTCAGAAAGATAACTGGGGGCTCAACACCTACTTAGGGGTTGACAGCTGTACTTAAATCTGGAAAGTTATTTTTAAAGTTATTTAACGAAGTTACCGTTTCCAATCAAAAAAATAAACAAATAAATAACAAAAACACTATGTGAAAGGAAGGATCACATGCAATAGCTCCATCAAACAAGAAATTTATTCATTAATCAAGCCTAGGAACCTAATGATTATCTTTAAATAGATTTAGTAGTTTATTCAGTCAAACAATGGAGTTACAGAGGGTTTCTATCACATTTCCTGCTATACTTTGTTCATTAGATTTCAGGTCATTGTTCCACTTCAAATAGGTGGTTAGAAATGTAGATTTAACAAAATTTGTTCCAGGAAAAATCTCCTTCTAAGAACATGGGCCATAGACTTTTCAGTACCTTTTACATTCCACTTTGGCTTGTTTGGTAGAATTAGCTGGATGAGATTTTCTCACTCCCTCATTGCCACATCCTGTCTCCAACAACGAAATATTTCAGACCATAATCAAAATTTCATCATGTATATGTGATCAGGCAAGACAAAAATAAACTGGCGACACAAGAAAAACAAAATATAGGATTTGCTATGTGTATCAAATGAATGCATTTTATTTATTTAATTAACTATTTATTTATTTAATTGTTTATTTATAAATGTATATAGCCAATCCATTCATAGAAACTTAGGAGTAGCTCCACTAAGTGCTAAAATGAGAGAGAGTAGGCTAAGATGGTTTGGCCATGTGCATAGAAGACCACCAACAGCTCCAGTTAGAAGAAGTGATTTCTTAAAGTGGAAGGGGCTAGAAGAGCTAGGGATAGACCAAAGAGGACATGGGTAGTAGTAAGAATTAAGAAATAGTTTACACACTTGTAATTTAACAGTGGACATGGTTTTAAACAGAACGGATTGGTGAAGCAGGATTCATGTGTAGCTGACCCCATATAGTTGGGATAAGGCTTGGATGATGATGAATGTATATAGCCATGTGAGTGTGTGTGTGTGTGTGTGTGTGTGTGTGTGCACGCACGCACGCACGCACAAATAAGAACAAGCTGTTATAGAGTCAAGAAAAGGCCGGCTATCTTTCTAATCAAAAGATATAATAATAAAAATTAGAAATGAAACTAATGAAGACCCAAGTGGTTTTGGAAAAATATATGAAAAATACTACAACAAGATAACTTTAAAAATAGCCAAATCTTGATATCATACCTGGAAAGCTCACTGATATTATAGTTTACTAGTACACAGCATGTCCTTTGCACGTGGATGAGTAGGTGTCTGGGACTTGCAAGAGCTCTTTTATATTCAAACTAAAGACTGGCTGGGGTAGCAGATTACCTACAGGCATTCCTCTAGAGGCTTTATGGGTCCCAAGGGCATTCAAAAACAGTGCTTCATACATACCTAGATGCACACAGGCACGTGAGTGAAGAAAAGGTGTTGGAAGAGTTGTTTTAGATTTAGAAATAAGTGGCGTTACCATGAAACCACTTGGCAAAGCATCTTTTGACACTGTATGCTAAATAAGTTTGAAGTAAAGACTGGCTAAGGGCTAATGCATTTCCTAGAGGCATTCTTCTCTGATGATTTAATGGATCTTATGGAGATCTCAAAATAGTACTTGCATACATATTCATAAATACATGCATATATGTAGTATATGTTTAAGAAAAAGAGAAAGGGAAAGAAACAGAAAGGAGGGGAATAATTTGTCTTTAGTAGGGTTCTTACTTTAGTTTGATTATATTTTGTTATTTTAGATTTCATAAATCTTTTAGGATAAAACCTAGTGGGGGAAAACATATAAACAATATAAAAGATACTCAAATATTACAGGTTTCTTTATCTCTCTGCTGTATTTCTAGTAGTCTGTGCTGCAAGAGCACTATTGTAATTTTATCTCTTATTTGCTGCCGTTCTAATATAAATAAAACACTAGGTGCTGCCAGCCTAGTTTTTTGAGTCTCTAAACGCCTCTCTTCTCTTCTTCCTCCTTCCCTCTTCTTCTCTCACTTTTCTACTCTTTTTCTACTGGATAATACTTTCTTAGCCTCCTTTTTCTTTTCTTTTTTTTCCTCTTTTTCCAAGTATGCAAGGTGATTTAAGACCACCAGTAGATAGTTATTACAGTGTTATCATACTCAGACAAGACCTGATGGTTGAACCAGTAACTTGGTGACCTGCTAACCTTTTCAGGTCTCAGGCAATTGACAATTATCATGGTAATGAGATAAGCAGCAGTTAACCAGTAAAACCATGGCCCAGTGAGTTTCTTTTTTTTTTTTTTTTTTGATCAATAACTTCGAAACTTTTATTGATTAAAATACTTTAGGATACAACAATAAGTTACAAAAGAAATCAGCATAGAAAGCTGACCCAGTACAGAATTACAAGTGTGCCCAAAACATATCTGTTCTGTGAACCCCTTGCTTTGCTAAGCTATCTGCCAAACTGTTGGCAGATCTCCTTACCCATCCCACCTGAATTGACAAGTTCCTTGACATCCATTTAAATCTTCTGAATTCATTCTTCAGCCATTGCCCGATGAGTATTCCAATTTTTTTGTCCAATCTGAGTCGGACAATATTGGTTATTAGGTTCTGAGAACGGAATATTTGGATTGAGAACAAGCATAAGGTCTTGAAAATAATGTAAGCAGGATTACAAGAATCAAAGAATTATTTTGATTCTTTTAATTATGCAGAGTGAATTCTCTTCAACTGATTATGTGATGTCATCCGTGCCAATTATCAACTTCAATACTGTCACAGATACACTTGTAATACTACTTATATAAAATCAAGAAACTAGTAAACATGGTAAGGAAACACAAAGCCTAAACCTTTTCCCCGTTGCCTGTTAAAAGTCCTGAAGTTTCCCTTTGCAGTTGCCATGGGATGATTGCTGGATTTCTGGAACCTGCATAAATGTAACTTCAGTTTGGAGCATATGGCACAGACTCAAATCTTCCATAAGAATAAAAAGGAAGAAATTCACAAAATATTATATGAAATATACTTGGAATTTGCTGAACCTCTTTTCCAAGATCCATGATAGTTCCTTCTGAAGTTCTTGCTTTCAGGATTCCCCTGGATGGTGTTTGGGATATGATTTTCTCTGCCTTTAGCATGATTCCCCTGATAATTTCAAAAACATGTCAGCACTATGTGTATGTATGTTTGAGAGAGAGAGAGCCAAATGTCCAGAGTTAGATACCAGCATAGACAACTTACAAATGTTTTGCAGATTTTTTTTTCTTAAAGGGTCAAGAAATTGTGATGTTCAGACAGCATTGGCAAAGAAAAACAGGCAGTAAGCTTCCTGGACTTGCACATTAAGATTTTTTTTTTTTTGAAAGTTTGCACATTAAGATGGATTTGACCTTTAAAAAGTTAAAATTTTATGCTTTAAGCACCATAAGGCATGTCATTTACTTAAATATGAAAAGGAACCAAATTTTGTTGCATCACAGACAAACTGAAATTGATCCAACCAAATATTTAAATGCTTTTTTTTATAATTGAAAATTAATTCATTAATCAAATGATGGATCAGTTACAAATAAGCCCAGAGAGAGGCTCAAGGTGCAGCCTCACTCTTAAGAAGATATCAGATCTACAACAAAATACAAATAACCCACTAGAAGATAGATTAAACAATTGCAAAGCTACCCAGAACAGAGAGTCCCTGTTAACCCCTTGTTTTGCAAGAGAATCAGCCATCTCATTAGCCGATCTTATTACCCAGAGGATGTTCACTATCATATTTGTTAACCAAACCACCTACTTAAGGAAATCTCTTAAGAACAATCAAGTAATAGCTCATTTGTTTAAATGATTATTCCTTGTGTAAATGCTTATTTGAACATAAAAGTTCCAATCAGGTAATAGCTCAACCATCTGTCTCATACAAACTATTAAAAGGAAATTCACTAGCTAAATTAAACCATCCAAGCAAGAGTCCAACTATGGTGCATTCCAAAATTTTTACAGCATGTTACATCAAAATTCCAACCCATCATCACGTTAAAGACGTCACATGGTCTATTTACTTTTCATTGGTTCATATTCTACAAGGTATATTTTCACAAGCCACAAGGTGTACTTATCATTAAAAACTTTAACAACATTAAAAATGTCACTGTGATGTGTCTGTCACTTCATCACTGGCTAGTTCACATTTAAATTATGTTGCAGCAATTTCCTTAGAATGCACCATATATTTTTCTTCTAAACAAAGCTTGTCCACAGATATCAAATATAAATAAAGTTGACTCTACCATTATGGCAGTCTCTAATGAATTTAGCTGAATAACACAGATATCATATCAGCTATGTACAACTACTCTAGCAGGAATTCATCTACCATAATTCACAGGTTGCTTCTTCCTTGTTTCCTTCAACCTTTAATAATATAAATCAGGAATTCATTTACTTACAGACAAAAGCAAAGAACCTTCCCTAACCCACCACTGAAAAAAAAGAAGGAAATGACACGAACTTTATCAAGTATGAAAGCAAGCTGCTCAATAAGGGCCTTGGAAATAAAGCCAAGCCCCAAAAAGAAGTTTATACATGAAAAAAGCTCCCACTGTGGAAAACCCCCTCCCTCAAATAGAACCCCAATTTTAGCCTGACTGTCAGCTGAAATACTATATTCTCTTAGAAAACACATGGAAAAAAAATGGTAAGAACATGAACCAATGCTTTTATCTCGAATGCACTGACCAGTTTTCATGCCTAAAGCCTCTCTCCCATCTGAGAGTATTGCTTGAATTGCCTTCCTCCACTAGCAGGCATACTCTAGGGGAGCAAGTTAAGCCTGGTTAGGTCGGGTTTAGGTCAACACTGATCCAACCCAAGTTGTTGAACTCCTAACACTAATCCAACCCAACTTCTTCGGCTTGGACTAGGATTGAACTGGGTTTGGATTGGGCTGGTTTCTTGCACGGAAGAATGCACACATATTTATATAATATTCATAAATACAAATATGAAGGCAGTGTCAGATTCAGATCGCCCAGGGCCTCAACCCTAACCATACCCAAAGTTAAGTCAGATTAATATTTTTCAACCCTAACCCCAACCCAAACTTCAAACCCACCCAACCCATTGGGTTTGGGCCAACCCAGCTCAAGTTGTACCCTCGTACTCTCCCTGACTTGTGCACCCAGAATTTATAGGAAATCCACAAAACATAAAAATCCATCTTGTTGAGTAAAAGTGTCACCAGTCTCCTCGCCCAGGGCCTCAACCCTAACCATACCCAAAGTTAAGTCAGATTAATATTTTTCAACCCTAACCCCAACCCAAACTTCAAACCCACCCAACCTATTGGGTTTGGGCCAACCCAGCTCAAGTTGTACCCTCGTACTCTCCCTGACTTGTGCACCCAGAATTTATAGAAATCCACAAAACATAAAAATCCATCTTGTTGAGTAAAAGTGTCACCAGTCTCCTCATCTTTTTTATGCTACATCCCAGTTTTTTCACATACGACAATGAAATGTCTCCAAATAAAATATCTTTATAATGTCTGGTTTTACATCAGAACTCCCACCTACTACGGGAGCACTATTAACCTACTTATTGCTGAAAGCCTCTCTTTCTTCTCACGCATCATATGACTGAATCATGAACAAACATAACAACCACCTGAGCTATTCTATCGAGAGTTAATAACAGATCTACATGGGAATCTATATTCAAGAATTTTGAAAGGTCTAATTAGCAATGTGTTTCTTTTGCAACTTTTAAGAGAATGAAAACAAATATTTTCAATTATCTACCCAGAGACCCCATCAAAGGTGTACATCAATCTTTCTTAGTTGTTTGTCTATCTCCATGCCTGGATTGCCTAATGAACTCCCATTTATTGCTTCTGAAGAACAGTTGGCTGATGTCTTGACAAAGTTCTAATTAGCAATGTGTTTCTTTTGCAACTTTTAAGAGAATGAAAACAAATATTTTCAATTATTTACCTAGAGACCCCACCAAAGGTGTACATTATGTTCTTCAGAAGCAATAAATGGGAGTACATTATGTTTTTCCTGGATTTACAGGAAAAACATATGAAAGATTGAGAGTATTGCAAAGGTGTTTGGGCCACTTTCAGATGGGTTAAGAGAACCGCAAATGAGATGGCTAATTCATTTGCAAAGCAAGGGTGTTTGGGGAACAACTATTCTGGGCAGAGATGTAATTTGGATTCTATATAAACATAAAGGGTGGCCGGGTAACTAATTCCCAGCTTTGAGTTCTACTTTTAAACATAAATTAATGGAATTACTTGTTACCGATCAAAAAACAAATAAAATTGCATAGCATGGAAAGTTGAGGCAACAAAAATAACATCTATTTATTTCAAAAAAAAAAGTATGAAACAAAATGGAGACTAAACCCAAAAAAGAAAAATAAAAATAAAAACGACCAGGACAGCATATCCCAAAATTAAATTCAAAACATAATGGAAAATACTGAACTAGGCACCAGTATCTTGTGTAAAAAAAGCAAAATGAAGACCATTGGCGGAACAAACGCAAGAAATCCTATCAAAAACAGGATATGTACCACTCAGATGAAAGATACCTGTGACTTCTGGAGATTGATTGATTGCAAATTCATCTGGGATTGTTGCTGTTGGGCTAGACCACAAGCAAGTGACGAAATTCCTTGTAAATGTTGAGAATCAATTGGTGTCTCTTGCAAGCAATTCTGACCGATGGTAGGTGGACCAGACAAATGATCTTGTTTATTTTGTTGTGCTACTTCACATGGGTTCATCAGTCCCAACTGTGGGTTCATGAGGAAAGTAGGGTTCTGATTACCTAGGATCTGAGTTGCTCGACTCATTTGTCCCAATGAAGCATTGGAACAAAGAGGCAAATCATGAGAAACTTGAATTGGATTCACAGAATTTTGCGAGCATTGCATGGGTGCATGTTGGTTCACATTTTGCATTTGATTCTGGGGGAAACCCGCAAGTGGGTTCAAATGTTGAGGAATTTGAGGACAGGGCCCCCCACCAGGAATAGTTGCAGCTGCATATGGCCGCATAGGCATAACCTGGCTTACAAATTGTGGGTTGTTGTGCATAAACAACTGCCCATGTGGTTGAGATGGTGCCATCTGATTTAAGTTCTGTGGTAAATTAGAGGATGGATGCCCACGAAGTGGAGATGCTGCAATAGGATTAAAATTGTGCGGGGAATTTTGTGGAAAAAGCTGCCCATGGGATTGAGCAAGATGTTGATAAGGAGAAGGAGAACCAAAAGTAGGCATACCCAAATGACTATTTTGAACCGGAAAGCAATGGTTAACCCCATTTATCAAACAAGGAGAAGGCACCATAGGTGAACCATTAGGCATAGCCACAACATTTCCATTTAAATTATTTAAATGAGTAGTTAAATTATTAAATGGCATTGGGCACTGGGGATTTCTGAAAGCTAACTGATTGTGGCAAGCACAAGAGGAACATGGGAATTGGTGGGCAAGAGGGTTACCCAATAAATTATTCGAATTTGTGAGACAAGGATTAGGCATAATAACCTGAACCACCAAAACAGAACCAATCACTAAAAGAATAAAATCAAATATTTCCATCAAAAAAAGGTTAGAAGCTCAAAAGAAAAGGAAGAACAAGGATTACCTGTTGGGCACCCGGATTGTTGCCTCCTTCAGTCTGCATTTTGTTGGGCATATGGGGAAACGAAGGTTGTAAAGGGAACATATTTCTCCAAAAGACAACCGAACTCTACCTACACAGTACTCCAAATTTCTTATGAACCAATGGATTTAGTAGTTAAGACTAATATTTCGTAACAAAAAATAAGCGGAGATAGAAATAACGAGTCCTGGCAAGCAAAAATGTATGCAAGCAGCGCTAAGTCTTTGCTCTTTGCTTAAAGATGAAACTGACCCTTTTTCTATTCCGCCTAAACCACTACAAAACCCTAAGAGGATGAACCCTATCTCTTCTGATCAAAAAAGCCCTAGAGAGTTTTAAGCAATTTTCTGTTAATCTATTCCTGCGTGGCGCTTGTTTCCTACTCTTGAACGTCCTTAACGGTCGATGTGATGCGACCGTCGAAGGACTGGAGCTGACACTGGAGTGGCGCGAATGGGTTTTCAACTGAATTTTCTTCGCCGGTCTTTGGTCATAAGCTGATTTAAACCGCCAGGAGGGGCAAGTATTACTTACTATTACGTAGGGCTGTCAATGTGTCGGGTCTACGGAGAAACAGCCCCGAACTGATTATTAATCTGGACATTAATTGTCGGGTCTATCAGACTGTACCCAATAGACCTGATTGTACTGAAAATTATATTTTCATTTAAATAATACATAAATAATATAACCTAATAAAATTGATAAAAAATATTAAATTATTTATATGTTAACAAATTAACATTTTTAACTAATATTACCTTACAATTATCTAACAAATTTATTATTTTAAATATAAAACACGATAAAACTTATAATAAAATTAAGAAAATATTATATACATTTAATAAAAATAATCAGTTCAGGGTCAGAATCGTTTCAAGACAGGTAAGAAATAAAATTAATCCAATTATGTGGTTTTCACGAGGATAATGACCTAATTAAACATTCTTATCATTGATTGAAATGAGTGATTCATTATCTCCAAATTCTTAGGCATAAAACGAATGTCATTGATCAAATAGTTATTGGTTCTTGCAAGTGATGATTCACACACGTTGGATGGAGATTTAGTAGGAATTTTCAGGTAGTTAACCCTCCCCGACCCTAATAGGATCCGTTTGTTTAAATATTAAAATTTTATAGGATTGGTAACAAGATTCAGTTTTGATCCTTAGGTATACTAGTAAATGTATATGTGCATTTGCACGTGGCAGTGCCTTCTATAAAGGTAGATTTGTTTTGTTTTATACTTTCATGCATTTTCTGTGTTTATTTAATCCTTATCTATCTATTGATGATAAAGTGTAGGGTGTACATGTTATTTCTCTTTTTGACCCTTACGACACACTTTTTGTTTCATACTTGTATAAGTGGATAGTTTCTAAAGTGAGAGTAAAGGACATATATGTCCTCTTTATGCCCCTTGTATGCTTAGATTAAGGGATAGAAAAAGTTTAGTGAAAATTGTAGAAAGAAGGGCAATTCACTCTTTTATAGGTAATATAAATTTAACATAAATACCTACTCTCGATATACTAAATATATCTTATATACTTTATGAGAAAATAATATACATAGTAAAAAGAGTTAGAGAGGATTCAAACCTATCCCCTTTGTCCCATTACAAGTGTGCGTCTTCACCACTAGCCTATCACACCATTTTTGCTTAAAAATACATCACATTTAACTTATGTTATAAATTTTCAATAATATTAATGAATTTAACTCCCGAATCTAGAGCCGCTTGGCATTCCAACCCAGTTTCAACAATGCACTTCTCGGACCGAGAAAGTGGAACTGCTTGACGTTGCATATTAGAACTCATTAAAGCCCGATTCGCATCATTATGCTCGATAAAAGGAATGAGGGAAGCTCCAATAGAAAAATATTGGAAGGGAAAAATGCTGCGAATACCAATTCGTTATGTATGGATGATGAGATTCCATTGATACAGAGCCAATTCCAATAGACTTATTGAACGTTCCCATTGGCGTGCATCCAGCAGGAATTGAACCTACGAATTTGCCAATTATGAGTTGGGCGCTTGACCTCATTTCTCCCTTTCCTTGACCCCGTAGTTGTTGAATTAACTCTCTCTCTCTTTCACACACACACACACACGCATCGCCCCTCTACCTCTCATTGCTCTACCACCGTTGTCAAGTCCTCTACCATTCTCTCTCTATCATTGCCGTGAAGTCCTTTGCTACTCTCTCCCTATCACTTGCATGGAGTGAACTGTGCCACTCTCTCCCTTTGCCACTCATTCATTGGTTCACTTGCCTTTCTCTCATTTTTAAATACCTTTTTTTCTTATTTTTCCTTTTAATCTTGTGGTTTTTATCCACATAATTAGCATTGTGGTTAATTTATATTTGTTGTGTTCTTTTGTTATATCTTCATGTTATTGTAAGCAATTAGATCTCCCTCATGAAAATTTTCCAACAATAGCAGGAGAAGAAATGGAAACCCTTCAAGTGCCCCTGATTCATGGAGGACGAAATTATTGCAGAAAAATCCTGAGCCACCAATATGAAAACGTAGGGAAGTAGGTAAAAGTGGGAACCCTCTAAGATTTAATATTTCCCTTCATAATGCCATTGATCAGAACCGAACATTCTATAGAAGAAACACATTGGTGAATGAGTTCCCTCCGATGTGGACTGAACCCCATTCTCTCCAAAAAAAAAAAAAAAAAAACCTTCACTCAAAAGGCAATTGCAAGCTTTATCAAGATCGATCTTTAGGATTATTTAGTACTCCCTCCCTTTATTCTTCCTTCTGATTGAGTTGAACACTTTTGCTAGATATTAGCCTGCTACTGATAAAAGCACTTTGGTTCTCATCCACCAATTCATTGGGCTTTTCTTTTAGTTTGTTCACCATGCATTTTGTTAAGGCTCTATAAATTAGATCGGTTAGGCTAATTGGCCTAAAATCTTTTTAAAAACAAGCTTCGGGATGTTTTGGGATTAAAGCAATATTTATTTTATTAATCATTTTTGGCACAATACCTTGATCAAAACGCCACTTAATACAACTTTCCACCTCTTGTCCAACCGTGTCCCAAAATTTTGATAGAAAAAGGCTAGGAAGCCATTCAACCCAGGTGTTTATGGCTCCAACTTAAGAAACACACGGTAAGCCTTTGAAAGAGATTGGAAATCAATCCCCAAGTCACTAAACGAATCACACCTCCTAATCGATGTAAAAAGGGTTCTGAAGTAATCTACAATAGCCTGTTTGATTTCTTGTTCATGCACCATCTAAGAACCACCATCGTACCTCAGGTTGTAAATCTTAGATGTATATTTGCAAATAATAGCTGTTTGATGAAAAAAATGGTTTTTCGATCTCCATCTTTTAACCATTGGAGTCTAGATTTCTGCCTCCACATGGTCTCTTCCTGATCAAAAACTACATCTAGCGTGCCTTAGAGCTCAGCCTCGTTGTATAAGTTAGACTGAGTCGGGTGAGGATTGGATGAGCTGAATTTGTTTCTTCGGCTTCCTAATTTTCATATTCACATCCCCAAAAACCTCCCTATTCTGGGACATCATCCTTTGCTTGCATCAATTAACCTTGTCAAATGTCAATTAGCTTTCTTGTCGGACTAATTGTGACATTACTCTCCTTCCTCCATGAATTTTGCATAATTTCCTTGCAGGCCTCCAAACAGAATGATTTCCTTCCTCTCCATCTATTTGGACAAAAATCCTGTAGCAAGGCAATGATCAAAATAAAGTCATGCCTCATGAGACACTCGAGCATTAGGTAAAGCTAGTGCCATTGAACATTTGTTAGAATTCGAGATTTGACATAATCGAATCTAATGTAAGGGTATTTGTCCAACCTGTAGATCTTGACACATGGCATCAGTCGGATCCATCCCAGCTATCCCGTAGATCCTGACACGTGGCATCGGTCAGATGCACCCTGACCATCCATCACCAAACACACACTAAAACTCAATCTCTAAGTCATGTCTCTTGCTTGGTTTGACCCCTCAAAGCCCACTACTAACTTGACCGTCTGAGCCTTCGCCCCTGGGATAACTCCTAGGGCCTCTAACATCTTCTTTCTTTCTCTCAACAAGTTGGACCCGACGACCTCGGACACTAGAAATTATGTTATTGCCCTCGGCTCCATATTTGGCAACAACAATTGGCATCATCCATGGGAATGTCTTCAAAACTTTCCCTTAAGAAAAAACAAACCTAATTTAATCAACTAATGTCCCTAAAATGGCTGACAAGCAAGACCACATCCCTAACGTTCGGAATCTAGTCACGATTAACCAGTTCGAGCTAGTCCTGAACAAACTGGACAACCTAGCCTAGCGGTTGGACAACATAGGGTGTCCGGCAAGAAGCCACCCACAGGGTGGCCGCCTTGTCAGAAGCCATGAACAACATAGTGGGCAATTCACCTTTACCCCACTATAGCACTTGGATGACCCGGAGAGAGCCAATCCCTCAGAGTCAGATAGCAGCAGCCGACGGGTTGGCAAACCTTGTTCCATGGGGTCCCACGCCAAGCACAAGAACCTCAACCGTCAACATCATCGTGCGACAACCAATTGGGACAATGGTGGGCACTCGGGCCACTACAATCCCCCTCCAAGGGTGAGAGGCCGGTGCCACGCCTCTCCCTCACCAATTTTTGACCTTCACAACCCACTCAGCGATCGTCATGCCCGCAAGGCTCAGGACATGTCGGCATTCGAGCACTCTGGGAACAGGGCTGGCTCGTCCTGTGTGAGAGAGAACCAGGACCAGGCCAAAGCAACAATGCCTCAGAGATATTCAAGCGTAGATTGGCGCCCTTCAAGATCAACTTCGACAAGTAAAGAAGGGCTGAGATGACGCCTCCACCAGTTTTCCTACCTCATATAGCCGAATGGAGGCATTCGTAGATGTTATCCTCTCCAAGCCCTTCCTACCAAATTTCAAGGTCCCGGCGTTTGAGACCTACAACGGGAATACAGACCCCGAGGACCACCTAAAAAACTTTCGGGCCCTCATGATCCTACATGGATACTCCGGCGCCCTCATGTGTTGGACCTTCCAAGACACATTCAAGGGAGAAACACGCCAATGGTTCTCCACACTCCATCGCCTCTTGGGAATAGTTCACAGACCTCTTCTTAGGTCACTTTATGAGTAGCCGACGATGTCAGAAAGCCATCCTCTCCCATATGTTTGTCAAGTAGAAGCACAGGGAGAGCCTTTGGGCATATATGAAGAGGTTCAACTAGGAAGAACTCGAAGTCAATGATCTCGACCCCTTGGTCTCCATGCACGCAGCCATCAATGGCCTCTGGCCTAAACCTCCCTCAACTGGTCCATTTCCAAGACTCCGCCTAAGACTAAAGTCGAGTTCTTGAAGAAGGCTCAAAAGTACATCGTCGCAGAAGAGGCTGAAGCCAACAAACGTCTCCAAGAACCAGAAGTTGATGCTAGTTGAGAGCCCAATGACAAGAAGAGAAATGAAAGGGATGGCCACAGTGACAGTTCCATCAACAAAAGTGGAGAGAATAAGCCATCAGTCCCTTCCTTCAATAAGTACACACCACTAAACTCTTCTTGAACACACAATAATGATGCAAGTAGGTAAGGAGAAATTCATGAAGTGGTTGGCCAAGTTGAAGAGGAATTCGAGAGGGGGAACCCCAAGAACTACTATAAGTACCACCACGGCACCGACCACGACACCAAGGATTGCTATAAGCTCAAGAACGATATCGAGTCCCTTATCCATCGTAGGCACTTGAAGGATTTTGTCTAGGGAAATGCCCCAGCATCATCCTCATAGCAGCCACAGGCCAAGCCTCACAATCATCGCCCCCTGGTCGGAGTCATTGAAGTCATAGCCAGAGGCTATACCTCGGGGGGAGCATTTGCCTCGTCTCGGAATGAATATGCCCAAAAGCACAACATCCAGAGCCAAGCACCAAAGAGGCCAAGGTCAGAAGACCTCATTTCCTTATCAGACGATGACTTACGAGGGGTATCTGTGCCCCACAACAACGTTGTTGGTGTCAACGACCATCGCCAACTACATAGCAAAAAGGGTTCTCATAGACAATATCTCCTCAAATGACATCATGTTCTATGAGATGTTTGAGAAGATGCACCTGACACCGGACCAACTACAACCCATTGGCGTTACCCCTTGTCGGCTTCTCTGGGTAGCTGTCAAACCCGAAGGAAAAATAACTCTATCGATCACCGTAGGGACTAAACCTCAACACATCAAATGAATGACTAAGTTCTTGGTTGTGAAAATAGGCTCACCTTACAATGCCATCATAGGGAAGCCGACCTTTCACACACTCAATGCAGTCATCTCGTCTGAACACATCACCATGAAGTTCCCCACGGAGCATGGTGTAGGGGAGGTAAGGGGAAACCAGCAAGTTGCCAGACAACGCTACGTTGTGGTGCTAAAAGGCAAGAACAAGTAAGCCCTACCACTAAAGGGGCTCAACCTCAAGGACGAACCATTAAGCCAAGGACCTTATCTCAGTTCCAATAAATGAGGCTGAGCCCGAGAAAACAGTACAAATCGGGTCTCGCATCCCTCAGGACGCACTTTCCGAACCTGTAAGCTTCTTTAAAGCCAATACCAATGTGTTTGCTTGGTCCATCGCTGATATGCTAGGAATTGACCTCTCGGTCATTATTCACAGGCTGAGCGTGGACTCGAGCTGTAGGCCGGTTCAACAAAAGAAGAGGAATTTTGCACCGGAGCATTGGAAAGCCATCAGAGAGGTGGACAAGCTACACAACGTCAGCTTCATAGGAGAGGTATACTATCCTAAATGGCTATCTAATGTGGTCATGGTAAGAAAGCTAATGGGAAATGGCGCATCAACATTGACTTCACAAATCTCCACAATGTCTACCCCAAAGACAGTTTTCATTTGCCGATGATTCATCACCTCATCGATACCACCACAAGGTACGAGCTATTAAGCTTCATCGATGCTTTCTCCAGCTATAACCAGATAAAGATGCATCCAACCAACGAGGAAAATACCTCATTCATCACAAAGCACGACACCTACTACTACAAGGTGATGCCTTTAGGACTAAAGAACATTGAAGCCACTTACCAAAGGCTGGTGAACAAGATCTTCAAAGAGCAAATGGGGAAAAACGCCAAAGCCTATGTAGACTACATAGTTGTGAAGAGTCTTAAGGCTAGCTAGCACAACTCAGACCTCAACAAGACATTCGAGGTACTAAAAGAACATAACATGAAATTAAACCCCATCAAATGTGCCTTTGGGGTCACCTTAGGAAAATTTTTGGGTTTTGTGGTCATTCAACGAGGCATAAAGGCCAGCCCTGAGAAGATAAAGCCATACTAGACATGGAACCCCCTTGGTTAATCAAAGAAACCTAGAGGCTCATCGGTAGAGTCGTGGCCCTTAACCAATTCATGTCCAAGTCGGTCAACCGGTGCATACCCTTCCTTTGATCCATCAAGAAGTTGAAGGATTTTCAATGGATAGAAGATTGCTAGAAAGCCTTCAAAGAATTAAAGTCCTACCTCGTGTCACCATCATTACTTATGAGGCCCCTCCCGGGAGAAACTTTGTTCTTATACCTCTCAGTAGGGGACGAGGCAACCAGCTCGGTGTTGGTTCAGCAAGACAAGGGAGTTAAAAGGCTAGTATATTACATCAGCAAGGTGCTCCACAAGGCTGAGACCTGATACCAAAAGTAAAGAAAGTAGCCTTTATGCTAGTGATCTCGACCAGGAAGCTGAATCCTTACTTTCAAGCCTACAACATCTCATTGTTAACCAACTAGCCCCTTAAGTCAGTGCTCTTGAAGCCAAAGATCTTGGGTCAGCTAACCAAATATGCTATCGAGCTGTCAAAATTTGACTTACACTATCAGCTGAGACCTGCAATAATGGTGCAAGTATTGACAAACTTCTTGGATGAATGCACCTTCAACCATTGGCACAACCAAGCTCCCCAGAATGAGGAAGAGTAATTGCCAACCTAGACCTTGTTCATAGATGGATCCTCCAATGCCAAGGGAAGCAGATCCAGCCTCATACTTCTCACTCCGGATGATAACAAGTTGGAATATGCACTATGATTTGGTTTCCCTGCTTCCAACCAACAATGAAGCTAGGTACGAGGCCTTGCTAGCCAGCCTCCAGCTTGCAAAAGATCTCGGAGTTAAGAGCATTGAGGTCTTCAACAATTCATAGTTGGTTGTAAACCAAGTGAATGGAGAGTATGAGTCCAGAGAACCAAACATGGCCAAATACTTGAACAAAGTCTGAGGGATAACCAGCCACTTTTGACACTTTGCTCTACACCAAGTCCCGTAGGCCAATAATACACAAGCCGACACCCTATTAAAACTTGCAAGCTATTCAGGGTCGACCCTTGGCCACACTATGCACATTAAGAGCTTAACACATCCTAGCATCGAAGATAGGCAAGTGTACCCCGTCTAAGCTGAGCCTTGCTAGATGGATCTCATTCTCACCTACTTGCAACATAAGCAGCAGCCATCCAACAAGAATAAGACAAGGAGAGTCCAACGGCAATCATCATGGTACACCATAATCGAGGGCATGTTGTACAAAAGATCCTTCAACCTACCCTATCTCAGATGTCTTTGCCGAGAAGATGGCGAGTATATGCTAAGAGAAATCGACGAAGGCATCTATGGCAATCATCTAGGGGGCAAGGCCGTCGCATAGAAAGCACTAAGGCATGAATACTTTTGGTTAATCATCCAAAGGGATTCTATTGAGTTGGTACAACATCCTCCATCAACCTACAATGACCCTCTCGACCTTCAATAGCACCTGGCCCTTTGCAAAATAGAGTATGGACCTCCTTGGACATTGGACCTTTCCCCCCGACCATGGGGAACAGAAGGTACCTTGTCATGGCAATACACTACTTCACCAAGTGGGTTGAAGTCGAGGCCTTGGCAACAATTATGGCTAAGACGATTCAGAGCTTCTTCTAGAAGAATATATTCTGCTAGTTCGGCATCCCCTACATGCTCGTCACTGATAACGGCCAATAGTTTGATGACGCCAAATTCAGAGAATGGTGTGGAAGCATAAGAATAAGACAACAGTTCACCTTGGTCGGCAACTCTCAAATTAATAAGCTAGCTGAGGTCACTAATAAGATGGTCCTAAACAGATTGAAGGTAAGATTAGACAGAGCCAAAGGGCTTTGGGTGGATGAGCTATACAACATACTCTGGGCATAGCGAATGACACCTCAGACTGCCACTAGTGAAACCCCCTTCAACTTGACATATAGAACAAAAATTGCTATCACAGTAGAGATCAACCAACTAACACTTCAAACTGAGACATATCAGGAAGACGAAAACAGTGAAGAGTTAAGGAACAACCTTGACCTATTGGAAGGTGTCTAAGAACAAGCCTAAATCAGGGTCGCAGCATACCAGCAAAGAGTTGCAAGATACTACAACTCCCGAGTTAGAGAGCGTCACTTCAAGGAAGGCGACCTCTTCCTCAGAAAAGTCATGGTTCTTAAGTCCAACAACAAAAAGCTTGGCTCAAACTAGGAAGGACCTTACAGAATCAATAGAGTTGTAAATACCTTAGTGGAAAATTCTAAATGAAAAGCGTAAGTTCCTCTCACCTTAAATCCTTCTTTGTGTAAACGTTTTCATCTCCTCCAGCTACTAGGACCCATTGGCCGACCGAACGCAGCACAGAACCTTTCTTAAGGTTATACACCCAGACCAAATGGTGCCCCCCCTCGGTCGGCTGACCGTAGCATACAACCTTCCTTAAAGTTATACGCTCAAATCAGACGTCGGCCCCAAGGCATACGACACTTTGTGAGTCATATGCCTAGCTGCCTTTTGACGTTCTATGACCAAGGCAAGAACTTCCGAGACCTCAGCAACTATTGATAAGCTAGGCCACAACCCCGACCTCGGCCTTAAAGATCCTTAAAGAAGTGAGTCTTTGGAGGCCAAAGAGCAACATCGTCCAATTAATTAATAAAAAACACGATGAATGAAACACTAAGTAAACAATACTTCTCCACTAAGGCAACCACTTGTGACCTCAGCCACAAAGCCCTTACGCAATGACGCATTGAGCATGATGTCGGCCTCGGCCACAATCGATTTCCTTCTTTTTTGCTAAGGCAAAGAGTTACAAAGACTTTGGTAGCTACTATTGAACGGCTCGTGGTGTCGACATTGGCCTAAAGGACTCTAATATGGAACATCCTCATGAAAGACTAAGTAAAAAACACTTCCAAAATAAATAATTGCTTTTTTAAAGAATAGCAAGTTTCTTTATAAAGATGCCTCTTCAAGGGAATGCATTGGCCTCTTGCACAAAACAAAGAAGAAGAAGAGAAAGAAGAGAAAAGGAGAAAGGAAGAACATATTTTTGGCAAGAAACATAAGTTGCATTTACTCGAATGTCTTTACAAAAAAAGGCCTCTTATGGGGGAGGCATTTGACCCCTTATAAAAAGGAAGAAGAAAAAGTATTCAAGTTTTAGGGGCACGCAAGCCCAAACAAAAGAAAACAAGGAAATGTTTATTGGCCCCCTCTAGTCTGAGCGGCGGTCTGGGCAGTGGCATCGATGGTTAGGTTCTCATCTGTCCCCTATACGTCAACTATCTATCAAGCTTCAATGGCGAACGGATCCAACTAGCTGATTCGAAGCTCGAAAAGAACTCCATCACTTGGGCCTTGCAGTCGTCATAGCCCTTTAAGTAAGCCTGGGAGCAAAGGTGGTTAGATCCATCACATGCTCCTCTGAGGTCTTATATTTTTTTACTGCCTTTGCAGTCAACTCTTCCAACTACTGCTCCATTGATGCCAAGGAGGACTTTAGCTCCTTCATGAGATCCCTGTTATTTGCCACCTCGGCCTCAGCCTTCTTGCGATGCTCATGCTCGTTGTGTGCCCAAACCTTGACTACCTCCTGACCGGACTACGCCTTGGCCGCTTGCGGCTTTAGGTGCTCATTCTTCTCTTGCGCCAACTAAAGTTGCTAGATCAACACCTCAGCCTTATCGAAAAGGCCGACCGAACAAGAGACCATATATGCACATGAAAAAAGAAAACCGTCAATCACATACTACCAAGAAGACGTCGACGACACAACATACTCGAAGAAGTGTATGCATACCTCAACATACTTTTCCCAAAGTGTGTCCCAAACTGAATCCATCGAATACTATGTCCAAGACTGGCAATCCCCAGGAAGGACCATGTCTACCGCTAGCTACTAGCTAACACCAGGAACCAACAAGAAGTCCCCTTCTTGAACACTCCACGTCAACCGGAAGATCCGACAAGAGGTGAGCGACTCATTCTTCCATGGATCAGATGATCGAGGCTCCCCTCGGGTCAGCACTGCTCGCACAACTGAAGTCTTTTGGCCTAAGGGTCTCAGATCATTTTTGCAGGGTGCTTCTATGCTTGTTACTTGTCTTCTTACCGGTCGCCTTGGCCTCAACTCACTATCTTGTGGCCCCCTCCTCCTATAAGGCATGCTCCTGACAGCTCTCTTAGACATCACCTCCAACAACTTCACCTTCTTATTGCCTTCCATTTCTGCGAATAAGAGAAGCAAACAAGTCAGAAGAGTGCCAACAAAACTTAATCAATTTTACAACTGGCAGATAGTGGAAGCATCCGTACCAAGGAGGCAGGACTAAGGCTCACCATCACCAATACCTCATCCTTCACCAAGGGTCCAGCATGAATCATCCCGCCCAGCCAAAGCCAACTCATCACAACCTTTTCTTCATCATTGCTATGTGGTGTAATCCTCTCAGTCATCATGTCTAGGTTCCCCCAGCTGGACCAAAAGGACTAGCCTTGGAGGCAACTAACGAAGAAGAATTTATTCTTTCAGTTGTGAACAGAAGACAGGTTGTACCACAAGCCATCCCGTCAGGATGCTTTCTCAATGCAAATAAACTCCAAAATATATTCAGCATCACTAACACCTCTTGAAGGTGGGTTATCACCAATATGGCCACTATCGTCCTAACAACATTGGGAGCGAGCTGGCTAAGGGTAAGGTTATAATGGTTCATGATCTCGGGAATGAGGGGGTGCAAGGGAAACTGTAACCTGAAGTGAAGGTAATGCTCGTGGATGCACACCTCCCCTTTAGGAGCAAGCCACAACATGTCGCCCATGCAAGGGACTCTAACCCTATAGTCCCATGGAATATAGTACTTCTCACCCAATGCGCTACCTTACCCCTTGCCGAGAGTGCAATCTAATTCAGAGCGGGGGTAACGTTGCACCTCGGCGCTTAGCCTTGGCCCGCTCCTCGGTCATGGATTCCTCAGCCTCATCCATGTCTACCACATCAGGGTGCCCAAGAACATTCCCTGGGGCATCGGCCCTCAACTGTGTGGAACCAGTATTCTCATTGGTAGAGTCCCCACTCCGTTGGTCACGTTTGGCCCCATGAAGCACAAACTTGACATCCGAGAGGAGCCCTTAGAGTCACTACTATCACTCCCATCACTAATAGGAGTGTTGTTAGGAGTATTCCAGTCATGAAGGTTATAAGCCTCACAACCATAATTCGAGGCTAACATGTTGGAGGCAACAATTCTTTACCTAAAGATGTTAATTGAAGAAGGTCTAAGGGATTGGTTGTTGATAGTCGAGGTGTCCTCAGTAGATCCAAGGTGGAAGGTTTCAAGCAAATGGTGGAGAGTCACTCAACCAGTTTCCCTATTTAAAGAAAAAATGTATGGCTCAAATCCAACTGATCCAACAGTCACGGACCTATCAACCTGACAGCCCGAACTGACGGGCTCAATGTGGCACCGACCTCAAAGGCCAAACGACACCAAGAGACAAGGCCGGTTCACCCATCGACTACGGCTCAAGGATTTACCGAATCGGACCCCCTGCACCGTCTCGTACATGGCTTCATTCAGTCAACCCCAACGCTCGCCCTCCGTATGGACATATGATGCTCGTCTTGTGTAAGGACATACAAAGCCCATCCTATGTATGAACATACGACATATGACATCAATGCCCATGCAAGGCTTGGACAACAAACACAGATAGCATATGCCTGCACGGGCCACAGTCATGTCCCTTTGGCCTGGGATAGTCCTTTATTGACGCAAAGGGTGAACAGAGGAGCAATTGTCACATAGCCATTGAGAAGAGCTCTACAGCCAAGACGCAAATGTACTTTACTCTCTTTGGTCGAAATCGAGGCCGCCACACAAATGTACTATACTCTTTGCATTCGAGAAGAGCTCTATAGTGAAGGAGCAGTTATCAACCAACCTCGGTCACTATGGCCTCGAGAGTGGGGGTAAATGATGTGGGGGTATCTGGCCGACCTACAGATCTTGACACATGGCGCCGGCCAGATCCATCCCGGCCATCCCACGGATCCTAACACGTGGTGTTGGCTGAACGCACCCTGACCATCCATCACCAACTACAGCTACCCGTTCCCAACTACTCATCCTCTCAGGTAACTCCAATTATAAAAAGGGGCTCCCACATTAAGGTAAACACACACTGGAACTCAATCTCTAAGTATCCTCTCTTGCTTGGTCCAACCCCTCAAAGGCCAAAGCCCTCTGCTAACTTGATCGTCGGAGCCTTCACCCCTGGGATAACTCCTGGGGCCTCTGACATCTTCTTTCTTTCTCTCAGTAGGTTGGACCCGTCGGCCTCGAACGCTAGAAATTACATTGTTGCACTCGACTCCATATTTGGCAACAATAGAATCGAATTCGGATAATTCGAATATCTAATTAGTTGACTTCAGATATCCTATTCATATCGAATATTTAATCAGATTCGAATTCGGATATGACCTTATTTGATTCAATAAATATCCAAATTCAACCAATTATTTAATTATTATATATAATATATAAAGAATTTAAATGCTTTATATAATATATATAATAGTTAAATTATATAAATAACTTATATACTTTGGATGCTTTATATAAATCATTTATAAAATAATTAATTGGTTGAATTGAATATTTAAATATTTAATTGGTTTGCAATTTGAATATTAATTTTCAATATCCATAAGATATCGGATTTTCTAATCGAATTCAAATTCAAATATTGCCTAATTTGATTCGGATTCGATTTGTTTACACCCCAACCTCTCCCTAGTATTATTATCTCCTACTCTTTGATCAGACCACCCCTATTCTCACCACTTAGAAAAAACTTAATTAAAAGTCTCCCAAAAGAATCCAAGGGATATTTATTGAAGTAGCAATTAGGGTTGTTCATGAGTTGGGTTGGTTTGGCTTCACATGTTTTTGTCAACCGAACCCACCATCTCGGGTTGACTTATAAGTCAACCAAAATTGGCCAAAGTTAATTAATAGAAAACCAAGCAAAACTAAATGTACCTAAGGTTGTAATCGGTTGGAAACCGAACTAACATTCTCCTTTTTAAACCCAAGTTAAAAAGAATTCTTTTCAATTTTGCATGTAGCAAACCTATAATAATAACAACTTTTTATGATAAAATATTATTATAAAATAACTTATTTGGCATTGACAATAAATATATTGTCTGCCTTTGTCAACTTTTTACTTGTAACCCCACTATTTTATTAAGAACATAATTGAAAGACTTCTCAGTGTAAACAATATTACCTCTTTATCTTGTTAGCTTTATTACTTTTTTAAGGTCTCTCTACAGCTTTTTATGGGATATGTGAAAGCATTGAAAAGAAAGGAGTGCTAACCGCTAACAAAGTATATATGTATATGACAGTCGGGTTGGTTTAGTTTTTGTCAGTTTATATACGATCAAACTGAAACTGACATGACCTTTCGGGTTTTCATAATTAAGGAATCAAAACCAACCAAGACTACTTGAAAAGCAGTCAATTTGGGTCGAATTAATTGGGTTAGTCAGCTTAATTGGTTTCATGAACATCCCTAGTAGCATTTTGGCCAATGAGATTCCATGCTTGTACCTTGGACCTTTTGTTTGGCTCTCCATGGACACATGTGCACCTCTAGCTTACTTTCTAAACCTTCTAAGCTAGTTGAGAATCGATAATTCGGTTTAAGCTACTCAAAATTTCTAGATCCAAATCATCTATCCAAGCTAAGTTTAATCTTCTAGATAAGCCACCTAGTTCAACGATTGCATAACTAAAAAACCTTAATGTCTCAAAAACAAGCAAGATCGTATCAAAGAAAACTTTAATGTCAATCAGGAAGACTAAATATAAGGAATGAGTATGGACCAATAAAGTTTGAACTACTCAAGGGTGCCCTAGAACCTAGAAGTTCCAAAATAAAGTCCTCATTTATCTTGGCAACCCTAGTACACCGTTAGACTCACCTAGTCTTTAGTAAAATAGATAACAAAAATCGAATTGAAGTTCATCTGACCTAATGAATTATGATGTCCCATATTATCACTTGAAAATGAGTTGACTACATCAATGTTTATAACTCAGCTTGATAAGCTAGATTCATTGAGTTTAATCCTTATCCTCCCTTTGTCCCAAGTATTCATAGTCGCCCTCTTCTTGCTCACCTAATGAATATGGCCTATCATGTCTCAGGGTATGCACCTCAGGTCTCACTAGACTTTAAAAGTAGGTCCAAAAGGTTTATGGTGATGTTTGGCAACAAAATTTACCCTTAGTCTTATTTCATATTCAGTGATTGGAGCACCACCAGATTGTGTTAGTGATTAACATTGAAAGTGACATTTTGCTCCTTTGCAAGTACCTTGTCCCCTAAGTTTGTTCCCACATCCAACATAATGGCATTTCAATTAACACAACAACGACTACTATTACCTAACTCCCCCTTTCCTATACGTGTGGAAGATTCACCTGAATCAATGTCACTCCTTGGATTGCCACCTAATGTGCCTATCTCTCACCACTTCCTAGCATTTTTAATAGTGTCAATTCCTATCTTCCCCTCCCCTGTTGGCAATTTGTTTCAATCAGGCTCATTTTCTATGGTCATTTGAATTCTTGCTCCATTCTCTGGTTTGGTATGATATTTATCAACGTCCAATTTTTGCTCGGTCCCTTCACCCCATATTTTTATACCCTGCATTTAGACCCCAAAAGTTGAAAACACAACCAGATCAACTTAAGACTTGTTAAAACCCAAAATTCCAATATTTTGACGGAATTCACACAACAAATAAGAGCATTGAAATCAACATCAAACATTCGATTAGACATGATCCATAGACATAGAAAACAAAATCTTAGTTGCACATTGAATTTCATGACCAAACCCTAAAGATTCAATGTCCATCACGCGAACCTCATCTCTAACAGTCCCAATCTACGTGATGTTCAAACCAAGGTTCAAAGTATTGGAAATGTAGGGTGTATCAGAAATACAATTTTAACAGACGTATAAGGATACGCTTTGGATACAAACGAATAATTAAGATACATATAAATATGCTAGGAAATTCAAATAAATTCTAAAAAATATATTACTAACAATAATTATAAGTTTTATATGATTATAAATAAATTATTTAAATGTAAAAAAAAAATAATTCAATGGTTTATATAAAGTGTGACATATCGGGATCCAATTATTAACCATTGAAAAATGATGGAATAACTAAGAAAAGATAAAATTTACTTAAGACTAAAAATGAATATAATCATAATAACAAATAGGTGTAGCTTAATGGTGAACTTACGGCTATTAAAATTTAGTCGACAAGGTTTAATTCTTGTTATTATTAAAGTTTGTAGTTTTTATACTAACAAAACAAAATTAATGAGAGAGGTGGTCATTAATAATTAACTAGCGGAATTAATGAGAGAATTTTAATTAGGCGCTAAAATTCAAATTTAAATTTACCTTAAATATAAGAGTAATTAACTAATTAATGAAAGAGAAATTAGACTTAAATATAAGAGTTATTGACCACATTATTGAGAGAGATTCAGTATTAAATATACATTAACAAAATTAATGGAAGAAGAGGAATCGAAACAATTACATGTATCAATATCGATTGATTCAACACAATGCATTGCGATATTTTGAACCTTCATTCAAACCTTAACTCCGTAAATCCAAATCCGACACATTCATTGCCCCAAAGACACGGTGATACACTCCTGCCCAAACACCACATCAAATTTATGACAAACAACCATTTCGATGCCCACACACCAAATTTCAACTCAAAATCCAATCCATAAAGATTTCAATTTAACATTTATGATTAAACCACAACAAAAGGTAATGTCATAAGTCCAAAATCCTCAAAATAAACAAGCAAGATTTCATTTTGGACCTTCTTATTGGTTGGCGAACCATAAACCAAAACCTTGATATGAACCAAATCCTTTAATCCACGTATTTGATCATAGATTCGTTACTCCCATTAAATTTAAGACATCCAAAAAAATCCTCCCACCAAATTTTATTCCAAAATATCATCATTTGACCCTTCATCGAATGAAGATTATGTTTTAGTAAATCTCGTTGACTAAAGCTTATCAGCCATGGATCTTCATCATACTAACCTTATTAGACAAATTGGACATCACCACTATGATCAAAGACCTAAAAATCCTAGTATGTCAAATTCTAGAACTTAATTCACCGGTTTAATTGTTAAGTTAGAAATGTTCAATTTTAACGCGCGAGATTAAATTGCCTTTTCATTTGTTTTAACCTTAGACCCATGATTGACTTGTTCAAACACTTGGACCAATAAATTTTATCCTAATAGACTTAAAAAATCCCAAAAACCCAAAGATACCCCCATTTAAAGTTAAGAAAAAACAAAATAGCATTTATTGGTAAATCAAATTTACGTTTTATGTCAATAGCAACTCCAAATACAAGATTGTAACGTTAAACACACCCCAAACTCTCATTGGACGCACAAAACATATAAAGGTCCACCCCATATTAAGGAAAAATGTTGTACAAAGAAGTAAGGTCAGCTATACGCCTTTTCCTTTCAAAATCTTTACCATTTTCATAAGAATGCTCTCCTAAAGCTCATGCTTTGTGATTGAGCGATATTTCGACCTAGTTTTCCCACATTTCTCTATAAATAGATACCTAATTCAAGCACAAAAGGCAAAAGAAACCTCAAAAGCATTTATAGCCTCTAAAAAAACCCCATTTGGTAGAAATCCCTCAACACATGAACCCCAAACTTAAATTCACCAACTATTTCTCAAACTAGAGGTTTGTAGCCATAAGCACTCCCCAGCTTAATAGCTCGTGCAAGCATTCTCTTAACGCATTTTAGCTGTTGGAGAACCTTAGTCAAGATCACCTACATAAGAGAGGTAAGCCTTACATTCTATTATTTAACTCAAGTTCGTATTCATTTTTTTCTAATGTGATTTTGGGTTGCTTGAAGTCTTGAAACCATAGGAACTCACATTCTCAGCTTATTCCAAAGTGATATAAAGATGTAAAAAGGTGAGGGTCTTATGGAAATTAGTACCTAAGACCCGATAACATCACCTCAAATCAATTTTGAAAGGATTTGTGAATGTTTTTACTTGATTTTAGGAATTCTTAGCAATTGTCTTTACTGTTTTTTCATTGCAAATAGAGCCTAAACAACTTCCATATCGAGCTATCTTTTACAGCTTGGAGATAGGGGTGCCTAACACCTTCCTTCTCCTAATCCTTTCGAACTTAGAATCTCTTGGCTGAGTGTCGTTCATGTAGAAGGTGGAGTCACTATTTTGAAGATAAATCAAATTTTCAAATCTAGAACGAGGGCCTATTTCCTATGAAAAAATGGGTGGTGACTCCGTTTTTGTGAAATGGCTATGAGCTTTCCAGAGCTCACAATATTCTACTCGCATTCAGGTCCTACTCTTCCTAGAGCAAACAAACTTTTCTCTTACTTATCCTCCTTCCCTAACTTATCTTCCTCTCCCTTATCCTTCTTTGAGCAATGTCTATCATCAGGACAAATCTTGCCACACTTGTAAAAGAAAATAGGCAATATCCTATACCTGAATTCCATCTAAAGAAACCCTATGTTGGGATGAATCAACAAGTGACCTAGATTTAATAATATATGTATAGAGACTTGAAACTAACTTTATAAAATGCTCTCCAAGGTTTATCACTCCTCTCCTACTCAATCTAAAGCACTACCCCTACCTTTTCCCCAAACCTCATTGTCATTGCATTAGACCTTTGAACAAGAGGGAGGCCATGGATCTAGACCTAGAGAACAATCTCCCATATTGGAACTTTTGTTATACCTATCTCCTTCTCATATTGACCAACCAAGATTACATTATTCATGAAAGACTAGGGTCCTTCTTCTACGAATCTCCTCATATTCCTTTATCATTGAAAGGATACAAGGAACAACCATCATTTACTATATTGTTAACTAAATTATTGCGTCCCTTACCTTGCATCTCCCATTTCATCCTCTTAACTCCCTAGTGGTTCACTTGATGCTCAATGAGGACTTTGCAATTGATCATTTTCTTCCAATTCAACCTTGCTTATTCATCTACGTTCCCCTTCTTAGCTAGTATACCATCTCCCTCTTCATGCCTTCCCTTATCTCCCAATGACATTGTGACACATGGCACCTCAGAACAACTAGGTGGCACCCGGAATCACTCAGGCAACAACTTGCCAAGTTGATGGTGTCCAACCTGGCGGCCTGGCTCAGGCGTTGACCTGGCGACCTACAAGACGTGCTCACTGACAAATTCGGCATGCATGCCCCACGATCCTTGGAGGTTGGCCTTCGTTCCGGAAAATGGTCAACATGCACGGCAGTTACCTTTGAGGATCTCGGACTAGTTAGACATGACCTCCCAGAGATCTCGAGGGCGGTACGTGAGCAAGGCCTATATAAAGGCACCAACCCCAATGACAGCGAGCAAGCAAGCAAGCAAGTAAGTAAGTTCTAGTTCTCAGACTTTGTGATACTATGAGAGTACTGACTTAAGCATCGAAGTGACCTCGCCAGGTTAGCCACCCCGGGTCCTTTGACATTTGGTTCCTTGCAGGTCTCTAAAGAGCAACAAAGCTCATCAATCCAGCTCGCCACCTAGGCAGCCTGACACTTCATAGGCAGCTTGCCACCTAGACACCTCACAGGTAGCTCGACACCTAGTCGACCCAGCACCTCACAGGCAGCTCGGCACCTGGTCGACCCCCACCTGGTCAGCTCGCCCCCTAGCCTGCCCAACTCGACTCAACTCGGCAGCCAAAGTTCTCCACTTTGGCCTGAGTCATCAACCACTTGGAAGCAGACCAAATGATGAGGTACTTAGCCAAAAAATCGATACATCGATAAAAGTTGATTCACCAATTGGCGTTGTCTGTGGGAAACACTACAAAAAGCTTTCTCATCCTCTAAAAGGCTAAGTCCTCTTCTTCCAGAAAGCTAAGTCCTCACTTTTTAGAAACTAAAGCTCTCGCTTTACAGTTTCCATTTTTTATGAACTCAAAGACTATGCAGGAAGTTGATAGCTAACAGACTAAGCAGTTCTACCAACTTTATTTCAACTCGGATAAAGCCTTATCAGTCCTCTTCGCGAGGTCCCCTCTACAAAGATGAGCTCTTTGTGGCTTCCGTGGGAGTTGGCGACCAATAGAGTGCATGGACGCCCTTGCTGGTCGAGCCTTCCAAGGCTCCCGTGTGAGCTGGTGACCTAAAGTCAGTAGTGCTGCCCTCGTAGGTCGAGCTCCTAGTAGCTTATTGTAGGAGTGGGTGACCGGCGTCACAAGGCTGATGCAGTGCGGCCATAGCACTAAAGTACTGAACTAGCGAAGACCTCGATACCACATAAGACCTAGTCGCCTCTTTGGCATGGGCAAAATCAAGGAGAGTGGACTACGAGTCGCTCCTAGAGCCTAAGGGCTAAAATACCAGTCGCCTCTTCGGCATGAGCAAAATCAAGGAGAGTGGACTACGAGTCGCTCCTAGAGCCTAACAGCCAAAATACCGAACTGGCAAAGACCTTATCACCACATAAGACCTAGTCGCCTCTTCGGCATGGGCAAAATCAATGAGCGAATTGCGAGTCGCTCCTAGAGCCTAAGGAATTGAATCGATGCTTACGAGCTCATCAAATTATTCATTCTGGGCCAAAAGGAGAAATCCGCTCCCTTCGCCGAGTTACTTTCAGCTCGGGAGTGGGGGGCAAATGATGAGGGCGGATTTGGCCCTCCAATGACATTGTGACACATGGCATCTCAGAATAGCTAGGTGACACTCGGAACCACTCAGTCAACAACTTTCCAAGTTGATGGTGTCCAACCTAGTGGCCTAGCCCAAGCGCCAACTTGGCACATGCGTTGACCTGACGACCTACGAGACATGCTCGCCGACAAATTCGACATGCATACCCCACGATCATTGGAGGTTGGCCCTCATTCTAGAAGATGGTCAACGTGCATGGCAGTTACCTCCGAGGATCTCGAACCAGTTAGGCATGACCTCCTGGAGATCTTGGGGGCGGTACGTGAGCAAGGCCTATATAAAGGCACCAACCCCAATGACAGCGAGCGAGCAAGCAAACAAATAAGCAAGTTCTAGCTCTCAGACTTTGTGATTTTTAGCTCGTAGTCTACTATGAGAGTACTGACTTAAGCATCGGAGCGACCTCGTCGGGTTAGCCACCCTGGGTCCTCTAACATTTGGTTCCTTGCAAGTCTCTAAAGAGCAACGGAGCTCATCAATCCAGCCCGCCCACCTGGTCAACCCGGCACCTCACAAGCAGCTCGACACTTGGTCAACCCGGCACCTCACAGGCAACTCACCACCTGGTTAGTTCGACACCTCATAGGCAGCTGGGCACTATAGTCAACTCGCCACCTAGCCTGCCCAGCTTGACTCAGCTCGACAACCAAAGTTCTCCACTTCAGCCTGAGTCATTGGTCACTTGGAAGAGACCAAATGATGAGGTACTTAGCCAAAAAATCGATACATCGATAAAAATTGATTCATCAATTATGTTTCGACTAACCCTATTAGACAAAGAAATCACATCAAAAGAAACATTTTTTGCGAGAGAACATGCGCACTATTCTCAAGGAGAGCAAAGCACGAGACCTTAATGAAAATGCAACTTATGAAAAGTTAATTTCAATTGGTCGCCTTCAAAATTACGTGAGTTCTTTTAGAGGCTCAAAAATTACGTTTTGTTCTAAATGATGTCATTTGAGGTAGTTTTGACTTCTTTTATTGCTTGTTAATGTATAATTATAGCTTTTCATTTGGGTGCTTTGATGGGAAATGCACCAAAGTACCCAAATGTTATGCTTATAGCCATATAGATACCTTTCATGCTTGTAGCCCTATAGAGAATAATTGAACTTTTCTCAAAAATGAACGATGGTGGCTTAGTTGGTAGGTTCATTGGTTGTTTGTAGTGGAGACCATGCAAGCAATTCGAGATCGGCTTCAGTTAGGGCAAATCTATGCCCACACCGTTCTAACAGCCTTTCCCAACCTTGCATTGGGAATATCTTCCCATGATATAAAGCACATAAGTATGGAGATATTCTCAAGACTGCCCGCACCTGTTTGCCCTGACTGAAGCTGTTCACTCGAGAACATTCAATGGGAGGTGATGAGGGTAGATTTGGCCCTCCAGTAAAATTGTGACACGTGGCACCTCGTGACAACTAGGAAAACACCCAGCCAACAAACTTACGAAGTTGGTGACCCACCAGGGCACTAGTCTGGCCGGCCTGGCGTGACCTGCGCGACCTGCGCGCGGCACACGCGACCTGCGCGGCGCGCGCGAACTGCACATGACACACGCGAACTGTGCGCGGCCTGCGCTAATTGTGCACGGCCTGCGCGACCTGGCCGACCTGGACCAGCCTAGCGCATGATCCAGCCAAGGCGCCCACCGACGAACCTGGCCTAGACACTGACCCGCCGACTGACACAGGCGCCAGCTTGACGACCTGATCTAGACACTGACCCGCCGACTGACACAGGCGCCGACCTGACGACCTGGCCTAGACATTGACCCGCCGACTGACGCAGGTACCCCTCTGACAACCCGGCCCAGGCGCAGACCTGGCCGCCTGACACAAGCGCCAACCTGACGACCTTGAGGAGTTCACCACCGTACCCCGGTTCTGACAGGATGCGATGAGTCTTACCGTTTGGAGGCTTTTCACCCACCTAACCCGCGAGGACTCCGGTATATAAAGACCTCACCCCCCAAAGGGGAGGGGGATGGAAAAAAGGGGAGTAACCCTGCTCTCTAGCTCTCTCATATTATCTTAAAAGGTCTCTACAATAAGAGTGCTAACTTAAGCATCGGAGAGCCCCCAACGGGAAAATACCCTCGGGAACTCTGATTCAATTCTCGCAGGTCCTTCAGCTCCTGCCGCCTACGAAGATGAGGAAAAGATGGAGTTCCCGGAGGTCCCTCAGCTCCCGCCACTTACAAGGAGGAAAAGATGGAGTTCTCAGAGGTCCCTCAGCTCCCGCCACCTACAAGGAGGAGGGAAAGATGGAGTTCTCGGAGGTCCCTCAGCTCCCACCACCTACAAGGAGGAAAAGATGGAGTTCTCAGAGGTCCCTCAGCTCCCGCCACCTACAAGGAGGAAAAGATGGAGTTCTCGGAGGTCCCTCAGCTCCCGCCACCTAAAAAGAGGAGGAAAAGATGGAGTTCTCGGAGATCCCTCAGCTCCCGCCACCTATAAAGAGGAAAAGATTCAGTTCTCGTAGGTCCCTCATCTCCCGCAGCATACAAAGGAAAGAAGACCACCTCATGCTGAGGGCAGTCGGATTGCGCCGCACCAGGGAGCTCCAGCATTCTCCAAGGCATCGGCCGCCTAGTAAGCAGTTCGCCACCAGAGAGTTCGCCAGGCAGCTCGCCACCAGGGAGTTCGCCACTAGGCAGTTCGCCACCAGGGAGTTCGCCACTAGGCAGTTCGCCCCCAGGCAGTTTGCCACCAAGGCAGTTCTCCCCTAGGGAGTTCGCCACCAGGCAGTTCGCCACCATGCAGTTCACCACCAAGGCAGTTCGCCCCCAGGGAGTTTGCCACCAGGCAGTTTGCCCCCAGGCAGTTCGCCACCAGGGAGTTCACCACCAGGGAGTTCGCCCCCAGGCAGTTCGCCACCAGGGAGCACCACCAAGCAGTTCGCCCCTAGGGAGTTCGCCACCAGGCAGTTCACCCCCATGCAGTTCGCCACCAAGGCAGTTCACCCCCAGGGAGTTTGCCACCAGGGAGTTCGCCACCAGGGAGTTCGCCCTCAGGCAGTTCGCCACCAGGGAGTTCGCCACCAGGCAGTTCGCCCCCAAGGCAGTTCGCCCCCAGGCAGTTCGCCACCAAGCATTTCGCCACTAAGCAGTTCTCCCCCAAGGAGTTCGCCACCAAGTAGCTCGTCACTAAGGCACGCCACCACCGGGTCGAATAACGAGGTACTTTGCCAAAAAATTTTACATCACAAAACATTGGTACGTGGCCGAAAACGGTTACATCAGGAGGCATTTTGCAAGGTGTCCAATAAATGTTGGATCTATTTTGTGAGATAAAAAATGTGAGGGGAGTAAAAATAAATAAGATTAATTTTAGGGTCATGTTCTAAAAATCCAGAAAGTAAAGGGGGTCCCATGGGTGGGTGCATGGAATAAGTGAATAACCAGTCTCTTTTCTCTCCCGTTCTGCGGTTCTGCCGTTCAAGACCCGAGTCAATGATTCTCTCTGCAATTCTTTAATAACTTGTCTTCGTTTTCCCTCGGATTCTAATTTCTGCAACAAATACGCGCTTTCTTATCTGAGTGCATCGCTCGACATGGTAAGCATTCTCTCCTTCTGTTTGATGTAAAAAAGATTGTGTATTTTTTTGCCCCTTTTAGCAGTGTATTCTTTTAATCGAGAAACAATTTGTAATGACTAATTGGAGGAAACCAAGGTTTTTCTGTTTGTAAATGTTGAATCTGTTCATCTGGTGCAAATTCGGTCGGAGAATTAAAGATTAAAGTCAAGATTTTTTTCCTGCCATTTTTTTTTATTATTTTTTGTTCGAGGAAAGAGTGAAATTCTATGGTTGAACTTTTTTTTTCTTTGATTTCTTGATGGTGAAGACTAAGAGCTGATATTCTGAGAAAAGGCTTCTAGGATTAGGTTGAATTAGATTTGCTATTTTCCCTGCAAGACGTGTCATTTGAGTGCTGATGGCTTATTTGGAAGTTGTGCTGGTTGGAATAGGGCGCACTTATGCTATTTTGATCAATAACGCCTACTAGTTTTAGCTGTAGGCTCAAGAGCCCTTGGGTTGTACTTGGATGTTAAATGTCTTTCTATGTCTGCACTTTTAATTGAAGATAGCTGTAGTCTTAATGCGGTGAGATGTGCAACATCTGTTGATTAGTGTTGTTGGTTGCCAGTACTTCATGGGAGAGGTGCTGGAATAGACAACATGTTTGTCTTTTTGATTCTTTTTCTTTTCCTTATATTCATGGAAAACCAATGAAGGAGTGTTCTTTGAACATTTTGATTATAGTGGGCTTCATTTTGCTTTTGTAGGTCTCTCTCTGTTGAAATGCTTATTGCGTTAAGATAAGGTGAAAAATGGCACAAACAGGAATTTTTTTGTATGAACATTCATTTGTTGTACTTAGCATACAGCCCTCTAACTGGTAGATCTTTCTGTTATCAATAGATCTTTTACTCATTAAAAACATGCTTTCACAGTATGTCAGTGCTATGCACTTTTGTACACTCTGTTTCCCTCCTAGTTGGAAGGTAGGGGGTTTATCTTATCTTCAGTTCCTATAATTCCAGTGACGTCTCTTTGATCTTCTTGATCATCAGAAAAAGAAAATAGGGGGGGGGGTATTTTTCGTTGGGCTTTTCTTTTTCACCAATTTATAATTAGATTAGATAAAATGGACCTTTCCCAAAAAATAAATAACTAAATAAAATGGACAAGGTACCAGAAGATGCTGTTTTGATTAGAGTTTCATATGTAAAAGAGAAGTCCATCTTCAATAGGAATTGTGAATGGATCAGCAATTACATTTTTTTATCAGAAAAGAGATTTTATTTATTAATTTATAAACAGATTACAAGTGCATTAGCTACTCTACAGTCCGGAGTATAGCGGCACACAATTTGCCCCAGATTACAAGGATCATCATCTCTCTGTTTTGATACAACCAGCTACAGTTTTTCCGAAAATAGAGTAGGCCTATCAACTCCCTGTTTTGCTAGAGTATTTGCCAATCTATTTGCTGTCCTTTTAACCACCCAAATTTAGAGTTAAAACTCTTAGCAAGAAGGGCAATCTCCCTGAATGCAAATCTATACTTCCTGCTTTGTTTACTTGCTTAGCCCAAGAGATGACCAATAGTGAGTCCCCTTCTACTTCCAGCTCTCTAGCTTCTAATTGTACTGCTAATTTCATGCCTTGTAAGAGTGCCATTATTTCCGCCCGAACTGAGTCTCCGTACCCAATTGGTCCTGAGAACAAAGCCATAACTTCTCCCTGATGATTTCTAAAGACTCCCTCCTATACCTGCCCTCCCAGGGTTACCAAAAGAGCTACCATCAAAGTTCAGTTCCAATTTATTTGGCTCTGGAGGTTTCCGATCCATCTTTATAATTTCTATATGTGTGTCCATTTGTGGCACTTCCTTCCCTTTCCTTAATATTTCATTTGTTGAGACATCTTTGAAGATATCAACAGTTTTTACCCAGTGTGCAGATCTGATTTTGATGGTTTCAATTACTTCCTCCTTAGGTTTGGTCTTCTCCTTGAAAATCCTTTGATTTCTTTCTTCCCAGATGGTCCATACCACAGCTGCTCTTGTTATCTTTCATAAGCATTTTGCCCTTTTTTCTATTGCCACAAGAAGTTGGAGCTGAATAAGCTGATCACATCTTGTGGGGGATCCCGTCTACAACCAAAGAGTGAAGAGAAGTATTCCCAAATGCAAGACACAAAAGAGCAGGAGATTAGTAAACGAGGAAGGGTCTCACACTAGCCAAACAGAGACAGAGGATACAAACGATGGATCAACTATTACATTACTCCTTAAAACAAGTCTTAGCACTCTTAACATTTTGAAACATTTTATTACTTTTTGTCTTTTGTCTTTATGTAACAAATCCAATAATCAGAAACAACGAATGTCTGAACTATTTGTTCAAAGGCATCTTCTTCTACCTTAAAGAGTTGAATCTATGTATTGTTGATGTGTCAGTGCAGGGATTCTTGCTTGGGAAATCCTAGGAGTAGAATTGTGTCATGGAGTAAAACTGAAGAGTTATGCCCATCTTTTACTTCAAAAACCCATTAACTATGTCTAGTTATGGTCTGGGGTGCAACTTGGGTCAAGTCAGGTTGGGAAACTATTAAATTTTCATTGGGTCAATACTCTAGCCTTGTGCTCAGTGTAGTTGAAATTCTTCAAATTGTGCAACCCAACTTGCAGCCCTAGTTATGATGCCATTTTTTCCATATTGACTTTGGATGCTTGATTGATCTGCTGTTGCTAAAGCAAATAAATAATTCTGAAGTTGGAGGTGAATGGTGATGAAACTATAATTTACTGTTAGTTTATGTAATTTATTTTGCTTCATTAATACTGATGATTAGTGTAGCAAACTTTGAGTTTTTGGACTAAAGGTCATTTTTTTTTATAAAAAATTTAAAAAAGGAACACTCAAATATTATCAATTAATTGGGATGTAATGAAGGAATTTCACTACTTTATATTCTTTCTATTTTTTAAGATATTAGATGAAGGATTCGGAGAGGGACTTTCTACCCTGGAAAGGCCTTATAAGTTGAGTTTATTTAATGTATTTATTTTTCTTTTTTTTTTTTTTGTGTAAACAAAGTTTGCAAGATTTAGTTGAGTCAAATGACCTGAACAGACTTCAAGGACTCATTGAAGCCAATCACTTGACATGAAAGAGTGAGTCATTTAATTAAGAGGAGTCATGAACTCATGAGTACCTGGAGTCATCACCATGTTTAGATTCCATATACTAGGGAGAACTCAACTAGGTAGAGCTAAGGACCAATTCAAAAGTCAGCAAAGTATGGTATTCTGTAAATCAATTAACTATTATAACCCATAGGGTTTCTGTCAACATTAATATGCAATACAATCATTTTACTCATGCTCCCCCCAAAAAAAGCAATTTCTTGCCTTCTAATGGACACTTTAATCCAATATAGATAATACATTTACTTCTTAATCAACCAAAAACTTAGTTTATTTGAAATCCTCGAGGAACTAAAACCTATATTGCTCTCTGCATCTCTCTAGTCTAGATTCCTAATGATGGTGAGCGAGAAAATTTGAGAGTTGTCTTCATTGCTGCAAGTTAGTAAAAATGAGACATGGAAGGGAGCATCTTTACTATTTATCGAGAGAGAGAGAGAGAGAGAGAGAGAGAGAGAGCATCTTTACAGAAATTCAAATGGAAATATCAAATGCAGAAGTTCTTTGGGCACATTATTGGGTGAGCAATCACCAGCCTGTTTATGGGCTGAACCTGCGTTTTCTCTCCCTTTTGGAACTTGTTTATCAGAGTGAACTTGCAGGAACCATTTATCAAAATGCTTTCTTGGCTATGAATTTGGAAAGTTAAATATTCCACAAAGTTTCTATTTTAGCTATATATGAATAATTAACCTGTACATTCTTAGACAATTGTAGTTCAGCATGTAATGAGTGATTCTCTTTTCCTGTCCTGTGCAGGCCAATAGGCATACCATTATATTGATGCAGACATCTCAGAACAGAGCAACCAGAACATTTATGGATTATGAATCAATAAGTCAAGCGATGGATGGTATTGTATTCAAGCCTTTGAACTTTATCCGTGTTTATATTCTCAAAATGCCAACTTATAGATGGCATTTGTTATGGAGCTTCATCATCTTTATGCTATACAATTATGCTCTTTCTGATATTTATTTATTTTTTATCAAGACCACAAGAAATTAAATCTTATATTCCATCTAAGGTGGTATCCAGCTCCAAGCTACAGACCCCAGAATACTGTTCAATACATGCAGACACAGGCAATGTGGTTTTGTTACTGGAACCATGAGATTTGAAAGTGGCTATGTCCTTGATGTTGCTATCTTTTCCTTTGGAATTAAGTAGATTAGGCTTAGTGATGATTTTCCCCCAGTCAGTAGCAGAAAGAGTCTGTTACAACATCAGAAAGATGGTAAAAGCAGAAGAGATGCTTTTGGTTTAGTAGTATAGTTTCTCATAGAGTGAATTTCAAAATTATATATTTTACCTATTATCAATTTAAGTATGCTGAAATTCAATTGATGTTGGCATAAAGATCAATTGATGTTTTCCATGTGGTTGTAACTTGTAACTTTAAATGTAAATATGACATAGTCAATGCATATGGTAACTGATGCAAGTGGACCCATTTATGATAATTGACATAGCGTATTTGATTTGTCATGCAAGAAATTGATGAGCAGTTTGGTTCTCCTTGCTAGATTAATTGGTTAATGGAATCTTTGTTTTTATAGATATTATATATAGAGAATATGCAAAACTAAGGCCAAAGACTACAAACTTCAACTCATGAGAGAATACAAGAATCTGGGAAATATATAGTGGTAGATGGTACAGATCCTCCTTAGTAACCAGTGAAGGACTAAGAAACCAAGTGAAGGTGAAGAAAGATTTTTCTTTAAGGAAAAAATTGATAAATGAAAAATGAAGATAGTACAAGAATTATCATGAAGATGGACAATGAGGATAGGTGCTTTGTTTGAGGTAGGATTTTAAGCAATTAAGCTCTAGTAAAGATGAAAATGTAAAAGGCATTGGACTACATTGTGCTTTACAAATGATAAGTCATAAATTGACACAAGTGGAAAATTTAGGTGTAGTGCAAACTGTCAATCAGTAATCAATTAATGGTGTGTGTCCATTGAGATATGACTCACACAATGAAGACCAAAGATGGGATAGGTGAGACCGTGGGCACCTTCTTAACATACCCCTAGGCAACAACCAAAGTATTAGCAGAGCCCGAAGTGGGACCAATTGAACAAGCTATTGATGAGTGATGCCAAAATGCTGAAGTCCATGATCTGAAATATGAAGACACATGTACCATCCTCAGTTGTAGACATCCAACCGAAAACCACCTGACTATCACCTCAATCATAAGTATATTCCAACAAGAACAGGCCAGCTTAAGACCTTCTAAAAGTGCCAACATTTCAGCTCTTAAAAAGTTTCCATCTCCAGTTGGGCCTGAGAAGCTCAATGAGATGCTGTTTTCATGATTGGTTAGAACAACTACCCTAGAAGGGCCAGGGTTGCCTGGGGACAGACTTTCAAAGTTAAATTTAATCACCCCACTGACTGGAGAATTGCAAACGTGAATAGTGCACATTATCTTTTGTGAAAAAGCAGCCAAATCCACTGTCATCCAAGATAGATACATCCCAGAGCTGCTGCTTAATATAAATCTAGGGGGCTAATCTCACCAGAACGGGATCAGGTCCAATATTGTGAATAATAGCATTTGATATTTTATTTACTAGGTGAAACTATTTACAAATTTATGAAGAGATATACTAATAAATAAGAAGGTACCTTATGTATGCAAAAATGTTTTAGAGAATCAGCAATCACCATTATCATCTAAGCCTTGTCCCAACTATTTGGAGAATCAATGGTAATACTATTGAAATGTATGGACAAGTTTTCTTTGAGAAATCAGAACTCAACTAATACTAGTTAAGCCCCCAACATGCACGACACATAGAGTGTTAGGCAACCACAGTCTACATGGCAGATGGGAACCTGATTAAGTGTGATGATATATGCTAGAATGTTTTATTCCGGTTGCAAGGCTATGAAGTCACTGCTGATTTATATCCCCTTCAATTTAGTGGAGCTGATGTTGTCCTTGGGGTTCAATGGCTGAAATTATTGCAGCTGGTGCTCTGTGATTGGGGCAGAATAATTATGGACTTATCCATAGATGAGGAAGCTTATCATTTGTCAGGGGAAGTGAGCCCATTGGGCAGCAAGCTCAAGGGCTGTGCAGTGTACACTGTCCTAAAAGGCAGTTTACATGATCACCAAACCCATCTTTATGAAGCTGGACCTAGAACCCTCTGGCCCAATTATGTCTTCCCCTAGTCCAAATCCATTGGAAACAAAAACACACAAAGCACTTCAAGTTCAAGCCTTGTTGATCAAATATAGTAGCATCTTCCAAGAGCCACAGGAGTTGCCACCTCAACATCCCATGGACCATCAAATGCCCATTACTCCTAGTGTCCCAAACACTAATGTCAGACTGTACAAATACCCATGTTTTCGAAAAACAGAGATGGAGAAGATTGTCCAAGAATTTCTGGCTAAGAAATTTATTCAATGAAGCTCCAACCCATATTCTTCTTTGTTTTTTCTTGTCAAGAAGAAAGATGGTACATTGGTACTTGGAGATTTTGTGTAGACTACTTGGCTCTCAATCAAATCATCATGAAGGATCCTTGATTGGAATGTGTTGGGAGTTCATCAGGTGGAATTTTTAAAGAGAAGATTTGAGGAGGAAGAAATTAAGGAAGCAATGTTCTTTGTTTATTTTTTTTTTTGGATAATTAAGGAAGCAGTATTCTTTATGGACAGACCAAAGGCTCCAGGGCTTGATGGGACATAATAAAAATGGACTTGATTAAAGTTTTTCAGGAGTTTCACAGAATAGGAATTATCAATCCAAGAATGAGTTCAACCTTTATAGCTTTGGTGCTGAAGAAGAATGATGCTTGTCACCCGAGAGATTTTAGGCCAATCAGTTTGGTTACTAGCATTTATAAGTTGATTGCTAAGGCGCTCTCATTAAGAATAAAAAAGGTGCTACCCTCACCTATCTCCTAGTCTCAAGGGGCCTTTATTCAGGAGAGGCAAATTGTGGCATAGTGGATCAAATTTTAGTTGCGAATGAATGTGTAGAGGCCCAAAAAAGATCAAGGAAAAAGGGGGTTGCGATCAAGTTGGATTTGGAGAAAGCCTATTATCTAGTGGATTTGGAGTTCCTTATTAATATCATGAGGTGCCGTGGGTTTGGAGATTTATGGTGTAAGTGGATTGATGGATGAGTAGGGGTTGTGATTTATGTTTAAGTTGGTGGTTTCTAGCGGGAAGACATATTCAAGAAGGTAAAAGGAGGAGGGCGATGTGTATTCGAGTCTTAGAAATCCCCCTGCATGCGTGGAGGGTTGAATCGTTCAAAGTGATTGGGGATGCCTGTGGTAAGTTCTTGAACGTTGATGAAAGGAATATGACATGGGAGAAAATTGACGTTGTGAGAATCCTGGTGGAGGTCGACGAGGTCTCTGCCATTCCAAACTCTTTAGCTTTGGCTTTTATTGGTGAGAATTATGATCTAAGGATTTTTATCGAGGGGGGGTGACACCACTATTTTTAGAGCATATGCCGAAAGGAGAGTAGGAAGGAAGGGTGAGAAAGACCGAGTCAGGTTTGAAGTTGTATGTTAGTTTCTTAGTTGAAGAGGGGAAGACGAAGGGTTGTTTGAATGAGGAAGATGATGGGGGGAATATTTGAGGGTCGAATTGGTAATTTTGCATGGGATTGAGACTTTAATGGAGACACACACATGGATGGGTTTGGCAAGGAGAAAATGGAAAGACACTTTTTAGAGGGTGGGAGTTTATGTGAGTTTCTCAAAGGGCCTTGGTGCTTGAATGAGGCCTTAGGTGTTGGGAGTGGGGACCACTCTCTGAGTACGAGGCTTCAGAGTGGTAGTAGTGGTATTAGGCACAACAAAGTAAAAGCTCGGAATGGATTAGGTGCCAAGATTAAGCAATTTAAGAGGAGGAGAACGAGAAATTTTCACAAGCTTCAAACTTGCAAGGTGGAGGAATGGGTCTGGGTCATTGCTAAATTTCATAGAGCTGGAAGAAAAAGTGTGGGCCTAAAGAACGAGGAGAGTTGAGTTGATGAGGAGGTGTATCGTCGTCTTGAGTGCAATGAATCTAAGCTTAGTCTTGGGGAGAAGAGTGTTGGGAGATCTGAGAAGGAGCAAACAAAGCTTATTCAGCCAAAAGGTAAGTTTATTTGTTTTCGTTCTTTTGTGCTTGAGATCCCTACTGATCTGACTCAGGTGGGGTGGCTGGTTTTGTATGAACTGGGAGATGCTAGGTTTGAGGGAGACATGGAAGGAAAGGAAGCTGGCTTAGAGAAAGAAGATGAGGAGGGTGTAAGGGGGGAAGAACACACTCAAAAGGGGAGGAGAGAAGGGGAGGATTTCGAAGGAGGTGAGGCTAAGAGGTTGGAAGCAAGCAGTCATTTTTGAGGAAGTGGGTACAAAAGAAGAGAATGGTGGACCAGAAGTTTGAGAAGAGTGTTCAAGATTTGAAGTCCTAGTTGGAAGGCTTGGAGTTGATTTAGGCCAAAAAAAGATTTCTGATCAAGGAAAGGGATGCTGCTGCTCTAGAGACATTGAAGAAAGTAAAACAATCAAGCAAGTTCCATCTTGTTCATGTGTCAAGAGTTTTTTCACGTTTGAAAGATGGATTGGTTGGTGCTGGTCCTACTAACAAATTTAAGAAAGTTTATAAGAAAAGAGGTTCAAAGGGTAAAGGTTCAAAGATAAAGAATGCTGAGTTCTGGGGAGCCAAAGGTCGAGAATCAGAAGGGGTATAGTTGCAACAGACATCGGCGTCTGAGGGAGGTTTGGAGTCAAGGTTAGAGTTTGAGGAAAAGGAGGAAAGGGGCGATAGGGATGGTAAGGAGAACTTATCTGCATCATCATCAACTGGTGTGAGTGAGAAGGGAGGGGGGAAGGTGGAGATTGAATGTTTAGTTGATAGGGATGTTAAGGTAGGCAAGAGTTTAGGTCTATTTTATTGGGTGGGGAGGAATTCACTAGAAGGGCTTTCAAAGCATTTGAAAAAAAGCAAAAGGGGAGAGAGCTTGAGGAAGATCGTTGTTGGGGAAGGAGGAGAGACGTGGAATGATGAAGGAGATGGACAACAGGAAATATTTGAAGATGTTTAAGATGCTGTGTTCGGGGGCTTTCTTTTGTTCCCTCTTGTTTTGTGCTATTGATTTTGTTTTTGTCTGATTGTTGGGTAGGTGTTTTCTTAACACCTGAATGTTGCTTGTAATTGGCCTGTTCTTTTATTTTTAATTTATTTTTGTTATTTTTTTTATTTTTTTTGTTATGGGGAGAGTAGAGAAGATGTGGCAAATTTGAAACCAGTGGTAACCTGTTTGAGAGAATTTCTAATTTGGGTGTAAATTGGAACAAAAGCCTTTTGGCAGGTGTCAATTTAGAAAGCGAGGAGCCGAGGAGCTAAGGGCTATGGCAGAAACCTTGGGGTATGAGAGTGGGGAGTGGCCATTAAGGTATTTAGGTTTACCACTAGGAGATAGCACTAGATTGGTTAGCTTTTGGAATCCAGTGGTAGTAAGAATTGAGAAAAGATTGGCCAAGTGGAAAAGGAACTACTTTTCTTTGGGTGGGAGACTTAAATTGATTAAATGCACTCTAGCTAACCTCCCAATCTATTTTATGCCAGTCTTCAGAATGCCTCAAGCAATATGAAAGGAATTGAGAAGCTTATGAGGGATTTCCTTTGGGAACTAGGGGAGGGAAAGAGAGATCATTTGGTGAAATGGGAAAAAGTGGTTACGAAAAAGGAAGAAGGTGGGGTGGGGTTGGGGATTGGTAATGTGAGCATGAAAAACCATGCACTATTAAGCAAATGGCTTTGGTGTTTTCCTGTGGAAAATGAAAGATTATTTTATGGCATAGAGTGGTGGCTAGTATTCATGGGCTGTCAAGAAATGGTTGGAATGCGGATTGTCTACAAAGAGCAACTCTTGCTACACCTTGGAAAGCAATTCATGGCATTCTTCCCTCTTTCCTCAATCATGTAAGGTATGACTTGGCTTCTGGTAGTAAAATAAGGTCTTGGGAAGACGTGTGGCTGCATGAATCTCCTCTGAAAGATTTCTTTCCTTATCTTTTTGTTCTTTCAAATCTCAAAGATAGACTTGTGGCTGATTTTTTACAATCTCACCTTGTTTGAATTGGAATTTGGGGTTCACTAGAAATCTTAGAAAGTCAGGAATCTCCTTGGTGTCTAACTTGTTGAGTGTTTTGGAGTCATTTGTCCTTGTTGATGACGGGAGATGCTCGGTGGTGGTCCCTTAACCCTACCGGGTAGTTTCTTGTAAGTCCTTTTTTAGCTCCCTTTTTTCCACTTCCTCTCCCCCACCTTCCTTGTGAAAGAAATCTGGTGTTTTCCTATTCTTCCAAAGGTCAATGTATTTTGCTTGGAAGTGTTCCATGGGTTCATTAATACTTGTAATTTGCTACAAAGGAAAGGACCAAATTGGGCCTTGCCCCCCAACTGGTGTTTCTTGTGTAAATTGAATGGTGAGACTGCTTTCCACCTCTTAATCTCCTGTCCCTTTGTTTGCTGCATTTGGGAAGGATTTTCTTCTCTTATTGGTTGTGGGTGGTACCCTCCTATCAGTTTGAATGGACTGTTCATCCCTTTTGTTTTGAGAAGCACAAAAAAAAAGAGGTAGGATTTTGTGGAGATGTACAGGAGCAGCGGTAAGCTAGACAGTGTGGGGAGAAAGAAACATAAGAATCTTTGAGGAGGAGAGGGGCTTGGAGAAACTAATTGATTGTATTACCTTTAAAGTTGCTCATTGAGTAAAAACCTTGGAACATTTTTTAGACTTTAGAGTGGAAGAAATTTTTTTTTTTCTGGAATTGGGGAGCAATTGCTGGCTCTTTCTCTAGGAAACAAAAACCTCTAGAGGTTTGGTCACTCCCAATGGCTGGTTGGAAGAAGTTGTACTTTGATGGTAGTAGTAGTATGGGTAATCTAGGTCCCTCAAGTATTGGAGGGGTTATTAGGGATGAGGGTGGCATTGTTTGTGCAATATTTTCAGGCCTAATTGAGCAAGGTGACTTAGTGAAAGCAGAAATTATGGCAAGTGGTTTACGGGGTAGAGAAGGCCAAAGAATAGGGAATTGATTGTTTGATTATTGAAGGGGATTCGGGACTTGTGGGATGGTTGGAAAAAGGAGATGGGGTGACTTGGCAGCTATGGAACGAATTCAGTCGATTTTGGTGGCTGTCAAAAGACATGAACCTGCAAGTTTGTTGGGTTAGAAGATTTGCTAACAGTTTGGCTGACCATTTAGCTAAGCTAGGGGTTCAAAGACAGATTATGTATTGGGTACAATTGTAATAAGGGTTGAATGGTATCCATTTCCTTTAATGATTAATGAAAATCTTTTTTGTGGTTGCTGATCAAAAAATCATGTGAATGATCACTTTCCAACAATCCTCATTGACAAGTTCTTGGACAAGTTACAAGCTGCAATTGGACTTGAGAGCTAGGTACCATAATACAAGAGTATTTCCAGTTGATATTCCCAAAATGACGTTTAAAACCCATGGTGGGCATTATGAATTCATTGTCATTCCGTTTGTGTTAACCAATGCACTAGTGACTTTCCAGACACTCGTGAATGATATATTCAGGCCTTACCTTAGGTAGTTTATTCTTGTATTTTTTATGACATTCTAGTGTACAGTGATGATTAGGATTCTCATCTCTGACAACATTGGCCACATTGTGATGTCATTAGTTGTATGCAAAAGCCTCAAAACATGTTTTGGTTAGGCCCAGATTTAGTACTTGGGCCATGTGGTCTGACAAGGGAAAGTGATGGGGAACCCAAATAAAGTGACTTGTCTTTGAGGCTTCTTGGGCCTCATAAGCTATTGTTGGTGCTTCATTAAGAACTAAGGGCTTCTTTCAGCCCCTCTCAAATAGTTGCTCAAGGACTCTTTCATATGGTAAGCCCAAGCCCAACAGGATTTTAACACTCTTAAGCAAGTATTCTCCTCCTCACCTACCCTAAGATTACCCAGGTGTTAGTGAGATGTTTGTCTTAGAGTGCAACACATCAAGTGAAGGACTAGGATCAGTGCTCATGCAAGAGGAACAACCCATAGCATATTTCAGTAAGGTATTGTGAATCCAGGCTCAAGCCAAGTCTACCTAAGAGAAAGAGATGATGCTGGTGGTGCTGGCCATCCAAAAGTGGTTGGCTTACTTTCTAGGCCATCAGTTCGTCATTAGAACCAACCACAAAAAATCGAAAGTTCCTTTTGGAGTAGAAGATCCACACTGAAGAACAACAGGCCTACAAACTAATGGGCTTCGACGATGTTACTAAATATAAACTCATGTTGACCAACCAGCCAGCTGATGCTTTGTCTAGGGTCAATGAATTCGACCAACTTACCGTTTCCAGGCCCAACTACCCCTTGCTAGATCTCCTATAATCAAATCCAATATGTTCCAAGTTGGACAGGTTTCTTTTTTCAACAGATTGGGAAGAACATTGGGGGAATCTAACTTCTAGGACACTTCCTAGACTCACTTTAGATAACTGGCCCATAGTGATTTGTAAGGAAGATTTGAGGAATGATGGGCTTGCCCCTTTCAGGGCTGAGAACATGTGGTTGCTCCATCTGGGCTTTACCAATAAAATTAGAGAGTGGTGGGAGCAATGTATCGCTCAATGAGTTGGGAATGTATGGGATTCCACAAGAAGCTCCAATACTTGAAGCTGATGATTAAAGAGTGGAATTTATTGGAGTTTGGCAGATTAGAAGAAAGAAAACATGCTCTTTTTTTATCAACAAAAGAGAAGATTTTATTAATTTAAAACAGATTACAAGAACTTTCTAGAGAAGAAATAAAACATGTTTTGGTTGAGAAGATTGAGGAATTGGATTTGAAGGAAGAAAGGGGCTCCTTTGGAGAAGGAGATAAAGAGCAAAGATGGAGTTTGAGGAAACAATTGGAGGATCATTTGCATAAGGAGGAAATCAATGGGAAACAAAAATCTCATTGTAAATGGTTAAGGGGGAGGGGGGGGGGAGGGGATAAAAACACTAGATTCCATACTGTGACAAATGGTAGAAGAAGAAAGAGCTTCATCTCAAGATTGGCAATTGAGGGGTCAACCATATCCCATTCGACAGAGATAGCAGGGGCCTTTGTAGACCACTTAAGATCTATTTTTAGAAGGCCATTAAATGAGAGGGTGTGGTTAGAGGAATTGGATTGGACAAATGTAGGGCCAGAGAACAAGGAGCAGTTAGAAAGGACGTTTCAATTGGAGGAAATAAAGGAAGCAATGTTTCCTATGGATAGAACAAAAGCTCTAGGACTGGATGGATTCACAATGGCATTCTCTCAGGATTGTTGGGAAATTTTGGAGAAGGATCTAGTGCTGGTGTTTGATGAATTCCACAGGAGGGGAGTAATTAACCTGGGTTTGAATTCCACATTCATTGCTTTGGTCCCAAAGAAGAGGGATGCCTCATAGCCAAAAGACTTTAGACCAATTAATTTGGTAAATAGTTTGTATTGAAAAATCGCACAAGTGTTGTCTCTTAGGATCAAGCAAATTCTCCCTATTATTGCTGCACCTAACCTAACCAAGGAGTCTTTGTGAAGGGAAGACAGATTTCTGATCAAATCCCAATTGCAAGTGAGAGTGTGAAGAATTTTAAGAAGACCAAAAAGAAGGGTGTGGTTTGCAAACTGAATCTAGAAAAGGCTTATGACTTGGTTGGTTGGTCCTTTCTGATGGAAGTGTTGGTTAACTTTGGATTTGGGGGCAAATGGTGTAAATGGGTATTGGGTTGTATTAGGGGCTATCACTATTCAGTGTTGGTAAATGGAACAGTGGTGGATTTTTTCCTAGCATTGAGAGGAATAAGACAAGATCCACTTCCCCCCTTTTTGTTTACCTTGATTGTAGATGTATTAGGGAGATTGATCCATAGAGCTGATTCGAGAAATTTGTTATGAGGATGGAGGATAGGAAGGGAGGAGATACCACTTAGACACCTGCAATTTGTAGATGATACAATCTTACTCTGTGAAGGAGGGAATATGAGTTGAATTAGGAATTTGAAATTGGTTATATAACTTTTTGAGCAAATGTCCAATCTTAAGGTGAATTTTGAGAAAAGTTGTATAGTGGGAGTGAACATGGAGGGAAGGGAGATTAGGGAGTGTGCAAGTATACTAGGATGTGTAATTTCGGATTGGCCTATGAATTATTTAGGCCTCCCCCTAGGAGATAACCTTAAGAAGGGAAGCTTCTAGAATCTGGTGGTGGAAAGATTTGAGAAAAGACTTGCTTCTCAGAAGAAAAATTATCTCTCTTTAGGGTGGAGGATTACACCGATTAGGGTGGGTTGGGAGGTGGTAATTAGATGTAAGAAGCAATGAGGTCTTGGGATTGGGAATTTTAGGAAAAGAAATATGGCATTAACGAGGAAGTGGTTGTGGAGGTTCCCTTTAGAAAAGGATAAGTTGTGGGCTAAGATAGTGGCTAGCATTCATGGGCTGGAGGACAATGGTTGGGATCCTAGAATTTTGGCAAGGACTACAAGTGCTTCTCCATGGAAAGCCATCATTGACCTTATACCGGTTTTCTCCCCTTAGATCATGTATGATTTGAATTTGAGTAATCTCATTAAATTTTGGGAACAAACTTGGGTTAGGGATTCTCCCTCCATTGATGAACCAGTCCCCTTCCTTGTATGCTTTCTTTGACTTGAAAAATGAGCCAATTTCATCCTTCCTAGTTCCTTCAGACTTGGCCTCTGGTTTTGGGTGGAATTTGGGCTTGAAAAGGGCTGTCGGGGATACAGAATTGGGCAGCACTCTGACCCTCTTGGCCACTCTAGAAAATGTTTTCTTGGACCCTTCAAAGGAAGACAATAGACTTTGGATCCCCTCTCCCTCAGAACCCTTCTCTTGTGCCTCGTTTTTTAAAACCTTAACCACTTGCTCCTCCTGGTCTGTCTTTCCATGTTAAAGAGGTTTAGTGTAGGCCCATTCCTCCTAGGGTTGGGAGTTTTTGTTGGGAAACTTTCTTGGTAAGAATCAATACAAGTGATTTGTTTTAAAGAGAGAGACCCAAGACTTGTTTATCCCCGCATAGATGCACTCTCTACAAAGCTGATGGGGAAACTAGGAACCGACTATTGGTGTCTTGCCTTTTTGCTAAAACTATATGGGAATGGGTTTTCTTCCTTTTTGGGTGTGTTGAGTTTTGGGCTGATATGACATGTTTTTTATTTACATAGCATAGTTAGGGAGTTATTGGGTCTTAGGCCCATTAGTTTATGTTTTAAGTTAAGAGTGTTTTTAAGTTCTCACAAGTAGCCAACTTACTAAGGGCATACTTGTCTTTCCTTTCTCAATGGGCACTTGCAGGAGGAGGTGTATATGGTCCTTCCAGCTGGCTTCTACAATAATATGGAAAAAGGAAAGGTATGCAGGTTGAAGAAATCTCTATATGGTTTAAAACAATCACCTAGAGCTTGGTTTGACAGGTTTAGAAGTGCATTGGTTGTATTTGGCTATATTCAAACTTAATCGGATCATACTCTTTTTGTGAAAAGGAGGGGGTTACTGGTGTATGTGGATGACATTGTAGTCATAGGAAATGATTTGAGGGAGATTGATACCTTGAAGAAGAATCTACACAAAGAGTTTGAGATTAAGGATCTTGGGGAGCTGAAGTAGTTTCTGGGCATTGAAGTGGTCATAGAGGAAGTATGTTCTAGATCTATTACAGGAGACATGAAAACTTGGGGCAAGGGCAACTGATACACCTATTGATCAGAACCACATGATAAATGCTTTAGAGGGTGAACTAGTGAAGGATGTTGAAAGATATTAGAGGTTAGTGGGGCGGTTGCTATACTTATGCATGACACGACCATACATCTCCTATGTAGTGAGTGTAGTGAGTCAATATACGCATGCCTCACGAGTTCAACATTGGGAGGCTATTGATAGGATACTTTCCTATTTGAAGGGACGCCCAGGTAGATGCATATTGTTTGCTGCCATGGACAGTTGAAGTTAGAGGCTTACACAAATGCCGGTTGGGTAGGATGTCTAAATGACAAGATATCTACATCAGGAGTTTGTACTCTTGTTGGAGGTAATTTAGTTTCATGGAAGAGTAGGAAACAGACAGTTGTGGCAAGGTCAAGTGTAGAAGCTGAACACAGAGCCATGGCACATGGTGTTTCAGAGCTCCTCTGGATCTGTTTCTTGTTAGGGGAGATTGGAGTTGAGGTCGAAGAACCTATGGTGCTATATTGTGGCAATCAGGCAGCAATTAACATTGCCCACAACCCAGTTCAGCATGATAGGACGAAGCATATAGAAGTGGATAGACACTTTATAATGGAAAGGGTGACATTAGTGAAGTTTGCTTGCCATATGTTGCATCTGACTTGTAGTTTGCTGATGTTCTTACAAAAGGAGTTGCAAGAAACAAGCTGGAGCATGATATACGCAAGTTGGGAATGTGTGGCATTTATTCCCAACTTGAGGGGGAGTGTTGAGTTTTGGACTGATATAACATGTTTTTTATTTACATAGCATAGTTAGGGAGTTATTGGGCCTTAGGCCCATTAGTTTATGTTTTAAGTTAATAGTGTTTTTAAGTTCTCACAAGTAGCCGACTTACTAAGTGCATACTTGTCTTTGTACTCTCTTTTATTTATGAGTATATAATCTAATGAAAGGGACTACCAGACCTAATTCTCAGCTTCTCCCATAGCTGAAACCTTTTCTTCTCTTTCTTTTACAATTTTTATATCAAAATAGGTTATCAAAACTTTTCTAGTGGGTGTAGTTGGAACCCCTCAATGAATGTACAAAGCCTATTTTCTCCCTTTCTTCAGGTGGCCAATGAAAAGAGTTAGGATTATGTGGAGGTGTCTTAGGGCTGTTGTATGTTGGACCTTATGGGAAGAAAGAAGTTCAAGAATTTTCTCAAAAAAGGAGAGCAACATTGAGAATATAATAGAGTTGATCAATATAAGGGTGGCACAATGGCTGAAATCCTTGGTCTTATTCACAGATTTTACCTCGGATGACCTGTTGAGAAATTGGAAAGAGAAAGCAAATTCTGCCCAGATTAAGAGGGTTCCAAGTCCTTATTGGATCTCTCCCCCCTTTGGCTTCATAAAATTGAACTTCGATGGCAGCAGGCAGCAACATAAGGAATCTAGGCTGTCAGGTATTGGGGGAGTTTTCAGGAAAGAGGAAGGGAATGCTTTAGCCATTTACTCAGCCCAATTGGAGAAGGTGACTCTCAGGGCTGAGATTTTTGCGGCCTTGGAAAGGAAGAAATTCAAATGGATGGCTAAGGACATTGGGATAAAATGCAGTTGGGTGAAGAGAACTGCTAACTCATTTGCTGCTGGGCTAGCCAAGCAAGGGGTGAATAGGGATTCTTTGTTTTGGGCTCATTTCTAATCTTGTTTTTTTGTTTTGCTTGCAGGGTAGTTAAGACAATTTACCTCCCTCTGCTTGTATGTATTTTTTCCTAAAATTTAATGAAGTTACATGTTATTGATAAAAAAAAATCTCCTATAGTAGAAAGGCCAACAAGATTAGAAGCTTGGGTAGATCTACTCTAAATGGGCCCATGACACAACCCTAGGATATTCTATTAGGGACTCTACCCTCTTTTACAAGGGTTGAATCGTGCTTCCATTGGCTTAAAGTCATCTTCGGGACCCCTTACAGGTGTTCCATGACTCGCCTCAAGGTAGCTCATTTTGGGATCTTGTGCACTTACAAGTGCATAGCAACCCATTATTTTTGGCCTGGGATTAATAAGTTCACACAAGAATTCATCTTGTCATGCTAGACCTGCCAATAGCAAAAGTATGAGGCCCAAGCTCCTGCAAGCCTTGGGCAACCTCTTTGAATTCTAGGCCTGGTTTGGGATGAAGTCTCTATGGATTTCGTAACTGGTTTGAGTGACAACAAAGGAGAAGTCTGTCATTTTGTGTCATAGACCATCTCTCTAAAGAAGGTCATTTTATTGCTCTCTCTCTCACCCCTATATTGCGACAACAGTGGCGGAAGCCTTTGTTAAGGAAATTATTAGGCTGCATTTGTCCCCTAAATCTATCATGTCCAATAGGGATGCCACTTTTCTTAGTAATTTCTGGCGAGTACTTTAGGTTACAAGGAACATGCTTTCATCATTCTATGAGATAGAATCCCTAGTTTGATGGCAAGATTGAGGCTGTCAACTGATGTCTTGAGACATAATTGAGATGTTACGCTGGAGACTATCCAAGACATTGGGTTTAGTGGCTTCCCTGGGCGGAACTTTGGTACAACTCCTCATTCCATGCCTCAACTAGAAGTTTGGAATGACTTCATTGACGGACTTGTATGGCCGTGACCCTGAGGCAAGTTCATCAGCAGTTGCAACAGTGGATGACACCTTGACTACCAAAGATAACATCTTGAAGACACTCAAAGGGCAATCTCTTGAAGACCCGGTAACAAATGAAAGCCTACTATGATTGAAGACATCAGGCCGTTGAATACAAGGTCGGTGAGTTGGTGTATCTTAAGCTTAAGCCTTATAAACAAACATTGGTGGCCAAACATGTATGGCATAAGCTTTTGCAGCTACTACAAGCTTTTTTTCTATTCTTGAGCGAATGGGCATGGTGTCCTATTATTTGCAATTTCCTGCCTCCTAAAAACTCCATCCTATCTTTGACGTCTCCCTCCTTAAAAATAATTTAGGCCCATATACACCCATGTGCAAGGACCTGTCTGAATTCATTGGGGATGGAGAGCTGAACTAGTAACGAGTAACCATGGATTATTGTCAGGTCAAGCCAGGCAAGCATATTACTCAAGAAGCTCTTGTAGTTTGGGCCGGTATGACATGAGAGGATCATCATGGGACTCTTGTTCCATCCTCCACCAGCAATATCCTAAGCTATTCCTCGAGGAGGAAGATGCTCCTAAAACGGGGGGAATTAACAACCAGATGGGTCCAGTTGGATTCTAGATTGTTTGAGTGGTGCAAATACAGCCAGCTCAAGGCCCAGACCTATTATGTTGAAGGAATATTCTAGAAGGAAGCCACGTTAGCATGTAACCTTTACCAACTAATTGACAAGAATCCAAGTGGTTACAATCCAACTGTAGTTTTTTGCAATCTGTTAGTTGGTGTAAGCGCAAATTATATGAGAGTTGGTATTGGATGAAGCAATGGAGTTGTTATGAACTTGAGTCTTCTCTCCCTCTACAGGTAGTACCATCCACAAAATTGGTACCTAAGTTGGGCAATAACCCAACATAGACAGCCTTATAACTAATTTTCCTCCTTTCTTATTGGAATTTTGTAAACTAAGTCATTGTTATCCTCTATAGGAGGCACAACAAAATGGTGGACTTTTAAAATTTAGATAGAAGAAATTTAAACATTATAGCATTTAATGTGTTATTTGCTTAAAGAAACAAATGTAATACAAACTTATCAATTGACAATTGGTACACTAATAACTAAGGTTGTTTTTACATTAACTTAAAGGGCAAAAATGTTTGGGCTAATTGTGTAATTATTACTAAACTGGATGGGCAAAATTGTCCTTGAGAAATCAGGATGCAACACTTGTCTGATTTAGCAATGTAAAACAAAAGGAAGAACTAACAGGTCAGAAAAGTAGAAGAGAAAGAGAAGAGAAGATAAGAGAAGAGAAGAGAAGGTGTTAGGGAAAAAACTGAACATGGGGTTTTTAGGTTCCCCACTTAATTTTATATTTCAGCAATAATTAGAGAAGCAAATTACATTAAAGCTCTCATAGGGTGGCAGAAAATAAAGGGGGTCAAGTGACCACCCGTGTGGCAACTTAAAAAGAATAAGAAATAAATATAAAAAAAACAACAATTGAATTATAGGCCCAATAAAGGACAAACATAAAGTAAAAAGAGGGGGGGGGGGGCAAAACGATAGCTCAATACTCCCCCTCAAACTGAGCATAGATGTCAATCTTGCCCAGCTTGCTTACATATTGCTATAACTTATGTCTGGAAACCCCTTTAGTAAGCATATCTACTAGTTGTCCTTCTGAAGCCACAAAAGAACACACTTCTCTAGAAGCAATTCTCTCCCTTATGAAGTGTCTATCTACTTCAATATGTTTTGTCTCGTCATGTTGAATTGGATAAGCTTTATTGATGGCAGCCTAATTATCACAATATAGCATCTTAGGTTTATCATGGACTTCCAACTCTCCAACAACTGATCTCAGCCATAATAGTTTCGACACTCCATGGATTGTTTCTCTATACTCTACTTTTTCCGAGGACCCTGCCACTATTAATTGCTTCTTACTTCTCTGAAAGACTAGGGTGCCAGTTGGTAAGTCTTTTTTGAAAGATCTTTTGGAAGATCTGACAACTAAAAGACGATGTGAGCTTTTGCATAAAGATTTTGGTAGACCACAGACTATTTGGTGGAGGCACCTCTTTCTGCGTGAATATGAGGTGAAAAAAAGCGAAAAACTCCATTTGGAGCTTCCCAAAAATAGCCCAAAACGGGCTTCCTGTGTCTTTTCGGGTCTGCATCTTTTGACGGCTAGATTTTTTCCCAACCAAAAGGGAAAAGACGAAAATGCGGGCTACTAAGCTTCTAAAAAGCTGACAGCTCGCGCAAAAAAGATGCACCAAACAGGGCTTAGATTTCTGGCAACAAGATTACAATACCTAGATGTAGATTTCCTGTCATCAACACAACCAACCTGCCTAGCTAGCATTTGTGCAAGCCTCTATTCTCCTGTGTCCATGATTAGCAAAAGGAATTCCCTTTCTTGGAGTTCCCTTCAAATAGCATGAAACCCTCTTGGTGGCTGCTAAGTGGGTATCTCTAGAAGCATTTCATAAGCTAACTAATCACAGTCACAACATAAAAAATGTCAGGACTGGTCATGCAAAGATATAATGGCTTCCCTACAAGTCTCTAAAATTCCTCCTTGTCAAGTATTATGGTTGTAATCCATAGGAGTAGGAGCTAGCTTAGCATCAAGTCTCCTTGTTTTTGCCAACAAATCAAGGACATACTTGCTCTAAGAGATAAAAATCCATTCCATGAAGTGTGCTACCTCAATATCCAAGAAATACCACAACTCTCCAAGATCCTTAATCCCAAATTCAGTATTAAGGAATTGCTTAAGTCAATCATTCTCTTCAACATCATCTCATGTGATAACAATATCATCTACATAAACAATTAGAATAGTCATGCATCTTTCCTCTTTACAAAGAGGGTATTGTCTGATTGTATTTGAAGATAACCAACACCAATTAAGGCATTCCTGAATTTCTCAAACCAAGCCCTTGGTGATTGTTTGAGTCGTGGAGAGATTTTCTTAACTTACACACTTTTTCCTCCATATTCTTACCATACACCCCAAGAAGAAGAGACATATAAACTCATGAAGGTCTACATTCAAGAAAGCATGTTTAACATCTAACTAATATAGTAGCCAAGAAAAAGAGGCTACCAAGGACAATAGAACATGAACAAAGTTCATCTTGGCTATAGGTGCAAAAGTCTCCAAATAGGCAATACCATAAAACTGGGTATATCCCTTTGCCACAAGGCAAGCTTTATATCTTTGAATGGATATACCCACCTGTAACCAATTGGTTCCTTCCCAGCAAGCAAATCAACAATGGCCTATGTATGATTATTATCTAATGCTTTCATCTCAATCCTCATAGCACCCTTCCATTCTGGTTTGGATAAAGCTTCTGAGATAGATTGGGGGATAGATTGAGTAGGGACAAAGGTTAAGAATTAGTAAGAGGGGGACAAAAGGCTATAGGAAAGGTGCTTAGAAATACAATGAGTGGTACACTTACGTTTATCTTTCCGGGCAGCGATGAAAAGGTCAAGGTCTAGAAATTCAGTGCAACCCACATATGCATGGATACACCGATACATAAATGCTTTAAAATCTTTAAACCTTGGGATGATAGAGCTAAACATTGAGGTGCACATCCAGTGGAGATTACCGCACAACATTTTTTTTTTTTGAGAACGGTAACTTTCATTGCAAGGAAAAAAGGGGGTAGGGGATGTGTGTGAGAAGATCAACAAAGGCAAAAAAGCAAAATCTGCCTAAGAATTATAAAGGCAAAGAATTTGCACTATACAAAAAGATCCTGTCCACCCTTGATTTTGCAAAGCATCTGCTGTAGAATTCATCTCCTGAGGAATCCATCTGAAAGAGCAGTTCGAGGAATTTGCAATCTCATAGATCTCATCAAGGAAGTGAGCGAATCTCGGAGGACCGGAATCTATGTTTGAAGCGCATCCTATGGCATTCTTAGAGTCTCCAACAACAAGAGAGCTCACTTGGATTGAAATGGCAATCTTCAAGCCAATAAAAAATGCTCTAACTTAAGCCCACGAGGCATTACCCCAGCTGGCCTACTAAAAGCCCAAATAACGCTACCATCAATTCTGAGGATTAAGCCTCCTATACAAGCCATTCCCAAGTGACCTGAAACACTTCCAAAACTACCATCAAACTTCAAAATGAAATTCAGTGGCTGGTCTTGGATAAAGGTCAGGTCTAAGCTGGGGATAAAAATTGGATAAGTGCAGCACTTCTATGAGATTCTGTCCAAGTTATGATAGGTAATCCCTTTGAACTTATTGCAAGATAGCATCCTCAAAATGAAGGCAAAACTCTCCCTCTAAAACCTTCCAAGGAGATGGATTTGTTCTCAAAAATTCTATTGTCCTCCTCCCAAATGCACCACTTACAGCATGGGGAACAGGTTTCCAAAAGATTCTAACCCTAGATTCCCAGCTTGCAGACCAGCCATTGAGTGATTAAGTCAGTAATGGAATTTGGGGGAACCCAATAAAAGCTGTATTCATGAACAATATCAAGGAAGAATTGTCATAGGAAATAAGAAATCCCACAATTAATAGGAAGATGACTAATAAATTCCGTACCCTTCATACATACTATGCAAACATGAGGAGACATCACAAGCTGACCTTTTCTTTTGCTTTCTGGAATGTTGCATGCATTAATTCAACCCCAAGCAGCCTCCAAAATGAAAAAAGGAGACCGTAGAGGGAATCGAGGTAAGCCAACGTCTTCTCTCCAAGAGGACAAGAGATGAGGATCTAGCTATGAGATGATGGAAATAAGATTTAATGGACAATGAACCATGGGAGGTTGGGAACAAATGTGTTTTATAAGGGAGGTTGGGAGAAAGAAAAACATCTTTTGGGGAAGTCAAGAGGAAACAAACCTCCTGTGTTTCAGAGCCAGTGAGAGATCTACGGAAGTTGAAATTATAAGATAGGCCATGAACTCCTCTAGACAGCACTGAAGAGAACAAACAGTCCTTGTTAAGTAAGAAGGAAGATGCTAGGTACTCATCAAAAAAAGAAGGAAGATGATAGGGTATGTGAAACATAGAGGTTGAGAATCCCATTAGAGATCAGTTGAGAATCTGGTGAGGTTACCATCACAGAGAGAGAACCTCAGAAAGGGGGAGAAAACATAGGTTTGAACAATACCTTTCCAAGTATTGGCTGGAGAGATTAGGGGTAAGTTTCTGTCCCATCCATTGCTGTTCCTACCATATTTGCTTCGAATGATAGAGACCCAAAGGTTATCTTGTTCTATCAGGAAGCACCAAAACCATTTACCCAGCAGGGCAATATTCCTTTCAAGCAGATGACCTTATTCCAAGCCACCTTCTTTAGCATGCAGACCACTGTCCAGTTAACTTAATGATACCTTCTATCACCGCTTCTCTCCCAATGAAAATCACATTGTAGCTTCTCTATATGATTCCTCACCTTGGCTGTTATTGCACAATTCAGCTTAGTAAAGTTGAATTAGCATCATTCCTGTGCTTCCTTTTGGAGCATTGCATTAGACTGTTATCGAAATAATTTTAAGGTCTGAGTGGATAGTCTTTTTTGGATATTATACATTTCTCCCAAATAAGCTGCTATGCTTTTTTTTTTCTGAAGATATGTTTTTTGGTAGCTTTCCTTTTTTTTTTTTTTTTAATGTGAATTCATGTATAATACAGAAACTATATGGAGATTTACCATGGGCAGACACAAAAAACTGTCGAGCAATAAATTGTTGTCTTTGGTTTGTGCTGGATCTTGTATTGGTAGGACATACTCATATCTTTGTTTTGTTGGGACTTTTCTTGGTCAAGTGGTTTCATGATTAATTTTCACTGAGGTCTCACTTTTACTGGTATGACGTTCTTTCAATTTTTTTCTGGCTTGCTTGTCATCATTTGATTTTTTATGTAAGCTTTTGACGGAACTTTGTTTCCATCAACTGGTAACAATGAGAATTGGTTAAGCTTAAGATCTGAATTTTCAAACTTGATCATTAATTAGACCACTAATGAGTTAAAGTGCCTTCTCATATTCAACATTTCAAATTATTAGACTGGCATTTTGGTAGCTGATTTAACAGTGCTTCCATCTCATTGGTAATAAATGTCCCGATAATGTCTTCTTTTCTGTTTTCAATGAGATATTTCTCAAGGAAACCCTGTTTTTTATCTTGTTAAGTATTGCTTGTAATCGATATGATGACATCTATCTAATGTGGTTAGGTATTTGTAGTTTGTATGAAAGAAAGCTGAAGGATCTCAATCCAGCTATCAGAAACATCACTTATGACATTGCAGATCTCTACAATTTCATTGATGGCCTTGCAGACCTGAGTGCGTTAGTGTATGTCTTACCTACTCTTCAGGATAATTTTATACTAGCAGAAAAGTATACCTATTTTTCTTCTCTCTCTCTCTCTCTCTGGCATGCATGCTTGCTTGCTTTCTCTTGTGTGTGTGAATCTAAGGGGCCTGTTCATTTGCTCTGAAGTCTGACATCTGAAAGTGTAATAATTACATTAAGAGGTATATTGGTATTGGTGAACTTTTCTTTCCTCTGAACTCTAAATGCAGAGAATGCTGTTCTGAATTCTGAATTATAAAAACTATCAAATATCCATTTTGACCCCATATATGAGAGTTATTGTTTGTCTCTTTGGGGGCATCATTGGAAAACGAAAAGTTGTATGATTGCACTTTAAGAGATAAGAGGAAACGAACAACCGATTTTCTCTTAAAGTTAAAAGATTCCTCTTAAGAGATAAGAGTTAAGAGGAAATGAACGGGCCCTAAGGGCACAAGTACTGCACAGGCTCTTCTAAATGGATGATGTGTTCAACATGGACATGAATCAGAGTCCAGCACTCCATGGACTCTTGAAAACACTTCTATGTAACATTCCCTTTTTATCTCCAAGCCTATTTGACATAAATGAACAGTTAATGTACAAGATTATGCTATTTATCTGATGAGTCAGACTTGAACACACATTGGATTCCAACTCATGTCTGTGTTCATGCAATACCGGGAGACATTCAAAGTGGGTCCCACCATTTATCCATATGAGATCTCCTGTATCAGAAACTAGTTTATATGGGAGAGTGATAACCTCAGCTTTGGCATTCTGTTGGATACAGATGGGATGGAAGAAACCACCCCAAGAATATGCATATAATCTAGGAGCAAAACCATCCCAAGGAATATGCTTGATTATTCCCAAGGAAAATTTTCATATCAAGACCCAATCATAATCAGGTTGCATTAGTACACTGGATCCATGATTTCAGACATCTTGCTTTTACATTAGTTACCATTTGTTTCAGATATCTATACTTTTTTTTTTCAATATATATTACCACCAAAAAGAACATGCTTGATTCTTTCCCAGGAAAGTTTTCAGAACAAGACTCAATAACAGAGTGTGGCAATTGCTGACCTGTCCATCATTCCATCCCGTCCAAACTAACTCATTCAAGATGTTAGTTGAATATGGATTGAGCCACCCATTGGGTAAAAAAAAGGGGTTAGATTAGGTTGGGTTATAGGTATACATTTGGGTCAATTGTATGAAAACATTATTTACATCATTCTATCCTAAACTCTCTCTCTCTCTCCCCCCCCTCCTCTTATCAATTTCCCTCTCCTTTTTATTCTCTTGGTTGTCTTGTCTCTCTATCTTCTTTCTCGTCAATTTTTTTATCGACTCCTTGGATTGAGCAAACAACTAGGGACATATGATAACCAAACCCAACATCTAACCAAACCCAACCTATTCATTTGCCACCCCTACCAATGAGGCAATATCAATCAGATTTCAGTTGGTAAGACTGGATCCATGAGAACATTATGCCTGGCCTTGTGCTTGTTCTTGTGCCAGCCTGGTCTTGCCTGGTAAATTGTGAGCTTTGTTTGTAGGAATCTTTCTCTAAGTAGAGACAATAGAACTGTATTTTGTCAGGGAAAAAAAGGATTGGACTGATGCCTATGCTACTTGGTTTGGAACTGCAGCTATGACCACTCAATTCAGGCCTACCTGCCGTACGATCGACAGTGGATTAAACAGCGAACCTTCCAGCACCTCAAGAAATTGGCAGTACATTGAAAGTGATGCTTTAGTCTGCACTAAATTAACTAATACCTGAATCTGTGAACTGAGTCAAACAGAAAGGAAAAGTGAGGTTTAAGATTTGGACTTTATTGTTTGGGCTTCAGTTACCATATTTTGGGAATATGAACAAAATCATGGATCAATTTCTCCCAGCTGTATGTATATTTGATACTGATGGCCGTCCAATTTGGTTTGAGATGGATGTCCTTACAGCAACCATGGTTTGTGTGATTGTGTATCTTGTAGCCATGAACTTTTTTCAGTGTACCAGACTTTGAATTTGCTACTTATGGCATCTAAAGACATGTATTGAATCAACATATTAATGGCTGGCTTCCTGCACAGAACTTGTTTAATCTTGGGCTTGATGTTGGAAAGTCTATTAACTTAGTTATATTTGTTAAAAAGTGGTTATGTGATGGATCTAATATCAACAAGATGACCTATTCCTATATTATTGAGGTGGATTAGCAGCCTTTATATGCCTGTGGTGTTACAAATCTGTAACCTCAGCAGACTTTAGCCAAGCTGATCGAATTTTTCTGGCAATTGTAGGCTTGTGGCCTGTAACCTGCAGAATTAATGTTTTCATTTAATAGGAAATTTCTATATGGATTCTTTCTCTTTTTTCTTGCAAATTATATTTATTGATATTTTTCCTTAGAAAAATTGGTCCAACAACGTGGATGCACCTAACCTCTAACAAACAGTTTTAATAAACCAGTTTGTTTACCAGTTTTATTTAACCGTTTTATTCACTGGATTCTGATGCTCCTCTCTGGGTTTTATAGTAAAGCTTATATATGGAAAATGGGTGTGGCATTTTCTCTCTTCTGCTTTCAGTGGTCAATTGCTTGAAATGAGAATAGGACTTCATTCAATGGCAGTTGTTCCATTCTCCTTGCGTACAAGTGAACCACAAATTAAAAGATTGTTCTCCTTCTAGTTCAAGCTGTAGGAAGAAAGGGGGAGAGAGGTTTCAGAGCTGCAGGAAGATGGAGGGCTGAGGTGTCGATTGAAGCTAAGACCTTCAAGTTTGAAGAGGAGCGGGTAAGAGGTAAGGAAGGAGTGAAGATAAGAGAAAACAATAGGGCGACAGTACTGGTTCTAAGTGAAGTCATCGTATGGATGAAAGGATTTGTTGATGGAGCTATCAACTCTGGCAAGGTGAATGGATGGAGAAACTCGATGACAGTTCTAGGCAAGAAGTATGTTATAGAACTGAAGAGAAATCGGAAGGGGTGGTTCATCACAGTGGAGTTCTTTGGAACATCTGGGAAACAGATGCTGTGTGTACCGGAAGGGAAATTGCAGAAAGGATGGAAGGGCTTTGTGAAGGTGCTGCAGTCTTTTCTTGAAGTTTTGATAAATAGAAAGTTGGAAGAAGTGGAGGAATCTGGTCAAAACTTCAAAGACCAGGGGCGGAGGAGACAGGAGGAGTCAGTGGCAGTAGAAACTACTGGAAGTGCAGAAGTCCAACATCCTCAGATGTCTGAAGTGGTGGTGGCTTGTTCATCTATACCTTGACGAATTCTGGTGGGAGCAGGGAAAGAGGCTTGGACGAAAAGAATGGTTCTGGTGACTGAAAAAAAAAGTGAAAGATTGGAAGAAAGTCCTGGATGTAGTTGCCGGTGAGTTAGGTGTTGGATGGAGATGAAGCTACACTGCTGCCATTCACAGATACGAAGGCTGTGTTGGACGTGGGCGAGCAGGAACTGAGCTTTAGAACTGTTGCAGTGGATGGGGGCCTTATTCAGGTTCAGAAATGGAGCTCCATTTGCAGTGAAGTTGCTGTCCATGATGGGTGTGTTAGGCTGAAACTTATAGGTCTCCCATTCCAGCTTTGGAGTGACTCTGTTCTTGAATACATTATACAGAGCCTAGGAGGTGTCTTGGTGGAAACTGATAAGCAGAACTTGGTTGCCGTCGAGATACAAGTGGCTGGTATCAAGCATGAGAACATGCCGAGGTTTGTTGAGGTGTGCTCGGATGGGGTGTTGTACAAAGTTTGGGTTGCTGTGGAACTTGAACAGGCGTGGTGGGGAGGGGGGTCCAAGGTCGAAGACGATGAGTCAGCGGGGTGGTGGACACGTGGAAGGAAGATAGTGGGCGGTGAGAAAGAGGTGTAGGTGGACATTAAAGGAAGGTTTAATGGGCCGGCTGGGGCAGCCCAAACGTTAGGCCGGTTGACTAAGGAAACTAATTCAAAAAATTTTGAACGAAATAAACTAAAGGCGGGATTAATAACTTATGTTGACGTGGCAAGGAAACCGATTAGACCAGGGGCAGAATGGTTCAGTTCGAGCCGGTTGAGGTGAAACGGGGGTTGGGCGGTCTAATAACTAAACTGGGGCCTCTTTTAAGTGATCCACGTGACTACTTAAATGGTCACGTGGGTCGGGGGGGGGGGGGGGGGAAGGGGAGGTCAATCCGCACGATGATAAACACAAGTAATGGTCTATCATCGTCCCAAAAGAGAATGGAGGTCCGAAACTCTTACCAGCAGCCGCGCGAATTCGTCAGGAGAGTTACAGTGGGTCCCTCGTTGGAACTTGGATGAGGGAAGATCTAGGCGGCGACTCTCAGAGAGGCCAAACCCGAGATACTCGAGGGAGAGTGCCGAAGAGAGAGAGGAGGCTAATGAAGATTGGGTCATGTGCAGCAACGATGAAGATGATTCAGATGAAGGGGTAGAGGATGGCACCAGTATCGGTAGTGTGGATGAAGATTCTGGTTATGATACAGATGACAGGGGAGAATGGAACATTGCGAAGGTGTTTCGGGATGACTGAGAGGAGGACGGGAGGTGTTTAAGCAGATGCCAGGAAGGTCAAATAGAGGTAGCAAGAAGCTTGAGACCCTATGAAAATAGCAAGACTGGAAGTTTGAAGTGGGAAAACCTATTTCCAAGACCTTGGATTGTGCAAGGCATAAATTAAAGTGCAAATCAGGAGGACCTGAAGCAAAGTTGGAACAGACCATCCAGGGGTGAATCAGGGGTGCAGAGAAGAGATCACCGTATTGACCAAGGGACAAAAGGTCTCTCCCACCAACCCAGGGAGACAGACATTGACCAACCTCGGGAACTAGAAAGGGAGGCCGGGAACACTCTTAATCCATTTTCCCTCTCACACCCAGGTAACCAAGTGAATTCGGATTTTGGTACTAATGCTTTTTCTGTGTTCTTTGTTCCAGATTTTGCTTCCGATCCTTGTCTTGATGCCCATGTATGTGCAGTCAATCAAGAGAGTGGGGTTGCAAGGGAGGTGAAGAGCAACGGAGAGGAGCGGGAAGGGAGGTATAGAAATAAGAAAGTGTGGGCAATTATTGAGAGGGTATTCAAAGAGGTGGAAGAAAATGGGATATGGGGAAGAGGTGAAGAGGAGAGAAGGGGGGGGGGTTCATTGGAGAGAAGGAAAGAACAGGAGGGCAAGGTAGGAAAGGAAGGTGTGGTGTGTACTATGGAGGAGGGAGGAAATGTGGCAAGGGTGAGGAATGGAGAGGGGAGAGGACGGGAGGGATCAGAGGAGAGGACGGAAGGAGAGGTGCATAGGGCCGGAAATGAAGGTGGAGAAAGGTCAGTGGGGGAGGAACCTAAACATGAGGAGTCACTAGCAGATTTTGTGGGGAAGTTGGGATGCAGATTAGAAGATCTGAATATGATGAAGGAGGGATTACATAAGAGGAGGAAGTCAGAATAAAAAAGAGAAAGTTGAGTGAAGTTGAGAGGCTGAAAAGAGATGTGGAAGGTGATAAGGAGTTTGGGGCAAGAGGGGATAGGAGGAAGGGGGCAAAGTAGTGGGTAGGTGTGGAAAGAAAGTAAGGAAAGAGTTTGAATGAAGATACTAAGCTGGAAAGTGAGGGGAATAGGGAGTGCGAGGAAAAGAGCAACAATAAAAGAGGTAATAAAGAGGTATAACCCAAACATTGTAATGCTATAGGAGTCTAAGAGGATGAAATTTAATGTTAGATGGGCCAGGAGTGTATGGAAAGCGAGGGGGATCAGTTGGGTGGCAGCTCCATCCTGGGGTGCTTCAGGGGGGATGGTGACTGTGGAAGAGGGAGATGGTAGAAGGCTTGGAGGAATTGATTGGGAAGTTCTCAATCTCCATGAAGTTCAAACAACAAGAGGATGGATATGTGTGGGTTCTCACAAATGTTTATGGGCCAAATGATTATAGAGAGAGAGAAAGGAACTGTGGGAGGAATTGGTTGATGTAAGAGGACTATGGGATGGGCCTTGGTGTGTGGGTGGAGATTTCAATGTGATCAGATATTCAGAGGAAACAAATAAGAGCAATCAGAGGGTGGCAACTAGCATGAGGAAGTTTAACAGGTTTCTGGATGCCTTTGAGCTTAAAGAGATATCTCTAGCCCATAAGACTTTTCACTTGGTCAAATCTCCAATCTAGGCCCATTTGCTCTAAGTTGGATAGGTTCTTGTTTTCTTTGGATTGGGAAGAACACTGGGGGAACATGGCATCTAGGGCCCTTTCTAGGGTTATTTCGGATCAATGGCTCATAGTGATTTGCAAGGAAGAAAGAAGGAATTGAGGTCCTACTCCTTTTAGATTTGAAAATATGTGGTTACTCCATCCCGGGTTTACTATTAGGGTAAGAGAGTGGTGAAGTGAGTGTAATCCAGTGGTGGAATGGGAGGGGATGAGATTTCATAAGAAGCTACAGTTCTTGAAAGCTAAGATCAAGGAGTGGAATATATTGGAGTATGGAAGGCTAGAAGAAGGGAAGAGAACTTTGATGGACAAAATTGAAAGCCTTGACTCTAAAGAAGAAATGGGAGATTTTGGAGAGGGGGACAAGGAATGAAGAGGAGAATTGAGAAGACAGTTAGATGACTGCCTACATAAGGAGGAAGTTAGTTGGAGGTAGAAATCTAGGTGTAAATGGTTACAAGAGGGGGATAGAAACACTAGGTACTTTCACTCTTTGGTAGATGAATGAAGAAGGAGAAACTACATTTCCAAACTAGTTGTGGGTGGAGTTGAGTTAACTCAATAGGAGGAGATTGCTGGGGCATGTGTAGAACATTTTAAATCCATCTTGAGAAGACCTGTAAGTGAAAGGATGTGGGTGGAGGGATTGGACTGGCCAGATGTAGGGCGGGGCAGAACAAGAAAAGTTTGGAGAGGGGGTTTGACTTGGAAGAGATTAAGGAAGCAGTTTTTTTCTATGGATAGAACAAAAGCTCCAGGGCCGGATGGTTTTACATTGGCTTTCTATCAGGATTGTTGAGATATACTGAAAGAGGACCTACGGATTTTTGAGGAGTTTCATAGGAGAGGAATTATTAACCTGGGGATGAATTCCACTTTCATTGTTCTGATTCCCAAAAAGATTGAAGCCTCACACCCAAGGGATCATTGCAAGGGTATTATCTTTGAGACTAAAGAAGGTTTTGCCAGAATTAATTGAACAAAATCAGGGTGCCTTTGTGAGTTGAAGACATATTATAGATCAAATCTTCATTGCCAATGAGAGTGTGGAGAGTTTCAAGAAGGATAAAAAGAAGGGGTGGTGTGTAAATTGGATTTGGAGAAAGCATATGACATGGTGGATTGGGAATTTTTGAGGAAAATCATGATCAAATTGGGGTTTGGGGCTAGATAGTATAAATGGATCATGGGGTGTGTTCGGAATTGTCATCACTCAATTTTAGTGAATGGGGCATTGGTAGATTTTTTCCCAGCCACTAGGGGTATAAGATAGGGTGACCCCCTATCCCCTTTTCTATTCCTTCTTGTTGTTGATGTGCTGAGAAGGTTGGTCCACAGAGCAGACTCTAGGAGGGTAATTAGAGGGTGGAGGGTTGGTAGGGAGGACATCCCACTCACTCATTTACAATTTGATGATGACATGATCTTGTTTTGTGAAGGAGGTAATGTGAGGTTCATCAGGAATTTGAAGTTAGTGATTCAACTTTTTGAGCAAATGTCAAACTTAATAGTGAACTTCCGGAAAAGTTGTGTTGTGGGTATGAATTTGGAGGGAGAGGTTTGGGAGAATGCAGAAGTGCTTGGGTGTGAAGTCTCAGGTTGGCCGTTTAGTTACTTAGGGTTACTTCTAGGTGACAATCCCAAGAGAGAAGGTTTCTGGAGCCCAGTGGTGGAGAGATTTGAGAAAAGGCTTGCATCTTGGAAAAAAGAATTATCTATCCCTTGGTGGAAGGACCACCTTGATCAAGGCCACGCTTGCAAACTTACCTATTTACTTCCTATCAGTGTTCAAAATTCCAGTGATGGTTTCCAATAGGTTGGAGAGAATAATGAGAGATTTCCTTTGGGAGCCGGGAGAGGAGAAAAGTTAGCTGAAAAATGGTGACCAGGAGCAAAGCTTGTGGAGGTTTAGGGTTGGGGAATATTGGGAAAAGGAAGTCGGCCCTCTTAGGAAAGTGGTTGTGGAGGTTTCCTTTGGAGTAGGAGAGGCTATGGGATAAAATAGTGGTAAGCATACATGGGATGAAGTAGAATGGATGGGATATTGGAATTAGAGCAAGGACCACAAGCAATTCACATTGGAAAGTCATTCATGATTTGCTTCCAGTCTTTTATCCATTGGTTAGGTATGATTTGAACTCTCGCACCCGCATAAAATTCTGGGAACATACACGGGTGGGGATTAGTCCTCTTAAGGACTTGTTTCCTTCCCTGTATGCCCTCTTGGAGTTTAAAAATAAGTCAATTTCTTTTTTCATTAGCTCTTCATCCTCTAGTTCTGGGTTTGGGTGGAACCTAGGATTGAGGAGGGCTGTGAGGGACTCTGATTTCCATAGTGTCTTGAGCCTTCTTGATCTCCTTGATAGTTTTTCCGTTGACCCCTCAAAGGTGGACTCTAGAACCTGGACCCCGACTCCTATGGGCTCTTTTTCCTGTGCTTCATTTTTCAGTCTTGTGTCAGTCCACCAATCCCGCAACCTCTCCTTTCCTGATTTATGAGGTTTGGTGCAGATCAATCCCTCCTAGGGTTGGGTGTTTTTGTTGGGAAGCCTATCTAGAAAGATTCAATATTGGTGACTTGCTTCAAAAGAAGAGACCCAATACATATGCTTATCACCTCATTAGTGTGTTGTATGCAAAGCGAATGGGGAGATTGGGTTTCACTTATTGGTGTCGTGCCAATTTGCATAGTCAATTTGGGAATGGGCTTTTTCTCTCTTTGAGTCCAGGTGGAACCTTCCATCAGATTTGCAGAGCCTATTTTCTCCTTCTTTGTTCAGGTGGTGCTGGAAAAGGGGAAGGATAATGTGGAGAGGTCTGAGGGCTGCAATTCGTTGGTCCTTATGGGAAGAGAGAAATCTTAGAATCTTCTCGGATAAGGAGAGAGGGGCTGAGGAATTGAGCGTTGTGATCCATATCAGGGCTGTACAGTGGCTGAAATGAATAGAGTTATTCACAGACTACATGGTGGATGACTTGTTAAGAATGTGGGGTGAGGTTGCAAGTTGTATGAATTCCAAATCAGTCGTGAAGGTGTTTTGGACACTCCCACGTGCTGGATTCCTAAAACTGAACTTTGATGGGAGTTGTAGGGGGAGTTCTGGACAGTCAGAGTTTGGGGGTGTCTTTAGGGATAAGAACGGAGTCATTTCAGCCACATTCTCAGGTTCAATTGGAGTGGGGGACTCTCTTAGAACTGAGATCTTGGCAGTTATGGATCATAATTGAAGGGGACTCGGAGATGGTAATAGGGTGGCTGAGGAAAGACAACTTTGGACTATGGAAGTACAGCAATGGGAAAAGAAAGTTAAAGTGGCTGGTGCTGGTAATGGAAATCAGGTTGAGTTGGGTTAATAGCTAAGCTAACTCTATAGCTGATGGGCTAGCTAAACAGGGGACTGAAAGGGATGTAATGTTTTGGGCTTAGTTGTAATCATTTTACTTCTTTTTTCTTTTCTTTCTTTAAGGACTTAAGCTGTCTTTGGAAGACGAGTATTTGTCTTCCTTGATGTAACTATTCCTATCATATTTCAATGAATTTTATGAAGTTGTTATTGATAAAAAAAAAAAAGTGAACCACAAATTGCATTCGGCCCTAATTCCTAAAGCCTACGTCGATGCCCCGACTTGGTCATTTTTTACCAAACTTGTTGCTTTGTCTTTTGGTGATTAAGTATTTAAGTGCTTACTTCAAATAGTGGGGGCCAGGCCATACCAATAAACACCAACTATTAATTTAATTTCCTAATTCAAATAAGAGGTTCATAAAGATTTTCAATTGGTTAATTGATGTCGGTCTCATTCTTTTTAAATTGAGTTATTAATTACAAATTAAACTTGATTGATCTCAGTAGGAAATAAAATCCAACTTTATCACATTAGTAATGGATTGCAAACAAAATAATGGATGTGGCTGCCCATACATGGTGGTCATTAACTATTAATAGCTGAAGCTAAAGTTGGGTTGGTTACTCTTCAATGTTATTGTAAATTTAATTATTTTATCTACTATATAAGGCAATGACTCGTTCAGTTCCGCAACTTCAGCTCTGAATTAAGTGAAACTTTAACCTATATTGTTAGAGGTATCAATTTGATTTTTTTTCTTATGAGTATGTTGTACGATTAATGAAATGTCTAGGCTGAGTTTGGTTGCAGTGCAATTTTATTTGCACTAGTACAAATGCATGGGAATGTAAATGAAAAAAATTGCAAATTCTCATTTAATTTTGTTTTGGGTTTTACTTTATTATGCTTCATGTCTTAATTTACTTCATTTGTAATGCCATCAAACAAAAAAAAAGCTAAAATTTGATACAAAAATAGGTCAGAATTTACACTCAAATCATTTGCACTACCATAGTTTTGCATTAGTGCAAATTTATTTGCATTGCAACCAAACACAACCATAATTTCTAAACTGCTCGAAGAGGGGGATAAGTGAAGTAAGATTAGGGTTTGAGATTTGAAATAGCACACTTTATTCACTGATTAAGAGAGATTATATAGGCCTTATATGGCCATTATAACGATATTCATCCTTAAACGGTTATAATGATGGAGGATAACAATGACATGATCTATTATAACCAACTTTGGAATCTTTGCTACTATATAGCTATCATAGTGTGCTGAGTTAGCTAATAGTGGTTGCTAACTGATGCATGTAACATCCAAGGTAGGCACAATGTTGTAAGCATGTTCAATGAGTACTTAGAAATTTTTTTTGACACCTAGCTTTTAAATTAGCCTATCATTGAAAAAATTAAAAACCACTTTTGACAATTGTCAAAATATTTATCAAGTGCTCATTGATCGTGCTTACTATATTGTGTCAGTAGAACTTTTCCCTCTGGATTTGTCTTGTCCTCAACACACACATTTGGTAACTTATTCAAAAGTTTTTCCCACTTATCCCGTGTGGCATCAGCTACCAAAGTGCCTTTCCATTGGATTGAAACTTCCATTTGAACTCAATTTCCATGCATGGCCATTTTATGATTGAGAATAGCTTGAGGAAAGGGTTGCAGTGACCCATTGGCTAACAAGGATGGGTGCTAGCAAAACAAGGAGATATTTCCAATGCCTGATTCAATGCCTCTATCTATTTATTTGTGAATGGCACACAATATTCATGTTAAGACTTGTTCCTTGCAACCTGAAGAGTTTCTTCCAAAATGCCTCTGTGAATAAGGAATCTCTGTCACTAACTATGCCTCTTAGATAGGGATGGCAATTTTCCCCATTCCTGACAAGACCTGACTTCCCTGACCCCATCGGGTCAGGGATGGGGATTGAGATCCTTGCCCTGCCCCGACTTCAGTTATATATATATATATATCAAAACATATTTAAAAATATTGTTATCTAAAAATATTTTGGGGATTCGGGTCCTGTCGGGGATCGGGGGTGGAAGACATTTTATCCCCGATAGGAATTGAAGACGGAGATGTGAGTTAATTTCAGAATCGGAGTTGGGGATGGAGAATATGGTGCCCGCCCATTGCCATTCCCACTCTTAGAATTCCATGCAACTTGAATACCCCATCTAATTAGCATTTAGCAACACCTTTGTATGTGAAGGGATGAGATAGATTGAGGAAGTAGGCATATTTGGGGAATATTCCACAACTACTAGGGTTACAGATTTTCGATTACATGTAAGGAGGCCTTCTATGAAATCCATCGAAAATAAACTTTGATCCAAGCCTTCTCAGGGACTAAAAGAGGTTGCAATAGTCCAGGTAGAGGTACATTTTCAATTTATGTGTGTGCCAAATGTCACATTCATGGACACTTTCTTTGATCTTCTTGAGGTAACCTTTCTAAAAACAGGCTTCTCTAATTCTATACCAAATGTAATGGAGACCAGCTGAATTCCCTTTGTGGGTGAAATATGCATCTCATCTAACATTCTTCTCGTGTAAGTAGAGGTAGAACTGAGAACCCGTTTCCCCTTATGCCAAAATAAACTGTCTTTCACTTCATACTTGTTTGAAACTAATTTCCCTTCCTTCAACTTCTGAATAATGATTTGGAGCTAGCTATCCTTGACTCATCTTTGATTTCTGCAATCCAGTCTAAAATAGGTATAAATATAGCAGAGTGTTCCCATTATTCCTCAAATCTAAAAAAAGTATCCACTACAAAATTCTCTGACCCTTTCCTGTATTGGATCTTGTAGTCATATCTAATTAATTTGCTCAGTAGTTTCTACTGCATGGGGGGTACTATACTATTATCTTGTGGTGGAAATGTCCTAAGCTTTGATGGTCCGTTTTAATCTTGAACCTATGACCAAGAAAGTATATCCACCATTTTTGGGCAGATGGAACTACTGCTTGCAACTCATGTTCATACGTGTACAACCCCAAGCTTCATACCTTCAAAGCCTTATTGAAGAATGCTACTAGCCATCCTTTCTGCGAAAAAGTGGCGCACTTATTCCAGATCCACTACATTGCATTCTAGAGTAATGGGTTTATTATTGAAATTTGGCAACACCAACACATGCAAGAGCTTCAGTCATAAATTGCTTAAGTTGAATGCCACATACCCTTATTCAATAAATCAGTGAGTGGCCGAGCAACTTTTTCATAATCCTTGAAAAATTTGCGATAGTGTCTTTAATTGTTAGGTCTAATCAAGGCTGCGTTTGGCAAATCTTTCGGTAGTGTCTTTTGGGCTACTAAAAGCCCGAAAGCCCAATTTTTTAGCTCTTTTTCATTTGGCAAAAGAAGATCGGAAGCTGAGAAGATGGGCCGCCCAAAAAGCTTGTGCAAAGCCCGAAAATCCCCAAAATTGAGAAGCTCCAATTCGAGCTTATGCAAATCCCGGACTGTCTAAGCTATATCATACGTGTGCCAAGAAGCACACGATTAAGAAAATAACGGGAGTTCTTCGAAGAAAACCCTCATTCGTCTGTGCATGCTCCTCTTCAACGTAGGTATTTTCCTCCCTCCCTCTCTCCCTCCTCCTCCTCCTCCTCCTCCTCCTCCTCCTTCTTCTTCTTCTTCTTCTTCTTCTTTTGCTTTCTTTTGCTGCTTCTTCTTCTACTCCACCGTAACCTATCCGTTTTCATTTACAGGGACCTACAAACAATATCATTCTATTCCTAGGTACAACCCATCTGCTTTCTTTGTTTTAATTGAAGTTTTTGTTGTTTGTTTTCCCCTATTTATTGATTTAATATCTAAGAACTTCAATTCGTTTCTTTCGTTGTTCAATTTTCATTTTAATTTAATTAGTGATTAATTATCCTTTCATCAATTACATACCTGTTAGGTTTGATTTAACGTGTCCTTGTTCAGCTATGCAACCAATCGTCAATCCAAATCCAACAATAGGTATAAATGGGAGAGACTCCCAATACAGTGACTGATTCTACATTCTTGGACAACCTTGCAAAAAAAATCCAAACAGTGTTCTAATTACAAGAATAAATCTTCCGTAATGTTAGTTGTGCCAGCCCAAGAGATAATCTTTGCAGCTACATCGTAACAGATTTCATCCAGTTGTGAGTGCATCTTTTCAAATATTCTGCAATTCCTTCCCATCCAAATGGTCCAAAGGATGCAAGCTGGAAACAAATGCCACACAAGTCTGTCTCTTCTGATCAGCCTAACAATATACAAACCGTTAAGGGTCATGGGTAGATTTTGGGAAGACCCAGCTCAAGTGGAGGCTAGCAAGAAAATGAGCCCAAAGTATGCATGCTTACATGTCAATGCATAAAGAGATGATCTGCAGTTTCCAATTCATAATTCCCAAGAGAACAGTTGGTGGATGGAAGATTTGTACTTCTTTTGATAAGATTATCTTCAATTACACATTTGCCAAGAGAGGCTGTCCAGACCAAGGTCACATTACATGGAACTTTACGCACCCAGACAGATATGTGGGGAGAGTTAGTAGGAGCAAATTTGTTATGACTGTACGTAGATTTGACTGAGAAACATCAAGATTTATTCCACCTCCAAACTCTGTTGTCCTCACTGTTATTGTTCACCTGGTAATTTTGGAGATTACTAAGCAATTCCTCTAACTTCCGAATCTCACAATCTTGAAGATTTCTTCTAAGGTACCCACCTTCCAAGGTTTGCTTCTTTGGACAGGTCTCAATGGCTATCGAACCATTGTGGTCTTGGTTCTAGAGAGATACATTTGGCTCAGATAAACTTCCTGTAATGTTCACTTTACAACTTCCTGTAAGTAACTGTATAAATGGGACCCAAGAGTACTATTTGCATATTTGAATGTGTTATTGGGTTTCACACATATTTTACATGTGTATTAAGCACATGTTTATTCATCACTGTTATATTTTACATGTGTATTAAGCACATGTTTATTCATCACTGTTATGGACTTTGCCAAACAATCTTCATGTCTACCTAGCTTTCTATAAGATCTGTTACAATTACTACAACCAAACCATCTTCGGGCTTCCTAGATCTACCTATGAAAGCTCTTGTGGTCTTCTGGGTCTTTAGCCACTACAAGATCTTTTGTTGAAAGACTTGACAAACGCCCCCTAAGAATCCCCTTGGGTCTTAATTTGATTGTTCTCGGGTACCGTGTGGCTAATTTTTCATGCACTTGATTTTATTAGGATTTACTTCCACTCTGACTACTGAAATGAGGTGGCCTAACCTAAATAATTGATTCGTGAAACAACAACAAATTTACGTTATTTCTCCTAGCATATAACTCATTATGGGTCTTGAGTATCTGGAAAACTTGTTTCAAGTGTTGAACATATTCTTTGAGGGACTAGAGCTGAACACCAATATGTCATACATTAAAGAAAACTTCCGGAGCTGCTCCTTAAAAGATACAATTCATTAGAGCCTGAGAGATGGTGGGAGCATTAGTCAGCCTAAAGGGAATGACTGACTATACATTTATATTGCACCTCATCATGCATTAATTCTAAACATAATTTTGGGTATATCATATTCCTTCACTTGGATATATATCTAGTGGTAACCAGATCATAGATCTAACTTCGAGTATTGTGGCTCCTTACAGTTCATTTATCAACTCATCAATCACCAGCACGGCAAACTTGTCTTTGACGGCTGGTGATTTGGTTTATAGCTTGATATAATAGCTATTTGCAATTTGCCACCCTTCATCTTTCTTTTGCACTAATAATTAATATCGGCCGGTGATGAGTATGGACTCGTGTTAGTTTTGATAATTCCCATTCATAGCATTTCCTTTTAATGATCTTTTCTATTCATTCTTTTGAAATATGGACGAGAACCAACTGGTTTGAAGCCATCTATCAGAGGTATCCCACGATTAAGTTCCCGAAGTGGAGGAATCTTTGAGGGAAATCGAAAGACCTGAAATATATTCTTCAAGGAGAGACTTCATACATTCATCACCCCGGGTCTAAGTTATCTTTAGAAATAGCTAGCACACATCTAAATCAAAATCAGGAATATTTGACTGAATTTTCCCAATCCCTTCGCAACCTTCTTCATTGTTTAGAAATAGCTAGCACACATCTAAAAGTTAATACTTGTTTCATTTTATTGAAAGTAGATGGCACCCCCATTGTTCAATATAAGAAGAATTTATGTATAGGATTCTTATTTATAAAATAGAATCTGACTGTATTAAGCCCATATAGTTTAGCCCTTATTTTTGCTTGTATACGATATGATTATCTATGTATAAAAGCTTTGTTTGGTTATTACATGTGTGAACTTGGGTTTTCAAATAGTAACAATAATACTATGCAAAAGTAATAATCAATGTTCGTTTATAAGTTTTTTTTTATTCAAAATTCAATATTTAAGTATATCTTTAGTAATCCAACCAAAGGGTGACTCGTTGATAATTTAGCTGATTCATTCCAACATTGATGCAGAATCTATTCCTGCAACCATCGATTTAGGGAAAATGGGGCTTATTAGTGGTGTGTAGCACCAAATACCCAAAAAAACATGTCTCTATTATTGATTTTAAGATAAATAGTTTATTCTCTTGCTTTGAATTGCCATGTTTCTTATTTTCCTAATCATCTAAGCATCTAATTATGTGGTTAATTTTTGTGATGAAAGAATTAATGATTCTTCTTATTTTTTTCATCTTATTGCTTTTAATAATGTTAATGCTAGTTTTTTTTTTTTTTTTGTTGTAGAGGGAAAGTGTGTAAATAGCATTAGAGCTATTGAAGTAGAGTTTTTTTTTGCTATTAAATGTGCTCTTCAATTGGTTGTGGATAAATGATATCATTCTGTGGTGATGATAAGTCTGACTCTCTAGTGGTGTTTCCACTTTAAATAAAGAATCTTCATCTTTTATTCAATCATGTAGTTTCTTGTTAGATGATGTAGGGTCTCTTTTTGTTAAGTTGGACAATATTGTTTTTTCTTATGTTAATAGGTCTCTAATAGGTTAATGCATTATTTAGCTTCTAAAGCTAAATCTTTTATAAAGGAGAGGATATGGTTGACTCCTCCATCTTTTATAGGCTTAAATAGTTGTTATATTATGGTTATTGTTTAATTTACAAGTCTTTTCTATGGAAAAGGTAATCAATGTTCCTTTTTTTTTGTTGTATTTGCAATTATGAGTTTTTAAAATAATTTCATTGTATATGTGCTAGTAAATTTAATTATTGCTCTCTTTTTTTCGTTGTGTTATCTTGAGTTTATATTACAATAGTGTCACTAAAAGTAATCATTATTCTCTTTTGTTTTCATTTATTACTTTTCTCTCCTCCCCCTACCATTGTCAAGTTATATGTTGATATAACCTATTCAATTAATTATTTTATATTTTTGACATAATTAATTTATATTTTTTACTATTCTTTAACCTAATTAATTTAACAATTTTATTATTGTTGTTCTTATAATTTTTCATCATTTTTAGTACTTTTAATATCATACTAACAACATTTCTTAAAATATTTGTATTTTACTTTTATGTTTTGTACTATTTTTGAGATAGAATTTTTTGTGGTTTCTATTTATAGAAATGGGATTTAAATGTAAACAAAACAAGAAATGATTTTTTAAAGAAAACTCCTGATTTTTTTTTTTCATTTTTTAAGAGAATCAAAATTTTTATGGCTTTTATTTATTGGCCTCCATCATTTAGACTTCAACGCAAAAAGCCTATTTTGATTGAATGACATTCGAATCTCTCTCTCTCTCTCTCTCTATATATATATATATAGAGAGAGAGAGAGAGAGAGAGAGAGAGAGAGAGAGAGAGAGGTTGTGTGGGACTCAATGTTATAATTGGGGGATAGAGATGATATTAATAGTATATTTTACAAATTTATAATATCTAATATCTATACCATTATTTAAAGTGTAAATGAGGTATAGATTCTAGAATTTTCTTGACTAAAATATCCCTATGTTGAATTTGGTTCTTTATTAGAAGAGCAAAAAACATAATTTGAACTATTACCTATATTAAATTCATTACATTACCCTTATTAGATCCTATATTTAAGGTATTAATTCCCACCCTCTCATTAAATCATATGTTTAATGTATACTAAATAAATATGCTTTATGGAATTTTTCTTTCCTAAAACATCCATACTTTTGAATTTGGTCATTCTCTAATTGTGAGGATAGAAAATGTAATTTAAATCATTACTTTTCACTTCTTCAATATTCTCTCATTAAGTTGCTAGTTTTCATTCTCCCTCCTTAGATCCTTTATTTAAAGTTTTATTTTTTTTTTGTTCTCACCAATAAAACTATAAGTATATATTTAAAGCATTGGGAAGGTTTTTTTTTTTTTTTCTGACACATGCTTTTTTCGTTACTCCCTTTTTTTATGTCTCAATTCTCTCTTTACCCTCTCTTTCCTATCAAACCTTTTTCTCTCTCACACAAATTTCTCATCTTATTTCTCTTTATTTTTTGTTTCCCTTGTTTATTTTTCTTAAAATAAGAGATTAAGGAAATATACTGAAAGAAGCAAGATAAAGAAAAAAACTTTAAAAAAATAATAAATGACTAAATAACTAAATCATTTTTTAGTTAAGATGTTGATCCCAAGATTGTTCATGCCCACAAATAAGGCTATCAATTGGTTGGGTCTAGGTCGGGACTAGTCATAATCAAAATTGATGGTTATTGGGACAATTAGGACGGAATCAATTAATAATTGTATAGCTTAGGTCGGGTCTAAATAAGTTTGGGACTGGGTGGAACCGACTCCAAACCGATTATTATTGGGATACTATATCAAGACCCAAAACTGGCCCATCAGTTCCAATTCCTGTAACGAGAACCGATCTAATCAGTTCGATTTTGTTGGGTCAGGCTCGACCCATTAACAACCCAACCTACAACGTAGGAAACGTGAGACACTTCGACAATTGCTCATAATGGTTGCACACTGAAAAAAATTAAGACTCAATTTGGAAGGAGTACAAATACAAATATGTACATTTAAAGTACAAATACATACAAAATAATATAAAATACAAGGCTCTGCACTCAGCATATTTGTATTTGACTATTTGTACTCGTTCCAAACTAAGCTTAAAAAACAAAAATTGTGATGGACATTTTTATGCCCAATGATTAAAGTATCGATATTGGGTATCATATCGAACCACTCAGATACGGATACGCTTTTGAAACACATGGATGCGAACAAAAAAATATGGATACACAAAAAATGCAAATAAATTTCATAAATATATTAATAACATTGTTTTTAAGATCAAAATAATCATAATTAACGTATAAATACATAAAAAATGTATATTCTAAAAGTATATGTGAAGAAATATACTACAATTAATATAGTGGGATGCATAGAAACAATAAAATTTTATTGATATTGTATCAATCAAGAATCATGGAACATATTATAATATTTTTTACAAATTAATACATGCACAAAGCTATTATTATGCTATTTTTTATTGAATTTCAAGGCACAAAACATATGCAACTATTATATGTGAATTACTATATCGGTTATTTTATAGCGGGATGCATAAGAATCATAAAATTTTATCGATAATGTATCAATCAAAAATCCTGGAACATATTATATATTTTTTTTACAAATTAATACATGCATAAATCTATTATTATGTTATTTTCTCCTGAATTTCAAGGCACAAAACATATGCAACTATTACATGTGAATTAATATATCGATTATTTTCTATTTTACTATTTTTAATTTTTAATATTAACCGAAAGTCAACTAAAATTAATTCTCAAATGTTTAATTAACAATATTTTTATTTTTGTAAACAATAAACACGTTATTATAAAATGTAATTAAAATATAAGTTAAAAATTATAAAAATATATTATATTAACTTGAAATATATCAAATATTAAATTTTCTAAGATACACATCATATGCAAATTCATAATTTTTAACTACTAAAAGAATTTTTCCATTATTAATATTTTTTATTTTTATAAATTTGAGATAAAAAACATTTTTTTATATAAACGTAGATTAGTGGATTTGGCAAATTCAATTTATATTATATTCTTGAGGTTTTTGTAAATAATTTTTTTATAAATAATATATATTCTTTTATTTAGTTTAAATTAAAATATTAATTAATAATTTATAAATTAAATATTAAGAAATAAAATAATTATTCTATTATTAATACCTTTGTTTTTATAAATTCATTGAGATTAAACAAATTTTTTTATATAAATGTGGATTTAAGAAATTATTTATTCTATTAGTTTTGAAAATTATTATTTTTTATTTTGTTGGAACTGTTAAACACAAATGTAATTTGTCCACATTACATGTGGACACTATACTAGAAAGAAGTTGTTTTATTTCATTAAATTTCAAAAGATTAAAAGTGGCCTAGTGGATCAAGTGCGTAATAAGGCTTTAATGGTAGGTGATTTGTGTTCAAATCATTCCAATGACATTTTTTACAAATAAACAACGACACACCCAAACCTATTAATGAGTAGCCCAGAAAATGACTTATTGTGTGTTTTATTTCGAGTGTATATATATTAAATTTTTTATAATTTTTATCATATATGTATGTTTAAGATAGTAAATTTGATAGATAATAAATAAAATAATATTAGTTAAAAATGTTTGACTTATTAACATATAAATAATTCAGTATTTTTCTATTGTTTTTATAAAGATTATAGTATCAAAATTTAAAGTTTAAGTTATTATTTGAATAAATAACTGTTGTTTTCAGTATAATCGGGTCTAGGGGTTCCCCACTATAGTTATTTCTCATTCCTAAATAATATAGTTATAGTTATTTTATTTAACAAAAAAAAATCTAATTTATTATTGTATCTCTGAATGGCATTTTTCTATCTTGCCCCTACGACACAGGGGCTTCCTGCTAGTTCTACTAATTAAATCCATACTCAATAATTTTAACAATACAAAATCTATGTGTTCAATCCCGACATGGAAACAAAACTATCCTTTTATTTGGGTACATAATTCAAAATATCTAGGTTAAGTGGGTCAACCAATTGCCTTGTAGTTAAATAACAAAGGTTTAAAAATACAAAAAAAATTAGGCACAACTATAAAATTATATATCTATCATGTTAAACAAAAATAAGTATGGTAAATAATAAGTGTTTTTATGAATGATGGAAATGAAATACTAAATTTAAAACTGATCTAGAAACAAAACCATTTTCCTATTCAAGTGATGGCTCAATAGTTCAAGTTTTCTAGCTCAAATTGGTTAATCCACATTGTCATAATTAAATACCGAAATTTTTAAAAGAAGATAGAAACAAAATTTATTAAAAATACAAAAAAAAAATCATAGAAAATATTTTGACATGTCTCTAATATTATGTTTTCATCATGTTAAACAAAAAATAGTGTGATAAATAAATATTGTTTTTAGTAATGGTGAAAAAAGATTAAAAGTGTAGCCTGCAAATTTAAAGGGTTATATTTGAGTTTTGAACAACCCAACTTGCAATTTTACACAAATTGGCTTGTATTTTTAGTCCTCAACTTGACCTAGGCCTATGCCCAAAAGTTTGGGTTCTATTTTATTGAGTTGCACACAAACCTAGCCTAAGGTTGCTTGAGCCTTGCTTGACTATATATGTACATCATAGACACATATTTACATAATGTATACATATACACATATGTTTATGTCAAATTCTATTAGCATGGCGATGATTGATTAGTCTAAGCCTAATGCATAGGGTTGGGCTTAGGTTAAGCACTAATTCATCCCAACCTGCACAATAAGCACTTTGACGGCCATCCAATCATTTAAGCATAATGGGTCAAACAATAATGTCATATTTAAATAATAAAAATAAATAATAAATAAATTACAAAAATTATATGGAAAATTTATAAAAAAATGGGATATTGAGAATACCATTTAAAGTCAACACATGATGTCATAATAAAATTTAAAAAATAGATAGAAATAAAAAATATAGAAAATTCAAAAATTGTCAAGAAAATTGTGCACTTCTAATATTATATGTTTACCATATTAAACAAAAATAAATATGATAAATAACAAGTATTTTGGATAAAAAACCCATATTTTCTAAATTTGGTCATTCTTTATTATAAGGGCAAAAATGTAATTTCAACTGCTTTTATTAAATTCATTTGATTCCCTCTCATTAAGACCTATGTTTAAGGTACTAAATCCCATTCCCTCTTATTAAATCTTATATTTAAGGTGCACTAAATAAATGGGCGTTGTGGACTTTTCTCGAGTAAAACACCCCTACTTATGAATTAGGTCCCTCTCTAGTTATGTGGGTGGAACTTGCAATTTAAATTAGGGCTTATAGATGATAAGAACAACATTTCGCTCTTAATACCAATAAAAAATAACACCTTTTATATAATAACCCGGTCAAGATAACTTTGTTGAAAAAATATCAAATAAGTGCATTGTCCACAAAAGCGGTGATATTTCGGTTAGAGGATCCATTGTAGGCCATTGCCCTTCTCTGCTACATTTTTATTCACTTCGTACACATCAACCAACAACTTTGTGTTGGTCACCTTATCACTCCAATGAGGGAAGGTGAAAATAGGCATACCAGAGGCCAAACACTCCATAAGAAGGGCAATCTGTTTATCAAAGCCATGTCTCATTTGTTTCTACCACTGTTAAGAACCATTGGTTCATTGTTCAAATCTCTAAAAGGAAGCAACAATAATGTTCATGGTGACTTTTGGACTGCCACAAAGGGCTGCATAGAATGGCCATACATAAAATTGGTCTCAAGTTGATGTAACAGGCCATAAAATGAAACAGAGAGAGAGAGAGAGAGAGAGAGAGAGAGAGAGAGAGAGAGAGAGAGAGAGAGAGAGAGAGAGAGAGAGAGAGAGAGAGTTGAGAATGAAACATTGTCTTTATTTGATGTTTTTTCAATAAAAGTATCCTATTCTGGTTATTATATAAAAGACATTGCTTTTATTGGTATTAGGGATGAAAAGTTGCCTTTATTGACTAGAATCCCTTTAAATTATTATTACTTTCCACTTCATTTAATTCTCTATCTTTAAGGTGTTAATTTTCATTCTCTCCTTAGTTGCCTTATTTTATGTATTTTTGTTTCTCACCAATAATTCTACTAATTAAAATTGTATCAATATTTTTAATAATATCAACTTGTGTCCAAAACCAACATTAAAAATAAACCATCCTTTCATCTAGGTGAGGGGTAAATAGTTCAATCATGATCTATTCACATCAAATGGATCCATGAATGATCTCATAGTTAAATAAAAAAATAAAAATATATAAGTATTATAAAATTACAAAATTTTGTGGAAAATTTAAGAACACTATAATATTATTTATTTATAAAATCAAACACCAATAAGTATGATTAACAAGATGTATTTTTATTAATGATTGAAATGAGTACAATATTTAAAACTAACCAAAAAATGAAACTGTTTTTCTATTCAAGTGGTGGTTCAATGATTCAACCTTTTAGGTTAAATGGACCAATCCATGATGTTATAATCAAATAATACAAATTACAAATATACAAACTTTTTAAAAATATAAAATTTTTGTAAAAAACATTTGGGTGCATCTCTAATATTATGTATTCATCACAATAAACAAAAATAAGTGTGATAAATAAGAGTTGTTTTTATTAATGATAGAAAGGGAATGAAAATATAAACTATATTGAATAGAAAACTGTTTTTGCATTTAATTTGTGGTCAATAATCCACAAGAATGCTTGGGTGGGTTTAGCTCGAGCCCAACAGATCTAGCTTGCAATTTTGGATAGGTTGCGGGCTTGGATTTATGGTTTTGGAGATGGACTTAGGCCTAGGCTTAAAAGTTTGGGTTTTTTATTTTTTAGGTTAGACCCAAGCCTAACCCTTAGGTAGTCCAAATTATATACACACATGCATATATAGACACGTATTTACATGCATGCATTCATATACAATTATACACATACATTTATGTCAAATGCTGTTGTATGGTTAATTGACAAACCCAAGTGCATCAAATGTTGTTGAGCTTAAACTCAACCTAACCTACTTGATTTACATCATAACACTAATAAATTGGGTAAAATAGGTCAACCAATGATATTATGATCAAATAACAAAAACTAAAAATAGATAAAAACATAAAAAAAAAAAATTTATAGAACTTTTGACATATATAAGATATAAGCAATTTATCATATAAAGCAAAGAGAAGCATGATAAAGAATAATTATTTTTAGAATTAATTATGAAAATGAAATAGAAAACTTAAAGTTGCCCAAAAATGAGATCACTTTTTTAAGTTAAATATGTCAATACATGATGTCATAATTATATAATAAAAACTAAAAATTAGGTAGAAATAAAAATATTAAAAACAAAAAATATACATATCTCTATTATTTTATATTTATCATATTAAACAAAAATGAATATAATAAATAAGAATTATTTTTATTAATAATAAAAATAAAATATAAATTTAAATCCACCAACACACCATGCTTTAATTACTTATCTTTTTAATGGGTTCTTAAAAAATGGAGATTATTATTGTTATCTGAGATAACCACGTACAACACATGTCATATTTACTAGTTATATATATACATAATATATAATATTATATATTATAAATATATAATAAATATAATATATAATACTATTATATTCTATATAGTTGATATTGCACGTTTCTCATGTACCCGATTGTTCATTTGTTCTCGAACATTGGAAAATCCGGGTATGGAACAGTCTTAACAAACCCGGGATCCGGGATTGCACCCAACTATATCCGGAACCATGCCTACAAAATAGTGTCCAGGTACAAGTTTTTTATTGGATCCGGATATAACCCGACTGTTGGAGCCAAATATTTGAGTGGACTTCTTTATAGATGGGACCCATCATCCCCGACCCAGAAGCATTTCAAACGAATAGACCATAAGAGAGTCAGCTGTCTTGGTTTAAAACCTTTTTTCTCCCGTTTTCACAGCTCGTGTTAACGCAAATCGGCAGCGCTCCAAAGTGCAAACCCCCCATACAAATCTCTGCAGATCATTCTTCCTGCAATTCCTCAGATTGTAAAAGTCAATCTCCAATTGGGTCCGGTACAGATTTTGTATCCATTTCCGGATATATCAGTACGATTGTCATCTTCGTGCTTGCCCATATTTTCCCATCTGTTTTTTGAAAAGTTGTTTTCAAATCTAATTCCTTCTCATTGTAGTCTGCAAGCATTTAGTCACGCATCTGTTGTTGTTATTATTCAAATTTGTTTATTCTAAGTTTTATGTACATTGGAAGCCTGTAACCTGCTCCGATTGATGCATTTTGTGGAGTATTTTTGCTTGTTTGTGGCTTTTGCTGGTAATATGAAACGGTTAATTGGAGGAAGTGAATTTAGATATGGGCTTTCGCTTTTGGAACTGGTTGTATCTTCGGTAGCTCTTATGGTTGGTTTTCTTAACCATGGCGTTACCTGAACTTGATAAAACCCTATTTTCGGGCGTGTTGTGGGATTTAGCTCTTGATGCAATTTGTCAACTGGGTTGTGTTTATTAATGTGTTTAGCCTATTGGGTTTGTAGCATGTGTTGAGAAGATGAATTCGTTTTCTGTTATACGGAAGAAAACCCCATTTCAGAAGCATAGAGAAGAGGAGGAAGCAAAGAAAAAGGCATGCTTTTCCCCTTCTTCTTTTTTTTCTGGTTAGCTGTGGGTGCTCACTGGACATGGCTGAGTTAAGTAATTGCCTGTGAACCATTGGTTTTGCAGAGGGCGGAAGATGAAACTGCTCGCTTGTACGCGGAATTTGTAGAGTCATTTCAAGGGGATAATACTCCTGGTTCAAAGACATTTGTTAGAGGAGGAACGATCAATCTCAATGAGAGGCAGAAGACTGATTCCGAAGGTTAATGTTTGTATTTTTCAGCAGCTTTGTCTTCATTGGATTCGCTATTCTTCAGTAACATATCTTATTTGATTTTGTTTTATGCATATAAGAGTGAATTTTCTTTCACGGGAGCCTTTTTTATTCATTCAACAATCGCAGGTGGGAATTCCAAAGATGGGGCATCTGTTCCAAAGAAGGGAAGTAGGTAAATGGATGTACCTAATTCTTAAAGATGAATTTGGAGTTGGCCATTTTCCATGATTAGAAATGCTACAGTGCACATCTTTCAACGCATTTTATTGGAAGATTATAATGGAGTTGTATATGCCAGATGAAGCTTGTTTCATGTTAGGTTAATGAATGAAAGAAATTTGGAACAATGAAATGTTTTATGTTACTGATCAAAATAAAAAAGAAATTGGAGTTAGTGCTTACTCTAACCTGCATATTGATATGTAGAACAATTAAGTTTAGTTTTATGCCCATTATATGCTTAGTTTCTCAATTGGTCTAGTTGAGATCTGTAGTAATTCAGAAAATATAGGAAAAGAAAGAAAGAAAGGAAGAGAAAGGAGAAGAAAGAGGTTTTGGCAGTAGGTTGTGGAAGAAGAAGAGAAGGGAAGAGAGAAAAGAAGAGTTCAAACCTCTCTCTCTAGCCCCCTTGATCTCTTTTATTAACTTAATTCTAAAATTAAGTACAATTACTTGGATGCCCTTAATGGGGCAGTTAACACTAAAGAAATAATTAAAGAAAACAAAAAAGGCCCATAACTAAGGCCCATAACCAACAAATATAACCCTAAACACTACTTAAAAGAAATAAAAAACACTAAGACCCATTCAGCCTATTTTCACTACACTCCCCCTTAAGCTAAGCATAGATGTCAATCATGCCCAACTTGCTTACGCAATGTTGAAGCTTTACCTTTGGAACTCCCTTGGTTAGAAAATCTTCTAGTTGTTCTTCTGATGCAATGAAAGGAAGGCACACCTCTCCTGAAGCCCCTCTCTCCTGTATAAAGTGTTTGTCTACCTCAATGTGCTCAGTTCTATCATGTTGAATTAGGTTGTGAACAATGTTAGTAGCAGATCGGTTAGCACAATGCAACATAAGTGGCTCGTCACATGAAACACCCATCTCATTAAGGAGAGATCTAATCCATAACAACTCAGAAACCCCGTGGGCCATAGCCCTATACTCTACTTCAATTGAAGATCTAGCAACCATTGACTGCTTTTTCCTTCTCTAAGAAATAATATTTCCGACTACCATAGCACGATAACCTGATGTGGATCTTCTATCATCCACATTTCTTGCCCGATCAGCATTTATATATGCTTCTACGTTCATGTGGCCATGTTTAGCAAACAATATACCCTTCCCTGGGGTTCCCTTAAGATAGCATAGCACCCTTTCTACATCAGCCATATGTGTACCTCCGAGAGCATGCATGAATTGGTTGATGACACATCATATGAAATGTCTGGACGAGTCATACATAGATAAATGAGTTTCCTTGGTAATCTCTAAAACACTCCCCCTGTCAACTAAAAATTCCCCATCATTAGTTGAGAGTTTATGATTTACATCAATAGGGGTAGAGGTAGGTTTAGCACCAAGTTTTCCAATCTCAGTAAGAAGATCCAACACATACTTTTGTTGAGAAATAAAGATACCTTCATTGGACCTAGCAATCTCAATGCCAAGAAAATACCACAACTCTCCTAAGTCTTTGATCTTAAATTCAGATCTGAGAAACTTCTTGAGAGCACTAACTTTTGTATCATTGATGGTAAGGAATTTCACTAAGGTGCTTCTTCTCTTAACAAAGAGGGTATGATCTGGTTGAGTTTGAGTGTAGCCGAACTGAATAAGACTAGCCCTGAACTTGTCAAACCAAGTAGTCAAGCACATGGAGATTGTTTCAGGCCATAAAGTTATTTCTTCAATCTGCATACCTTACCTTGTATCTCCTTGCCATATATACTAGGAGGAAGTGACATATATACCTCTTCAGTGAGATTACCATTTAGGAATGCATTCTTAACATCGAACCAATACAAAGGCTAATCATAGCTCATTACTAATGATAAAAGAACTCTCACCGAAGTCATTTTAGCAACTGGAGAAACAGTCTTAGTGTGATCTATCCCATATATTTGGGTATATTCCTTAGCAACAAGATGGGCCTTATACCTCTCAATTGACCTATCTGCACGATAGTTGATAGTGAAAACCCACTTGCACCCAATAGGTTCTTTCCCAGTTGGCAAGTCAATAATATCCCATGTATTGTTTTATGAAGGGCTTCTATTTCAGTTCCCATAGCATCCATCCATTCTGGTGTGGCTAAGGCTTCTAAAACAAACTTTGGAATGGGTTGAGAGGAAATGGAGGTTAGAAAGGCATAGTAGGATGGGGACAACAAGTTGTAGGAAAGGTGTTTGGAAATACAATGAGTTGTACATTTCCTCTTACCCTTTCTCAAAGCAATTGGTAGGTCAAGGTCTAGACACGAGGGTGTTGGTAGAGGAGGTGATGGATACGTCATCTCTTCAGTAATTGGAAGCGTTTGGGACTCAATTAGAGGTGTGGGATCAACTTGTGTTTGCCTTAGCCTTTGTCGCTGGTACCACCTCTAGAGAATAGAATGAGTGGTAAAAACTAGAGGATTAACAGGAGGAGGGGGAGGAAGAGGAATGGAAGACCTCAAAGAAGAGGATCCCTCTATGGGAATCGGGGTAGCTATGGAGGGTTCGACACAAGACTTAACTAGAGTTGGCAAAGGAAGGGATGAAGAAAACAACTAAAGAGATTTCTCCCCCTTAGAAGGACAATTATAAAAGGGAATTGACTCTGCAAAGGTGACATCCATAAAAACAAACCGGGTGCCAGTAATGGGATTAAAACAACAATACCCTTTTTGTGTGGAGGCATAACCAAGGAAGATGCACTTATGAGCCTTGGGGTCAAACTTATGTTTCTTATAACTGGGAATGTGGACATGACAAGTGCAACCAAAGACCTGTAGAGGAATGGAGAAAATCTCAACACTAGGAAAGAGGACTCCAAAAGGAGATTTTAACCCCAAGACTTGAACATGCATGTAGTTAATAAAGCAGGTAGCTGCTAAAACTGCATCACCCCAAAATTTCACAGGAACATGGGTAGTAAAAAGGATGCTCCTTGCAACTTCCACAATGTTTGTTTTTCCTTTCTACTATTCCATTTTGTTGTGGAGTGCAGGCATAAGAACTTTGATGAACGACCCCAAACTTCTCAAGATAGGAGGTAAGGTCATCAAAATATTCCTTAGCATGGTTTGATCAGTATATTTTGATGCGGGTGTTAAATTGAGTTAGTATGTGTTCATGGAATTGTTACACAAGTTTAGGCATTTCAACACGAAAGCGCATGAGGTAAATTCAAGTATATCGTGAAAAATCATCAATAAACAGGATGAAATATCTATAGCCACCTATACATGGTAAATGATAAGGCCCCCACACATCAGAGTGAACAATGTTAAAAGGAATAGTCGAACTCTTATTACTTGAAGGATACATGTTCTTACAATGCTTTGAGAACTCACTGGACTCACAGTGTAGACTGATTCCTTTAAATAACTCTGGAAACAACTAACTCAATGAAGAAAAAGACAAATGACCCAGATGACTATGACATAACATAATACAACTAGTGGACTTTGAAACAAATGTAGTTCTCTTAGGTTGTACTTGGCTTTGCTCAGGCATGTCTAATAGATAGAACCCATTTGCCTCATGGCCACTCCCAATCACCTTTTAAGATTTCATGTCCTGAAAAACACAATATGAAGGGAAAAATGTCACATTGCAATTCAGGGATTTAGTCAAATTACTAATTGAAAGCAAATTGGTATTAGGTTTAGGTACATGAAGAACAGATGATAAGGTCAGGGTAGTGATTTAAAAGGCACACCTGAGGCACGCCCCTAGGCGCACAGGCGAGGCACATTTTGGGGTATGCGCCTTGCCCAGGTCCTACGCACACCCATTTTTAAATTTTTGCATTTTTTTGCTGTTTTTTGTGTCTAACGGTTGGGCCGGGGGCTTCGTCCCCAGACCCCCGACCATGCCCCTCGAGCCAAGCCCGGACAAGTCTATGTTAGGGTTTGAAATTCTTATTTCTCACATAAAAAATAATGATTTTATAACCTTTATTACCTTTTAAGAAGATATTTTATTGCAATGAATGAATAAGCAACATTAGCAAATAGGGGGTTCTCGGAGCTTCGGTGAGCGAGCGAAGCGAGCGAATGGAAGCAATGCAATTAAGGAGGGGCGTGGTACAAAGGTGACTCAGAGAATCAAGAATGCAATATGTTTTACATCACATTAGCTACTTGAAGCAATGCAATTAAGGAGAAAAAGAGATTGTGGGTTTTACATGCTTGAAAATGCTTTATATGTTTGCTTTTATTTTTAAAATTTCATTTGAATATGCTTTACATGTTATGTTTATGTATTTTAATTTTAGATATTAGGTTTTTTAAAACATTTATTTTAAAATTTAAGTTTATATTTTTTATTAACATTATGTTTAATACTTTTTGGCATTTTTTTTGAATTTTTTGACTTTTTTTTATTGATTTTTAGCTTTTTTTTGTAATTTTGCGCTTTTCTTAAAAAGGCACGCGCCTTGCTTGCGCCTTGCGCCTCAGGTGCAAATTGGCTCTTGCGTTTTTAAAGCACTAGGTCAGGGCATTAGAGGTCTTAATGTCTTTTTTTCCTATAATAGGGGCAAAATAGCCATCAGCAAGGGATATCTTATCCCGACCAAAAAGGAGTTGGTAAGAGGTGAATAATTGTGAAACACTAGTCTTGGTCCATATGGTTAGAAGCACCAGAATCAATTATCCAAGGTCCAGATGAATGATTATTCGGTAATACTTCTCATACTTAGCCCTGGCGGCTTCAAGCTGTTCTCCCACTGACTTCTCTCCACCCTGTCCTTGTTCACCTTGTGAGAAGGTGGCTACATTTGTATTTCCACCTTTTGTAGTTTCAAACCTTTTTCCACCATTTTTTTTCTTGAGTCTGGCAGGAATGAGCTCTGGATGCAACTTCCAACAGGTGTCTTTAGTGTGTTTAGGCTTCTTGCAGTATTCACAGATAACATCTTTCTTCTTAGTGTTATCCTTCGGCTTCATCCCGACATTGGCATAGTGATCAACCTATGGCTCAACAAATTTAACTTGTCTTCTGCTCTCTTCACTGCTCACCATAGCATACGCCTAAGACAAAGTCACCTCATCCTTTGCTAAAAAATTATGCCTCACAATATCATACTCCGAGTTGAGTCCAATGAGGAACTCAAAGACCTGATTTCTCTCCACGAACTTCCTATATGTTTCTACAACCTTTGCGCAACACCAAACAACAGTCTCAATCAGATCAATCTCTTGCCAAACAAATTTCTGCATAGAGAACTGATCGGTTGATCAATCAACAACTTATGAAGCTGATGTGCATGTGTTTATTGGGAAGAAGTATCGCCGCCGGCAGAAGTAGTAATTGGGTGTTCTCAATTCTCATCTTATCTAATTCCAGCTAGATACTGTTCTATCTTATCTATTCAGCAGTCTTATCTTATCTGTTTTCAGTAGTAGGATTAATAGGGAGTCTTATCTATTCAGTAGTATAGATTAGTAGGGAGTCTTCCTAAAAGCAAGACTCTTATCTCTTGTAATCTCCTATTTAAGGAGCTGATAATATTCAATAAAGGCATGGAAAATTTCAGTTAAGAAAAGAGTGAGGAGAGTTGGTGATGTCTTGAACAAATCACCATTAAGGCGCCAAAATAGGTTCCTCAAGAAAAGGGAGGAACAAGGGAAAATAGGAGGTTTTCCCTGTGGACCGACCCGTGACGAGATCCTATTCTTGGGCCCATAACAATTTGGTATCAGAGCCAAACGTCATGGGCGATCTGGAGCAGTTGACATCCAGGGTTCACGAACTGGAGCACAGGCTCGTGGAGAACAGCACAGAGGTAAGCGAAATCAAGCATGATGTCTGAGAGTTACGGCGCTTGATGGAGTTGTATTTCTCTAACAAGGAAAGGAATCCAGAAGGGGCTGCAACCACAAATAGCTGCCGACCAGACTTGACAGAATCATCCGGCGAACAGTAGGTCGTCGCCCTGGTAGCCGCGGTCATTCCCAAGTACAGTAGACTGGAGCTCCCTTCTTACAACGACACCGGAGACCCTTTGGGGTGGCTTTATCAATGCGAGCAGTTCTTTCACAATCAGCGGACAAAAGACAGAGACAAGGTTAGCCTAGCTGCATTCCACTTGACGGAAGAGGCACAACTCTGGTTCTATCGATTGGAACAGGAGGAACCCGGGCTCAGTTGGACCCAATTCAAATCTTACTGCCTTCTCAGGTTTGGGCCCCCATTAACAAGCAACCCATTAGGTGAACTGATCAACCTCAAACAGACGAGAACGGTGGCTGAATACTAGTACCAGTTCTAGACCCTCCTTGCTAGAGCAGCATCGGTACGACCAGACCAGCAGGTAGACATGTTCACCGCAGGGTTAGTAGAACCCTTGAGGGTGGATGTGGAGATGCAACATCCCCCCAACCTGGTTACTACCATGAATCTAGCTCGTGCCTTCGAATGCAAGTTGCAACTCAGCCGTGGAACCTTCAGTACAAGGCGGCTGCCGACATCATGGGCACCCCCGAAAACACCCGGAATGGCCCCTTCTTCTGTAGCCAGCCAAGAACAGAAACCACAAACGAGCAACAATTCCAGATCGGCATCCAGTGTGGGGAGCAACGTTGTTGCACCCCCTATTAAGCACTTGTCAAGGGCTGAGATGGCGGAACGCAGGGCGAGGGACAATGTTTTAATTGTGATGAACTTTACTCAGTAGGGCACAAGTGCAAGAGACTTTTTTGCCTCCTGGTGGAACAAGAGGAAGATGAGGATGAACCCCCTTCATTGGAACCTGATCCAGGAGGGCAAAATCATTCTACCTATCTTGGATTCCTTTGACTTTGTTTCAAGACACCTATCCTGGTTTCGAGCTTGAGGACAAGCTTTTAGTCTAGGAGGGGAGTAATGATGTGGACGAGTTTATTGGGAAGAAGTATCACCGCCGGCAACAACAGTAATTGGGTGTTCTCAGTTCTCATCTTATCTAATTCCAGCTAGATACAGTTCTATCTTATCTATTCATCATTCTTATCTTATCTGTTTTCAGTAGTAGGATTAGTAGGGAGTCTTATCTATTCAGTGTTCTTATCTTATCTTATCTTTTTTCAGTAGTAGGATTAGTAGGGAGTCTTATCTATTCAGTGTTCTTATCTTATCTGTTCAGTAGTATAGATTAGTAGGGAGTCTTCCTAAAAGCAAGACTCTTATCTCTTGTAATCTCCTATTTAAGGAGCTGATAATATTCAATAAAGGCATCGAAAATTTCAGTCAAGAAAAGAGTGAGGAGAGTTGGTGATCTCTTGAACAAATCACCATTAAGGCACCAAAATAAGTTCCTCAAGAAAAGGGAGGAGCAAGGGAAAACAGGAAGTTTTCCCATGGACCGACCCGTGACAAGATCCTATTCTCGGGCCCATAACAGAAGCCTAGTTAGGAGGGTTTTTGGAGAATTTTTGTGGAGGTTTTCATTCTTAGTTGAAGCCCAAGGTAGGTTCTTGGAGATTTTCCCAAAAACCCAAGATAACTGTAGAATTTTGTTATAGGTCGTAGGGACAGTTTGAACCAGGCGCTTGGGGATCAGAGATAAGCCTTTTGATTTCTATTGAGGATGGTTTTGGTTAGACTGAATTTTGGAACCTCTAGTAGGAGTGGTTGAAGTTTCTCTCTAACCCCCTTGATCTCTTTTATTAACTTAATTATAAAATTAAGTACAATTACTTGGATGCCCTTAATGGGGCGGCCAACACTAAAGAAATAATTAAAGAAAACACAAAAAAAAGGCCATAACCAATAAACATAACCTTAAACACTACTTAAAAGAAATAAAAAGCACTACAGGTCTAGGCTATCATTTCTTTTGATTCCTATTAAAGATGCCATTTAGGGCACTCTCTACTGTTGGAATTAGATATATTCAAACACTTCTCTTTTAAAAGATCAGTAACAGTGAAAATATCATTAAATATAAAATAACAACTACAAAGTAGTAGCAGGATGGTCAGCCTCAACTAACCATTCCTTTTACAATCTAATATGACAAGAAAATATTATAACTTGGCCTGAAAAAATGATCCCTTGTTTTGCTCAATAATCATCCATAGAATTGGCTTTTCTCTGGACCCATTGTACAACAACTGCCATGTTACTTGTCAACCATCTGAAGCATTTAATTTCATTCCTGTAGGTCCACATAGCTTCCTCGTTGTTCAGGAGGCATTCTATCACCGCCTTTGAGTTCCCTTCTTTGTTAGTCTTTATATACTGAATTCCTTTGCTCTTTTAACCCTTTCCAATACAGCCAACATTTCTGCCCTTAGTGAGTTCCCCACCCCAATTGCTCCAGAAAACAGAGATATTATGTGGCCTTCTTCATCCCTGAAGACCCCACCTACACCTGAAAGTTTCAGGTTTATATATGCTTCTTCCATCAAAATTTAAATTTATAAAGCCCTCATGAGGTGGTTTACATTCTTTAAATGTAGTACTCTTGGTGACTGAGGTTTCAGCTGTCTCCTTCCATTTTCCCATAATATCATCAGTTATTGAAAAAGGGTACAATAGGTTGGAAATATTCACCTAGTGTGCCACTTTCACAATGATACACTCAAATAGTGTCTCCTTGTCTCTTGCTCTTTATAAATTCTTGCATTTTGTTTGTCCCGTACCATCCATAAAACAACTACTCTAGTACACTGCCGCAATAGCCTTGCTCTCTTCTAACTGTTTCCAAATACAATCCACAAAAAGGATAGGAGATTAGTAAGTGATAGCAGCTCTCACCAGAAGCTTTGCATAGAAAACACAAGCTTGGGGATAGACAACAATTGGTCGCCTTTTTTTGTAGAAGATCAAGACGGATATATTTTTTTTTATGGAAAACTTCCTGACAAAAAGCCTCAACTTTGGGGGGGGGGGGGAAATAACACTACACCGAACTTCCTTTATTGGGAATGACTGCTACTGCATGAAAATCCAAGTCCTTAAAGAAGGGCACACACGAGAAAACCCTCAAGGAGTTGGGTCAAATGCTGGCATCTGAGGTAGAAGGATCAAGAAAGATTGCCTCCAAACAATGAAGCAAGGAAATAACCACCTGTGGCTCAGAGTCTTTAACCCCTCTTCTAAGCCCCAAGTCCCAGTTAAACCCATTAGAAGACGAGGAAGAAGGCACAGTGAATTTCTTAAGGGCAGAGAGGGAGAACAAAGATAGAAAATGGTCTTTAAGGGTAAATCACCCAATGGAGCTTGTTCCCAAAACAAAATTTTGTCCCTGGAGTGGATATCATATTTGACCTAATTGAGAAAAGAAGGTAGGATGCTGTAAATTGCTTACCATGGAGAAGAGTCAGGAGACCTTGTTACTTGAGCAGAGAGGCTTGCATTCCAGCCATTGTCCCTCACACCATGAATGCTACTTACCATTCTGCTCCAAAGTTATCTCTGTCTCTAGGAAACCTCTATAACCACTTCTCAAGCAGGGCGCTGTTCTTCTCAATCAACCCTCCCCCCCCTCCCCCCAACTTAACCCGCCTTGCATTTTACTTTTGCACACTAGTTCCCACTTCACCAGAAATATATTGGAACACACTTCTTGTCATCTATGTTAGTGTTTTATTAGTCTGGATGGGCCATTATTTCTGTAAAGTATATGGTTTTAGTATCCTCATGGTTATGAAGTCATGGATTATTTTTGTTGGATGGTCATGCTAATTGTGTAATTGTCTATTTCTGCACTGGCAGATAGCTTTTCCAATTTTCCCCTTTTGATTTATACTGATTAGATCTTTCCTCAATTTTTGGGAGATACACTGTCAACATCGGCAATACTTTTAGTTTAATCTTTGAGATAAACATAGCTAGTATAAGGTTTCTTATAGTTGTTACAAGTCATTTTACTTGAAATTTTAGTTGCTCATACTGTGCGTTGTCTCATTGATTTCAAGGTGCCAATGTGAGGCTAGGCAATAGGGGGGCACTTTGTTACCTAGGCGCCTGGGTAGTGGATTTTTTTTTTCAATAAAACTCTGAATCCCTGGGTTATTGCCTAGGTTCCATAATCATCTTTCATTAGTAATTATCAAAATTCTTCATAAAAAATAATAACGTTCATGTTAGAAGTTTAGAACAAGAAAATCAACAAAGAGCGAAGTAAATTAACATATTCATGAGAAGAGAAATAAGAAAGAAGTGAGAAATTTGAAAATATAGGGGCTGAATATCGTTTTACTTGGAATTTCTTTTATTGAACATAAAGTTTCATTCAGACCTTACTTCTTAGAGGTTCATGTTGCTCTAACATAAAGGTGTGATTGCTTAATGTTGGTTTTAGCTATCTTTCACAAATGGGCTCCTAAACCTTTGGAATTTTATTGCACAAAGGGCTATTTCTCAGGCTCAATCTTGCATTCTAACGTTTGTCAGCCTAACATTTTACCATAGCACAAAGCAGTAGCCCCTGTTTGTGTTGCTCTAAAATGAGATGGGAAAACAAATCCTGTTTTGGCATTTGCTCACACAACTCTTTTCTATTTCAAAAGAATATTTTGGTATCATGAGATCAAAGGCTAACCTTTTCAGTTTGCAGGTATGTTCCATCTTTCATTCCACCTCCTTTGGCAACCAAGGGGAAAGAACCCGAAAAGAAGGTCAGCATGTGACTATGGGTGCTATTTCTTTACTGGTTAAGTTATTCTATTTTATGCTATACAAGTTCCTGAAACCCTATAAAGTGGTTTTTCTTCTCTTCTGTTACCTGAACTTTCTAGATTATACCTTACAGAAGGATGAGGAGAGGCCAAAGAATAGAGAAAAAGGGAAGTCAAGGAACATAGACAATTTTATGGAGGAACTGAAGCTTGAGCAAGAAATGCGGGAAAGGCGGAATCAAGAGCGAGAAGGACGCCATAGTGAGCATTCTGCTGTAAGTAGTTTTTGATATTAACCTCCTAGTACATGCTTCTGCTCACTGTTGGCAGCAATTGTGATTGTTTCCACAGTATCATCATAGTTATTGTTGTTTTTGTTTGCTAATTCACTGAGTTTGTATCTGAAGCAGTTGCTTATTGATTTGGGTCTTATTTTGGTAAAAAAGAAAATTTATTGAATAAAAAGGAAGAGTACATTAACCAGGGTGATGAGGAATCAACACAACTTTGACTCTAAAAGCAACTCACAAAGAGAAAAACAGCAGAGAAAAAAGAGAAAGTACAAAGTTAACTGCTTGAAAAATCCCTCTCGAAAAAACCCTAAACCAAACTAAGAACCTCCTTTGACATCCCTTTAAATTTTGGAAGTATAAGACCCAAAGTGAAGATCATCTCTTCTTCAGAGAATGGATTCAGAAAAAACTTTTGTTCTTTAAGACCCAAACTTATTGATTTGGGTATTTAATTGCACTTATTTATGATTGTTCCTTTTTCTTTTTCCATATAATCTTTTTTGATTTATGGTTCTACATTCCTAATGGTATTGAGAATGAATACTTTGTGACTCCAGTTCTATTTCATTTCATGTTTTATTTGTAATGGATCATATGCCATTTACTTAATATTTCACTGAGGCATAGATAATACCTTACATAACTGATATTCTTCTGTAGCCATCTAGCCGATTTGATGAGCTTCCAGATGATTTTGATCCGAGTGGGAAACTTCCTGGGTCCTCTGATGATGGGGATCCACAAACTACAAATCTATATGTTGGAAATCTCTCACCACAGGTGACATAATATTCTTCTGTATCATTCTCTTGTTCCTTAATTTGCTTTGGTGGTGGTGCTTTGGCAATTTGGGGTCTGGGGAAATACTAATTGTTTTTTACTTGGTTTAACTCTTGTAAGGTGGATGAGAATTTTCTCTTGAGGACTTTTGGAAGATTTGGGCCCATAGCCAGTGTAAAGATAATGTGGCCTCGGACAGAAGAGGAGAGGAGGCGGCAAAGAAACTGTGGTTTTGTTGCCTTTATGAATAGAGCTGATGCACATGCTGCAAAGGATGAAATGCAAGGTTTATACCTCTCTGGATGTTGCATGGGGAAGACACTTGTTGCATGATTGTTCTCATAAATTGGTTCCACATTTTCTATGAATGAATACATGTATTTATGTGCATCTTCCATTTTACCTTGACAGATTATTGTGGATGCAAAAATGTGGCTTTCCTAAACTGGTGAAATGATTCTATTTGTCCCAATAAAAATGACACCCTAACTCTCGGTTTGGAATTGGATGTTAAAATTGCACAATTGCCAAGTACCTTTCGTCTAACTCAAACAGTTAGGGTTGGGTTCAGATCTTTCTGCTGATCAGTTTAACTAAAGCTACTCTGAACATATATTTCTAGTGTCTCTGATTGGTATATAAGCCCTAGGGTTGGGTTCAGATTTGTATATTGTGATCCAATAAACTCTGCATCCTCCACGATCCAATCTGACTCTCAGAAATTGTCAACTAGTCAACTAGCTATTCAATTCATGGCCATAATGACTAAATCACCAACTAGTCAGTTGATACTCAAGACTGCTGCCTAAGACAATTAAGCATCAACAAAGTCAACTAATGAGTACTCGACCTACTCGACTACAAAGTTATTTTAAAGCTGTACTTGCATGGCTTTGTTTCTTGTTATGTGAAATAATTCCATACAGAGGCCATTATCCAATGTTTGTTTTTTTTTATCCAATGTTATTCCTAGGTATATGGGGCATTGGGAGGGGTGGATTGGTATGGACCTAACCTTTTTTTTGTTCAATAAAGGGCCTCTCTTAGGCTTGAGCCTATTTTCTCATGCCTGTTGGCCCAATATTATACCTTTGATTTGAGCAATGGTCCCTATTCGAAATAATATAATATATTATTTTATTTTGTCATACTCATGTTAGTTGCTTTAAGTATAAAATAGAAAGGGGGCATAAAAATAAAGAATGAACAGTGGAAGCATTCTTTTAGGCTTTATTCCAATTAGTGATATGCTGGATGGAATTGCTACAAATAGGGGAGAAATCAAATGGTCAAGGTTGCACTTTTCTTTGAAAAACAAAGAGCATTACTCTTACCCAACTTTATTTTTTATGTTTACAAAACAAAACCTGTTATTTCTTCATTGCTTTCTCAAAAGTCAAAACAAATTTGAAAATTGGCCATTGTTGATTCTTGAAGTATTCTCTATTTCAGGAAACATTTTTTTTATTTTTAATTTTCTCTCATGCCAACTTTAACTCTTTTGCTGATATAGTGTGTGGGGTGCAGTTGAGAAAACATAAACAGGCTATAACCAAACCAAGTATAAATTGATATTTTTTTCCTTGTAGAAAAAAAATGAGTAAAATAGAATAACTGTATGGGGTCTGTTTCCTAGAAATTACGATTAGGAATAATGACCATGATACTGAAACACCCCTTAAGTGTTCTATTATTCTTTATCATTTTATTACATATTTGTAGTTAGAGAATATCTTTCCTGTGGTAGACTAGTGAATTCTTAGGCTCCTACTAGTCATTGCATCAACAAGGAAAGCCAAACTAGTAATCATTTCTCCTTGTTGAGTTGCTTTCCATCTCTTTTTATTTCTTGTTGTTCATGTTGAACTCTTCGTAGTTGGGAAATTACCTTGTATATATTGACAAACTTAAAGTGTGTATTTGGTCATGTATGGTAATCCATTGAATATGCCTGCTTATGCAGAACCTCATATTGTATTGGGTCCATCTTAAGAGAGTCAACTCAAATCAACTAAGCCTTGTCTCAACTACATGAGCTTGTCTCATATTAGGAGAGAGTCTAGAAGGATTAATTGGCATGGAACTAGTGCAACCGTTACCCTGATCTGATTATGATATGTCAACAACCAGCTGACAGCCCTAGCCTCACCCTGCTGTTGGCACTAGGTTCACAAATGGCTGAAGGGAGAATTCTTAGTGATGCTTTGTCTTCTTTTCCAAGTAATATGGTTATCTATTGTTTACTGCATAGACAAAATAAGTAATAAAAGAAATATCGTGTTCAAACATATTGGTGGTATTCCATATACAGAAAGAAGGCCACTTATCTCTATGTTGAATTGATGGGAACGGATTTTTTGGGTTTCATTCAGTCTTTGATTGATATTACACATTTACATGGTTTACTGATTCATTTGGTCTGTTCTTGGCTTTATGCCTAGTAATCACAACCCTTTTTTGTAGTCTATTTTTGGAAGAGGTTTTTGTAATTTGCATTTTGAGTTTCTAGAAGAGTCAAGCATAAACCTCCTCAAGAGGAGGGGGGGGGGGTTAGAGGGAAGGAGGAATGGGAGAGGATGAAGAGGAAGAGGGGATCTCATTTTTTCTTTATTTTTAATAAAATTTTTTATATTAAGAAGAATAAAGATGCATAACATTAGTTGAAAGGGGGGTCTTGTTGAAGCGGAGGCGAGCGAGCAAAAATGGAGTACCCTTGGAGTCTGTTTTGTTAGAGTCTATTGAGACAAGGGGAGAAGAGTGTAGCAGTTTACTACTCCATGTTGAAGTCACTATGGCAGGAAATTGATGTTGTGGAGACAGTTGTATGGGAGAGCACATAGGATGGATGAAATTTGAGTTTCTTACAAGACTCAACCCTGAGTTTGACATTAGTAGGCAGAACATCCTGGCCAAAGATGAGGTCACTCTTGCTCAAGCATATTCTATTGTAAGTAGTGAAGAGAGTAGGCAGCAAGTACAATTACAGGGACCACCTACAGAACACTTTGCACATGCTGGAATAAAGCCGAAAGGGCCGACTGAGAAGAAAGAAGTGATATGTGAATACTGCAAGAAACCGAAGCATACTAAGGACACTTGTTGGAAACTTCATCCAGACCTTCTCCCAGATAGGTTTCGGAACAACAACAATAATAACTTTAGCCATTCCCTGTCAACCATCCATTACAATTGATCCCAATACAAATGATCCCTAACCACCCCATGTTTAGCCAAAACATCTGCCCATTCGTCAGTCGACCTCCTTTCCCATTGTATTTTTAGATTCATCCCACTTGTTAACCATTTAAACTGCTTCATCTCCTCTCTATAAACCCATCTTACTGCCAATCCATTACCTGTTCTCATTTTATCTGTTTCCTTGTCATAAAAGCAAAACATTATCTGTTTCCTTGTCATAAATGCAGGAACTTTTGGGAATAAGAAATCAATTGTAATTATCTAACATAACTCATCGAATAAGAAGCATCCGTTGGATACCAATATGTGATGATTTGAAAGGAATCACCATGGATAAGTTAATGCAAGGTTGGTGATACACTAATAGAAGACAGCAAATAATAGTAGATTAAGGAACTCCAAACCAAGGAAGAAGTAAATGAAATTTTGATGGGCACAACTTAGGCAACTTTGTTTCGGGGGTGGGTGGGTGGGTCAGGTATTGATGGTTTAGTTAGGGATGTTCTTGCTTAGTTTCTTAGGGCTTTTTGGTAATGGAAATTCTATGAAGGCAGATCGGATTTACAGGTTGAAGGGGACTGTAAAATTATGGTTAATTGGATGATTTCAGGGGAAGAAACAGTATGTTACTAAAATTTCTGATTAGAGAAACAAGGGCTTTGAGTACAAGTCTGAACTGCTTGTTCAGGTGTTTTCCAAGAGCTGCTAACAGCTTGGCTGATTCCCTAACAAGAACAGGGATCATAAAGGATAATCTAGTATGGGGCACACCAAGGTTTTGGGTGATTTGTAAAGATTTTATTATGTTAAGAGCTGCTCTACTGTAACTTCTGTGGATCACCATTCCTACAATAGTTTCTTGGTGCATTTGGAATGGAAGAAATCAGAGAATGTTTGAGAATAAGAGCTGCTCTACTGAAGAAGTCACTAGAAGGGTGATTGGGTCTTATTATTCCTGGCTAGCTACAACAGAACATACCTCATTATTTATTTATTTATTTTTTGAGAATCATATGTTTTTTTCTGATATTTTGATCAGACCAGGTGGTTTAGCCTGGTGGCATTTTTTGTATAGTGATTCACTGTACATGGTTGCAGCATATAAATGAATACAATACTTGACCTTTTTCTCAAAAAAATAAAAAAAAAAGAAACAGAAAGGGAACTATTTCATGGTGTAGCAGGAGCTTTTTCCCAATAAAGTTACATGTTATTTTTGCAAATAAAAAAGGAATACCTGAAAGCCTGCATGTTCTATACATCCGTGTACATTCAATATATAGAATGGCTTTAGGAGTGGAAGAGTGCTACTTGTGAGTGGGGAGTTTTTTTAGGTGATTTATTATCGTTTGGGAGTAAATTTTTTTTTTTGGATCAATAACTCAACCTTTTATTAATTAATATAGTGGAAGATACAATACATTAATACAGTCGGACTGTGAGAGATAAAACCTCTTATTTCTCCCCCTACAAACAGGTTCCTTACAGTTGTGCCCAGAAAAGTGAATCTCTATCCACCCCTTGTTTAGCTAAGGCATCTGCTACAGAATTAGCAGATCTTTTAACCCACCCAACCACTATTTCCATTATCTCTGGTTAGCCACCTGATCTTCTTCCTTTCATTGTTGAAAACCCACAGTTCTGATCCCCCATTTTGTAACCAGCTAATCACCAGTTTGGAGTCTCCTTCCACAAATAGCCTTTGGATGTTCAATTGTTTTGCCTTTTGAATGCCTTCCACTACTGCCAACACTTCTGCTCTCAGGGAGTCTCCTTCTCCAACTGGCCCTGAGAACATAGCAATGAATTTGCCCTCATCATCTCTAAAAATACCTCCAATACCTGAAGGTCCAGGATTCCCCAAGCTGCTACCATCAAATTTAAGCTTGATAAAAACCTCTGTTTGGGAGTAATGTTTTATTAATATTTACAAGATTATTCAACTTGAGTTAGGTGATAAAAGGTTATCATATATTAGGGGTAAGAGGCTAATAACTGCATTTACCTGGGTAAGATTTTTGCAAATATTTCTCTTGGTAATTGCTTTTGTCTGCATTTTTGCTTAGATATTTTTGAGGCATACAATCTTAGCATTAACAAAAATTAATGTACTCAGGTGTTGTTGTTTACGAATACGAGTTGAAGATTGGTTGGGGTAAGTCTGTCTCTCTTCCAGCACAAGCTTTGCCTGCTCCTCCACCTGGACATATGGCCATCAGGAGTAAGGAGGTTGGTTATGATACCATTTTTGCATTATTTTTCCTCTTCCTTATAGGCATTAATGTCTTCCAATGTTTATGCCTACGTACATGGTTTCCATTTAGAGTATAATTGAAATGTTTTCTTTTTCTCTGAATAATCTTGGCTTGCGTTAGCATGCCTACTTAGTCTTGTTTTCCCACAAGTCCCTTATTATGATACTGAAGCCCATAGAATGTTTGACAGGGTGGCACTGTGATTTTGTCTGGTCCTGATGGTCCACCAGTTACTTCCGTTACAAGCCAGAGTTCTGAACTGGTATGTTAGATGAATTACTTAGAGTTCTATTTCAGTTTTTTTTTTTCTTTTTTATTATATTTCTAGTTATCAAGGTTATTTTTGGCGTATATATACATGAACTAGTTTCTTATGTTAACATTATATGATAGGTGTCATGTCTGCAACATGTTAACTGCTTCCATTAATCTTGTAATTATTCATACTTAACTTGGAACCAACATATCCTGTCTTTTACCATTGTTACTGGCTGAAAGGTAGATCCTACATCAACTGTAAAAGGGATGGACCTCACTGTCAAGGAATTCTGTTAGTTTTGAAAGGTTTTACACCATATGGTTTGATCTTTTGCATTTTTTTCTCTTAATCATCTGCAGATAACATGCAACTGTTGTTTATAATTTCACATATTGGAACACTCTCCCTTTAATATTTTTTCCAATGTTTTGGCTCCTAATACTTGCTCATCTGTTGTTTATTCAGAAAAGACAATAAAGAGATTTTTTCAAGCAATCATTTTCTTATTTTGGAAGAGTCAAATTTTCTTGGTACTTCTTGATTTCAGTTCCCATCTTGTAAATCTTGACACCCTCTACTCTTTTGTTACATTAAACCCAGTAATAAATATTTGATTTGACTTTTTTTGATCAATAACATAACCTTTTATTAAATGAAGGGAAAAAGTACAAAGAAAGCTAGGGGAGAGGTAAATTCTCATAACCCTTCTCTAGAAGAAAACAGAAAAATTTACAACATAGCACAGAAGTACCAATGGAGTTAGCACTTCTGAAACAGAAAAATTTACAACACAGCACAGAAGTACCAAAGGAGTTAGCACTTCTCTTTATCCACTGTATCTGAATTTCCATACCATGTACTAACCATTTGAACTTCCTTTTTTCATTAGAAAACTTCCATAACCCATTATCCTCCTTTTGCAATTATCCTATAACCAATTTTGAGTCACCATCAACAATACGCTTTCTAAAGTTTAGTTCCTTTGCCTTCTTTAACCCCTCCATTACCGCCAATGTCTCAGATCTAAGTGAATCACCTAAACCAATAGGACCAGAGAATAAAGCAATGACTTTTCCTCCCTCATCTTTGAAAACTCCTCCAATGCCAAAAGGCCCCGGGTTACCTTCACTGCTTCCATCAAATCCAGAAGCTGGTGGGGATAATACGATTAGTTTCGGTTCTGAGTGGAGCTGAACTAGCCACTTCCTTCCAATTCCTAATTATCATATCTGAAGATATATCCTCAAACAATTCCAGAGATTTCACCGAATGCACCAGTCTAATGGTTACTACTACAATAATGGCATCTGTATTCCTTTCCATTTCTGAAAAAAAATCCTTGAGTTTCTTTCTTCCCAGATTGTTCAATAAATTGCAGATTTTATACATCTCCATAATATTCTACCTCTTTTCTTTGGCAACCTAACAAAGGAAGAAGTAAACTAGCTTTGTACATTTGGCAAGGGGTGGGGGACCTACAATCAAACAAAGAATAAGTGATAGCAGCTCTCACCATTAGCCTTAGAAAGATACACCAATTAGGGGATAAGCACCAATTAGCTCTTTTTCCTTAGAGTAAATTGCAAGTGTTGCACCTTCCAAGAAAGCTTCTCAACAAAAAGAACTGGTTTGCCCCAAACATCCATGACTGGAAAGGTTTTCCCAATATTATAATTATTTGATTTAATTGACTAATTGGAAGACCTGACTAGGAGCTATTTGAAAAAAAAAACTTTTGGCTGGTGTTTTTTTTCTTTCTTTTTAATCAATTTGCATAGCAGAAAGTGATAGGGCTTGGTTTCATGTTATGCAACATTATCAAAATGTTCCCTAATTAGTTCCAGCAGACCAGTATCAATTCAGTTTTACATGGATAATAGGTTAAGCACATTTAAGTAACTTATGAAAAATTTCCTTTTTAAGAAAATGTGGTTTCATGATGCTGAAGCATCCTGCATCTGGAGGCCTTTGTGTCTTATCTTACATCTTTTGCCTTTTTTTTTTTTCATTTCATCTACTATGCCTTCAGTCTATAAGATAACAAATATAACCATTAACAGCTTTTTCTTCTGATATGATGTACATTTTTGTTTTTTGATAGGTAACTATAACTTTTATTGCAATGTATGTAATAGATTAAATATGTACATGATAGCATGCAATACACTATATAGGCTGCATATACTCCACCTATCCCATCACATTATGAGAGTCCTACATTTCTGTCCAAAAGAATTGCTGTCTATTTGCCCCTGGTTTTAAATTTGGATATGGTGCACCTTATTTATCTATTTATTTTTGGGATACCACAGTGCAAGTGAATCGAGAAGGGAAAATCCAATGGGATGTTCAAAAACTTTGACATTTGAACCAAGAAAAGAATCAAAGATAAAGAACTTGTAGTTGGGGGACTCTTCTACATATGCATGACTAGATCGGTTATATCCTATGCAGTTAGTGTGGTAAGTCAGTACTTGCATGCACCCTTTACATCACATCTGACTGCAGTAGAAAGGATTCTTGCCTATCTAAAGGGAAGTCCAGGTAAAGGGATTTTATACACAACGCATGATCACTAAGAGGTAGAGGTTTACATTTGTGTTGATTGGGATGGATCCCTTGATGATAAAAGGTTCACCTCTAGGTATTGTGCCTTTGTTAGAGGAAATATGGTGTCTTGTAATAGCAAGGAGCAAAATGTGGTGGCAAGATCTAGTCTTGAATCAGAATATTGTGCCATGGATGATGTCTCATGGTTTGTTTGAGGCATTGTGGCTGAAATCATTATTAGGGAAGATAGGTGTGGCTGTTTAGTGCCTAAATGCCATTATAACAATAAGGCAGCCATTAATATTGCACACAATCGGTACAGCGTGATAGGACCAATCATATAGAAGTTGATCGGTATTTTATATGGGAAAAAGTGTTTATTGGTGATGTTTGCATTCCTTTTGTGATGATAGATGAGCAGTGGGCAAACATAATAACTAAGATAGTTTCCAAGGCAGCTCTAAGATTCACACTTAGCAAGTTGGGCATGATTGGCATATATGTTCAGCTTGGGGGGGAGTGTAGGAAAGAATAAATTGTTTTATGTTTCAGCATATTTATGTTTGTTAGTAGGTGTTTGTGGGCTTTTTTACTTTGTTCTTTTTATTCTTTAGTTATGGGCGGGTTGGTGTGTTGGACCTCTTTTTAATTGTTATGAAGTTTTTGTAACTGTTGCTGCCTTTCCAGGGGCAAATCTGTATTTTTACTCCTGATTGCTAATGCATAAAAAGAGATGGGTTCTCAATTGAGCCCCACAATCTGTTACTCTCATTCCCACTTCTCCTTTTTCTTCTCTCTATCTCTCTAATCTATTGTCCTTCTACTGAAACCTGTCTTACCATTGGCGTATTATGATTGGTGAGGAAGAGTTGGGAAATACAGGGCCTGCCCCATTCAGATTTGAAAATATGTGGCTACACCACCCGTGTTTTATTAATAAAATCAAGGATTGGTGGATAGAGAGTGAGCCTATAGTAGAATGGAATGGAATGAGGTTCCATAAGAAACTTCAATTCTTGAAGGGTAAAATTAAGGAATGGAATAATTTAGAATTTGGGAGGTTAGAAGAAAGAAAGCAAGCTGTGATTGGCCAACTGGAAGATTTGGATGTGAAGGAGGGGAGGGGTTGTATTACACAGGAGGACAAAGAACAAAGATGGAAATTGCAAAAACAACTGGAGGATGTTCAAGAAGGAAATTAGCTGGAAACAAAAGTCAAGGTGTAAATGGTTGAAGGAGGGGGATAAGAATACTAAATTCTTTCATGTTTTGGCAAGTGGGAGAAGAAGAAAAACTTTATCTCAAGTTTGGAAGTGGAGGGGATCACTTTATCTAATCAGGGTGAGATTGCTACGGCATTTGCAAACCATTTCAGATCTATCTATAGAAAACCCTTAAATAATAGGGTGTGGGTTGAGGGGATGGAATGGCCAAACCTAAGCTTAGAAGATAGGGAATGGTTGGAGGGAAAATTTGAGGTGGAGGAAGTAAAGGAGGCAATGTTTTCCATGGATAGGTCAAAGGCTCCAGGCCCAAATGGTTTTACGATGGCATTTTATCAGGACTATTGGGTGATTTTGAAAGGAGATTTAATGCTGGTCTTTGATGAATTTCATAGAAGAGTGATTAATCCGGGGTTGAATTCCACATTCATTGCTTTGGTTCCCAAGAAAAGAGAAGCAACACACCAAGGGACTATAGACAAATGAATCTAGTTAATAGTCTGTATAAGATCATTGCGAAGGTTTTGTCCCTTAGGATTATACATGTGCTCAATACCATTATTTCAAATAACCAAGGAGCTTTTGTGAGGGGAAGGCAAATAACCGATCAAATACTTATAGCAAAAGAGAGTGTGGAGGATTTTAAGAAATCAAGGAAAAAGGGTGTGGTTTGTAAGCTAGATTTGGAAAAAGCTTATGATTTGGTAGACTGGTCCTTTTTGCTGGAGGTGATGACCAACTTTGGGTTTGGATATAGATGGTGCAGGTGGGTTTTGGGGTGTATTAGGACTTGTCACTGCTCTATTTTGGTGAATGGAACGGTGGTGGACTTTTTCCTAGCATTGAGGGGAATAAGACAAGGAGACCCCCTTTCTCCTTTCTTGTTCACTTTGGTTGCTGACGTCTTAGGGAGATTGATCTCTAGGGCGGATTCTAGAGGGCTAATCAAAGGGTGGAGAGTTGGTAGGGAGAACATACCACTTACACATTTGCAGTTTGCAGATGATACGATTCTCTTCTGTGAGGGAGGGGACATGAATTGGATTAGGAATTTGAAACTTACAATACAACTCTTTGAGCAAATGTCAAATTTGAAAATAAACTTTGATAAAAGTTGTGTTGTTGGTGTGACTATGGGGGAAAGTGAGATCCTTGCGTGTGCAAACATTTTTAAGTGTGAAGTGTCAAATTGGCCTCTAATTTATCTTGGTCTTCCCCTAGGAGATAATCCTCAAAATGGAAGTTTTGGGATCCCAGTCGTGGAGAGGTTTGAGAAGAGACTTGCATCTTAGAAGAAAAACTCTCTCTCTTGGAGGAAGAATCAACTTATTTAGGTCTACTCTAGCTAACTTGCCCATTTATTACCTTTCAGTTTTTAAGGTGCCTACAGGGGTGGCTAGTAAGTTGGAAAAGCTAATGAGAGATTTCCTGTGGGAGCCAAGGGAGGAGAAAAAGGACCATAGGGTTAGATGGGAGATGGTGTGTAGGAGTAAGCAGGATGGAGGGCTAGGCATTGGAAACATAAGGAAGAGGAATTTGGCTTTACTAGGGAAATGGCTGTGGAGATTTTCATTGGAGAAGGAAAAGTTGTGGTCTAAGATAATTTGTAGTATTCATGGGCTTGCAGAGAATGGTTGGACTCTGGGATTCTGGCTATGGCTACAAGAGCATCACCTTGGAAATCAATCCAAGCTATTTTGCCTCTATTTTCTCCTTGGATCAGGTATGACGTACACTCGGGTAACCTCATAAAGTTTCGGGAACATGTTTGGGTTGGGGAGTCTCCTTTGAAAGACCAATTTCCGGTTCCACTTTCAAAAAATAACCAATTGCCACATTTCTTGTTTCCTCAAATTCAAATTCTGGGTTTGGTTGGAATTTGGGCTTGAGAAGAGCACTCAGGGATACAGAATTGGATAGTACCTCAACTCTCTTATCCATTCTTGATGGGATTTTCTTGGAGCCTACAAATACATATAGTAGGATTTGGACTTCATCTCCTTCCGGATCCTTTACTTGTGCCTCCTTCTTTAAAGCCCTAATACAATCGGAAATTCCTATTGGTTTGCCATTCCCTATTAAGGAAGTGTTGTGTCAACCTATAACTCCGAGGGTTGGAAGTTTCTATTGGGAAGCTTTCTTGGAAAGAGTTAACACGTGATTTACTTCAAAGAAAAAGACCCAATAGCTGTTTATCTCCACACTGGTGTGTTCGTTGCAAAGCTACTGGTGAGTCTGGTTACCACTTACTAATATCCTATGTTTTGGCAAAAAATATTTGGGAATGGTTTGCTTCTTTGTTTGGATGTAGGTGGATTTCCCCAAGAAACGTGCAAAGCTTGTTTTCCTCTTCCTCTATTGACTATTCAACGAAAAGATCAAGAATCATGTGGAGATGTGTGAGAGCTGCTGTTTGTTGGACAATATGGGAGGAAATAAATTCAAGGATCTTTTCAGAAAAGGAGAGGTTTGGAAACTATGCTAGAAGTGATTGATATAAGGGTAATACATTGGCTGAAAACAATGGATGAGTTCACAGATTTTTCAACAGATGATATGTTAAGAAAATGGAAAGAAATTGCTAGTTCAGCCTCAAGTAAGAAGACCTCGAATCTCACATGGAACCCTTCGCCCCCTGGTTTTATCAAACTAAATTTTGATGGCAGCAGCATGGGGAATCCAAGGCCTTCGGGTATTGGGGGAGTGCAAGAGATGAGAAAGGTATTGTAATTGCTATGTTCTCTGGCTCTATTGGAGTGGGAGGCTCTTTGAGGGCTGAGGTGTTAGCAACTTTGGAAGGGGTACAAAGGGCCAAAGACCTTAATGTCAAGAAGTTGATTGTAGAGGGAGATTCTGCGATTGTAGTGGACTGGCTAAAAGAAGACACCTCTAAGATGTGGAGCTACAGTAATGAAAAGAGAAAGTTCAAATTGGCTGATCAAGAATATGGAAGTTCAGTGTACTTGGGTAAAGGGAAATGCCAACTCTTTTGCTGATGGATTAGCTAGGCAAGGGGTTAATAGGGTTTCTGGGTTCTGGGCTCAATTGTAATTGTTGTTTTAATCAGTTTGAGTGCATTCCCAGCTTCTGGGGAGTTAAGATACGTTATTCTTTGTAAGTTTACTACCATTTAATGAAATCTGTGGTTATTGATCAAAAAACCTGACTTCACAATTGAAGTTAAGTGATTTCTTCAATCTAAACGAGGTTGTTTGGTTGACAACTATTATATACTAAATTTGATTTCGTTTCTGATGAAATTGTGTTTGTTATGTTTTAACATTGTTTGTAGGTTCTTACTCCAAATGTTCCTGATATAATGGTTATTCCCCCTAAAGATGATCACCTCTGCCATGTGATTGATACAATGGCTCTGCATGTGCTTGATGGAGGATGTGCTTTTGAGCAAGCTATAATGGAGAGAGGTCGCGGTAATCCACTTTTCAACTTCTTGTTTGAACTTGGGTCAAAAGAGCATACATACTATGTTTGGAGGTTGTACTCTTTTGCACAGGTACAACTTGTTGCATTTCTGATTGGACTTCAAAGTACTATAAATTTCTTTGGGTCATTTGTGTTAGTAATGGAGGCATGATATCTCAAATTAGCATAGCTCATAAATTTCTTGTGCTTCACAAATGTAGGGTGATACTCTTCAGAGGTGGCGAACAGAGCCTTTCATCATGATAACTGGGAGTGGGAGGTAATGTCCTTGCGCAATTTACTTGTAATTAGCCTTTTATCTGCAAATTATTTAGTCTTATGTACATGATAACCTAATTATATGGTTCATTTCATCTTTTCCATTTTTGTGTTCAGATGGATACCACCACCTCTGCCACAAGTCAAGAGCCCAGATCATGAAAAAGAGTCTGGTACAACATTTGCAGCTGGAAGAAGCAGGGTATTTGTTCTTTATTTTGCTTTGTAGTGCTTCTGTTCAATGTTTGGTATAATTCCGGATACAGATAATCTAGTCATAAGAAGGGCTATTACCCAATGTCAGTCTCACAGTTTTGGGAAGGATGACTTAATATAGACTAACCTCTAGCCTTTTCTTTTTCTTTCTTTTTTGTAAATTTTTTGACACAAAGTTGCCTCTCTCAGACTTGAACCCACATTCTCATGCTTGTCACCCAATATTTTACCATTGCCCGTGCAATGAATCTTTACAGATAATATAATCATGTCCCTCTCTTTTTTCGAATAAAGTTGGCCTTTTTTCAAAAAAGAAAAATCATGTCATATAAATATCTTGTGGACTGTCAGTGAAGAATATTTATCTGATTATGTATTATTTTTCCCTTACTGGCCTCTACAGCGTGTGGAACCGGAACAAACATTGACAGATCAACAGAGAGATGAATTTGAGGATATGCTACGAGCCTTGACATTAGAAAGGAGTCAGATAAAAGAAGCTATGGGATTTGCTTTAGATAATGCTGATGCAGCAGGGGAGGTAATTCTGATACTGCATTTATTCATAACTGTTCTTGTTTCCAGGTCTGTGCATGGAAGGCTAACTATTCTAATTAAAACATGGGATTTTGGAACTTAGAACGTTTAAGACTTAACTTTATGCAACTCAATATTCTTCCTCATTTCAAGGTCTCTGAGATATTGCGTGTTGTAAGGCTCAAGTGTTCCTTGTAACTAATGTTAGTGGGACAGTTTCAGCTACTAGTCCTTTCTTTCTTTTTTTTTTCTTATTGTTCTTATCCTAGGATATGCCGCCAGGAGCATATTTGTAATTTTGTCTTTTTTTTATAAAGATTAATATAAATAGAAGACTGGCGGCAGCCAGTACTGAGTTTGCTTTTCTTTCTATCATCCGTACCTCTCTTTCTCTCTCTCTCTCTCTCTCTCTCTCTCTCAATCACCACAAGCAACAACATGGTATCAGAGCGGAATTTCTGGGCTGGAGAAGACCTACGATCCTAGCATCAGCCTTTCTAAAGAGGATTGGACGTGGCTACTTTTCTATCTAAAAAAAAAAAAACCCCTAGCGGTGGCTGGTCTCAGTTCTCTCTAGCGGCTGCACTTACAGAAACCCTAGCGGCGGCTTGTGTTTTCAATCTTCTTTGGCGGTTGTGCTTGCAGAAACCCTAGTAAGTCTTGCGGCTGTACTTCTACTGAAACCCTAGTGGCCCCAAGTGACAATTACTGAAAAACCCTAGCTGTGTCTGGCCATGGGATGGTGCTGGTCTGCTGAAACCCTAATCGAAGGAGGGTGTTGATGGTGCAATGAAACCTTAGCAGGTTCTGATCTAGTGCTGAATAGGTGTGGTTTTGTTTCAGTTTATCTCAATATTCTTTATCCAATGGTGCGTAGGGCTTATGCCTTGATTATATGATTACTAGTTTGAATAATTGGATGGTTAGAGTGGGGGAACCACAATCAGACTGACAGTAATGTTTGGATTGGTGGTGTTGAACCAATGACCGGACTATTTATTGTTCTGTTTGGACGTTGTAGTGACTGATCTCTTATTCTCAGCAGTAGTTCTTGTGCTCTCAACAATATTCAATAGCTTGTTGCTCACATTCTAGGAGTAAGCCGAGTTGCCACATTCCAGTTGTGGTGGCTGTGCTGTTAGGTGGCATTTGGACTGGTTAGTTGTAATATTCAATGGCAAGTCATGAACTGACCTCATCGGGGAACACCCCAACCTGCAACACAGCAGGTATGGGAGGTGAAACCATGGTTTTTTCCATGCCAATTATCCCCTTGAACGGTCTGAACTACCTGGAGTGGGATAAGAGTGTAAAACTCTATGTAACGACAAGGGGTAAGGTCGGTTACATCAATGGAAGGGTGAAAGAACCCAAGGGTGAGACAACTGAACATGATAGGTGGGACCAAGAAAACAGTATGGTGATGTCTTGGCTCCTCGCAGCCATGGAACCTGATGTGAAAAAGAATTTTATGTGGGCAGGCACCGCTAGTGAGATCTGGGAACAGGCCAGAATTACTTATTCTGAGCAAAGGCACTATGCCAAGATTTACCAACTACAAGCTGAGTCCTCAACATGTAAACAGGGAAACTGTAGCTTGTCCTCATATTATTCAGCTCTTACCTCCATATGGAAGGAGTTGGACCATTATCAGGCCATAGAGTGGAAGCATGATGATGATGCTAAGGCCTACAGGAAACTGATCTCTCAGCAACGAGTGTTTGCTTTCTTGTTAGGGTTGAACCCTGTATATGAACCATTAAGGGTGTAGATCTTAGGAAACAAAGAATTGCCTACAGTACATGAAGTATACTCCCTTGTCCAATCTGAAGAAAGCAGGCGAAGTGTGATGGTTACAGCTGAGGGGGAGCAACAAGTTGCCTTGGCTGCGGTGAATAACAGCTCAACAGGGAAGAAAAGTGATCATAAGAAGGTAGATGATAAAGATAAACTCTTTTGTCCGACTGTAAAAGGTCACGACATACACGTGACACCTGTTGGGACATCCACGGGAAACCCAAGTGGGCAGCAAAGAATCAAGAACAGGGTAAAGGTCACTTGAAAAGAACGAGTGCAACACATGTGGCAACCCAAGACACTCAGGTTGCCGGTAGTACCCGGGGCCCTCCTAATAAGTCTGACCCCAAGGAGGATATAATAAATTCATTCAGAGGGCATATGGAATCTTATGGTAGGGCATTGTGGCAATTGGACATCTCAGTCACTAGTACTCCCTCTACCTCTTTTGCATCTACTTCAGGTAATGTGGCTTCTGCATTCCATGTCACTCCCACATATTCCCCTTGCATTATTGACTCAGGGGCCTCAAATCACATGACCGGTAAGCCTAACCTATTCCATTCTTATAGCCTTTTGTCAGGAAGGGATAGAGTGAGACTTGCAGATGGTTCCTTTTCTTCCATTGCAGGTCAATGATCGATATCCCTTCGCCATGGCCTTAACTTGAATTGTGTATTGCATGTCCCTCAACTTCCCATAAATTTGCTTTCAATTAATAGCATTACAAGTTCTTTAAACTGTAGTGTAACCTTTTTTGCTAACTCATGTGTTTTTCAAGACCTAACTTCTAGGAGGACGATTGGTAGAGGAAGCCTGGTGGATGGTCTCTACATTCTCGACAACAAAGCTAGTCTCTCCGTGTCATCCTCAGAGTCACATAGTCAGTCAAATAAGAGTCAAATTTTGTTGTGGCATAGTCATTTAGGTCATGTTTCTTTCGAAGTAATAAAATGTTTGTTCCCACTTTTATTTAAGTCGTGTTCAGTGTTAGAGTTCATGTGTCAAATGTGTCAGTTGAGTCAACAATGTAGAACCACCTTTCATTCAAGCAATAAAAGATAAAATGTTCATTTTCATGTTGTGTATTCTGATGTATGGGGGGCCTACAAATGTAATCTCTAAGGGTGGATATAAGTATTTTATTACATTCATTGATGATTACTCTCGCTATACATGGGTAATCCCTATGCGTAGCAGAGACGAGGTTCCAAAGATAGTGAAAGACTTCCAGAGGATGGTGTTTACACAGTTCCATGTTGAAATACAGATCTTCCAATCTGATAATGCGAAGGAATACTACCATGGGGAGCTAAATGAGTTCTTCGCCTCCCATGAGTCTATTCATAAAAGCTCATGTGCCAGAACACCACAACAAAATGGGGTTGAAAAAAGTAAAAATAGACACCTCCTTGAGGTAGTCCGCGGGATGATGTTACACATGAATGTCCCAAAAAGGTTTTGGGTGGATGCTATACTTACAGTTGCTTATGTCATCAACCGCATGCCCTCCAGAGTATTGAATTACATGGCCCCTAATCAATTATTGTACCCTTAGTCACCTTTATTTTCCATCCCCATGAGAGTCTTTGGTTGTTGGGCCTTTGTCCATGATTTGTCTCCATCCAGAGGTAAGTTAGGCCCTCGGTCCATTTCTTGTGTCTTCCTGGGGTACCCATCCTCCCAAAAGGGGTATCGGTGTTTTGATCCAGTTAGTCGTAAATATTTTGTGTCTATGGATGTGTCCTTCTTTGAGTTCGAGCCGTTCTTCCCTTCTCCTCAGGGGGAATGCCATAGTGTGGAAGAGGATAAGCAAGGTTCAGGTGTCTCTTCCTTCTATTCTGGATCTCACTCCCTTCCGTGTCTTCCAACGTACTCGTCAGAGAGATCAGCAGTGTGATGGAAATGTTGAGCAGCCAAACACTGAGCAATTGACATCATCAGAATCCCAGGAGGTAAGTCCAACCCCTAACCCTACTCCCACTGTGGACGACCTAGACATCCCTATTGCTCAACGAAAGGGAATCAGGTCTTACACTACCAAACACCCCATTACCCACTTTGTTTCCTATGACCACATCTCTCCCTCGTACCGAGCTTTCCCATCGGCAGTTGACTGCATCCCTGTTCCCAAGAATGTTGTAGAAGCCTTAAAATATCCTGAATGGATAGATGCCATGAAGGAGGAGATTGATGCCCTCCACAAAAATCAGACTTGGGAGTTGGTGGATCCTCCAGAGGGGAAAGAACCAGTGGGGTGCAAATGGGTGTTCACAGTTAAGCACAAGGCAGATGGAACAATCGAAAGGTACAAAGCAAGACTAGTAGCCAAATGGTACACACAGGTATATGGAGTTGACTATGATGAGACTTTTGCTTCGGTGGCTAAGATGAACTCGATTAGGGTTCTCTTATCTTTAGCTGCTAACTTTGATTGGGAATTGCATCAACTGGACACTAAGAATGCCTTCTTGAATGGTGACTTGGAAGAAGAGGTATACATGGTTCAACCTCCTGGAGTCTCTTCCAAGGGAAGTGAAAACAAGGTGTGTAAGCTACGAAAGTCTCTCTACGGCTTAAAACAGTCTCTCAGAGCCTGGTTCAGTAAATTTCACATGGCAACTCAAGAGATGGGGTTCCAACAGTGCCAGTCTGATCATACACTTTTTGTGAAGAGATGTTAGGAGCAGGTTGCTGTATTGATAGTGTATGTAGACGATATCATCATTACGGGGAGTTGGAGTTCCGAAATACAGAAATTGAAACAATTCCTTGCATCCAAATTTGAAGTGAAAGATCTAGGATTCCTAAAGTATTTCCTTGGGATCAAAGTTGCCCGTTCAAAAAGGGGTATCTTTGTCTCTCAAAGGAAATACACCCATGATCTATTACGGGATACAAGTAAATTAGGTGCAAGGCCGGCAGACACTCCTATGGATGCGGACCACAATCTAGGTGACTGTATTGGTGAACCTCTAAAAGATGTAAAGCAGTTCCAAAGGTTAGTGGGAAAGATGATTTATCTATCCATGACCCGTCCAGATATTGCCTATTCAGTTGGAGTTCTGAGCCAGTTTATGCACTCTCCTAAGAAGCCACACATGGAGGCAGTAAAGAGAGTCCTTAGATACCTGAAGAAACATCCAGGAATAGGCCTACTATTCAGTAAACACAATCACCTAAAGGTGGAAGTCTTTACAGATGCTGATTGGGCAGGAGCTGTGGATGAACATTTGTGGGAGGAAATCTGGTGACCTGGAAGAGCAAGAAGCAAAGTGTGGTAGCAAGATCAAGTGCAGAAGCTGAGTATAGAGCTATTGCACATGGGGTGGCTGAAGTCCTTTGGCTGAAGAACCTCCTAGGTGAGCTTGGAGTTGCTCTTCATAATCCTATGTCTCTTTACTGTGACAACAAGGCTGCAATAAACATCGCCAGCAACCCGGTCCTAGATGAGAGGACTAAGCATATTGAGGTGGATAAGCACTTCATAAGAGAGAAACTGGAAAAATGGGAAATTTGTATCCCTTATGTCAACTCCAAGGAACAACTTGTTGATGTCCTCACTAAACGACTTCCGTGTTCGCAGAACAATGAGCTATGTGACAAGCTGGGCATGATAGACATCTTCAGCCCAACTTGAGGGGGAGTGTTGTAAGGCTTAAGTGTTCCTTGTAACTGATGTTAGTGGGACAGTTTCAGCTACTAGTCCTTTCTTTCTTTTTTTCTTATTGTTCTTATCCTAGGATATGCCGCCAGGGGCATACTTGTAATTTTGTCTTTTTTTTTATAAAGATTAATATAAATAGAAGACTGGCGGCAGCCAGTACTGAGTTTGCTTTTCTTTCTATCATCCGTACCTCTCTCTCTCTCTCTCAATCACCACAAGCAACAACAGCGTGGTTTCCCAAGAAGCCACTTTATTTTCTACAAAATATAGGCCAGGCATTCTAACAATATCTTACTTTTCATTTTTCAGTGGTGTGATTTTATTTTATATTTCCTTATGGGTTTCTAACTTAAGTTTGGTTTTCCATGTACAGATAGTTGAGGTTCTTACTGAATCTTTGACGCTTAAAGAAACTCCTATACCAACTAAAGTTTCAAGGCTCATGCTTGTCTCTGATGTCCTTCATAACAGTAGTGCTCTAGTAAAGAATGCATCTGCATACCGTACTAAATTTGAACTGACCTTACCTGACATAATGGAGAGCTTCAATGACTTGTACCGCAGTATCACAGGAAGGATGACTGCTGAGGCACTGAAGGTAACTTACATTTGGAAATTTCCTTATGGAGTTCCCCATGTTGGTTTCTTAACTCTGATTTTTATCTGAGATTTTTTAGGAAAGAGTTCTGAAGGTTCTCCAAGTGTGGGCGGATTGGTTTCTCTTTTCAGATGCATATGTAAATGGACTTAGAGCTACTTTTCTTCGATCTGGCAACTCTGGTGTGAATCCTTTTCATTCTTTATGTGGGGATGCACCAGAAATTGAAAATAAAACAAGTTCTGAAGATCCAGGTGAAGGGGGGAAGCTCAACCAAGATGCTGCATTAGCAATGGGGAAGGGGGCAGCAATGAAGGAGTTATTAAATCTTCCACTTGCTGAGCTGGAAAGGCGTTGCAGACACAATGGACTTTCACTTGTTGGTGGTCGTGAAATGATGGTTGCACGGTTACTTAGTTTGGAAGATGCTGAAAAACAGAGGGGGCATGAACGAGATGAACTGGGATATGGTTCAAGCCATTCAAATTCAAGTAGATATTTAAAGGAGGACAACTGGAACACAAATAGTGGTAGCTATAGGGAGACCAACCTTGGGATGGAACCAGTTGGATCATCAGGATGGAGTCATTATGGGGATGATGGGATGCATTTACAAGGCAAAGTTTCTTCTGCACCTTTGGCTGCAACTCTTCCTATTCCACAGCCTGAACTAGAAGCTTTCTCCAAGAAGGGAAAATCTGATCCTGTTTTACCTGCTTCAAAATGGGCTCGAGAGGATGATGGCAGTGAAGATGAAGATAGGAGAAATACTCGAGGTCTAGGGTTAAGCTACTCATCTTCTGGGAGTGAAAATGCAGGTGATGGTTCTGGTAAAGATGATGGGGCAGAGACTGCAACAGAGGCAATATTTCCCTCTCATCCCGAGAGTGGTATGAATGAAGAGCAGAGGTTGTACATTAATCGTGGAGCGATGACTTTTTTCCAACTTTCATATCTTCATTATTGAGGAAAATAGCTCTGAGGTTGTGTCCAATTGTATTGATGCTTGATTTTATGCTTTGCAGACAAAAGCTAAGGCGTCTGGAGGTTGCTGTGATAGAATATCGTGAATCGCTTGAAGAGAGGGGAATTAGAAGTTCAGAGGAAATTGAAAGGAAAGTGGCAATACACCGGAGAAGGCTACAGTCAGAATTTGGATTGTCAGATACTAATGAGGATGGCTCAGGGAGCAGTAAGCACTCATCTCACAAGTATAAACAGTCAATTGATATTTCAGTCTCAATTCACCCATTTTATTTACTATTCATCTGCATTGTTGCATTATATATGGTGGTATTGATCTTGTTAACTGGTCTTTGTCATTCTCATAGATGGTACTCTGTCTTGGGCTCATACTGTTTGTGTTCAGGGTAATGTTAAGACAAATGATTTATAAGGATTTTATTCTTTACATGGTTTTAAGATTGATAGTCTCAAGAAAGTCTATCATCAAATGTATTGGTTTTATGGGAATTGGGATGTGGAAGGAAATGGCACAACATCAGAGAGGCTGGATTCATGGCATCAAGTGAGCATCTCATTCACATGGATCCTGAAATTGATTCCTTAATTGCCAGCTTGGTCAAGGGAAGAGAGCAGGGGAGTGAGCTGTATTGGGCCCTCCTAATATTGTTTTTTCTTACCTTGGAGTTTTTTTGAAGGTGATAACACTGTATTAATAACACAACCCTCCATGTACATCAAGATACTATACATTGTCAGCCAACACCATTTACAGAAAGAAGTCATCTATAAACAAAGAGGAAATTGAACTTATAGAGGTAAGTCCCAACTCCCATGCTCCTGAAATCCTAGAATGTTCACTTATTACACGCATGCTTATTCTTATTCGAGAATGCACTTTTTGGTTTCTAGAATATTCCTCTCTTAGTTATTAATATTGTTATTTGCTGGAATATTCAGTATTTAGTAAGATGGACGGAATTGACCCGGTTTTGGGTTGGTTGGATTGTGTACCACCCTCTTACAAGTAGATTTCCAAATGGCTTTGTGGGGAAAGCCATTAAGGGCTGACTCTTAGATCATATGAAATGACTTAACGGTGAAGGTTGTTAGAATGTTAGAGTGATGTTCGACTGATAAGAGTCCTTATTAGCCCATTCTTATGTTTAACTTATCTTGTAACTGGGCTTGTGTTAATGGGCCTAATCCTGTTTAATGATTTAAGTCATCTGGGTGTCCCATCACTAATCAGGGGCATCCCAGTAATTTCTTGTACCTTGTACTATATTCATCTATAAATAAAGGACTGGTCGACTGGATAGTACAGTTCGACATTCTCTTCAGTTCTGTGGCTCTCTTCTCTTCCTTGCTACTTCGAGTATAGCTCTTCAGATTACATGGTATTAGAGCATTAGCTCCTTCCTGGTTTCAGCAGGCGCACTCTTTTCTCTTGCTGTCTTTTCATCTTCTCTCTTCCTTTTTTGGGTTGCTGCAGTGAAGACCTAGGAGTGTAAGAGAGTAAAGCAAGTTCGAACCTAGGGTTTCTCTTGGTTGTAGGACTCAAGGGAAGTAAGACCCAGAAGTAGATGTCCTACTAGATTATCTCCAGCAAATAGTAGCTATTGGGCTACTAAGAGAGGTCTGTATAGGACAGACCTAGTTGATGACTGATTTCAGCAGTCCTAGCACTAGCCGAAAGGGGGAGAGCTTCCTCTACAGTTGCAGCTTCGTGCTCCAGCAAAACTTGCGCAGAACAAGTGGTAAAGACTTAGCCTTCTCTACAGTTGTAGCTTCGTGCCCCAGCAAGACTTGGGCAGGACTGTGGTAACTTCAGTTACAGATTCTCTTCAGGTCGGTTATCAGTCCTACTTTGTGAACTTCAGTTACTGCACTGCACAGTTACTTCAGGTTGCAGAACAAGCCCTAACTGAAGCACTGTGAACTGGTTCAGTTACTTCGACCAGTCCTAAACAGCACTGCACAGTACCCGAACTGTGAACACTTCTACTAGCACTGTGAACACTGTGACCACTTCGGCCAGTCCTAAACAAAACCTCCTACAGCACTGTGAACAACTCTTGGACTGAAGTCAGGATGTCCTCACTATCCGGTGAAGTTTCCTCTAGAGATAACAGACCTGTTACAAGGTCCTCAAACCTGGAAAACCCTAATCTGCACAGCTTGCAGATTACAAGTGTGCTGCTAGATGAGTATAACTTCAGAGAGTGGTCTGTCTCAGCAATGCTGTTCATTACCTCTCGTGAGCTCACAGGCTATTTGGATGGAGACAAGAAACAACCAGAAATTGGCAGTCCTGAATACACCGTGTGGCTCAAGGAAAATGCCACAGTCATGTCTTGGTTGCTGGCCTCTATGACTCCTAGGGTGGCCAGAACTGTTCATCACTTCCCCACAGCTGCTAAAATTTGGGAGAAAGTATCTAAGACATATGGCCAGAAAAAGAACAATGCTAGAATCTACAGGCTGAACCAAGACATTGCAGCCCTAAGGCAAGGAGACATGTCCGTGGCAACCTACTTTGCAACACTGGAAGGCCTCTGGGAAGAGCTTGACCACCATTTGATTTTGGATTGGGAAAATGCTAATGATAAGGGGAGGCATGATAAGCAGATTGAGGAGGGTAGAGCCTTCAAGTTTCTAGCGGGTCTTGACCCTGTATATGAAGGTATAAGGGTCACAGATTCTAGGGAGAGATGAATTACCTGAGCTTCACCATGTCTACTACCTGGTGAGGAATGAAGAAGTAAGGAGAAAGGAGATGCAAGTTGACTCTCAGACACAGTCAACAGAACTACCTGGAGAACATTCAGCCTTAGTCTCCACTATGGGGAATAGATTTTCAGACAAGAAGTCCCTCAAGTGTACACATTGTGGTGGTGAGAAACACACAAAGGAGAAATGTTGGGTCCTGTACCCTCATCTGAAGCCAGCTGCTCTGAGAAAGGACAAAAGGCAACATAAGGGCCATACAGCAAGTGGGAATCTTGCCACCAACAACAGTAGTGACAACTCACAGAGTATTCAGACAGTGTCATCTTCCACCGCAAGGCAGGCTGCCGACTCCTCTGGACCAAGTACTTTGGGCTTCATAGCTAGTGAGGTAGAGGTTCTCAGTCGGGCATTAGCCCGTCTGAAGAACAATTCTTTAGCTTCCACCTCTCTTTCCAAATCAGGTACAACCTCTGCATTTAGTGCATCTAGTTCCATTAATTCTACCTATTGGGTGATTGATTCCGGAGCCACTAACCATATGACACATATGTCCTCCTTATTCTCCACATATCATTTGTTGTCTGGCCAGGGTAAGATGAGAGTAGCTGATGGGTCCCTCTCCACCATCTCTGGAAAGGGGGTGGTTGACCTAAGCAAGGATCTCTCTCTTAAATCAGTCCTACATGTTCCTAGTCTTACCTCAAATCTGTTGTCTGTTTCAAAGCTTACAAAAAACTTGAACTACAATATAACTTTCTTTCCTTCTCATTGTGTCTTCCAGGACAGATTGACGAGGAGAACGATTGGGAGTGGTCATGAGTATGGGGGCCTCTACTATTTTGATGAAGATGTCAGCTCAGCCTTGCAAGCTTCTACTACTAGTCCGGAAAGTGTGGAGTCAATAGCTAGGCTGCACTTGTGGCATGCTAGGCTAGGTCATTTGTCCTTTTCTTCCTTAGCAATGTTGTTTCCCGAATTATGTAAGGGCATTCCGAGTCAGAGTTTAATTTGTGATGTGTGTCAAATGTCAAAACAATGTAGATCAATGTATCCAATTTCTAGTACTGAAATTCAAGCCCCTTTTGATTTGGTTCATTCTGATGTTTGGGGTCCTTCACCCATTGTTTCCATTGATGGCTTCCGTTACTTTATCAGTTTTATTGACCATTATTCTTGGTGCACTTGGATTTATCTGTTGAAAGGACGTGAAGAAGTTCCCCGGATAACTATGATATTTTGCAAGATGGTTGAAACACAATTTGATAAAAAGATCAAGCAATTCTGTTCAGACAATGCAGTTGAATACTTTGAAAGATCCCTGAACTCATTCATGGAAGATGCAGGCATGTTACATCAATCATCATGTGCTTACACCCCTCAACAAAATGGGGTTGCTGAGCGCAAGAACAGGCATCTATTGGAGACAGCTCGAGCCCTTCTTTTCCAGCACAATGTGCCCAAGCAATATTGGTCTCAAGCTGTTCTCACTGCATCATACCTGATAAATCGGATGCCATCTAAGGTACTAGGTATGAAGACCCCTTTCTCTGTTTTGTGTCCCACTCTTCCAGAATTTCCTCTTCCCCCGCGGGTTTTTGGTTGTACATGCTTCATACATGTGAAAGATCCAAAGAAGACCAAGCTGGATCCTAAGGCTACAAAGGGAATATTTTTGGGATACTCTCCTACGCAGAAGGGGTATAAGTGTTATGATCCTGTCTCCAAGAAAAAATATGTCACTAGGGATGTAGTCTTTTTTGAGTCTCAACCCTATTTCCAATCTTCTCAGAATCCTCTTCAGGGGGAGAGTAGTGGGTTGGAAGAGGATTCTCATTCTCCCTTCTTTTTTGTTCCCATTTCATCACCTTCCACTACTACTAGCTGTAACATTCCGGGTCAACCTAGTGAGACTTCCGCTGTGCCAGTTGCTTCTCCAGATTCGGCTGATGCTTCTGAAGGTTCCAGTAAACAAGAGAAAGAGATACTTACATACAGTAGAAGGAAGAAGGCCCCTCAACCTCATGATTGCAACCAGTTGAACTCAGATCAATCTGTCTCTGCAATCCAAGGTAATTCTGATTCACTCAATTCAGATTTGGATCTTCCTATTGCTTTCCGTAAGCCTGTTCGTTCTTGTACCACTCGGCATCCCATAGCCGATTATGTTTCTTATTCACACTTATCCCCTGCCTATCATTCCTTTGTGTATGTTCTTTCCTCTGTATGTGTCCCTTCCAGGTATTCAGAGGCGGCATCTGATCCAAGGTGGAAAGAAGCCATGAATGAGGAGATGAAAGCCCTAATGAAAGCAAGGACATGGGAATTGGTGGACCTGCCAGAAGGGAAAGGCACTGTTGGGTGCAAGTGGGTATTCACAGTAAAGCACATGGAAGATGGGTCAATTGAGAGGTACAAGGCCAGACTTGTGGCAAAGGGATTTACACAAAAGGAAGGAATTGACTACAAGGAAACCTTTGCCCCAGTAGCAAAGCTCAACACAATCAGGGTTCTATTGTCACTAGCAGCAAAATTCTCTTGGGAACTTCATCAGTTGGATGTGAAGAATGCCTTCCTAAATGGTGATCTTCATGAAGAGGTATTCATGGAACCCCCACCTGGATATGATGTTGGAAAGAAGGTATGTAAACTAAGGAAAGCATTATATGGTTTAAAGCAATCTCCCCGAGCATGGTTTGAGAGACTTTGTTTGGCCATGAAGAAAGTAGGGTACACTCAGAGCAGTGTAGATCATACATTGTTTACAAGGAGACAGGATGACAAACTTACAGCACTCATTGTGTATGTGGATGATATGGTGATTACTGGAAATGATGTGAAAGAGATGAAGAGGCTGAAGGAGTTCTTAGCTTCAGAATTTGAGATCAAAGACTTGGGAAATCTGAGATACTTTCTTGGAATTGAAGTTGCTAGATCAAGAGAAGGAATCTACATATGTCAAAGAAAGTATGTGCTAGATCCCCTAGAGGAAACAGGCATGATGGGGTGCAGGCCAGCAGACACTCCAATAGAACCAAGCCATGGATTACAAGAATCAATGGGTGAGGAATACTGTGATAAGGAAAGGTACCAAAAGTTGGTAGGAAAACTGATATACTTATCCCTTACTCGGCCAGACATTGCCTATGCAGTGCATGTTGTTAGTCAATTCATGCACTCACCAAAGACCCCTCATATGAGAGCAGTGGAAAGAATCCTCAGATACTTGAAGACTTGCCCAGGGAAAGGAATTCTATTCAGAAAAAACAGCAGACTTGAAATTGAAGCCTACACTGATGCTGATTGGGCTGGGTCCGTTGGAGACAGAAAATCAACCTCAGGTTACTGTACATTCTTGGGAGGAAACCTAGTCACATGGCGTAGTAAGAAGCAGAATGTTGTGGTTAGATCAAGTGCAGAAGCAGAATACCGGGCTATGGCACACGGGGTTGCTGAACTCTTATGGATCAGGACTCTCCTTAATGAGCTTGGTATCAAGACTGAGGGTCCTCTCAAGCTGTATTGTGATAATAAAGCTGCTATCAACATTGCCAACAATCCTGTGCAGCATGACAGGACAAAACATATTGAAATTGATCGACACTTTGTCAGAGAGAGAATTATTTCAGGAGAACTTTGTGTGGCTTATACTCCATCAGAGATGCAGATTGCAGATGTATTAACTAAAGGGCTGGCATCAGCGAAGTTCAGGGACATACTTGGCAAGCTAAACATGATTGATATTCATGCTTAGCTTGAGGGGGAGTGTTAGAATGTTAGAGTGATGTTCGGCTGATAAGAGTTCTTATTAGCCCATTCTTATGTTTAACTTATCTTGTAACTGGGCTTGTGTTAATGGGCCTAATCCTGTTTAATGATTTAAATCATTTGGGTGTCCCATCACTAATCAGGGGCATCCCAGTAATTTCTTGTACCTTGTACTATATTCATCTATAAATAAAGGACTGGTCGACTGGATAGTACAGTTCGACATTCTCTTCAGTTCTGTGGTTCTCTTCTCTTCCTTGCTACTTCGAGTATAGCTCTTCAGATTACAAAGTTTCCAGAATGGTCACTGGCCCAGATTCTTCTGTCATGGTTTCTAGGATCTACATGTCGTTATGAAGCATATGTTGCTGAGAAGTGAGAAGATCTTCTACTTGGCCATAACAGTGTCTGAACAAAACATTTTGAAAATTGGAAAAGATTCAGCTGCATTGCGGTCCGAGTTTCTTGTGTCATATTTGGTAGCAATTGCCTGTTCTCCATTCGAAGGGCCACCCTGCTCAACAATGAAATGCGAATGGTACTTACCAAGAAAGAAGGTGTTCACAATCTTCAAGTGCTTGAGGTCGGGACCACTGGCACACATTGGGTACAAATATTGTCCTAATCAATTAAATAATATTTGAATTGATCCTTTCACCCATGCTACGAATACGCTTAACTTTCTATAGCTTATTAGCCACAGCCATGCGCAGGGGAAAGACAAAAAAGTCTTTAAGGAGATTAATCAAGGCATTCCAAATGTGAATGACCTGCTTCTTTAGAGATATGCATAGTTTTCCATGAAGCCAGCTTCTTCTGATCTCTTTCATAATGGGTTTGTAAATAGAGTTGGAAATAAACCAAGTACAAGGTAAGCTGAGATACTTTGGTGGCAGATAGTGAACTTTACAACTAAGGCATGTAGCCCGATCCTTGAAACTATTGACATCAGCAACAGTCAGTGCACCATTTTATGGAGGTTGATCTTAAGGCCCGAAATGACTACAAACCAGCACTGTGAACATCTTAGATATAGGATCTGTTTCTCAACAGCATCACAGGAAATTGAAGTATCATCAGCAAACTGAAGAAGAGAGATGGCAGGGGAGCCTTCAACTTGAAGAAAATCACCCTCAGAAAACTTAGATGCATTTCTCCTTTTTGATCATTGGTGAAGTTTCTTATCATTAATAAAATCCAGTACATTTTTTGTCAAATTTTGTTATGGTTTTGTTGAATCAACTGCAATGATCTCTTGTGCCCTATTCCAAATCCATACTTTTTAATTTATTATGGGCTTTTTTCTGGTTAAGACAAATGCCCCTTCTGAAAGATAAGAAAACTGAGGTGATAAGCTGATGTTCAGAACAAAAAGATATGGATCCACATCTAAGGGTTTTATTTTTATTTTTTGACTGGTAACTTGAAACTTTATTTATTGTGATAAAAGAATAACGTGTACAATGATCTTAATTTGTATTTTTACAAGTTATCATTATTGTCACTTATTCCCAAGTTTCTTTCAACACAACTAGGTCACCCCCCAAAAAAGTTCTTAACCCCCTGCTTTTCTAGTGAATTATCTATGCTGTTTGCATATTGATATTATCCGTGGAATGGAGATGGCAATTTCCTTTGCCAACCACTTGTTTTTTCTCAAAACATGCTGGCAATGTCATATTCCCTGCCTGTCATTTCTCAGCCAGCTGATTACTACCTTAGAATCCCATTCAGTTATCAAGTTGCCCAAGTTCAACATTTTCCTAGCTTCATCCCTTGCAATAGGCCTTTGTGGAATTCCCAATGCCAATAGGTCGAGAACTTTCTTTAAAATGCAAAGGTGTGATGTGAGGCATTCCGCTATCTCGAGGCATGAGGTGTAGTTCAGAATGCAAGAGGTTTAAGCCACCCAAGCACAGGGAGGCATAAGCCGCCTCAAGAGGAGAATATCATTATGTTTTTCTTTTCTTTTTTTTTTCTTCTCTTCTTTCTTTTTATTTCCCCTACCCTTCTCTTTTCTTTTTTTTTTTTTTTCTTTTCTTTCTTTTTGCATGAGGCATATGCTCCTAGTACACCTTATGCAAAAGGTGTTTGAGGTGTATGCGTTAAAGGCATCAATGCCTCTGGCATATGCCTTGGGGCATTTTGGGGGCGCTTTTCCTGGAGCCTCCCACACCTTTTGAAACATTGATTGAGACCAGAGAGCTAAAAAAACTCCTTGACTATCTCTGAAAACTCCTGTGCCTAAATTACCCGGGTTCCCCATGCTACGATTTTCAAGATTAAACCCTACTTGGTAAAGTGCTGGCAGTGTCCAAGCCAACATCAAAGTAGTCTTAAAGGAAAGAAGAATAGCCATCATCTACCATTCTCTCAGGATGTCATCCTTTGTGAAAGCCGCAAAAATCTCCAGTGTTTTTATCCAATTGATCACTTTTGTAGACCAAAGGATTACTGGCCTAGTGCATCTCTACGTAATCTTTCTTTTCTTAAAAGAGTGAACCTCTCCCAGGTTTTAGAAGTGAAGGGATGGGAGATCAGTAGATGGTATCTAGATTTCTGACTTGCATCACAGAGAAAGCATTTATGAGGGGATAGCACCGATTGGGTCTTTTTTTTTTTAATTCTCACACATGTTGATTTTGACATGGAATACTTCCTAACTTAAAGCCCTAACTTTAGGAGGAATCTGTCCAAGCCAAATCATCCTAACAGGATAAGTATGCAAGGTGGGTGGCGCAAGACCATTAAAACTAAAGGAATGTGAGTAGGGACACAAGGTAGAAAGAGTCCAAATTGTAGAATGAGGTCAATCACATGAGACTCATCAAAGTCCCCAAAACCCCTCTCAATCCAAGATCCAAGTTCTAAAAGAGATCCAAGCTGGAAAAGGAGGCAAATTGGGAAATGGGTTTATTCTTTAATGAGGGTATGACATAGACAGCAAGTAAGGCTCTCTCATAGAGGTTTGTCTCCTCACCAAAGGTCTTCCTAGAATTTCACCTTGTTGCTATCGGGAACATCATAACAAACAAATTGGATGGGCAAAGGGTACATCAAAGAGATGGATTTCGAACGAAGTATGGGCTGCTCTATAAGCTACCCCATCATCCCTGACATTAATGACAGCCGGACCATGAATGTTGCCAATAATTTTGTGCCATAGATTGTCCTTCTCAAGTTGGTATCTCCACACCCATTGACTAAGGAGAGCTTTTTTTTTTTTTTTTTGCCCAACCTACCAATTCCCAGTCCCCCATTTTCTCTTTTGCAAACCAAGGTTTTAAAATGTCAGACATCCAAATATAAGCAGCATATCGAAAATGTTGGAAATATCATATGAAAATATTGTAAAAATGTGGTAGACACATTGTAAATTATGCAAAATATAGAATGATATTTTATGATATGATGATAGAAGCTTAAGCACACCTTTTAAATTATAATCATGTTCCAAATAACTAAACAAAGCTAAGAAGCTAATGTTATAGACAAAATAATACGTTTGAAAGTTGCCTTGTATACCTTAAGATTTAGTGCTTCATGGTAGAATGAGTTAAAACAAAATTTAAACTCATAGAAAATGTAAATGGTTTTAATAGATCAACCATAGTTTTCAAGGCACCTAGGCGATGCTAGGCGACACTAGGGCACCTAGTCACCTAGGTGATAAAAATTTTATAATATAAAAATCTAACTTTTGGCTAGCTACCTAGTTTTATATACCATACAGCATGTATATTAATTGAAAAAATAGTAATTTTCTTTATTAAGAACATTAAATTTCCTCTAAAAATGTGGCAAATCAACACATCTAAAAGACAAAAATCTTTTATATATATTAATTTAATTATTTTCAAATATAATAGTGCTATAATAAGGATTTAATAGAGAATTTCGTATCAATTAGCAGCTAAAGAAGGTCAACTTTATATGATAAATATTCAAGATTTAAAGTTAAATAGAAAAAATAAGGATGGAGTTTCTGTTTTATTTAATTAGAGAGAGAGAATAGTAAAAAACATAACCTCTTTATAATTCCATCTTTCTTTCTTTTTCTCTCCTCAAAACCCTTTGCTCTTTTAAATTTCAATTGTAAAACATTAAAACAAAGTATATATATATAGCATATGATAAAATGTATTAACACATACATTAATAAGATACAGCAATATAAATGATATTATTAAAGGACCCACCTTATCATTTTTGTCACCTAGGTGTGTGCCTAGTCGCCTAGAAGGGCGCCTAGTTGTTAAAAGTCAAGGCGTTTGGGTGAGGTGCCCAGCCAATGGCACCTAGTTGCCTAGTCAAGGCTCTCTTCCATGCATGGTAGGATGTTCTGTGTTGCACTAATACAGAAAAAAGTTCTATCCACTTGAAAAAATAAATAAATGGATATAGAACTCCAACAGCTGTTGCTATGGAAGAGAGCCTTCTCAACCCACAACTTGCAAGCCCATCGGCAACCAAATTCAGCTATCTTGGGATCCATAGGATCTGAATAGTGATGCTGGCTAGAATTTATGAGGGCAGAAGTCATGGCTGTAATGGAAGGCATACAAAGGGCGAAAACTCTGCACATCAACAAACTAAGCGTGGAGGGAGACTCAAAATTGGTGATCAACTGGCTACAGGATGATGGAATGAAAATGTGGATGTACAATAATGAAAGGAAGAAATTCAGATGGTTAACTAGAGACATGGAAGTAAGGACAGGGTGGGTCAAGCAGAGTGCAAATGCCATAGCTGATTCATTAGCTAAGCAAGGGGTGGAGAGATTCATTGTTTTGGGCACAATTGTCAGGGATTTGGGGTTTCGTGGGGAGAGATAAGAGCTTTTGTCTCTCACGAACTTAAACTGTTTTAATAGTCTGTACTCACAATGTGGAGTACAGATTATTTAATGGTAAGCTGGGTTTGCTTGGAAATCCTAACTCCCTAAAGAAGGGTTCCTTGCCTTTAGGTGAACTGTTTCTATGGTGTTTATTGGAATTGCTTATTTATTGATTTTTTTATAGTTTTCAGTCTCTGTGATACTTGTAACTTTTCTATGAACTTCAATTTGCACAATTCAGTTGCACTTGATGGAATAAAAAATTTTCATCTAGGCCTTTCTTTCTTTTCAGCATAAAGGGGGTGGAAAAGTTCACGTGAGATATTTCAGCCATATTCTTTGTGAAGAAAACATGATTTCTGCCCCTTTAATTGAAACAATTTCTACTTAATTTCTATATAAAATCTTGCATAAATTAAATTCTAGAAACTCACAATGTGGAGTCAGATTTATGATACCTGAATTTTATGTTAAAGTGACACTGACAGTTTAGGATACTCTACTATAGCTACTTATTGTTTAAGGGAGCTATTTTGGCATTATCCTGAAAACACTGCAAGGTTTTGATACTTGCTAGTTGATATCGTTTTATCTTATGGTCTAAATGTATTTTTGCTAGAAAGATATTATTGAGAACATTCTGATTTTGCATGTTAAATTCTGGGTATCCCCAAAGTTGTTTCAAGTTGGGTTACTAAACTTTAGCCTGTCCTTGAAATGGTTGGTCCAATATTGGGTTCCAACTGAAGTTATTGGTACTGAATTACTGAATTTGAGTAACTGAAGTTGTTTCTATGATTCATGAAGACTCCTGAATTTGAGTAACAGGGGAAATGATGTTTTAACATTCTACCTCCTTTGTTCCACACTCTGCATTATGTAATATCCTCTACCTCTTTCTGAGTTTTATCACTTTATGTTATTCTTTAATAACCGTTGTAATCCTTAAATCTCGCTTGATTTCAAATTGTCAATCTACGCTGTTGTACTCTGAAATTGATCAACTAGGCAACTTCAATTTGGTTTGTCATACAATTAAAGCAGGGTATACATGCACATGTGTCAAATGCTCAAGTTTCCATGTACAGATAAGAAACTTCACCTTGATCAAACTACGCATTGGCCTCTGGATGTATACCTCCACGTCTCTTGTGTGTTCCTCTCAAGTCCTTGTGAAAAAATATTGCTGATAATGTAGCATATAGCATTCATTGTATGTAAATGCCTAAAGGTTTATTGAAATGTTTGAAATCTGCAGAAAGGTCATCAATAGAGAGGAAGGACAGGAAAGATGATTACCGTGACTCTTCAAGAAAGCGACATCGCAGCCAGAGCCGGAGCCAGAGTCCACAGCACAAATCAAGTAGAGACAGAGAAAAGGAAAATGATGTAGAGAAGGATCGGGATAGGCACCGAGATAGTGGTCATGAACCAGAAAATGAAAGGGGGAGGGAACGTGAAAAGAGTGGAAGCAGGGAGAGGGATGACCATGATAGGGATAAAGGCAGAGAAAGGGAGAAGGATCGTAGGAGAAGGGGAAAATAAGGAAACTACCTTGTAAGTGTACTTGCTTTTTCAGAATGCAAGTGAAACTAAAATTGAAATGTTCCAATATTAGAAAAAACTGAGAAAGCTACAAGGTGTTGTTTTTAGGAAGCCGGGGACAGGGCTAGGGATATTGTCATAGATTACCTACAAAGTAGGAGCTCTGTAGCAACGTGTATACATTTTTCTTGATACTGGTTTTCAGTCTATTGCAGCTTGAGTACATGAGGAAATCTTGTTGAATCTTGAATGTACAAGATGTTAAGGTTCACTCCAAGAACCAGAAATGAGTCAAGAATAAAACATCTTTATGATTTTTTTCCTTTCTGCTGAGGGCTTTCTTCATCTTCTTCTTCTTCTCTCTCTCTCTCTCTGGTCAAATCACATTTGTAGGTATAGCCTATTGGTCTGCTTCGAGCCTCAAGTTAGCAATGGTGAATGAGCAGAGTTGTGGACCTTGTGGTAGTGGAATTTGTTAATCATGTAAGATTTCATCTCATAGCCAGAACGTTGTGGGAGGACTACTTGGCCATCATAACTGCACTTGTTTACCCTTTTAAGCTAATTTGGCAACGGGTACACTTTCCTTTTGGTAGTCTGCTTCCAAAAAGAATAAGTTCAAATCAGCCCCCCGCAAAATTGCCCCCCACGTCTCACAGCATATCCTTGCCGTGTATTGGGAACATCTCCTGATGGTGATACCAGAAATGATGATGTCATCATCGGGAGATGTTCACAGGTAAGGGTGTTAATGGACCGGTTTTAGATTGGATCCTATTCAGTCCAAAATCAATTTGGATGGATTGGATGAACCAAAAAGAAAATGGATTGGACAAATCCGGTCTAAAATATTTATTAGATTGGACTGGACCTGGTCCATCCATAATAAATTTATATTGGATTTGATTGGATTAAGCCAATATCCAGTCCATTGATATAAGATAAGAATATGGGTGTCAATGGACTGGGTTTGGGTTGAAATCATTAAAATGAATTTGAACAAATTAGACAGTCCGAACATTAAATTGGATCAGTCCAAATGGTCCAAATTATTGATTGGATTGGATTGGACCTGGTTCATTTATAATGGACTTACATTGGACTGGATCGGATTGGACCAAATTCTGTCTAATCAACACCCCTATTCACAGGGCAGTACCTTTTAATACTAACAGATCTGACCATTTGTTAACCTGGTAGATACGTAAGCTGGATGCGTATTGCATGAATGTTGTGAAAAGAAATGGATATGCCAGATGTACATTGTGAAACTTACAAATTGAAATAAATACAAGTGCATACTTAACTTTCATGGTTTATACGAAGAGAAATATTACAATTAATAATACAAGGAATATAGAACATTATCATAGGAAGATATTTCAAAAGCAAAAAAGCTAAAGACAATCTCGGACTGAAACCCCTTCATATAAACCATTGACACAGGTATGTAATCTCAGACAATTTAATAGTTCCTTCAGGCCAATCTGTTTTTTTTTTTTTTTTTTAAATAAGTTATTCTTTTCGTATATAATTTTTTTTCTTGTCAAATTTGGTATCATGGTCCAAGATGGTTCATGTTTAGAGAATGATGCAAGAAAAAGTGTTTTGATATTTTTCATGATTATCAATAAATCTCTTTTTTATGGATTTGAGTTCTTAGGAATTAAAGGATAAAGTTGAGGTATAAACCAATTATTTTGCATAGGTGAACGTGTAAGTGGGACCTATAAGTGTTATTTTGCACAAATAAAAGTGTATGTAGGGGTGTCAATGATATTCGAAAATCCGATTCCAAATTTGAGATTAGACATAATCGAATCAAATTCGGATAATTCAAATATTTAATGGATCGAATCCAGATATTCTAATCATTTCAAATAGTTAATCAAATTCAAATTTGGCTATGCCCTGATTCGATTCGATAAATATCCGAATTCGACTGATTATTTAATTCTTATATATAATATATAAAATATTTAAATGTTTTATAATATATAATTGTTAAATTATATAGATAATTATATATATATATATTTATAACTTTATATAAATAAAATATTTATTTTATATATTTCAAAAGCAAAAAAGCTAAAGACAATCTCGGACTGAAACCCCTTCATATAAACCATTGACACAGGTATGTAATCTTAGACAATTTAATAGTTCCTTCAGGCCAATCTGTTTTTTTTTTTTTTTTTAAATAAGTTATTCTTTTCGTATATAATTTTTTTTCTTATCAAATTTGGTATCATGGTCCAAGATGGTTCATGTTTAGAGAATGATGCAAGAAAAAGTGTTTTGATATTTTTCATGATTATCAATAAATCTCTTTTTTATGGATTTGAGTTCTTAGGAATTAAAGGATAAAGTTGAGGTATAAACCAATTATTTTGCATAGGTGAACGTGTAAGTGGGACCTATAAGTGTTATTTTGCACAAATAAAAGTGTATGTAGGGGTGTCAATGATATTCGAAAATCCGATTCCAAATTTGAGATTAGACATAATCGAATCAAATTCGGATAATTCAAATATTTAATGGATCGAATCCAGATATTCTAATCATTTCAAATAGTTAATCAAATTCAAATTTGGCTATGCCCTGATTCGATTCGATAAATATCCGAATTCGACTGATTATTTAATTCTTATATATAATATATAAAATATTTAAATGTTTTATAATATCTAATTGTTAAATTATATAGATAATTATATATATATATATTTATAACTTTATATAAATAAAATATTTATTTTATATATTTATTAATTATCTAAAATAATTAATTAATCAATTTAAATCGAATTAAATATTCAAATATTTAATCAGATTCGAACTAAAATATTAATTTTCAATATCCATTGATATCAACTCAAATTCGAACATCAAATTTTTTAATCGGATTCGAATTCAGTGCTAAATGTACATTTAGATGTATCAACCAGTCTACCACATGACATTTCATAGGTGGATAGCGCATTTTTATTTAGAAGTTCAACACTTGTTTCCGGTAGCACCCAACCATTGGCCCCAACTGTTACGTGATGTGGAGCCGATGTGGCATCGACTTGGTAAGCTGACGTATTCAAGTTTTGAAATTATCCAGTGCTTCGCGATGCACCACGATTTTCGTCTAATCGATTTTTTGGCTTAGGGTTTCATTCCTAAGCCCTGTTTCATTTTCAGCTACCGCCCATACTCAAGCCTCCAACACCGTTGGGATTCTCGTCGCAACCAAAGCATTCCCGTCATTCAAAACTCCGGTACGTACGGTCGGTTTTCTTTCTGTTATTTTTTATTCTCCTTCATGGCGCATGCTCTTTTTTTTTTTTATTGCATTTGGGTATGTTTTATCCATCGTATTGTATGTATCCAGCCGTTGGATTTCATCCATCTAAAATGCATTTCTGGATTTGAATCGAGATATTTGTTGATGTAAAAACAATAATATGAGATGGAGTTTAATTATGGATAGTTAGATGGACGAGTAAAAAAAGCATAGTGAATGGAATTTACTATGCAATAGTTAGCACAGAATCGTAGCTGTACCAGAGAAAACCGTTAACCAAACAAAAAGCGTTGGGGAAAACGGGTTCAGATCTGTGCCCCACAATGTCCTACAACACATCAATCTCCCGATCATAATATCAGAATGACAATGTCATCATCAGGAGATGTTACTAATACACGCACGGATGTGCTGTGAGACATTATGGGGCGCAGATGTGAATTTGGGAAAAATGTCCCTTCAATGCCAGCATGGCAATCACACCTACGCAACCAAACAATACACCCATAACCATTGCGTGGAAGTTTGTTTTCGTAAATCACGCCCATAAATCCTTTAGAATATATAAAATAAATAAATTTTTAGTTCTTATCCCTTTTAGCCTTGCAAAAAAAAAAATATACAGGTATGGAAATATTTTAAAACACTGTAAAAGGTTATATGAATGGTGTAAGCACGGTCCTGTGAACACTGAAGCCAATCTCAATAATAAATCTTTTGAATATTTCACAGATTCTTGGCATTTTCCACCGAAAAAACAAAGAATTGTATGAACTAACTAGTTAATAATAATGGAGATAAACCTTCACCTATTTCATTTCTCAGTTTTAGAGAATATATTTCGTTGTAGTCAATATACTAGTTAGGACCTTGTGATGCATAGACTTTTAAGTGAAATTGATGTAGAAGGCGCCCATGCAATTGATCCATTATTATTAAATTTTAATTATTTTAATTATTTTTATATATGGAATGTAACTTGGATTATTTTTAGACTTCTAATAATATTTTTTTCTTATTAACTAATTTTAATTATATCCCAAATCAAACAAAATAAGTAATAACTCAGCCTAAGTGCACCAAAAATACCAAAGGCATAAGTTTCCACGTAGTCATGGGAAAAATACAACAAATATAAATTTTCATAGCAATTCGAATTAAAATGATAATTTTTGCAATGTAAGGGAGATATTAATTTGCTTCCATTTTGGTTATAATAAAAAGGTGGAGAAATCTTGTGTTATTAGGGAATATCATAATAATGAGATATTATTTGATGGTCAGAGTTAGATAAGGACGAGGAATTAAACTTTGATTAGTAGAGTTCATCTTATCAATCCACGATTAGATAACCACGCAAGCATTTTTAGAAAATCAGAACATATCAAATTAAACCAGTTTCTACAAATTTATTGGAATAAATCATCATTCAAGGCTTAAGTGACAGTTAACCCATTACAAAATCTGCCTCAAGCAACGATTCTTGAGTCTTGATATCACACCATACATACATACAAATAAAATAAAATAATATTAATAATATTAATAATGATGATGATGATGATATTAAATGAAATAAAGCATAGACCCTTCATTCTCGAGTAGGTCCATTTATTTTCCCACTTGTTGGTGCTTTTCCTTAACTACATGTTTCATTTGTTGATTTATTTTCCCTTCGCTCGCATTTTGGAGACTAGTGATGTAGGCCTTTGATTCCATCTACTTAGACCCTATCATTGAATTGCATTGGCATTTAATAGAGATGAAGTTATTGGAGATTGCTGGTGTGTCTCAACCTTATGGATGCAATTTTACATGGGATGGATTTGGTTGTTTGGTCCTCGGGCTAGGCTTGGGACCAAAAGTTCAAGCTTATTAATACTTTGGGTTGGGCTTGGGTCTAGTCCTTAGGTATTTTGAACCTAGCTTATATACATGTATATGTAAATATATAGATACATATTTGAATGCATATATGCACATTTTTTTATTAATAAACCATATGCATAAATACATGTATATGGATTTTTGGTGTGGGCTGGGCTGAGGCCAGATAGTTTAGGCTTAGCATAAGACTCAACTCAAGTGCACTTTGGCTATAAATTACAAAAATACCACTACTGGTTTGCATCTAAAATCTTAAGAAAAAAGAAGATAAGCAGTTAAAAAGAGAGAATTGGAAGGCAAAACATGGCATTTTCATATTTTTACCCTTCACTGTAATTCAAGAGTTTATCCAAGTGTATATTTATGAAAGTTCAGGAACTACCATGGTACCAATCTACAATTCACCCTTAAAAATTTAATTTTGTCAACTTTTTATATACTTGACAGTTTCATGATATCTCTTTCAGTACCATATCTTTCCACATAGATTTTCCCTTACAGACAGTCATTTGAAAGAGCTGAATAGAATATTAGTGGCCTAGTGGGTAAATTTGGCATTTACAATGAACCAAACTGAATACATAGTTAAGAGCAAGCATCACTCTCACAGGTTTTCTGTACATCAATGGAAAAGAAGCAAGAAAATTACTTACAAATAGACCCACATAGAGGGGTGAGATCAGTGGTAGTTAAATTAAATTGGATATTTGGTCAATGTAGATCACTTTGTCTTCCGCTACTTTGGACATCTGAATTCTGCCACCAAATATCACCAGCCCTGTCTCTTGAGAACAACTACTGAATTTCAATTAGTGTTCAGTGCTCCTTCTCACTCAGCTTCGGAAAGTCTAAGGCGTATTGACAGGGGACTTGAATTCTTATTGACACTGCACAAATTCCAACAAAATATAATGTCAGCCATTGCTTGGAATCTCATTCAGCATTTCAACATGATCACCCAGATCAGGAACTAGTATTCTAGAAGGCATTAAAAAAGGCAACTTATTATGAGCTAAGCTCACCAGAATATATAATCTCCACTAGATGACACCTTCCCTGAAATCCAATCTGGAACTAGTTCTTCCATCAAGCTCAGCTGCTCTTGAACTTCTCCTGCACAAGCAAGTAACAATATTAAGATCATATGTAGCCTCAATATATTGTGCAAATATTCCATATAACTAATAATTCTCAGTAATAGTTGATAAGAATGAGGAGAATTACTTTTATCAGTTATATCACAATGACTGGCAATTATCCTGTGCATAAGCTCCTCCTTTGTCATAACAGAACGCTTAGCTGACTGAAATATTAGGTGGATCATGTCAAACAGCTTGGGTAGGCATGCAATCATTTGTTGCCGCCTTTTTGCTTGACAGGTTCCTGCATCCCTCTCCTCCTTTGCTTTTCTTTCTTTATCTCGTATCTGCAAATAGTTAATCAGGTTAATCCACCAATACTAAATGACCTAAGTTGGCCAAGTATTCCCATGTCAGGCATGGAGTTAATTTGTTAGACACATCAATGGGAATGAGGAGCTGAAGGAATGGAAACTATATTTATTCCAAGTGTAACTTGGAACAGAATTCTCCACTGAAATGAACAAAAAGTAAAAATAAAAATAAACTTCTCTTCATCATGATGGTCTGGTAGAAGAAAATATCTAAAGTATTACAGCACATGAATATGTGACTGAACATACCGATTGCAGAAGTGCCTTTGGAAGAATTTCTATAATATCCTTATCAACAGATGACCCCCATGTCTCATTTGTCTCCTCCTCGGTCTTTGCTTTCTTTACGGGAGTATCAAATTTCAAAGATCTACTTCGCTTTGGGCGCCTGACCAACTTGTTCAATGAGTTAGACAAATCATCACCAGGGCTCATTCGACATCTTTTTGGTGTCTGCAATGTGGGTGTGACGATCAGCTTGGCTGGAGTTGAATCAAGTTTTGTAGGAGTCCCTTGGGTACCAACAGTTTCTGTCAAAGAACAGTCTTCTTCATTCCTCACAAGTTCTGTCTTTTTGCCCACTTCTGCAATATTGCTGGAGGGGTTTGATTTAGATGGAGAAGCACAAAATGTTGATAATCTTTCACTGGTCAGTGGTTTTGAAGAATACTTAGAAGGTGACAAAGCAGCAGAAGTTCGAGGCTCCTCAGTGGAAGAACTTTCTTTGAGGCATGGGTTTAAGACTGGTAAATCCGAAGGTTCAGGAGGAGCGATATGTTGTTGTAGGTGATTATGCTCTGTTTTAGACATGGGAGCTTTCTGTGAAAAGCGCCTCTGGAAAGACTGAGAAAGGTGAGCCACTCTTACTGGGAGATGTTCTTGAAGAACATTAGATGATGTGGGGTTGCAGGTCTTGATAGCACTTTGGAGTATGTTCTGTTTCTTTTGATTGAATGGCTCCGGCAACACTTCCTCTGGAATGTCATCTCCCTGAACATAAAAGAACAATTCAACATAAGAAAAGTGGCTAGCTAAAATGGTTTAGTACGCAATCTATAATCCTAGTAGTAAAAACGAAAGTGAATAAGACATTTTTGCATTAGTAATTTCCAGTCACTAAAATGCTACAAAGGTAATTTATCAACATTTTAGGTGAAGCAAAAATAGATACGAGGTTGAATTCATCAGAAATGTTGAACCTTAAACTATTTCTTAAATCTAGAAACTGCTTTTGTGTCAAAAGGAAATAAAACAAACTTTTACATTGAGTTGTCAATAATCAGTTTGGAATTTAGGTAATTATGAATGACACCAATGGTAATCTCTCAAGAAAAAAAGGAACAAAGAAAAAGAAAACAATGGAGCAATGAGGGGAATATAATAGTTCTATTTTCAAAGCCAATTGGTGTAGGGGGTTCAATAAGGACATAACTTCCGGCAGATTTAACAGGGATCAAAAAGACCAAATAACCAAACCAATTCAAAGCAATTAACTCATTATTAAAGGTGATTCCAAGGTAGCAAGTTACAAGCTGGTTGAGCAGTAATCAGCAAGGTTCATGAAAATATGGGAACATTATCAGAGAAATCAGAATTATTCAGTGGGTACCTCAGGCAGCAAACAGTTTAATAGATGGATTGGCTAAACAAAGGGCAACAAGTTTTGGGGTTTGATTTTATGAGGATAATTCTATTTGTAATACCTTATCTGCAGCCTGAATTGGACAGCCGAGGCAATCGACCTCTTAATTACTTTTGTACTCTTCGTTTGATCTTAAATAAATGTATTGTTTGTTACTGATAAAAAAATAAAATAAAAAGAGAAGGAAAACAATAAAAAGCACTACTTCAAGTTTCAGATTCTTCATGCCATGGCAACAGAGGATAAACAAACCGACGAGTACCTCCGGATGGGCTTTGAAGAAATCTAAAAGCCTTTCACGGAAAACCTTCCTCAAGTTCAGATGCCCACTTCCGACCTTACGCTTCCCATCATTTTCAAAGGCATCTGTTTGAAGAGTAACTTGAAGTTCTGGCTTCATGCACAGTGTTCCCTCATTGTGCATTAGAACCTTCTTTGTTATAATAGCTCCAGGTAAAATGTACTTCAATTGAGCTAAATGGCCATAGGAAAACCTCCTAAAAGCATGGAAAAGTTAAAAAGAAAAATAATCAGAACAATTACAAAACCCCAGATCAAGTTCTATCTAATTCCCATATAAAAACAGAGCAAAACTGTCAACACCCGGATTGAAGTTCTGCATTTGCCAATTGAAAATAAGTCCAGTAGAAGGAAAGGGGGAAACCTACCGGTCCGTTAGGGCCTCAATTTTTGGTGAAATGTTTGTAAACGTCGACAGTGATCCTTTCAAGCGAAGCAGCCGGATTGAACTCTCCATACTGTCAAAAAACCCGGCCAACATCTCATACCTGAATCACCAAAGCGACAGGTTCAAGCTCAGAAAACCTAGATCGTTTATGACATTTTAGACAGAAAGAAAATGAATGCAATCCTAGATTCCTTACTTTTCAGGAAGTTTAGTCGATGCTTCGGTCTTGGAAGATTTACCGACCGCACTTTCGCTCGATCCATATTCAGACGAGAGATTTGTGCTTGTCCCAATCAGGTTCCGATTGAGTTGATCAGATGGTGCATCTGTATTCGTCTTCTTCCGGAGCCCCTGAGCGATCTTCTTTACTTCCTTTACCGAAAGAGCAAAACCTTGATTTCTGATCCGGCGAGGGAGCTGCGTCGGCTTCTCCGGTGTCTTTAAGCTCCATTGATGCGGATCTGCTGCTTGAGCTTCATCCGACGAAGCCGATTCCGAAATCGACTTGATTATCTTCTTCGACCTGAAGGGACCGAAAGGCGAAGATGAGGGTTTTGCCCCAGAAACTTTTTTTGTCGTCTCAGATGTAGAGATACCGGAGGACTCCATGGCTGGATGGACGGAGAGAAGGAAGTGGTGGCGAGAGCTAATGAGCTAGAGGTTTGGCGCGTTAAATGGGCGTTACTTGGCGGGAAAACTGAGTTGGATGGTGACGTGGCCAATTGCCAAGTCAGCTCTCGCGCCAAAAAGTGGATCCCGTTTTCCCGCATCTTGAGTCCGGATCGCTCCTTACATCGATCCAATGTCATGGTCCAGCCGCACATCGGGAACATCGCTCCCAACCTTGTCACAACTAACCACTGCGGTCGAACATTGAGAACATCTCACGTGAAGATGTCCTCGACAGTGTCAATGGACCAGATTCTGGCCGGACTCCATCCGAATCACATCTAAGATTGGACAATCCAAATTTTAGTATCGGGTTGAACCGGTCCATGTTTTTATGGTCCAATGTATTTAGCGGACCGAAATGGACGAAGTCGATTTCTCCACAAACTGTCTGAAAATCCTAGGTTTGAACCGAAGGTTTTCTCAGGTGAGTGAACTGCCTCTCTCCAGTGGCTCTCTCTCTCAGGGCAATTTTCAATCTCCGGCGGCCTTCTCCCTCCGATATCTATCTCTCTCGCAAGTCGCAACTATCTCTATTCAGTAGCATTTCTATCAAGAGCTTCTTGCTATATCGATCATGAACAATCGAGTTCTAACAAGGGCTTCTTAGGCATCATTCGTTTTCCTCTAGTTCTGCAATCAAACATCACCGGGACACAAATCATCGAAGGTAATGAAAACCTATTCATAGGGGCCAAATGGATCCGAGATCCGGTCCTATTTTGTCGAATTCGTATCATCTCTGGTCGGATCTTCAGATCACTCTCTATCCAATCCGATGCGTTATATATTTATATTATTTATTTGTAAATACATTATTTATATTGTATTTTTATAACTTTATTATATTATTTATTTTTTAATAAAAAACATGTATATATATGATAAAAATAATTAAAAAATACTTATATTTTTTTTGTTTTTCTTTATTTAAATTGATATATTTTTTCCTTTAATAATTTATTAATTTTTAAAGAAAACAAGTCGGATCAAATAAGATTTGAAGATCCGATAGGATTTGAATTCAGATCAAGTCCTATCAGATCCTATTGAATCTTCGGATTGGATCAATTCCGACATGAACAGTGTTAGATCGGATTCAAATATACCTTGATTCGAATCTGATCCAATCCATTTGCATCCCTACCTATTCATTATTTTTGTCTTTTTAGATTGATTTAGTATTTTCTACAACTTCTCCCCAAAAACCCTGATCTTGGTCCTAGTATTTCGTTTCTTAAAACCCTAAAATCACTAAAATATATTAAGCCCTACAATGTTTCACTTGGGCTATCCATATTCAAGAAAAAGGATTTAATTCATATTTTTTCGAGTTTCTCCAACACTCAAAATTCAAAAGAGAGTATATTTTTATAAGTTGTTTAGCTTGGTTAGATCACATCCCAAGCGTAATAAGATTTGTTTAGGCTTGAGATGGGTGTCAACGATATTCGGAAATTCGATTTTGAATTTGAGATTCGGCATTAATTGAATTGAATTTGGATAATTTGAATATCTAATTGGTCGAATTTGAATATCCTATTCATATCGAATAGTTAATCGGATTCGAATTCAGATATGACTTCATTCAATTCAATAAATATCCAAATTCGACCAATTATTTAATTCTTATATATAATATATAAAATATTTAAATGTTTATATAATTTATATATCTATATACTTTATATGAATAAAATATTTATTTTATATATTTATTAATTACCTAAAATAATTAATTGGTTGAATTCGAACCGAATCGAATGTTTGGATATTTAAGTGAATTTGAGTTTGAATATTAATTTTCAATACCAGTCGGATATCAAATTGAATTCAAATATCAGATTTTCTAATCGGATTCGAATTTGAATATTGTTTGATTCGATTTGAATTCGACCCGTTTACACCTCTGTCAAGGTAGATTTGCCAATGTTAATTATAAAATTAGGATTTTTTATTTAAATTTTTTGTTTAACTTTAGTTTATCATAAAAATATATATAAAATTTCATATCTATATATTAATACAAAAATTATTATCAGTCATATGAAAGTTGCAAATTTTGCCGCCCCTTAGGTAGGGGTGTCAATGGTATCCCAAAAACCGATTTCGAATTCGAAATTCAATGTAATCTAATCAAATTCGGATGATTCAAATAGTATAAATGGTCGAATTCAAATATTCATTTTCTACCTGATGAAGGATGATTTGATTCAACCTATGAAACTGTGACACGTAAATGCCAACTTAGCATGAGCGACAACCTAGTGTTGAAGCCCGGAGCGACCAAGTGACGGGCCTACGAAGCAGTCCGCTACGTTACGGCTCACGAGGGGAGGAGTTTGCTGCGAGGCGAACTCTGGGTTCCCCATGCTATCTTTGAAGAGATACTCCGAGGCAACTGTAGCTCGCGAGCTAAAGTTATCAGCTCGCCCGAGCTCCCTAGCGGACAAGTCATTCCAATGACCAATTTCACTAAGGGTAATCCTGGAGTGTTCCAAGCTCACCACGAGATAGCTCGCGAACGAGCCGCCCTAGCGCCCTCTAGAAAGCTTCCGACTGATAGACCGTACCAGCCAGACTGCACCATATCCTCTACTGATGGCATAGTCTCAGTCCTTTTGACAGCCTATATCCATGTCTCCCGACAGGCAAAGGCGTGACTGCCACTTTGGAAACATGTCACTCACCCGAGCGAAGCGTACACCACAATGGCCACCTGCGCAGCCCTGGACGGTAACGGTTGTGGCAGGAGCCCAGTGACAGTTATGCCCAACCTGATGTGAGTGCCCCTATAAAAGCCCTCATGGCAGAAAGGAAACTTCTTCTTGAATCTCTGACTTCTTGAACATAATAGTAACGCGCTATCCTCACTCTTAGCCTTCGTTCTCATTTCGCTTCTTGCACACAATACTAACTTAAGCATCGGAACGTTCCCGCCGGGAAATCCCTCGGGAATTCTTCCTCTTTCCTCTCGTCTCAGGTACCTCTCAGGAGCCACGTGAGCACCAACTAAAAATAACTGTTTGTATTACATCACTACCAATTAGTTAATAGAATGGAATTCGAATACAAGTTGATTCGATTCAATAAATATTCAAATTCGATTATATTATAAATAAATATAGTATTATATAATATATTTTTACCATATCCGCTTTTAATGCTTTTTGACATATCTCTTACGAAATACAAAAAAGTTGATTGTCATCTAAATATAGTATTATATAATATAATTTTATCATATCCGCTTTTATTGCATTCTCACATATCTCTTACAAAATACAAAAAATTGGATTACCATTTGTCACTCAGTTTTACTTTTCTTTTACCAATAGCGGTGAGGCATGAAGGTGCTCGTTCATTCCCCTCCGTCTCTGCTACTCTGTCTCTACTATATTTTTATCATCTCCCCCATCTCTGCGACTCCATCTCATTTGCCCCGGTTATCCGTCATTCCCCTCCGTCTCCCCATGGTATGAAGGTGGAAGTTCACATGATGCATCTAAAGTCCGAACTTTAGCAGTTGGAGGCATTGTTGCAGAAAAATTAGTCGAATGTTTGATTTTCAAGTTTTTTGTTGCATCTTCGCAAGGTTCATCTTTCTTTTTTGACGATCGATCCCTCTTTCTACCTCTCTTGTTCTCCCTTTATTCTCACTCTGTTCTCTACCGACGGTGAATTTGCTATTGTGACTAGAGACTTAGTTGCTTGTTTTAGATTTTCTAGGTGTTTTTGTTTTCTTTTTTTTTTTTTTCATTTGTTGTTCTTCATTTTGCATTAATTTTTTTAGGTGTTTTATTTTCTTTATTTTTTCGTTTGTTGTTCTTGGTTTGCCTAAGTTCTTCGTTGAACAGAGGCTCGTTTTTACTCTTCAAGGGTTTTTATGTTGATTTGAATAATCAATCGAATTTGAATATTCGATTAACCAATCGAATTCGAATTCAGTTGTTAACTTTTCACATTCGCCGAATATTTAATCGAATTCGAATAATCATTTATACAATCGAATTCGAATTCGAATTCGAACTTAATCTAATTCGATTTGAATTCGCTCTGTTTATATGCCTAAACTTGGGCATAGAGACATCTCTCTCTAGATGGAAAGGCAATAGTGGCACAACATCAATCTGTATCTTTATTTTTATTTTTATTAAGCATCAATATAATGTGATTGCTCATGAATTAGTTGCATAGGTCAGAGATATAGATCGTGAATGGATTTTAACTCAATCGGATTGTATTTATCATCTTTTAGTTAAGTAATTTTTCTTTAGAAAAAAATATAAAATTTATTATCTAAATATATATTTATATAGCTTCCAGGTTGAGCTTAGGGGTTAACTTGGGCCCTACCCCTAGGGTTATCAATTGATTCTGAAAATTCAATAACTGATTTAGCTCCAAATCGGATTATCATGGATTTGGATGCTAGAACTTGCATCCAATTAATTATCGAATAATATGTGAATTTAACCCCATCCGATCCAACTAAAATTAGAGTATAGTAAAAAATTATAATTTTATGTTTTCGAATAGTTATTTTATGTATATATGTAGTATAATTATGTACACGTATAAATTATGCATAATTATATAAAGTTTATAATTGATAAATTTAATGTTTTATATTTATTATACATACATACTTTATAAATAATTATTTTTTTATTTTTTTGTCATTTTAAACACAATAAGATGGTTGTAGATTAAATCCAAAGATGATCCAAAACCCAATATAATAATCAGATGCAAACGCAGATTTAAAGATTTCATAATTGAATGCGGATGCAGATGCAACTCGATCTAATCTGAATCCAATCCATTTACGGTCCTACTGTCCACATTATGTGTGGGGTTGGTGTAGGTCTGAGCTAGACCTAGCTTAGAAGTAAATAATTGCTTGAGCCTGAACATTTGTAGGTCGACGGGTTTGGGCTAAGTTATAAATGATCATCCCTACTAGCCACATTACTATTTTAAATTCATTTTTTATATGGAATGCAAGTGGTTTATTTTATTACTTTTAATAAATTTTTTCTTCTTCTTATTATTTTAATTTCACATCAATATTAGTTATTTCTAAATATAATTCAAATGTGTCTTAATTTACTAATTTTTATTAATTTCTTAATTTTTAATTATTGCTAGCTAAAAACTTGCTAAAGGTTACTTCTATTAATTTTAGTTATTAGGTTTCAAATTATAGTTTTCTAACAATTATCCAATTAATAGAATTTGAATATGAATAGGGATGGAAAATATTCCCCATCCCATTGGGTGGGTACTCAACTTTCCCAACTCGATGGGGTCAAGGATGGAGATTGCCTTGGCAGGGGCAAGGATTGATAATGATACCTAATGGAGGATGGGAACAGAGATGGGGGAGTGAATTCCCCACCCACCCATATATAATATTATTTATATTAAAATATATTTAAAATGTTCTTATATTTAAAAAAAAATCTTATTATAAGTAAATTTATTTTTTTTAAAATAATTTTAATTTAAAAAAATTGGGGATTCAAGTTCCCCACTAGAGAACCCATCTCTGGTATGAATTGGGTATGGAAGGCCATTTTTATCTTTGGCGGGGATCGGGATTGGGGATGGGGAGTATGGTCCCCACCTTGAATCCACCCTGTTGCCATTCCTAGATATGAAACAAATAAATAGAATTTGGATGATAGTAAAACTCTCTCTCTCTCTCATTATTTTTTAGGTGATTTAACTATTTATGATATTTTTATTAACTAATTTTTAAAATGTTATTTGTTTATAGGCTAAATTGGGCTCATGCTGGCCTTTGAATTTGTGGGCCTGGTGTACACTCGGGGCCCTGGCTGAACTTAAATGATTACCCCTTTTTCCAAAAATCAAATAGATTGGATTAGGAGTATATGGAATTTGAAGTGTCCTCTGAAACTAAAGTTTTTTTCACCTTCTTTTAAATGATCAACTCCCTTCAAAATCTTTTTTGGCTAGAGAAGGAATGAAAATTGATCTTGATTGCTGATCCCATGGGGATAGGGATTATTGCACTCATATATTCTTGAATTGTGAAGTTGCAGAATAAAAATGGATGATTATAAACCTTAAGTGGCATTTGATAACACTTTTCAGACCTTTGAAGTCTGATAACGCTTGTTCTTCAGATGCCACTTACCTTTGCGTTTGAGTTTGAAAGGATGATCTAAAATGCATTTTCAAGTCTGAACTTATAAGAATTGGGCCACTAACTTAACATGGTCAGATATGTTTCAGACTGCATTGAAAGACAAAAATACCCATTTACAATTTTGTAAATGACATTTTAGGACCCTCATTTAACTTGAAAATAGGGCATTGAAACTTTCATTTTCTCCACCGGATGCAACCGCGAACCAATCATGGCAAGCTTCTCCCTCTGGCCTTCTCTCTCTCCCCCTCACTCTTCTTCTTCTTCAGCAGCACTATCCCTTCAATGGCAACTTCACTTCAACCTCTACGGTTGAGTTCATATCTTGCGTAAAGGAAAGAGGGAAATCAATCTACGCCACACGATGACCATGCAGGGAACTCGCGGATCCGTTCACATTTTGGTGCTCGTATAGCTATGATGAAGTGATGGCCAATACCAATTCCTCTACGAATGGGAAGCTGTTGAAGGGGGATTGCTTTCGATTGTTGGGAGCCCAATGAGAATGGCTTACAACCGTGTTTGAATGGGCTGCTTTTTTTATGATTGGTTGTGGCTTGGTTTCATAAATGGGATCTTGGGTGGTAATTGTGATCATATCGAGTTCCATCTGAAACAAGTCTTTGTCAGCTAAATCTGTTGGATTGGGTCTGTAAATGTTTTTGGTTCTGGAGGGAGGAATTCTTGTGAGTGCATTTCTTTTGTTTCTATTTCTACAAAAGTGCAAATTCTGAAGAAATTTGATTGTAATTGTTTCATGATGGAGTTCCTGCAAATAAGGTCAAATTTTCTTTAGAATGGAAGACAATTCATGTTGATGAATTTGCCAGTGACGTTTTGTTGAAGTGGCAATTCTATTTCTCAAATCCCATGTTTTCCTTTCACTCGATCCCTAGGGGTATTCATGGGTCGGGTTGGATCGGTTTATTGAGGTTTTTCCAACCGATCCGACTTGATCGGGTTATCTGAGATGGAAATCGAAATTGACACAATGTTAAGCAAAACCGATCAGGTCGGTTTGAGTCAGGTTGGGTCGGTTTCGGCTCTAAGTTCATCCATGCCCCCCATGGCCCATGTGCCTGAAATTTGTATATTTCAAGAAACTTTATAAGTTCTAATCTAAATAAAAAAGGACACCTAATTCTAATTGTAATTGCCTAATTTGTTGCCTATTTAGTGTAAAAGACTATAGAAACTAGGATCATTTGATTCTTTTCTTTAAACTTTTCCAAAAAAATTCTTTGTCTAGTTGTCTTACAATACTTGTTATTAATGTTATTCATAACTAGAAGACTAGGTTAGGTTGTAATTAGGAATTAGGATAGAGACAACTTAGTTAAGTAGGAACTAAGTCGGTTTGGTTCGTGCCGGTTTTGGTTTTCACACAAGAAAATCGAAACCGACCTGAACCATCTGTTTATGAATTTGTACAACCCGAAACCGACCGGTGCTGATGAAAACCCGGCCGACTCGGATTGGGTCAGCCCGGGTTGGTTGGTTGGGTCGGGTTGGGCTTTCTTATGAACAGCCCTACCTCTCTCTTAATCGATATCTCTATCTCTTCTCCACTCTTCACTATTGTCGTCATCTCCACCCTATCCTCTATTGCCTCAACTGATGTAAAATAGAGCACTGCAAGCATCAATGCAATTACTCCATTACTAATTATTAAATATTTTTCATTGCTTCATGGAATTTATTTGTAATTTTGAGTATTATTTTAATTTTTTATACTTTTTATACTTTTATTTGTATTAATTATTAAGTATTTAATATTTATTAATTATTACATATTTTATTTTTTATTAATTATTAACTATTTTATAAAATTTTAAGATATTATTTTGTTAATTATTACTTTTTCATGGCTTCATGGAATATATTCATATTTTTCAAAATTATTTTGATTTTAATAAATTAATTTTATTTTTTATTTTTTAAAAATTTTATTCATATTAATTATTAAATATTCTATTATTTTTTATTCATATTAATTATTAAGCATTTTATGAAATAGTGTAAAATGAACTCAAAATTACCAAATAATTTGTTCTATTCTAGGGGTAAAATAGTAAAATCAAGCAATTTCAGATGTTCAAGAGTTGATCCAACACAAATAACCTTATCTATTCAGAGCCTCTAAAAAGTATAAAAGCATTTATGCTGCTTTTGAAATTGCAGACACAAATAATATTTTTTTAACTTTTCAGACTTCAGACTTCAGATTTATCAAACACCACCTTAGTTTTCTACTTTTCAGACTCCATGCTAGAAATCAAAAGAATTGAACATGAAACATACCTGTGTGAAATCATGATGAGCATTCTATCACACCCTTGGAAGAATAGAAATGATATGATTTTTAAAAATACCTATCTCCTGCCTCTAATGATCTTTGAGAAAGCTAAATGCTACATAGATGAGTACCTGGTGGTTAATACTCCAATAGTGGAGAATGTTGAGGGTAACCATCAATTTGTAACTTGGATTAATTAGAGACAAGAGGTGAAATTAAGATTAATTTTGATGCCTCTAGAGTCTAGACAAGTGATGGATCAATTGTACTGATATAGGTGTCATAGTTAAAAATCACCTAGCGTAGTTCTTGCTAAAAGGATTAAAAATTGATGGTTGGACCAAACCTGTAGTAACTGAGGGGGATTCCAAACCTGTAATCGATTCCTTGTGAGAGTAGAGGTAGCATCCTTGGAATATCAACATTCTCGTTGAAAGCTGTTAGGAGATTTGTAAAATCATGGGTTTAAAAACTGGACGGATTGATTGATCTAGTGGGAACCTATCATGGGTGTACAGTTCTGGTTTTGGACCCAAAACCGTTTGACCCAGGTTGGACCATTTGACCTGAGAATCAGTGACTAAAACAATTTCGTTTTTTATTTAGAAAATCATGTACAAAAAATTCCTTCTCAATGTTCGATACGTACACGTGTTTCATGAGGGGACTGCGGTAGCAGATTGGATTTTCTAACCTTGGGCATAAGGAGGGTAGGGTACAAGAACAACAGTGTTCATGATTCATGTGAATGAATCTTTCATGCAATACTATCTAAACGTGACGATTCATGAACCCACATGAATTTAAGACTATTAATGCCTTTCCATAGTAGGTGGCATGCCATCTTTGTCTCAAAAGGGTCTCAAATCATCAATGTTTTCAAGAATGCAATAATAACCTTGGACCCCAAAACACAGCGATCAATTCAATTGTGGATAATAGGGATGTAACTTGGCTCAGGTTAGCCCAAACCCAACCCGTCATGGTGAAGTTTGGTTAAGTTGGGGTTGAGACCTTAACCAATCTATGCCCAACTTAACGTCATATTTATAAAATTATTGTATAAATGTGTATGTATTAACATATGTATTTATGTATTTATCTATCTATACATAAATGTATATATTTATTTATCTATCCATTTATATGTATGCTCATACTTTTAAGTTTAAAGCCAAAATTTTTCAAAAGAAATATAATTATATCCTTTCATATATAATGTTGCTGCCAAGGATGGGCCAAATGTAATAAGGTAAATCTGCTTCCTTAGCTTATGTCAATGTGTCCAACTTAAAAGCAAGAGATCACACGTCATAGGCCCCGGGTATTATCCCAGGGGCAGAGACTCCGATAGTTAAATTAGTTAAGCATGTATAAGGAGTTGGACGAGGTTCGAGGTGAGAGCTCAAACGAGGTCACTCGAGAGCAAGAGAGCTTAAAAGCAAGAATGAACAAGATGGTTTACTTGGAGAGAGGCACCCCAATTTATACTTGAGATGATTGGAGGTGGTTGGCAATGGGCGAGTAGGATTGCATCAAACCGATGCCATGTGGTGCCATCCTAGGCCTTGCCACGTATGCCTACACTAAAATTAAACTAACATCAACCCTTGGAATGTAAAAAGTACAAAACATTTGATAGTAAGAAATAAAGAAGCCCGACCATCCCAAATCCAGCCCGATCCCAACCCAACCCAAAAACTTAATATTGGGATTGTTAGGGTTAGGACTGGGGTTCAACAAATAAGGTTGGGTAAGGGTTGCCTCAACCGAAGGAACCTGAGAAAACTTGCATCCCTCGTGGATAAGCATACTGTACAGTAGGGAAAATGTAACAAATTACTAAGCTTAAACAGTTTATGGTACTGTGGACCCAAATCAAAGGTTTTGGGGAAAAATAAAAGCTAATAAATGGTGTCATTGTTTGGAAAAATAATTTAAGTTAATTATTGGAAAATGCACAGTGGATTAGTTTGAGATTGAGCCACAAATTGTGGCAACCCCCTGTTCAGGTAGGGCCACCTAATGAATTTAATAAGCATTTCAATAAGTCACGAATTATTCAAACGTCGTTGATCTAGACAGTTGGATGATTTGGCTTGGGAATTGTTCATAAAATCGGTTCCGTTTCACCCTTAATCCATTTTTTGGTCAAATCATTGACTTGGTCTTTGCTAACCTGGGTGGTTGAACCATTGACCTATTTCATCCAAACAATGATTTTGACCATTTTTTATTTTTTATTTTAAATTAAAATGAATCATTTATTTGAACTAAACAGTCAAATTGCTGACTTAAAAACTGATGGCCGAAGCAGTTCTGATTCTAGGTCATTTTTTAAAACATTGATATTGATCATTCAATCAGTGTGGACACCTCTTCCATGAGTCTATGCTCTCACTCTCACTCTCTCATAATTGGGTTTGATTCCTACATTGTCTTAACTCTTAAGTTATTAAAGGGCTACCTAATTTTATCATGTAATTCTCTAAATTAAGTCAACTGCTGAGAAACTCAACTATTCGAAACTCTTTTCCAAAAAAAAACTACAACATATGTGGTTCATTTCAGCCAAATTTGTATTTCTCAACTCTCAAGCATTAAATTTCTATCTTAGAGTGAGATGAAGAGATGTCTGTAATATTTTCCAAAGTATTTATCTATGTCAGTGACACCATAGACTATAACTTGGCAAGTGGGATTTGATAATGAACTTAACAAGATATTGCTACAATACCTCGTGATCATTTTAAGCAAGCCCCATGGGTAGGGATGTAAGGTTCAGGTCAAGTGAAAAAGTGAGGTTGCCCAAAGTCTCTACTTAACCCAAATCAGAGTAAAGTTGGATTTATATTTTTTAACCCTATTCCATAATCATTTTTGGGTTAGTCTGCCCTGATCCAAGTTGCATCCTGTAAGCTTCTGATCTATGGGTCAGTTGGTTCAGGAGAGTCTGTACTAGTCTTAAACCAATTATTTAATTAAAATAAAAAATTAGAGGTGTAAAATGGGTCGTGTTGTGTTGTATCGTGGGTCTGGGCTGGGTGGGCTATAGATCGTGCTATGGGTTTGGGTCATGCCGGGTTAGGTCACAAGTCAAGTCTTGGGAGTGGGCCGAACCAGGCCAAATTAGGTTTTTTTTGACATTTTTTATTTTTTATTTCTTTTTTAAGTAAAATTGAAATATTTAACCTTCCTTTAGGAGCTATTTGAAAAAATACAAAATCTAACAAATAAAAAAAAAACTTAACCAAATAAGAAGTTAAAGAGACAGGGACTTAAAGTGAATAACAAATTTGAAAAAAAATAGGAATTTTATTTCATTCAAATTTGAATGATACAGATCATACAATGATTGGATGAATGAAATATGAAATTTGGAAAACAGAATATCTGGAGAGAGGCACCCCTATTTATACTTGACCTTGCCTTGGGAGGATTGGTGGTTGGCAATGGGCGGTCAGAATTGCATCCAGCCAATGCCATGTGGCACCATCCTGAGCGTTGCCACATGCGTCTACATTAGCATCAACCCTTGAAATGTAAAAAATATAAAACTTTTGATAGTAAGAAATAAAGAAGCCCGACCATCCCAAATCCAGTTTGAACCCAATCCAACCCAAAAACCTAAGGTTGGGATGGTTAGGGTAAGGATCGGGGTTCAACAGATTGGTAAGGGTTGCCTCAACCGAAGGAACCTGACAAAATTTGCATCCCTCGTGGATAAGCATCCTGTACAGTAGGAAAAAAAATGTAGCAAATTACTAAGCTTAAACAGTTTATGGTACTGTGCGCCCAAATCAAAGGCTTTGGCCTTTTGAGAAAAATAAAAGCTAATAAATAGTGTCTTTTGTTTGGAAAAATAATTTAAGTTAATTATTGGACAATGGACGGTGGATTAGTTTGAGGTTGGGCCACAAATTGCGGCAACCCCAGTTAAGGCAGGGCCTCGTAATGAATTTAATAAGCATTTTAATAAATTACAAATTATTCAAACGTCGTTGATCTAAACAATTGGATAATTTGGCCTGGGAACCATTCACACAATCAATTCCATTTTACTCTTAATCTATTTTTTGGCTAAAAATCAATGACTTGTTCAGTGATATATTGATTCGGGCAATTGAATCATCGGTCTATTTTACCTAAACAATGGTTTTGATCATTTTTTATTTATTTTTAAATAAAAATAAATCATTTATTTAAACTGAGCGATTAAACTACTGATTTGGAAACTGATGGCTAAAACAGTTTCGGTTTGGATTCGATTTTTAAAACATTGATATTGATCATTCAATCAATGTGGCCACCTCTTCCATGACCATGGGTCTATGCTCTCACTCTCACTCATATAATTGGGTTCGATTCCTACATGGTCTTATGTTTTTAAAGGGCTACCTAGTTTGATCACATAATTTTTTAAATTATGTCAACTGCTAAGAAATTCAACCATTCGAAACTCTTCTCCAAAAACAACTGCAATATATGTGGTTCATTTTCAGCCAAATTTGTATTTTTCAACTCTCAAGCATTAAATTTCTTGGAGTGAGATGAAGAGATGTCTAGAATATTTTCCGAAGTATTCATCAATGTCAGTGACGCCAAAGACTATAACTTGGCAAGTGGGATTTGATAATGAACTTGATACAATACCTCATGATCATTTTAAGCAAGCCCCATGGCTAGGGATGTAAGGTTCAGGTCAAGTGACTAGATGAGGTTGCCCAAAGCCTCTAGTTAACCCAAATCAAAGTAAAGTTGGATTTATATTTTTTAACCCCATTCCCTAATCTTTCTGACTGACCCAAATCGCATCCCGTAAGCTTCCAACTATTTATGGGTTAGCTCTGGTTCGGGAGAGCTTATACTAGTCCTAAATCGATTATTTAATTGGGCTAGAACTAGAGGAGTAAAACAGGCCATGCCCTTTTGGTTTGTGGGTCGTCCTGAGCTATGTGCTGCCCTCCTCAGGGACAATTTGGGGGTTCAGCCACAGCATGGCCCATGGCCCAAGCCTGTGTAGGCCTATGCTGTACCATAGGCCTGGGCCAGGCGGGCTACAAGTCATGTCGGGTTAGGCCACAGGTCGGGCTTTGGGCGTGCACCGAACCAGGCCAAATTGTTTTTTTTTTTATTTCTTTGCTAAGTAAAACTAAAATATTTAACTTTTCTTTGGAAATTATTTAAAAAAATAAAAAATCTAACAAAGAAATGAAAAATAAATACTTAACCAAATAAGAAGTCAAAGAGACAAAGACTCAAAGTGAATAACAAATTGGAAGAAAATTATGAATTTTATTAAATTGGAATGATACAAAGCATACAATGGTTGGATGAATGAAATATGAAATTTGAAAAATCGAATAAATTGATAAAATATAAAAAATACAATATAGTTACAAATTGAAAATAAAAACTATATTATTAAAAAATATCAAATAAATTAAACAAAGTTAAACAAAAGTTACAATAATTTGAAAAAATGCTATACAACTATTGAGTATACAAAAAAAACATTGACTTCATCATTTTCTCCTATCGTTCTTGACTTTGGTTATTATAGGAAATGAAAATGGTGGAGGATAGAATTGTTTATAAGAATTGTTGAATTGGTGTGATGAGAATGGTGGAGGATATGACTATTTATAGGAATTGAAAATAATTCAATTGTCCAAAATACCCGAAAAACTAGTCATTTTTTAGTTGTTGGGAGGGGCATTTTAGTCATTGTAGAGTTATTTATCACTTTATTCAAAATGCCTTTCAAATTAGTTGTTATATAGCTGTTGGGGGCATTTGTGTCATTCTTTCTCCCCCCAAAATCAAAATACATAAATACCCCCTATATAGTTGTTTATAATTGTTGGGGGGTATTTCTATAAAAAAGCCCTATATAATAACAGGCCCATGGGCCACACCGGCACGTGGGCCGCAGGCAACACAGTCATACCGTGTTGTGCCAGCCCATGGACCTAGAACCCCAGGCCCAATAAGACTCAAGCTATCGTGTCGGACGATAGGTAACATAGCTTGATTTACACCTCTAGACAAAACATAGACCTATAACCATCCTGATTAATAATTGGTATAAGATGTCTGACCCAATAGACCTGATTATACTAATATATATATATTTTGATAATATGGTCGTAATAAAAATGATAGTAAAATAATAAATTGTTTATTTTTTAACAGTACTTTTAACAAAAATTATCTTATATATTATTTGTCAAATTTATCCTTTGACATAAGATATAATAAAAATATAAAATTAGAAAACCTTTATATATTATTAACAAAATAATAGGGCCGGGTCTGAATTAATTCAAAACAAACAAACAGAAATGACCCAACAATTGTTTGGAAGGAAAAAACGATTATTAATCGAGTCAAAATGACATAACCAAAACAAACATAATTGATACAGTTTGGTCAATCGGGTAGAACAGACCCATCGACGACACTACATTCATATTACAAGACTTTGCCAACAACTTTGGGCCGGTTCAACTTGAACCAAAGTTATTCGGTGAAGAGATCGATGGGACTAAGGTATATTTCACCGGTTGGTTGGGTTAAGTGGTAAATCAACGTTGACTTAATCCTACCGGGTTAGGGTCGAGCCATCTTTAATTAGATTCCAGGTTGGGTTCAAGTTGGTGTAAGCCCATGTATACATAGCCTTAGTTGAGCATAGATATTTCTCTATATGTGGGATGGGTCAGATTGAGCTTAATTTTCCATTTTTGTGTAGTTGGGTTTGGATTTTGGGTTGAGCCAAACTTGTATCGAACCGAATCCATTGACATTCCTACGTAAAACAAAAGCCCAACCACACGTTTGAAGAAGAAGAAGCCCTCTAGGCTGACTGATACGGTATCATAGAGATGGGTTAGAAATGAACATGGGTTCCAAGGGACTGAACCAATAAGACCTATAATTGACAACTATACTTTGAACCTATAATTTAACAAGTCTTTATTTGTTAAACCGATATATTTAGACTGTTAGAGAATAAAAACCTATTCAAGAATTCACCTAATAATTTAAGTTTTTAGGTTGAATGAATCCTTAAAATGATATCTAAATCTCTTTGATAAAGTGGTTTAATGTCCAACCTTTATTGCTTTTATTATAATTAATTAAACTAATAGGGCCCCGTGCAAAAAGCCTTATATCCAATATGAGGACAAAAAGGGTTAAAAGCCTCGAGGAATAATAATGAAAGAAATCATAAATTAATATAAAGAATTTTTTGATAGACAAATCCAAAACAATTATTCAAAAAGGAAATATGAACAAGAAGTTAGTGTATAGCAATCTATTGCCAACGTCCAATAATTCAGTCCATCCAAGTCATCTACTTAGATGCTTCAACAACTTATTTCAAACACCTTTTGTTAATTAGTTTTAGTTCAAATGTTGTAGAACTAAGAATTTCTATGTGACATTAGAACATCAGTTTTTAGTTACTACAATAAGGTAGTCAATTTATATGTAAATTATCACAACTTTCAAATTTTACCTAATAATCATAATTGATGTAACCGTTTTCGATCACGTACCAATGTTTTGTGATGTAAAATTTTTTGGCAAAGTACCTCGTTATTCGACCCGGTGGTGGCGTCCCTTAGTGACGAGCTACTTGGTGGCGAACTCCCTGGGGGAGAACTGCTTGGTGACTAACTGTTTGGTGGCGAACTGCCTTGGTGGTGAACTGCCTGGTGGCGAATTGCCTTGGTGGCGAACTCCCTGGTGGCGAACTGCCTTGGTGGCGAACTCCCTGGTGGCGAACTGCCTTGGTGGCGAACTGCCTAGGGGCGAACTGCCTGGAAGCGAACTACCTTGGTGGCGAACTGCCTTGGGGCAAACTGCCTTGGTGGCGAACTGCCTTGGTGGTGAACTGCCTTGGTGGTGAACTGCCTGGTTGCGAACTCCCTGGTGGTGAACTGCTTGGGGGCGAACTGCCTTGGTGGCGAACTGCCTGGGGGCGAACTGCTTGGTGGTGAACTCCCTGGTGGCGAACTGCCTAGGGGCGAACTGCCTAGGGGCGAACTGCCTGGAAGCGAACTACCTTGGTGGTGAACTGCCTTGGGGCAAACTGCCTTGGCGGCGAACTGCCTTGGTGGCGAACTGCCTTGGTGGCGAACTGCCTTGGGGCGAACTGCCTTGGTGGTGAACTGCCTGGTGGCGAACTCCCTGGTGGTGAACTGCTTGGGGGCGAACTGCCTTGGTGGCGAACTGCCTGGGGGCGAACTGCTTGGTGGCGAACTCCCTGGTGGCGAACTGCCTGGGGACGAACTGCCTGGGGGCGAACTGCCTGGCAAACTCCCTACTAGGCGGCCGATGCCTTAGAGAATGTTGGAGCTCCCTGGTGCGGCGCAATCCGACTGCCCTCAGCATGAGGTGGCATTCTTTCCTTTGTAGGCTACGGGAGATGAGGGACTTGCGAGAACTTCATCTTTTCCTCCTCTTTGTAGGTGGCGGAAGCTGAGAGACCTACGAGAACTCCATCTTTTCCTCCTCTTTGTAGGTGGCGGGAGCTAAGAGACCTCCGAGAATTCCATTTTTTCCTCCTCCTTGTAGGTGGCGGGAGCTGAGGGACCTCCGAGAACTCCATCTCTTCCTCCTCCTTGTAGGTGAGGGGAGCTGAGGGACTTCCGAAAACTACATCTTTTCCTCCTCTTCGTAGGCGGCGGGAACTAAAGGACCTGCGAGAACTGAATCAGAGGTCCCGGGGGTACTTTCCCGGTGGGGGCTCTCCGATGCTTAAGTTAGCACTCTTATTGTAGAGAGCTTTGAAGATAATATGAGAGAGCTAGAGAGCAGGGTTACTTCCCTTTCTTTTTCATCCCCTTCCCTTTTCGGGGGTGAGGTCTTTATATACCGGAGTCCTCGTGGGTTAGGTGGGTGAAAAGCCTCCAAACCGGGGTACGGTGGTGAACTCCTCGAGGTCGTCAGGCTGGCGCTTGTGTCAGGCGGCTAGGTCGGCGCCTGGGTCGGGTTGTCAGAGGGATGCCTGCGTCAGTTGGTGGGTCAGTGTCTAGGCCAGGTCGTCAGGACGACGCCTGTGTGAGTCGGTGGGTCAGTGTCTAGATCGGGTCGTCAAGCTGGCGCCTTGGCTTTGGATGAGGCTTGGATTGAACCCCATCCTGACCCAACTGACCCAAGTTGCATACATCATAACATTTGTAATTGAACAGGACCAAAGTCACCAAACCAAGTGCAACCCATGCATGTTAAATTTTTTAAACTATTTTTACATAATAATGAAGCCAAAGGAACTATGAAGGCTGGGCCACCCACATTGTGTAGCACAATGAACCAAAAAATTAAAATTTTTGAGCTAAATTTTGATAGTGTTTTAGTAGTTTTCAAGATTGCTTGGCCTAACAAAACCCACACCTTAAGTGTAATAATATTTGTATAAGCTTACAGGATTGCCTATGCTAATTATAAAACTATGATTTTTTACAAATAAAAAATTTTATTTAATTTAATATAGTATAAAAAATAACCCAAATATTATATACTAATATTTACAATATATGTATATAACTTACAAGTTGAGCTTACTAGGGGTTGTTTAGTTTGGGTCATATCCACTAAATCCATCATTGGACTCCAAAAGTTTGATGCCTAATTAGACTTCGAATCTAATTATCCTTGATAATGTGTGGGCTTGGTGCATACCTCAACTATACCTAACTCAAAAGAAATTAATTGATTGAGCTTGGAAATTTATAGATCTAATCAGGTTAGGCTAAGTTATAAAGGATTTGTTACTTTTTATTATTAATTTCAATTATCTTATCAATACTAATTTTTAATAGTTACTAGATAAAACCTAGGGGTGAGCATTCAATTTATTCGGTTAAAAGTCGAACCAAATAAACTGAAATTTAAAAAACTGAACTAAAAAATAAAAACCGAAACCAAAATTTTTTGTTCAGTTTTTGGCTATTTTGGTTAAAACTGAATTTTAATAATATATTGTATAATATATCTATGAAATCAAATTTCATTATATTATATATTAATATTATAATATATTATATATTATATGTTATATGTTACATATAATAATAGAAAGTTTGGTTAATTGAATTTCTAATTCTAAAAACTAAAACTGAAAACTAATTTAACCAAAAATCAAAAAACAAACAGAAACCAAAATTTTTGGTTTGGTTTTCAGTTTTAACCGAATTGTCCTAACTCCTAATAAAATTTATTAAAATTTAATTATCCTATCAATAATTTATACCTGGGATTGGTGTAGATCCCAGCTAAACCTAACTTAGAAGAAAATATTTGCTTGAGCCCAAGGTTGAGCTAAGTTATATATGATCATCCCTAATTAGGAGTCTTATTATGCAAATGGTTTAATTTTTATTTTTCATAATGTTTTACTATTTTATATTTATTTTATTTATCATATTAAATTATATTTCAGAATTTTAATTTATGAACTACTAATTAATTTTTATTAATTTCATAACTTTTAACAATTAATAGATAAAAACTTGCTAAATTTTAATATTTTTATTAACTTTAGTAATTTTATTAATTATAGTTATTAGGCTTCAAATTATATATACATTGCACGTTATAGATTTCTAGACGAACTGGGACCATTTTAATATTGTATTTATTAATAAATATAGTTAATTATTTAATGAACACTATAATTATTATTATTAATGTAACAAAATACTGTTTTCAATAAATAATGTAATTATTAAAATACTACTAATTATTAAAACATTGTAAGTATTAAAAATACTATAATTATTAAAAAACTATATTTATTGAATATATGACTAATTAATTAAATAATATTAATTAATAAATACAATAATTAATTAATAAATACTGTTCATTAATACTATTTAAAAAAATGAATTTATTAAAATACTATTAATTATTAAAAATACTATAATTATTAAAATTATGTAATTATTAAATTACTGTATTTATTTAAGATACAATAATTTTCTTGAAATTATCATATTTTCAGAAATACTGGTAATTTATTGGATAAAACTAATTAAATGTAATTTTCTGCTATTTATAGCTTAAATTATAATTACTGTTTATTATAGTTTAAAATAATTAAAATACATTTTTTCATTATTATTTAGTTTTTTTTGCAATCAAATACAATTAATTCAATGTTTTTAATTATTTTTAGTATTTTAGTTAAGTTTTAGGTTTTTCAGAATTTTTGGGTTTTTAATTAATTTATGGTATTTTTTTCATTCTTATTCAGTAATTTTTGCAAATGAGTATTTTTCAATTAATTTCAATATTTTCAGTATTTATTTTTGCATATTTGTCACTACAAAATTAGTTTGCATTTGCTTTCAGTAAAAATAATTTAAATAACTAAATAAATACCATAGTTAATAAAAAAATACAATCAATTTTCAATATTTTCAATAATTTTTGGCTTGGGTATTTTTTTAATATTTTTTTTGTATTTTTAATAATAAAATACTATTAATTGTACTTTTTAATTATTTTCCAGTAAATACCCTTTTTAATATAAAATACTGTTAATTTTCAATATTTTTTAAATTTTTAGTATTTTAATTATGTTTAGATTTTTTCAGAATTTTCTAGATTTTGAATTAATCATTGGTATTTTTTCATTATTATTTAGTAATTTTTGCAATAAAATATTGTTAATAAAGCGGGTTCTACATTTTAAATTTTCATTAATTTTTGTCATTTTTAATGAGTTCATTATGCACAATAAAGGTCTCATTTTATAAAAATTATTAATTAATTAAAAATGCATAAATATAAAGTAATCTAATAATATTATTAAAACTGTTTATTAATATTTTTATATTTAAATTTCTTATTTTTATTAGTATTTGTTAAGTTTGATTTTTAAGTGGAATTGGAACACATTTTTAATATTTACCAAGTTTTGCTAATATTTATTTTAATTGAAAGTTCAGTAGATTTTTAAATTAATAATTTTTTGATTAATGAACCTCAATCTATTTATAACATTATTATTCTCTCTTTCTCTCTCTTAAATTTAATAATAAAATACATTAAAATAAGAGGCCTTACAAAAGTCAAAGGTCCCCTCTCTCTCTCAGTTAAATGTATTAATAACAAATATTAAATAACTTAGTCAGACAACTATTTGGTCAAACAACTCTGGCCGACCTGCTAGGCGGGCAAACATAGATTGGATTCTATTGGGTCGGGTTAAGGGGTATACCTGACCCTAATAGTCTAAGGAACAGGTCGGCCTAAATCGGGTTTTGGGTTGGGTTTGGATTGAGTTAGAGCGGTGCTATGTTCGCTTAATTGAATGTAGGTGCACAATATATGAGACAGGTTGGGGTTGGTTTGATGGTGCTTTGATCGTGGTCAAATTGAACCAAACCTGTGTCGAACCCAATTCTATTGATATCCCTATAGATTATGCTCCAATTAAATTTCACTGGGTCAGGTTACACCATGTTTTGTAAGGGTGCTATTCGGGCCCGGGCTCAACCTGAGCCTGGTCTTCAGAAAACGCCCAAAGGCAGGGTTATCAAGTATCAACCCGGGTCATTCTTTTAAACATCATGGATTTTAACGTCCCATCCCGCCCGGCCCATCAGGGTGTGCTATAAATGGACCCGCTTTGTCGAAATCCCTGCCCAATATGTTGTTCAGACTTCAGAAGAAACCCAAATCCGCATATATTTTGTCTTTTGCAAATCTTCATTTGACCCGAAAGCAAAATTCTAGAGCGTAACATTTGCTACTAAGGAACCGGATCCACTTTAATCCAATTAGATTGCCGGAATGGACCCCACACGACCAAGCAACTTGTCACAATTGATGCCTCATATGAGATCCATTGAAAGTGGGCCCCTCCACCCTCAATTTGCGCGGACTAGATGCAGCGAATGGTGGGTCCTAATCTGAAAAGTGCACTGCGTGTGCAGCCATGAGGAAGACCTCAAGTCTCAACCCATGAAAGTGGGCCATCTTCGCTAATTACAAGACGGACGGTTGAGATCATCCGTTCTGCAGCAGATTATACGGGCTACCTGTTCGTAGGACCCACACATCGTGAATAATTTGAATTATTTAATGTGATTGATGCTACAATCAGAGAAGGGAGACCACTGATTAAAGAAAAGTAGAAAACACCGACAATATTATATTAGATAAATAGGAGAGAGAGAGGAGAGTGAAGATTATATAAGGCTGGTACTCTTTTCCTCCGAACTTCTGGTTAGAGGCTAGAGGAGAGCTCTTCTGCTAAGAGTGGAAGTTTGCTGCGGAAGGTTCTCTGTGCTTTTTAGTGATACCCAGAAAAAGATTAAAGAAATACCCAGAATAGAAGCCTCAATTTAGGGTTTCTTAGGGGAAAACTTGCAGGGAATCACGTTTATCTATATTGACACAGTTGACACGTAATCTTGTTTCTTTGCTTGATTTTGATTATCTTCGCCGGCCGTTGAAGGAATTTTTTATTTGTGTTTTTTAATTTCTCCTGTTGGATTTGAAGTAGGATTGCGTGTCAGTTCGAGAAGTTTCATTTGTTGTTTTTTCGTCTTCATGTTAGATTTTTTATTCTTGGTTGCAGAAGCAGATTTGGGGGAACGAAGGTTGTGGGTGGAATTAGGGTTTTATCTATTCTATATTATTGGGCTTTTGTGGGGACTTTATGATTTTCCGTTAAATATGGGGTTTATGTATGTGGTGGACTTGTTGGGTAAGGTAAACTGATTTGTCTTTGTGGTATTATTAGTTGTTTAATAATTTCATTGGTGGAGTTTGAGGATCTTGGGTGAGGTTCTGTTGGGTGCGGAAATTGGAAAGCAAGAACAAGATTGACAATCTCTATAATTGATTATTTTTTGGGTTTCTGTGGTGGAGATTTGATCCTGGGGATACGATGAGTTCTAGTGTTACAGAGGATTTCGCCCCCAGAGGGAAGCTACTGGTTCATATTGCAGAGAATGGCCACAGTTTTGAGCTTGACTGCGATGAATCGATGACTGTTGAGGCAGTTCAGCGGTACATAGAGTCGGTATCAGGTATTCACCTCAACGACCAGCTTTTGCTCTGTATGGACATGAAGCTTAAATCCCAGCGGCCCTTGTCGGCCTACAAACTTCCGTGCGAGGACCGTGAGGTCTTCCTCTATAACCGAGCAAGACTTTTAGCGGATTCCCCACCCCCTCCGCTAGAGCAAGTTGATATCCCTGAAATTGCTGACCCTCCATTGCCATCAGCTTCACAAGATCCGCACCCTTTGGATGATGCTTCAGACCCTGCACTCAAGGCATTGCCTTCGTATGAGAGGCAATTCAGATGCCATTTCCAACGTGGGCACGCTATTTACAGTTCTACGCAAGTGAAATTTGAAAATTGTGAGAGGCTCTTGAGAGAGCAGAAGGTGCAAGACAGAGCTGTGGAGACTGCCAGAGGTAGTATGGACCATTACTATCGGATGATACATCAAATGTATGCGGACTTCATGAAGTGTTACTTACAGCAACATCGGTACCATTCGGACCTTTTGGTTAATTTTGGGAGGGATTTGGAGAAGTTGAGGTCTTGTAAGCTTCACCCAGGTCTGCAGACGGATACCCGCAAATGCCTCCTTGATTTTGTTAAAGAGGAAAACTTAAGAAAATGGGCGGAGAATTGTAACAACTCGCACCGGCAATTCGAGGCAAAGGTTTCACAACTTAGGCAGATGTTTAATGAATTGAAGCGTCGGGTTGAAGATTTGTTTTCTAGCAAGGTTTCTGCTGCAATTGGGGACTTAGAACTGATGATCAAAGACCATCAGCGATATCTTCATGAGCAAAAGAGTATAATGCAGTCTCTCAGGTTGTTTTTATGTATATTCTTCTTGTTATGTTTTTTCTATTTAGATTAACCATTTTGTCTGTAAGGCTCAGTTTGGAAGGAGTGCAAATACAAGTATGTACAGTGTAAAACCTTGTATAGGTTATTTTTAAATCTTGTATTTGCAGAGTACATATTTTTATTTGTAATCTTCCCAAGCTGAGCCTAATGTGTTATTTATTAAATAGCTTGCCTAACCTTGGTTGGAATTCTGATGATGCTGGTGCATCTACTGAGTCATGGCATATCATAGCATTCGGACTTTTTGATGATCAAAGTAGTAATCTTCCTTTGTAGGACGTTTGGATCCAAATTCAGTTTCTCCTGTTTGTGCCAGGGGTTAGAACTCTATCATATTAGGCGTTACTTGAGTATGTTTTTGCATGGATCTCCTTGGGAAAGGTTGCTCCATGATAAAAAGAATCCAGGGGTTGATCTAATTTCTTCTCAACATTGCATTGTCAAAATGCAAGCATTTCCTTGAGTTGCTTTCGCAATCTCCTTTAGGGCATCCCAGTGCATGAGGCTCCCACCAATGTGGGGTCTGGGAGGCTTAGGAGGAACAGACGTACCAACCTTACCCCTACACATACAGAGAGGCTGTTTCCAGGATTTGAACCCCTGGTCACCCAGGTTGCAATGGAGCAACCCAACTGTTGTGCGAAGGCCCACCCTCTTTTGCAATTTCCTTTGGAGCCATGCGATACAGGAAGAAAGGATAGGTGCACAGGATGAATTTTCTTATAGGAGCCATTTGTTCTTAGAAGCTCATACCTGTTTTTTTTTTTTTTTTTTTAATTTCTTTTTCATATTCCAAACAGCATCAGTATATTGACAAAGCTTAATATTATAGTATTATTTTAGTGAAAGTGGTTTTACAAACTTCAAAGGGACTTGGGTTGTTGGTTTTATTTTTACAACATGGATTGAGGAAGTGACAGGCATTCTAGAAATTTTCAATACTGTTCTTGCTCTCCAATCTCCGCACCCAAAGGAACCCCACCCAAGATCCTCAAACCCCACCAATGAAATTCTTAACAACTAATAATACAAGAATAAGTTAAACTCAGTGATGCACAAAGACAACTCAGTTTACCTCACTCAACAAGTCCACCACATACATAAAAGCTCCATATTTAACAGAAACCATAAAAGCCCCCACAAAAACCCTAATTGACACAAACCTGTCACATAAATCTTCGATGAAACCTGAATTCCCCCTGAAACCCATCAAAGATATAATAGATAAAATCCTAAGTCCACCCACAACTTTTGTTCCCCCAAATATGCTTTTGCAACCAAGAATCAAAAACCTAACATGAAGCCGAACTCCCTTCAATGGCTGGCATAGATGATCAAAATCAAGAAAAGAAACTCGATTACGTGTCAAGATAGATGGACATGGATTCCATGCAAGTTTCTTCTCAACATGGCATTGTCCAATTGCAAGCATTTCCTTTACCATCTCTTGTTTGTGCAATCTCTTTTGGAGACCAATAATGCTTACCTAAGATTACTAGTACCAACCATGTGATACAGAAAAACAATGATGGTTGCACAGGGTGAATTTTCTTATAGGTGCCATTTGTTCTTAGAATCTCATTATCTGATATTCTGATTTTTTATTTCTTTTTATGACCATGGATTTTTCATATTCAAACAGCATCAATATATTGTCCAGACTTAATATTATGGTTTGTTTTGGTCGAAATGCTTTTACAAACCTTGTAAGAACTTGGGTTGTTGGTTCTATTTTTCAAACATTGGTTAGGGAACTGACTGGCATTGTAGGTTGGGATGTGCAAAATTTGCATCTTTTTCTATTGTTCTTGTTAACTTCCAAATGCTTTTCTTGTCTATTGTTTTTCCTTATTATCCTTTGTTTAATTACTGTTAAAGTTCAAGTTGGCTTTAATATGAGGATTCTCCTATATCTTCTCCTTCACCATTGAAGTGAACTAAACTTTTATCTTTAGAACTTTCAAATAATTGAGGTGTTTATGAAATATTCACTTGCTGAAATGGGGTTCATGATTTTCTGTTTCAGAATTTTAGGGTTAATGCATTTTCCCTCTTCTATCTTTGATTGGTGCAAGTAGATCAATACATATTTTCTTTCCTTTTTCTTTTTTTTTTTTTTTGAGAAAAGGTGAAGTAAAACTTCATTAATCAACAAAAAAAATCCCTGTTCAACAAGCGGCCATACAAAGGGAGCTTATAAGAAACTTTCCCAGCAGTTTTTGTTTTGCCTTAACAAGCAATATGGATCAGTTCAAATGAGATCACTCATATCAAATGTTTATAATGAACTAATGAAAAATATTTAGGACTTTTTTAAATGTCCAGTTGAACTTATCCATTTAACTCTAGTGGCAACCCCACATGTCAAATGAGGTCCTAATTTTTTGCAGTCTGGAATATCTTAATTTTTAGAACCATTGTCTAGACAAAGCCTGGATGAATTTATCCTCATTAAACTATGTATATCCTGTTGACTAACATTTATTTAGAATGGGCTTGCTCAACTTTCATTATTTTTTTAAGGAGATTGGCGGCATAAAAACCTTTCTTCGTTTTGTGCTTAAAACTATGTAAGTTTTAGAAATGTTTTTATTTTTATTTTTTATTTTTTAATTCTTATAGAGATGTTGCATTGATCGAAGAGTCTTGCTCTACTTGCTTCTTGGTGTATTATGCTTCATGTGTCCATGTGTGTTGTATTTCTTTTCTCCATGCCTCATTTGGAGAATAGCTGCATCAGAACCTTGTATCGTTTTGTGTTTGAAAGACTTAAGTAGTACAAATGTTCCCAAACAATATTGAAATGTTTTGACTTCACAGAATTTAACACCTGTATGCATTTACCACCTAAGCAGCACTATTTCTTTTGTTTTTTTTTTTTTTTTTTTTTGTTTTGATCAATAAGCAGCACTGTTTCTCCAATGCTGTATGATGATATCATTGTAAAGTTATAACTAGTAGCCCTTGCATATTTTATTATGTGCCTTATGTCATAATTCAATCCATGTATTTGAAAATACTTAAAGTTTTGTCTTCACTACCATCCAGAAATTTATTCTTGTATTTTTATGCAGCAAGGATGTCATCACTGTAAAGAAGCTGGTGGATGATTGTTTGAGCTGCCAATTATCTGCATCACTCCGTCCTCATGATGCAGTTTCAGCCCTGGGCCCAATGTATGAGAGCCATGACAAACATCACTTACCCAAGCTGCTATCTTTTGATCAATCCATTTCCAAGCTGCTGGATGTCTGCAAGGATAAGAAGAATGAGATGAACCATTTTGTCCATATTTGCATGCAAAGGGTTGCATATGTTCAATTCATCATTAGAGATGTTCGGCTACAATTTCCAGCTTTCAAAGAGGCAATGGTGCGCCAAGATGATCTGTTTGCAGATCTGAAATTCGTACATGGAATTGGCCCTGCATACAGAGCCTGCCTTGCCGAAGTGGTGAGAAGGAAGGCTTCTATGAAGTTGTACATGGGCATGGCTGGACAACTGGCAGAAAGGCTTGCAACAAAGAGGGAGGTTGAGGTCAGAAGACGGGAGCAGTTCTTGAAAGCACAGAGTGCTTTCTTACCTCGGGATGTATTTGCATCCATGGGGTTATTTGATACTCCCAGTCAGTGCGATGTAAATATTGCTCCTTTTGACTCTAATTTGCTGGAGGTTGATATTGCTGATATCGATCGTTATGCACCTGAATATTTGGTACATATTCCTTTTAAAGGCGAGAAACAGGGAACATCAAAAGGGTCATTTTCCATGTCAAATGATAGATTCCAATTGGATGAGGCAGAAGAGTCTTCTGGGGAACTCTCTGAGAAATTTGATTCTGTGGAGTTACTTGAAGTCTATGACTCAGTAGAAATTGCTGGAACGAGCAAGATGGAGGTAGAGAATGCGAGGCTGAAAGCCGAACTTGCTTCTGCCATAGCACTAATTTGTTCAATTAGCCCTGAAATTGAGTATTATTCACTGGATGATAGTAAGCTGGATAATTTACTCAAGAATGCAGCTGAGAAGACGGCTGAAGCTTTGCATCTGAAGGATGAATATGTAAAGCATCTTCAATCCATGCTAAAGATGAAGGAAATGCAATGCCTGTCATATGAGAAGCGCATGCAAGAGCTAGAGCAAAGATTGTCTGACCAGTATCTTCAAGGACACAATCTTTCAAGTGGTAAGGATGTCTCTGAATTTGCCAATTCATCTGTTAAAATTGACGAGTGCAAGTCAGAACTATCAGGAGATGGGGAGGCCCACATGCCTTACATCTCTACTGAACCCATGGATGAGTTCTCCTGCACAACTGCTTCATTGGATTCAAAAGTGGAACATTTCAATAGCCATCCAGGCAAAGCCCGAGAAGGGGTTGATGAAAATATGATTGAGTCCTCTGGCATGCTAAATCCTCAGTTGGATTTGTCGATGGTGGAGCCACATCGAGATGAACTTCAAGTAGGAGATAAATCTGTGCAAGAGACAATGGTGGGACAGTTGGGTTTGACACTGTCTAACAGCTCTACTGCTGAGGCCATATTGGAGCCTCAGAATATTTTACCTTGTGAAACTGAAAGAGAACCAGATACAGAATCTAAATTTAAGGGTGATCTTGTCTTGGAATTACAAAGTGCATTTGCAGATAAGTCAAACCAGTTGAGTGAAACTGAAACCAAGCTCAAAGCTGCAATGGAGGAGGTTGACAACCTTAGTAAAGAGTTGGAAATGAGTCGAAAACTCCTTGATGAATCTCAGGTACGAGTCTGGGTACATCACAGATTTCCATTTTGGTTTTTCTGAAAAATTATTTGTGTTTAGTATAGTGCTTCTCAGGATAAGTAAGACCCCACATATATTAGAAGCTTAGATAATTTTGTGGCTAATACTTTTGAATACTTAATTTAACTAAACATCAAAGAGCCTTGGTAAAAGACGAGGAAATCAAGGAAAGATGGAAAACCTATTTTGAAAAGTTATTAAATGAACGTGTAGAGGGTGCTAATGGAGGAGAGATTAGTAACTGATAGTCTTAAAAATAACATATATCTTCATAAAAATAGAACTAATGAACTTTTTTTTTTTTTTTTGAGCTAGGTAATTGTAGAGAGATTGGGCTGAATGGGCCTTTGTTTTTATTTATTTTTTTAGTAGCTTTGTTTCTGCTGTAGTGGACCTTCTTTATGGGCCTTAATACTTACTCCTTTTATGTTTTTTTAAGTCAACTGCTTCACTAGGGGCACTCATGTAACTTTACACACTTTATGTTTCAATACATATTTAAAATAATTGAGGGAGGGAGAGGCCCAAGATAGGTTCTTGGAGGCAACTTGGTATAGATAGTTTCTAGGAGAGCCTGTTGATGTTTCTCGCTTTCACAGTGAAGCAGAACATAAAAAGCTTAGGGTGTCAAACAAATTTCACATTGTTCACGTATCCAAGGTGTTCTCAAGGTTGAGAGAAGGCCTAGTTGGGGTCAAGTAACACATATAAGAGATTGTCTAAGAGAAAGGGAAGAAAATTGAAGAACCTAGGTCAAAGGGGCGTGGTCAAGGAGGTGATAGTGCTCTGTATGGAAAGGAACAAGGTTTTAAACTATTAATTAGAAATGATAGTTTGAATCAAGAAAGGAAGGAGAGGGAGTCGGATGGTGTGGATATTAATTCTTGTATGAACAAAGAATTTGAGGGTGGTAAGTTTTTGGAAGGAAAACGTGAGGGGGGGGGGGTGGTGAGGCCTTTGCTAGGAGAGCTTTCAAAGAGTTTGAGGAAAGTAGGGCGGAGATATGTAAAAAGTCCATTTTGTTGGAGTTGTTTGTTTGTTTTTGTTCTGCGGTTGTGTGGCTGAGAGTTGGTGTTTGTCTGAATTGTTCTATTTGTTTCGGTCTAGTGTTGGGTGTAAGTGTGTTGTTTTTGATGTTGGGTTATGTTCTTTCTTCTCTTAGGTGATTTCTCATCACCTTCTCCTTGTATTCTCTTTTGTTTTTCATGAATTCTTTTTTACTAAAAAAAAAGTCCAGACAGTTGCTACCCTGACGGCCTGATCACCTTCCATAACAGTCTTCCCCTCTTTTTTTGCTTGTCTGAATAAGCTAGGGTTGAATAAGGTGGCAATATGTTGGGGAAGTTTCCACCTGCAACCAAAAGAGAGAAGAGATGCACTCCCAAATACAAATCACAAAGTTACAGGATATTATTAAATGAGGGATGGTTTCGGCCTTGCATAAAAGACAGATACATGGGGTAAGGCATTTATTTGTTCTTCTTCTCTAGAGCACATCATGGGTATTTATCTTTCCAAGGATAGTTTCCCGGCAAAAGGCTTGTATTTTAGGAGGAATAGGTTCTGCTCCAAACCTCTGGAAAAGCCCCCCACCCCCTTCGAAGGACTAAGGTATCAATAAAGGATTCACAAGAAAAAAGACAGATAGAGAAGGTTTCCAGATTCTACTATCATGATGCAACCTTTGATGCTCTTCATAAATAATTTTGCAGGTGTTGGAACATTTTTTTCTTTATAAAGTTTCATTTTATGCTATTATCTTTCGTTTGTTATTGCTTTAACAATACCATTTTATGTTATTATCTTTCTTTATAACGTTTCATTTTATGCAACCTTTTGTTTGTTATTGATTAACTAAGTTCTGGAAAGAAGCCTTCCATTGTATTCTTTAGTAGATATCTTGTCTTTAATGCATGTACCTTTATACGTGCGCTGCATTTGTTCTTTGTGAAACAGATGAATTGTGCTCACTTGGAGAATTGCCTGCATGACGCAAGAAAGGAAGCACACACTCATCTTTGTGCTGCTGATAGGAGGGCCTCAGAATATAGTGCGCTGCGTGCCTCTGCTGTGAAAATGCGCAGCCTTTTTGAACGGCTTCGTAGCTGTGTTATTGGTTCAGGTGGAGTGGCAAATTTTGCTGATTCCTTGCGTGCTTTAGCTGTGTCATTGACAAGGTAAGTTAATCAAACACTTTTTTTTTTTTTGAATTGGACAATTCATTTTGCATTTCGACATAGAGTGGGCTGCGTGGATAATTTTCCCTTCAAATTCTTAGTTATGAACTTGTGATCTTATGGGAGATTTGCATGGTATATGGGGTCATAGATTTATCTACTCATGTTCGGTATGCATTGCACAAGTTTTCCTTGATCCTAATCTTCTAGAGATGGCTACTCTTTGTTCATATAGTCACACAAGATTTTCCTCAATCTGATTTTCTCTGAACGAAATGGCCATTTGATAATGGCTGAAGTTGCTGAACTGAATAACTTGCTGTTTTGTCTTTTTGTTGATAAAATAATTAAATTGACCCATACAGAATCCACAACCTCCTTGAAAACAATTTTACTAAAAGATAAAGCAATGATTTTTTTGTTCAACCGCTTCAGCTGTTATCAAATGGCCCCCAAGCTTTCCTCTATCCTTAGTTTGTAAAAATGATTTTTGATTTCGTGTGGTTCCACTAATTTCTCTTTACTTGCAAAGCATTTGTTTGTTATGCATATGCTGTTTTATTAATTAATGCATTAGTTGGTTTCTATTTTCAGCTCCATTAATGACAATAAAGATGATGGCACTGTGGAGTTCCAGAATTGTATCCGGATCCTTGCAGATAAAGTTAGTATTCTGTCTCGACACCGTACAGAGTTGCTAAAGAGGTGCTCGAGGGCTGCAGCTTCACATGGGCATCTAGTAAAGGAACTAGAAGAGAAGAAAGAATTGATAAAAAAAGTATACACAAAGAATCAACTTGAGAAACAGGTTAGTTCTTGAAGAGTTTTTGTTGTTTTAACTATTTACTATAGTGATACAAAAGCATGAATATAATTGTGGACCTGGGCTCCACAAATTTTTGTGGGGTTGAATAGGATTGCATTTAAGTGGTGAAAAAAACAGCATGAGATTATTGGTGGATCTTGTCTCCACAAGTCTTCTTTTCTTACTGTGACTCGTCAACTTGTTTGATGACTTTGATCTTTGTAGTTAAGTTGGTGGGGCACTTCTTGTATGAGTGAATGCTGGCTGTGACATTTTGACCATCTCATGCATGATTAAGTCCATGATATATTTTGGGACTGCACCACGAGCAGATGACTTTTGAGAGCCATCTGTATCAGCTATGGCAAAACTCAGTATCATACTGCATACTGCTGTTTTCCTCTTTTCATATTCTTTTTACTATTTTCATCTTGTGGTGGCAGGGACCTCTCTTTCTCTGAAAATTATTACTGTATTGTAAACCATAGAGAATGTTGAACTGAATTGAATTTTGAACCATATCATAAATCATAAGATAATCTATACTACTTATGAAAGAGCGAATACCCCTTCTTTTTGGAATTTTCATTGGACGTTTTCTACCCCTCTTGTTTAAGCATACAATGGGCATAAATGTCCTTCATTATTCTCACTTTAGAAGCTGCCCACTTGTAATAGTTCAGAAATTACCCACTCATAACAAGAAACTACCTATGAATTATAAATAGTTGTATCAGAGATAGTGCCACGTGCAAATGCACGTACACGTTTACTAGTTCTGAAAAGAATATGAAAAGAGGAAAACAATAAAAAGAGTGATTTTACATCATTTTTAATCCATCTTTAGTACTACCATACTAGTACTTGAGACAATGCCTTCATTGCCTTGCCATTTTTACACTAGAAGTGTAAGATGATATAACCAATTTTGACTTGAAAGTTAACTAATCCACTTACAATTGCTATTTAACCTATATGTGATAGATTCAGAGAAGAAAACCCTACATATGATGGAAAATAAATTCGATAAGTTTTTCAAATGTCTTAAATAACCCAAATAAACCATATTCTAGAAAGGGTTCTACAAAAAAGCCCCCTTGAATCGCACCAATCCTGCGAACCGTAAGATCTACGAATTAACTCAGGATTCAAACAGTAATTATAAGATTTCTCTAGAAAGGGATTCAAACATAAAATCTGAATTGAAACCCTTGGAATTCATGACCCATATCATGAATTGTATCATAAATTGTAAGGTTTTTACAACCATAGTACCTGTTGCAGTACCATGCGACTGTTGGTGTATAGTATGAATTTTTATGAGGACCAAAGGATGGTAATTGGTAAGAGGCAACTTCCTTAGGAAAGAATTGAGTCCCTGCCATTCAAAATGGGTAATTAGGTGCTTGTATTTTATAGCCCAAACTGAGAGGTTCAGAGTTTGTGGATCTTGTATTTTCCTCTTCGTTTTGTAGTAGACGAGAATGGATTAGCTGAACATGGTAGCTGTTTGCTGGGCTGTTGCACTAATCATTTTTCTACGCAACAGCCCACAACCACTCAAGTTCAGCTAATCAATTCTCGTAGTTGACCTCTTAACTGAAAAAATGTGAAAGTAGCTCCAGTTCGAATGCTATCTTCATACTTTATTATCTCTCTCTCTCTCTCTCATTTGTGATCCTCTAACGTTCTGATGTTTATGACACAGGCAAGCAAGGAGAAGATATCATTTATTCATTTTGAAGTCCATGAGATAGCTGCGTTTGTTCTGAATTCCGCTGGGCATTATGAGGCGATCAATCGGAACTGCTCTAACTATTACCTCTCTGCAGAATCTGTAGCTTTGTTTGCTGGAAACCTCCCAAGCAAACCCAGTTACATAATTGGGCAGATTGTGCATATAGAACGGCAAACAGTAAGGTTGCCACCTACTCGGTCTGAGCATGGGGGAGATCAAGTAGATAACCTGAATTCTGAAACGGGGACTCATCGGTTGACAGCTCTGGGGTCGGTGCCCACATCAAACCCGTATGGTCTCCCTGTTGGCTGTGAATACTTCGTAGTGACAGTAGCAATGTTACCTGACACAACTATTCATTCCTCACCTCCTTCCTGATCTTTCTGCGACTAGACGGACATGACGGAAGAAACAAAGTGTACATATATGTATGGAAGAAGGAGACCCTTGTCTTGATCGGAGTGGAGGTTTAATTGCATCCTCTTTGTACAGCTGATCATCAATATGGTCTTAAAGTTTCTTGTATATAATAAGCTACTTTTCTTGTAACTAGAAAATTGTGAATATTCTTCAGCTCTTAATCTATTTATTAATCTTCTACCTTGTCCAGTATAATGGGTTTATGATCAGTGGGCCGGTGGATTTGGAATTTGGAGATGGGCAACCCTAATCAGAAAAGAGGATTAGTCAGATTGGTTGATCATGGATGGTCAACCCTGACTGCTGCTATGGATGACAAAAGCTTGATGTCTCTCTTGGGGGCCACAATCTCCGTACTGCAAAGCGCCTATAGAGCCTGATAACTTTTCCATCTCTGATGGTGAAAGGACTGGGGCATCCTTGCAGGGTTTATCAACATTGGAGAACCCTCTCAAACAACACTAGGCTCCCCTTTGAGAGTATTCTTATTCCACACCGGTAAGCACTTTTGTCCATTTGTTGAAAAAGCCAAATAAGTCCTTATTCCTAAAATAAAGTCTAAATTCCAAGAAACCAAAATTTTGGGCTTATTTTTAAGCACGTACCGAACAAGTGCTCATTTTCATTTTGGCCTGTTTTGGCCCATCATATCATTTTGAAAATACTTATGCTACCCCTGATTGAAATAGGATAAAGCACTTGAGGGTTCATTATATGGCTTAGACGGCGAAATTGTACCAGATCAAATTTTAATTGGCTGTTTGGTCTGTTTTTGCCTTAAAACGGTTTGATTTAGTTTTCAAAAGTTTATAAATTAAACAAAATCATAAATCGTATTAAATTGAATTATTAATAATATATTTGTTAATGTATGTAATATATATAATATGTTTAAACATATGTATGTATGTATTTATGTAATTTTTTATATTTTTTAGGGTTTTTTTTTATGTTTCATTTAATTAGGAAAGATTAGACCTCATCCAGTCCATTTGTATTTCAATTGGACCGATTGTATGGGATTTGGATTGGGTCCAACCCATTTATAAAGGGATCCATGTTGGACCGGATTGGATTGGACCGAATCAAGTCCAATTGACACCCCTTTTGAAGCATGGTATATCTCAAGTACTGTCTCTCAAATTTCAAACCGGCAGACTGTTCCCTCCTGTTGTGGATGTCATTCCTGAGAAGCTATGATCTGGAAGGCTATTTGGATGGTTCGACCCAGCAGTCGGGTAACAGGTGTCAATGTGTCATCATGGTCTTCTTATGCCATCATATTAACCCAGTGGTTACTTCATGAACAATTTCTACTTAGGCTACTTAGCTAGATCATGGCTACTCTTGAAGTTGAAGGGACTATTCAGCTTTCCAGCGGCGGCACATGTTGTAGGACGCTCAAACGAGGATGATCAGCTACTTGAAGGAAACAGGCGGTGGATTGCAGATAACCTTGGGGGTGTTTACAAAGGTGAATATTTCAACTCTATTTGTCATTCTGAAAGGCAAAAAGAAGTTGGTTTTCTTTCAGAAAAAAAACAATAAATGTTCTTGGAACCAGCCTTAAAATTATATGATCTATGAAATATGATATTAAATAGCCAGATGAAAACATGTTCTTTAAATCAGAAATTTAAGAACATGTTTTTGGTTTCAGTTTTGGAAATACACAAAAAAAAAAAACACTTAATCAACAACATGCACTGTACATATTTGTATTTGTATTCTTTCCAAACTGAGCCTTAAGGAGTTTGTCACAGCCTCACGGGATAAGCAAAAGTTGTGTATTGCAATGCACTTTGGCCAAGTCTGGGAGTTTTAAAAATAAGTGTTTATTCAAATAAACAATGCATGTTAGTCCAATTTCTTAAAAATAAGGTTAAGCTTTTTATTTTTTTGGGGCTACACAACCCCCTGGGGGAGGGATTAATCCATCCCCCAACCCAGGTGCAGGTGGGATTCAATCTCAAATTTCCGCTATGACCAGCAGGAGACCTTATCAATCAGCTGATTGGCAACTTGCAAATAAGGCTAAATTTCGGAGTCTTCTTAAAAATAAATGTTTATTCGTGGGTGATAAGAATGAACGATTATGGTTCTGGAAAATAGAAAATTGAATAAGCAGCGTATGTTAATCCAATTTCAGAAGTGCAGTTTCTACGTTGCTACCACAAAAGTAATTTAGAAGCACTTCAATCAAAAGCTATTTTCACTATGAACTTGCAAGAGGCAAGACGGATGCATCAAAGATCATATTAAACTGTTTGGATAATAATACATATTTCTTGTAAATTCACCAAATATGGTCACCTATCAAAGTGCGCATATATTGTTAAGTTCTGCCAGCTGGTAGGAGTACCAGTACATGACCCAAGCCTTAATCTGTGTGACATGGGGTTAAGATTGAAATCTCATGGGTGGAAGTTCAGAAAAGAAAAAAAAAAAAAAATCTAGACGAGGAATCTATTTCGAAATAAAATGCCAACTAAATCTACTGACTACATTTTTAACACTTAGTTTAAGACTTATGCTGGTGATAGAGGATTGACACTTAACCCATCTTATCGGTCTGTATTATCTCTTTGGGCATGATAGATGATAAGATAAAGTAATGTTGGTGATGATCTAGAAAGGAATAAATAGCTCATTCAACTGAGTTCCCATAAGTGCTAATTGGACTGCAAGAATGGCAAGGAATAAAAAGAAAAAAAGATCTAGAAAGGAATAAAAATATAACTCTAGCTTTATATTAAAATTGGACGGTCCATGCCACCATGTCTCTCTTTTGAGAGAAGTTATTTATCTATTTTATTTATTTTACATTTTTTTAATTTTTTATTTTAAAAATATAACACAACAATCATTGCTTATCTTAATTAGATTAATAAAACTGCACACTATTAGAGAGAGACCTTAGTGTTATCTAAGGCCTCTTATTTTAATGCATGTTATTATTACATTTAAGACACAGAGAGAGAGAGAGAGAGAGAGAGAGAGAGAGAGAGAATAGTAATAATATAAATCAATGTTTTTAAAACCGAACCAAACAATGAACCAGTTAGAGGTCCAATTCCCAAGCCGAACTGATGGCCCATTCTGACAAAAAACAAATAAAAAAAAAGAAAAAACGGCCAAAACTATTGGACAGTTCAAACAGTTTGACCGCCCAGTTCAACGGTTTGATGACCAAATCAACATGTTTTGGCAAAATAACGGTTCTGGGGTAAAACAAAACCGATCACCAAACCGGTTCCCAATTTTTTTGCTCTAGTCGGATTTTGAAAACCATGGTATAAATCAAATAATATAAATAGGTTGAGGTTAAACAATAAAAAAATTATTAACTTAAAAATCCACTAAACTTTCACTAAAAATAAATATTAAGAATACTTAGTAAATGTTTAAAGTGTGTTTCAAATCCACTTAAAAACCGAACTTAATAAATGCTAAAAAAATATGAATTGATAGATAACTTATGAGTTGAAACCTTAATAAACACTAATAAAAAAATTAATTGATTATTTTTTAATACCAACAATTAATTAAAAATCCAAAAAAAATTGAAAAACCTAAACATAATTAAAATACTAAAAATAATTAAAAAATATTGAAAATTAACAATATTTTCTATTAATAAGGGTATTTACTAAAAATAATTAAATAGTACAATTAATAGTATTTTCTTATTAAAAAATACCCAAGCCAGAAATTATTAAAAAATATTGAAAAGTAGTTGTATTTTTTATTAACTACGGTGTTTATTTAGTTATTTAATTTAGTTTTACTGAAAGCAAATGCAAATTAATTTTGTAGTGACTAATATGCAAAAATAAATGACGAAAATACTGAAAAATACCCATATGCAAAAATTACTGAATAATAAAGAAACTCAAAAATCTAAAAAACCTAAAACTTAATTAAAATACTAAAACTAATTAAAAATTAAATTAATTTTATTTTATTGCAAAAAATACTGAATAATAATGAAAAAATAATGTATTTTAATTATCAATAGTAATATAATTAACGATAATTATTTTTAAACTGTATTTAACAGTAATTATAATTTAAGCTATAATTAGTAGAAAATTACATTTAATTACCAAAAAGTTATATTTAATTACTAGAAAATTACATTTAATTAGTTTTAGCCAAGAAATTAACAATATTTTATATTAAAGAGTACAATTAAAAGTATTTTATTATTAAAAAATACCAAAGAATATTACAAAAATACCCAATCCATAAATTATTTTTTATGAACTATGGTATTTATTTAGTTATTTAATTTATTTTTACTGAAACCAAATGGAAATTAATTTTGTAAGGACTAATATGAAAAAATAAATGATGAAAATTCTGAAAATTATTGAAAAATACTCATGCAAAAATTACTGAATAATAATGAAAAAAAACCAAAAATTGATTAAAAATCCAAAATTTCTGAAAAACCTAAAGCTTAATTAAAATACTAAAAATAATTAAAAAAAATAAATTAATTGTATTTTATTGCAAAAAATACTGAATAGTAATGAAAAAAATAATGTATTTTAATTATTAATATCAATATAATTAACAATAATTATTTTTAAACTGTAATTAACAGTAATTATAATTTAATCTATAAATAGTAGAAAATTACATTTAATTACCAAAAAGTTATATTTAATTACCAGAAAATTACATTTAACAATTGTTAAAATTGTTAAAATGAAAATACAAGTTAAAATTTTAGATATTAACAATAACTGTGAATACTTTTAGTTAATCAACAACAAATTTTGATTATTAATTTAATATTAATTAATAGTAAATAAAATTATTAAATCTTTCAAAATTTTCCATGCATCACATGGGTCCCTGCTAGTATGACTAATAACATGTAAATTTGTTGAGCTATAATTAACAACAAAATTTGAATATTAATTTAATATTAATTAATAGTAAATAAAATTATTAAATCTTTCAGATTTTCTCATGCAACGCACGGGTCCCGTTAGTATGACTAATAACATGTAAATTTGTTGAGTTGTGCAACCTAATAAAAGACCTGATAAGCTTGACAAGCATAAGTGTCAACTTAGCTCTCCGCATAGACTAGAAATTTTTAGTTCATGATGGACAAGTTTGGGTAAGGAGTGATGCTACTATTACCAAATGGGAAATTTTGATTTATAAATACATTATGTTTTTACTAAGAATCTAGAGATATGAAAACTTTAAAAATCTTAAATTAAATTTTCCATGAAAGGAGTACTTGGTAATTTCTTATTTGGTGCACTTACAGAATTATGTATAAGTGAAATAACTGAAGAAATGATAAAAATAACATGCAATTTTTTTTGGTGGAACTATAATGAACATTTAAAAGGAAGACACAACAAAGTGTGACAGCTATTATGTAGTCCCAATTTAGAAAACCAGTCTGATGTTCCCATAAACATTTGAGATGTGACCTTCAATTTGGACAGTCAAAAGAAGTATAACAAAAGATTTAATGGAAGATCCTCTGGGGGAGATGGTTATTCGTCCTTGAAAAAATATCACTTTGAGACAAGTTGTCCATCATACAACCTGCTGAATGATGGGTTAAACTCTCTAACTTCCAAGGTGCATGTGTAGGTTAGAAGCTGTTGTTGACCATAAGGAAACTGATATCCACTTTGTTACTCAGATGTCATACATGAAATAAGCTGGTTAATATGAATGTCAATTAATTATTAAATAGAATGGAATGGTGAAATGGGATTCATGTAGCCAACCCCATATAGTTGGAATAAGGCTTGGATGATGATGGTGAATATGATTGTCTACTTAATATTGTTTGACTGCAATCCTTTAGGTCGTATTTGAAGCTGTGGTAAATAACCCAAGTTCTAATGGATGGAAGTTATTACCAACATTGGGTAATGGCCCTTATATGAAGTGACAAGACCTGGTTTATATTTCAGATTGATTTTGGGAAGCTTTTTGCTCTTTCTTGGTCAAAACAATCCAAAAAAATAAAATAAAATAACAGTGGAAATATATTGTTATTGATGTTCGAACTATGTTTTTTGTCAAGAAGAAAAAGCAACTCCACTATCTTGGCAAAAAATAAAAAGGGAATTAAAAATATGAAAGAAACAACAATTCTGATTTTCTGAGAATGTTGTATAGTTTAACACCAGAGATAAATTCATCTTGGTTCATGTCTCAATCGAACACAGATAGCTGCATGGCATACACTGTACAAATTACAAACTACAAATGGGTTTAAAAATTCATCAATAACAAAACCATGTCATGAAATAGAAGGCATTATATTCATTCAGCTCTGTCTAAATCTATAAACAACATAGCTTTAATAATCTCATAATTTCACATTACCAAAGTGAAGTAGCACCTGAAATATTAGAGCTCTCCCAGACCTCAATGCCTTCCACATCTTCTCGACTGACAAACAATCTATCTCCTCCACCTTCCATCCTGTTTATGATCCCTCTCTTTGAGTCCTCTACCTTATCTACAAAATTCCTTTTATATAACCCTTGCTCAAAAACATTTTCTGTCATTCCTTCTCTCACATTGATGCGAGACCATACCTCCAGCTCTCCATCTTTACTCACAAACACCTGGCCTCTGTAACAGTTTATTATGCTATTCCCTACTCCAACTGAATTTCTGATACCTGGATTGTTGTCTTCCAAATAAACCCAGGGATCATCACTCAAATTGCGTAAATCAGCTACCCCTATGTCGCCTGACTTTGAGCACACCTTGAAGATGGCAGACTTTTCTATATCAACATCCACATCAGCAAAGGAGTCCACAAACCTGTTGCTTCGACCTGAGCCTGGTTCATTTGTTTCCCAAACCATCTCGCCTGATCTTGTGTCCCAAAGCCTAATGTAACCAGAGAAGCCAAACGCACCAGAACTTACTGCGCTGGACACAATAACACTAGACTCTGGGAGATGAATTAATTTTCTTGGAACCATGTTTTTGGTGGAATTCCCAGATAGGCGACCAATCTCCGACCTGACCCGGAGTGTTGATTTGTCTATCACAAGGATACAATTCTCTCTGTGTTGGCATTCGAACGAGGCAAAGACTGAGTTAATTGAGTCAGCAATTGCAATGACTCGCCCTTTGTATATGCGGGGATCTGATGGATCTGTCCAGTGGACTGACCCAACATGGCGCCCACCAGAGAAATCGTAGAAGTGGAGGCCGGCGGCAGTCTCAGATCCAATGGCAGCAGTCTCAGGCCATACATGCCGAATTGATGTGATCTGCTCGAGGTGTGTCCGTACGGTTCCGGTGTGTGTCAAATTCCAGTCGTAGCTGGAGATCTGACCACCATGGGCAATCCAGACGGAACCATCACCGGCGCCAGCAGTGAAAGAAGATGAAAACCCATCGGCAGCGGGTCGGATTGTGGCAACGAGTGAGGCATCAATTCCAATAAGTGGGGATGGCGCCATCACTGATTTGAGGCGGGACTCAATGCCATAATATAGTGCTTCGTCGGCAAGTTCTTGTTTGGAGAATCGACGAGCAGTTGAAGGAAGCCGGTTGGAACGGAGAACAGAAAGAAGGACTGAGAAAATTTCAGAGTCCCGATCTATAAAAACTGGGTTTGAATCATCAGCCTCTCGAGCTGCTAGAGCTGCAAGAGTAGAATCGGGACCACCGGCTTGGATTGTTGAAACAGTGGTTTCAAATAGCTTACCACCAACATTTAGCTTGATCTTCCTGTTATCTGGTCCAATTTCTGGGGTAAAACTGGAATGACTCTCTTCCATCTCTGGATAATACTGAGGATACGATGAATTGGAAAAACAACGAAAGCTAAAAGGGACCTCTTTTTATTCTTGCAGGTTTTGTGCTTCCAGTGCTAACCCTCAAAAGTTTCTTTCTCTTTAGCACAGTACGAAGAACGAGCATTTCTTCTGAATTCAAGAAGATGATTAAAACATGAAACCAATCCCCAATTCCCAATTATAGAGAGGGGGGGAAATATAAAACAATAAACCAATAAATGGTACCTGGAAGACTCGCCATGTTCCGCCTCTGGATCCGAAATTGATACTCTTTCGGTTGCAGAGAGAACAACCCCAGACACTCCCCCGATTTTTTCGTCTTAGAGATGCAAACGTATCCAAGATTTTCAAACCCTAGAATCTCATTCCATATCCATTCCATATGGCTGCGGACCTGCGGTTGGTTGCAATGCAAATTTTATTTGCACTGATGCAAAATTACGGTAGTGCAAATGATCAAAGTCCAAATTTTAATCTATTTTTGTTACAAATCTTAAATAAAGTAAAGGGTAAATTACAAAGTTCCCTGACGAAATATATTTAAATTACCAAAATACCCATCAAAACTTTTTGTATTTTCTTTTCATTGCCTTTTTTCTCTTAAAACAACCTGTTTTTCTTAAATTATCAACTCAAATCCAATAATTCTTAAAAAATCCGATCAAAGTAAACCTTTAATATCCATTCGATCTTACAAAGCCGAGTTCCGTTATTGTACCAACCGTTAATAAGAAATTTATTAATTATGAGATCTTTAACTCTGAAAACGAAGCAGGAGTAACCTAACGTTTGCAGAGTGGTGTGTTTGATTCTAGGACCCCCTTTGAAGCTGCTTGGACTACTTGAGCTACGCTCCATGTTTTGAAAACAATTTTGCCTAAAGAAATTTCTTCTTCCATCCGCAGTATACAATTTGAGTAGACAGGTTAAAGTTAAAAACACAGCGGCAATGACTTAAAGTTTCTTCCATCTTCAGGGATCACCGACAATGGGTTCATTGTTCGGGATATGACGTTCGAAAACATAGCGAGACCTAGAAATACCAAGCAGTTGCCCTCCGCTTAGTACAAGAGTATATCTGATACTCTCTCTCTCTCTCTCTCTCCATGGTATCCGAGAAAAACCTGGTTTGGCATGATGAATGAATTACAGTCAAGAAAATCAGCGATCGGGCTCCCAATATATCGGTCCTCTGCGGCACCCGGCGACACTTCTCCTCCTCTCTCCCTTGTTTCTTCTCCCTCTCTCTCTCCCTCGTTTCTTCTCCCCCTTCTACTGTATCCTAACCACTGTTCAAGATCCAGTAATCAACAGTGTTACCATGTGGGTGATCTCTTTTCACCGTTCTAATAAATAAGGAAAGGGTAATTAAGGAATTTAAAAATTTGTAAACAGTTAAGTGAGAATCTTTTTTGACTTAATTGACAGAAAAGGAGGTTTTTGTCTAATGGCCAAATTACAAAGATGTCTTTAACGCAAAATAAATAAATAAATAAATAATTATAGGACCCCATAATACAATAGGGGTATTTGTAATTTACCCTAAAGCAAAACAAAATTAAACAAGAAATCGCATTCTTTTCATTTGCATTTAGGTTAGTGTAAATAAAATTGCATTGCAACTAAACGCAGCCTATGCAAAACTCATTATACCCCGCTTGGATCGGGTTTGGAGGATCAAATGCAGGTTGCAGGGGCAGGGACGGATCAAATCCCATTCCAAAGGCTTTATTTGGAATTGGTGTAAAACCTCAACGGTGTAAAAGTACATCAATGAGGTTTTACACCAAACCATAAAAAAGTGATCGCTAAGTTTGAAAAGCATGAATTCAAAAAGTGTGGAGTTTTATATCAATTTTATTGATGTGGCATTTACATTATGATTGATGTAAAACTTTACATGTGATGAGATTTTATATAACGTAAAACTCCACTCCACCCCAAGCATTAATAAATCTAAACCAGAGTGGAGTTTTATGTTGATCTTGATTTACATTCCTTCCAAACACCAATAAAATTGAACTAGCATAAATATTTACGTCGATCTTGATTTACATAGTTTCCAATGCAGCCTAAGGTTGCAAGTGGACCTGATCGAATCAAATCTTTTTTGTTAGGTTTCAAATTAAATTTGGGTTGCAATCGAATGTTGAACTAGCTGCTGGCTTTGCGGTAGTGGAGGGAACTACTACTGGTAGTACTAGTAAAACACACGTTGCTAGTATTGTTGGAACTATTGGACCTATTGCATTTGGACCTGAATGGCCCATACGCAGTGTATCAGGTCGTCGAATTTGGATTGCCCAACTCCGGGGGGAACCACTGACGGTTCAACGAAGGTTGCGCTCACCACCGGAGGGAGCGGGGTGTTCACCTGTGTAGCGTTTTGTGGCGTGGTCAGTGTTGAGACCCCAGCCGCAATAAACGGTATGGTGAACTGACCAATGCACACTGATGGAAACTAAGGTTGCCCCCCAGAGACGTTCATTTCAGTGCTCTATCCGGCGTGACTGGAAGATGCTATTGATTTTAGATGAGTTGTTGATTGTGAAGAAGGCTTTTTTATCGTCACCCCACAGACGACGCCAATTGATGTAGCGCGATCTGACTGCTCCCTATTGGAGGGTGATTTGGCATCCAGTCGGACGATGAACTAATCAACTCTGCAGAACAAGAACAGAGAACCCGGCGTGGCTAGCTCAGTGAGGTCGCTCCGATGCTTAAGTTAGTAAGCTGTTGTGAGCTGAATAGCTTTGAGAATGTAGAGGGCTAAAGAGCTAGAGAGCAGAGAAATCACGCGTACCTTGTGCCCTTGAGGTTGGAGCCTTTATATAGTTGAGTCCTCACGGGTTTTGCGGGTCGGTTCCGTGGTCTCCGTTACAATGGGATCTGTTTCCGCTTTAGTTGGGAGATAACGCTATCAACTGATAAAGCTTATCAATTCCTCCCGAACCGGGCGGGGAGGAGATAAGGCTTGTGCTTAAGTGGCGTGATCCTGCTGGGTCCAGATTCTGTTGGAGAGATTTCCGGGGCTGTCATGTAGTGGCATGGATCAGTATCCCCTAGCTGATACTTTTTAGTTCCGAACTGGACTATTGCGAATTAGGCATGTCAAGCTGAGCTGTCATCTCTTAGTCAGATTACGTCCACGTGTCCCCTTTTCACTAGGTCGAGGCAAATCACCTTTCATCAAATACCATTAATAAATAAATTAAAAAATGATCAAAATATTATATACTATTAATAAGATTATGAATTAACGATTACTTTCACATTGTAACTTTTACAAACTTGAATGAGTATAGCACAACTACAACATTTAAACCAATTTTAGTGATAGATGTAGGGATGCAAATGGGTCGGGTTAAAGGTAAACCGGTTTGATCCAATCCTTTATCTTAGGTCAAGGTCAGCTAGGGTTTTGTTATACCAGTTCTTGTGTTTTGAAGTGTGTGATAAAAAAATTTAATTGAAAATCATGAAATTGACTGCACTCCACCTCAAAATTCTGAATTTTACTGCAAACCTACAACAATTCAAAATCATAGATACCTCCACCTATAACACCTATACCTACTCGTAAATTGGTATCAATTCCGATCTGGCACCTACCCCAACTGTACAGTGAAACTAAAATTTCTGGGGGTGGACTAAACAGTAAAAACCCTTTAAAAATTTTGGGTCGAGTTAGGTTTGGTATTGAGTTGAATCCTATAATGTTAGGGTAGATTTAAAAAAAAATGTATATTATTAAGTCAGGTCATATCAGATCCGGGTGGGTGCGTTGGAGGCTGGAGGGTTAGATTAGGGTGAAGGCAAATTCATACCAAACCTGATCCATTAACATTCATAAATAACGTTGGATCCATATTCGAATTAGGTTATAATAGATCAGATAGGGATGGACCCATATTTGATTCAATTATAAATGGTTGTTCTTACAAAAAAAAATAATAATAAATGGATGGAATTTGAATTCAAATTCGCACAAATTAATACCATTTGCAATCCTATAATTTTTTTTGTGTGTTGTACAAATGGAGTATCTAACTTTCATTTTCCCTCCCATATAATTGTTACTTGTTAGAGGTTAGGGGTACAACTTGGGTGGGCTCAAGTTGAGAATTTGTTAGGCCCAACCCAAAAGCTTGGACTTGATGTAATTTAAATTCTTCATTTTTTTGTAGGCATGATATGTATAATATGGGGCGTGTTGTATCATATCTACAAGCATGGGATTGGGCACAAGTGGTAGCTGCTAAAATCTTCTTATTGCTAGTATAGATCAATGACTTGGTGGTATCCATCCAAACTTTTTGACAATTTTCATAGGCTGTCCAAATAGTTTGGACCACTATTATATCCAATTACACAATAACTTCTATATATCTATATTTTTTTTGTTGAAAAATTAGAAAAATCCAAAAATTATATAAACAATAACTTCTATATGTCATAAATGATTTTCAGTACAAAAAAGAACTATAATATGGACCTATAAAAGATCGATTAAACTCATTGGTCTAAAAACAATTTATTGTCAAAAAATGAAAGTTTTTCTTATTTTTAGGAAAAATTAAAAAACAAAATTCTTGTACATATTCTAAATTATTTTCATGGTAAGAGAGAATTATAAGATGGGCTATCAAGGATCCATCTTGTAAAGAAATTTTAGTAGGTTGGAAGCCCAAATATTATTTGATGTAATATTATTAAAGTTATTGTATGACATTTGTATGTTCTATATTGCTGGTATCGTTGGTTGTAATGTATTTCTTTATATAATATAAATTATTAAAATGTGCATTTCAACCTTAAATTTAGTATTATTGATGTATTTATGAAAATTGTAAAAATTTTCAAAACGTACACATTATATTTCCACATTATCTATGTATATACCAAAGTGTATCCATATCCAAGCATCTCAATTTAATGGTGTAATACCTATATTTTGAACCTTGATTACACACTAGGGTACAACAGAGCAGGGTACATGTTAGGTCCACTAACCTTACCACGGAGAGCTTACAGTTGTGCTTATTCAATCCCATGCCTTCATAGGAGGGACACCGAGTGACCATCTCAGCCACTGAGTCATTGACAGTTACCCAACTTGTACCAAGTTGCCTGATTTGGCCACAGTGCTAAATCTATCTTCATAGGCACAACGGTTCAACAATTACCACACTGAAATTGTTGAAAGGAAGAAGATAGATCAAACATCATTACAGAAGTACATCTCACATGAACCTACCTGAACTCCAAACCTGAAAACTTATAAATGTCAGAAAACATAGTTCAAGCAGTAGGAGAATGGTCAATGGATTTTCTATTTACAACATTAACCACACTATGAGAGTCACACTCAATCAACAACCTAGGAATACCAAGCTCCAAAGTAGAAAGGCAACATTCTTTAATGACTACAACTTCAACATATTCTGCAGATTTTGCCTTACAAGGGCCACATTGCTAGCAAAAAATAACCAAATATAATCATCCTTTATCAAAAAACAAAAGCCACTGAAGCCTTGGTTCGAGGAGCTACCATTAGATATATATAAAGACCGGCCACCAAAAAACCGCTTATCTGGCTGAAACTTCAAGTCATTAACTCATTATAGAGGGAAGTAATGGCATTCTTGCGGGGAAGCTTTTCTCACTTCCTTCATCCATCTGTCCACATATAACAGAAAAAGAACATAGTCAGGCATAATACATTAAAGGCAAAATCATTTTTGCATTTCCAAATAAATCACAACATGAATACAGAAATAGAAAGAAATAAAAACTGTTGTCATTCATCTTTAGCAATTGGAAGTTGGTCTCACCACCACCACCAATCTGCAAATTAAATTAAAGGACTGAAAAAGTTCAATGTTTTTGAGAGTCACTCCTTAGATTACTTCCAAACCAAACAGCCCTAGCATGCTCACAATAAAAAATCACATGGGCATTGCTTTCTTTAGCATTTTCACAAATGGGGCATAACTCTGAAATGTCAATCCCTCCATAAGCCAGAGCTTGATTATTTTCAATTCTATTATGGCATCATTTCAAAATGAAATGCTTGATTTTTGGGGAGACTTTTCATATTTCAAATCTTCTTCTAATGGACCCTATCTAGCTTGTCATAGGTAGGGGTGGATTCGAGTCAACCTGAGTCGAGTCGAATATTTGGTTCTTCCAACTTGGCTCGTTGAAACTATGTTAGGTTCGATTCGAGTTAGAGACTTGAGCACAAGCTCATCTCGGTTCAAAACTTGCAAGTTCGAGTTCGGCTTGGCTCGAGCTCGATTGCAAGCCTTATTTTTTTTTTCTAAAACATAAAAATCATACATATAAAATAATTTTTTATTTTACGTACAAAAAATTAATCATTATAAAAATTATTTATTATTATACATATAAAAAATAAAAAATATACATATAAAAAACATTTTATTTTACATACAAAAAAATAAGAATTATAAAAATTATTTACTATTATACATAAAAAATAAAAATATTATATATAATAAAAATTATTTATTATATATATATATATATATATATATATTTATATGTATGTATATAATAAAAAATTATTTATTTATTATACTAAACTTGCGAGCCTCACAAACCAAGCTTTATTGGAGTTGAACTCAGTTTAAACCGAGCTGAGCCGAACTTTTCATGGGCCGAACTAAAATAGCTCACGAGAAGCACGGCTTGTGACCACCCATAGCCAGAGCAACCCATAGCCAGAGCAACCCGAATTCCTCTGGGGTCCGAGGTCCAAATCAACTTATTTTCACCTCCCCCCACCCACCCCAAGCCTTGGGAGGTTCATATCACATATCTTGCTTACCATTATTGGGTAAAAAAGTTCCTTAGATCTTCCACTGTTGGATTTTAATCTCATAAGAGATTAAATCCAATGGGTTTGATTGGTCAATTACATGAGAAATTGCACCTGTGCACTTGTTTGAAAAAATCAGTTTTTCTCTTACAAAAACCCAGTTTTGAACTTGTCCCACATTGGAAAATTATAAGTTTTGTTTTCAATATTTCACTAGGAGTTGATTTACACTCTTTATAATTAGTAGAGGAGAGTATGGGGATTTGATACCGCACAACGTGCGTGCACGCGTGTGCACGCGTGTGTGTGGCGCAATGAGGCGCTTTAGAGGCGCACTTTTCTTGCACTTTGCGTGGCTTGCGATGGGCGGCTTTGGTTTTAGTACGTTGATGACCGTTGATCACCATTGATGAGATCAATGGTCACGATTCGATCTGGTGTGATCAAGAGGCACAATTCAAAGTTAACAGTCACCAACTGTTAACAACTTTTTAAACAGTCACAATGGTTGAAATTGTGACTGTTCAAAGTGCCTTCTCTAAACCAGCACCTACCTTTTCCTCATACCTCTTCACAAGTTATTTAAGGAGCATGAATCAGACTCCAAAAACACAATTTCAAAATTCACTCTCTCTCTCTCTCTCTCTCTCAGTCCGGTCTGCTACAATCTAATAGAAGGTTTCTTTGGAGACTCTTCAACTTTGCTGGTTGCAGATTCTCGCCCAAGGCTCTGTTGTATCCTGAGAACGAATTTGCCTGTAACCCAACAGCAAACTCAGTAAAACTGAGTGGGGGAAAATAACGTTCTAAAGACAGTGTCTTCAGACGTGCCTCAGAGCTTCTCCTCCTAAGTTACAATGACCCCATCTTCCCCAACAATTTTAGAACATTATTTTGCAATGGAGGCGGAAGCAAGCATGACTTCGATCAAGATGATGAACCAAGATCTTGTTCGACTAGACCAGTTCGATGGTGCAAATTTCAACCGATGGCAAGACAAGATGATCTTCTTTCTGACCACACTAAAGCTATACTATCTGTTGGACCCGAATCTGCAATCACTTCTTGAACCCACTGACAAAGACTCTGAGAAACTAAAGAAAGAAAGAGCAAAACGGGAATAGGACTCACTTCTGTGCCGAGGACACATACTGAATGCCTTATCAGACCGGCTCTACAACTTCTACAAGGAACTGGCATCTCCAAAAGAAATCTAGAAGGCCCTGGAATTCAAATACAAGGTGCAAGAAGCAGGTATGAATAAGTATCTTATTGCAGAATACTTTGACTTCACCATGAACGACCATAAACCTATACTGGAGCAAGTTCATGAACTACATGTGATAGTCAATAAAATCCGATCCCTTAACATAATCCTTCCTGAATCTTTCCAAGTGGGAGCAATCATTGCCAAACTTCTACCCTCTTGGAAGGATTACAGGAAGAAGCTTCTGCACAAGGCTGAAGAACTTACCTTGGAACAAATTCAGTAACACCTTCGTATTGAAGAAGAGTCTCGAATTAGAGACAGTAGGGATAAGACCCTGACCAGTATGCTGAACTCTAAGGTAAATTTTGTGCAAAACGGATCGAAGAAGACTAACCCTGCATTACAAGTAAAGAAGAAGGATGGGAACTTCAAAAAGAGCAACAATAAGAAAGGATCTTGCTATGTTTGTGGAAAGAATGGGCATTATGCTCGAGTCTGCCGATATCAAAAAGGCGGAACCAAGTCTACAAACATGGTAGAAGACAATCTCGTGGCCATGATTACTGAAGTCAACATGGCAGAATCGTCTTCTGGATGGTGGTTTGATTCAGGCGCCATAGTCCATGTTTGTAAGGACAAGTCCTTATTCAAGACATATGAAGAAGTGACTGATGGCCAGGAGGTACAGATGGGAAACCAAACATGTGCCAAAGTTGTTGGAAGAGGCAACGTAGAGTTGAACTTCACCTCCGGAAAGACACTGACTCTCCTGAATGTTCTCCATGTTCCTGACATTAGAAAGAACTTGGTTTTAGTAAATCTTGTTTGTAAGAGGGGATTCAAAGTTGTCTTTGAATCCGACAAACTAATCATATCCAAGAATGAGATGTTTGTTGGAAAGGGATATGGTTGTAATGGTATGTTCAAATTAAGTATTAATGAAGGAAAATTTTCTGCTTATATTGTTGATTCTTTCTCTTTATGGCATGATAGATTAGCACACTTGAATTTTAAATCCATAAAGAACATGAGAAAACTAGGTATAATTGCTTACAATAATGAATCAACTGTAAAATGTGAAATATGTGTAAAATCTAAAATGGCTAAGAAACCTTTCCCTAGTGTTGAGAGAAATTCTCAACTTCTAGAACTAATCCATTATGACATCTGTGAACTCAATGGTGTATTAACTAGAGGAGGCAAGAGATACTTCATAACATTTATAGATGACTTTTCTAGGTACACCTATGTCTACCTTATGAGAACTAAGGATGAAGCCTTTGACATGTTTAAACTATATAAGACTGAAGTTGAAAATCAACTACAAATGAAAATTAAAATCCTTAGAAATGATAGGGGTACTGAATACTTTAAAAATAAGTTTAATTCTTTATGTGAAGAATTTGGAATAATACATCAGTGTTCTGCTCCCTATACCCCTTAGCAGAATGGCCTGACTGAAAGGAAAAATATAACACTTACAAAAACGATAAACTGCATGTTATTAAAAGCTAATGCACCCTTAAACCTGTGGGGGGAAGTACTCCTAACAGCCTGTCATTTACATAACAGAATTGTTTATAGAGTTAATAACAAATGCCCATATGAATTATGGACAGGAAGAAAACCTACTTTAGCATATCTAAAAGTGTGAGGGTGCTTAGCATATTATAGAGTTCCATATCCTAAAAGAACCAGATTAGGACTCAGAGTTAAGAAAAGTATGTTTGTTGGATATGCAGAACATAGCAAGGCCTATAGGCTTCTAGACTTAGAGTCCAACATAATAATTGAAACTAGAGATGTTGAATTCTTTGAAAATAAACTGTGTTTTGAACCTGTAGAAAATGAATCCATAGAAAATGACAGAGAAACTCAGATCTCAATACCTATTGATAATAATGAGACTGAAAGAAGATTTTATCTCTACTCAGTCAATTGTATTTTTGGTTGAGGCTGATAGAAAGAAGATTTTAAATAAAATACCCATTGTCCTAAACATTGAAAATGATCCAAAAACCTATAGTGAGGCCATGACTTCTAGAAATGCTGCCTTTTGGAAGGAAGCTATAAATGATGAAATTTATTCAATAATGTCAAATAACACATGGGTACTAGTAGATTTGCCTCTATGATCAAAACCAATAAAATGTAAATGGGTGTTTAGAAGAAAATACAACATTGGTGGAACTGTGCAAACTTTTAAGGCTAGATTGGTAGCCAAAGGATTTAGTCAAAATGAAGTGATTGATTACTTTGACACCTATGCACCAGTGGGTATAACAACTTCTATTAGAACACTTATAGCATTAGCATCCATTTATCACTTATCTGTTCATCAAATAGATGTTAAAACTGCTTTCTTAAATGGTGATTTAAATGAAGAGGTTTACATGGAACAACCAGAAGGATTTGTTCTTCTTGGAAACGAGAAGAAATTCTGTAAACTGGTTAAATCACTATATGGATTAAAACAAGCACCTAAACAGTGGCATGAGAAATTTGATTTTTGCATTCTAGCTTTTGGTTTTAAACATAATAGTGCTGATAGATGCATCTACTCAAAATTCACTGAAAAGTATGGAGTAATTGTGTGTCTTTATGTGGATGATATGCTTATTGTGGGTACAAAAATGGTTGGCATAAATGAAACAAAAAACTACTTATCATCTGTTTTCAAGATGAAAGATTTAGAAGTAGATACCATCTTGGGAATAAAAGTTAAAAAGCATAGTATGGGCTATGCACTAAGCCAATCACATTATATTGAGAAAGTACTTGAGAAATTTAAGCATTTAGGTTTTAAAGAATATAGCACCCCATATGATTCTAGTATAAAACTAGTAGAAAATACTGGTAGAGCAATTGTACAACTTGAGTATGCTAATGCAGTAGGGAGCTTGATGTATGCTATGCTTTGTACCAGACCTGATATTGCATTTGCAGTAAGTAAACTCAGTCGGTTTACAAGTAATCCCGGTGTAGAGCACTGGAAGGCAATTGGGAGAGTTCTTGAGTATCTCAAGAGAACCCTGGAACTTGGCTTGTTTTATTGTGATTATCCAGCTATACTAGAAGGGTACACTGATGCAAGTTGGATTATTGGTAATGGAGATAACAAGTCCACATCTGGATGGATTTTTGTCCTTGGTGGGGGTGCAATCTCTTGGGCATCCAAGAGACAAATTTGTATATCTCACTCGACCATGGAATCCAAATTCATAGCCTTAGCGGCTGCTGGAAAAGAGGCTGAATGGATTAGGAATTTATTATTGGATATAAAACTTTGGCCTAGTCCTATGCCTCCAATTTCCATTTATTGTGATAGTGAGGCAGTTCTGTTAAGGGCCTACAGTGGTACCTACAATGGAAAGTTCAGACATATAAGTCTGAGACATGAATTTGTTAGGCAACTGATTCAAGATGGAATCATTACTATAACCTATGTGAGGTCAAGTAAAAACTTGGTTGATCCTCTTGCAGAGACTGAACATTTTTATGTGTATAGGTGTCTTCGGTCTATCTTGAGAGTAGTTGGTTTAAGGTCTTACCACCAATAACTTTGACAAGGCTCTGAGATAACTATACTAACAAGAGGTTTAAGTTGATAAACACCTTTTGTATGCATAACTGTGTCATAGTAGTTTGGATTGAGAGAGAACTATGTAATTGATCAATCAATGTGGGGGATTGTTGGATTATAATCTCATAAGAGATTAAATCCAATAGGTTTGATTGGTCAATTACATGAGAAATTGCACCTGTACACTTGTTTGAAAAAATCAAATTTTTCTCTTACAAAAACCCAGTTTTGAATTTGTCCCACATTGGAAAATTATATGTTTTGTTTTCAATATTTCAATAGGAGATGATTTACACTCCGTAAAATTAGTAGAGGAGAGTATGGGGATTCGATACCGCACAACGCACGTGCATGCGTGTGCGCGCGTGTGTGTGGCGCAATGAGGCGCTTTAGAGGTGCACTTTGTTCACATTTCGCGTGGCTTGCGATGGGCGGCTCTGGTTTTAGTACGTTGATGACCATTGATCACCATTGATGAGATCAACGGTCACGATTCGATCGGGTGTGATCAAGAGGTACAATTCAAAGTTAACAGTCACCAACTGTTAACAACTTTTTAAATAGACACAATGGTTGAAATTGTGACTGTTCAAGGTGTCTTCTCTAAACCAGTACTTACCTTTTCCTCATACATCTTCACAAGTTATTTAAGGAGCATGAGGCAGACTCCAAAAACACAATTTCGAAATTCACTATCTCTCTCTCAGTCCGGTCTGCTACAGTCTCACAGAAGGTTTCTTTGGAGACTCTTCAACTTTGCTGGTTGCAGATTCTCGCCCAAGGCTCTATTGTATCTTGGAAGCGAATTTGCCTGTAACCCAACAGCAAACTTAGTAAAACTGAGTGGGGGCAAATGATGTTTTAAAGACAGTGTCTTCAGACGCGCCTCAGAGTTTCTCCTCCTAAGTTACAGTGACCCCATCTTCCCCAACATCCACTCATTCCAACATATTGGGTTTGAGGGTCAATCAAATCAATCACCCATTTAAGGTTGGCGCCCATAGGCAAGTCAAATATCCACATATCTTCGCACTTCGCAGATGTCCATCTTGTCTCCGTTTGCATGCACTTTCTTTCAAAACATCCCTACCAGCCATCAAGCTCTACGAGCAATTCGATGGAGGCACTAAACTCCAAAAATTTTTATTTCTCTAGCCAACTTGGCGAGGAGAGCCAAATTAAAGGCATGTGGATGTCTGAACTCTAAACTACCACACAATTTGCTCTTACCAGCTGATCCAATTTATTTTCTTCCACCACATAGAGATTGTCCATGTAGGTTCAGCAGGTAGAGAATTTGTCATTGGGCCACGGCCCATGGGTCAATGGTCCGGCCGCCCCATTTGCCTGGTCAACTCCTCAAATAAAATTTGGAAAACAAAAAAAAAAAATTGAAAAAATATGTCAATTTTTTATAAGATATCTTGCCTAAGATAAACTTTAATCAATAAATATTATAGGTTACGACAATCACAAACACATGTATTTGGGGTAAATTTGACTCAAATTATTTGACAAAGTCATAATAACAATAAGAAGTTCAGATGAGAAAAGTAGGTCAGGGCTATTTCTATCATTTAAAATTATTAATGAGTGACAAAGACTTGACATGAGGGTAGTTGTTTACAACATCCAAAGCAAACTAGTAGGGATCCAATGAGGCATCCAAAAAATAGGGAGAATTGCCACAACGATAGCTAATTGTGTGTTGAGGGGATTTACTAGTCTTCAAACCAATGAACAAAGGCATTAATGGTTTTAAAATAACTTCCTCATATATGTAATGCCAGTGGGCGCCTTTAGTCATGTAAAAAAAAAAAAAGAATAAATTTTGATTGTCCTTGAATCCCCAAGAAGAGGAGAGAGAGAGAGAGCTGGGACACTAAAACTTGTTTGGGCACAAAAATTTCAAAAGGAGATCTAGTTGCTATCTCAAAGTATAAAAACATCATCAAAATTTTAAAGTTGACCTAATGGATACTATTAACCTAAAACTACACAACCCATTTAAATCTATCCAATGGGTGACTCACAGACTCAGCCCATCATTAAAAGGCAAAAGGTCAGTATAGGTGGATCGGTGAAATGGGTTGCCAATAAATTCCTACCTTTAATTACATTTATTTAATTATAAGAAGAAAAACTATGTAGAAGATTAGAGAGTGCCCAAAGTATCATATCGAATAATATCTGTTTGGTTTGTTGGAATAGGAGTCTAGAATCAGAACCAATCATTTGGTTGGGCGGAAAGGAATCTTATCATCTAGGGATGGATTTGAATTAAACTAAGGCAAATATCTGACTATTCAAGCTTGGTTCACCAAAAGAATATAAGGCTCTAGTTCAAATTCGAGCTAAAGACTTGAGCTTAATTTTAGCTCGACACAAAAGCTCATAAATGGGCCAATAGGGGGGCAACCAGTATATTTGGGGGGGAGGCTCCCCCAGGTCCCCTTGGCTTTGCCCCTGGTAGTGGCTAAGTCAAATAGGTCAATGGTTCAATCGCCCAAATCAGATAGTTTTTTTTTCTAGGTCAACAGTTTTGACCAAAAGATGGGTTTCATGCAAACTAGACTTAGAATCTTGACCAGATGATGGAATGATTCAATCATCCACGCCAATGACGGGTTGAAAACACTAATTCCAACTAATTCTGATTCCAATTTTGATTCTTATGTGAGTTAAACAAGCAGAGGAATAATGTATTCCAATTCCTATTCTATTCTAGTTCTGACTGTGAAACAATTGGGCCCTAATCGACCTAAAATATATTCTTGTCTTTACTTATATACATGCATAGCAAATGCGGGAAAAAAGAAAAAAAAAAAATAAGAAGAGAAATTTGAGGGATGACTAATGAAAATGTATAAGCTAAATTTATAACTTCTTAAATGTTTTTTTAAAGTAGATGAGAATCAATGCGGAATTTATTGCTTCCTAAAAGCCAAAGAGAAAGTGCTTCATTTATATTATAAAAAAAATGAGGGTCACTCAAATCAGTCATGCCTCTAGAAAGAAAACCTAAAACATATATACACATGGGAATATGTATGAAGTTTGTAAGCAGTCATAAATGCAAATCTATCTCTAACAGCCAAATCTACAAAACTTTGGTGCTGAAACTCTCTCTCTTTTGTCCACGTGGCATGCCTATGACTCGAAAGAGTGAAGGTCCTAGAAAAAAGAAAGACTGGGTCAGCTTTTATAGGGTGTTCCTCACGCCAACTTCACAGCACATTGCACGTGGGGAATACCCCTTGTATTTGTATATATTGTCATATTCATCGAGAGAAGAGCAAATCCCCCAGTCCCCAGAGAAAGCTTGGCTACTACGGTTTAAACTCTACTTTGGGGCCCTCACATTGCTATTTCACAAGAATTTTTATTTCTTTTTTTTTTTTAATTTTCTTATTATTTGCTTTAATGATTTTTTTTTTTTGGTAAACCCATTCTTTCCAAATAATGCTTTAAAAAGGCATAGGCATTTGAGGTGGACACAAGGAGGTGTGCCTCTGGGTGAGATGCATTTGAGGCCTCTAAGGCATATGACTCAAATGCTTTTTGCATGAAGTATATGTTTAGATATACCTCATGCATGTCTCATAAGAACAATCACATGATGCCTCTAAGGCTAATCTTCGCTTACCAACTAACCGATTGGCATCTTTCACCTTGTGATAGTAGCATTATTATGCCTCCACATTTTACAATTTTATTCTCAAACCTGAGCCTTGTGAAAAGCTTGGTCAAATAAACTCACTTAAGACATCTCTTACTTGTTGGATAAACGACATAAGCTCTTGCGGTTTAGGGTGAATAAAAGGTTCTAAACCTAAACAGATCAATCAAATCAAAATTAATAAGGGATGGATAGATTCAATTGATTTTCCCTAATCACCATAAAGACCTTTACCCAATGTTGGTCCCAACTCTCGGGGTGTTGGGACTTGGGAGGATGGGGACTGGACAAGGACCTACCCTCCAGCCTTTTTTAACATAAAGTGGCTCTCTTGGGCTGAAACCAGCATTCTGACGACACTAGTCAGCCTGGCCCTCTAATTACCCTTATAGGTGGGTTCTTGCCTTCTTGGTACCTAGATTACAAATGAATGTGGAGGACCATCTTATAAAGACAACTACCTCCTTAGAGTAATTGGATTTATCGATTTTTCTCTTAAATTAAGAATTAACTATGTTGATTTTGCAGCTAGATCTATGGAGTATGAAATTCCTGAGATCAAACTATGGGATAAATGGTGAATATATATTTGATTTGAACATAGACTGATATATATGCTGTAAATAATTCTACTCGTATATTTTGATATAAAAAAGTAAAACCGCAAGAGTGTAAACGTTGCACTCTAACACTGTAAGTGTTATACTTTATCCATGCAAGATTTATAGGCAAATGTCTCAGGGTGCAACGTTTACAGCTCAGAGTCTAAGATTTACAGACCTATAGTACGTTTGTAATACCAGTACCATGGTACATGTTTCTGTACCAGAAAATTTCTGATATTTCTATAAATGTTATTTTTCTTATTTACAAGGTATGGTATCGATTTAATGGTGATGGCTAATTGTGATGAAGTGTCAAACATAATACCAGTACCCGTGCTAAACACGGTGTCATTAGCTATCTAGCATATTTATTGATTCTGAGCTGTTTAGGGGCTACCCTGCCGGATTTCAAACGTTACAATATTCTCCTTTTTAAAATTCTACTACCCAAAAGTGATGATATGTGCACAGCATGGTTTTATTACAATAGATCTGACATACACCCATGAATCCTGACCATCCAAGTGCTGATATTTATGCGCAGTAGTGTTTGATGATTGGTTGGACGATCAGGATCAATGGGTATACATGATTTATTGCATGGTGAGCACACAGCCTTGTGCATGAGACTCCAGGCTGCCATTTCTTTTGAAAATATTGTTTTGTGCTTGACTGGTTTCTAGTTATAAATGGGCACCATTCAAGCGTGAAAGAATAGGACAGAAAGTAGAGAGAGAGAGAGAGAGAGAGAGAGGGAGGAAGGGAGGAAGGAGAAAAGAAACAAAAAGAATGGAGGGCATTCAGATCTTTGTCTGCAGTTGGGTTGTTGCTTGTCTGAGTGGCTTCTGCGTTTACCTCTATCATGTTCTCTGGTTGAGAACTGAAAAGCTACGAGAGAAGCTGAGGAAGCAAGGTTTCAGAGGTCCTCCTCCTTCTTTTCTCTGTGGGAACTTTTTGGAGATGAAGAGAATCGAGTCTATGGTGGCCATGTCTCCCAGAAAACAAGATGGCTGTCTAACAGACGACTATGCACCTTCACTCTTCCCTTATCTGGAGCTCTGGAGAAAGGAATATGGTATGATTCAGTTCCACTTTTATTTGATTTTCCTTTAGGCTCCAATTTGTCTTTTGCTTTGGCTTATTCTATTTATCTGTTGCTTCTCTCTACCATCTTATGGTTAGTAGTGGTTTGGGGCCCATCACATTTTGTCAGATTTATAAAGCCTTCTCAATTGGGGAAGGGTAAGCCTTCTGAATTGGGGGAGGGGGGCCCATATCCTACAATCTCTCTCTCTCTCTCTCAAGTGGAACAGTTATTTTGAACAGACTGGTCTCAGAAAAAATGTTATCTTTAGGAGGTTTAAACATTAATTTTGAGATTGAAATTGGTCAAATTTGAAATCCTTAGGGGAGGGGTGATGATGTTGCAAAATGGAAGAGGATCAAGCTCAAGACCGTCAAGCTTTTCCGATTCCCTAGACATAGATGCTGGGCTTTGATCCCTTGAAGTCAATTTGAAGCGACAAAAGCATGTGCTGCTGCATGTAGAATAGATAAATAAATTAAAGATGCACACACAATTTGCACTCTAGGCCGGCATGGGATGGGGGATTTTTAAGTTTCCACTACCCTTAGGGTTTATGGAAATCTACTCCTTTGACCTATAATTAAGGCCGTCGTCCTTGCATAAAAAATAGGAGAGAGAGTCAATGCTTGGTTCTCAGCAATAATAAAAATTCGAGTCTAAAGGCAGTCACTCCGGATCTGTTCCTCAGAGAGCGTTCTTCACACCAATTCCATAGCACATTCTAGTCGCATGTGAGGAATATTTCCTGTACTTGTGTGTTGTTATTTATGGGGAGATATTCTACTGTGCTATAGGTGAGTAAAAGGTTGGATCCCTATCCAGTTCACCTGACCCAGACCCTTCATTGCTGGGTTAAGTAGCAAGCTTCTCTATAAAAACAATCTAAGCCATCCATCATATAGGAATCCTTTGGGCTGGACACGTCGAATCAACATTTTTCGAGTAGGGCTGCCCTAGAAGAGCTTCTATATTTTTGCCACTTGGAGGGATGATATGGGCAATCCAACCTGCCCATCGAGTAGGGGACCTTCAGACTGGTCGCTTGTCCAATCTTCCAGTTTCTGCACATCAGCATGTGGTTCATCTTTTATTAGGGTTTAATTTCTGCAAATAATTTCAGCAGGTGAGAGTTTACAACTTGTCTGAGAAAAGAGGGGCTTACTCTGACCACACAGAAAAGGGTGTTTGGGCTCAAATTTGCCCCATTGATGGGGGGATGGCAAGAGCAACATCTGGGACCATTCTGGGCCCAAAACTAATTTGTCACATGAAAGATTCTTTGTTCATTAATAGGCTATAGCTACATGCATTGTAACTTTATGCCAGGCTCTCAGCATGTGGAAAGCAATAGATTTAATTAACAGACAAAGATGAATTGGCCCCAAGTCTGATCTGTTTTTGTAGTTAAAAGACTCTCTTTTAGCTTGTTGCCGTGGAAGAAAAATGGTTCAGGGTAGCTCGCCTTTTGATAATGATTGAATTGGCTTAATTGAATGAGTTATTACTTTGTTTTTTTTAATGAATAAGTCATTAAGTAGGTTGCGAGCTCGGGCTCCTCCATCACTGAATGACATCTGGGGCCACTATTATACCCCTAAATTTATCATTATGTGACTAACTTATTCACTAAGTAGCAGGCTTAAAAAAAATTACTAAAGAACAAATTGATAGGCCAGCCAATTCAGCTATCATCTGACTACCCATGGTTGCATGTCAACTTTTCAACAGTTGAACTCTGTACGCATTCCTCTGTCATTTCCCATTCAATTTTCCTGACATGCATAGTCATTTTCTGGGCAAAAGATCATAACACTCACTGGGTTACAGTTTTATCGGTTAATCAGCCAAGAGTTGTCAAAGAACCAAGGCTAAAAAAGGCTCATGGTTCGACAGTCTGGTCTGGACCAACGAAAGATCAGTGGGTTACAATTTTATCGGTTAATTAGCCGGTTGGATCATCCAACCTGTAAGAATTGTCAAATAATCGGGATTCAAGACCCAAAAATCTCACCGGTTCAACCATCCGGTCTGATCCGAGTCTGACAAAAGTTCTGTACATGGACCCGCAGAAATCAGTTTCAAGTTGTTACTGATGAATTAAAGAGTTTTTTTTTTTTTTGCAGGTTCAGCATTTATGTTTACAACAGGTAACGTTCAACATTTGTACATCAGTGATCCAAATCTGGTGAAGGAGATAAGCCTGTGCAAATCTTGGGATTTAGGGAAGCCCTCTTATGTGATTGAGCAACTTGGGCCTTTGCTGGGCCGTGGCGTTACACTGTCCAATGGACATCTGTGGGCCCACCAGCGAAAACTAATAGCATCGGAGTTCTTCATGGATAAAGTGAAGGTGAATTTGAATTCCTATTCGTTTAATTAATATGCATTTTCTTAACTTCTTGGGTCGGTGGGGTGTAACTTGGGCCGGCCTAAGTTGAGAATTTGGTGCATTTGGAAGGGCTCGGCCCAAATGTTCCAGGCCCAAAGCAATGGAAATTCTTGAAATCAGGAATTAGATTTCCACCCGTTAAGGTTATGTTTGGTTTGAAGGAAAAAGTAGGGAAAGGAAGGGAGAGGTAGTTTGTAATGGTCATTCGGGCCAGGTTGGGAAAGAGTATAAATACAAATCTGTACAGTACAAATACATACGAAATACAAGGTTTTGCACTATACATATCTGTATTTCTACTCCTTCCAAGCTGAGCCTCAGTCACAAATCAAAGACCATCAAGGTTTCAGTATCTAAACCTGGTTCAAGTCTGATCTGAATCTGATGAATAAAATTTGATCCAGGTTCAAATATGAAAGCATCAAATTTGGATATAATCCCCATCTGATCCATTTGTAGCCCTAATGCAAATTAAAAAACCATTGACTACAATTCAGGTCAGGTAGGGGTGCAACTTGAGCTGGGCCAACCAAACCCAACCCGATAAGTTAGGGTTGGTTTGGGTTGATAATTGGGTTAGGATAAGGGTTGATAATTGGGTTAGGATAAGGGTTGAAAAATGGGTTGATGCCTTAAGATGTTACACTTTTAATTGTATATTCCTGTATGCTAATTATGATACACATATTCATTCATGTAAGTATGCTTATGGGAGAAAAGGAGAGAGGATGGTGACAAGGGTGGTTTGTTATATATAAAATACTTGTTGAGAGCTTGTGATGCATGGGATTTATTAAGCAAACTAATATAAAATTAGCTATTTATACTAATTTAAAATTAATTTTAATTATTATAATGTGATTAAATATTTTTTTATTAATGATCAAAAAGTTATAAACAGACAAGCTTGGGAACCTTCATAAATACATTAATGTATATCAACTAGTTACTTGAAGAATTTCGGACGCTTCTGGTTGATTGGGTTTCTTTGCCCTAATTAAAGCCCTGAGGTGCAAACCATTCACCAAGGTTTCACATATCTTTCTTGACCCAGAAGTCTATTGATTTTTTTTTTTCTTTTCCAATTAACCAATTTGATTCATTGAAGAAATTGGGATTGAAATCTCTTGGCTGGAACCCTAGTTTTCTTCCTTTCTCATAAAGAAAAAACTTTAATTTCGTTGGTTACAATAATCAAATCTTAGGTAATGGAAAATGAGTTGGCTCCATGATTTTTCCTACTAACATAAATTAAACTTACAATTTGACTCAATGATTTTTTTTTTCACAGTATGAAATATTCACTCTTGGTGGGGTTTCAAATGCTCTCATAAACCTAATGATATATCATTTAACTTATGACACTTATACATGTAGGGAATGGTGGGACTAATGGTTGAGTCTACCCTGCCACTGTTGAAATTGTGGGAGGATTTGGTTGAAGCTGAGGGAGGGCTTGCAGACATTAGAATTGATGAGTACTTGAGAAACTTATCAGCAGATGTAATCTCAAGAACTTGTTTTGGGAGTTCTTATTCTGAGGGAAAGGAGATTTTTTCACTGCTTTGGAAGCTTCAAAAGACCATGTCTCGCACAACCATACTCATTAGGCTTCCAATTCTGAGGTATTGCTTCTAGGACATGAAACTGGTCAAGTTTGGAGTTCTTGTCAGCTCCAGCCCAGGCCCAGAAATGAAATTCTATGGTGGGCCCATGTATGGCCCAAAATCTATCCAGATCAACATTATAACAATTACAAGATGGTTTGTTAACTTTTTCTAAGAATTACAAAAGCATTTATCTGTATTTTTCCAGATATCTCCCAACCAGAAACAATAGAGAAGCTTGGAGGTTAGAGAAAGAGATTGAGAAATTGATTTTAGAGGTAGTAAGAAAACGTAGGGAACAAAATGTTGCATCTTCTGAGAAAGACCTATTCCAGATGATCCTTGAAGGTGTCTATGCTGATCAGCTTGGGCAAAAAACAGCCAATAGCTTGGTTGTAGATAACTGCAAGAACATATATGTCGCCGGCCATGAGACCGTCGCTTCTGCTGCTACATGGACCTTGATGCTACTTGCTTTACATCCGGAATGGCAGTCTCGAGCTCGCAAGGAGGCCATTGAGGTGCTTGGAGGTTGCCTGCCAAACGCTGATATGTTGCACAAGATGAAAATGGTATGTTTGCTTCTTTGTTATATGGCAGTTTCTATGGTGTTGGAAAGGTATGGTATCTGAAAAACTTTAACCAATTAGAGACTTCCACGAATTTGAATGAATACCAGTTGATTGGTTACCAATTGGGTGATACTAGTTGAGGAAAATTGACAACTAGCAGCTAAAAGTCTCTTGGGATCTGCTATCCACAAGTTGTTCTCACATTCCTACCCATCAAGCACCACCATCGTGTATTGGGAACATCTTCCCATGAATGACAAGGGAGATTTTGCCAATGCACAACTGTAATGTCTCATGGGTAGAGATGTGGGAACAGCTCGTGAGTAGAAGATCCGAGCCCACTAAGAGTCTGGATCTGCTACTCACAATGCTACCTACAACTACAAGGCATTCTACAGCTGCACATTGAGAGCATCTCAATTGAAATCCATGCGGAGATGTTCCCGATATGTGGCTGTAGTGTCTTGTCAGTACGTGTCAGTAGCAGATTTGAGCTCGACTAATAATAGGGCTGGTTCTGGGTCAGAAAGTCTCGGTCAGAACTGGGCTTAACGATTAGGAACCAGGTCTACCTGGACTTGACCCAACTAATTGACATCCCTAAAACTGCTTTTCTTTTAACTGATAACCAATTCATCACAACCACATGAACCCAATCTTGCAGCTGACAATGGTGATTCAAGAGGCACTGAGGCTGTTCCCTCCATCCTCACTGATTGCAAGGGAGGCCTTTGAAGAGATTCACTGGGATGAAGTCTGTATACCAAAAGGCGTCAACCTTTGGATCCCAATATCCACAGTGCATCGCATGCCGGAAATTTGGGGACCAGACTCAGATAGGTTTAAGCCAGAGAGGTTTGCTCATGGCATCTTTGGTGCCTGCAAGCTTCCACATATGTACATTCCATTTGGGCTTGGGCCTAGGGCATGTTTGGGTCAGAAATTTGCCATGGTTGAGTTGAAGATTCTTCTTTCTCTTATACTTTCTAAGTTCTCTTTCTCACTCTCTCCCAATTACATCCATTCTCCAGCATTCCGATTTGTTATACAGCCCCAATATGGAATGCCTCTCCTTGTACAAAGAGCATGATTTTAAAGAATTGAGTACATGTAGATAATATAAGGATCATAAGGGCTTTTGTAGTCATTTCTCAGTTTTCACAATTAAGTTTTGATTTCTTTTGGCTTAGCACAAGTCAAGAAAAATTCACGTTTCTGGTTAGACTAAGAAAATAAGTAGGTTTTTACTTGGAAAACAAAACATAATGATTGAAAAATATACATGTTGGAAGATATGAATAGAAAAGTCCAACCTCAGAAAAGTTACAAAGTTACAAATATTAGTCTTATGTTTGATGTGGTTCCATAGCTTATCCCCATATGGATATCTTATGCATAAACTTGGTTTGTTAATTGGTTCTTTAGGCTGTGTTTGGTTGCAATGCAAATAAATTTGCACTGATGCAAACCCATGGCAGTACAAATGATTTGAGTGTAAATTCTAACCTTTTTTTTTTTCAAATTTTAGCTTATTTTGTTTGATTGCAATACAAATGAAGTAAATTAAGACATAAAACAGAACAACGTAAAATCTAAAACAAAATTAAACAAGAATTTGCAATTTTTACATTTGCACTCCCATGCATTTGTACTAATGCAGATAAATTTGCACAACTGCAACCAAATACAACCTTAGGCTCCATTTGGAAGAATGCAAATAGAGTTCTAAAACAGATATGTAGAGTGCACTTCGGTCCATGTAAATGTGTATTTAGTTTTAAGTTGATAAATTCACTTTCTTTCCAAACAATTTTTAGTTGTAATGGGTACAAACACAAATCCCAAGACTGGAATATACATTTTTAGCATTGATCTAACTTTGAGTGCAAAGTTTGCATCCTTTTTCTGATGTAAACTTTGCTCTCATTTTGGATGCGAACATGCCTTGAAATTTGTGAAAACTGCCGCTTTCAATACATAAGCACATTCTTACCAAACATCTGCAAAACTAAATGGAGTTATACTCAGTTTCAGAGTGCATACATACACTGAACCAGCATTTACACTCTTTCCAAATGGAGTTATGCTCAGTTTGGGAAGAGTACAAATATGTACGGTGCAAAACCTTGTATATTGTATTTATTGTACAATAAATATTTGTATTTGTACTCTTCCCAAAGGGGAGCCTTAAAAAGGTGAAAAGCTATATTGGTCATTTAAAGTTGTAAAATGACAGTCCATATATTTTTTTTATCTGCAAGGGTTCATACATGGCCAATTGGCCATAAAAAGTTGTCATATATCATGTTTGCAGTCTTTAAAACAGGGCTGGAGATCATCTTGTATGGTTATTCTTGAGTGGCAAGGCTTTTGAGGTCCCCCTAGGTTTTTCTCAATTTTAGATTTTTAGCAACAAAATTCCACGCTGGTTGCCCCTCCAACGGGATGAAGTTTGGGGTAAAAAAAAAAAAAAGATAAAAATAGAACATGATGTACATGAGATCAACTGACCTTACCACGGGGAGCCTGCAAATAATATGGACCTTATCCTGCACCTCTATACTTGAAAGGACACCAAGTGACCATCTCAGCTATTGGGTTGTGGGGTACTATCAGCATTTTCTGAATTTCAATAAAGTTTGAATTACCCCACATGTAAATATAAGTTTGATAAAAGGAGTGTTGCCTTAGAAGGGATGCCATTTTCCTAAAATTAGCGCTTTGTGAAAACCATTTTTTTCCTTTGCACCATTGTATATGCAACCAGACACCTTAAATTACCAAATTTCAGGAAGCCATTTGTTCTCTTTCATTTTACATGCAACCAAACGGACCCTTTGTGGAAAACGAGAGTTAGTTAAGAAGCAATACAATCATCTAGTGAATTTTCCTGATTTGCTCTCTTTCATTTAGGAAGCTCTCCATTAAACAATGAGATAGATCTTCTAGCATGGTCACTTAGCTTCCCTAACGTAACCCAACAATGGGATTTACGATGAGAAATTCACCAAAAAAACATTATATGACATAGCTCTGAAAAAAAAAAATTACGCTTAATGAAATTTGAACCTTCATACATTTCCCTATTAATATCAGTTCATATGGTCAGAACTCTGAAATCAAATATGCTTGGATAGAAAAAGAAAGGCTTGTATAGAAACAACCCAAGAAATGGTTAATACAACTGATTTTTTTTTATTCATAGATATAACTACGTTTCATGACAAGTTCATCCAAAATATGAACTTAATTAACATTTCTTTGGATTAATAGAAACAAAAAAAAAGGATGTTAGATTTTCATTGTAAGGCTACCCATGAATATATAGCAAATTCACATATAATATGTGTACTATACATGTACGGATGGATTCATTAACAATACAGCTTTTCAAAAGCATGGGAAAAAATATGGGAAATTTTAATTTTGTATATGTTTTTAAAATGGTTTAGACTACGACGCCAGAAAGACATAATACCGGAAAAACTTATAACCAATCAACCAGCATCATAAAAGTGGTAATACTAATAATACACTGAATTTTTAACTCTGAACATGGCTTTTATTTTGGAAACTTAAGCTGCTATTTCATGCAATTTATTGGTGGCCTTCCTAAAAACAGAATTTTACATAGTTTAATGAAATTTGACCAATATTTCTGAACACCTTAATGAGGAAGCATTAAGCATGAATTCCTATTGGATTGATCTTTACTGTATTACAATTATTTGGCCAAATTTTTTGCCATATTCTTTATTCTTGCTTCTGAATTGTACACAAATGTTTTCCATACCATATTCTTTATGCCATACACGTATTACTAGCTATGCTCAGTTGCTCACTACCAAGTGGGTAGGGACATGGTTCATGGGAGTTAATTTTGATGGAAAAAAGTTCCATTCCAGACAGAGGTTGGCCTCCACCCAGAAATTGATCTATAAGGCTATGACACCTACACATGAAGAAGATAGGTTTGGTGAACAAACAAGCCAAGCACAGACAATGCTTTATGCCAAACTAATTGTTAGTGTCCTACCCATACCCTTGACTAGGTGCAGGACTGCAGCTAAGTATACATTTCTCAGTTCTTATTGGTCAACCTGAACTTGGTCTATCTTGCAGTTCCTGGTGTGGGCTCCAGAGAAATAAACGAAATCAAGTCCAACCATCAACAGAGGCCTGGAGATAAAAGATAAATGGCAAACATTGCCTTGGTTCAATCCAGATGTTAATTACTTGGTGCAGTTACGATGGTGGAAAACTCTAAACTGGTGTATAAGCCACCTTGCTTCTGCAATGGCCCATTTTGCTTGTTTTCTAATAATGTGGTTAATTGGCCCTTACAATCATCAAACATAGAATTCCTTGTGACAGGTTCTGATTTCAAATTTAGTCTGCACTCTTCAGTTATTCATCCGGAAGAAACCCAACTTTGCTGCATAAATTACAAAAGGCGTATGATTCCAGGAATTATTATCAACAGGCAGACAGTTGAAATGTTCAATATTTTACTAGAATATTTTTCACATAAAGCATACATGTACAACAGTTGATTATATAGTTAAATTTTAAGAGAAAAATAAATAAGGAAAAATAAGAGCATACCTGTGGCTCAACATCAATTTGAGGGTTCTAAATCCCCAAGCACTTCTAGGGACGAAGTTTTCTCAGTAACCACTTCTTTCTTAGAGTTACATCCAAGGCCAAAAAGGTCTTTGCCTTTTTCTCATCCTCCAAAAGGTCGCAAGCATCCAATAAGAGGTCATCATCTATGTCTGGTACAGCTTGAAGTGCGGCAATCACATTTTCAATGGAAACATTTTCTTTCTTATTTGTGAAGGATGTGACTAAACCTGTCATCTCAGAAATAACATCCAGAACTCCTCCACTAGTTCTATGTACTTTCCTAGAATGTTGAGAAACTGATTGTATCACAAGTTGACGCTTATTATGTTGGTCAGACATTTCCATTTCCCTCCCTGAATTTGATAATTCCTGTACATTATCAGCCAAATCTCTTGGGAAAGTAGACATAACTGGAGATTGCAAACTCTCAAAACCTTCACCATTCATTTGTAAAATGTCTTGACTGAAGTCTACATCTTGACATGAATGGTTGTCTCTTTCATCAGTGGTTTCATTTCCACATATAGCAGACAAGTGATTATAGTTTGTCAAGATTTGAGCTTTATATGATGGTGCATCTGGGTGTTCCTGCAGATAACATAGGTAAGCTATCAAATCGGTGTCAAATGTAAGAAATTTTGACAGGGAAAGCAAAGTACCTTGAGGTAAATATTCCAAATGTCATCATCAGCTGTTATCATTTGTTGTGCAATATCCCAAGAAAACCCACTCTGGTTCAGAAGAATCTTTATATCATTGTATTGCTTCTTCAAGTTTCTATACCGATTTTCCAAAACATCTTTGTCATAGTGAGACTCAAATCTTGCATTGAACATTGCAAGCATGTGTCTCCATGCTTGTTCATTGAAGGTATGATCAACCTGATTCCCTCCATGCACTTGGTCCAGCATAAGTTCAATGAAATAACGGTCCATCTCTGATGTCCAATCTGTACTTGAAAGATCACTGCTAGATGGCTGATCCAGTCCTCCTACAAGGTGAATTGCCATTTATTCATCAAAAGTATTATTTCTGGTATACACTTAATCATATTATTTAAACCAGTCAATGGTCATTAACCACAGTTCCCTTTCATCTCCAAACCCATTCACCCACCCAACTGGGAAAGCTGTCCCTAAGTTTCATGAAATTTGTCATAATTCATTGAATAAAGAGCATTTAGGATCCTAAAATAAACTGATATTTGCACTACACGTTCATTTCCCTTCCAATAGAAAACTTGACCATTGAGAAAAAGGAAAAAAAAAATTATAAAAAGTAAAAACCTCCCCTAGGTTTTCTGACAATCCTATAACCTTCCCTGTTTTGACCCTAACAAAAACCTCCCCTATAGTTTAAAAAAAAAAGGTGCAAACACCTCCCTCCCGTTAAATTTTCAGATGGAAAACGCTGATGTAATGCATTAAATTTTTTAAACACCAGATTTACCCCTGACCAATTTCATTCAGGTGTAAAAAGGGCAGACCATTACACAAGGCTCCCACCAATATGGGGTCTGGGGAGGACAGATATACACAGCCTTACCCCTACAAATACATAGTGAAGTTGTTTCGAAGATTTAAACCCTGGTCACCAGGTCGCAACTGAGAAACCTAACAGTTGTGCCAAGGCCCACCCTCAACTTCATTAAGATGCATATTTACTAAAATACTCCAAAAAGAACAGATTCTCTTTTCTTTATTTTGCTTCAACCTTTTCACCTTACCCTGTTTGAGAAGAGTAGAGAGAATCACTCTATTGAAATTTTAAATTGTGTATGATAAAGCCTTAATGGTAATAATGGCATTTTGGTAATGTTAACATCTCCATTGTGAAAAGCTAACAAAAGGGATGTCTTTGCACCTTTTTTCTAAACTATAGGGGAGATTTTTGTTATGGTCAAAATTTCCCAAAAATAATGATAATGCATGACCCACGCATTGGAATAAGATGAACCCAGGTTCATGATATAAAAAGCAAACTGACCAATATTTACTCCTAGGATGTCATCATCAGCATCTATATCATGACCTGAAAGACTGTTCCCTCCATCAACATTTGCCCTTCCATATATCAGGCATAGATCACAATAGTTTGGCATGGTTTTAGTTCTGTATGATCGTGCATCAGGATGTGCCTGCATGTAAAATATATGAGCTAATTGAATGACAATGTTATATGTACTTTACAAATTTAAATAATTATCAACAAACCTTGATATAAGCATCCCAAGTGTTATCATCAGCTATTACCATCTGTCGTGATTCATCCCAGGCAAACCCAGTATGGTCAAGAAGAATTCTCATGTCATTGTATCGCTTCCTCAAATTTTTGTAGCGACTTCTCAAAACATCTTTGTCATGATAACAACCAAATTTTGCATTGAACAATGTGATCATATCATTCCATGCTTGCTTACTGAATTTATGATCAATCATATTCCCTTTATGCACCTGCTCTAGCATAATGTCAATAAAATAACGGTCCATTGGCGGTGTCCAGTCTGTCCTTGAACGATCACTACTTGTAAGGGATTCATTATAATGTCCTAAAGAAAAAAAAAATCAGAAAATACATTTTTTGAAAACACATCATGTGATTATGAGTGATCTATGGTTGAAAATGGGTATAAGACAAGAGAGGGAGAAGAGAATAACACAGAAAAGGGGTGTTTCTAATTGGTTGACCCCCACCCCCAGAGGAATCAATATTTATATTAAACGTAAAAATGTACAATTGCAAAACAGTCCCTAAGAGGGACCAAAAAGAAATTACATGAGTTTAAGTACATATGATATAATACACTTCATACATGGCAACCAAAAAAAACATGCTCTACACAGTAGGCTAACTCTTATCTTCACACATTACACTCCTAGACATAGTAAATACATGCAATTAATTAAGGCACATAAACCAAAGTTATCTTTAACAGACAAGAGTGAATTAATTCCTTAATTAAGTCCCAGTATCCATGCATCATTTTAACATTTTATTAATCGCATGTTTCTAGTTCATATTGATGCATAATAACACTTAATGCTCATTAGCTTCCTACAAGAGTTCAGAGGTACTTCTAGTCAATTTGTTTACCACTAAGGTCCAAAAACTTAGATTCCAACTGCTAGGCCCATGCATTTTCATACAAGGCTATCAGAAATAAAAACTCACCACTCCTTACTCCTGGGGCATCATCATCAGCATCCATAATGTGTCCTGGATGCTTTTGCCTTCCATCAGTAGATGATTTTCCATATATAATGCACAAATCACTATAGTTCGGTTTGGTCTTCGTTCTGTATGATCGTGCATCAGGATGTTCCTGCACATATTTTGCATAAGCAACTTGCAGTAAACAATGTCAGGTAAAAACAAGGTTCAAAGTATTGATACACATCGACGTGGCAGAAGGGGTGTATCGGTACTTTTTTTTATGAATGAAGATAATTTATTAATTCAGAAAAAAGGCAGTACAGGAAACGCTAAAGAGGTACGAGCTGTTACCTCTTCAGAAAGTATTACATCAAAATAAAACAGAATTAGCCATAAATAAAAGTACAAAGCAGCCCAAAATAACTGCTCCCTTGTAGCCCCCTGCTTAGCTAACCCATCTGCTAAGGTGTTTGCTGATCTTCCTACCCGAAGAGAGGTAACAGTCATATTTCTTGTAAGCCAGTTGACTTTCCTTAATAAATCTCTGTGTTGCCACATGGCTGAAGCTGGGTTTGTCAACCATCCCACAACAATTTGAGAGTCTCCCTCAACTACCAAGTGCTGAACTCCTAATTGTTCTGCAATCTGAATACCTTGTATCGCCGCTAAAATCTCAGCACTATTAGTCTCCTATTCCCACGGGGCCTGAAAACAAGGCTAATATGTTGCTCTCCGTATCTCTCAGCACCCCTCCTATCCCCAATGGGCCTGGGTTTCCTTGGCTGCTGCCATCAAAGTTCAACTTTACCCATCCTTCAGGCGGAGGGGTCCACACTACAGATTCCCTGTCCTTCCTTGTATGGCTGTTAGTCACCACTATCCAATTTCTCCAAATATCATCAAAGGAAAAGATATGAAAGAAGTCCAAAGTTCTCAACCAGTGGATGGCCCTAGTCAAGATACAATCCTCAACAGCCTGGATGCTTCTTTCTTTTTCCTTGAATATCCTTGCATTCCTTTCTTCCCAAATTGTCCACAATGCGGCTGCTCTAATACATCTCCACATCATTTTTCCTTTTTTTGTAGGCTGCACAAAAAAAGGAAGGATCGAACAGTTGGCTTAAGTCTGTGGACAGATTCCACCAACACCCAAACAAAGAAAAAATTCCACTCCAAATAGCTCTAGAAAAGGAACAAGATACAAGTAGGTGGGAGCAATCCTCATCACTAGCCCTACAAAGTACACACCAATTAGGGGACAAACACATGAAAGGCCACTTCTTCTGCAAGCATTCGAAAGTATTAATCTTTCTATAAAACACCTCCCAACAAAAAATAACAATTTTAGGTGGAACAGGTCTAGACCAAATCTCCTTGGTTGGAAAACCCCACTGACTCAGGGAAGAGCAAAGAGACTTAAAAAATGAAGCACAAGAGAAGTAACCTTTTGGATGAGGGGACCATAATCTCACATCCACACTAAGAGGGTTCAAAAAGACACTGCCAAGAAGAGACGGTGTATCGGTACTTTGAACCCCATGTTTATATATTTTTTAGTTTTTTTAAACCTTTTCAGAGGGGTTGGTTTAAGGCATGCCTACCCCGTGAAATTGGTACTTTGAACCCCAAGTCAGGGTGTATCGTGTCAAAATTTTGAACCTTGGGTAAGAACAACAAATAAGAAACATACCTTAATATAAGCATCCCAGACATCATCATTAGCAGTAATCATTTGTCGTGTCTCATCCCAAGCAAAGCCACCTTGGTCAAGGAGGATCTTCATATCATTGTATTGCTTCCTCAAATTTTTATAGCGGCTTCTCAGAACATCTTTATCATGTTGTGATCCGAATTTTTCATTGAACAAATCAGTCATATCAATCCATGCTTGTTTGGTGAATGTATGATCAATCTTGTTGCCTTTATGTACCTGCTCTAGCATAAGATCAATGAAATAATGGTCCATTGATGGTGTCCAATCTGTCCTTGAGCGGTCACTACCAACAACTGCTTGGATATACTTTTCTTCTCCTACAAATTAGTAACTTAATAATCAAATTATCACTTATTCAGAAAGGAAAAGGAGGAAAAATTGATTTATGTTTAATGACATAAATTTGCAGCAATGCTATGAAAATGCATTTATCACATTACCTACTAGCTACAAGTACTATATTAACAATATGATGCACAATAACACTAGCTCCTTGACTAAAGTTCATAGAGGTTCATTCTGCATATGACATTTTTTAGATGGTCCAGTTGGCTCTATGACTAGAGGCACTTGCTTAGTCCTAAATCTTAGACTAATAGAGATTGGACCATACATAATAGAAATAATTATCTACTTATCTTAATTTCATGACATGGTAACTCACCACCAATCTTCTTTCCTGGGTTTTCATCCTCAAGATCTGTGTTACGAGCCAAACGGATGTATCTTCCATCCACACTTTCTTTTCCATATATCAGGCACAAGTTGTTATAACTTGGCACTGTTTTTATTCTGTATGATCGAGCATCAGGGTGTGCCTGCATGAAACATATGAAAGACAATTCCAATTGAGAATAACTAATGCAATAAAACTATTAAACTTAAACAGGTAAACCAGAATATAAAGGCAGTGGGTTGTGGCACAAAGGAGTATCAAAATAAAGGATCTAGTTTGATAATTGAACCCTATGGAACTCTGTGGGCCAGATTGAACAATGCAGTCCAGTTCATTGTATTTATTTTTTACCAGTATGGTATTTCTATACAAGGTGAGCATGAAGGGACCCCAACACTAGGTCCCAACCAAAATATCAAAAGTGTCTCAAATTGTACAAGATCCAATAGGAGCTAATAACTGAAGATCCACAATACAACTCTTCTTCGGAGTCCATCCCTAGACAATCTATCTGCCAAAGACTTTTCCGATCTCAGGTCCAACTGAATGAACTGTTGACCGCACAGATCTCTAGCCTCTCTAATATGATGTTCTAAGGTCCATAAGCCCATGAAGCTATCAATCATTCACCAGTTCTGATGGCATATCCATACCATTCTCCAATTGGAAACCCTGTGGTAACCATGTTTATAATTTCCTTGTCCACCTAATCTACACACCTTATGGTACATAGTATTTGTTTCCTACAAATAATTTTTGTAGGACTATTCCATTTTTTTAATGGATAAGAGTATAAAAATAAGCCTCTTTTTGGTGTGTGTGAGAAGGGGATACTCAACTAAATTAAAGTACCTATTTGAAAAAAAAAGATGGATAAAGTAGAACTGTTTCGAGATGCCACCTCAGTCTCAATGTGTAGAAATCTTTCTATGAACAGTGTTCTCTTTCCCTTGCTTTCTCTAAATGGTGACCCGCTATATATATAGAAAGATTTCCATGATAAGATTCATATCACCCTTCCTATTATTAACAGGATTCAATAATCCATTTTTCTTTATGGAAGATAATTAGGTGTCTAAAAGACTGCTCTCTATATTATTATTAAATATTAATAAGCCAACAAGTTTTCTATATGGGAGTATGCCCTTTAACCAAGGAGAAAGGAAGATATTTTTCCCCATTGTAGGTGGATCTTCACAACCTTTTTTTTAATATGTCCCAAGAAGATAAACTTCATCACCAACAAACATGATAACTTCATAACCAAGAAGATAACTTTACTATTAAATCTAGTGTACCTTGATATAAGCATCCCAAACATGATCATCTGCAGTTACCATTTGCCTGGTTTCATCCCAGGAAAATCCACTTTGCTCAAGAAGTATGTTTATATCATTGTATTTCCTCCTTAGATGTTTGTATCTGTTTTTCAGAACATCTTTATCATGACGAGATCCAAATTTTGCATTGAACAATGTGACCATATCTATCCATGCTTGGCTAATAAACGTATGACCAATCTTATTTCCTCTGTGGACCTGGTCTAGCAATAGTTCAATAAAATAACGGTCCATTGGGGGTGTCCAATATGTCCTTGAACGATCATTACTAATAGGGGTTTGGCTCTCTATTCCTTCCCCTGCAAAATGAAAAGATCAATTAGTGAGTGAAATCGTCCAGCACAACACATTACAATTTCATATGTTGATCTATATAGCAATAACAGAAAATACAGAAACTAAACACTAAACCTAATACCATAACCATAACCAAAGCTACAATTACCTAAGCTGCTCAAATCAACCTCGGTTGAAAGCGTGGGTTGGATTTGGTTATTTTAGCATAAGGTTGAACATTGGTGCCCTAATTCCTTTCTATGCAAGTTCTTTCTAAAGCTCTTAGCCTCAATACTATGGTTTAAGAATGGATTCTTGTCCAAAAAGGTTTGCAAATCAATTCATGTAAAGAACTTTAAATGATTTAGGAATTTCATCCTCTGTTATGTCACTCTAATTATCAATAACATCCTAATGATTAAGTTGAAAAATATATGATTAGAGTTAGGTGTGAACGTCTCATTCTGCTCTCAGTCCTTCTCCGTTCTCTATTTATTTTTTTCTCTATTAACTCCAGATCTATGATATCCAGATACTTGTACATGCTTAGCCAGTTTTTAGGAAACTGGACCAGCCAGTCAGACCGGTCGAATCATGACCCAGACCTATATCTGGTTCGGTCATACCATAGAAACCAGAATAGGTAGAGAACTGCCCAAAACTGGCTGACTGGCTGTTTTAACCGCAAAACTGGAAAACCGGTCCCTGTTTCCTATAACCACCCCGGTCTCAAATGTGTAGAGTTTTCAAATTGTAAATGACAAGATTCGAATCCATGACCTTTTTACCATGCATATTTCCTTCTTACCATTAACCCACTTCATTATTTGTGTCCATTTATGAATAATATACACATTTTAAAGAAAATATAAGTTAGGCTGTTTGAGCCCTGGTCAATTACTTTTAAAATAAAAGAACTAATCATCTATCCACCACATCCAAGCATAACATTATTGTATAGTATATTATTTATAGTTTTATGTGACCCGTGGAATATATATATGCCACATCATCACAATTTGACCTCTGGTTTGACCACGGTTAAACTTCTGATCCATGAACCTCTCCCCTTTCTAGTTCTATGTTCGGTTCAGTTCTTTGAACATTGTTATTAGCATACCAGTTTCAAATGCAATACTTGTCAGATACGACACTAGATAGTACATGGATACTTCTTGTTGCTGCCAAACTTGGAGTCGAGGGCAGCGAGGTAATTTCCGAGGTCCAAGGGTTGTGGGTTCCACCTGCTAAGAGTGAAAGGGCGTCAGAGGCCCTAGGAGTTTTCCCAGTGGCGAGGACTTCGACGGTCAAGTTAAGTTAGCTGAAGGCTCAGAGTAAGCTAGATCACCACAAGAGAATAAGTGATAGCTCAAGTATGTGTGTCGTACCTTTAGTTGTAGTGTCCCTTTTATAGTCGGAGTTGCCCAGGTAGGGAGTAATGAACGATTAGTAACCGTCCAGTGGATTGCGGTCACGTAGGGGGACTCGAAGAGGTCGACCGACCACGATCCCATAATTAGCAACTCAGGAGTAAATATGCCAGGATCGTGCACCCACATTAAATGCTCCACAACTATCAAGGGTGGGAGTTACCCCATTGCCCTTGGGAGACTATCAGCTAACGGAAGTACCCCTAGCCGATGTCACATGTCAGGGTCTGGTGAGCCGACCCAATATGCCTACTTCATTTACCCCTCACTCTCGAGGCTGAGGTCAAGGTTGTTGGGTGATTTGCGTTGAGGCTTCAGCCTCGGCTGATGAGAGTAGCCATTGGCTTTGTCATGCCTATATGTTGTTCGTTGTCCGTGAGAGAGATGGATCAATGTGGTCTTGGCCAAGTCACCATGGTCTGTACAGGTGCTTGCTTCCGTTGTCCAACAGTCGTGTCCGGGACGGGTGTCGGCTTCACCGATCAAGGAGTTGTGCCCAAGACGGGCCCGGCTTCAGCTACCCAGGAGCCGTGTTTGGGACGGATGGTCGTATGGTCAAACCGGTTCGGCATATCTTGAGCTGGGGACGATGGGCAAGCCGGCTTCGAGCCTCAATGTCATTTCGTCTTTCGAGGTTGATGTCACATGGAGGTCGTTGGCACGGGTTGTTGAAGCGGTCCGATTACGGCCATTGGATGGAACGAATCTCAACCGTCCATTTTCCTTTAAAAAAGGGGAGGAGATGGGGGAGACTTCATCATTTGCTCGTAGTGCATTTGCCTGGAGTTCCTCAAACCACCTCGGCTTCTAGAAAATTGTTTCCCAGTCCTTTCTTCCAAAAACCTTTTCTTGGTAAGGCTTCGTCTTCCATGATGTCAACTTCCGATTCTGGTCATGAGGCCTATTCCCTTCCCAACTGGAGTGATCCCAATAATATCTATACTCCCAGCAGTAGGGGGAGCGGTAGTAGTAGTAGTTCCGAGGGCACCTCTCGGACTTCTAGTGTAGAGGTTCTACGAGAAAGAGTCACGACTCATGAGGCCGAATGTGATCAACATAGTGTGGACTTCATGAACGAGAGTACCAGATCCACTAGGCCAAGGGGTGACGTCCCTATGTGTCCCTCTACCAAGCCTTTGAGGGGAGATGCCCTAGGGAATGTACCAGCGCTTCCCATGGAGGTAGATGTTGAGGAGGCTGGGGGGCCGATTGGCGAAGAGGATCAAGGCCGAGGGTCGAGGTGTGAGACTGGAGTGATATCCTCACTCAGACTTAGATAGCATTCTTGACTGGTAGCAGGTTAGGGCCTTGGCCGAGAAGTATTTCATTTTGGGGGACTATAGGATTAGAGTCCCCTATGTCGACGATAGGCCGTAGCTCTACCCCGAAGGGGAAGTGTGCCCACGAGCATTATCTTCACTTTGGGTTGTGTTTCCTTTTGCACCCTTTGATCCCTGACTTGTTGAATCATTACAAGTTAACCCTCACTAGCTTGCCTCTAACGTCGTCAGGATGATAATAGCCGTCTTGGTGATGGCTCGTCTCCGAGGGGTCTCGGTAACAATGAACCTATTTCGGAGCTTGTCCGATTTAAGGAAACAGCCCGATGGTGAAGGGTTATGGTATTTCTAGGGCCAATGGGGAAAGGTGGTGGACAACCCGTCGTTCGTTCACAACTAGAAGAAGTTTTTCTTCATAAGTTGTCCCGAGGATTGGTCCTTCCATACTAGCTGGAGAAGCCCAGATACACTAGCCAAGAGGATCACGCCACGTAGCAATGACGAGTTGAAGGCCATGATGAATCGGCTTCGTTGGGTGGGACGGTTCATGCCAAACCCTTGGTGAAGGAGGAAGCCTTAGTGATGGACGGCCTTAGTCCTGCCCCCCTTGGTATGGGCACTCCTATTACTTGTTGATTATAGCTTTAGTCAAGCTTTGGTTTATCTTTCTAACATATTGTTGATTCATTATTACAGAGATGGAGGGTGACATGAAGGCCATGTTGTTGGCAAAGGCGGCCACTTCCAAGAAGACTATGAGGAAAGGTGTGGCCGAGGGGACACCTCGGAGGCAGCCAGGACGAGGGCCGAGGCTAAGGCGACCAAGAAGAAAACCATTGCCCAGAAGCAACCTTTCGAAGGTACCCAAGACCCAAGGGCCACCAAGAAAATGTCAGTTAGGGATCGCCGGACCGAGGGGCCTTTCAATTGATCTCGGTAGGTTACCTCCCGCTCCTTTGATGATCAAGACGACAAGCCCCTGGTCAATCATTGGTTGTACAAGCCAATTTGGAATGTCAGAGAGGGGGACAACCTATCCACCACTAGCATCGGCCGCCAGCTTGCTATAGGCATGGTTCTTCACGGGGATCGCCAATCTTGGACCTAGCATTCCATCAATTCGATCCGAGGCACTTTGCTAGACAAGGCGGCCAAGGTATGACCTTGCACTTCATGAACTCCTTAAGTACTATTATTAACTTAAATTCAATTTTTTGATAATCTGACTCGTGCTTCTCTTGCATATGTTTTCCTGCTCCACCAACCTCTACGACAAAGTGGAGGTCTTGATTCAACAACTACGACAGGCACGGGAGGAGGTCGACAAGGCCAAGCATTAAGCAGGGCAGGAGGTGTTTGAGATCAAAGCTCATGAGGAATATGAGCATCATAAGAAGGCCAAAGCCAAGGTCATAGCCAAGAGGGAGATGGTGAAGGACCTGAAGTCTTCCCTCAACTCGATGGAGCGCCAACTCGAGGAATCATCTACCCAAGTTGTGTCCGAATATAAGGCCTCGGATGAGCACAAAAGGGATTTGGCGTTAAACAATTGGATCCCGAACTTTAACATTAATCAGTTGGATCCCTTCCCAAAAGGCCAACAGTCAGTCAAAGTTGTGGAGACAGCCGAGGATCAAGGTGGCCAAATTGTTCAACATGTTGGCGGGTAGGAGGTGGTTGTTGAGGGGAACACTGGGGCTGATGGCTTGACTGGGGATGCCCAATAGATTCTTTGTTTTTGTGGTTTCTTGGGCTTGCGTGCCCTTTCTTGGAAAATGTTCTCTTTGCTTTCTTTTTGTAAGTAAAGGGGTTGATGCCCCCTTGGAGCACTTTTTTTTTAGAAAAGAACAAGTATTAATAGAACACTTCTTTTTTGAAAACATGGGCTTGCTTTGTTTTAGTGTATGCTTGTTCTTGTACTTAGTTAAGTGAGTAGTTAGCTTAGGCTCTTTTCCTTTAGCCAAGGTGTCTTAACCTCTAGCTGTAGTTTGATATTAAAGCCTTTAACCACGAGTCACTTAGTATGGATTGCCAAAGTCTCGAGGTCATGTGCTTTAGCCAAAGAAGGTCCATTGGGCGTTTAACCTTTGTAAGGTTGTATGCCACAGGTTGGGGCCTGTTGGGCGTGTAACCTATGTAAGGTTATATGCCACGGGTCGGGGCCGACGGTCAAGGGGATTCTAGCAACAAAAAAGGTGAGTGTTTGCACACAAAATTTGGCAAAGTGAATAGAGAGGAACTTGCACTTTTGCTTTCATTAAAATTCTCTAAGTACGTATGGCTTCACTAATAGTACATACGAAGGTTCTCGATTCTATAAGGCCTTTCCCAGTTTGGGTCGATCTTCCCAACACCAAGCTCAAGGACGACGACCTTCTTGAGGACAAGGTCATCTTCTTTGAAGCAACGCTCCCAAACTCAAGAGTTGTAATATCTTGATACTCTTTGTTGATAGGTGGAGACTCTGATCTGAGCTTGTTCCTGGGCACCCTCTAGCAGATCAAGGTTATTTCTCAATTCTTCACTGTTCTTGGCTTCATTGTACGCTTTTGTTCGAAGCGTTGGTTGGCCTATCTCTACTGGGATGATAGCTTTTATTTCGTATGTTAAATTGAACAAAGTTTCACCTGTGGTCGTCCAGGGTGTTGTCCTGTATGCCCATAGTACATTGGGCAACTCATATGCCCATAGTCCTTTAGCTCTGTCCAATTTGTCTTTCAGTCCATCTAAGATGGTTATGTTGGTAACCTTGGACAATCCATTAGTTTGCAGATAGCAGACCGAGGTGTACTACTTCCTTATGCTTAGGCTTGCGCACCATTCCCTAAACTTGGAATCATCAAATTGGCAATCGTTATCAATGACTAGCATGTGTTGAATGCCGAAGCGGCAGATGATGTTTTTTCTAGAAGAAACTCTAGATAGTCCTTGTTGTAATGGTTGCCAAGGCCTTGGCTTCTACCCACTTCGTAAAGTAATCTACTACCACAATCAGGTGTTTTTTGTTCCTTGTTGCTGGAAGGAAAGGTCCAAGTATGTCCATCCCCCATTTGGCAAATGGCCAAGGGCTGCTGAGTAAGGGTGTACAATCAGTTAGTTCGGTTCAGTTCGGTTAGAACCGAGGACCTAACTGACTATTCAGTTTGACCATTTTCTCTAACCGAACCAAACCAAACTGAACCTAACCGAATTCAGTTTGGTTGGGCCCTAATTCCACATAAATGACAAACATTGATCGACAATTAATAAATAATTTATAATTAATAAGTGTTATTAATTAAAAGTTAAAATGGCCCCAAAACCCAATGGTTTTAATTAATTGACTATTATTATTAATTAAAAGTTAGAATACCCCAAAGCCCAATGGTTTTAATTAATTAGCTATTGTTAATTAAAAGCTATGCCCAAAGTCCAATGCCAATGGGGAATTGGCGAATTGGGCATTTTTCAAAAACAATTAATGATTAGTCTAGTTGTTACGTTTTGTTACATTGCATTAACATCACTCCCACTTGGCCTAACTTCTTGCTAATGTGGCTTCCTTCTCTTCTAAACCTGATACATAGGCTGGCTATTCCCCATACATGGGCCTTGGCTCACCATAGGTCTTAGTCCTAACATTAGCCAAGGCTAACAATCCAAATGGTTGCATCTTTTCTCATGTACTTATTTAAAATCCAAATAAAATTCTGACACATCTATTCATCCAAAAAAAATTGCAAGTATGGAGTGGAGCAACATGTCTCCCTACCATAGATGCTCCATGAAAAGTTATAGCATGCACATATGCAAGCTCCAATGGCAATTCCAAGGATCAAATGTTGAAGTACATTTCATTTTCTTTTTTACATTCACTTTGGTGCAAAGTTCATGTTTCGCGACTTTGATACCGATGGACATTTCACCATGAAGAAATTGGAAGGTTTCAGGGATATCTTGCCAGTTTTGTTAAAATATTCAGAAAATCTAAACGAATTAGGGGAATTACTAAAACTATAATTGCACATTTAAGACACGACCATAACAAGCAATTATGTAGAACAAATAAAAGAAGATTAAGAGAGTTAAATAGGTATCTCTCTCTTATCTCCTTTTTAGTCTTTTAGACATCTTCTCTCCTATAAATAAGTCATTCACTTGTCATTTTATTTCCATCTTTTTTATTACCGTATGTTTTGATTAAATTGAAAAAATTCTTTTCCATTGTTTTTGTCTTTTCTTTTTCTTTTTCTTTTTCGCTCTCCTATGTAATTTCTTCTTTCCTTTTAATAATTTTATTTTATTACCAAAAAAAAATATAGTCTCATAGAGAAATAGGCAGATTTCAAGAAAAGTTTGCCAAATCTTGCAAATATTGCTAACCATACTTATTGCATGTTTTGCAAAACATGCACACAGACATACATATGCTGTGAAGGCATTAAAAGTGTCTCTTTTAAATAAGTTAGTTCTCCTACTCTCTATCAGACATTTATTTCAGCTGGATTAATTGATCTAGGTTGAACTTGGATGAAGTTGGACCTGTAATGGCAATCAAACTCCTCATTAAAGCATATAAGTTCATTAATTTATATGTTAAAGTTAATGGAATCATTGAAATATGAATTATGATCATTTCGTACATCTTCATGATTAAAATCACTTCATGATCATTTGTTGCCAGAGATTTTACATCTTATTAACATGAAATTTCTGCATGGTGCAAATAACTTAATCCTAGGATAATTCTGGATAGTTGAAACATACCAGTTTTTGCTGCTAGAACATCATCTTCAAGGTGTTTATCTTGACCCAACTGATTGTGTTTTCCTCCAGCAGTTGAATTTCCATGTATAATGCACAAATCATTATAGTTTGGAAAGGTTCTTGTTCTATATGAGCGAGCATGTGGATGTCCCTACATGAATTGTTTGTGAGCTATTCCAATCAACACCATTGCAGATTTAGTACAATATTTAAAATAATGCACCACACCTTGATGTAAACATCCCAGATATCATCGGCAGCAGTCACCCTATGTTGTGTTTCATTCCAGCTAAACCCATTCTGCTCAAGAAGAACTGTGATGTCACTGCAGTACTTCCACAATTTCTTGTACCTATGTCTCAGAACCCTTTTACCATATTGAGAACTGAACTTCTCATTGAACAATATAACCATATCTGTCCATGCTTGTTTACTAAATGTATGATCAATCTTGTTCCCTCTTTGCAATTGGTCAAGCATGAGATCAATAAAATAACGATCCATTGATGGTGTCCAGTCTGTCCTTGGACGGTCTATACTTGTAGAGGCATGGGCACTTCCACCTATTACAAATTGTAGATCACTAGCAAAAATAATCATACATTCATCAGACAAAACACATCCTCCACACAAATTGTGGTGTAGCATGATCAGGCCAACACAACCCAGTACAGAAGAAGGGTAAGGTTGAACATTGGGTTAGAATTAGGGTTGGAAAATGCCAACACAAGGTAAGGTTGAGGTCTCAAGGAAACCGATATGTGTAGCCAGGGGGAGGTTGAGAGAGGAAGGGCAGTGTATCCATGATAATGTACATAAGTAATGCCTTTCCATGATTATGTACATTTAATTCAACACGACCAACCCGCTTTGTTGACTGGATTTGATTAGGGTTGGATTCAATTGTTTCGTATAACATTATTAGGTGGTTATCTAATGGATCAAGTGTGGATTGGGATTCAGGGCCAACCCATTAAACATCCATTTAAGAAGATGAAAAATGGGTGTAATCCGACCCAACTCATTTATCTATAATGCTTACAAGTTATTAATACTAATGGTTTCCTGACATCAATGCTATATGATCTTTTCTGTCCAAATTGGTGTGCTAAGACCAATGGCTATCCAGGGGTACTTCTCAGAGAGAGGATCAGAGCTAAACAAAAAGAGAGAAGAATATCTGAACAGAGGATCGGGTTTCTTCTTTTGCTTGGATAACCCATGGCGAACCCATAAAAGAAACACCCATTGGGTTCTGACCTGTGAATGGCCTATAGGTAAAATCAGTCACCAACCCAACCCCCAAATAAATTGGCAGTTGAATGGCTCTGGTCAAGAACCACCACCCTTATATGATGCCTATGTACTATTTGCATATGTAGTGTGTGCATGTGTGCGTTTGTGTGTGCAATTTGGTTATGAATATCCTAACCTGACTAACCTGTTTTCTTGATTGAATTGGATTAAGGTTGAGTATATCTGGTTTGGTTACAGCTATGGTTGAGGGTATCAACACAACTAGCGGTCTAGGATTGACCTCAACCTAACCCAACCTAGCCTAAATTTCCCTTCTAACACAAAATTGATCATCTTAGCCATATTAAATGGTAGAGAAGATGCTCATTACTTAGAAAAAGGAAAAGGAGAGGTTCCCTTATACAAGATTCAAGTATTGATTTCAAAGAACAGCTAAAAGCAACATATATAAATTCCCCCAAAATTAGGATCATCTTAGCCATATGAGAATTTTCAAAGGCACTGCATGCTTATTATCTGTCTCCTAATAATATCTTAATTCTCTAAGTCATACAACTTGAATATTGTAAAAAGAGAAAAAAAATCTAGATTTATATTGCAGAGGAATGATTATTATCAATTAGTTAGAAGATTGGCTAATAGGATGGTTGACACACTATCCAAGCAAGGGGTTAAGGGGGATCATTTGTATTGGGCTCAGTTGTGGTTTAATCTTTATATTTGTATTTTTTGGGTGAAGGTGCAACTCGCACCTCTCTAAGGGATGCTTGTATTGTTTATGCATATTGCTGTTTTATTAACAAAATTTATTAAGTCACTTGTCAAAAAAAAGTGATGACTATTACCAATCTTCATAGATGAGACATCATCGTCAATGTCTACATCATGGCTTGAACGACTATATCTACCATCAGCAGCAGTGTATCCATATATCATGCACAAATCATTGTAGTTCAACACAGTTTTGGTTTTGTAGGACCGTGCATCGGGATGTATCTGCACATATTTTTGTTAGTTAAATGAAACAAAAATGGCACAGATTTCTTTAGCAAATCTGACTAAACAAGGCACCTTGGTATATGCATCCCAGACATAATCTTCAGCTATTACCATTTGCTGGGTTTCATCCCAAGCAAACCCACTCTGCTCAAGCAAAATCTTTATATCATTAAATTGCTTCCACAAATTTGTGTATCGACTTTTCAAGACATCCTTATCATATTGAGATCCAAATTTTGCATTAAACAATGTAAGCATATCTGTCCATGCTTGTTTGTTGAATGTATGACCAATCTTATTGCCTCTATGCATCTGGTCTAGCATAAGGTCAATGAAATAGCGTTCCATTGTTGGTGTCCAATATGTTCTTGAGCGATCACCGATTGTTGGGTTTTGGCTACCCATCCCTTCACCTATGATTAAAAGAACAGTACAAATAATCAGTAATTCATCAGAAGGAACCATTATTCCAAATATCAATTTATTATGGTTAGAGAAACTTCATTCCCTTTTTCTTTTTTCTTTTTTTTTGGATGAGGAATAGTGAACTTGTTTTCTTTTTTACTTTACAAATAATGGACTTTATTAATAAAAAACAAAAAAAAATATACAAGTTGTACACATTAAGGAAGAGAAAGGACGATGATATAAAAATAGCCATGAACCGAACTCTCCGAAGAGAAGCCTATCTACCTCATATATACAAAATAGCCAGACAAGAGCAAGGCACAACCCCCTCCAGCCCGCCCCCCCACCCCCCTAAATAAATAAATAAATAATAAAAATCAACAGAAAAATCAAGCATTTTAAGTCATATCTCTCTCAGAAGAAGAGATCAGCACTCAGAAACTAGAAAAAAGGCAATAACAGACCATCAGCAAAACAATCCTACTTGTTCCTCCCCCCGTTCCAGCATAAATAGCACCATCAGTAATTAGAACTCCAAAAATATATATTAAAGATTATTGAGAATAGAATTTCCCCTTCTGTCTTCTCCCCCTCTTCCTCTACTTACAGGATACCACCACCTCTTCCCCCTTCCACTTAATAGGAATCTTCTGCCCATCTTTCAAGTGGTAAGTCTCTCAACATTAAGTAACATGTAGGAGACTCTTGAAACAAATTTTCAACCACAATCACATTCACCAATTTAATATCTCTGTGGTCAATTCCAAACCATTCAAAAGATGGGAATCATGTTTGGACAACCCACAGAAATTTAATGTCATTTCTGAAAGTTGTGGCACCATTAAAGAACCCATATAAACATTCCCTGTTCAGAGCTTGAGTTTCCAACATTATACTGAAGAATTATGTTGGTTTTCCTTCAGCATGCATAGAGATCACATGCTTTATCATGATCAGAGCCTTGGACACTGCAAAAATCAATGTTGGACAAACTTTTAAATGGATGAAATGTCCATGTAGGACACTGATCACATTCCAACATTCAATGGATTCTTGAGGGACACTTCTATTTCTATGTATCATTTTCCATTCTCTCCCTGCTTTTTTGACATAACTGAACAGCTAAAGTATACAACAGATACCATGTTTCCTATTAAATTTTATTTGTAACAAAGATAAATTTATAGACCTTTTTTCTGCAGGTTATAATAAAAGTCAAAAGAAAGCATTGACTTTTTTCACGGTTTATACTTCCCTATAGACATATGTGCCAGTCTTGTTTTTTCATATTACTAAGTCAGACTTCTCAGACACTAGTCAGATTATTCTCAAGTCTATCCTTGCAATACTATGCAAAAATAGACTTGTTGTGGCTCCTGGTAGTTGTTAATGGCTTTGTTTGGTCCATTGGGCCCTTTGAATGTGTAAAGTTTATTTGGTGGAAACAATGCTGAATGGAAAGTTGTAGAAGATTACTATATGCTCTGATGCAGTACAAGTGTACAACTAGATGCATACCGACTCTTGTTGCACATACGATGGAAATACAACAGGAGATAGCTTGCTGGGTTGCACCATTATGTCCATAACAATGAGGATAAAGCTTACATGCACTAGCATTGCCATTCTGTTTTCCTTGAATGTTGAAGTGCCCTATAGAGCATGTGAACAAAGCAAAAAAGGGACACTAAGAAGTGATGGAAACTACAGATAAGGTATCAATAATCATGATGTCAACACTGCAATACTAGCATAAACACTTTTAGGAAAAGTACTTTTGGCTACTAGGTTCTAAAGATGATGATCGTGGCCTTTCTTCAGCATGATTCAGATGATTTTATGCATCATCAGCTTATCGTAATGGTACCATTGGATGCCCTCCTTTGCACTATAATATAAACCATAAGTTGGGAAAAATGCACATAAGTAGAGTTATTGGCTACCTGGAGAGTTCATCTCAGGGAAAATAATTCACAAAAGAGCACATAATTATTGCACTTCTAACCATATCCAGCATTTGGCCCTTCCTTAGCATCTATGCTACCCATATATTTCTGGGAGGCAACTCATTTTTGCACTTTTCTACTTGAAATTGGACTGTCAGACACAAGCATGGTGTCTGTTCTTAAGTATCCAGGCGACATTGCCAATTTAGTTGAGTCACAACAGTATATAGATCTTAAGCCAATAAATTACATGATATATGACCTACCTATATTACATTAACCAAGCAACTAACACCTGTTCACTCAAGTATTTAATGATTAATTTGACAAACTAATTCAGAATTGAGCCTCTCGACTTGACATGATTTATGTCTAGCACTCTAGGTATTACGAAAAGTTATAATCATTTATTCACTCCACTGAGGACAATACCTGTGATTTTGAATTTCTTCCCTAATGTCTCAGTTAATTGGGTATTGCCATATAGGAACATGTCTAGATAAATAGTGGACAGAACCATCAGACCCTCAAAGTTCAGGCCAAGTTAACCATAGACTAAATCAAGTTCCACAGACTGAAGTGAATAGGTGGACAAATAATACATTGAAGAATAATATAACATCATCAAGTAAGAAGACAATCTAAATCCACCAGAACTGGCAAAAAATCCTTCTATTACTCATGGGCACAAAAACATTCAGACACTAAAATGTAAAAGGATTTTTTTCTGGTTTTGATATAGAGATGGCAATTTTGGACCTCCAAATTTTAGATATGCAGAGAACATCCTTAATTATGATCCAGAAGTGTTTCTTTTTTTCAAAGATAAAGGCACCCTAATGAGTTCACCTTATTATTAAACTTATGAGTACTAGTATATTTTCTCTTTTCAAAGGGTATTTTCCCTATCAGCACCATTATGGGCCTGCAAGAAGACAAAGAACTTCAAAATTCAAGTAGAGTAATTTGCTATAAATCTACAATTATAAGCTTAAAGAAACCTATTTGATCAAGCACTCACAAAGTCGGATTTGAATCCTGTAAGTTTAACTTATAACATTAGGTCAATCATGACACACCACATAAGCTTCTTACACATGAGGCCCATGTGTCAGGATGACATGGCTTGCACAGTATCCTTCAGTTCCCATAGAGAACTTGGACACCATAATGTCAACTTCTAACTGCACTATCATTACTGTTAGTATCATTTTCTGAAGATATCAAGACTGACACTTTGATTTATGCCAAAACCATGGGTATATACCAAAGACATAAAAAATGACACTCCAAAAAATGCGGTCTATATTTCATGAATTTGCACAGACGACACACCCACACTCCAGAGAAAAGGTGACAATCCTCAGATTTTCTAGTACAGATCTAACAATCAGGAAACTTTCTCGATGGGCCAAAAGGACTCATGCATGCATCTGTATATGTGGAAAAAATGGTTTTCTAATCAGGTAAACCAGGGAAGAGCTAGATGACCCATCTATTTGACTGTGTATATTCTATGGCCCATCTAGATCATCATCCATCAGAAAGAGGAGCCTCTGGATCAGTTGTGTTATATTCACTCATGCACTATACATCAGCCCAGTATTTCAAATAGCCATCGAACTTTTCATTTTCTCAATTTATTTAAAAAGGAATGTCTTTACAGAAAGGTTTATTTTAAAGACTTGGCAAGGGTTTTTGCGCTGAAATTTAACTTGTCAATAAAAGGATGGAAAGAGGAATGCTTGGGTTTTTTCACATGGGAGGTTCTTGAGCCGTTTTAGACACACAGACACATGTATGTATGGGTTAAAACATTTGTTCCTCACACCACATGGCTAAGAAAATGCAAATGATCAGATCCCAGAGGCTCAAACATTAGTTAATGCCTTTCTAAGAGACATTTCTGTCTAGTGCATAAATTAGTGGTTAAAACAGATTCCACGAGTCAAATCCAACAATTCAATGGCCTTTTTATCTCATGCACTGAAGTATACTACCACTTCTACTGTTATTTAACACCTTAAAGCATGCCTATTCTTTTCCAATATGCAGATGGCATCCCCCTTAGCTGAGACAAGCTGTTAGTTATATTGCATAAATGGATATCTTGGTTAACAGTTTGCTCTGAAGGAACTAGGCAAGCTTCAGTGATTTCTTAAATATAAAAGCTCACCAATGCTCATCTACTTTTGAAGTTGATAAAGTCCAATAACAGGCTTCAAACCTTGCAAAACTTTAATGTCTCTGCTTCTAACTCTCATGCATAATCGTGCCCTCTCAATGATTTAAGTATTATCAATGCATTTGAGCATCTTGGTTAACAGTTTGCTATGAAGTAACTAGGCAAGCTTCAGTGATTTCTTAAGTATAAAAGATCACCAATGCACATCTACTTTTGATGCTGATAAAGTCCAATAACAAGCTTCAAACCTTGCAAAACTTTAATGTCTCTGCTTCTGACTCTCATGCATGACCATGCCCCTTCCAATGACTTAAGGATTATCAGTACATTTGAGCATCTTGCATGCTCAACTAGACATTACCTATGTAGTGAACCAAGTTTCCATCTTATGACTATGTCCCATATTCAGGCTACCAAATGCATATGCCATCAAAAAGTGCAGTTAGTCTGCTTAGATCTTACTGCAATCTAAATATCATATTCAGTTTTTTTTTTTTTTTTTGCAATTATTATTGATTTAATTGTTAGATCAATGTGATTCTACAACATGAATGTTCATAATCTCTGGCAAGAGCCCATATTAAAAAACAGCTTAACTGCAACATAGTGTCAAGCCTAACTGACAAAAAAAATGACAACAACGACAACAAACAGACAATAGGCATTCATAAGGATGGATACAAAGCACTAGTTGTTAAGCTGCTGTCACTTCTTTAGCTATCCTACGTTCTCATAGACATAGATGTTCTTTTCTCTTCATTTGTTTTGTATGTGAAAATAATTGTGTTACCCTCATGCCCATCAATCTGGAACTTAGTGAATGTGGAATTCCGTGCCTAGATGAGACATATCAAAATCATTTAATAAAAGCCCCTCAGGATGGAAATCAGAAACCCTTTTGTTGCGATATACCAAGAACTGCTGTGCCCACCATCAGTTGAAGTAGAGTAATAGAGCAATCATCAATACATGATTCTTTATTTATGTCGTTTCTTCATTTACATCTTTTAAGCATTTACATTTATGTCATGGATATAGAGTCAAGATCAAACACTGGTTTGATGTTTGAGTGTTTCAAATCTTGACTATTTCTCATTCTTGACTTGAGGCAGGGTGTTCAGATTTTTTGTTCAAAATTTTATATATTTATTTACTTTATACTTTGCATTTGTTTCTTAATGGGTCCAGTTGGTTTCTACTGGGTTTACAGAGCTGAAACAAAAAAGCCAATATTAAGCAGACACCCGTACTAATACTATGATTTGGCTATCAAAAGAGACACTCAGAAATTCACGCTCGAATACTTCTGCGTGTTGGTCTGGATGTCTGGATTCTGAAATTTACAATTTCCATTAGAAAAACAGAAAAAAAAAAAAAAAATCAAACTCCGTTTCATTTTACACTCTGCAAAACCAGCCAAACATGTGAACTCTCAGCTTAACAGAAGATTCTTCTCATCGAAACACACATTGACACAAAACAACAAATCAATGTTCTGCAATCAAGCAGAGGCTTCAAACCCAGATGGGTTTCAAGCAATGAATAAGAAAGAGACGCTACTAAAACCACAAGCCGGCTTCACACAAACACCTGCAGAGACAGTCCAATATAACCAGAAGAGAAAATTTTAAAAATAATAATAATAATAATAGAAAAGCGCAACAAAACAAAGAAGACAACGTTTAACGGTGGAATGGAAGGATTACTGTTCACCTCTGATTTCAAGTTTGGCGCCGAGAAGATCCGAGAGGGCGAAGGCTAAACCTACTCCAGAATAAGGGGAAAAACTTTTAGGGCGTGTTTGGTTGCAGAAGAAGCACGAAGCGTCCGATTGTTCGTGCGGGCCGTGCCAGATAATAACACAGCGAGGACGGATTTGGAACGACAGCATTGCCGCTTGGCTGTGACCTGCGAGATCTTTGGCCTTCGGGAATGGTGAACATGGGCCTCCTCATGCTAAAAGCCCATTTTGGGCCCATTATCAAATGGCCCTTGTAAGCTCGCAACTACCCACTTTTGGGCATGGATTAGCCCATTAAGAGTAAATTTTTTATTTTTTTTCAATTGTAAAATACTAATAGAATGGAAATTGCGTAAAATATCTTAGGGGCCATACTGAAGTGGCTGAACTGAAAAGTTTGTTGTTGGAATAAGATTTTTAAGGGGGTTGGGGCTCCTTAATGGCGGAAGTTGGGTTAGGAATGGCAACTGGGCAGGTATGAGGAGGGGGTGCCATGGCTAAAATATCCCCTAACCTGTCCCTGCCCTGTCCCCAGTATCATGGTAAAGATTCAACCCCCATTCCCAGCCCCATCGAGTATGGAGAATCCCCAACATGTCCCAGCCCCACAATCATTGAACTTGGGGATGGGTAATCCCCGACATATCCCTGCCCCGATGATAATTTACTCCAGAAATCAAAATCTATTCTATTAATCTTAATGCAGAGAAAAATATGCCACTTACTTCATTGTATTGCTTGATGGTAAAAGCTCATACTGCCATGCAACTAAGCAAGAGGATAGAGAACAAAAAACATTCTTGACATTAAAGCCTTATGAAATCTCAACAGCATTTCACAAATCACATTAATCAATCTAATAAAATCAGTAATAAAAAATATAATGTGAATGGATGGAAACCAAAAGGAATATGTCACTACATAGGATCATGAAAAAAAAAAATCTGAATGATAATTGAGAATCACTAACAACGAAAGTATATAAGGATTTGATCATAAGCGACGGTGAACCTCATTCAACAAAATCTCCTCTTGCCTCAAAAACAACCAGATTGGAAATTTTTGGAGAACAACTAGATTTTACAAACTGGGAGCTTGCAGTCTCTAGTGGACATAATTTGAGATGGTATTCACAATTAGGAATATGGTTAGTGTAATGCTGACATTAGAATTGCAGAAGAAACACTTGCCTTCTGCTATACAAAATAATGCTTGTTTGTTAAGTAATGTTTTGAAAAAATGAATCGGAGGGATACATGAGCAAGACAACAACAAGAGTTTTATTTATACAAGAAAAACCATTAATGACACCGTCTAATACAGCAAGACAGAAATAGGATAATGATGACTACTGATTAATAATCGAAGACCAAAGTCAATGAAAACCAGAGGAAGAATGATAGCTACCACGCGCAGTTCCTCTGTAACTGGTCACTGATGCTACGGTGGCGGCAGTGCCTAGCGGTCGGCGGACGAACGAAGAGAGGAAGAACGATGGATAGATACAGGCGTACAACGGTTTTCTGTAACTGGTCACTGTTGCTACAGCGGCGGCGGCACTCGGCGGTTGGCAGACGAACGGAGAGAGGAAGAACGATGGAGAGATACAGGTATACAACAGTTCCTCTGTAATTGGTCACTGCTGCTACGGTGGCGGTGGCGGTTGGCGGACGAACGGTGAGAGGAAGAATGAAGCCAAAAGCGCAAATTGCAAAATGCAGTTCTTTTGTAAAATTTGAAAGAAGATGAAGGACAAAATAGTTATAAATATTTATTACAGAAAAAAATTATAAAGCGCCTAATATCAAATGATTTATTTTTTAAAAAGGATAAAATACAAAACTTTTTCTTAGAGTTTATGACAATTATAAAAACCTTTCCTATAGTTTCACTTTATCAAAAACCTCACTTAAACCTTTAAATAATTCGACAAAAAACTCCCTTCAATCATTAATCTAAACGGAAAACATTAGACCGCTGCATCTTTTAAATACCCATTTTACCCTTTTATAAATTAGTATATATATATTTTAAAATCGACAAAAAAATATATCCCTTGGACTACTTTATCCTCCTTTCTAACTCCACTTTTAGAGGAAGAGGTATTCTCTCGTTGTCTAAGACTCCCTTGTACGGAGATCTTAAAATAATGGGAGTCTCACCGCAACAAACACTTGTCTAATGAAATTGGCTATGGTGTCACGATGACACAAGCATGCGGGTTGCAGAAGGCATGACCCGTTCAGTCATGCCGTGCCGGTCTAGTCCACAGACCTAAAACCCCAAGCCCAACATGACACGGACCATTTGATCAGGCTTGGCACGACCCACGTGCCATCGTATCGTGTCGTGCCAAGCCGGTCCAAATTCGGTCCGATTTATACCTCTACAATGAGGAAGAATGGAAAATTAGAGAATTCAGTCTACGCATAAGAAATATTCTCTAAAATTGTAACATGTAATGCTTTATTATATATTAATTCTCTAAATTTAGAGCATTCACCAAAAATAAAAAGCTTTTAAGTAAATTACTAGTTTTTATATAAATTATTTATTTTATGATAATTAGTATAGAATAATTTTAATGCCTACGGTATATTTGTCTTATCGTTTTTGTTTATTGAGAAAGACGAACTATTATAATTGCAAATACAGCAAATGAGAAAGAAGATGAGTTCAATGAGAGAAAAACCCTATTTATAATTGAAAGTCGGAATTGGAAAGAGAAACATAAATGGCTGAAGGTTGGAGAGAAAGGCGTTGGGATAGGTTTTTCTTTTTTGTTGTTTTTTTATTTTTAATTATTTTTTACAAATAATAAAATAATAGGTAATTCCTAAATGGCACAAAAATGTTAAGATGGAAGGAGCATTAGCCGGGACAGGTGTCACACAGCTATTCGGTGCTCACTCATAGTGCTTACCTAACGTGCCTACTACATCCGGACACAAGATAGCTTCTTAATTTACTGTGTAAAATAGTTGATCGTGACACCATAACTATTTGTCCCCTTGTCCATGCTCTACAAGCATGCGCAATACCAAATATACGATAGTTTTTGTTCCACAATGGCTTGAAGTGGATGGTCAAGTAGATTTTCCCACCTCTATACATCTTATATATGTGTCTTTCCATCGAACTAGGGGAGCTCGATCTCCGACGTCGTGGAAGGGTAGGTAACGAGAATGTCGAATTGAAGATCAAATTCGTATTTTAGGAGGTTATGGATGTACCAACACTTGCCAGTTTACCTCGTCCCCTCAAGGTTTGCAATAGATATCCTAAACCAGTTGTTGTCGTTGGATTTGTTCATCCCCATATATGCTATCAATGCCTTGTACTCCTCCTTCAGCCTCTACACACATGTTGCTCCATCCCTTAAAAACCCACCTTCGTCATCAATAAAGGGATCTATGTCAATGTCGATTTCGTGTTTAGATCCCAACCTTCCATCACTAAAACCCTCTCTCCCGCTCTCGCTTGCTCGGTTGCTTGCCCTTTGGTGGTCTCACTGCCTAGCTTGACCATGGGCATCTGATACTCTTGCACCATGTGCTTAACTTCATCTAAGCATCTTCCCTTGAAAGACTTGGCAACCATTTGCCAGTTCAATGGGTCTTGTTGGACACAAAAGCTTTTGATGGTGCCGTTGCTATCGCAATTCTCATGGGTGAATTCAATTTTCTCAGACAGAAAAGACTAAGTGATTCCAATGAGAAGAGTTGCTCCTGTTCGGCCTTTCTGTGAGAATTGCATATTAATTAAGTCGGAGGTAGTGGTGGGGAGGAGTAACAAAGTAGAAGTAGAGAGCTTATGAGATTTGATTTGAGTGAAGAAATCTTTCCTTTAGATAGCCTTTTCCATCTAGATTGAAATAGTTATGTTCCTCTTTAGACAGTGGAGTTCAAGGATTAGGAAAAGAGGATAAAGAGATCAAGGGAGATTTTTTTTATTGATTTTCAAATAGAGGTATCTTAGAGCGTTAGATTGCTCTGAGCGTTACACTGCTCGAGAGAGCATAATTAAGATTGCTTAGCGAGGAAGCTGCGACATACTTGATGGGAAATCTTGAATGAGACTGGGGATCCAAGAAGCAGACAGATTGGAAGGTTTCAGTGAGGAGGTGAGTATGGAGAGAAGCTTGAAAGAGCTACATAGCAAATGTAGGAAGTCGCTATATGGGAAGATTGTGGCGAACAAGCGGATGAATGCTCATGGTGTTGTACAAAAAACAAGGAATTTCTGGATGAACAACCATTATGAGGTGAAATGGTTAGAAGGAGAATTACTATGGATCAGCTTCCAGAAGGAAAAGGATATGAGAAGGTTCATGCTACAGGAGCCATGCCCAATTGAAGGATACCCCCTTCTGCTGAGAAAATGGTGTCTGAATGTCCCTTTGGACCAGCTTGAATTCATGGAGTTGTGCATCATTGTACGCTTCCTGAAAGCTCCAGTAGATAAAAGATGTTGGCAATGGGGAACAAAAATGGTGGCAGTCGCAAGTGAACCAGTGAAGGAAGAGGATGTGGAAGAAAGCAACGAAGAAAGCCACTAGTGATTGGAAATTTCGATGAAGACGATGAAGGAAGGAAGGTGTGGTACAGGTTCCGGTATGAAAAACTATTGAAATATTGTTATAGGTGTGGGATTATCGGACACGAGGAGAGAGGTTGCCAAAGGATCTCTAACATGTAGATGTTGGAGGAGTTAGCAAGCAAGATAGCAGAGTACAATCTGAATATAGAAGGGGGTTTGGCAAGCTATGGCCCTTCTCTTCGCGCTTCATCAGTTTGGAAGGAGTTTAAGTTCATCAATCAAGTAGGGAATTTGGAGGAGAAAGGCAAGGTGATAGAGATGGATAGAGCTCTACATGAAAGGGAAGAAAGGAACCCATAATTGGAATGAGGTGGGATAGGTTCCAATCTGGGTATCATAGTGGCTGGTGAGGTCTCTTGCAAGCACATTAAGAACCATGGTGAGAGATCAAACTTTAGTGGATCGTGCAGGAAGAGCCTCTTCTAGGAGGGGTTAAACACTAAGTCGGGGCGGTAGAGGGTTTCTTCACAGTTATCATATCGCCGGAGAAAGCTAGCAGACAACCGATGTCGGAGAAGAAGCTAGAAGTTGTTGATGAAGGGACAACTGACTGAAGGGCGTGCTCGATGGGAGGACTGCTTCAGATGGGGGCGCATCAATCACAGGGCACAAATGCATGGTCCCATAGTGAGAGAGAAGATAAAACTGACGTGGAAGGACAGGTGGCAAGGTTGGTAAGATGTGGTATAGATGAAGGGGGAAGGGACTATGAGGGTATTAGGGGGAAAGGAAAGAGTAAAGCCTTAATGAATTTGATGGAGAATTTAGTGGACTATAAGCCGAGGAAAAGACGATCTGAAGGGGTCGTCATCTAGGAAATCAAGGGCTCGAATTCGAATTCGGATCCACAACCAGACCGAACATAAAAAAGGCTAAAATTAGTTAGAAAAAGAGAGTGGGGTAGTATGGGGTGGACTGGGAACCCCAACAGAACTCTGAAGACTAGGAGGAGGAGGAAGAGGATTGCGATATTGATAATTTGCCGGTTGATAATGTGGAGGACTAGGAATTATTCGGGGAAGCGAAAGGGAACAAGAAACTAGCAACTGTGGACATGGATTTGGATGCGTTGAGTTGCGTTGGAAAAAGGTTTGAGAACTCTGATCAATGTTGCGAAGAGGTAAGTTGCCGCTCTCCATTTTTATGTATTAATGGTTTAAGCTTTGTCTCTTCTGTTATTGTAACCCGAGATAAGGGAACCTATTTTCGACATTCACCAGGCTTTTGTTAAAGGTAATTCTAAATTGGTGGTAAGTTGGGGAAGAAATAAAAGAGAAAATAAGTTGTTTACAAAGAGACTAAGTTTTAAAAAAAGCCAAAAAGCTTGTTATGGTAAATTGGGAAGGGACTTTTTTGGGAAAATATTTAGAAGGGTGGAGAAGGAGCCACCAAGAGGTTGGGAAAGTGTTAGAAGAAGTTAAGTCCATTCAGATGGAATAGGGTTAGGAGGAGTTTAGTGTCAATTGCAGGGGGGCATAAAGTTGGTGGAAGGGGTTCTTAGTGTCACTAAGCCCTGTATTCTTATTTTTGGGCCTCTCTACTAGAATGAGTTTGAGTTTGTTTCAGTATGGTTCATTAAAAACAATAAGTGGGTTAGGGATGTTGTCCCGCAACATTTTCTAGGTAAAAAATGAGGATTTTAAGTTGGAATTGTCAGGGGGGTCTCCCCTGACAATTCGTGCTTTGAGAGAGACTTGTAGTAAAGGTGGAGTGGATGTAATCTTTCTAATGGAAACCAAAACCTCATTTTTGAAATGTAAAAACTATTTCAAATGGGTTAAGGATTGGAATGGTTGGGGAGTAGACTCAGTAGGGCTTAGTGGTGGACTGACACTGTTTTGGAAAAAGAATGTGGATGAGAGGGTCCTCTATGCTGATAAAAATATCATTCATGTTAAGTTTAATGATCAAAAGGGTTACTGGCATTGCTCGTTTATCTATGGGGAACCAAAGAAAGGCTTAAGAAGTGCATTTTTGTTTAAATGGAAGAGATTAGCTGGGTGGGTGCAGGGTCCTTGGGCCTGTTTAGGGGGCCTTAATTTTGTATTACATGGCTCAAAAAAGGAAGGGGGAAGAGTTATTGAAATACGGGAAGTTCTTAGAAGTTTGTGGCTTACAGGAGGTGCAGAGTGATGGCCCAACCTTTACTTAGTCAAATAAGAGGGATGGGGATAAGCTTATAAGAGCAAAATTAGATAGTGCTTTGTAACTCTTAGTGGCTTAATCAGTTTGAGAACTGTAGGGCCAGCACTTTAGTTTCATTAGGATCGGACCATCTTCCAATTTTGTTAGAAACAGTCCCAAGGAATCAAAAGAAGAGGAGGGTGTTTAGATTTGAAGAAATGTGGATGGATCACGAAGAATTCCAAGGTTTGCTGGAAAGAGTTTGGGGAAAGAGGAGGATAGGTCCCAGTCAGCTCAAATTGGGAGGCAAATGCAGAAATCTAAAAGAAAACCTAAAACAATGGAATAGAAATACGTTTAGAAATGTAAGAAGGAAAATTCAGGAGGCCAAAGACATGCTTAGTAGAGAGGTTAGTAAAATTGGATTGGACATTGACCAAAATAAGACAATATAGTTTGAGGAAAATTTGAATAAGTGGATGAGGAGAGAAGAAGTGATGTGGATGTAGAAATTGAGGATAAATTGGTTGCAAATCAGGGATAAAAACCCAAAATTCTTCCATTCAATTGCGAAAGGTAGGCAAGCAAGAATATGATAGTAGCCCTTAAAAAATGTAAATGGGAAATGAATGTCCTTGGAAGATGATATCTCAAAGAAGTTGGGGAATCATTTTATGAGAATCTTCAATTTCTCGAATCCGGAAAGGCAAGAGGAATTCCTTGATTGTGTGAGTCCAAAGCTGAGTGAACAGGACAAGAACTTCTTAGAAAATGATATAACAGATGAAGAGATCAAAGCAACCTTATTCCAAATAGCCCCCAGGAAAGCTCTAGGTTTGAATGGTTTACCAAATCTCTTTTTTCAGAGATATTGGGATATAGTGGGAGGATGTAACAAGGGTTGTTAAGGGATTCTTTGATTTGAGCAATCTACTCAGAGAGTTTAATGAACTTATATAGCCTTGACTCCAAAAGTTAAAAAACTTGAGAAAGCTACCCATTACAGACCTATTAGTCTTTGTAACACAGTTTATAAAATAATAGCAAAAATACTAGCCAATAGGATTAAACCTGTGATGAGTAACATCATTAGTGAAAACCAAAGTGCATTCACACCAGGCAGATACATCCAAGACAACATTTTGGTGGCTCATGAAACTATTCACTTCATGAAAAATACCAAGGGGAGAACCCCTTGAATGGCTATTAAGTTAGATATGAGTAAGGTCTATGATAGAGTGGAGTGAAGCTTTTAGGGAAAACCATGAGGAAACTAGGGTTTGGAGCCAAAGGGGTTGGTTGGATTATGAAATGTGTTTCATCAGTCACTTATAGGGTGTTGGTAAATGGAAGACCGGGAAGGAAATTTGTCCTAGAAAGGGGTCTGAGGTAGGGGGATCTTTTGTACCCCTACCTTTTTCTTCTATGCTTAGAAACTTTGTCATTAAGGCTCTCAGAGCTAGCTACCCAGGGGAAGATCAATGGTATTTCTATTTCAAAAAACTGTCCAACTGTCTCTCACTTGTTTTTTGCAGATGACAGTTACATATTCTCTAAAGTAAAGTTGGGGGAAGGGCAAGCTATTCTGGAAGCTCTCAAATCATATGGAGAGGCATTAGGGCAATAGGTAAAATTTCAAAAATCTGAGTTTTTTTCAATAGAAATCCCCATCATAGGCTTCAAAGATTGTTAGCAGGTTTCTTAAAAATGAAAAAAGTTGAATCACCTTCCATCTATTTGGGACTCCCTACTAAAATTGGTAGACCTAAGAAAGTCTCGTTCAAATTTCTCATTGAAAGGGTTAGTAAGCTGTTGTCCAAGTGGGAAGATTTCCTATGAGGAGTGAAGTCCCTAACAATGTAGTAAGATTGAGAAAGGACTAGTGGGCCAAAGTTTGGAAAGCCAAAATTGATCCAAAGATAAAAAAAAAAAATTATTTGGAAATGTTCCCATAATGCTTTAGCTATCAAAGAAAACATTTACAAAAGAAAGCTCTTAAATGAAATCAACTGCTCTATTTGATCTCACCAAATTGTATCTATCATTCATTGTCTATTTGACTGTGATCATGCCAAGTCCATGTGGTTTGGGTCTTATATTAACTGTGTGGGGTCCTGAAGAGGACAACTAAATTCTTTTAACGAGTGGCTTTCGATGTGGTTGGACTTGTGCTCAAAAGATAAAGAAAAAAGATATTTGATTTCTTTTTCTTTTCTATTATTATAGAATATTTGGAAAGCTAGGAATGGAAAACTTTTTGACGATGCAGACCCCATTATGAGAGTCACCTTGGCTTTATCTTACAAGATGTGGAGAGAGAGAGAGTGATGATTTTCCAAGCATGATTGCGAGGTTCTTCTCTTCATCCTCCAAGACATAGCGCTCGGGTTACTTCTTTTGGGAAGCATGATTGCGAGGTTCTTCTCTTCATCCTCCAAGACATAGCGCTCGGGTTACTTCTTTTTGACAAGACATAGAGTCACCTTGGCTTTATCTTACAAGATGGAGTTTTTTGTGCCCAGGTAATTCTGGTTTAGGTGTAGTGCTTAGAAATGATGAAGGGAAGGTTATTGCTGTTGTTTTTGGAAGGTCAATGACTTTTTCTCCCATTCAAGCAGAATCAATGACGATCCTTAATAGCCTTGAAATTTTGAGCATATATAAGGGAGAAATTTTATCTGTGAAATCTGATGACTACCAAGTGTTGGTGCATGCTTTGAAGATAGGAGATTTTTAGATGGCTTTGGATGCTAATTTCCTATGCATGGACATTGACTGTTTGACTGAAGGCCATTCTATCTCTTTTAATCATGTTAATAGATGATGTAATTATGTAGCTCACTTGTTAGCTAAAAGGGGTCTACTGGAGTTTGTAGTTTTTGTGCAAGATCCCCCTAGGTGTGTCCAAGAATTGGTCAACGCAGACTCTAATAGACCTTAAGCGGTTTTTGTATTGTACTTTGAATATAATCTTGCTTACTTTTACCAAAAAAATAAAGGTATTTTGGTGGGAAAATATATAAATTAATTTACAAAAGGGTAAAATGGGTATTTAAAAAAAATTGATGCATTGGTGTAACGTTTTCCATTTGGATTAGTGACAAAAGGGAGGTTTTTGTTGAATTCTTTAAAAGTTCAAGGGAGCTTTTTGCTAAAGTAAAACTACAAGGGAGGTTCTTATGATTTCCGAAACCTTAGGGGAGGTTTTTGCATTTTACCCTTTAAAATAAGTGCTTGAAAAAATTGGGTGCCAAATACAAATAAGTACTTATTCGAATAAGCACTTATTTTTAAACACTTATTTTTCACATAAACACTCCCAAACATGACCTAAAAACAAGAAGTCATTCAATTCAATAACTTTAGTTGTTATTCAATATAAACTGCGGTTTGATAAGAGCTGAAGTGGCTGAATTAAAAATTACTTATTGTTTTATCATTTAGTGAATAAGTCATTAAGGAGCCTTTAGTGAATTCTTTAATTGCTGAGAGTGAAGTTGGGTTAATTTTGGTACCCTTGGAATATTTTATTGTTTAGTTATTTCATTTTTATCCAACAAAAATACTAAGTCATTCAGTTCAATCGCTTCAGCGTGATCAAATGGTCCCTAATTCGTGCGTGAGATATACAGCTATTTAAAGAATATCTAAAAACTCAAAAAACAGAAAAAAAAATGTCAAAACCATTATGATAATGTATTACTAGATGAAAAATATTGGACATTTAGGGCTGCAACGAAGAATTTCAACTACATTGGGATCGGGTGCGGTTTTGGGTTTGAGTCCATTGAAAAGTAAATAAATTCCCAACCTGACCCGACCCATTTAAGACATTTTTTGTATTTTATCACAACACGCTAATAAGTGATAACTCTCCGGTACTCTTGGTAGTTCAATAGAAAGGATGGAGAAGACAACTGCTGAAGCTTCCAGTACCCGAATGGGCTCAGTATCAGTGTCAATTTGGGAAGCATTTCGGTTGCATTTGATCTGTGGGTTAGGATTAGCAGTAGCATTCTGGGTTGTCCACAACGTCTATTCTCTTGATCTCATCTCTAACCCTGATCAGACCCTATTTCTCATCTGGGTGCATTAAGCATACGACCTTTAATGGAGACCCGCTATGCTTTGCATCTGAAAAAAAAAATCTAATTCGTTGTTTTTCTTATGTTGATATGAATCTTTTGGTAGGTTATCGAGACACCAATAGTAATCGGAGTTTATAGTATGTCACGATGGGATCCCGAACAATGCTCAGTAACTTTCTAATCTCCTTTTTCTTAGTTTTAATTTGTGTCCTTGATCTGTTCTATATCTCCAATATTTGATAATTTATTAGGGTTTTGATAGTTGTTAACAGTTCTTGAAGGCGGTTGGACATGGCTTACTGGGAATTCCAGCTGGTGGGTATGCAGTCTAAGTTCTAATAGTTTAACCTTTGAGTGTTTCTTTGTGAAATTTGATTAGTAATATATTTAATGCTTGAACTGGTTCTTGTGTTCTACATTTTGGAAACTAGTTTTGAACTTACACAAAATGGTAGACAACTCTGCTCCTTAACCATTCGACAGAATTACTACGTGATCAGACAAAAGGATGATGTGCATTATACTTCGGTAGTGTTTGACCCAGATTAACCTACACTTGTTGCTTATGGGTTAAGAACATCGCATTAAGCAGTTGATTTTGGATTGGAACTTCCATTTTCTCCCCCTAAAACCGGGTATTTTGGTCTTAAGTAAGAGAGGCAATTTGGTTTTTCAGAAAATTTGTTCAAATATTTCAGGGCAATTATATTTAAAATGATTATCAATGATCTGGTTTACAAGTCAGTTATTTGGGAGTTTGATTACAATTAACTTTTAAAGTAAGTATTTGCAAAAGCAGATAGCTGTTCTTGGGGATAGATAGTTCAGCAGTCCCAGCATTTTATGCTTACTGCCATTTGTCCATTAGCCAAAAACACTCCATCCATAACCATAAAGGACTTTGATGTGATCAAACACAGTTTGACACTCAATATTGCTATATGGCCCCAAGATCTGCTTTTGCTATAAATGCCACTGTAAAATCAATTGAAGGTTTCTTATTCTTTTTGTTGATTCATTTTTTCCCTTTATTGATGCACTTCCTCTTTCTAGTAATATTTTTAAACTTTCACATGTTTTATGCACTTTTAATTTGTGAAATGCATGCTATTTCTTAATGCTTTATATTTTCTGTAGCACAACTTGTATAGCTTCTGTTCTTGTAGGGGCATTTTTAAATGCATTTGGAGCTATTGTTTTGGGGGCACCTATTGGAATTTTGTAAGTGATGTTATATGCACCCATACAAAATTGCTAGAAATAATATAGCCACTGGGAGATATTTATGGATAATCTCTTACAAGATGCTCTTGTATTCAACTTTGCTAACCTTTTTTTGTACTTCATTTTTTTTTTATGGAGACAGGTATATAAAGAGAACCGTTAACTGGTCCCTGCTCATGTCCTTGTTCACTGTAAGCACCAAACCCTTGTCTTCCTCTTTATGATTTTAATTGAATACCTTATTGTATTTAGTGATCCAAGGGAGTAAAAGAGAGCCATTGAACTTGCATTCAATCTTATGGTTTGATCTTGGATATTTTCTGTAGTGAAGAACAATCTTACATGTAAAATAAATGATCTTGGATAATTTCTGGAGTGAAGGACAATTCCCTTGCATGTACAAAAAAAAAAAAAAAGATCCGCAAAAGCCCCAGGTACTGGCTTTACATACAATGACTAGAGGAAAGAAGTTGCCCCTTCTAGAGTTTTTATTCCTTGATGGATAACAATTCACCATATGGTAAAATCTTGGGCTGACTAGTTTGAGAATGTAGTTTGAGTCTGAGAGCTGCAACTTTTTGCAAAAAATGCCAAAGATTTGGTCCATATTGAGTCTTCCCCTTCCATGGCCCCAATAGCTAGGACCAACATATTCACCATATATATAGAATCTGCATACAAGGAGGAACCAATGATTTCAAACAAAAATTAAGAACTCTTTAAAGTATATCCTCCACAGAAGGGTTAAAAAGAATCCCGTCCAAAAGCCTTTATATATAAAATCCTAACAAGGTTGCAATTCCCAGCCAGCCTACACGAAAAAGGAGAGGCCAAGAGCTCAAAACCCATAGATCAGCAATTAGGGATAAATGATCTTAGGGCAGACAAATGCTTATGAAGTAAAACTTCTCAAGTCTCAAGTTCATATCCTTTTTATGGTTTTCTATTCTTCTTGCTATAACTGAGAGTTATAAAAATTTGTGTTTGTGTTTGTGTGTTTCAGTGGATGTGTGATTACAGTTATCATAGTTTTCAAGGTGCCAAGGCAAAGCTAGGGAATAGGGGGGCCTTATAGCTTAGGGGCTTAGGCTTCTGCCTAGTAATGTCTTTTTTTCATCTTTTTAACAAAAATATAAATCCCAGCATAGTCATAGTCCCTAGGTTTCACGGCAACTGGCAGTCATCTTTCGTTAATAATTGCCAATAATTCTTGTGAAATAAGTATAGCCCCATATCAAAACATAGAACATCAACATATTCGTGAGAAGAACAATAAAGAAAAGAAAACATACCTTTGCTGCTATTATGTGTTGATTGTATGAAATCTTCAAGTTCTTTGCTTATTGGTTTAGGTTTTGAAGTCTTCAAGGATTCAAGACAGCACCCATTGATTTGTATGTTGATCAAACCTAAACAAATAAGAAAATAATAAAAGGAAATAGTATAAGAATCATGAAAATATTATAGACTTACAAAACGAATAATTTAATGTAATAATGCCTATTGTAATAGTATAATATCATAGAATAAAAAAATATAAAAAATACTATACAGTATCCCTGTACCAAAACAACTTAGTGCTTGGGTGAGGCGGCCCTCCATGGAAAAAAACAGCCTGAGCTGTTTTGAAGCTTCCTACACATGACACATTACCCCATTTAGTTCTTTATTGCCTTTTTAATTAAAATATTATTGATTGCAATTACTGTTTTAACCCACACCCATGCTAATGTGTCATGCACATGAAACTTCAAAACAGTCCAGGCTATTTTTTCCAAACAGCCAAACTTCCTCCCTTGTCACCTAGAAATTGCCTTGATTACTATCACAGTTATGAATGCACTTATGAACTTAAGTTCACCCTACAATTTTCCAAATTATACATAAATATGTAATAGAAATACCTCCACATTTAGTTCCCTGTTTTTCTTCTCCAACATGCTATATCTTTATTACATAGGTTACTGAAGTAGATAACCAACCTATCTCTGTATTTTTGCAGTTTGCACCTGCAGCTTCTGTTTTTGGTTCATCATGGAACAATTGGCAGCGTCTGTTTGCATATGCCAAGTAAGTATTTTGGTTTATTAAGTTTTACTTCCCTGTGCAAAACCATAAATGTCAAGTAATCTAGTTTCATCACTACAAAGCAAATTCATGGAAGGATGATATGCAATCATAATTCTCAATTATTGTCTACTATGTGCTATTTGTGATGGATTACATATAAAATTTCTTAGGCCAGCTGGCATTGTTGATTACATGATTTGTCTACCAGCTCATGGGACCGTTATTGGAGCTTGGCCTATACCTCTTGATTGGGAAAGGCCATGGCAGGTAAGATTTTCTTGCTCCTAATTCAATTAAAATTTATGACATTTATTCGTTATTTTGTTTGAATTCCTACTTTTTCTTTGTTAACATCACCAATAATATGCATGTCCTTGAGTCCAGTTATATGTGTAATTGCTACTTTTACCTGATTTTTTAAGGTGGTACTAAATTTTTGTCTAAAATTTTGTTCTACATTATTGGATAAAATCTTATCTGAGTCTAATCATCTTTAATATCAAGATTAGAGAAATTTATACATAGTTTGGGACACATGTTTCTTTGTTTTAGGAGTTTAGTCATGTTGGGGGTGGTGGTGTTGTGAGTTCTATTGTTCTTTTTTTGTTTAGTGCTGTATTGATTGATTTCTTATCACCGTTTGTACTCTTTTTTTCTTTTAATAAAATTTTATTTTACCTTCAAAAGAATGTTGATTTTTGTTTGTCCAGTTGTGAGGTGTCCCTTATAACCACTTTGTCCATCTGGTATTTCAGAAACAAGTACAAATATGAACATGTATAAGGCAAAATAACTCTCCATTTCTTGACTCTATGACATGGATACAGATACAAGCAATGTTTTAAAAAATGACCTAGAACCGGAACCGTTCTGGCCACTGGTTTCTGGGTCAACGGTTCAAATGTTCGGTTCGAATGGACGGACCATTCTGACAAAAAAAATTAAAATAAAAAATGACCAAAAAATGTTGAACAGGTTGACGGTTTGATCGCCTGGGTCAACAGGTTGTTGACTGAATCAACAGTTTTTTGCCAGGGATCGGGTTTGGGGTAAAACGGAACCAGTTGCCTGTATGGTTCCCGGATTGAATGGTCCGACCGTCCATGTCAATGGCGGTTCGAAAACCATGGATACAAGTGTCCCATATAATATGATAATGTCATATTTTTAAATTGGGAAAATCTATGATACTAGAAAGTCATGATACTGGAAGAGCTTTGACCATTAAAACATCCCCATGAATTTTGATGAATACCATCGGATTGTCACCGCTTATATGATACCAATTGGTTGGCAGTAAGTTTTTCCAATATCATGTCTTGCCATTGTCATGGTCGAACCCTTATAAATTTAATAAAGCTTCTAACATATACGGTTTTTTTGATCAATTTAACAATTAACATGTACAAGTTTGTTATATTATATTTGTTAAAATATACCATATATATTTTAGAGGTATCCATGTGGTAAAATATATTCTAGAAGTGTCGTTACTATTTCTGGTGTCATGTAGGATGCATATCATGCCCAACATGGGTAAAATAGAGATTCTTATTATAATAGCTGACTAACATACTAAGATTTGCTTGGAAGTGATTACCCTGTTAAATGTTGCATACAAGAGACTGGATTGTTTAGGGAACAAATTTGAATGGGGTGTGAATACATAACAGCATTCCCTATGCATAAGGGCTATGGAGATGTCCTGTCTCAGTTTGGCAACTTAACAACCATTGAAACTCTGGAATTCAATTAAGAGGACCAATGAAGTATCGTTTCCAGATGAAAATCATGAAATAGTGTTGATACTCTAGATATCATATACCAATTACAAACAAAAGAATCAAGTCACCCCCAGTTTACCGAAGTTCAATAATGTTGTTTATCACCAATACAATGGTGCTGGCTTCTGGACAAATTGAGAACTTAATGTTTATCCTATCTATAATACAAGACATCCCTAGTTTGCCGAAATTCAATGTTGTTTTATGAAACTTGTCCTAATTGAATTAAACTTGCACTAGTTGATTTCTGTTGGAAATATTTACTAAATTTCTTAGTTGTCCGAGTCAATAGGAATTTGTTTTTTGGTGGTTTTAGTTTGTTTTGTTTTTTACCTGGTCTATAGGAGAATACCTGATTTTAGGAGTATGTTGCATGTTTTTTGTTTGTAAGCACTTTATTAGGAGTTGGTGGTTGCACTTCCTAGTTTCAAGCATTTATCCATTTGGTTTTAGCTATATAAATAGAGCAACTTCTTATTGTGAAAAATGCATCAGATTTCAGAAACAACAAAGTTCAGTCCTTGTTTCTCTTATTTGTCTTTTCTTCCTCAATATACATTTATTAGTGGTATCAGAGCTTGGTTAAGAAAGGAGTCACGAAAAAAAGGAGAGTATAGCAGTAGCTTTCTTCCTTATCTTTTGTATTGCAAAGAGAAAAGTGTGGAAGTGTCACAACAACATCCCGTGTGGCTACTGACAACTTCGTTCAACTTTCCATCCCGCACTTTGATGGTCACTATGACCATTGGAGTACGTTGATGGAGAACTTGAGATCCAAAGAATATTGGCAGGTTGTCTCCAATGGAATAGCAGAACCAATAGCAGGCACAACAGTGACAGATGCACAAAAAATAGAACTAGAAGGACAACGTTTGAAGGATCTCAAAGCAAAAAATTATCTTTTCCAAGCGATTGATCATTCAATCTTGGAAACCATTCTTTGCAAGGACACGTCCAAGCACATTTGGGATTCCATGAAGAAGAAGTATCAAGGTTCCGCAAGGGCAAAGAGGCAACAGCTTCAAGCACTTCGTTCGGAGTTCGAAACGCTACGAATGAAATCGGGAGAGTCGATCACAGATTAGTTTTCATGGACGATGGCAATCATCAATAAGATGCGGATCCACGGCGACAAGACGGAGGACGTCACCATAGTAGAGGAGATTCTTCGATCCATGACACCAAAGTTTAATTTTGTTATTTGTTCCATAGAAGAATCTCATGATATTGATGAACTTTCGATCAACGAATTACAAAGTTCTTTGTTGGTTCATGAGCATAAAATCAACTAGCAGGAGAAAGAGGAGCAAGCTTTGAAGGCCTCCACAGAAAATCATCCAGCACCAAGAAGAGATAGAGGACGAGGTAAATGCAGAGATAGAGAAAGCAATGATCGTGGAAACCAACAACAACATCAACATCAAAACAATCAAGTTCAAGGAAGAGGAAGAGGACGAGGAGACCACCACTCGACTACATATAGAACAATGTCAGCAGACAAGTCCAATGTCGAGTGCTACAAATGTCATAGGTACGACCACTACAAGTCTAAATGTCGAACTAATCTGAATAGCCAATATGGACATGGAGAGATGTCTAATCTTGCAGAGAAGGAATAAGAAGTATCCTTGTTAATGGTTTGTCATGCAAAGGAGGAAACCAACAAGAATTTGTGGTACTTAGACACGGGCTACAACAATCATATGTTTGGAGACAAGTCTACATTCTCTTATTTGGATGAGTCATTTCGCGATAATGTGAAGTTTGGTGACAATTCTAGAGTCTCAGTTATGGGAAAAGGAAGGGTGACAATCCGAACCAAGGGGGATTCTATTCAAACAATCTCTAATGTGCTCTTCGTTCCAAACTTGAAGACCAGTCTGCTTAGTGTGGGTCAGCTACAAGAAAAGGGATCGAGGTTTCTATCAAAGATGGAGTTTGTCGAATTCAAGATGCAAAGTTAGGTTTAATTGCTCAAGTTAACATGACAGCGAATCGTATGTTTCCGCTTCATCTCCATAACATCACTCATTCATGCTTCTCAGCCAAATTGAAGGATGCAGCATGGCTATGGCATTTTCGCTATGGCCACCTAAACTTTGGTGGACTGAAGACTCTACAACAAAAAATATGGTGATTGGTCTTCATCAAATTACATTTCCATCTGAAGTTTGTGAAGAATGTGTTGTTAGCAAATAACGCTGTAATCAATTTCCGAAAGGAAAATCATGGAGTGAAAAAGGCATTGGAGCTGGTTCATTCTGATCTTTGCGGGCCAATTAATCTATCTTCCAATGGAGGTAAAAGGTACATAATTACCTTCATTGATGATTATAGTCAAAAAATATGGGTATATTTTTTGCAGGAAAAATCTGAAGCTTTTGTAGCCTTTAAAAATTATAAAGTGCTTGTTGAGAAAGAAGTTGGCAACCCAATAAAGGTTCTTCGCACTGAGTGGAGAATACAACTCACCTGAATTCGCAAATTTTTGTAAGACCCATGGAATCGAGAGGCAACTTACGGCAGCTTACATGCCTCAACAAAATGGAGTTTGTGAGTGGAAAAATCGCACTATTTTGAATATGATGCGAAGTCTTTTGAAGAGGAGTGACATTCCAAAAACTTTCTGGCCCGAAGCAATCAACTGGAGCATTCATATTTTGAATAAATGTCCCACACTCGCTGTTCAAAATATGACACCAGAGGAAGCATGGAACGGACGGAGACTGGCAGTAGATCATTTCAGAAATTTTGGGTGTGTTGGCTATGCTCATAAGAAGTCTTTGCTCCTGTTGCAAGACATGATATGATCAGATTGGTGGTTGCATTGGTAGCTCAACATTCATGGCCTATCTTCCAATTGGACATGAAATCAGCATTTTTGCATGTAGGAACAAGTGTTTATTGATCAACCTCCTGGTTATGTGAAGCTTGAAAGTGACAATAAGGTTTATAAACTCAAAAAGGCATTATACGGGCTAAAACAAGTACCACGCGCTTGGTATAGTCGTAAAGATGCTTATTTTTCTAAAGAAGGATTTAAGAAATGTCCATATGAGCATACACTTTTTATAAAGATTGAAGATGGAGGAAAATTGCTTATTGTTTGCTTATATGTTGATGATCTTATTTTCACTGGAAATGATAGTGCCATGTTTGAAAGTTTTAAGAAGTTCATGATGATTGAGTTTGATATGTTTGATCTTGGAAAGATGCATTATTTTTTGGGTATTGAAGTGGTGCAATCTGCAACTGGAATTTTTATTTCACAAAGGAAGTATTGTGCAATAAATTTTGGATAGGTTTCAAATGAAAAATTGCAATTCTGTTAGTACGGCAACTAAAGTGGATCTGAAGCTTGTTCAAAATCCTGAAGGAAGGAAGATTGATAGCACTCTTTACAAGCAAATTGTAGGGAGTTTGATGTATTTAACAACTACAAGACCTGACATAATGCATGCTGTAAGTCTCATAAGCAGGTTCATAGTGTCCAAAAGAGATTCATCTCTTAGCTGCAAAATGAATCTTTCAATACTTGCGAGGGACTGTTAGTTATGGGTTGTTCTATTCTATAAGAAAGGAGAAAAATCAGATTTGTTTGGTATCACTGACAGTGATTATGCCGGGGATTTAGATGATCGGAAAAGCACTTCAAGATATATTTTCATGCTTGATTCTGGAGTCGTTTCGTGGTCTTCAAAAAAACAATCAATTGTCACTTTGTCAACAACTGAAGCAGAGTTTGTAGCTGCAACAGGCTACGCCTGTCAAGCTTTTGGTTGAAGAAAATTCTTGGAGAGCTAAACTTTAAACGACAAGGGCTTATAACATTTTTTTGTGACAACAGTTCTTCCATTAAACTCTCCAAAAATCCTGTTCTACATGGAAGGAGTAAGCATATAGATGTGAAGTTTCACTTTTTCAGGAACCTGTCAAATGAAGGAGTCATTGATCTCGTCTACTGCAAGAGTGAAGACCAGATTGCTGATATAATGACCAAGCCTCTCAAATTGGCGTCGTTTGTGAAGTTTAGAAAATTGCTTGGTGTCTCCACTTTGGAAGGTCCAGCTTGAAGAAAGTTCGCTACTTCGCTGCTAATATTTTTAAACTGAATGTTTGAAAACTTTCAGTTTAAGGGAGGGATAATTGTTGGGAATATTTACTAAATTTCTTAGTTGTTCGAGTCAATAGGAGTTTATTTTTTTGGTGGTTTTATTTGTTCTGTTTTTTACCTGGTCTATAGGAGAATACATGGTTTTAGGAGTATGTTGCATGTTTTTTGTTTGTGAGCACTTTATTAGGAGTTAGTGGTTGCACTTCCTAGTTTCGAGCATTTATCTGTTTGGTTTTAGCTCTATAAATAGAGCATCTACTTGTTGTGAAAAATGCATCAGATTTCAGAAACAACAAAGTTGAGTCCTTGTTTCTCTTATTTGTCTTTTCTTCCTCAATATACATTTATCAATTTCATCTTAGTGGCACCCCAATTTGCATATTTTAGGGTATTCCTAGCATGAAGTTAATCACTGAGATGGATTCTTCATACTGGCAGCAAAATTATCATTGCAATAAATGTGCAAGACTCAATAAAAGTAGCATGGTTTTTATGTTGACTCTTCATTTTTTTTTCTAGTCTTAAATGACATCTACATTATAGCTGGTTTACCAAATTGACTTATCCACACCTCTCCAATCCTGTAAAACTCTAGTGTTTGGTGTTCTCTCTTTTCAAACTCAAAAAATGATGCTATTATCCTTTGTAGGAATGGCCAATTTCTGTCAGCTATGGAGCAATTGCTGGGTATATTATTGGAATGGTTGCATCTTTGGGCTTCATACTTGTGTTTGACAGGAGACAGAAACATGTCAAAGGAGACTAATGGAACACTAGCAACTCATACCCTCTTCATTCTCTTCAACCAATAACTGCAAGGCTATGAGCACCATTGGCTTGATACACTATGATCCTTGGTGAAAATGCATGACCTCATTGATCGGGGCTCTAAATTTTCTCCGTATGAGAAAACTATGATGTTTGATGCAGCATGATTTGAAGTTTGAGGAATGAGATTGACACATTGTAATCAGAAATCTTGATCTGAGAAAAATCTGATATTGAACGTAATTCTCAAAGCTTTGCATGAAAATGATTTACATTATAAGTCCCCGTTTGCTATCCTAATAGGATAAATGAATCAATATGGATCTTATACTGCAAAACAAGGTCCAAAGTATTGACACGTATCAATCCGTATCGGCCGATACATATCATTTCGAGAATTTCCCGACACACCCTTAGGGGGTGGAGGAGTTTTAAATTGGCCCCCTGAATTGGTTTTGACAAAAAAAGTAAAAAAAAAATGTACTAATATAACCCAATATGCCCCTACGGCATATCGTGCGTATTAATATTTTGAACCTTGCTGCAAGATTAGATCCCATTCTTGGAAGGAGCAATTCGCAATTCGGCCCGTGGAAGCACAAGCTTGCCAATGAGCTGAAATTTACAAACTTGCTTAAATTGTGCTTAGGCTTGGACGCTTGATTAGTTTGACTTGAGGATTATTGGTCAAGGTTCAAGTATGGCAACGTAACCCAATCAACAAAACAAAAGCTAAGGGTAGGTTGGCCACCTCCCCAGATCCTGTCCAGATGTTTTCTGCTCAATTATCATCTCAAACCCTCTCTCTCCTTCACTGCTCTCTTCCAATCCAACCTCCATTGCTGCATTTCTGTGGGCTTTTCTTGATAACTCATTACCAATACATATCTACTTATGGATGTACTAATCCTTGACAAATCCCTCTGGTTTAGGTACCTTTGCTTTTTCGTTGCAAAATGTAGTCAAAACATAATTTGATCAAATGGAGACAACCGAATTGCTTTCACCTTCTGTTGCTTTTTGTTTTTTCTTCAGACATACATTGTCTAGCTACATGAATAATTGACGATTTGGCCTTAAGATGCTTTCCATTTAAAATCTATATATATTATCTATGGCTAGACAACACAACATAGGCCGGGCTACCCATATCACTTTGCTTTTACATGCTTAATTTATCTTTTGTGGACCTATGTTCCATGTGATTGTCAACAAGAATTTTCACCTAACATGGACCAGGCATATGGCCGGTTGGACCAATTGACTTGAAATCAATACAAAAATTGGGCTTGAAATTTAGGTTCAGCTTGGAAGGAAAGAGTGCATATCATAACCCAATTTGAAAAAGTCAGGTTGATGCTCGGGTTAGGGTTAATCCCTCGGGTAACCCGACCCAACCTGAATCCGATTCTATAGTACATATCAAATATATATATATATGTATATATATATTTATATGCATGATAATTGTATAGCCCTCACCACATACTATCATTTATTTCTTTGAAGATAATTACTTCACTTGATTGATCCTAATTAAAAATATTAAAACCTTAATAACATATTTTATGCTTTTGAAAGTTTTATTCTTTATCTCCTCTATGTTGTTTTACCACCCATAGCTTGTTGCCCATAAAAGATCTATTATAAGTCATAACTCATAATAAACTATAATCATTTCAAAACACTTTTTTTTTCTGAATTTTGTACTTAAAGAACCAATAAAAACATCAACAAACAAATACTCATAAAACATTGGATTAATATATGTAGTGAAAGTTGAATTAAGATATGAGATTAAGAAGTTCTACAAGATTATAAGGGATGAGAAGAAGGTTGGGTTGGGCCCAACCCAACCTGAAGTTGACTTTGTGTTGGGTTAGGTTGGATAAGTCAGGTTGGGGGTTTAGAAATTAGGGTTGGCCTCAACCCAACCTAACCCGGCCCAACTTGCAGCCCTATGTATGATGCAAAACTTTATATATGATATTTATTAAGAGTCCGGATTTCCTACCATGACAACTCTACCCACACCTATTACTTACCCACATAACATCGCAATCACACATGGGGAACATCCCATCCTCTTACATGTTATTATGCACGGGAGATGTTCTTAATGCACAGAGGTAATATTTTGTGGGTAGGCATGGCTAAAGTTATTGTGAATAGGAGATCTAGAGTCATTTCTTAAAGTTGTATTTGTGCTATACATATTTATATTTGCACTCCTTCCAAATGGAATCTTACCGGAAAGAAGTGCTTGATTAATTACAAAAGAAATGAATTTTGGAGCCCAGCGGCCAGCGGGTTTGGTAACAAAATCCTCAAGAATTCACTATGGCAGCTGTTCTAGGGTGGAGTTGCTGGTCAAACAACTGAACCTATTTCCGGCCCATTTTTAGGCTTTGTGAAAATCTTAAATCTAGAAAGTCAATATGGACGTTCTGAATGTCAAATTTGTACCTGTAAGGCTGTAGCGTGAAGCTATTCTGAATAGTTTATTTAAAACATGGATGCTTAAATCAAAACGGCTCAATTAACGTACGCAGCTCACCCCAAATGCAGAAGGTGTCCCAAAAGGGGCCTAAGCATGGCCGATTAGATATTATTAGCTGCGAAAACGTCTAGGATGGTCTGGACACAGAGGTTGCAGATGGGTCTGAGTCCACATAACTTTTCCATAGGTATGATGGGTTTTAGATCTGATATTTTGGCAACATGGGTGGAGCTTTGCTTAGCTTTTTAGACTTTCTTTCTTCCATCCACTTTCATTTAAATATGATCAAATCACATGATGATAAATTTTGGTTCAATAATCAAGTGGGTGGGATCCATCCATCATGATGTGGCACCATATACCTCTGAAGTGGGTGATACTTTTCTATTCCTTTTAATATAAAATATAAAAGTATGTTTGTTTTGATACATGGGCCCATCAATTTCTGCATGGAGGAATCCTATGGCTGGTCTATACCATCCTTACATAGGGGACCCACCTGATTGACTCTGTCCTTTGTGTTCATTCACATTTCATCACTAAACGACTCAAATAGGAAACCAGTTCTATAGTTTGGAGGATCTTGAAAGTTGAAGGAGCTGGATGGGATGATAACCTTATCAGATTTCAAATTGTGGGACAATCTGAAAAGAAGGATGTGGGCATGAAATGGCAGAGGGTGGTTGAAGATTTCTTTTACATGGAAAAATTGATGTTGGAGAGGCTTTATTTCATAGTGGACATACTATTTCATCGTCATTTGTCAATGGCGAATTTGGTGTAAGGTGAATTGCAGAGGCGGAAGTGAATGATGTAGAGGTCAGTACTTGAACAGAACACATTACTTTTGGAAGGGGAACGACGTTGGATAGGGCTGTCAATGGACTCCAAAAGTCCCAAATCTAATCTGACGTTCAACTTGATTATCAGATGAGATTTTGCAATTATAAAAACCTGAATCCAAGTGTATTATGATATATATTGATTTTACTAATATATAATTAATTTATATAATTATGTATAAAATATGAAAGTATGATTTTGTATATTATACTATACTTAAATTTGTATATATAATACATTTAATATTTCAAATTTATATTAAATTGTGCTGAAACTTAATTATTATGGGGGTCGCAAGGATCGAAAATTAGACTACCACTTGGTACTATATCAATGAATCATTTAACCTAAAGGGGCATTCTTTTTTTGGATTTTGAGAGGAGGGAAAGTTCTCATTGACTAAGAATCCTATGTTTTTTTTTTTTTTCAGATTAATGTGGGGACCAGGGAAAGTTTATTTTCCTGGGTATCACCATCTCTTAGGTGGATAAATAATTTTCCCACCTGGGGGAAAGTTTCCAACACTTGAATGGGACAGAAATAACTCTTTTAATAATGGATTTTTATAGCTAAAATAGTCATTTCCTTTTTTACTTAAGAAATAAAAGAACATGTGAAATATACTTACTTGGATAAGTGTTTTTCAGGAAAAACTTACCTAAATAATTGCATTTACCCGGATAAATAACTTACCAAAAGGCGAATGGGGCCAAAAACTTAAGTTGTTAGGCGAGATCCCTAAATAGGCCTTCTATTCTCTAACAGATTTGAGATCTTTAAATCCAACCTAATTCAGATTTCAGTTTTCATTAATTGGATCAGGTTTCAGTTTTGCTGAATCCGATCCCTTTACAACCCTCACGTTGGGATATGAAGCTTGTTATTTAAGAAATTATAATCGAGCATTGTAACTATGCTATTGCTATCCCTTGACTTACAAATTACAAACCACTCAACACGAGATGACAATACAAAGTTTCTTTATGCCAATAGTTAAATAATCAAGAATTAAACATCCAATACCCTCATTAATACTTTTATAGACATTAAAAGGATGAGAGAAGGCTTCGGAAATTGGAGTGTTTTAAAGTTTTTAAAACATCTTTATATCAATGTATCCCTGCATTTCTATATCAATATCTATGATACATCAATATGATATCGATATTTTAATCTTTATAGAATATGTAATAATTAATTACATATCCGACCCACACATAGAAAGTTGCTATGAAAATCGGCCCATTACTAATTTACTTGGCTTTGATTCAGGCCAAAAACAACCCAGTAACCCACGTGCTCTTTGTTCAAAAATGCTGCCTTCGTGGCTCAGAAATTCAACACAAACATCACAAATAAATAATGTCAAACTTGACATGAACCCGTTTTGGCAAGCAGCATTGGACCTTAAATCGGATCGAATTCAGCCCACATGCTGCAATTTGCCATGCAAAATTGATCCATGTCCTAGGAATTAAATGGGTTAGTCTATCCAATGAGCTATCAACTAGACAAGGCCCAACTGTAACTGCAGTTGGGCCTCCGCTTACTTATTTGGGATTGAGCCAACCACGCAGCTTCTGTAGTCTCCTCCGTTATAATATGCTAGGGGATAACATTAACAATGTACTATATTTAGAAATTTAAATTCTTTATTAGGCCAAGAAGGTCAGTATTGAAATCAATGCCACCCTTTTAACCCAATTTCTATTTGTACCATTTGATTCTCTTGATGGGAAATCGATATTTTTGTTCAACAGGACACTAAGCTCAGTTTGACTGAAAATTTTTGTCAAATTGTTAGAGACATAAGTTTCTGAATTGTCATTTTGTGCTTATAATAGGGCATTCTTTAAAACTGATATGCCATACCTGGTTATGTACAAAGATCCTTATTTTTTTTTTGGGTCAAGAGAGATAAAGGAAATTAGTCTAGGAGACAAGAAATATTTGGTAATAAATCAATTTACCAAAATTAACTTTGGTTTTTATATTATTCACCCCTCTGAAAATAGTTAATACTGGTTTCTATGTTTATTTCTTGTTCTATTTAATTCATTGCCAATAAAATTATCAAATAAGCATATTGGAAGTATTTACTAGAACGATTCAACCATCACTAGGATAATTTTTTTGGGGGGTAATTCGATTGGATTTGCATAAAAAAAGGTTTTTAGTTTTAAGGGTGAAAGACTTGAACATACTTGAGTTTTCATAATTTGACTTAAACATGCCTTTAGTTTAAAAAAAAAAGACTTAAATATACCTTATGGGCTGACCCGTTGGATTTAAACATACCCTCCATCAATGAAATATTATATGTGAATTCATTTTAAAATTTTTAAAATCCTATTTTGCTCTTTTGGACAGAAATAGAAGAAAGAGAAGTGAGGTGGAAGAAAAAGAAGAATGAACATCAGGAGAGAAGAGAAAAAAAAGGAATACTAAATTCTTGTGAAAAAATAGGAGAGAGAGAGAGAGAGAGAGAGATTGAAAAGTGAATACTAAATATTTGGTTATAGGAATCAAGGCTTCTATGAATTTTATTCCATTTTGATATTCTGGATTTAATGGTTGAAAGAGAGAGGGGATTGTTTCAACTTTCAACTTCCAAAAATTCAATTTTGATATTCTGGATTTAATGGTTGAAAGAGAGAGGGGATTGTTTCAACTTAAAGTCCTACTTCCCAAAAGAATGTGTTTTAAAGAGCAAGATATTATCACCCAATGGTAGGTTCATTCTTCTTCAAATCCTGGTTGGAGACCATTTTCATGGTTTCAGGAATCCATGGTACATGAATATTCAATAGAAGAAAAAAATTGGAGTTAGAGATAGAATGGATTCACATATAAAAATGAACAAAATTTCAGTCGTTATCTTATTTTGTGAGCATTGTCATGTTTCTTTCTTTATTTTTGTATATTTTTTTTTCTTTCTATTGTTGGGGGTGGGGACTTATTGTGCTTTGGATTTTTTTATTGATATGCCCAATACCCACGAGTTTGAAAATTTTAGTGTATATTTTGAAAATTTGAAAGAAAATGAAGAGTAAAAAGTTACAAAGTATATTTAAGTGTTTTTGAAAAACTCAAGATACCTTTAAGTCAATTTATAAAAACTCATGATATGTTTAAGTCTTCACCTAGTTTTACTTTGAATTCTTAGATATTTGGCAAGTCATGATTCGGCCAATATTATATCCCCAATGCTTTGTTGCAAAACCTGTAAACGGTTCAGATCCTCTTGACTTAGTTTGCGTTTGAAAATTCTGAATTGGCCTGTGTCTGAAAAACTTGCTTTTATTAGATAAGCCCCACTTATGTTCATGCCTAACCATAAAGTTTAATCAGATAAAAAGTCCTCTTAAATGGCCTCTTAAATGGATGATTTGGGCGGTTGGACTATTTGACCCATAAACCATCCAGACAATTAGTTTCGTTTCATTCCTGATCCGACCTTTTGTCAAAAAATGTTGATTTAGTCAATAACCCATTAACCCTGGCAGTCGAACTGTTAACCTGGGCAATAATATTTAGCCATTTTTTCTGTTTTAATTAATTAATTATTTCTTAAATTTCAACAAGTCATTCATTCAAACCAAAGAGTTGAATCACTGACCCAAAAACCAATGGCCAAAATGGTTCCAGTTCCGAATAAGTTTTTAAAACATTGGATAGACATGGCCCATGTGTTTAATGTGGTCAAACACATATCAAATCTGGGTCAAATACTAAAACACCATTAATATTTTTTTATATTACCTAATGTAGGCGCACATAACAGACCCAACATGGTGATGCATGGCACAAGGCAGAGCGCATCCTGGCTGTCCACTTGTAACTAATTCCATACAGGTTCAGCTATAAATAAGTGGCGTCACTATGAGATAATCCATCTTGTCATTTACTGCTCCAAGCTCTCTAGATTCTTGGTACTTCGCCTGAGCTATCCTACTCAGGCCTCGTCTGACCACTTATTGCTCTCCTTGCTAACTTGACCATCGGAATCTCCACCCCTAAGATAACACCAGGGGCCTCTGATGTGCCTCTTCCTATACAGGTCAAACTTACAGGCCCTCGGCTCTACCAGCCCTTAGACACCTCAGCAAGCCCTCGTCTCAAAAGCATAGGCCCATCCTAGGCAGCAACATTACCCCGGCTGCCCCTCTCTTTTAAACCCAAAACAAGCCCAATTTGACTTCTTCCTCTTGAACGAGAAAGGAGAGAGTAAAAGTTCAATTTAAAGTTTCTTTCAAAGTTATTATTAAAAAATATGAACCAATTGGTTAACCGGTTGACTGGTTCAGTTTTTCAAACTTTCATTATTTTTTCAAAGAAACAAAAAATCCCAATGTTTCAATTCCGATAACCGAGAGTAAGAAAGAAGAGGAAAACCTTCCTATTGTTTGAATCTGCGTACCTGATCAGGCAAAGACCGAAGTATGCATCTCAAATTTGTCAAGACCATCTCTTAAAAGCTCCAGATTTGCACAGGCTGATGCTAGTCAAAATGTAAAGATAAGAAGGCATAATAGAAAAGTCTTCACAAATTTACTTGATCATCCTATCTCAAATTTGTTAAACAATTCGGCTAATTGTGCTAGCAACCTTGGTGTCAAATGGAAAATTTCTAATGGTGATTTCTTGATATTGAGGATTGAGACCAAGAGATAGCAGAAAGAAAGGAAATCAAACCATTCAGTTCGGCTAATTGGATTTTTTGGTTCGGATTACCGATTTTGAATTGCATTCTCAGTTTATTGGTTTTCATGAACACTCCTACTATTTAATTTCAGGTTGGGCTAAGATTAAGGCATTCCGATCCTACAAAATAAAGTAAATAAGTCAATCCTACAAAATAAAAAATTAGAATTAGGGTTTCAACAAATCAAATTGTGACTCTGCCCCCACTAGTGATATTATCTTTGGAAAGTTTTGGGGGCCAAGTATTAACCCAACCTGGTTGTAGGGATAGGGGATGGGCTACCCCTGGTTATGGTATAGATATCTCCCACCCATTTACTTGGCTCCGCCAATGTGTGAATCTACTTTGCCAAATTTGGTAACCTACCATTCTCCATCATTCTTTTACATCTTCTTGGGGTTTTAAATAGTCTAGGTTGGATTTTACTGATAATCACCAAGGGTGTCATCTACTCTTTTTTTCTTGTCTTTAATTGGTTGTATATCGATTTGTTGTTGTTGTTATTGTTATTGTTATTCTTCTTTTTCTTCCACCACCTGCATCCTCAACCGATTTCCTATTATTGAAACTGTTGTTCTATTTTTATTTTATTTTTCATTCCTTTTTCCTTGTATGTAAAACCATTGCCTGCTAAGTAATTGCTTAATTCAAACAATCTATTTTTACTTTTTTTCTTCAGAGCTTCTACAAAGTAGAAATATATCTAATACTTTTTAGACTTTAACCTTGAATATTCAAGCATTATAATTCTAAGTTATCAAACACCACCTTAATTTGTATTTGGTAGCATTGTTGTTTTTGGTTGGTCAATATGCATTGGTGAGAGATAGGCCTTGTGGTATCACATAAATCAATTCAGCTACAAGATTAGACCTCATGCCCCTTGTGCGGCAGACCAAGGCGTTTGTATAAACATCCTTTCACTCATGCATTTTTAACGTGTACTTATTAATCATAAAGAGCCTCCGATAGCAGTTATACGTCAATTTGCATTCATAAACCCAAAATTTCTTTAGGGTCCATTTGGTGTGCAGTAGAGTTGGAACCGAAGTTCTTTCTAATCGAAATTAAAATAATTTATTCCCATAGTTTATTTGGTTCAGATAGGAATAGAAATAGGAATTGAAACAAGTAAAAATTAGATTTTATTTCCAAAAAAGAGGTAGAGAATGATCATGATCATTCCTTCAAATAAAAAAGAATGCTATTTTAACAAAAATAGAAATGAGATTTCGATTCTATCCAACCAAATAGTTGAAATCGAAATGACTGATTCTATTCAAACCCTTATTCCTGCAAACCAAACAAACCTTAATTTTATAGTGATAAGAGATCTAAAAATAAAGAGCTCGTGTGTCGTGTTAAGGCAAAGGAAGTTCGGTAGTAACATTAATTTGGATGAGCTGAATGCAATGGCTGTGTAACACCACACCCCAGTCATTAAACTGCATAGGGCCCACAGTTAGAGGTTGAATTATTTTGGGTTCATATTTTATGACTGACGTGGGGCGCTAGCATTGCTTCCACACCCACAGCCTGCTAATTCGGTGCTGTTATTTCCATCATTAACTTGATCTAGCAAAGCCTTAATGGGTCACCTTTTTCCATTAATTTGGTCTAACAAAGCACTGAAGGATCAAATTTCCATTGATTTGTTCTGCACTGATGGATCACCTTTCCAATTTAATATACTTAAATTAAAGGAGACAACGATTGCACCTCCTAACAAATTCAAATAAAACTCTCTACCCTTCATTACCATTGGATTAATACCTTTTGATAACTACTCGTTGGTGGAATTTGATTGTAACCAAGGCAGATCAGTGTCGTAGATCAATTTAATTGAGATGGTTAGGTACATTTATTGTTCAAATAGTCGTAGATCAATTTATGTACTAACAAAAAGAAGGTACATCGTTTAAATAGTCGTGAATTGAGATAGTAGCTTGGCATTCATCTAGAGAAAGGTACATTAAATAAGTGCCTATGCTTAGAGAGAAATTTGCAAAGGGCATCTTCCACATGGGTCCTTCGAGCAATAACACTCATATCAACTACAGGGTGTCCCATTAACCACCCCTTACTCTTTCTTCCTATCATCAACCCCATAAATAAAGTCTACAACTTGCCAAATTAAATAAACGAGTCTACAACTATGAACAGACCCCTCTAGGGTCATGTGGTTTAGTCTGCTTCTTGTCCGGCATCAAATTATTTGGCCATACTCATACATTAACATTATCATCCTTAAATGCCGACAATCCAATAGTTGTTGAGTTAGGGGTACAAGTCGGGTTGGTCCGAGTTAACAGTTTTCATTATTTTGGATTCCGGTTTTGAGTTGGGCCTATTGAAATTTTGATAAAATCCTAATTTTAATTAGAAAAAATTGTATTTTTAATTTTTTTTTTGTACATAAAATCAGTTTCATTGATTAAAAAATAATTGTACATGATTGTGAATAGTAGAATGATATGCTAAAGTGATTTTACTCTTACAAACAAAATAAACAAAAAGATGGGCCATTGGATTTAAATGTCTATTTACATGAATAAGCGAAAAGGATTGAAAACTAAAGCAGCCTCCGGATGTGAGTTCAACGCTGCATCTGTTCTATGCAGGAACTTGGTCTGTTCTTGCTTTTAGACCACTAACTAAGGAACGAAGCTCCACATCATAACTTTCTACGGCCCAACAACTTCTTCAGCTATTGTGAGGTTTTTACAGGTGTCTTGAAGAATGAAAGCCTGTCCTGCAGTGCCTGTGTTTGGGTCAGATGAGCCATCTATGTGAAGAGAAACACAATCCCCTACACCTATCATGTTAATGTGTTGTGATTGCATACCCCTTGCCAATAGATTATTGTCACTGGAGAGGTAGTATTTGGCTTTGCTTATTATATAAGAAGGCATCATCTCATTTCCATCAAATATTTTCGTGTGCTTTCTGTGTTACTGTCAGTGGACTTCTTATGCACTCTGCTATGTCCTTATGTCTTGACCCCTTTCTATTGTCTAATATACATGATTTTAAAAAATTGACTTACAAATGTAATCCGAGTCCAAACCTGCCCAGTCTAAAATTTTACGCGGACTGGGCTTAGATTTTTGGTCCTCGGGTTGGGTCAGGTCCAATAAGTTGGGTTTTTTTATTTTTCAAGCCGAGTCTAGGTCTAGTCCTTAGGTAGCTCAAGTCCAACCCAATTATACATATTTATACATACATATGTATATATATATGTAAACTTTGCATAAATATTTATACACATATCGTATATATATATATACATTTATCTAACCCTTAGGTAGCACAAGCCCAGCCCGAGCCCGACCCATGTATGTGTGTATAATTTTAGAGTGGGGTATTGACTAACCTGAGCCCGACCCAGACTTAAGCCCAACCCAAGTGCATCATAGCAGTGCGAGCCGGGCTCGGATTGGGAAAAACGGGTTTGACCTCAGGCTTGGGCCTTAAGCCCAAATTTTAAGGTTGGCCCAGGCTGATGATAAACCCAGTCCAACCCATCAGACTTGCACCACTACTTTGACCACCGGTTCCCGCCTTCCCGGATCAGATAGTCAACTGTCCAATCCAAAGTTCCAAACCCCAATCAAACGGTTTTTGCAAAATCAGACCTGGAACCATGACTAGTGCCCATATCAAAAGGTCTGATCATCCGGTGAAGTCCAATTTTCAAAACCACGCAAATATATAACACACAAAAGAAAAACCCACTATTACGAGAAATCAACAATATGTTTACTTATTCGAATGGTCCAAAATCTTGGTGTAGGCTTGGGCAGATTAGTCCAAGGTGCAAATGGATCGGATCATAATCCAATCCGATCCGACATTTGATTCTATATAGTCAAATTTGAATCACCCCTTTTTGGATTTTCAGATTGAATAATAGGATCCAATCAGAAATTAGATCGGATTTGGAACATTCCCTATCCGATCTGAGAAGTTCTGATCCGATATATTATATATTTATAAATATAAATATATATAATACATATATATGTTATTTATTTATATTATTTTTTATAAATTTGTATATATATGATGAAAATAATTAAAAAATACTTGTATTTTTTGTTTTCATTTTACTTAAATTAGTATATTATTTATTTTATTTTAAGAATTTATTAAATTTTTAAAAAAATAAGGCAAATCGGATCAAATCTGAAAGACCAACTTACAATAAGATTCGAATAAAAAATTGAGTCCTATAAGATCCGATCGGATCTTTAGATCATATTGGATCCGATACAAATAATATTGGATCTGATTCTAATTTGATCCCATCCATTTGCATCCCACTCAAGTGGTTTCATCAGGCAATATATATATATATATATATATATATATATATATATATAAAGATATATTGGAAGAAGAAACCATTGAAGTTTTAACTTTCTTCTTTTGTTTCCATTTGTCTATCTAGATTTGGTTTGGTTTGTGTCGACAAACTTTTGATGAAAAGATTGAATAATTTTACAAAACACTGAAATAATGAAAGAGAAAGAGAGAGTCCGATGTGATCCTATTCAGATTCAAATTCAATTTGTTAAGAGGCGGATTCAAAATATCCTTGAAATTTAAACCAATCGAATTAGGACATGAGTTGACGTATTCAAAATATCCATCAATTCATTAGATCAAATTAGGATATGTGCCAATTCGATATGTTAAGATATGATCTTACGTTAAAAACATCTCTTATACTTTATATCATTGATATTTCTGATGTGCTGTTAGATGAACGTCCCCAATAATGTTGTAATTAGGGGTGTCAAGGGACCAATTTTGTTTTGGATGGATTAACAAGATATATTGAATTGGACCGGTCTATACTTAATGGGCCAAAGTATTTATTGGATTGGATTGGACCTTGCCCATCTGTAATGAATTTATATTGAATTGGGTTAGATTGAGCCTATATGATTCATATATAAAAGATAAGAATATAGATGGTGCAAATGTATCGGATTATGATCAGATCTGAATCGGGATCCAATCCTATTTGGTCAAATTTGGACCGCTCATGTTCAAATCTTTGGAACAGATAGGATAATAGAATCCAATTAGAAAGCGGATCGGATTTGGATCATACCTATTCGATTTGAGAAGATCCGATCCAATATATATTATGTATTTATACATACATATCTATATATATAATACATACATATGTTATTTATTTATTATAAATATATTTTTATACTATACTAGCGGGGACCTTTGCAATGCATATGATTTATTAAGCGAAAGCTTAATAATAGAAAGAATCATTTACTAAAATACCCCTTATAGTTTTATGGATTTACTAAAATCTACCCTATAGTTAAAATTTTACTAAAACACCACTTATAATTTGCAATGCATTTAATTAATTTTTTGTTATATGACAATGTTGGCCCTAACGTTCATTTAAATAAATTTGATAAAAATAAAAAGAAAATAAAATTACCATTTTTGCCCTTTATAAGACACGTGCAACCACTCTATTGGCTATATTTAGTTAATTTTGTTTTCTGTACAAAAAAAAGTGTTAAAGGTATTTTTGGAATAAAAAAAATCATGGGCCTAATGGCAAAACAAGCACTCCTTAATGAAAGGTTGATTAAGTAAATAAGTTGTAAAATATATGGGATGTTTTAATAAAATGAAAACTATAAGGTAGGTTTAAGTAAATATGTAAAACTACAAGATGTGTTCTAGTAAATCACTCTAATAGAATCACATAAGAGTATACAATTCTTTTATATTTTCAACTTTTTAAATAATTAATAATTATTCATATGTTATATACTACTTTTAATAATTTTTTTATAATACAAAAATAACAATAATTAATTTCATTTAGGTTTATTCATCAAACAGATGAAACCGGCCAACCCGATCTACTCGACCTGAGTTGATCGGTTTTCAAGTATTTTAGGTCGGCTTGGTTCAAAATTTTTCCAATTTGACCAAGTTGGATCAATTTCACTTTGGCCATTTGTAAACCAACCAAAATTGAATGACCTAACCATGGATATATATTAATATTTTATATTTTAAATATAATTTTTAATATGGAAAAGTGGAAAATTTCTCATATTTCTTAGTCTAAAATGTTTTATATCATAAATCTAATTTTTAAATTTCTTTTTTAAGAATTGCACTATAATTTTTAAAATTAAATTAAATTTTTAAGTTTCAATCTTTTGAACCGACTAACCAAATAAAAAAATTGACTTAAACCGGTACAGCTTGAGTTAGTTGGTTTTCACAAAAGATTAGTCTGTTTCAACTGACTAACTCCCCAACCAGACTAGATCAATTTGGTTGGCCAAATAGCCTATGACCGAACCAAATCAACTAATGAACACTCATAATTTCAGCTAAATTAATAGTCTCATCTCTGATAAATAACAATAGTTTAATCTCCAATAATTATTGAAAATTTATAGCAAAAATACACAATTATTGAAAATATATTGATAATAAAAAAATACGATAATTACAAAAATACAATATGTACTAAAAATATATTAAATTAGTTAATAAATAGTATAATCTCAAATAATAGTTTAATCTCTAATAAATATTAATCAATAAGTTATAACAAAAATACAATAAGTACAATAAATTAAATTTAAAAATTTCACTAATAGTAGTTTAATCTCCAATAAATATTGAAAGTTTTCTATTAAATAACAAAACAAAATAAATTTATACATAATCATTGAAAATACATTTATCACAGAGACAATAAAAATTTACCAAAATACTAAATATTAATTTTAGTATATAAAATTATATAATAAATACAAATTAAGATTTTAAAATTCTTATTGATAAATATTATTTTATTTGAAAATTATTTTCTTGAATTATTACTTTGTATAAGTGAAAATAGTTATTTACAATATTATGTAAAAATATTAAATTATTATTAATTTCAATATTATGTTATAATTATTTTTCTACTTTTCATAATTTTTTAAATTTATTACATAATTTATTTATTTTAACTATTTAAAATCTAGTTATGTTAAATATTTTGTTATTTAAAATACCGTTAATTAAATATTTAAATAATATGTAAAATATTCAAATTTTAAAAGATTAGTTATTTATGGAATTTAATTACCAGAAAATCATAATTTTTACTATAATTACATAATTTCATTATTAATTTTTAATATATTCAATTATTATTAATTTCAATATTATGGTATAATTATTTTTCTGCTTTAAAGATTTTTTTAAATATATTACATAATTTCATTATTTTAACTATTTAAAATCTAGTTATGATAAATATCTAGTTATTTAAATATTTAAATAATCTATAAAATATTTAATTTTTTTGTTATTTGAATTTTATTTTCTTAAAGCTATTACACATTATTAAATATTTGAAAAACATTTAAATTGATGATCTGAAAATGCATAAAATTAAATTGTTAGTACATAATTTCGTGATATATTTTGTAAAAATATAAAATTATTTATTAGATAATTTCGTTATTTTAATTATTTAAAATATAGTTATGATAAATATTTAGTTATTTAAATATTTAAATAATCTTTAAAATATTTAATTTTTTTGTTATTTGAATTTTATTTATTTAAATCTATTACATATCATTAAATAATTTGGAAGCATTTAAATTGATATTCTGGAAAACCATAATTTAAATTGTTAGTACATAATTTCGTGATATATTTTGTAAAAATATAAAATTATTTTCTGTGATTTTAATAGATATTTTAAAGTTATTATATAATTTTGTTAGAATATTTAAATAATTCTTAAAATTTTTAATCCAAACTTTCTTTAGATAGATATAGATAAAAAGTAGGGGAGAGGATAAATAGGAGTTAGAGATAATTTAGTAGAGAAACTTTCTACTAAATTAGAGATAATTGTGGAGATAAATAGGAATTAGATATAATTTAGAAGATAAAAAGGAATTAGTAATAATTCTAGAGAAAGTAGGGGAGGTAGTTTAGGATAAATTTAAGGAGAGGAGGTTATTTAACTTATTGAGAAAGTGCATCTAATTGGTTGTTTCAAAAATGACATGCAATAAAAAAACAAAAAATTCAAAAAAAGGAGTATTAGTACTAGTACTAATTGTGATGTCGAGTATGTCGACTTCCAGGTCGGTGTCGTCTTGTCCTTGTCTCTGAAATCGTCTCCTCTCCTCTTCGGTTTAGGTAAGCTTCCTTCATTTTTTACTTGCTTCCCTTTAATTGTGATGTCGAATATTAGTACTAGTAGCCTACTAGATGCCAATGGCGAGTCAACTGGGGTCGAGGTGGACTCCTTGGGCCAGATGGTAGAGTCCAGTCCTGCCAAGGTGGGCACTTCGGCACATAGTTTTGAACTTAGCCCGTCCGAAGTGGACTCCCCATCGAAGGAGCGAGAGGATTCCAGAAAGGAGGCGTCGACCTCCTGCAGTTCTCAGAAACTGGGACTAGATCGCTTCGGTCCTTTGGTGATGACTGCGAAGAGGCTCCAAACCTTAGCTCAGTATTACAAATTTCCCGAGGACCATGTTTGGAGTATTTCGATGGGAGGGTACCCCTGGGATCATGACCCCAACAAAGTTGTTGTGTTGTAAGAGCAGCTTACTACCGGGCTACATTTCCCTCTTCACCCGTTCATCATAGAAATCCTTAAGTTCTTTAACATCACCATAGGACAGCTCTACCCGAACTCAGTTAGTTCCATAGTAGGAACCATTTCCTTGTTTCATCACTTCGTTAGACCTTTGTCTATGGACACGTTTAGCTCAATATGTTCTATCAAGAAGAATTCAGCCTGTCTTAAGTCTTCCGAGCTCCGAAGTTACTACTTGACTCCCCGCCCCGGGTATAAAATCTTGCATGGCTTTTCCAATAACGTCCCGGCTTGGAAGAGGCATTATTTCGTTGTTATTGTAGCTGGAGGGTGGTCGTTTCGTACGCATCGGAGAATGGCCATCAGTGATCCCGACATCAAGCTAAACAAAGACATGAAGAAGCAAATATGTGCCTAGGTGAAGCTCAACTTCGACCTAGAAACCTTCCTTTTTGAGGAGAAGTTAGTTAGTGCGGGGCTGAGCCCGGGTAGGTCTTTACTTCGGTTACACACACTTCGTTTCTCCTATGCTAGCTTTCTTATTAAAATGACATATTTCTTCTTCACAGGTACTATGGTGGATATCCCGGTCTCCAAATTATTCTCTGACATGAAGAAGAGGAAGGCATCTCGCATCGCTCCCCCAACTGCCGAGCCCATCACTACTGCTGCTGTTTCGGCTGCTCCAAGAAGGAAGGAAGATGCCTCAGTGATTGACCTAGTTGAGGAAGACTAGGGAACTAAGTCCCCAGCGACCCTAGCTCACAGACCCGAAGTGGCCCAGAAGCCAGACCTCTGGCTCATCCAACCCGAGGTGGCTACTTCCAGCGTGGTCCCTGAGGAGGTCCAGAGTACCTCCGATGCTCATGTCGCCACACTCAAGAGTAAGGAGGTTGTCTTTCCTATCGTGGTCTCCAAATATGCCAGGATGCCGCGCTACAAGCTCTCTGCCACAGCCTGGGGGCATCTAATGGTGGTAAGTTTTCAAATTGAATTCTCTGTTCCTTGTATTTCTTCCAATCTTGTTAATCAGCATGATCCTTCTTGTAGACAAACTCAATGATCCACTTGCTGGTGGAATAATCTGATCGCCAGATGGAGTTGCTACAGATTTCTGAGTTGAAGGCAAAGAGCTTAAAAGTGAAGTTGCAGTTCGCTGAGTCTAAAGTGACGGAGAAGCAGGCCAAGATGTTAAAATTCATGGACTTAGCGAAGAAGTGGGAGGCTGTAGCGAAGCGGAAGGATGAGCGCATCCGCGAGCTGGAAAAAGAATCGAAGAAAATAAGGCTATCCTTGCTAAATGCACAGCCATCTTCTTCGAAGAGTTAAAGGAGGTTGGCGCTTCTGCAATTTGGGCCTAAAAGGCTTCTTCAAAGTTCAATGACTTTATAAGCGAGATGACAACGTCGGCATTCTGCAAGGGCTTCAAAGTTTGCCACTGGCTGGCTAGGCGTGCCTTCCCTCAGTCTGACCTCAAACCGTTGCTACCATGGGGCTTTCCATGGAAACGGTGGAGCAAGCACAGGGGGAAGACCCAGACTCTGAAGAGGATAGCGAGGACGCCGCTGACAAAGAAGCCAAAGAGAGGTCGGGGAACATCGACGTAGCCGGTGATGAAGTCATGGGGACTGATGAGGTTCTTGCTGCGAGCACATCCATGGAAGTAGACCCGGTGAAAGATTCTGAAGACGTTGAAGGGGGGGGGGGGGGCGAGGGGCCCCACCAAGACTGAAATCTGCCTCTTTTAATGTACTCGAACTCTTTTACATCAATACAATGTACTTGTTCACTAGCAATCGTGTTGAAAGTCTTGGTTGTGCAAAATTTTCTAAGTATGGATTAGCCTGAAGTGCCGAACAAACGAGTTAGGCACGAGTAGGAATAAACCAGTATTAATGTATGCCGAAGTAGGCAGACACTATAGGGTACATACCTGACCTTCCTACATACGGGCTACTTTTACGATTGCCCATGCCAAAGCGACTAGGTCTTAGGTTGCCTATGCTGAAGCGACTAGGTCATAGATTGCCTATGTTGAAGTGGCTAGGTTTTAGGTTGCCCATGTCGAAGAGGTGACTAGGACTTATCTGCCCATGCCTAAGAGGCGATTGGGACTTATATTGTGCCGAGGTCTTTTGTTAGCTCGACACCATGGCCCTTAGGTTCTGGGAGTGACCTATAGTCCTCTCTCCAACTTGGTGTCCTTTTCACTAGCTCGGTGGTCTTGTGGACTTAGTGAAACTTTGGGGATGTTGGAGTCGCGAGTAGACCTGTTCATGGGCCGGGACGGACCAGGCTTTTACTCTTTATTAACAGAAAAATGTTAGGCCCAAGCACGAGCCCGAGCCCGGTCCGACCAACGGGCCTACAACTTGGGCTTGAGCCCGGCCCTGATAAAAAGCCCGAAGCCCAAAGCCCAAGCCCGAGCCCGAAGCCCGACCTAATAAAAGAAATTCAAAATTTTCCCTATTCAAATGAACATTATCTATTTTAATTCAAATGTTCTTCCCCTATTTAAATGAACAATGGGCCTACAAGTGAATCAACAACCTCCTTAAATCAAAAAATTTATTCAAATGGACATCACATAGGGTTTTTACTTAGGTTTAACTATAGGTCGGGCCGGGCTATTTTGGCAAAGCCCGAGCCCGGCTTGAATTTTATGCGGGCCGGGCTTTTTGGCCTAAGGTTAAGCCCACGGGCCAAAAAGCATGTTCAAGCCCGTCCGAGGGTCGGGCCGGCCCGTCGGGCCACCCGGCCCATGAACAGGTGAATCAACAACCTCCTTAAATCAAAAAATTTATTCAAATGGACATCACATAGGGTTTTTACTTAGGTTTAACTATAGGTCGGGCCGGGCTATTTTGGCAAAGCCCGAGCCCGGCTTGAATTTTATGCGGGCCGGGCTTTTTGGCCTAAGGTTAAGCCCACGGGCCAAAAAGCATGTTCAAGCCCGTCCGAGGGTCGGGCCGGCCCGTCGGGCCACCCGGCCCATGAACAGGTCTAGTCGCGAGCTCATAGATAATACCTCCTCAGATTGTCAACGTTCCAAGCTCGAGGTACCTGCCCCCCTTCCATGGTCTCGAGCTCATATGTGCATTCTCCGAACACTCATCTCACCCTGTACGGACCCTCCCAATTCAATCCAAGCTTAGGTACCATCACTTTACGGAGCACCAGGTCGCCAACTCAAAACTATCGTCTCTTGACCTACGCATTATAGTACCAAGCTACCCGCTGCTGGTATGCCGCAGTCCGAATGTATGCCAAGTCACGCACTTCTTTGATCAGGTACAGGTTAGTTCGAAGTTCATCACCATTCGCCTCCTCGTTATACGGTTCAAACCGCAACGTCGGTACTTCGATCTCTGCAGGGATCACGACCTTCATTCCATATGTCAAGTTGAAGGGCGTTTCATAGGTTGCAGTCTTGACAGTCGTCCTGTGGGCCCAAAGGACACTAGGTAGCTCCTCCACCCATAACTCCTTAGCTCGCACTAAGTGAGCTTTCAATTTGAAGAGGATAGCCCTATTCGTCACTTCAGCCGGTCCGTTCGTCTGCGGGTGTGCCATCGAAGTGAAGTTTTGCTGAATCCCCATCTCGGCACACCAGTTCTGGAACTTGATATCTTTGAAATGCTTCCTGTTGTTTGAGATCAACACCTTGGGTAGTCCAAAGTGGTACACTATGTTTTTCAAAAAAAAAGTTCTACACATTCCGAGCTATAATTGTCACTAGCAGCTCAGCTTCCACCCACAGCTTGAAATAGTCCACCGCCACAACTAAGAATCTTCTTTGCCTGTCCCCACTATGTGAAGGGCCACGGGCTAGTTAAGTACTTTAGATCGATGGCTGGTTGATGGAGGATATTAGCGTGTCTCTGGCAGTTGTCGCGTTTCTTGACAAGCTCGAGTGCGTCTGCCTTCATGGTGGGCCAATAGTACCCTTGTCTTAGTGCCTTTTAGGCTAGTGCTCTGCCCCCCAAGTGTCATCCGCAAAATCCTTCAAGGATGTTGCAAAGTACCAATTCTACTTCTAAAGGCCGCAAGCAACGTAGGTGGGGAAGCGTAAAGGACCTCCTGTACAACTGACCATCGATAAGGACGTACTGAGCTGACTGACACTCTACCCTTCGAGCTATGTTGCGTTTTGGAGGTAGGGTCCCATGGAGTAGATAATCAACAAGTAGGTCAATCCAGCTCAATTCTGCTTGCAACACGGGAGCGACCTCTTCTTCTCCCCCGCCCTTGGGAATGCTAGGCCGAGGCAGGTCTTCTATGTATACTGTCGACATAGTGTTGTCATTGGTGCTTTTCAATTGTGACAGAAATCGGCCTCAGTGTTCTCAGATCTCGGTATTTGTCTGATGAACCAGGAAAGGAAGGAAGGCAAGAGTTCCCTTACCCTAGCTAGATAAACCGCCATAGTGGAATCTCGAGCTTCATAGTTGCCGTTGACTTGGTTTACTACTAACCGAGCGTTGCACACTACGAAGTGCTTTACACCCATTTCCTTTGCTAGAATTAGCCAAACAATCATTGCCTCGTAGTCTGCCTCAATGTTTGACACCTCGAAGCCGAACCGGAGAACATACTCCAGCTTTACCTCACTCGGACCATATAGTATTAGTCCAACACCACTTCCTCGTTGGTTAGATGAGCCGTCGATGTGGAGGATCCAGGGCTCCTCATCCTAGATCGGTTCTACCCTGACTGGGACCGGTGCCATACTGGTTGACGCCTCCAACGTTTTAGCGGGCTCAATCAACTTAGGTGCCAACACACTGAACATCCGTTCTGCTACGAAGTCCGCCAAGACTTGGGCTTTGATCAACATCCATGGCTCGAATCAGATCTTGTACTCGCTCAACTCGATGACCCACTTCATCAACCTACCAAACACCTTGGGCTTGAGCAAAACATGCTTCAAAGGCTTGTTGGTATGGACAATGATGGTGTGGGCTTGGAAATACGGGTGTAGTTTCCGATCTGCTACTACTAACGCGTACGCTAACTTCTCGATATTAGGGTATCTAGTCTTTGCATCCTACAAAACCTTACTCACATAGTAGACAGGTCGTTGGACCTGGTCTACTTCTTTGATAAGTATCGAGCTGACCACCTCGTCACTCGCGGAGAGGTACAATTTCAGCTCGTCACCTTCCTCAGGTCAGGTTAAAACTAGGGCGGTACTTAAGCACTTTTTCAGCTCGTTGAACGCGAGTTGGCACTCTTCGGTCCATGCAAAATCTTTATTCTTTTTTATTGCCTTAAAGAAAGGTAGGCACCGACCCACCGATTTAGACACAAACCGGTTTACAGCAGCTACCTGTCTAATTAGCCTTTGGACTTCTTTTATCTTTTGGGGTGGTCTCATATCTAATATAGCCTTGATTTTTTCCGGCTTGGCTTCGATGCCACGTTGGTTCACTATGTAACCGAGGAATTTTCCCGACGCGACCCCGAAGACGCACTTGTTCGGGTTTAGCTTCATGTTAAATATTCTTAGAATTTGAAAAACACAATTTAAATCATCAATTAAAGAGTTCAAAAACTGGGTCTTCATGACCATATCATCAACATAACACTCCATTTTATTACCAATCAACGATTCAAAAATATTGTTTACAAGTCGCTAAAAAGTTGCTCTAGTGTTTTTTAACTCGAAGGGCATTACTTTGTAAAAATACAACCCTAGCTCAGTTTACAAAAGAGGTCTTGTCCTGGTCGGCTATGTCAATCCTAATCTGGTTGTACCCAGAGTAGGCATCCATGAAGCTCAACAACTCATGCCCTGAGGTCGCATCTACTAGGCAGTCTATTATGGGAAAGGGGAAGCAGTCCTTTGGGCAGACTCTGTTGAGGTCAGTGTAGTCGATGTACATGCGCAACTTTTCATTGGCCTTCTTCACCAAGATAGGATTGGCCACCCAGCTCAGATAATGAACCTCTCTAACGAAGTCTTCTACGAGAAGCTTCTAGACTTCCTCGTTAGTTTGTGAGTATCACACTAGGGTCAATACCGAGCATTTCTGCCATGGTCCAAGCAAAAGCATCTAAGTTATTAAGTAAGAAACTTACTAGTTGTGATCAAAGAGATTCGCTTATTAGAGCGCCGATCTGGAGGGTCTTCGTCGGCTCGGTTTTGGAAATTGGTACATGGACTGTTTCCTCCATTAAGGCAACTCGTTCCTCCATTTAATCAGATGGTTGCTCCAGTTCGACGTCATCCGCCAACTTCGCCTTGTTCTTCAACACATCCACGTAGCACTTGCGAGACTTGAGCTAATCGCCTCGTACTACACCTACTATACAACTCATCGGAAACTTTATCGCCAAATCGTAAGTTGATACTATTGCATGCAAGACGTGTTGGATGGGTCAGCCTATGATCGTGTTATAGGGGGACAGAGTCGCGACCACTAGGAATGTGTGTTCGAATCTCACTAAATTTGGCAATGTCCCTGCTATAACTGGTACTATGATCCGGCCAAGGGGTCTAACCTCTTCACCGCTGAACCCCACCAAGGGCGTATCTGTCGGCTTCAAATCGCCCTGCTTTGGCTGCAATTTGTTGAAGGTCCCTTTGAATAGGATATCAGCTGAACTCCCGATTTGTTGAAGGTCCCTTTGAACAGGATATCGGGCGAACTCCCGGAGTCCACCAAGATCCGCATTACCTCAAAATCATTAAGCATGAGCTTCACAACAAGAAAGTTTTCATGTGGATACTATATCCCACGTGCATCGTCCTCGGTGAAGTAAATGGACTCTTTCACTCAAGGTTACTTCGGTGGGTTCTCTGCTTCCTACTCCAGTTCCCTGATCGAGGTCCTCCCTGCTACTGTAGTACATCCCACTACAACGGATCCGTCGGTGATCATATTGATCATCCCACGGACCAGTCTTTCTTTAGGCTACTATTGCCGAGGTGGATGATCATTATGCTCGCTTGACTCTAGAACATCTCTCCTCTGATCAGTTTGCTAGTCACCTTGCTCCCTCCCCTCGCGTAATATATATTTCTTCAGATACCCACGATGAATGAGCTCCTCGATCTCGTCATGGAGATTCCAACGGTTCTTAGTACTATGCCTAGTATCGCGATGAAAATGATAGTAGACATTCGGGTTCCTGGTCGCTGGGTCTCACAGAGAGGGGGTGTAGGACGTTCTTTCCACAGGAGGGGTTTTGGATCGCCGACTCGACCTGTAACTCCAAGATGGGGACTACTTCTCTAGAGAGGTGACTTGCTCTTCTTTTTCCTGTGCTTGCTGCTGCTTGTTCCTTCTTCTTCTCTGTTTTTGGGTTGAGAGATTCTTCTATGCTCATGAACCTCTAAGCTATCACAAAGAATTTTGTAATAGTTTTCGGACAATGTACTCCAAGGTACCACGCAAACTCCTTATGCTTCACTCCCTTCCACACTGTAGTGAGGCGCATAGCTGGATCAAGCCCTGGCATCTACAGACACTTTTCGTTGAAGCGCTTGATGTAGCTTCTGATCGACTCATTCTCCCTCTGGACCACGTTCAGAAGGCTCTCTCGGGACTTCGGACACTTCTTACTAGTGATGAAATGAGTAGTAAACATATCTACGAACTGAGCCCAACTTTTGATTGAGCCCGGCGCGATGCTTCTATACCACGTCCTAGCTAATCCTTTGAAGGTAGTGGTAGATAAGGCCACACACATGCACGCTTCGTCTGCTCCGGCAAGATGCATCTGAGATTGGAATGCGTCCACATGGTTGTTGGGGTCGAAACTTCCATCATACTTCTCCAATTGGCGTACCTTGAAATCCTTCGGCATCTAGGCTACTAGTAGTCCTTCAGCATCAGGGATGCTATCGAGCTCACTTCCCCCCTTTCCTTGCCTCGCTCCAGTGGTTGGCTGTTTCTTGCTGGCGGGCTGTTCCTGGTGGAAGATCGGCAAGTCTTGCGACGTCACCGTTGTTGCTTCTTTATTGGTTCCATGTTGGTGCTGTCGACCTTCGTGTGATCAGGTATTTCAACCTTGGTCCGCTCTCACTCCCGAACACTATCGTGAGGTGGGACAGAGTTCCCTCCTCCGACCTCTTCTCGGTCGCGAGGTCGCTGCTGGCTGTTACGGGAAGCTGAAGGATCTCGTCTCGAGTTTGCACCTCGTACTCTGAGCTAATTATCATCAAGCTGCAGCCCGCGAATCTCAAGCCACGAGTGTTGTTACTGACTGGTCCTCGCACGCTGGCTGTCCTCGGGCCTGTTTTGGGTTTCTCCTTTGAGAAGGCGGGGGTGTATGCTAACTGTCCACTCTATCCCAAGATGGGTATGGTCCCGGGGAGGGACTGGAACCTATGGGTTCCCCACACTCTGAGGAGGAGATCGGCATACACCCTGCCGCTACTGATTATGGGCTCGGTACTGGTTTTGGTTTTGATTCTGAGGCCGATGCTGATACTAGTGTTGATGCTAGGACTGCAACGGTGGGAACTGCGGTTGATGATGTTGGTAGAAGTAGTACTGCTGGAATTGTTGGAACTAGTGCATTTGCAGCTGCATGGTTCGAACATTCTGGACCAGCTCGTCGAGCTGTTGATGCCCGACTCCAGGAAGGACTATGGAGGGTTCAAGCACAAAGAAAGTGGTGCTTACCTGGGGCAGGGGAACATTCAGTGGCTGGGTTTGGTACTGAGCCTGCTATGTTTATATAGTTGGGATCATAGAAACAATGAGGGGGATAGTGAACTGGCCGATATAGACCGTGGGGAACTCCTGGCTAGCTGAGGTCTGTTCCTATCCCCCAGAAGTGGTCCTACAGCCGCTCTTTGCGGTGTTTCTTGTAGAGGCCATTGAATGGATGAAAGAGTAGGGAATATGTCGGATTTTCGATCATATTCCCACAGACGACGCCAATTGATTGTGCACGATTTGGATGCTCCTAGCTGTAAGGCAGCTCAACGTCGGTTGCCAAGTGGATCGCTCGAACTACAAGAAAGAGGGATCAGAGAACCTGGGGCGGCTAACTCGGCGAGGTCGCTCCGATGCTTAAGTTAGTGCTCAATAGGTAGATGTGAGCTGGAAATCAGTAGAGTAGGGGGCTAGAATGCACCTAGTCGTGCGTACGTGAATCTTGGGGGCTAGTGCCTTTATATAGCAGGGCTGCCGTGGGCTTCACAAAACCTTTGCAAGATCTTTGAGCCGAGCGAGTAGGAGTTCATTCTGCACCGGTAGGTGGGTAACATACTAGCTGATAGTGCTTATCGTCTCCATCCTATTCGAGCGGGATGAGGATAAGGTCTATAGCTTCGCGTCATGATCCCGGAGGGCTCAGAGATAATTGACAATCTTCTAGAATCTACTATATGTCGCTTTGTCAGTCTCAACCATCTAAGGTGCCCAGAGCTCAGTGCTATCCAAGGTGATCGGGACTCTTGAAGTGACTCAACTCGCCGAGGTGACCATAGTGCTTAATCATCGTCTAGTTGGTGGGCTAAGTCCACATGTCCTCTATTTATCTAGTCGGGCCAAATCGCCCCTCATCATATATATAGATTTTTATAAATTTATTATATTATTTATTTTTTCTAAAAATATGTATATATGTTAAAAATACTTGTATTTTTTGTTTTTACTTTAATTTTTTCAGTATATTTTATTTTTCTTTTAATAATTTATTAAATTAAAAAAAATAAGTGAGATCCGAAAATTCAACTTACCGATTTGGTTTGAATTTAAATTTAGTCTGATCAAGTCGAATCTCACATAAATAATGTCCGATCGAATTCGATTATTAGATTGTATTGAACTTGGTGCATTTGTAATGGACTCACATTGCACTGACTGGATCGAATTGGACCAAATTCAGTCCAATTGATCAGCAATCCGCACTCAATATTAAAGAATGCGCTTATTTTATTCCGTTGTCACTTGGCTGCAAGATGCTTTAAATGCTAATCAATTACACCGCCTAGGTGGGCCCAAACTTGACTTAATTTGAATTAACCTCCTCAACCATTCAATTGACTCTGTGACAAGTGTAGGATTCTGACTCAACCGAGGCACATGATCTAAAAGTCCTCGAATCAGTGGGCGCTAGTCTGATGACACACTATAATGTACCTAGCTGAAGGCTAGCAATTCCCCTACTCCACCTCGTATCAGCATGAATGCCATCTGTCGCCAATCTAATGGTCAAATCAGAAACGTGTCCTTTCTTGTGTGAAGGAGGGGGCTCTCTTTATTGAACTCCAACCCAATATGGGTAATTGCAGGACAAAAATGACTGTGGACCGAAGGGACTCAAAATAAACCATCTCACCATTGGGCGGACCACATCTATGCAAATCTGACTATCTAAGTCGAATCTTTGACCGGATATCAGTTGACCAGCAGAGAGACAAGGCACAATGTGTCTAACATTGTTTCATACCAGCATGACAGAAGTAGAACACTAAAGCCACAAGAAGTTCAGAGTCTGGTTGAGTTTTTCTGTCGAATCATACTCAATTGAGTGAGTAGTTCAACTTGGATGAGTGGCTTGAAGCTTCCTGGGTTTCATTTCATCTCCTCCTTGGCATTTAACACACAACACTGCACTATGTGGTTGACAGGTAGAGACTTTAATTGAACTCCTACCTGCATTTTCCTCCTCCTTTCTCTTTTATTACACTCTCCAACTCCCAACTTGTTGCTTACTGCTTACTGCTTACCACCTTTCCTCTTATTTTATTCTCTCTCTCTCTCTCTCTCTCCATCGTCTGTGGTTCATCTTCCCATCTCTATCAATGGCATCCTTTTCTTCTTATTCTTCTTCTTTCTCTCTTTCAACTCTATCACCATACTACCATCTCATCTTCACTGGTCTAGCCTTCCTTGTATCTGCATTCATATTCTTCATCTCGAGTAGAAGCAAATCCAAGCGACTCAATCTTCCTCCTGGGCCACCCGGGTGGCCTGTGGTCGGAAACCTCTTCCAGATTGCTCTCTCAGGGAAACCATTCTTCGAGTATATCCGAGATTTGCGTCCCAAGTATGGACCCATCTTCACCTTAAAGATGGGGACTCGGACCATGATTATTATTAGCAGTGCCGAATTGATTCATGAAGCTCTCATCGAGAAGGGTCAGGTCTTCGCAAACCGCCCCAGGGAGAACCCCACCCGTACTATCTTCAGCTGCGACAAGTTCACTGTCAATTCCGCCCTCTACGGCCCAGTTTGGCGTTCCCTCCGGCGTAACATGGTGCAGGGTATGCTCAGCTCCACCCGGCTTAAGGAATTCCGTGATGTCAGGTCCTTGGCAATGGAACGCCTCATCGACCGGCTCCGAGCAGAGGCCAAGTCCAACGACGGGCTTGTTTGGGTGCTCAAGAACGCCCGGTTCGCCGTCTTTTGCATCCTGCTTTCAATGTGCTTTGGCGTGGAAATGGACGATAAGGACATCGAAAGGATTGACGACATGATGAAGACGGTGTTGATCACTCTTGACCCGAGGCTCGACGATTTCTTGCCAATCTTAAGCCCATTCTTCTCGAAGCAACGCAAGCGAGTCATGGAAGTACGTCAAGAACAGATACAAACAGTCCTCCCCTTCATCGAGAAGCGACGATCCATCCTCAAAAACCCAGGATCTGATATGACCGCTGCTCCATTTGCTTACCTCGATACACTCTTCGATCTCGAAGTCGAGGGACGCAAGTCATCTCCGAACGACGCCGAGCTCGTCACGCTCTGCTCCGAGTTACTGAATGGCGGGACCGACACGACGGCCACTGCACTGGAATGGGGTATCGCCCGATTGATCGAGAACCCAGATATCCAATCGAAACTCTACGCCGAGATCAAGTCCACGGTCGGCGATCGGAAGGTGGACGAGAAGGATATCGAGAATATGGTGTACCTGAACGCCGTCGTAAAGGAATTACTTCGAAGGCACCCTCCGACGTACTTGTCGCTCACACATGCAGTGACTCAGCCAGCAACGTTGGGTGGCTACGATGTGCCCACCGATGCCAACGTTGAGATATTCTTGCCACCCATCTCCGAGGACCCTAACCTATGGTCAGAGCCGGAGAAGTTCAACCCAGATCGGTTCGCATCGGGGAAGGAGGAAGCCGATATAACTGGGCTTAAGGGACTGAAGATGGTGCCATTTGGGGTTGGGAGGAGAATCTGTCCGGGTCTAGGCATGGCAACGCTACACGTGAACCTGATGTTAGCCAGGATGGTGCAGGAGTTCGAGTGGAGTGCTCACCCCTCCCAACGCAAGATAGACTTCAGCGAGAAGCTGGAATTCACGGTTGTGATGAAGAACACCCTCCGGGCTGTGATCAGGCCGAGGACTTAAAAGCTCCTGGGATCTGACACTCTGGCGAACTCACTATTTTCTATAAATTATCAGAAGCTTATTTTCTGTTACTCTATTTGCCGAAGAAAAAATTTTACGTTGTCTGTGAGCTGTGACTGTGATTTCATCTCTCTTAATTTCCATAGTTCTTTTTATTATTTTCTTTCACCCTTGCTTTTATGTAGTAATATATATAGAGAGTAATATCCAGTAAAGTAATCTCAGTTTGTAGAATTAAATAATGAAGTTGTGAATTGTGAGTTACTATCTATAGATAGTGAGATAAATTGATGGTGAATTGTCAAGAATAAAAGGAGTCGACAAAAGGGGTGGCTGTGATGAACCTAGCTAACTGATATATTGCTGTTTGGTCTAGATGATCTACGTCCAAGGTGGGACCAATCAGAGGGAGTGCTTCCTGATGCTTTTAATGTGACTACGGGAGGGATTTGGTTTGATGACAGAGATATGGAGCATTTAAAGAGAGGGTAGGTAACCGGAGTGATAGTAGCCAGAAGGTGAAGAAGAAGAAGAGACCGATCGAGCAGATCCCCTTCGGATAAGAATAGTAGTTGGTTTGGGTTTGTTTTCTTAGAACCCATCCAGTACTCGGCAGTCAGCACTCAGCTCTGCTCTGTCCTCTTTAACTCCTACCCTTATTCCTGAACTGACTTTACCAACTGGGCAGATATTTACTAAAGACGGGTCCCCACTGAAGACTCGTTTGTAGAGATCAACTATATATTATATATTCAGAAAATTGACTCTATATTCAGAAAATCCACACGGGTGCCCCTCATCCCCCAGAACAGTTTGTTTTTGACAGTTCAAACTTGGGCAAGTGCACAAGAGAGTAGTTTTGGGCTTCCTTCTTTCTTTCACTCTTTCTCGCTCTTGAATTGGTTTCAATTCTTTCATTAGAAGAGAGAGAGAGATATATGAAACTCTTATAAAAAAGAGGCAACATGTGGCTGCATCAAATTTGCATGATCATCATGGTGTGTAGTGACAAGAGATTCGGCTTTTTTTTTTTTTTTGGGGGGGGGGGGGGGGGGGGTTGGTAAACTCATTAATAAATCACCACCCCATCTCCATCTCACGGCTGATCGGGAATATTATCGTTTATCTGTAATACTGCAAGTAAGTCAACAATGGTGGGCTCTACAACCGTTGATCGGGGTTTCTTGCATAAGGGCAACTTTTTATAAGTAATATTTATATAATAATTAAAATAGGGTAAATTTAAAAAAAAAAATCAAGAAAGGGCACTACAGTTCGTCTTCCTCCTCTCTTATCTATTCGTGCGAATGATCATAATATTCCGGCGCTCCATTGAACCCATCTTAAACCCTCTAAGATTGCCTTCATCAACGGCACGAATGGCATGGATACTCTCGACATAGCCTTCCGATTATTAATGCCTTTCGTGACAAACCGAAAGGAGTGCACGTCTGTGTGCGGATTTGAGTCCACAAGGCTTCGTCGCAGATCAGATGACTCTCGCTCAAAGATTGACAGGCGTGCTCCGACTCTGATTTGCTTTTGCGCCTGAGGATCGCGCTTCCGGCTTATCCAAAGAAGTCAGACTGGTGTTATTTCGGGTTTCCGTTGTCTCGCCCGCCATGGTTATAGAGCTTTGCTTTTGATTTGTTACTTCTCAGAGACGACTGTCACTGCTGTTGTTAGTTTTCGATAACGAAGAGAGGGAGCGATAGCTGTTTCGGGTTTCCGTTGTCTCATCCGCGAGCATAATTATTGCCGGCGACCTTAACCTCCTACAAATCCAGAGACGGAGGAGGAAGACGAGCAGTGCCTTTTTTGATATTTTTCTAAAAAAATTATCCTATTTTATTTATCATGTAAAAATATTATTTCTTTTCAATATCAAAGGCAAAAAGTTGCCTTTATCCGATATAACCCCTTTTTTATCACCTAATTAAGCCAATTGGCATGCACCTTCGACCTAACGTGCAATGTTTATATTGATACAATAATAAAGGAAAAGTTGGTAAACGGATAAAAATAATATCATGGGACTAAGGATAATTTATTTTTTGAGTATCACTTTTTCATGTCTCTATAAATAAATTTTTCATAAAAATAAAAAGTTGTAAATACTTGATCGAACAAAAATATCTTTTTCAATAATAGATTTTTATGACTAAAATGATCATCGTCTTATTTACATGAAAAACAAAAAAATATAAATAAGTGTTGGATGAATATTTCTTGACTAAAATCTTTTGTTATTTTTATTGGACACTTCTATCCTACACAAAGGTATATCAAATACTTTAAACCATGAGTGGCTTTCATGCTCTGATGATGTCCGTGTTTAAATTCTTCGATTGATTAGATGTATATGCCATTGAGATAGCATTGGGTCGGCTTGGTCAAACTCGGCTAACTTTTAAAGTATGTACAGTCAATTAACTACTTTACCCCCTCACTTGGTCGGTTATGATATGAATCATATTAATATGCATCAATACCTACAAGATAAAAAAAAAAAGGCGTATAGCTGAAATATTGATACACACCAATACTCACATGTTTCAGGTACATCAATATTTTACTTCTTAATGTTCAATCCATTGTTCAATTGGTTGATTGAATTGATCAATCCAGACCGTTTATTAGAAAAAATGTTTTTTTTTTTTTTGGTTTCTTTTGAATCTTTTAAGTTTGTATTTATTTCTAGAACAAAAAATTATGGCGTAAACATGCAAAATCTTTTGCTAATAAGCATGTATATGGGGTGGCACAGTGACACTGTCCACCCTTGTGGTAGTAACATCTTGTTAATTTTGTGATGGTTTAATAAAATTTTTACTTAATTTATCTTAAAAAACCTAGTGATTCTGTCAATTGGACTGTAGATTTATTTGACTTGGTCAATCGGCCATACGCTAGATATCAATTCTCTCTATTTTTTCTACGCTTTTGAATATGTGTACAATTTTTTATCATTTTTTTAATTATTGTTTTCTCTGCATTTTATCTGTTATTTATATTTATATTTTTTTATTAGGTTAATCCACTTGACCCAAACAATTAATTGCAAGCCCACGAGATAAAGGATCAGGGTATTCTTTTTAAAACATCACTTTATGTTAGTTTTTTTTCTTTTCTTTTTTGTTTTGAACCAAAAAGCTAAAATTAAATTTAATCTATTATAGGATATGAATAACTTCCTAAACTAAGTTAGGAAACAATACAATTTGGGCACGCTGGATGTCTTATGCACAAACTTTTCCCATATCCATACCCACAAGACAAACTTCTTCCATCAAATAACAAAGGAAATATTCTTATGCATGTCTGTGGTGGAGTCCAGTTCTCCTGCACACAAGAATTCTGTCCACGTCTACCTACATAACGTTGCAGTCACACGTGGAGAACATTTCATCCTCCTACATAGTATTATGCACGGAGAGATGTTCTCTATGCATAAGGGTAGTGTGTTGTGTGTAAATGTAAGTAGAATTCTTGTGGGCAAGAGATCCAGAGTTGTCTGTGGTGTCCTATGGGTGGAGGTGTGGGGGAAGAATTTGTGAGTTAACAGTAGAACCCACGTTACTCCACAAAAAATTTATACTTTTGAACATAAAATTGTTTATCCCTTCATTTTTAAATGAGAGGATAGGCTAGCCATGTGTTTCAATGCAATTCTGATTAGCTGAAAGCTTTGGCTGTGTAACTGGCTGTGGAACCAATGATAAGGCCCCGTGCTAGTGATAAAATACAGGGGGCCCACAGTGAGAGCTTGAATGGTTATGAGTCCCACGTCGTATTTTATGACTAGTGTGGAACACCTATTGCGTTCAGCTAATCCTTTCTTGTTTCAATAACTCTCATGCCTTAGGGCTTTGCTTTAATTTATATATATTAGCGCAGCCCCCTCCAATATATATGATGACAAAAAGTGGTTAAAAGAAAGGAAAATTTTACATTATTTGTCCATTGCAACACAAATTACTATATGTACAAATATTAGATGAAATGTCCTCCATTGTAGCATATATTGAATATCCATTTCCAAATAGCACATACACCATAGATAGCAAGAGAATCTAGGTAATAAATGACTATAGCTAACAACCAACTTCAAGGGAAAAATTTTTCTGTTAGGGGCCAACAGCATAGCCTGTTGAGACAGTTTCTGAAAATGTTACGTTACAATGAGAATGGGTAAATTAGTAATTATATCTCAATTTATTTTGACTAAATACTAAAACATAGGCGTGAATAGGTGAACTGCCCAGAACATGCCCAGCCCAGAAACTGTCTCAACAGCCTATGCTGTTGGGTCCTAACAGCCAAAATTAACCCCAATGAAAAAATTCATAAGTTTATTGAACTTGCTGACAAGTTATTGAGATCAACGAGAAATTAGAGAGAGGGAAAAAGGGACCTGATAGCTGTACGTTAGTCGGTTTTGGAAAGTCGCCTTCTCTCTCACAATTGTCAATTTGATAGATGATGATAGGCAAAAGTAGCACACCATTCTTCTGTTGCCATGTGGATGTTCAGAGCCACCTTGTATCACCTCGGGACCTGATATGGCGTTACCTGTAGGACGGCTCATGCCACACCTGAGTACCCGAGCTCAATTGCAGACAGCTCGAAGAAGACCAACCTGCATTATCAATCATCACCTCGGAGCGTTCATGCGGCCCAGCCCAGCCCAGGTAGGGGTGTCAATTGGACTGGATTTGGTCCAATGTGGTCCACTCCAATACAAATGGACCTGGTCCAATCCAGTCCAATGAATATTTTGGACCGGTCTAGAGACTGTTCAATATGTTTAAATTACTGTTAATTTAGATTGGTTTCAACTCAAACCTGGTTCATTGACACTTATGTTCTTATCTTCTATCAATGGATCAGATATTTGATTAATCTAATATAAATTCATTATATTGGTCCATCCAATCTGCCCAAATTCAATATGTCTTATTGGTCCATCCATTCCGTCTAAATGGATCCAACCAAAAACCGGTCCATTGACACCCCTAGGCCCAAGCATCCGACCGGCATTGTCCACCCGATTTGTACCTTTCAGGCTATTTAATGCCTTCGAGATATTTGGGGGGAAAGACGTCCACGTAGCGGTGGTTACATAAGTCTCCTCCATTTCTTAACGAAATGGTGAGTGGTCGACTTGGTGACCATTCTCGAGTGTCGCCTAAAATCCTGGTGGTTGAGGCTCATTACTTCCAAAACCGGTCCATTGACACCCCTAGGCCCAAGCATCCGACCAGCATTGTCCACCCGATTTGTACCTTTCAGGCTATTTAATGCCTTCGAGATATTTGGGGGGAAAGACGTCCACGTAGCGGTGGTTACATAAGTCTCCTCCATTTCTTAACGAAATGGTGAGTGGTCGACTTGGTGACCATTCTCGAGTGTCGCCTAAAATCCTGGTGGTTGAGGCTCATTACTTCCAAAACCGGTCCATTGACACCCCTAGGCCCAAGCATCCGACCAGCATTGTCCACCCGATTTGTACCTTTCAGGCTATTTAATGCCTTCGAGATATTTGGGGGGAAAGACGTCCACGTAGCGGTGGTTACATAAGTCTCCTCCGTTTCTTAACGAAATGGTGAGTGGTCGACTTGGTGACCATTCTCGAGTGTCGCCTAAAATCCTGGTGGTTGAGACTCATTACTTCCAAATATGTCATGGACGTTCTGGTCATTCCCCAAAGCCTATATAAAGGCACTTCCTCGCTCTCAAATGGTATGTTCTCCTAGCTTGGCACTAATTTGACCATCAAAGCTTTCTTGCCTGGGTCCACAAACCGGGCACTCTGATGTCGTCTCCCTAGTAGGTACAGCTCGCGTGACCTCACTTGACTTACCATTCCAACAAGGACCGAAGCAGATCGAGCGACATCAATAACCATAATGACGTGGTTAAAGGAGATGGATTAGAGCCCTGATGATGTGGCTTAATGGGAGGATTGTAAAGGGTCAATAAGAGAAAGTAAAGGAGGAAGCAAGAAAGGGATTTGGAAAAAGGATGCATGGTGTAAACTGCTTTGCTTTGTATATACTAGTAATTAAGTATGCATGTGCTTTGCACATAATTTTTTATGATTTTTTATACTTTTGTATCTATAAAAATTGTTCTTATTTGGTACACTATGATGAATATATGATGTTAGAGATGTGCTCAAATATTTTCTACATTTTTTTTGTATTTTTTATACTTTTGTATGTTTTCATATTTTTTATTTTTTTTATTATTTAACTATAACATCAAAGGTTGACACATTTCAGTCCAAAAGGTTGAATTGTTGACTCTCCACCAAATAGGAAAACAATTCTTTTTTGGGTTGGTTTTAAATTTATATTTTATTTCTATCATCAATAAAAACAATTATTCTTTATCACACTTAATTTTTCTTTAATATGGTTAAGTAATATAAGATTTAATGAAACAATGGAAGTTGATACCCTTAATATAAGACTTAATGTGAGGGAATTGAATGAAAAAAAATGCATTAATTCAATTACATTTTGTGCCCATAAAAAGGAACCAAATTAAAAAAATAGGGGTATTCTAATCAAGAATGTGATTAATGAATGTTAGGCTAAGTTTGGGAGTGCTTATTTGAAAAACAAATGATCATGAATGCTTAGTGAAAAAGCACTTATTTCAAATAACTGCAGTATATAAGTATTTTCAAAATGATGTGACGGCCAAAGACATGCGAGAAAGGAAATAAGCGTTTATTGAATAAACACTTGTTCTCAAAATAAATACTTATTTTAAGTACTCTCAAAGTTGGCCTCAATAGGAATTAATATCTTAAATATAAATTGAACGAGAAGAAAAGTGATTGTTCAAATTACATTTTTATCTTTACAGTTATAGAGGGACCAAATTAAAAAAATTGAGACATTTTAATCAAACAAAATTTATTAAATTAGTTATTCAACATAAAAATCAAAATGTCTGTATGACCCAAAAATATGGCCAAGTGGTAGGTTTGGTGAAATGTATGGTTGCCAAATGAACCACGCCTAAGCCCATGACAATTAGAAAACACTGGTGACGAGCCTTTGTGATCCTGTTCATTTCTTTATCATTTAGTGTTGTCAGTCATTGTAGATGGGTAAAGGGTTTCCTTCCCAAGCCCATTAATTTTGGTTTCTGTATCACGAAAGAAAGGAGAAATGAGCTACCATGGTAACAACTCCTGTACACTGCAAAGTGTTTAGTGTTGGACCAGGGACCATTTTCTTTCTTCTAGGACCATTTTCGTCTGATTCAAAACTATTTCCAGACCCCGACTTGGGCCTGAGCCTCCCCTGTCCCCAGGCCTTTTGAGACTTGGAAGGGATCAAGGCAAGTAGATTAACTTGATCCAGCCTCAATGGTACAACCCACATCTCTCTCTCTCTCTGAAAATCACAATTCTGCATTTAAGAATAAGAAAATAAAAAGGGTTATTTGTCACCCAATTAATTTTTTCAACATACCAAGGGTCAAGGGAACAACAGACAGAATATGTAACAGATATGGATCAGAGGGATTAAAACCAGAAGGAATTACAGAGAAAAAGGATTTGCATATGGTTCATTGGTTCTCCTTCACATTACATTATAGAGCACCAGTGAGTTCACAGTCTAAATGGATCCATTATATTTGTCAACCCAACTATATATGCAAGATGGAACCTCTTGTCTTTCAAACCATTCGTACTTCTCTCTATGGATACTTGTTTTCTCCTCCATCCAAAGCCTCTGTGTCTAAATAAGAAGAGGGTTTCAAATACAGGATTTTGTGCATGTTAATGCATCTATAACGTAATCCAACACCATTTCCCATTTTCACGAAACCTTGTCGATTGTCAAAGTAATGTCAAGATCGAAAAGGATGGTAACCCCATGTAGAATAAAAGATAGTGATAATGGAAAACCCGTCAACACAAATCCAAATTTATTACCAAAAATAAATCCAAATTCAGGAAAACATTTTTCAAGTAAGTGGTTCGATGCTTGGTCGGGAGTTCCATTACTGTATCTGAGAGATACTAAAGAATTAAAAGGTTACTAAAGAATAAACTCGCCACCAATTGATTTGTTCTTCAATATTTACAGTGTGCAACTCTTTGCATTAACAACTCATAAAGAAAACCATCTTAATTGATAGTTATGATGGAAAAGGACCTATGAAGTAACAAAAACACCATTTCCCATTCTCACCTATCCTTGTTGATTGTGGTAGTAACTCATGCAAAATAGAAGAGCAACAATGAAAAAAAAAAAAAAAACTTCTCAGAAACATGAGAGAGACGCCCCAACATTAGTACGAAACCCATCAGCAAAAATCCAAATTCAGGAAAACATTTTTCAAATAAGTGATACGATATCTGGTCCATCGGGAGTTCCATCAACGTATTTGAGATACTTAAGAATTAAAAAGCTACTAAAGAATAAACTCACGCCAATTGATTTGTTCTTCAATATTTACAAGGTAGAATAAAGGCTGCTATATCTGCGTCTTCGAGCTTCAAAGTGTGCAGTTCCTTGCATTAACAACTCATGAATAAAACCACCATAATTATGATGGAAAGCAAGGATGGGTTCGTGGATATACCTCCAGAGAACACTTTATCTTCTGCAGAAGAAAGCAACAATAAAACCCATAAATACAAATAAATATATAGGAATTCAGAATACCCAAGTCAATAACAATTTGTAACTGGACCTTGTATGAATAATAATCTTCTAAACAAAACTTACTACACTGTTTTGGGTGGCAAATGCACCTCAGCCCAACCCCACAATTGCCCTTCGGCTTTGTGCACTCGCTACATATATTCGGTACATGGTCAGGAATATCAAAAGACACCCTTGTCCCCAGCTGAAATCCTTCGGTAGAAGTGTCTCTGTAGACTCTGTTGTAATGAGAGCAGCCTAGATCTTTTGGATCGAAACCCATTTCCAGTTTCTCAGAATCATGAACAAATAAGCAAGAGGAGATCCCTTGTGGTTCTTGTTTTGGAGATGGTCCACAATCATGGAGGCGGGTACAGTTACGGAGAAATGGGGAGAAGGATTTTGTCCGATTCAAGCAGTTGAAAAGAAGAAGTGAATTTGGTTGAGGTGGAGAAGGAAAACCAGCTGAGAGAAGGGAAGGAGAGACATAGTGGAGTGAAGAGGTACAAGAAGAGTGAGAGATGGTTAGTGTTTTAGCTCTATAATCTATAGAAGAGATTGGAAAAAGACCAAGAGAGGTTCGAAAATATACCTTGTGGGATCTGCATAGGAGCATTCTGTTAACTGGAGATGATGATTCCACTGATTTCAGTAGAGTAAATGGGGTTTGAATTCTGATTTTACCACAGAAGCTAGTGGGAGTGGGTTGGGCGGCACACAAAATGGAGAGAGTGAGATTGAGAAGGAGAAGATGGAGAGGATTGGTTTTCTTGAATGTCTCCATTCTGACTCTGTTAGTTTGTTTTCTGTTTTACAAATTTGATGAGAGAAGAAAAAAATTGGTAGGTGGTAGTTTGGGGATGAACACAGAAGTGAGAAAGAAGGTACAGAAACAAAGAATCTACTTTTGATCTGCTATGAGTATTACTTTCTTTGTATCTAGACTCTACTGTCTGCTTTTTAATCTTTGGTAGGTTCTTGAGGGACCCATGTGAAAAAACTTTACTTTTCTCCGTCTCTTCTTTAATCATGAATTCCATCTTGTTCTCTGATTCCTCTCTTTTATATCAATATCCTCCCATTTTATTTATTAATGTATTCGAAATTGATCAGACTTGAGAATAATTAGATTCTCATTTTATACAATCCTACAGAAAGGGAAAACAATAATAAAAGGAAATGAATGGAAATGCAAATGATTATACCCTTCATCTTGAACTTTCGTACGCCAGCCATACACCAGGATATAATTTTGTTTGGTCAGACTCAGACCTTTCTTCAATTTTTTTGTATCATCGGGTGATCTTCAGTCCTTGTGATTGGCCACCGTAGAGAACTTCCAGTCTCAGAAAAACCAGGTCAGTCTAAGCTAGAGTTGATGTTTCAGGAACAAACACTGCTACAAGAAAACAACTACCCTTCCTTGCCTATCAAAATGCTTAAAAAGCTTCAAAGTTGATTTGCCACAGAGGGAAAGACTAGAATCTCTCAATCATTTCACAATCAGATCACTGCACATTCTTAACCAACCCATTTCAATTTGAGATAGTGTACTGAACTAAACAACCGGGTATAAGTCCTATGCGTATTCGCTCTTCCAGGAACTCCACTCATGACTGCAGATGCTGCATGCATGGCTCGCTCTGGAAGACGAGACCTCTGGACTCTAATATTTTCTTTCTTCTTTCTTTTTTATTTTCTGGGTGTATATTCTTGCCCATGTTGAGAAGAGATATCAAGTTGGGGACAAGATTATTAACGTGGGACCTCCATAGTTGTGGCGAAATCAACTCGATTTGAGTAATATCTCAAGCTGATCGATTAGGTGCAGCGGCTAGTCAAAGGGAATATTATTTTAATTTTTCAAGGTTAATGGGCATGCATGCCGCTGATTTTGATTGGGCTGAGTGAATACATTTCTCCTGTGCGTGCTATCACAGAATATATAAGAAAAGGTTGATCCATATCAAGATACAAAAACCAGACCGACTACATTGAAGAACAATCTGAAATCTTCATGGGAAGTGTTACAGTACCACCCACATAATAGAATCAACAACAGAAAATGGTACGACCCTGCAAAGAAAGATGTGCTCAAGCGCGCGCGCACACACACACAGAGAACACAGACTTGAGGAGTAGTTCTTGATCATCCCATCATCTTGTGAATCATGCTGGGGCCTTGACAACAACAGTAGGGAAATCAAGCAATATTGCTTTCTCAATTGCTGCAGAAAAGATGCCGGAGAATTCAACATGGCTTGGATGGCTGACATAAGTAGCAAGATCTTCTGCACTGCGGAATGTGACCGTGAAAGTGTGGGTGAAGCCTTGAGACAGCATCTCAATGTTTCCCGTGTCTTGGCCCCTGTTTACCAAACAACTAGAATGAAGCTCAAGCAGATGAAAATAAACCAACTAGTGTTCATCAAACTGGGTAATTAACATTTCAAAAGGGATTGTTTATGTGAAGGATGGGAGGATGAGTCTATATCACACAGATGGGTGACTATCTAGTTGCAGTTTTGTATATGTTTTGTGCTCAGGTTCAGGGACGTTGATGATTGATCAAGTCAGTCAAACGACTCAAACTGTTTTGGGTTGTTTGATCAAGTCAAGATCTGATGATAAAAGCTGGAACTCTAAACCCCCTGAATTCATGAACAAGAATTAGGCTTGTAAAGGGCATGAAAATTGAAGTCTAGATAGAAAAAGACATGCATTGTGATGGCAACATAAGAGAGGAATTACCATTCGAAGGACTTGACGATGTCAATCTCTGAAACCAGCTTCTCCATCCCTTTCACTATGTCTTCAACCACCACTCCTTCCTTGAACTTAACCACCGCCAGATGCTTGATGTCTCCCATGGCCGGAGTGCTGATGAGATGTGTGACTACAGATGAGATGAGAGAAAGGTATATAAGGTATATATATATACACGCAGCAGACGCAGGTTGGGATGTCAACTTTGGGGAACTGTGTTTGTCTAATATGTCCGATGTTGGCCCATTACGTCGTTTGTGTTGACAGCAAGCGCAGAGGGGAAGGGAGGTCACGCCTTTGCTCGACAGTATCAACCACAAAATATTCGCAGAGGTACAAGGGGTACTTGGAAGAGAGCCCACCACATGAGTGGTTACATTCCTCCCCTCCATGATTAAATTGTCCGATGCTGACCGGTGCTTGGCTGTTTACACCGACGGGTGTCTGCCGATCCTCTCGGGGTTTGGATTGGGTTCAGCTTCAGCTTAGTTTTCAAGGACATAATCATAACTCTTTGACACTTGACAGCCTCTTTTTAGCTGTTGTGACACTGACTCTGTGAAATGGAACGGGGGTTGCTCTGCCCTCCATGAGCTGTTGGGTTCTTTCCTCCACACACCTCAGACTCAGAGATGGGTTTCTGCTTGGATTCAGACCAATGTCGCATGCACGTGCTATAAGGCATCTTTATTCTTTAGGTTGATCATTGGTGCATGCATGGACCAATGAAAATATGGTTTTATCAAGATAGGTGCCTTGACGATTCCTTCCAAGTCTGAACCATGCTTTTAGGAAGCTTTACGATCTGCAAGAGACTGTAACTCTTGTATTTGCCCAAGGAAGGTGGCTAACTAACCATTTTCCTTCTTTTTTTTTATTTATCCTTTTTTAATATATGAGTACAACACTACAACTTCAGCCTAAATGGCCAATAATTTCTTTTTACCCTTACTAAACGATTTTCTTTCCTCTTCATATTCTTAGTTTCTTACTACTAGCTAACCAGAGATCATTTTTTTTTGGGGGGGGGGGGGGTTTAAGAGGCAATGAAAATGCAATCTCCTTCCAAAGCAGTGCCATTTTGAACATGAGCCCTTTTTGATATTGAAGAGCACTGAGCGAAAAATCACCAAAGAAACCTACAAATTTGTTGAGAACTTGTGGCTGAAAAAGATTGTAGATTTAGTAAAACTACCCAAACAGGCAAATAAATAGCATCGAGTAAATGACCCTGCCAAAGTGCCAAAACAAAACAGTCCCTCACTGCATTTTGACTAGTCCTTGAGGGAACTACAGTACCCATGATACTGACCGGAATAAGATAATAACAATGTGTAAAACAGAAACTACGGATATTAGTAAATCCACAGCTTTTAACACTGCAAGCGGTACAGTATTCACAGCTCGACATGATCGAGGATATTTCTCTCAGATGAATACCAGATGCTACACGACAGGGTCTCAAGCCCCACCATAACAAAGTGAAGCATCTTAAGGAGAAACCAACAAATAGGTTAAGAAGAATTCAACAAAAAACGTGAGTGGGTCAAAAACGATAGAGATAGTACACTGTGCATGTTTAGAGGAAAGCAACAACCACCTCCACCAAGCTTGAATAATCTTTGACCCTGCTTTTATAGTTGAACACACAAAGCTGCTAAGAAGCCAGCTATCCTCAGGAAACCACTGAAAATGCTGCCATATGTACAGTAAGCCATATGAAGAAACGAGGTCTGTAAAGTGACTTCAATGCCAACATCTAGTCTCGGGCAATAGCCAAGTGTCAATGAACATAGATACAGAATACCCCATGTCTTTATGAATTTGATGGACTCTCAACATGCTTGTTTACTGATTTGTAGAATGCGGTGTCATTTGGGATCTGAGTGTCTTCTGTCAAGGAGATATTCCCTCCAACCTCTGCTGTACCAACCTCAGATGTAAACTGATCCTCTTGGATGGGTTCCATCCTTCTGTTGTCTACGGGTCTTGAGGAATACCCATGGCTAGTGTGTAAACAGTGATTTGAATGCGAGTCCAGAGAATTCATCCCATATGGAGATCGGACGGCTGAACTGAACATGGGTTGCATTATGCGTTTTCTCTCTGGAGACTGACGCAATGAAATTCGACAGACAGGACAGGTGGAATGTTGCTGCAGCCATATATCTATGCAGGTCACGTGGAAGGAGTGCCCACAGTAGGGCAGGATACGCAGTATGTCTTCTTTTTCTTGATATTCTGAAAGGCACACCGTGCATCTGACAAGTATGACGTCAGACAATTTAGTTACAAGAAATAACTAGCAAAAGAAGAAAATATATACACAAAAAGAAACAGATAAAAGGAAAACAGAAAACAGAATGATAATAAGACTTTTTAGATCAGCAATGGATCAAAGAAATTTTGTTAAAAATGATAAGAGATAAGGAAGCAAGACCCTTGGCATAAAAAAAGTGGAAGATGAACAAAATACAGTGTTGTACACTGGCCAACATATGAAACAAATAACAACAGAGCAGCAATAATAATAAAAGACATTGTTCCAAGTTATGACTGATCAGGCAAGTCACGTTGGCTAGATAAAATCCCAATTAATTTCAAATTGGTGAGGCAAACTACAGTGCAATTTATAGAGAGTTGGCAGGATCTTTACGCCTTGCATATATTTGTGTGCACAAGCACATTGTTCTCATAATATGCCTCTTTAACATAAGGTTGACATAAGGACATGATTACATTTGGTCAGAGGCACATGTCATGTTCAGGAAAAGAGTTATTGTTTCACATCCACAGCTGCTGTAAAGAACAAAAATGGTATTCCTATCTACCACTTGGATATTTGTATTCTTTCAATCAATCTCAATGATCTCCATTATTTCATAAAAAAGTGCAGTGTGAAAGTAACTTTATTTGCATATTGTAGCTAACATGTATTCTTGAACAATTTGAATATTAAACACCTTATCTTGTCCAAAATATGTCAGGGCAAGCTAGAGGCCCAAGTGACTTAACAAAGTGTTAAAACTAAAAAATAACATAGATGCACATAACATTATTATGAAAAATTAAGATGTTTCTTGGTTATGATAACAATACCTTCCATTTAATGGGGAAAAGAAAAAGAAAAAATCATGGACCAGGAGAATGCAAATGTTGTAACAGCAAAAAGGGATCTTGAGTTTGTGACTTTTATTGTTCTATTTCTTTTTAATCAGAAGCTGCTTTCATTTTTACCAATCATATAACGGTTGCATCTACTGAAAAAAATCTGAACCACCTCTTTATCCATTGCACCATAGATGGAAGGAATCGGATTGGTTTCCTCAATGCATCTGCAATAGCTTAACTATTTTTTTATCAATAATATAGCTTAACTGTTTCCAGTGACAGATATGTCGGTAGGCTTGATTAATGGGTTGGTTAAATTACCCTTTGCATTTGAAGCCATTTAATGCAGAAGAATCGCTGCTTAAAGATGTAACAAAAGGTTGTGAATTATCAAAAGGGAGATAAACTCCATTTCTGAGTTACATATGAGAGCAATAGGTTTAGCCACAACTACTAAATTGTCCTTTGTCATATGAGAGCCAATAGAGAGATAAACTCCACTTCTGAATTACATATAATTATGGAGCCAAACATGAGATGGGCAACTCCTCTCAAAACCAAACCCACCCCTTCCCCACACAGGGCATTATTGATCTTGCTCAAATAGGGGCATCACAGACAGAATGGATCTCCCATTTAACTCACCCCACTACAAGGGACCTGTCCTCTCAAAATATTATAATACTGTACTTTTGAAACCTAGAGAAGGGTGTATTATCTGAGTCAAATCAACTTGTCAGAGGCTACAGTCTGTGGATGGAGAAAAAGACAAGTAACGTGCCAAGCATCACAAGACTAACCCTTGCAAGCCCCTTACTGTACACTTACAAGCCCGCATCCAGGGGAATTATGCCCCAAAATAACCAACTCCTTGTTGCTCCCTGTATTGCTAGATCAGCAGCCAAAAAGTTCGCTGACCTTGGACCCATATGCATCTTCCCAACTAGCACCCCCAAGAGCCTGTCCTCTCAAGGTTACTATTAATGATTTTCTATTGATTTTTTTTTCTTTTGTACCAGTAACAAAGATCAATGTAATTAATTTTTTTCTATTGATTTCTAGCCATTTGCTTATAAGAAAATGATTTCAAAACTTTTTGTTACTTTTATAATCAATTAACTTCTCATTGTGGTTATTTAGTGGGGAGAAAGGTGCTTTGCCTGAAGAGACCATGAAGAACCAACAAAAAGACCAGCCTGAAATAACGAGTTTGATCATATAAAAACCAAAGAATTCCGTTTTATTGGCATTTCTTTCTTCTCTTTTCTTTGTTTTCCTTATTCATGTTATTTACTGATACATCAAGGGCAAACAAGTTAGAAAGGATGAATAACATTTTATTCTAATATCAAGTGGTTTGCTCATTTCTTTTCTTTAGGGGAAGGGTGCATACAAATGTGCTCAACTCAACTTAAAAAGACTAACTTTAGCTATTTGAGTCCACCACACATCCTATTTCTTCACACTACTTTAACAAGGGTCAAATTATAAGAGAACTTTGTATTGTACCATTAGTAAAAAGATTATCATCATCATCATCCAAACCTTGTCCAAATTATATGAGGCAGCAACATGACCCTATTCTGCCTTTCCATTCTATTCAATGCCATATTCATTGTAAAATTAGCTAGGAAAAGATTGATTGTTGCTATTAAAAAAAAAAATCTTCCCCATTTCTCCCTCCTTATCTGCTGCAATGAAATTTGGCTTTCTAGAGATCCACCTAAGTTGCATCCTTATTCCTGGTAGAATTTATCTGATCTCATTTAATAGATAAGCCAAAAATCAAGGACCACTACCCGTGCATTTACTCCATCAGATAACAATAGCCAAGTCACCTTCAATAACAAGAGAAGTGGTTCATGCTTGCACATCAAAATAGGTGCCTAAGATAATGCACCACACCTCCACTCCAGAGAATCCCTTGTCTCCAATCAGCCAGCTCAAGTCCAATAAATGCTCCCATCTGCAAAAAGTTCCCTCAACCAGATGGTGCACAGAAAGCCCTGATGTCTGCTTGTTTTGAGGTTGAGGAAGAGCTCCCAACAAACCTGAGAAGGATTCTCTCTAGGATAGGAGGAATGGCCATGTAGGGACTAGTGAGTAGGGCCTTTGGTGTAACTCTATTCAATTTTGAGTCCTTACTATCCCTCATTCTGGCACCTACTAAGGCCACTCCTAAACTCTTTCATATGTAACCATCTTTGCAACTCATCTGTTTCAATATTCTCATTTCCGCTAGACTCATTTTCTGGGTGTGCAAAGATATAAAAGACAATAAGGTATACAGTAGGAGAATTGGAAATAAAGAGAAAAAATTACAAAGAAGAAAATAGGGTACACATTCCAATATAACATGAGCCAAAATCACCCGAAAGGTTCACAAGAAAAAAATTGCAAAATCATTTAAAATCAAGTTACAAAAATTAAAATGGTAAAATGTAAGTTCAACTCAAAAATCCTTAATCCCAATAATCTGGGGTCAGCTACAAGAACCCTGTCTCACCATTGCACCCTATCAAGATCCATGTTTTCTGTCAAATTGAAGTCTTTAGATGATTTCTTATTACTTCATACTATATCTTTTTAGGCATTCCACTTGCTCTTTTAGAGCCTTCTACTGGCACCAAGCCACTCCTCATTGGTACCTTCATTGGCCATTTATGCACATGGCTCTATTACCTTAGTTGATTTGCTCTCAACTTGTCACCTTGTGGTACTACTCCCCCAAGTCATTCCTAATGCTCTTGCTTCTAATTATAGATTCCCAACGCTATGTTACATGGATGAAGCGAGGGCATAGCTCAGGCAACTAAAGACTACATCATCAGTAAACTGCATACACCACAGGAAAGGAATAGGAGAGTTTTTTTTTAATGGGGAAGTAAAACATCAGAAGAATAGAAACTAATATTGGTGATGGAATACCAGTCAGCTTATGCCAAGTTTAAAGATATTGGTAGATCATCATTTGGAGCTTATGTCTGCAAAACATTGGATGTTGTTATTGATGGGATAGTTGTACTCCTTTTCAGCGGTTTCAGTTTTTTTGGTAGTTTTGTGTTTGATTTTGGGTGATATCTCCTCAACTACTGCTCTAATGTTCATTTTCTATTTAATAAACTTCTACCTCACTATCAAAAATACCTACAAAGCGTTATCTGCATTACTGCATACATTATAAAATATGGATATATGTATTTGTTAATTTTCTCACCTAGGCATCAACTTGCCTTGCAAGGACAAAATGCTTAGGCATCAAGTAACCATCCTTACCTACACTGGCTAATTCTCTACTCTTAGGAGGCTTTGTCAGAGATGCCTAAGCCAAAAATAATTCCTTTTCAAAACACAAATATCTTCAAAGTTCAAATCAATCACAGATAAGAACTCAGTCATCAAAAAGGGGAAAGAGAAATTTCTGTATTTTTGTCTAAAACTATATATAGAAAAAAAACCAAATTAGCTTCATGCCAAGGATGGGCAGTTAATGATGCTGTTTCCTGACAAAGGTATGATGAAGAATGTCCAAATAGATTCTATTGACTAAGCAAAAGCAATTAAGTCCTAGCACCATAGCATGGTATGTATCATAATGAAATTAGCCCTAAACAGAAGTATTGACATCACATTACTAAAAAAAATGACAACAAACATGAAGAAGAATGGTGCTGGAATACAAATATTTGAATTCATTGCAAGTTGATTGAATCTCAGCCCAATCCAAAAAATGAAGATGATCTCAAATCCACCTTGTTTCCTGAGTTCTATTTTTTATTGAAGATAAATAAAAAAAAATCATTAGAAAGAAAGAAGGAATGCAAACAGGTGATAAGAAATCACCCCAAGGAAAAAGAAAAAGCCACCCTGAAAGCAACCTCACAGTTCAAAAATCACAAACCCCCCTATATTTTGAAGCTTAGAACTCACAATTACAATTCTTCCCACGGCCATAGAAGAACAAAAGGAAAATGTCTTCAGCTCCCACCACCTCACTCTCCTACCTCCGAAACTTTCTTCCTCCAAAATTGGCAGGCATTTTCTTCAGTTTCTCGGAAGAATTTTTGCAAACTCCTCATTCCCTGTGAAATAAATCCCCAATATTTTACTCACCTCCACCTCCTTATTAACTACCTCTTCCAAGTCTACCCTTCTTTGAACAACATAAATTTTGTTCACTTCCACTTCCTTCTCCCACACCGAATCATCTGAATCCAAGTCTTCTTTATCTTCCAGGTCTTCAACAGGTTTTGTTCTGTCCTTTGTTTCTCCAAGGGCATGAGCAGGGCTTTCCATGATCCCCACCCTAGCTTCAGAGCCATCCTTCCCTTCCTCTTGATCGGAATCTTGACAAGTAATGTCAGCTATGCTATCAAGAACATCTCTAGATTTCTTTGTCCAAACATACCTCAATCCCTTAATTTTGGTAATATAAGAAAGTCTAGAATTACCCATCTATCAAGTTCAAAACTACACAATTTAGACATGACTCCAGAGTATGTAGAGTAATGGCTAAAAGATCGGCAATGTACAAGTCACAGTTATCTCCTATCTTTGGTTTATCATTGCAATAAAATTTTAGTTGGTTTGCCCAGTTACTATCAAAGCCTTCTATGTTAGTAGATAGTAACTAGAAATCTTCTACATTATTTGTTTCAAGTCAAAGATAGAAGTGGGAATCCCACCAAACTACCACAAAATATAAAACAACTTGTAATGAAAAAACAGAAGAATTATACTAGGTGCATGTTGATGCTGAAGATTCTGTATGTATGAACACCATTAAGAGCTCCCAAAAAATCAACAGCCAGAAAAGAAGACAAAAAAACCTCATTAAAATGTATGTTGATGCTCAACTGTCCTCTAAGATCCTCAAGTATTTGACTTATCAGCTTCTCTTCAGAGCAATGTTTTAAAAACAGATCTGGAGGCTTAACCATTTTTGCCTCCGGGTTGTGGATCAGTGATTCAACCATTTGGGTCGAGTGGGTCAAACCGTGAAACATCAGTGCACACACACACTGATGTAGGAGTAGGACCAGCTCAATTCTAGTCCTTAGAGAATGTTGAATGGTCTTCTTTGATCAGAAATTTATGGCTGTTGATGGCTGTAATGGCTTCTTGAAGGAATGAGAAAGAAAATAGAGAGAGAAAATACCCGGAATCATTCACAGGGTGCCTTGAATCACTCTAGGGTATGGGAATCACTCACCATAATTAACATAAGCTGAACAAAACTCAATAAACTTCACGATCTTTGTGTAAAATGTCCATACATATTTATAGACTCTAAACTCATAATAACCCTAAGAGTCAAACTGTTAGACTCAATAATCCTAGTAGAACTCAAACAAAGCTGGCATATCCTATTTCAATTCAAAGAAGACTTAATAACTCTAATCCTACTAATGCAATGACTCTGAAATTTTAAACATAAACAAAGTATAAATAGACAATCAAACCCTGTTATTAGACCCTACAGAAAATTTGTAAAATGGCAAAAATATCCCTAGTGTCGAAAAATACAGAAATACATAAATTTTCACAAAATTCCAATTTTGACTCTTCAGCTCCTGCATCACACATGTATCAATTAAATAATGTATAATTATATTCTACATGAAATATATGCATATATAAGGTTTATATTGGGTCTAATTTACATTTTTTCTTTTTTATTCAGTTTTTAATTTTTTATAAATAAAAAAGATAAAAATTGATATTGGAGGCTAAAAATGGCACTTCTTGGAAAAATTAGTGGGGCAGTAAGTCATTGGGGAAACAAGAGTTGTAGCACCACCAGTGGTGGTGGTGTGGTCAATCGGGTCGGAAAGAAACATGAGACTCTTTGAAAATCAGTTGAGATCAGGGGAGAAAGTCTTAAAGAGCATTTGGGGAAGGTTATATGATCCTGGGTGTCAACTCACAAACTGTTCAAGAATTGTCCTTACAATTGTTTTTTGGAGTATGGTAATCTTTTTTTTTTTTTTTGATGAATGTTTGGAGTATAGTAATCTTTTTGTATGATGTTCTTTTTTTGGTTTTCTGAGTTGTACAAAGTGCTTGCCTTGCTCAGTGCCTCAATGGGCAAGGCTGCTCTTTCAGTCTTCTATTAATGAACCTTTTCTCTAAAAAAAAAAGGTCCACTGGGAATAAAAATACAGTAAAAATTTTGTTCAGCCATGAGCAATACAGTAAAAAACATGGTTAAAAAATGAGACATGCATTTGAAACATCTTCATTTAAAAAGCATAGAAAGGGAAAAAAACAGCATATTTATGTAAAGGAATGTATAATCTATTAAAATATGCATATGATCCCTTATTTTTGAGAAAATACTTTTCATATACTATATGTTTTCTCAGTGTTATCAAAGTGTTGATTAGTCAGTCACTACTCATGATGTGCACCTAGAACAACAAAGCATTGACTAGGTGAACTAGTCCATAACAAAGTTACCTTAAAGTTTCTATTGGCTACATGCAAGCTGTTTTTTCAAGTATTAGTGCTGAAATACAGTTGACTGATGGTTTATAAAATAGAAACAATGCATAAAGATGAAAGTGGAAGACAGGTTCTTTTATGTTTTCTTGCAATCAGTAGTGTGGTAATAAAGAATTGCCACAAACAAGGGGTACATAAATTGGTCAAAGGTTGCTCTCTTTCTTTTTTAAAAACAAAGGCTTAATTCCCTATGCTAGCCTATCCAGACTAACATGTTTATGTCGTGACACAAAGATTGTAAATGTTCAGTATCATTCTTTTATTGCATATTTACAGTCTAATATTAACTTATTTAGGAGATTGCATCAATATCATAAATTTAGAACACATCTTTTCTAGTCAATTAGTAGATGCCTAAGCACCGATATTTGTTGCATCAACTAGTAAAGCCAGAATGAATAGAGATCATCACATTGATTACACTGTATTTTCTTAAAAAAGCATAGTTCATGAACTTAGTGAAGTCAACTTGGAACTTTGGAAGTCATGGAGTTGACTTGGGGAGCCATGTTATAGAATTTTATCAATTATGCATATATTACATTTTATTTTATATTATAATGAGTTCAGAAGATCCTCTACTATCTAATTGATAGTTCAGATAGGCCTTATTCCTCCACCTGGGATCATCTAGGGAGGTTTCATAATTGACTTGATAAGAAACCTTTCCCATTGATTAATTTAAATTTTTAAAGAAAAGCATGAAAAATAATATAAATCTATCATTAAATTTTTAAACATTTATAATACCAATTTTCTGCATTTTAAAATAGTGTATATTTAAAAGGTGTCTAGGTAACTGATAGGAATCAATGAAAATAAACTTGGCCAAGGGTCACAGGAGTCTTTATCACCTGACTTGGAGGAGTCATAAGCAGAATGAATCAACACCATGACTTGGCTCATGCTTGCAAGTGGCAAACTATGAAAATCCATATATTCCAAGGAATTGGCAAACTATGAAAAAAGTTGGCATATTTCTCTGGTATTCATTCAGCACAGTTTTGATTAAAGTATAAAAATCCAAATATTCCTTGCATAAATTACCATGTTTGTGTTATCTTGAGTTACTGCTACTTAACCCCCAATTCGGGACTCTGAAAACTGTCCCTTGCCAATCAAAAATACAAAAGTAAGAAAATGCATATTCTGAAAAGGGCTAGCAAACTTAATTATGCATACCCAACTATCAGAAAATGAGGTCTGTTGAGAAACCAAGGGACTAATTCAACATGCCTTATTGCCTATGTTCACATGAATAGAAAACAAAATTGACAAATACAAATCACCTATATTTTAGGCTTGACATCTTGTGAGATAATATTCAATGCTGCAAACTGTCACTTTCTGAACAAACAAGTTTATTTGAAAGGTAGGCACTAGAGAATGGCAATAAGCTAAAAGGTATTACCTTTTTTACTGGTACTGAAAGGTAATGAAATTTACAATACCTTTTTATCAGTAAAATTTATGATGATTTTATCCCCACAAATTAAATAGAAGCACCATGGGCAACAATTAGTTTTCTAAGTAGAACTTTAAAATATAGGGAACCAAAAATTTAGATCAGAGAACTCCTATAGGTCAGCAGCTTATCAACTAGATAAAGTAACAAGTACTTGTTGTCATACAGAAATATTAGTTGTAGGTGGAAGATAAGGTGAATACAGAGGTAACCATGAGAATTTGCAGCATGTGCCCCAGTTCATTTCAGCTCTGTACACCAACTAGGTTTGAACAAAATTTTTAGAAAATGTGCCAAGAAGAGGGATTTCCTTTGCTTAATTGGGTAAAATATTTGGTTGAAATTTGTTAATGTGTGTGCTACAGGACTCTAGCAAAAGAAACAATAAGCAAGTCTAAAAACTGTAACTCCAACATCTGCAATACTAAAAATGGCATAAAGAAAAGTATTATGCCTCTGTGGTGGATATGGAAGTTAAAACAACAACAACAACAGGAATCACTAAAAGTGTACAAGAAGGTCAACTCACAGGGTATCTTCTCCAGATGAGAACAACTCATCACTGAACTTCTTTGTAGGAAAAGTTGCTACCACAACAGGCTCCAGACCATGAAGCCCTCGTTCCAGCTGTTTCATGGAAAAGAAGTGCACAATAAACTATAAGTGACATATAAAAACAAAATAAGGAAAATTTAAGAAGATCTGAGATACGTGACTATTCAGATTTACGCCTTATAACACAAGAAGCCCAAGGATTCAATAGATATGTTAGAGGTCTTCAGTTTCTATAGTAATCTAATAGAAAGGCAGAGTCTTTGGGGTAAAATGATGAGAAAGAAGAATATTGCAAACGTGAATCAAGAAACTAGAACCAGCAGTCGAAGATATGAGAGATCAAGACTACCAAATAAAAAATCAAGAAAACACCCAGATTGCTTAAACTATGGTCGCAGCAACAAAAAGATGGAGGAACCCAAATTAAGCAGCTTTTTTCATGTATAATTCCAACAGCCCTTTTAATTGTAGTAAGGAAATTGAACCCAATCGTGAATCTTCAAGAATTTCATAAAACACATGGGCTTAGGATTACAGCAAGGAAACAAAGAAGATATGAACAAAGAAAATCACTTCAGGATACCAAATTAATATTAGACCGAACAAATACAATGTAGAACACCCCATTCAGAAGCCCTGAACAAAATATTAGACCTTGGAATCCCAATGTTCATTAACCAGATAAAACCAATGATCCCATTTCTATAATTAACCAACCACGACTCCATTGAATGGAACGAGCATTGGCATTTTAGTAGCAAAAAAAAATTACAAAACAAGAAACAGTTAAACATGAAAAGAATGCTTACTAGACTAAGATCAGATCTAGAAGCTGTAGGGAAGGATCGTCTAGAAGCATTCAATTGGATCCTAGCACAAACGAGCCTCGTACATACAAATACTATGAACATCGTACTCACAGCAAACCCAGTAATAGTCATCACTAAGTTAATACCCGAACTAATCATAGCTCTTCCTCCGCTATAATAACCTCAAATTCCTCCGTAACTTCTCATGATCTCTGTTTCCTTCTTTTTTGTTTCTATGATCCCTACTCCTAAAACACTAGACCCCACACCTACAGTAGCAATTCCGCATGATGAATCAATCAGTCACTCCCAATTCAACCTTCAACCAAACTGCAGTTCACCGTCTCCTCTCAAGTTTCCGCTTCGCCAGTCTCTTTGTCTCTCACTGTGTCCATGTGGCTAAAGGAAGGAAGAGTAAAAGAACTCGCAGCCATGGCAGAACCAATTGAGAGCTCACAAAGAAACCCTAGAGAGAGAGAAGAAGAAGAAGAAGACTTGGATTTGGATAGTGATTAGCGTCCGTGATTAGCGGATGATTAAATCCCTATAATATAGGGTAGACGCTGAATAGAAATGGAAGTAAGAATTATTATTATTATTATTATTATTGAATAAATATGAAAATTGAGAAAATAAAAAAAAATATATTTTACAGAGATGAAAATCGGGTCGGATTAGGAATTAGGTGGAACCCACCGATCAGAGTTTGACCTGATCAATTATAACCATCTGATCTGAATAACAGTTGATCAGAAGATCCTGTTGGTGGTGCTGCTGGAAGTCAACCGGGACTCGGAGACATGTACGCCAGGGATAAGGTATTGACTATGAATTGATAAATTAGCGCAAAGATCAACTTTAAGGAACGGTCAGGATGAATTTTCCGATCTGTTGTCGATGGAGACGGGCAGCTTGCCATTTGTTCTCAACGATGATGATGAGTAACTACTGTTCACCAAATCTACCATTGTTAAATAAATAAATAAAGGTAGGAAGAAAGGAATAATTATAAGGAGACCGGACACCGGAGAATAACACCATGAAACTTCCTGATTTCTCCCGGCCGTGCCGGCTCGCGGGCCGTTCTGGGCCATGCTGCCTTCCTCATCGATAATTTGGGGGTCGGTTTGATATGGTTCCAGCTAAGCCTGTACTAGATCGGGTAGACTGCAGGCCATGCTAAGTTGGGTCATATGTCGGGCCTTAGGTGTGGGCTGAATTGGGTTATATTATATTTTTTGTTGTTTTTTTTTATTTTTTTTATTTTTTTGTTAAGTAAAACTAAAATATTTAACTTTCCTTTGAAAAATAAGAAATCTAACAAAGAAATGAAAAAAAAAAAAAAAAACTTAACCAAATAAGAAGTCAAAAGAGAAAGACTCAAAGTGAATAATAAATTGGAAGAAAAATAAGAATTTTATTTCATTTAAATTTGAATGATATAAAGTATACAATGGTTGGATGAATGAAATATGAATATTGGAAAATAAAATAAATTAATAAAATATAAAAAAAATACAATATAGTTATAAATTGAAAATAAAAATTATGTTATTAAAAAATATCAAATAAATTAAATAAAATTAAAACAAAATTTACAATAACTTGAAAAAATATTATACGACTTCATCATTTTCTCCTATTGTTTTTGACTTTGATCATCTGCTTTAAGTAAAACATCAAGTGTATTGTCTTGCCCTCCTTTTGACTTGTAATCCATCTTCAACATCCGGCCAATCTTTAAAGCAGATGCATATTAATAGACTTTTATCATTCATACAAATTTTCTTATCGCCCAACACCATATTACCTACACTAAAACAAGACTGATGGAATTGTAGACACCGGAGGGATTAATAGATCATGTGTCATGGTAGCGAAAATCACCTTAATACCTCTACTAAATCAAGACATGGATAATATTTTGCATATTCACTCCACCATGCTAAAATATCAAAATTATTTTGCCTAAAGTAGAAAATTTTACTTGTAAATAAAAATTAATTCTAGTAAATAAACTTGTTGTCGATGTAGTGGATTTCTGTCTCTTACGTATTAAATAATAAAGGTTTTCTCTTCTACTACTAGACTCAAGTTCGGAAGTGGAAGATGCAGTTGTACAAGTTGTAGAATTTTTATTATTCCCTGTTACTTCAGATTCAAAGAAACTGTACATTTTACATAATAAACTATTAATTTCTTGTTTTTATTTCCAATTTCAATATTCATATTTTCACAATATGTTTCAAGTAAAATATCTAAATCATCTTTTCTAATCCTAAGATCTAATATTGTAGTTATATATATATATAATTTATTTTCCATGATTTCAACAATACTTTTAAAATGTGGTTTCTTTCTATATTTTGCAAAACAATCACTAATCATCATTAATTGATAAGCTAAATTACAACTAATTGAATAATAAATACATAATAATTCATTAGTTGCGTCATAAAAATGTTTTAAAAATCTTTTATACAAATTGTCATTTCCTAATCTTCCTAAAATAAGAACTTGTTTGTAAGAAATACAACTTTCTAACATAGCATAGGCAGAATTCCATCTATGTTTAACATCTAATATAAAATATTTATATTTTAAATCATAATTTTGACATAAATATTTAAATTCTTGTTTTATTGCTCTAGAACTTTTAATATATATAATACAACTTCTAATTTTAGAAATATGAGTAGAAATAGTATTTAAATCATCCTGAATACATAAATTTAAGATGTGACATGCACATCTAATATGAAATAATTTACCATTTAAACATTGTTTTAATTGAGATTTTAAAATATTTATTGTTGAATCATTATTACTAGCATTATCAAAACTAATAGAAAATACTTTATTGTCAATTTCGTAAGCATGTAAAAAGTATTTAAAATACTTTCAGCAATAGTTGGGTGGCCATTAAAGCCTATTAAAACTTAGGGTAAAATACAAAAACTTTCCCTGAAGTTAAGCAAAAACCTCTCCTCTATTTTTGACAAAATTAACAAGTACCTCCCTTCTATCAATGGCCAAGACGGAAAACGTTAAAGAGATGATCATTCTTTTCAAAATACCTTTTACCCTTTCTATAACAATGTTCATCTTCTTCCTCATGACGCAAAACAGCAGAATGGAAGTGCACTCCCCCCTCCAACCTTCCCTCTTCTTTAATTTCCCTATAATTCTCTGTCTCTCTCTCTATCTCTATCTCCCCATTCTTCACTGTTGATCACATATGTCTGAACTCCACTGATATCAAGAACATTCTGAACTTCGACCACCCTCACCACATCATGATAAGATGATCGCTTTATCTGTCAACCAAAACCCAATTCAATCCCTCCTCTCCCTAATCAATCATCTCCTCAGGACTCCATCCTTAAAGAAATGAGCTCAATAATCTGAAACAAGAGGAAAACAAACAAGGAAAAGAGTTTACTGCCCACCTGAATTATTCGATGATCCTTGTGCCTTAACCCCCAACAATAGAAGTAGAATGCATCAGATCTGCAATCGAGGCAATACATGTTGCATTCGCTCTGAGGTGTGTCGTTGTGTGTTCGGAAAATGGAGAAGAATGTCATCGACAGCAACGGTTCCAGCCATGGCGACACCAACCTTGATCCTCGACTAGGATTTTGGCCTGAAACTTAACTCTGCAATAGGGAGCTTGAGCTAACTTCCATCTCAGATAGCAATGGTTCTCAGAGGATACAAATGGGAGATTGGCAAGAGAAGGAGATCATTCCAATGTGAATGTCACTTGAAGCTGAGAGAGAGCAACGACTTTGAATGAAACTTGCAGTGACCGGCTCTGTTCGAACGAAGTTCGAAGCAGAGTTTGCATTATAGATCTGGGGAGCTGAGATGCTAAAAGATGAGGTATGTACGATGGGGGATGAGAAGGGTAATCGAAAATGGTAAGAGATAGCCGGAAATATAAACGGAAATGCGATGGATGCGGCTATGGTGATGATCAGAGAATAGTGATGGAAAGTGATTCGAAAATGGACGTCAATAGCGGAAGGAGGAACAAGAAGAAAAAAAAAAGAAGAGATGGAGTAGAAAGAGAGAGAGCGCAGACGAGGGGAGAAAGATGGTGGGAGAAGGTGGATCGATGCTGAGTTCAAATCCGCCACTGCAAGAAATGGGACAGAGAAAGGGAAAAGGGGAAGAACAAGAAGCCGAAGAAGATGAGAGAAGAGAAAGAGATTGGATTTAGAGGGGGTGTCTCTGCTACCTCTACTTCTAGGTTCGAGCGGGGAAGAAGATCAATAGTGTTCGAGAAAGGGTAAAATAGGTATTTTGAAAAAATGATCATCTCTTTAACGTTTTTCATCTTGATCATTGGTTGAAGGGAGGTATTTGTTAATCTTGTCAAAAATAGAGGGGAGGTTTTTATTAAAATGAAACTATAGGGGAGATTTTTATGATTGTTAGAAACTTCAGGGTAAAATAGGCTTTTAAATTCTTTCATTTAAAAGCCAATTTTATCAATAAAATGACGGATAATACAAATATAACTTATGTTAAATTTAGAAGTCCAAATATTAGAAGCAATTGCAACTTTAGAATTAAGATTTGATAAATATAAATTAAATTGTATTTATATGAATAAAAAAATGTTAAAGCATCTAGTCTAATAGTATTCCTAGAAACTTTTTTAAATTATGGATTTACAGAATTACATAACCACTTTTCAAGTTTAGTATTTTCAGTGAAATAAAATAGTTATTCAGCATGTACAATATATTTTGCTAATTCTTGTATCATTTTTTCTTTAGAATATTTAAAAGTACCAAACCCCTTGCCTAATTTGTGTTTGTGTTGTTTTTCTCCCTTCTTCTTCTTCTTTCTCATGGGTGAGAAAATGTCTGTCCAAATGTCTAGTACCACCTTTGCTACAATAGCTAAAGTCGTTCCTACATTTTTGACAAACAATTATTTTTCCCTTACCCTGAACATCTTCTATTTTAAATATTTTCCAAATCGGGCTAATAAACTTAGTGGCCTTCTTTTTCTTTCCCTAGTATCAGTATTAGGGGTGGAAGTTCCATCAATATCAATAGCATCCATATCGATGCTAATACTACCACGCTGCGATTGAATAGTGTTAACAATGAACATGCTGGGGAATTGGTTTTGGGAGGAGCCGGCCATTTTTTCTAAATTCTAAAAAAAAATTTAATTTAATTGCACTTACCTGAATTGTCGGTTCAGAATCCCAACTTGATTTCAACGGTTGAAACTTTTCAACTCCAAGAATCCAAGCTATTGAGATTAACCCAATTTGCTAACTTGAGAGTTGAAATAATTGAGCTATTGAGCAAGCCTTATTCTTGTTGAAACTTCAATAAAATTGAGAATTGGAGAATCAAAAAATGTACAATAGATTGAGACTTGAGAGAATATGAGAATTAGATAAGAGGTTAAGAGAATTGTTGAATTGGTGTAATGAAAATAGTGAAGGATATGGCTATTTATAGCAATTGAAAATAATTTAATTACCCAAAATACCCTAGAAACTAGTCTTTTTTTTGTTGGGAGGGGTATTTTGGTCATTGTAAAGTTATTTATCACTTTTCCAAAATGCCCCCAAACTAGTTGTTATATAGTTGTTGGGGGGCATTTGTGTCATTCTTTCTTCCCCCAAAACCAAAATACATAAATACCTCCCTAATAGGTGTTTATAGCTATTGGGGGTATTTCTATATAAAAAAAAAAAACCAAAAAGCTGAAACTAGCCGTTGGGGGGTGTGTCATGCCAAGCATGGCCTATTACGGGCACACAGGCTATGTTGTGTTGGCCTGTGCCGTGCCAACCCGTGGACCTAAAACCCCAGGCCCAACACAACCCGCATGCCATCATGCTATGCCATGCCAAACTGACCCAAATTCAGGCAGGGCAATGATGGGCGGCACAGCCCAATTTACACCTCTAGTTCTCCTTCTTTGATGAATGGAACCTGTGGGCACTCGATTCCTCTATTTGACTGGGATGGGTCCCATCATATTGGATTAAACAGCCTTAACAGATCCGTTGGACTTGTACAATGTTTATGTGGCACTACTTAAAGTTTGAAATTCCATCCCAAAGCTTGAAAATGGGCTACTTTAATTAAGTAAATTACTTCATGTTTGAATTAAATGACCTAAAGTATTTAATTTACTTAATTAAATTAAGTTAATTAAAAAATTAAGTAATTAAATAAATTAATTAAAGAAACAAAATTAATTAGTTAAATTTAATAAATAAAGCTAATCGATTTAAATAAGTAAATTAAGCCAATTAAATAATAATTTAAAAACTAAAACGGAACCACTTTGCCCACCAATTTCAAAGCCAACCATTGAATCGAATAGTTTAGCATGTCAACCATTTGGGTTAGCAATTTGTTGACCAAGTTAAAATTTTTGGGCGATTAAACTATTTGACCCAGGAATTGGTTAATTGTCTACTTCCATTTTATACTTAGGCAATTGACCCATTCGACTTAAGAATTGGTCAATTACCCAATTCCATTTTATACTTGGCTCGGAAGTTTTTCAAAAAAAAAAAACATTAATTTGGTTAACAAGCCACTATCCCATATGGTTGAATTGCTAAGGGATTATTTTATAGTGTAGATGAGAAATTGGTGGGTATGGACTGGTCCACACCACACCCTATGGCAGGGACTAATCCACAATACACCACAGTCCACAGCTGTTTTGAACTATGGACAAACTGTGTGGACAGGACCAGTTCACACCCATGGTGGCATTTTGTATTGTGGTGTGGACCAATCCACACCACACTTTTTTGATTCCATGTATCTCATGTACATGGAATGAATGATATACATAATTAATCATAAATATGTAATTTTTGCATTTTGTATAATAAATAATTAAAAAAATGCATCAATGAATTAAAATTAACAAAAAAATCATTATTTTATAAAACAATAGTAAAATAATTAAAAATATATTAAATATTTAAAAAAATATTAAAAACATTAAAAAATATAAAAATTAAAGAATTAAAGAATTAAGACAATTAATATTTTATTGACAAAAATATTTAAACAATTGATACGAGAAATATTTTGCAAGATAAGCGCGGCATCTAATGATTTATGCAAACTAATAACCCACGTATTCCCATACTAGTTGTAAGGCAAGCATAATAACAAAAAGTAGGGCTGCTTAATTTGAATTCATTTAAAATTTAGAGTTTCTTCACCAATCCCGGTCTCAGGAAATTGGGTTTCTCTAAGAAATAGAATTAGTACTTGTGGGCCAAAACCAATATTAGTTCTAGGGAAAAATCTCTGTGGCTTCTGAGAAAAAGATTGTAAGCATGAATGGAAAATGTCTCTGGGCTTAATATGGAAGAAGAGCAAATTGACTTGCCTCCTAGTTTCAGATTCCACCCCACAGATGAAGAGCTTATAACTCACTACCTGTCCAAGAAGGAGGTCGATAGCAGCTTCTATACTATAGCAATTGGAGAGGTGGACTTGAATAAGTGTGAACCTTGGGATATGCCATGCAAGTCTTTTGAAACAGATTTTCTCTCTCTCTCTCTCCTATGTTTGTTCCTGGATATGAATTACGTTTTAACTTTAACATTTGTGTTTTGTTGAATAAAGGGAGAGCAAAAATGGGGGAGAAGGAGTGGTACTTCTTCTGCGTTAAAGACAGAAAATCCCAACTGGTTTGAGGACCAATAGAGCTATTGAAGTTGGTTACCGGAAAGCTACAGGAAAGGATAAGGAGATTTACAGAGGGAAAACACTTGTTAGAATGAAGAAAACTTTGGTTTTCTACAGAGGAAGAGCACTTGTCGAAATGAAAAAAAAAAAAAACTTTGGTTTTCTGTAGAGGATGAGCTCCAAAAGGAGAAAAAACCAACTCAGTCTTGCACGAATATAGGCTAGAGGGAAAATTCTCTCTGTCTAACCTACCAAAATCAGCCAAGGTAGAGTGGAGAGCTCTTCCTCTGCTTTTCTTTCAATTTTTCTGCTTTTCGTTGTTGATCGACAATGTTATTGTGTGGTCCTTGATAAGTTCTTTTTCTGTTGTCGTTCATTCTTTTACAGAATCAGTGGGTGATATGCAAGATGTTCAACAAGAGCTCAGGTGAGAAGAAAATTCAAGATTGTCGTTCGCTCGTTCGTTCTTTTTCCATTGTGGTTCGTTCTTTTACTGTGCGTGGAACACATTATCAAAGGCAACCCATGGAAGAAATCAGTCCACGAGAAGAAGCCATTGTTGAGAAATTAAGGTGTGAACAGGACTCGTTCACGAGATGGTGTGAACCGGTCCTGTCCACAATGAACCGAACACTACTTTCATCCCGTGGCATGGACCAAAATGGTCCATCCACGAGATGAAAACAGTACCGAACAGCACCTAAATTGTTTGATCCAATAATTGCTTTTGACTCTTTTTTAATTTTAATTATATTCTATTTATTAAAATGCCATGGGTTGACCCATTCTGACTAGATGGCCGAACTATTGACCTAAAAAGTGGTAGCCAAAGTGGTTTCCATTTTGGGTTAGTTTTTAAATTACCTTAATTTACTTATTTAGGTTTTGTTTATTTAATTTAATTAATTAACTTTGTTTCCTTAAAATTGTCTAAAACTCACCATGAGTTTTCAACATTCCTCTTAAACTCGCCACAACTTTTCAAAATGTCTAAAACTCACCATGTTAGTAAGTTTTTATTTTCCAAAACCCACCTTCCGTTAGTGCACCGTTAATGATTCTTAACAGAGGTGTCCATGTCAGCATAAATAGTAATTTTCATGACCAAATTACCCTTGAATGGTGAGTTACAGGAAAAATGGTCTTTTTGAGTTTTCAATTTTCTTGTTTTTTGATTTTTTTTGTGTTTCGTTATAATTTCCATTGTTTTTTATAATTTCTGTTTTCTTACATTCTTCTATTTTCTACAATCTAAAAATTTTCTTGTATTTTCCGTTATTTATTTGCAATTTTTGTGTTTTCTGTAATTTTTTGTGTTTTTTCTACAATTCTTATTTTCTAATTTTGTTTTTCAATTTCGATAGTTTCTATAATTTGAAAATAATTTTTTATTTTGTTTGCAATTTTTTTAATTTTTTATATTTTTTGTAATTTCTATGTTTTATGTATTTTATATTTGAAAGTATTTTTTTTATCTTTTTCCTTTTTTCATGTCTAAATATTAAAATGGTAATATATTAACACCCGTTAATTTATTTTGTATATATTTTATTTTTTATATAAAGGTTAAAATGGTAATATATTAACACCTGTTATTCTGTTTAACGTCAAGTTAGTGGCATGGTGAGTTTTAGACATTTTGAAAAGTTGTGAATTTAAGAGAAATGCTGAAAACTCATGATGAGTTTTAGACAATTTCCCTTAATTTAATTGCATAATTTTCATAATGATCTTAATATGTGTAATTTATTTAATTTAATCAATTTTAATTAAATAAATTAAATACTTTAGGATGATTTAATTAATTAAATGTTTAATTAAGTAAATTTAAACTTAATTATACATTAGGGTCATTTAATTAGACACTTAATTAATTTACTTAATTAACTTTATTAAAGTGATACATTTTCAGACTTTAGGGTAAAAAATAGGCTTTTTCAAACTTTAGTGCCACATAACGTTGTCCAACAGATTTGTCAACGCTGTTTTCAACATAAACCTGTTAACCACATTTTCTATATGAATAATTCGAGTATTAGCATTTTCATTCACAATGATAGCTAGGGAAAAAAAAGAAAAGATCATATATATTAAAACTGGTCCTTCCATGTCATATGTCTCTTCTTTGAGAGAAGCAATTTATCTATTTTCTCATTTTTCATTTTTTTAATTCTATGTCATGTTTAAAACAACCAAAGAGATGCACTTTCCCAATAACCTAAATAATCTCTTCTCCTAAACCATCTCCCCCACTTTCTCCAAAATTATCTCTAATTCCTATTTATCTTCTAAATTATCTCTAATTCCTATTTATCTCCAAAATTATCTCTAATTTAGTGGAGAGTTTCTCTCCTAAATTATCTCTAATTCCTATTTATCCTCTCCCATACTTTTTATCTATATCTATCTAAAGAAAGTTTGGATTAAAAAATTTATGAATTATTTAAATATTCTAACAAAAGTATAAAATAACTTTAAAATATTTATTTAAAACACAAAAATAATTTTATATTTTTACAAAATATATCACAAAATCATGTACTAAGAATTTAAATTATGTTTTTTTGGATTATCAATTTAATTTTTTAAATATTTAATAATATGTAATATCTTTAAATAAATAAAATTCAAATAACAAAAAATTGTAAATATTTTATAGATTATTTAAATATTTAAATAACTAAATATTTATCATAACTATATTTTAAATAGTTAAAATAACAAAATTATGTAATAAATTTAAAAAATTTATTCAAAGTAGAAAAATAATTAAATTAATAATAATTTAATATATTACAAATTTAATAATGAAATTATGCAATCATATTATAAATTATGATTTTATGGAAAATTAAATTCAATAAATAATTAATATTTTAAAATTTAAATATTTTACATATTATTTAGGTATTTAAATAAAAAAATATTTAACATAACTAGATTTTAAATAGTTAAAATAAATAAATTATGTAATAAATTTAAACAAAAAATCTAAAAAGTGGAAAAATAATTATAGCATAATATTGAAATTAATAATAATTTAATATTTTTACATAATATTGTAAATAATTAATTTTACTTATATCAAGTAATAATTCAAGAAAATAACTTTCAAAAAAATAATATTTATTAATAATAATTTTAAACTCTTAATCTATATTTATTATATAATTTTATATACTAAAATTAATATTTATTGTCTTTTGTGATAAATGTATTTTCAATAAGTATGCATAAATTTATTTTGTTAAATCATTTAATAGAAAACTTTCAATAATTATTGGAGATTAAATTACTATTATTGAAAATTTTAAATTTAATTCATTGTACTTATTGTATTTTTGTAATTTCTATAATTATCGTAGTTTTCATTATCAATAAATTTTCAATAATTGTGTGTTTTTATATAAATTTTTAATAATTATGGGAGATTAAGCTATTGTTATTTATTAGAGATAAGACTATTAATTTAACTGAAAAAATATATATTTTATGTATATATTTTTAAAGTGGGTTATACCTGACATGTGAGTTTTTTAAAACTGGACTGGACAATGAACCGTTCTAGGTCCCATTCTTGGGTTGAAAGGTCCAACCATTTGGACCAAACGGACAGCCCACTCTGACAAAAAAAATAATAAAAACAAAAAAACAGTCAAAACCATTGTTCGTATTGACGGTTCGACTACTCGAATCAACAATTCACTGACCAAATCAATGATTTATGGGTGAAATAGAACTGGTTCCCAATTTTTCGGTCCAACTATCCAGTCAGAACCGGTTTTGAAATCACCACTAGCACAAGGCATTGTAATACCATGATCTTTGGATAATCTTCCATTTGAAAGAACTATTGGAGGTCTTGGTGTTTCTACTCTATCCACTCTACTCTCTTCTCAAGGGGCAAGTCTCAAGTCTCCTATATATGGCCATCCATGGTTTAGAACTTTGGGAAAAATCCCAAAATTTTGATTTTTGTTAAGATTTACCAAATGAAACTAAATTTCAGGCTTATCTATTCCGGTTGAAATGGAAACCTAAACTTTAGGCTGTGTTTGGTTTGAAGGAAAAAGTAGGGAAAGGTACGGAAACCTTAACAAACCTTGTATAGGTTTCCCTATCTTTTCTTTCAAACCAAGCATAGCCTTAGAAAAAAAAAAAAAAACTATTACCAAAAGGGTTTTGACCAATCAAAATTCCTCGAATTTGATAAATAACCACCTGATAGGTCACAACTTTTATTATATTGGTTGAGTGGTTACAAGTTTTTCTAGTATCATGTCTTTCTGGCATCATAATCGAATTCTAAAGTCTAAACTTTATCAAAATTTCAGGATTTGTCCATTTTTACATCCTATTAAATTTTGGGTTTAATACTAGAAGACCCTAAAAGCCCTATTTTTTTTCTCTCCTCACCCATTATATATTACTCGGGGAATATTTACAGGAATGAATGAGCCTTTTCTATCTAGACACTATTTATAGTTGCATTTGAGGCTTTTGCTTTGGGGTTAAAAGTATATATTTTGATTTTAAATTGTAATATTTTTAAAAGCAACTCTTACCCAACTATGAAAATACTTTTTGGTTCATTTTTGTTTTTCATTACATCCTAAAGCGAAAGCAAAAACTTATCCAAATAGAACCTGAAATTAATCATCCATTCATGTTTAATAACTTGTAATTGGATTCAAAAGACAAACTATTTGCTTTTTAAAATATGAGTAGTTGACTACTTAAAGTCTGCTTTCCAAATAGGTATAATTGAAGAGCATTAAAGGTGGTGTCTAGAAGCAGTATATAAAGCAAAAGTTGTTTTTGGCTTTCTTTTTCTTCCAAAAATCGTATAAAAATTGCTTAGTGCTGATATGCTTTCAACTTTCAATATTTTAGATTCACAGATTCTAAGCAAATTGCGTGTGGGCTGCCAGATAGGTGGAGAGATCCCCAACCCACAGAATGTCTGTCTTTTTCCAATGATGACTTCTACGAAAGAGAGACGCGGAGGAGACACTATCAATCATCCATCATCACTTCGATCCTTATCTTTTCAGTTTGTACTTTTTAAGTTCTTTCATGGTTTCAACCTCCAACTACTTCATTTTATATCCTTTTTACGCTGATTAAAGAAATGGAGAAGTGCTTTATTGGAACTTATTTCTATTACTATTTGTTTTGGTAAGAGAAATATTATCTTAATGAGATATAGAGTTCAACCAATTGGACCAAATGAGCCAATTATGATCCATAATTACATAATAAAATAAAATAAAAAGATAAATATACAAAAAGAATCTATTGTCTCAACCCTCATTCTCATCGACATCTCCCCCCTTCCCACCACTCCCAATTTGCCATCTTAGCACTCTCTCTTTATTCCTCTCCCTTCCCGTTGGATTTCCTTCTCTCCCCCCACAATTCACGTCTCACTTTCTATAACAACCTAACTTCTCTCATTAATTAGCTCAATATACTTTTTTTCCACTCCTTCACTTCTATCTCTAATTTCCCTCTATTCTCTCCACTTTCCCATAAAAATAAGGCCACAATTTATTAACTTTGGTTTTACAAATCAAACAATATTTATATCTACATACATGATTTAAAGCAAATTAAAGAGAGGGGAATAAGGGGAATTCAATGTTTTCTATATATTCATGGCATCTTCCATTATTGTTAAATAATCTATTCTTAAATAATCCATTATTTATGAAAATCATTAAAAATTTCTGCCAAATATTCTACAAAAAAATTATAAAATAATTATTTCAGAAATAATCCATTATTTAACAAATACTAAATAATTTAATAATCTATCAAAAATTAATAAACAAACCATTATTTAATAAATTTTTGTTATTAATAAATGTTAAAAACTTCAACATTTAGCGTAATTTACATTAATCATTGTCATTTAATCAAATTCCATTAAATTCTTACAACAATTTATTGATAAAAGATATTACTAATTAGCGCAATTTACTAATTTCTATAAAGTCAATAATTATAGTTAACAATTACAAAATAATTTAGGAAAACTCTTTAACTAATAATCCATAATTATTTTTTAAATAAGTAATTAAAAAAATTAAGAAATTAATCTATAAAAAGTATTCTAAAAAACTATTTAAATAATAATCTGTAATTATTATTCAACTAAATAATTATTAAAAAAATTAGAAAAAATAAATTAGGAAATTAGTCTATCAGAAATTGTTTCATAATTATTTAAGTAAAAATTCATTATTATTGTTATTTCGATAAATAATTATTAAATAACTTAGGAAAATTATTAAGTCCATCCACTTTGATCATACTTGAATTTACATTAATTAACAACAAATGGTTTACTTTTAATTAAAAATAATATAATTTATCATAATTACATTAATTTACTATAATTACATTTACTTTGATTAATAGTAAATAATTTAGGCTTAAAAGTAAATAATTTGTATTAATTTATTATTATTGTAAATAATTAATTTACTATACATTAATACTAATCAATAGAAATTTCATTAATTTTTTGGAAATTATCATAAAACATTGTAACTTATTGTTATTTAATTTACTATTAGTTAATTAGTTATAGAAAATTATTAGAATTGTAGGGATGGCAATTTTTCCTGTAAAACCGGGGCCCTACTCTGCCCTACCCTGAATGGGGCAAGTTTTCTCAAATCTTAAATGGGAATAGGGTAGAGACGGGGTGAGGATAGGGGAAATATTTTTGCCCCAAATTAGGGATGGGGTTTGTATATAATTCCCCAAACCCAATGGTAAATTAGTAAAATATTCATAGATTTAGTATTGATTTTTAAAATATCTCTAAGTTTTTCTCATATATATTCTTATAATCCTAGGATCCCATAATTTCATTTATAAAATAACCTCAAATCGTCATAATCCAATTCCTAAAATACCCTAAAATTCTCATAATCCTATTTGTAGAATATCTATAAATTAGAATTTTTTAGGTGGTTGCCTTAGGGTTAGAGGTGTAAGTCGGGCGGGTTGGGCCGGGTTTATGGTCAACCCAGGCCTGACCTTAAAATTTGGGCTTAAGGCCCGAGCCTGACCCTATCCCGAGGTCAAGCCCAATTTTTCCAACCCGGTCCCAACCCGCCCTATAATTTGATGCACTCAGGTTGGGCTCGGGCCCGGGCCGTGCTCAGATTGGTCAATGAACCCACTCTAAAATTATACATATATAAATGTATTTATGCAAATATGTATGCAAAATATCTATAAAAATGTTATATGTATGTATATATATGTAAATATGTATGCAACATTTACATATATACACATATATATGTATAAATGGATATAATTGGGTCGGGCTCGGGCTGGGTTTAGGCTACCTAAGGAATAGGCCTGAGCCTAACCCGAAAAATAAAAAAGCCCAACTTCTTGGGCTCGAGCCCAGTTCGAGGACAAAAAATCCAAGGCCAGCCCATGCAAAAATCTAGGTTGGGCCGGTTTAGGCTTGGGTTGGGCCCACCCAAGTTGCACCCCTACTCAGGGTGGGGAAATTTTGGGGATTCCCTATCCCTGATGGAAAATGGATGCCCCGCCTTGAACCCACCTCGCCACTGGGGCCAGGTGAGGATGGAGTAGAGTGTCTTGACTTACGGGGGTGAGAGACAAGAAGGGGTGCCCCATCCCATGCATCGTACCGTCCCTCCCTAGTCATCAAAATAAAATAAGTGTTTGAAGGTATAATTGATTAATTTTATTGTATTCTCTTTCCATCTTTAACACTCTTCAAATTGAATCAAAGTAGGGGTTTGAGTGAAAACTTCATAAAGGGTGTAGTTGCTATCTTTGAGGGTATGTTGAATGGAAATTAACTCTCATTGTTATCGATAAATGCAACATTTCATTATGGGCCATTCTCTTTAGAAGTTACTGCTATTTTCTCCTTCACCAATCATTGAAGATGTTTAGTAGTGTAGGCACTCATGATTCAGAAGTAAGCCTATGCATAGATATGAATTAAAATTAACAATATTAATTTTCTGTAATTATTTCTGTTAATATTTTTTAATATTTCCCCTTATTATTAGTAATTAATAACTGGATTTAATTAATTAAAAGTACTTAGCAGTAATTAATTAATAATTAACAGTAATTATTATTAGTAATTAATAGTTGCAATTAATTAATCAGAAGTAGTTAATAGTAATTAATATTAGTAATCAATAGCTATAATTAATTAATTAATTTAGTAGTTAATATTAATTAATAGCATAGTTTCCTTTTTTTAAGAAAGGATTGAATGTGGGAGCTTCCCACTTCTCAAACTCTGCATGTTGGTGGGCTCCACTCTGCATGTTAGTGGGCTCTTTTATTGAACTACCACTAATCAGAATTTGACACATGTCCATTTTGTTTAAATCTTTGGAATGACAAGAGGTTTGAATGTAGATGGGCCACATGTCTGACTGTAGGGGGCTTTGGTCTGACTAGCAAAAATTAGATGTAGGAGTTATTTTTTTCCTAAAACCCAATTCTGTTAATTATCGCCCATTGCTCTATTATTAGTGTGTTAGTCTCATACCCAAAAACGTGACTAGCAAAAATTAGATTGTTATTAGGTTCATACAGAACAAAGCTAGAATATTCATATTCATGGTTGAATTGTCCTTTTTTTTGTGATTCTAAATCTAGAGGTGTAAAATGGGACATGGCCCGCTTGTGGCCCACGCAAAGTGCAAGTTGTGTCGTGTCGGCCCACAGGCCATACTGGCTATTCCATCCTCCCCAAGGATAATTTGGGGGGTCGGCCTGGCACGACCCACAGTCCAAACTCGTGTGGGCCCATGTCGTGCCATGGTTCTAAGTCGGGCAAGTTGCAGGCCATGCCGGGCTGGGCCATAAGCCAGGCCTTGGGCATAGGCCGAACTGAGCCAAACTTTTTTTTTTTCTTATTTTTTGACATTTTTTATTTTTTTATTTCTTTGCTAAGTAAAACTAAAATATTTAACTTTCCTTTGGGAACTATTTGAAAAAATAAGAAATCTTACAAAGAAATGAAAAAATACTTAACCAAATAAGAAGTCAAAGAGACAAAGATTCAAAGTGAATAACAAATTAAAAGAAAAATAGGAATTTTATTTCATTTAAATTTGAATGATACAAATCATACAATGGTTGGATGAATGAAATATGAAAATTATAAAATGGAATAAATTAATAAAATATAAAAATACAATATAGTTACAAATTGAAAATAAAAAATTATGTTATTAAAAATATCAAATAGATTAAATAAATTTGAAACAAAATTTACAATAATTTGAAAAAATGCTATACAACTATTGAGTATACAAAAAATATTGACTTCATCATTTTCTCCTATTGTTATTGACTTTGATCATCTTCTTCAGGTGAAACATCAAGTATAGTATCACGGTGGAGGATAGGGCTATTTATAGGAATTGAAAATAATTTTATTGCCCAAAATACCCTAAAAACTAGTTGTTTTTTAGTTGTTAGGAGGGGTATTTTGGTATGTAAAATTATTTATCACTTTACCAAAAATGCCCCTAAACTATCTATTATATAGCTATTGGGGGGTATTTTTATCATTCTTTCTCCCCTCAAAAGCAAAATACATAAATACCCTCTATATAGTTGTTTATAACTGTTGGGGGTATTTTGTAAAAAATCCCCCCAAAAGCTTCATCAGGCAAACCAAGCATGGCTTGCTACAGGCCTATGGGTCGTGTCGTATCGGCCCATGGACCTGGAACCCCAGGCCTAACACGGCCCGGAGCATCATTCTTGTCCTGGCACGGCCTACATGCCGTCTTGACATGTTGGGCCATGGGTGGCACAACCCGATTTACACTTGTATCTAAATCTCTTATTACTGTGTTCTATAGTGTTTCACCATATTAGTCGTGATACAAATTTAAAGAATAATGAGGGATAAAAGGGTCTTTTATTGTTTTTGTGAAATTTAATGTAATCTTATTCTAACAGGGGAGGTATAAGTCCTATTAGAAATTAGAAGGGAGGCATTAGTTTTAAGGAGAGGTTTAAGTCTTGGGAGGTATTAATTTTTATGGAGAGGTTTAAGTCTTTTACCCGAGTTTTTTAGGGTAAATTGCTGAAACCTCCCCTGAAATTTAGTAATTGCAATCATCTCCCATGAACTTTCTAATACAGTTGCAAGTAGACCCCCACCGGTAGAATCTTCTAAAAAGGGTTTGAAAATATTCAAAATACCCTTATAGTTACTATTGAGGTTGGCTTCTATGGGAAAAAACAATACAAACTTCATAAACAACAAAAACAAAGAGAATTTAAAGTTCTAACTTTACCTTAGAGTGATTGATATGAAGGACAAACTTGAAAAATAAATCAATTTCTGAAAAGATATTGGAAGGGTTAGGGGTATTTTAGACATTTTAATGTATTTTCTTAGAAAAATCTACCAAAGAAGGTCTACTTGCAACTATGTCAGGTTATTGCAATTACCATGTTTTAAGAAAAGTTTCAGCAACAACCAAAAACTTCAGGGTAGGTTTCAGCAATTTATCCTTTTTTGTAAGTTATATAAAAAAAGAGAGAATTTTATGTCCTAATTTTAATTTTTCTAGGAGAGGAGGAGAGGGTCTTTTTCTGCTTCATCGGGGTTCAAAGCAGGTTGTGTGCATGAGATTACTGACTATCACGAAAAGCCTATAGTTAAACATGATTCCAGATCTCCAATCTACAAAAACTCTACCCACATCTATTCACAACACAGTACGCCGTGTATTGGAAACATCTCCCGTGTATACTAGAAGTTTGATCCCACGCCTCCACATATGGAGGGACTCTATCTCCATGTGACCATCTCAGTTATTGGGTCCTTAGTATCCCAATTTCATTGATGTTCAATTTTTTAAATACTGATAATATCCTTCCTATTTATATAATTTGACATTCTACCTTATCTCTTGCTCACGTGTCAACCTTATAATGCTCAAACCACTGTCTAAAATTTGTCCATTTTAATTATTTTTGTCTCTCTATTTATCTATTTTCTCTCCTCTCACACTTGCTACTCAACTAGTATTTATAAAACAACAAGAACACCCTCAATGCTTTATGTTTTAATAGAAAAAAATGCAATAGCCATCTTGATCAAATAAGATGGTTTAATCAGATTTTAGAAGGAACTATTAAATTCAGATATGAAAATAAAAATAAGCTCTTATTCCAAGGACCCACCAATCTTAGATCCCGAAATCACTGATTTAGACCTTCTCATCTGATCTAATAGTTTATACTATTAAGTTTGTGAGGCACATGGCTATTATAGTTCAATTAGTACATTTTTTTACTGTTTGGAGTTCATGCTAAGTGGGCAAGTGGTAACTCCTCTCCCATTAAGAGCATTATATTAATGAATTGAATATTGACATTGACTTGTAATATCAATTTTATATATTTCCCCCTTGGAAATTGTTTTCCCTTTTCCCTCTGGAGTATGATGAGGCAGCCCTAGCATCCCTCAAGAGTGTCAATAGTCAATTTTTATATACAATTAAGTGTTGGGATGATTTTTTTTATTTGTATTTTATTAAATAGATTCCCATGTCGCATTGAAGTTTTTCTATCACCCTTTTTATTTATTTATTTATTTATTTTATATTTCTCTCGGGCAATCTTAAGAAGAGGATGGCCATGGGGAGAGTGAAGTGGGATTCCATTTTGTTTTTGTTTTTGTTTTTGTTTTTTTATCAAATTCTTGAGCTGTAGATTGCAAATTGCCAATTGAACATCAATATGATTTCTTTGACAATAAATTTAGATAAGGGTGGAGTAGGATACTTATCAAACGGTCTAAATATTTAAAGACAAGACACCAAAATGCCATTACATCTTTTAGCCATCTAAACTGTTAGAAGATTTTCTCAAAAAAACTTGCCAAATAGCACTTTAATCAGTGGTAGAACCATTTTTTTTCTTGGGGGTTTAAGAGATGAGGAGAAAGTGGAGGGCGGAGACCAGGTGAATTTTTTTATGCTAGCCAAGGGAAGTACTTTTTTTTTCCATGGAAAGTATTATCCAATCCAGAGGTTAGGGTTAAAAAACATGAACTCCATATAATTTCGGATTAGGCTGATAAGATTAAGGTATTGTCCAATCCAAAGTTCAAAGTATTGATGCAATATACCTCGTATCAAGTGTGTTGTATCGTATCATTGGGTGTCTAATACACATGTTTCTGCCAAATATATAGAGGTTTTTCCATACTTTGAATCATGGTCTAATTATCCAGTCCGATCCTACAAAATAAGTCAATCCAATTCGAACTCAACTTGAAAATTCAATCCAAGCATAGGATCAACATAGAATAAATAATAATAAATTATGTTAAAGTTAGAATAGGGGTTCCAACAAATTGAATTATGTCAGGATTGAAATCAAGTATTAATGTGACTCCGTCCCCACCAAGTAACATTTGGAGCGGGCAAGCATTACCCCAACCTGTTGTTTTCTCTTTTAATAACATTTATCTCTGTCTTATTAAAAAGATAAAAAGAAAGAAAGAAAATTTTCTTAGGCCGCCCACCCAATAACTTGGCTCCACCCCTGAAATTAATGCTGAAAGATGTTTCCATCTTCTCCGAAGCTATATTTGGTTTGAAGAAAAAGAAAAGGAAAAGTAGGAAAACCTATATAAGGTTTGTAAAAGTTTTCTTACCTTTCCTTTCCTTTCCCTATTTTTTCCTTTAAACCAAACACAACCTAAGATACACAATGCTCTCCGCTTTCGTAATCACAAGATACACCAGGCTGTAAATGTTTCACTTGTAGCTTTGTGATGTTGCATTCCTGAGCCCACCTAATTTGTGGACTTTATGGGCCATTGGTGCCAGCACTCCTATAAGCCCGACGTACATGAGTTGTGGTTGCTAAGAAATGTGGGCCGGGAAGTCCAAGATACTGACTCTTGATAAAGTTATTGTGGGCCTGACGCTATCAGCGTCAAATTTGCTCACTCAAAAGTCCAAGATATGTTGATGTTTATATGGCCCAAATTTAGATTCGAAGCAACTTTTTTAGCGTCAAAACCCTGAAATTTAGAGGGGAAATGATCATGCCGGAGTGGCCACTCTGACTAATTAAACCGTGTTTTTATCTTATCCGATTACCACTAGTAGTTGGCCGAAAATTTAGAAATTTGAAAACTTTGTTGCTTTCCAATTTTCCAACTTGCGAGTGAAGAAGCCCTACATCATCAATACTCAATCCAAAAAAAATGTATCTATTACCTATATATAAAATGTAAATCTTCTATTTGATTGCTGAAAAAAAACCCTAATCTTTTATGTAATTAGAATGGATTAGGGTAATCAAGAGGCGAAAAGAATAGATTACTAATTCATTAAGGCCGTGCTTGGTTTGTAACTGACAATGTTTTAAAAACTGATTTGAAACTGAAACCACTTTGGCCACTAGTTTTTGGGTCAATGATTTAATTGTCTAATCTGAATAGATGAATCCATGATATTTAAAAAAAGCCAAAAATTATTGTCTAAGTTAAATGGATTAACAGTTTAACTATCCGGGTCAATGGATTGCACGTCAATTCAATAGTTTTTGGAAAAATAATAGTTTGAAACTGAAATGAAACCGGTACCCTAGCTGGTTGCCGGGTTAAATGATCTGACAGTGGGTCAACGATAGTTTTAAAACCTTGGCACATAAACTAAAGATGGATATATCATGTCAAGTCAATGAGATGGGAATTGATATTAGAAGTTCAAATTTGGACCAATGGATCAAGTTAACTTTGACTGGACAGGGCTAGGGCAGATTAGTTTTTTTTTTTAATCTCTTATTAGCTCTCTCTCTCTCTTGTAACCCCATGTCATAACGCAATTAGGAGTGCAATTTCGGCAAATTGGATTGGGTTGGGGTCAACCTAAAGCTAACCCTAAGGCCTAACCCAATCTGAGATCAAGTTGAATTAAGATTAACCTATTACAACTCAGCCTAAATTCGGACTTGTTAAGGCCGGAACAGATTGGTCTTAGTTTCAAAATATTTTATTTTATTTTATATTATACATTTGGCATAGCTATATAATTTAACTTAAAAGTTGAATAAATTAAAATTATGCACAAATGCCATTAATAAATGCACGCATACATATTTTATAATTTATACATCTATACCATATAAAGTGGATAGTTGTCTTAAATTCCGCACAGGTGATAAAAATTAAGTACTCTAAATGCCATATATCACACGTCTATAGTGGATGCATTTACACTAGTATATATATAGGTTTGAGTTGGGTCAAGCTGGGCTTAGGATATTTGAGGCCTCAACCCAAGTCCAATATGTGCAAAAGCTTAGGTTAGGTTGAAACAAAGTTGGATTGGGCCTGCCTAAATTGTAGTTTTAAATGTAATTATTTAATTTTTTTTTATTTGCTAGGCCAATGGGTTATAAATTCCCTACCTAAAAAGAAAATAAATAAAGGATAGCCCTCTCCCAAACCCCCAAGTAGGGGTCTCAATGATTCAGATTTGGGTTGGACCCATCTGAATCAAAGTTGATTGAAAAGGATTGGATGGACCAATAAAACATATTGAATTAAACCAGTCCATGTATTTCCTTTTTGCAGTTAAAATGTCCCTATGAAACTGAATTTTTTATTGTAAAAAGGAGATAAGTTCTTAAAATAAGGAATGCCAAATGCAACCTTAATGGTCCAAAGTATTTATTGAATTGGATTTGACCTAGCCCATTTGTGGTGGATTTTAATTGACCCAATTAAAATTAAAATCAATTGGAACAGTTTGAATGGTCCAGCATTGAATTGTACCGGTCCAAAATGGGCCAAAGTATTAAACAGATTGAATTAGACTTGGTCCATCTGTAATGAATTCATACTGGATTGGACGGATTGGATCAATATCCAGTCTATTGACAACCCTACCCCAAATCCCCAACCTTGTTGAAGATGGGATTAAATCCAAGGATTCCAGGTTTTTGCAATAACTAGCTAGAAACTTTACTAACTGGTGAGTCCAAATAAGTTACAAATGAAGGCATGTATAGAGCTACAGATTCAATCAATAGTGTTCATTATTAAGTTTCTTTTATCATGTACCATCATTCAGAAATACCGTGTGAACATTTCACATCTCCAATGCTTCTCAGGCTCAGTTTGGAAAGAGTACAAATACATACAAAATATAAGGCCCGAGTCCGAGGCCGACCCTTATAAAAAGCCCAAACCCCGGGCCTCGGCCCAAGCCTAGAATTTAACCCATACTGTTACTATTGCTGAAGTGGCTAAATAGAGAGGGAGAGAGAGAGAGATTATAAAAAAAACAAATATATATATATATATATATATATATATATCAATAAATATTACATTATTTATATATCTTATATAATACATATTATGTATTTTATAAAATATATAATGCTGAGTCAGGCTGTGCTGGGATTTTTTGACAAATCCCGAGCCCAGCCAGATGCATAGTCGGGTTTACTGTGTTAGGCCCGAGGTCAAGCCCACGGGCCTAATTACATGACCAAGCCCGACCGGGGTGCAAGCCGAGCTGAGCCAGGCCATCGGGCTACTCGACCCATGAACAAGTCTAGTAGGGACCCATGCGATGCACGGGAAAATCTAAAAGATTTAAAAATTTTATTTTTCATTTAATGTTGATTTATAAAAAATAATTATTATTAATTGAATATGAACAAATATTTTTTAATAAACTTAGTTTTATTAATAATTTGTAGTAATTTTAATAATTTTTATTCTTTAAATGAAATTTTGATTAATTTTAAATAAATAAAAAAATTACAAAAGCTAACATTTTTATTTATTCCAGTAATAATTAACAATTATTAAGAAATGACAACGGGGTGGGTTCAGGGTAGGGCACCTCATCCCTTTCCCTGCCCCATAGTCAAGACTAGGGGTGTCCACGGTTTGGTTAACCGAACCATGGCCCCTTTTTGTAAACTGAACCGGTGGCACTGGTTTTTCATTTTGCCAAATCGAAGCCGAACCAGTACCACTGGTTAACCGGTCCGCTAGTTTCAGTTTTTGACCGATTTGATTCTTCGGTTCTTTGGCTTTTCGATTTTTTATATTTATAATATATATTATATAAATATATGTATAATATTTTATTATAAATAATAAATGATATATAATATATTATAAATATTTTAAAAATATATAATATATTTGTAAATAGATCATTATAAATATAATATAAGTATATTTATATATAATGAATATGTACTTATATAAAATACATAGAAAATATGTGACGTATATTAAAAATATAAATAAAATATACCTATAAATATATACCGGTCGGTTTGGTTAATCGTCGATTTTTTTATAGGTTAACCGAAAACCGAACCGGTCCTTTGGTTTTTCAAAAATTCTGAACCGACTGGTTCGGTTAACTGCATTTTGCAGTTCGGTTTTCTCGGTTCGATTCGATTTTTCATGGACACCCCTAGTCAAGACACTCTACCCCATCCTCGCCCCATCCTTAGTGTCACACGGGTTCAGGGCAAGGTAATCACTCCTCAATGTCGGGTGAGTTAGGGGCAAGGCACCACTCCTCATCAAGGATGGAGAATCCTCGAATTTTCCTACCCCGTCCCCAATATTGGGCGAATTCAAATAGAGGTGTCAATTGGATTGTGGTAGGTAAAGTCAGTCAGCACGACATGACCCACATGTGGCCCGCACAAAGTGTGAGTCGTGTCGTGCTGGTCCATGAGGCATCCCGAACCGTGCCTCCCTCCTTTAGGATAATTTGGGGGGTTAGTTTGGCACGACCCACAGCCCAAGCTCACATGGGCATGTGCCATGCCATGGGTCGGGCCTTGGGCCAGGCCATGCCAAACACCAAGCCAAGCTCAAAGAAAGGCACCCACTCATCGTCCAAGGTTTTTAAAATTGGACTAGATAGAGAACCATTATGGGGTCGAACGACCCAACTGTTCGATCCGAATAGATGACCCACTCCCGCTTTGATAAAAAAATAAAAAATTACAGAAACAAAAAAAGGCCAAAAACTATTGTCTGGGTTGACAGTTCGACAACCTAGGATTGCGGTTTGCTAACCAAATAAATGGTTTTTGGGCTACAAGCAATTTTGAGGTGAAACGATGTTTGGTTCCCAATTTTTCTGGTCTAACCATCTGGTTTGATTCGGTTTTGAAAATAATGCCCTCATCAACCCAATATTCAATTTGATGATAAAAATGATTAAAATGATATATTGAGTATCAACCACATGGTAAATTTATAAAAGAACACTAAATTGTCTTTAATATTCAAAAATGTAATTTTTGAAAATTTTGGAAAATTTATTGTACTTGTGTAATTTTGAAAATTTATTCAAATTTATTTAAATTTTTATTAAATAATTTATTTTCTTTTTAAATGGTTTATTTACAGAATTATACTAATTTATCTTAACAAATTGTGTAATTATTTGTTCAAATTATAGTTTTCCATTTCCCATAGTAATTTATCTTTAATAATTTTCAATGATTTGCAATATTTTCCAATGGTTTTCCAGAATCTATCGAATGTAATAAAATTTCCCAAAACTTCCAAAATTTTCTAATAATTTTCAATAATTATTTAATGTATTTTAAATAAACTTTTAAATACTTTATATCTTTTAATTTCAAAAATATTATTTTACAAAAATATAGTGTTATAAAAATTTTTGAAAAAATTTATTACATTTGTGTAATTACGAGAATTTATTGATTTTTTTTATTTGTTATTAAATATATATTTTTATTTGATAATTTATTGATAAAATTACACTAATTTATCTTTTATTATTCAATATAAATTAATTAATAATTTCATTTTCTACCATTGGTTTAATTGTGTGCTTCCTTTTTCGATTTTCGGATAGATGCCAATCCACGCACCACAATGGGGTGGAGCCCTTCCCATCCATGATTGTTAAACCGGCGACTGTTGTGGTTTTTGCTGGGATGTTCCTCGACCTTATCGACCGATGACCGGGCAGGCCGAACCGATCACCAATCGTATCGTCATCGAACTCTGCCCGTAGTTCTACGGTTAGAGATCTGTCTGGAAACAGATTACGTGGGAACACCTAACCCTCTCTATCTCCATTATAGCCTTCTCTACTCTTCCCTCATCTTCTTCGAAGTCGAAAACCAGAACCAACCATTAGCGCTGAAGCATCCATCCCTTCTTTATCTTCCTCAGCTTCTTGCGTTAGGGTTAGGTTAGGGTTTATTAATTCTTCTTTCAGAGCTTGATTTCTCTCTTAAACCTAAACCTAACTTCTTTGTTCGAATTCAATCTCTCTCTTTCTCTCTTTGCCAAAACCCTATTATAAATACCAAGTTAGGCTATTTTGAGGAATCCTTGTCGACAATGGCGTCTGCGGCTCAAATTCACATTCTCGGTGGTTCTGCATTTCCATCCCCTTCGACAAAGTCCGGTATTGGGAACGGAAGGTCTTCAAGAACTGTTTTCTTCGGACAGAGATTAAATGGCAGCGACGCTTCGTTTGGGATTCCACGGTCGGCTCTCCTGAAGCTTAAGAGAAATAGCAGGAGAGAATATGCAGTTGGTCCTGTTCGGGTTGTAAACGAGAAGGTTGTCGGTATTGACCTTGGGACGACGAACTCAGCAGTGGCGGCGATGGAAGGTGGGAAGCCGACAATTGTTACTAATGCTGAGGGTCAAAGAACGACGCCTTCGGTCGTTGCGTACACGAAGAACGGAGACCGACTTGTAGGGCAGATTGCGAAGAGGCAGGCAGTTGTGAATCCGGAGAACACCTTCTTCTCTGTGAAGAGGTTTATTGGAAGGAAGATGTCTGAGGTAGATGAGGAATCGAAGCAGGTTTCGTATCGAGTGGTGAGAGATGAGAACGGTAATGTCAAGCTTGAGTGCCCAGCCATTGGCAAACAGTTTGCTGCCGAGGAGATTTCGGCGCAGGTATCTCCCCTCTCACCTCCTCTCTTTCCTGTTACAGTAGCACTCTATTCCGCGCTATTCTTTCTGAATTCTGACCACTCTGTATATCTAATTCTTTTCCGTGTTTGAACTGCATTTATTATACTTCACACCTTATTTTTGCGTGTGTTTTCAATATATCTTTGGTTGTAGCATTATTTTGGATTTTTTTTCTTTCTCGCATTTTATTGACTTTAGTTACAAGAAAATTGATTTTTAGCTGTAGTTTTAAAAGTCCTAAAACTGCCGCTAAAAATCTTTACTGGCAATTAGCAAACTGCCGCTATAAATTATCACTAGCTGCTAAATGGTACGACCGAATGCCGCTATAAGTTTATAGTGGCAGCCACAATTTTTTCTAGTGACAGTCCCCCGATATCTGCTAAGTCTCTATTATTTTTTTACACCTACTAAAGCAACATGGAATTTGTTATAAATAACCTATAATTTAACTGTAACTGGCTACAAAATAACTTGTTTTGACAACCTTTGGAACTTTAATCATACAAGAAAGGAAAAAAAAAAGAAAATTTATTCTGATTAGTCCATGTGCATAGTACACTACAGTCTTTGAACTCTCTTTCTTTTCTTGTCTTCTCATGTACATAGTAGTAGGTTGACAAAATCCTTGAGCTCTGGATGGTTTCTCAAAAAGCTAACAAAATCCTTTCCTCCGAAATATTCAACTCGGGTCTCCTGCAAAATAGCCCATCTAGATTCTAAATCCTTATGGTCCCTCACCTTATCAGCAAACAACCGAAACACGTCCTTTTTGGCACCTTACTACTGCAACCTAGCAGAAATGGGTCGCCATCCTTGTGTAGCTCTTTTTCTGGTATGAACTATCTAATTATAACATAAACAGTGAAAGACCCATTAACTACCTGCCAGCTATTTTAAGGCCTTGAATCCCAATCAATCTTGCATTCCAACATGAAAATTCCTCACCTAAAAGTAGGAGCCTAAACTAGTAGAGATGAGTTGAGATTTGCACATCTTGGCCTCTGGCCTCTGGCTCAATAACTGATAGTAGAACTTAGCTCAGTTCAGCTCATTCAAGTCAATACTTTGATACTAGGCGAAAATTATGGATTAGAAATATACAATCCCAAATGCAACATGAAAATGTTAACCTTAACCTCAGGGTTTTTCTCTTTGAGAAATTTCTCTGTCCTTGTTATTGTACCCCCAGTCCCTATTCCAAAAACAAAGACATCAACCTTCCCAGTTGTGCCCTTCCAGTTCTCAGGTCCAGTGCCCTTAGCTAGCTAATATGGTCCCACTTCAATGAAGGTAAAGAAAACTTGATTTTTGAGAGATACATGTAAAAGAATTAACTCCAAACCAGATCAACCACAGAAAGTTGACAATCATTGCCATGAAATGTGGTCAGGTTAGTCTGATCATGATTTGGCAGTGACAAAATTAGAAGCCTTGGTGCATCTCCCCACAATTCTGTAACGATCCCCTGCTACTTGCAACTACTGGACAAAAGGAATTAAAAGGAAAGGTTAAACAATTGTTTCTTTCTTATTTTGTAAAAGTCGGATGATCAAAACTGCAATCCATTAACAAATTACTGATTTCTTATTCTTCGATAAATATTATGAGATCATAATCAGTTTCAACCAGAGAGAGAGAGAGAGAGAGAGAGAGAGAGAGAGAGAGAGAGAGAGAGAGAGAGAGAGAGAAGCTTCTTGCTTAGGATGTGTGCATGATACTGTAACTAAGGATAAAAAGTTGAAGCTTTCATGTTAAACATGTTTTTGAGGAAGTCTTAAATGTAATAATTTATACATTTGAGGAAGTCTTGCTTAGCTTGTCCTAAAATCTGAGCAGCTACTTGTGGCTGGATCTCTTGTTGTACTGAGTTATTTTCTGATTCAACAAAATTCTTACTTTAACATTCAAAAAAAAATTATACATTTATATTTTGTTGCCGGATGAGAAATTGAGAAAATGTTTCTGCAATAGTTTTCTGATTATTTTGCTCAAGAATGCGTTTAACTTGTTTTGTTATTTTACATATCTGTAATAATTAAGAAGAAATTCGTTCTCCATCACTTCTCATCTGAACTGCTGAAAGTATTGCCTCAGTGTTTGTGTTGTAATCTTTCTTTTTGTGGTGAAAGTTTTCTTGGAGTTGCTGGTACCATCAACTGTTATCATACTTAAAAACTTACATGATTATCTACTTCTTCGTTTGCAGCATTTACTTGAGGTCCTTAGCACTGTTGCACATGTTTGTCATTTTCTCTCGGCTAAAAAAACTTAGCCTCTTTTTTTTTCATCTGCAGGTATTAAGGAAACTTGTGGATGATGCATCCAAGTTTTTGAATGATAAAGTTACTAAGGCTGTAGTTACAGTACCTGCTTACTTCAATGATTCGCAAAGGACAGCAACAAAAGATGCTGGTCGGATTGCTGGTTTAGAAGTTCTTCGTATCATCAATGAACCCACTGCTGCTTCACTGGCATATGGGTTTGAAAAGAAGAACAATGAAACCATTCTAGTATTTGACCTTGGAGGTGGAACATTTGATGTATCAGGTATTAAGACTTCCAAAACACTCCATTTCCAATTTCTTTGTCATTTTAGTATGTAAAATTCCAGATTTTCTTTATATACACCCAGGTTTCAATTTATCTATAACCTTCCGCCTATGGAATGGTAGTTAAATTGAACCTTTTCTTCGACTTGGTAATGTGACATTAAAAATATTATACTGCTGTAACTATAATGTATATTTTTGCCATAAGTATCTCCATCTGACCTATGTTGGATACTCGTATCTTGAGACTCCATCAAATGCTTGTTCTGCAATTTCATGAAGTACCTGTAACCTCTGAATGTGGTAGGGAAAGACAAGTTAAGCTTTTCTGATCTTGACAAAGATAAAAAGGATCATATACCTTTATCTTTTTAATGTATTATTTACTCATTAAATCCTTATCTGTCCCTTGTCAGTTACTCAGATTCTGATACTTAGAAAACCTTTATGCTACAGTTCTGGAAATCACACCATTAGCATGTAATATGTATGACTGATTGATCATAAATGTATAACTTTTTCATAATTGCAGTTCTTGAAGTTGGAGATGGAGTGTTTGAGGTGTTGTCTACATCAGGAGATACACATTTGGGTGGAGATGACTTTGACAAGGTTGAGCTTATGTCCTTTTTATTATTCAAATTGCAACCAATGTGGTTGTGTTTGATTTCTGATCTATTGGTTACTAAACCTGTCTGCTGTTGGTAAACACAAACAGAGAATTGTTGATTGGCTTGCTGAGAACTTCAAGAGAGATGAAGGCATAGATCTTCTGAAGGACAAACAGGCTCTTCAGCGTCTTACTGAGACGGCTGAGAAAGCCAAGATGGAACTTTCATCTTTGACTCAGACAAATCTAAGGTGTGAAATGCATTCAGACAAATCTAACACGTCTATTTACACATGTTATGTGTAACTGTGAAATTCGTTATTGCCCTTTCCAGTTTACCTTTCATTACTGCAACTGCCGATGGTCCGAAACATATTGAGACCACACTTACAAGGGCCAAGTTTGAGGAGTTGTGTTCAGACCTGCTTGATAGGTATGCACTTCACCATTTACCAAATATTAATTATTATATGTCGGGTTCTTTGGATAGATTGTGTTTTAGTTGGCCCTTACTGTGAATTAGTTTTGAGTTGCTGGTGTTTTTAGTTCCATGGTCTTCAGAATTGGGACTATTAAGTTGCATTTGGCTTGCTTTCAGAGGATCAATTCCAATGATTTTTGTGACTCTAAGAATCCCTTTTAAGTTTGGATTCATGAAAATTATTGGAACTAATTCTTTTTATCTTATTATGCTTCCCATGATATTGATATTTTTACTTTAAAATTACAATTCCTTGCTGCTATAGGTGTCAAAGCAGCTAATTTCTGAGAAATATTGCAGGCTTCGAACCCCAGTAGAAAATGCATTGAGAGATGCAAAGCTTTCATTCAAAGATCTGGATGAGGTGATACTTGTTGGTGGATCAACACGTATACCCGCTGTACAGGAACTTGTAAAGAAAATGACAGGAAAAGATCCCAATGTTACTGTAAATCCTGATGAAGTTGTTGCTCTTGGGGCAGCAGTTCAGGTCAGCTCGTTTTATTTTCTGATCTGTTCTAGTTTATCATCCCGTGAGGAGATTGACATGCTGTAGCTCCATTCCTGTTTCTAAAAGTGTTATGAAGTTGCAAAGTTAATAAGAATGTTGGCATTCGATAGGTATTGGGTTTGATTCTTTTATTTAATTATTTTAATCAAACTGCAACTCCTTAATTTTTCAGGCTGGCGTGCTGGCTGGAGATGTAAGTGATATTGTTCTCTTGGATGTGACACCATTATCTCTGGGTCTGGAGACACTGGGTGGTGTGATGACAAAGATAATCCCGAGGAACACAACATTGCCAACCTCCAAATCAGAGGTGTTTTCAACAGCTGCAGATGGGCAGACCAGTGTTGAGATCAATGTTCTTCAGGGTGAGAGAGAATTTGTAAGGGATAACAAATCTCTTGGTAGCTTCCGCCTGGATGGTATTCCTCCAGCACCCCGTGGTGTTCCCCAGATTGAGGTGAAGTTTGACATTGATGCCAATGGTATCCTTTCTGTCACGGCCATTGACAAGGGCACAGGGAAGAAGCAGGACATCACCATCACTGGTGCTAGCACCTTGCCCTCTGATGAGGTATGACAGAGAAACTACTTGGACCTAAATTGCTTTAGTTGAGTTTCAGTGGCCACAAGTCACAGGGCAGTAAAGTCAAAATTCTATTGGATTCAAGAGCTCATGCTCATTTCAGTGCAGTAGTTTTTCGGTAGGAAAAATGCATATTGTTGAGAAGTTGCTTGTTTTGAACTAGAGTTTCTAGTTTATTGTATAATTTCTCCATCTGCGCAGCAGTAACTTTTGCATTGGGGGTAAGGAGAAGTAACTGATCTCCCTTCCCCAATGATAGCTGGGTGCCCATGCACATGCGGGAGGTTGGGCTGATGGCCCAAAATTTGATGCAACCAGATGTTCTTTAGCTATGTCCAGGCTTTCCCTCATTTCTATTCCTGCATGTGTCTATGGGGATATATCCTTTTTGGAAGTAGGTTTCACATGTTATAGCTTGTATTTAGATGGCTTCACCACTGTTAGGACTAGTTTAAGCATGCCACCAATACATGCCTGCTATGTTGTTCTGATGTTTTATTGCTAAAAACTTGCAGGTGGAAAGAATGGTGAAGGAAGCAGAGAGGTTTGCTAAGGAGGACAAGGAGAAGAGGGATGCCATAGACACAAAGAACCAGGCAGATTCAGTTGTATACCAGACAGAGAAGCAACTGAAGGAACTTGGAGACAAGGTTCCTGCTGCTGCGAAGGAGAAGGTAGAAAGCAAGCTTGGAGAACTGAAGGAAGCAATTTCTGGTGGGTCAACCCAGGCGATGAAAGATGCTATGGCTGCGCTCAACCAAGAAGTAATGCAGCTTGGGCAGTCCCTATACAACCAACCTGGGTCACCTGGTGCTGGGCCTGCACCTGGTGGGGAGGCCGGGCCTTCTTCAGGATCAGCTGGCAAGACACCTGATGGTGATGTGATTGATGCGGATTTCACAGATAGCAGTTAGATAATGAGAAGAAGAGGTTGATAATTCGTAATTGATGGTCGCACTTTAGCACGCTATGGGTTTTTGTTCTTTCCCATTAGGGTGTATATATGATTTTGAAAGTATGGATTGATATCGGGATGATTTCCTTTTTGTGTATTTATTTACGACTCCTAGATTTTGGAAAAGAGGTGAAGGGTTGGATAGAAAGGATTAGTGGTGTTCATTGTTCAGCTACGAGAAACTAGACCCCATTACTTTTGGACTTCCATCATTTATCAGTTGCATGGAGTCGTGCCCGAGTGTTGCCTGATTTTTACACCTCTGGGTTGATCATCTAATTTTTATAACCAAAATGGTTATGTGCCATGTCGCATGTGTAACCACTGTAACCGTCTTAGAGTCTGTTTGGTAACAGCCTAATGGTTGGTGAGGTAGTTCCATTACCTATGAAACAAACAACTTTTAAGTTCCATCTACTAATCAGATTCCAGGTGGATGTTGTCTGTCGAGAAAGTACGAGTTAACCACCTTTCAAAGTTCAAACTCGTTCAGCTTGAATTGGGCTTTTGTTGATAAACCAAGTTCCCGTTTGGGAAAGCCGAAGGCCGATGACAGTGCACATGGCCATCTTTTTAAACTGCATTTGATCTAGATAGCCCAAATATGCTGTCAGTCATTTGAATTGAAGGGCTGTTGAACCAGATTCAGTGTTGGTTAATAATGTGTTTTCTTCGAAGAGCATACAAGGTGATAATCAATGATGTAAAGATTGTTTACAAAGTAAAACAAATGTATTCGCATTTTTGCATGCTTAAGATGAAAGAGTCCTTTACCGAAAAAAAAAAAAAACGAAAGACAGAAAGAGTCTGATCTTTCACTGCTTTACCTTGGAATGATGTTTGTCCAATATATTTATTGCCAATGGACTCTGTCTGGTCCGCATACTTGGTGAAAAATTCAGTACGAATAAAACTATAGGTGTAATGTGGGCCGTGCCGGGGCTATGCGGCAGGTCAAGCTGTGCCAGGCATGTGCATCATGCCGGGCCGTGCTGGCCCGTTTTACACCTATAAATGGAACAACTCTTGTCTCTTAATGCTCAGTAACATTGAGAAAAGACCAATGATCAGTGAAAGCTTCTTATACTTTGTAGCGTGGCCAGCAAATCAAATTGTATGTAGATAGAAAAGAATGATGAGGAATGGTAGGGATTGTAGTGAAGTTGAAAAAGCAAGACTGAAGTAGCAGTACAATACTGAGACCCTCCAATAAAAGAGTTCGGATAATACATTGTTGGTCATGTTCATCCAGCTGCACAACACAACTGATGTTGGTTGGACAGCAGATCCAGACTCTCAATAAAATGTAAACACCCCAGCACTTACAATAAATTGAAGGCATCGCATAAACTTTTTATCTTTTTAATTTCAAATGCTGTCACAAGATTTTTTTTTTTTCAAATTCAACCTAGATTCATGTCAGCCATAAAGTGGATATGCTCCACAACCACTCAATCTCTCACTTGGCATGTATGACTGATGTGGAGTGGGGCACTATTGTTGGTTTCACAGCCCCTAGTACAGCAAACAGGTTCAGCTAATCAGGGCTCGATTTTAAATGCGGTGAGAATGATCGATTAACAGGGAAAGATTCCATTCATGCTTGTAGAAAGATGTATTGTCATTGTGTATGTATGTATATATTAAATTTATTGTCAATTCTAAAAATAAAGTACCCTTGATTGAAAATAACATTGATTCTTAAAACAAAAATACCAGATAACCGATTTTGATTTTATGGTATATTACTTGTAATTTAAAACCAAAAATATATCCATGAACTTTTTTGTTTCGAAAACATGTTTTTACTCTTTTTGTTTGGTATTACATTTAACAAACCATAAAATATTCAAAGAAAGATTCTGATTGAATGGATAATTAATGGATATCTAGTTGATTTTTTATTTTAATTTAATTTTCGTTTTTATTTTACTTTACCCAAATCAATTAATTTGAATGTGGGTTAGCATGATTCGTACAAGCTTTATACCAGAACTGGAGAATGTATAGGAGACAGTGGTGTGTGTACCATATATACATTAGTTAGCAGCCCATATCATCTTTATAGAGGTGAAAGCATGTTTTTGTTTTACTAATAATGTTATTTTTCTTACTTAAAACTATTTTTTTTTCACTTTGTTTTCCGAAATTTTGTATTCAAAACATGCATTTTTTTCTTAAAATTTTAAAAAGAATAAAAGCATAAAACTTCATGGATATGGACAATATCATCAATGAGATATGCTTTTGCCATCCTTTTTTGCTTACCTTTTGCTGATAGTCGTTTACCAAATTAAAAAAAAAAAAAAAAACTTCTGATAGCTGACTCTAAAAATTAAAACAGACAAGAAAAATGAGTTTTCACTTTTCAAATTGTAAAAATTAGGGGTGTCAATGGTATTTGAAATCTAATTTCGAATTCGATATTCGACATAATTGAATTGAATTCAGATAATTCAAATATTTAATTGGTCGAATTTGGATATCCTATTCTTATCAAATAGTTAATCGGATTCGAATTTGGATATGCCCTAATTTAATTCAATAAATATCTGAATTTGATCGATTATTCAATTCTTTTATATAATATATAATATTTTATATAATTTATATAATAATTAAGTTATATAAATAATTTATATATATATACTTTATATCAATAAATATTTATTTATATATTTATCAATCATCTAAAATAATTAATTAATCAAATTCGAATCAAATCGAATATTCAAATATTTAATCATATTCAAATTTGGATATTAATTTTCATTATCCATCGGATATCGAATCGAATTCAGATATTGGATTTTCTAATCGGATTCAAATTCGGATATTACTTTATCTAATTCGAATTTGATCCGTTTACACCCCTAGTGAAAATAGTTAGTGAAGATGCATTACATGGAACTCTTTCTGTTGAGAAAACTACCTCAAAGAAAATGACCAATTAGCAAACACCACTTAATGTTGGGTTGTTTACAGAATTACAGGCCATGGGGTTTGTTTTTTGTCCTATTTGAAGGCTTTTAGGCTACAACCTCCACCATTCAGACACATGGCTTTTTCAAATTTAAATACATTGCATTTTCTGAGAAGTTATTACTAAAGTTCACAACCCACTACCACCATTTAGATAAGTGGCTTTATCATTTTCTAGAAAGCTAAACACATGGGAATTTTTGGGACATTCCCACTAAAGTCCATAACCCACTACTAGGCTACAGCGCTCCACCATTCAAACACATGGTCGTCTCATTTTTCTGGAAAGCTAGACATGTGGCACTTTTTGAGGAGTTGCTATTAAAACCCACAACCACTACCACCATTTTCGATCCATTCCTAAAAAATGCAATGGTTATCCACAACCACTTCTGCCTATATTCTATCAATCTCAGTTAATCATTAACCTTCTACATATCATAACAAAAGAAAAATATCCATATTCTAATAATTATTGAAAAGCTATTTTTTGAAATTTTAATAATTATTTAAAATATTAGTAAATATAAATTTGACATTATTGATTCTATAATGTAAATTTATTCATTTACTAGTTGATCCTTAAAACAAAATAATGCATATATATATTCTTGGTTCTTTTGGCTTGATTTATTTGCATTGGTGCAAAAGTATGCGAGTGCAAATTCTAATTTTTATTTTTATTTTAACATTTACCATATTTTGGTTGTTTGCATTGCAGATGAAATAAAGTAAAACCCTGAAGCGAGATAAAGAAATACCCAAAGCAAAGGTTAACCATAATTTGCATTCTTATCACTTGAACTCTCATACGTTTATACTTTGATCCATGTGCATTTAGTTGTGTGGGTAAGTCTAATTCATAAGAGCTTTAGTAAGATTTACAAAAGAACTTCAATGTATGGCTTCTTTTGCATTTCATTAAGTCATTTATCTGGGCAAATGCACTTACCCAGGCAAGTGTTTTAGGCTGTGTTTGCTTGTAATGCAAACAAATTTGTACTGATTCAAAACTATGGCAGTGCAAATAATTTGAGTGTAAACTCTGACCTATTTTTCTTTCAAATTTTAGCTTATTTTGTTTGATAGTAGTACAACTAAAGTAAATTAAGACATGAATCTGACTAAAGTAAAACCCAAAACAAAGTTAAACCAAAATTTGCATTTTTTACTCTCATGCATTTGTACTGGTGCAAATAAAATTGTACTACAACCAAACACAACCTTTATGGCCTTGTGGGAAAAACACTTACCCGAATAAATGCATTTATCAGTATTCTTTTATTCCACAAGTAAAATTACGCAATGACTGTTTTATCCAAAAAAGTGACATAAATGAAGGAACAATATTGTCCCATCACATATTAGCAATTTTTGGCATGGATGGGTACCCAAGTCTCGTGAGGGTATTTTGCCCAACAAACGAGTCACCTCGGAATCATTCTTTTTAGTAGGATCCATTAATACCAAAATATGAACACAATTTATTTTTTGTAGGACCCACCTACTTACTTGCCCCAACTTCTTGGATCAAGCAAGCCAAGCATCTTTTTGTTGTTTTTTTTTTTTTAACTTTTATTTTGTAAATTTTTGTTGGTTTCAAAGATGATAGAATTTTCTGAACCAAGCTCAAAATATTTAAACCTTATTTTATAAACTTTATTTTATGAAATATATTGTCTTAACTAACAAAATGTTTTCATTTTATTGCTGATGTGGCATATTTTAAAAACAAGAAAGCAAAAACATCTCAGTGTTGAATAAAATGCCCCATCAGTAAACATATGGTAAAGAAAAATAGTATACTAATAAAATAATTTATAACTAGAAAAAGAGTTTCTGTTTATAATGTTTATTAGTTAATAATAATTAAAAGAAATACAATAATAGAACATAAGTAGCACTTGATTGATCCTACTAGCTGTTTTGGGTTAAATTGGGCCCAAGATCTCCTAGTGGGTTTATGAACTAAATCACACTAAAACAGGGTCTGATATATATATAAACTTGCTATTCAGAGGTTGGATCTCATTTGTGTTAATGGAAGGAGGCTCTAAAAATTAAAAAAATAAAAAATAAAAGCAAATTTCCCATTTCTAGAACTTTTTTGAGATATTTTTGAATTCTAACCTAGGGAAAAAATCATTCAACTTCAAATTTGGTTGCATCTCCCAATAAATAAGTGATCATCTTGTTGGAAGAGTGGCCATAGGCCCTCACTTGCTAATCCTCAACATGTTGATGAATCCAATGGTCATGTGACAAGCTACGTGTTGATGAAGAACAAATTAATGTTGTCTATCTGTCTATTATATGCAAATTTTGTGGATACTGTCTTTCCGTGCTACAAGGATCCTATTTTAGGGTTTTATCTTCTGTTTATTGATGATATACTGGCTACAAGGATCCCATTAATATGTATGATTGATTGATTTTTTTTATCAATGGTATGACTGATTAATTATAAATGTATAATTTTTTCTTAATTGCAGTTCTTGAAGTTGGAGATGGAGTGTTTGAGGTGTTGTCTACATCAGGAGATACACAAACAGAGAGTCATTTTTCAAATTGTAACCAATGTGGTTGTGTTTGATTTCTGATCTATTGGTTACTGAACCTCTCTGCTGTTGGTAAACACAAACAGAGAATTGTTGATTGGCTTGCTGAGAATTTCAAGAGAGATGAAGGCATAGATCTTTTGAAGGACAAACAAGCTCTTCAGCATCTTACTGAGGCAGCTGAGAAAGCCAAGATGGAACTTTCATCTTTGACTCAGACAAATCTAAGGTGTGAAATGCATTCGTTTTTTTTCTTGCCTGTTTGTATGCATGCATGCATGATGTCTGTACATGTCTATTTACACATGTTATGTGTAACTGTGAAATTTGTTATTGCCTTTTCCAGTTTACCTTTTGATGTAGGCGCATTTGGCTGGCCTATACGGGGCTGATGCATGTCGAACTAGAGGGCACCAGCCTGAGCGTACCATGGGGACATTCAAGGCTTAGGCGTAGACTGAACGGACCTAATCTAAGAGCATCGCGTGTCTCTGGTAGAGAATCTCTCCTGGCGCTCGTACGGTTCGTATCTGGACTATCCAGGCCCAACTACTCCCAGGTGATTCTGTTTATAAATGCAAAGAAACCCCCACAAGGTAAGTGGCTAGACTCTCTAGACTCAATTTGGAGCTTGAGTAATCTCTATGCATTACTTCCCTCTAGAGAACTTAAGTGCTATCTAAGTCTTCATCTAGACCTTTCGGCTCCAGACCTCTGACTCACTTTACGCTCGTACTAAATTAATCGTCAGAGTCCTCTTCTTGGGTACCCACCTGAGGCCTCTAACACCTCTGTCCTTGAAGGACCTCCTTTGGACCCCTCGCACATTGCACTCGGTACCAACCTTTGATTCCTGTAATATCCGAAGAGACCTTCTGCCTTGGACATAGTCCTCGGCCTCAACTTCCCCTCCTTCGGACCTTCAAAGCCCTCGACCATCTCCACCAAAGCTCGAGAAAAAAATTACCTTATTGTCCTCGACCAATCCGAACATCAACACCTTTCATTACTGCAACTGCCGATGGTCCAAAACTGATTGAGACCACCCTTACAAGGGCCAAGTTTGAGGAGTTGTGTTCAGATCTGCTTGATAGGTATGCACTAACCGTTTATTAAATATTAATTATTATTTATCAGATTCCTTGGATAGGATGTGTTTTAGTTGGTCCATACTTATGAAATATTTTTTAGTTTAAGTTAACTTTGGCTTGCTCTCAAGAATTAATTCCAATGATTTTTGTGATTCCAAGAATCCCTTTTAAGTTTGGATTTCTGGAAATTATTGGAACTAATTCTTTTTATCTTGTTATGCCTACTATGATATTGATATTCTTACTTTCAAAGTACCGGTCCTTCCTACTATAGGTGTTGTTGCCAGTCAAAATGGGTTGAGGGCAACATTATAAATTTGCTCCCAAGCCGAGGTGTTGTTGAGTGGTCTAGGGTCCGTAGTGGTCGAGGATTGGTAGTCTGGTCTTGCATAGAGTAAAGGAGGGAGAACGTCAGAGGCCTCGGTTTGATACCCGAGACAGAGACTCTGACGGTCAAGTTAGCATTAGGAGAGGTACAAGGTGGACAAGGCCTGAGGTGTGAACACTCAAATGAGGCCACAAAGGAAGCTAAGGGTTCTCAAGTGCTTGTTCTTGATTATAAGTTACAATCCTTTACCTTGAGGGGGTTGTCTCCTATTTATATTTGAGGTCGCTTAGAAGTAGGTGAGCTTGAATGGCTCAGGTAACGTCTGTATGCGAGGAGTGCGGTCATTCGAGGTCACCAAGTTACTCTTCTTTACTAGTTCTGGAAAGCCCTCCAAGTTCTATTCTGTGCGCACCCTCATTGGGTCCGCTCTGAACACCACCACCTAACACATTTAGGCCTGCTATTGGGCAAGGCCACATGCGCCTACATTATTCCCTCCCCCCCCCCCCCCCCCCCCACTCTCGAGGCCATGGTGGAGGTCTGAGTTAAGGACCTTGGCTTCAGCCAAAAGAGCGCGTCAGTTACACTGGGAGGCACTATTGGACCTTTTGGATGAGGATCTCGGCCTCGACTTGTTTGGGACGAGTGTGACATGGCTTGCAGGGGCATCAACTTGATCTTCGTTCCTTTCTCTAAGGGATTTCTTGGAGGCTCCTACTACTAGGAGGCCTCAGCCTCGGCGTCAGCATTGGTATCTGTATTGGAAATGGACGAGGGGATCCCCTACCCTGTTTTCTTGCCGGTGCGGAGGCAAATCCATGGAGGCCTCAGCCTTGGCTGTGGGTGCTGAGGCCGTGATACTAGGAGACCCGAGCTTGTGTCTTAGTCATTTGCAAGATGGAAGTCACCATTGTCAGTTCACATACCATGGGGGAGATGGGCCTCGACGACGAGTGCAGACTGTGCGCAACACGGGTTTTCTGATTGGTAGAATAGGCTGTGTACGTGACGGGTCATGGCTTCATGTCCATAGGGGAGACGAGATTCGGGCGAGTCGAGTTGCGCTTGCTTGTTGGTCCGGCATCGTGGGTCGCACCAAGGAGTGAGGTGAGAGAACCGGTTGGCTCACTCGGCGTCATTTCATCTTCCCGAGGTGAGCGACGTGTGTTGGTCGGTGGATAGGGTTGTAAAGGTGGTCACTACGCAACCATTGGATCGGGGGCATGGGTCTTCCATTTTACTTTAAATAAGGGCCTTAGTCGCATTCTTCCCCCCACCATTTTCTTCCAAGTGTCCTTGCCTTCGAGTGACCTTTGCTTCCTAGAGCCTTCAGCTTACCCGCCTTTCTTAGAACTTTCCAGCCTTTGTCTTCTTGTAGACAAACACCTCGTCACCATGCCTTATTCTGACTCCCGATCTAAATGCTATGAGCTCTCGAACTCCTCGGGGGTGAGCTCTTACCGGACCCCATCCCTCGCTAACCCCAACCAAGACTCCTCAGTAGCTGAGGTCCCAGCTCTGAAGTAAGAGGTCGAGGTGCTAAGGGAGAGAAGTACCCCTGGAGGTGTTGAATGCAACCAAAGGGGTGGTAACTCTCCCCATGAGAGCGCCGCTTCTGTGATGCCAAGAGAGGCCGAGGGAACCCCTTGAGGTGGTAGAGAAGAAGGCAGTTCCTGAGCCCAGCCCGAGGATGATGGCTGAATATGCTACCCGAAGGGTGACGATAGGGCGTCTGCTGTGCTCGGAGCACGAAAATGTGCTTGATTTTGACCAAGTGAAATCCCTGGCCAGGAGGTACCATATCCCCCGGTCCTATAGGCTTAGGGTCCCTGACACTGGTGATTGGTCGTGGACACCGAAGGAGGGGGAGATCTGTGTCTACCAACATTTCTTGGAGCTTGGCCTCAGATTTCCCCTTCGTCCTCTGATCGCTAAGTTGCTGAAGTGGTATGACATTATGATCAACCAGTTGGCCCCCAATGCTCGTTGGACTATCCTTGCCCTGCTGGTGGTGGCTCGGCTTCGGGACATGGAGCTGACTCAAAAAACTTTTTGTGCCATGTTCGTCTCGAGGTCACACCCTACTGAGGGTGGTATATACTACTTCTAGCCCCAGAGAGGCCAACCCATAGACAACCCCTCGTCCGTGCACAACTAGAAGAGCAAGTTCTTCATCTCCTACCCCGAGGGTTGGTAATTTAGGACAAGCTGGGGGGAGATGTACCTAGCTGCAGAGCCCACACCTCTTCTTCAGGACAATGAAGTCGCAGTGATGACCTACATTCTTGTGTTGGGGACGATTCGAGCCAAGCCCCTAGTGGTAGAGGAGTTTTCCTTAGTTTTCACTGAGCTCAGCCCATCCCGCCTCAGTAGGAGAAGTCCTGCTATCGGATTTTAACACGTCAGTTTTTTGTTTTATTTGGAGCTACTAACTCTTACTTCGCCTTATTAAAGAGATGCCAGTTGACGTGAAGAGGTTCCTGCTGGAGAGGGCCCAAGTGAAGAAGAGTTCCCCATACGATGGCACATTTAGGAGGCAAACACCGAGGAGGTCTGCTCCCGCTCCCACCGAGAGGACACCTCGGTCTCAAGCTGCTACTAGCGGAGGGGCTAACCAAGACAAGAAGCTGGTTTAGGGGAGTCGGTAGAGGGTGACTGGCTAGAAGAGGCCAACTGATGCACCTCATCCCCCTCTGGGGAAGAGGTTGGCACACAAAGACCGCCCAACCGAGGGTGGTGACCAAGAGAGGAAGGTCACTACTGCCCTGAGGGGGCCTTTAGCAAAGGGGCCCATGACCGGGCCTTCTTCTTCAGTAGAGCCTCTAGAAGAGGGGGATCTCGTTGCATGATGAGTGTTCTGCCCTCGGTGGAATGCCTGAGAGGGGGACTCCATCGATGCCGGGGGGGTCGACAGAGCTTTGATCAAGGGGATAATCCCTCAGTAATCATCTCAACATAATGAACCCGAAGCCCCTCGCCATTCGGGACCAGGGTTTGGAATTTCTAGTTGTGGTATGTTTTCCTTTTCGTTGCTTCGCTAGTTGTCTTTTTCACTTTTTAGTTAACTTTGTTGATGGCTGTAGGTTTCCCGAAACTACATCGGCTTGGGTGATTGAGTTAGGCTCCTCCTCGATCGTTTGTAGAGGGCTGAGGAGAAGAATGAGCAGTTCAGGGTGCGGGTTGCTTCGGCCGAGAGCAGTCGGAAATGACACCCTTTCAGCTCTGGAAGAGGAAAAACAACTCTAAAAGACGTTGGAGGATGACCTAAAGATAAAGAAGGCTCAAATTGCTAAGCTTCAATAATAGTTGAAGAAGTCCAAGCTCGAACTCATCTGTCTTGACAAGGTTGTGGCATAGGCTCAGGAGGATGCTAAGAATGTCGTCCTTATTTGGAAGATGATCGAGGAGTACCAACAAGCCCTCGCCAACCACAAGGCCGATTGCTACTTAGAGGGGATCGAGGACACCAAGCTTGAGGTGATTCAGTTGGCTTCGAACTTCCTGGTGGATGAGCTGAAGATCCCTCTAGACATCAAGACTCTTCCTCCTAAGGTCCCCATTGCTTCCGAGGACTTGGTTGCCCCCCTTGCCGAGGGTGATGCTAAAGGGCCTGGTCTCCCAATCTGATTCTTTTTGAGAGTTGAACGCATACTCTTAATGAAATATGAAATATTCTTTTTGCATATCTTGTGCCTTTGTTACTTTTGTGCTCTCTTCTTTTTTTTTCTCTCAGAGGTCTTTGCCCCCATCCGAGAGGTCATGAGTAGCAAAAAGTTAATCTTCGAGGTGGCCTGTTACTTAGTCACTTGCCTAGAAAATTAAAGGGTGTTGGCCGAGGCCAAGCTATGTCATCGAGGCAGCTGGGACCCTTTCTCTCAGTGGGGAGGGAAGGAAGTTGCCTCGGCCCTCCCGGCCTACTCCTTGTCCCCTTAGAAATTGGTTGGGTGAGGTCAGGGTGAACCACCAAGGTGCTCAGGTTTGTGCCCTACCTAACCTTTGTCGTGCTAAGTGTGTGAAGTCGAGGTGGTCTGCTGCCACCGAGGATCGGGGCAAAGGGTATAATACCTTGGCCAACCTAGCTTATCTTTCCTACTTGGCGAGGTACTTAGACTATTTTTAGTGTGTTTGTTCGTTATAGGCTGAGGTAACTAGCTGATGCTTATAGTCAAGGTCTCTGTTACTCCTTGCCTTAGCACGAAGGCGAGGCGAACATTCAGTTTGTAAAGAACTGTGTGTCTCAGCCATATTCTAGTCCAAGCGTAGGGCCTCAAGAGAGGTTGTACGCGTCAACTAGTTGTGTGGCTGAGGGGTCTTGACCACTTATAAAAATTAAGAACTTGTACACTAAAACACTAGGCTGAGGGGGAGGAACTTTGCACTAGCATTCATTGTCAACTAATAGGGATTACATTCACTGGTAATACATTCAGAGATTCTCTGAATTCCATGTTCAAGGGATTGGTCTTCCATTTAAGTGTTCGAGCTAAAATGTGCTGGGGTCGACGATGCTTGACTTTGTAAGGACCCTCCTAGTTAGAGCTAAGCTTGCCTACACCAGGCTTGAGCACCATGACTTTCCTAAGGACGAGGTCTCCTTCTTTGTAGAGTGTTTCTTAGTTGTAGTAGTGAGCCATGTCTTTTACTCTGATATGTGCCTATTCTCGAACTTCCTCCAACAAGTCTAGATTTTTTCTAAGTTCTTCGTTGTTCTTGACTTCATTGTACGCCTCAGTTCAAAGCGTTGATTGGCTGATCTCTGCTGGAATGACGACCTCGGTGTCGTATGTTAAGTTGAACTGGGTTTCTCTTATGGCTATCCGAGATGTCATCCGATAGGCCCACAGGACGTTGTTGAGTTCATCGGCCTAGAGGCCTTTGGTTCTGTCAAGTTTGGTCTTCAGTCCTTCTAGGATATCCAGTTGATGACCTCGGTCAGGTCGTTGGTTTGAGGGTAGCCTACTGAGGTGTATTGCTGCTTGATGCCAAGGGAGGCACACCATTCTCAGAACCTCGTATTGTTGAACTGCTTCCTATTGTCAATGACTAGCATGTGGGGGAGGCCAAAGCAGCAGATGATATTTTTCCAAAAGAAATTTTGTATTATCTTGGCTATGATGGTAGCTAGGGGCTCCACTTTGACCCATTTGGTAAATTGGTTGATGGTGACGATGAGATACTTTCTATTTCCTATGGCTTGAGGGAACGGGATGAGGAGATCCATGCCCCACTTGGCAAAAGGCCAAAGGCTACTAAGGCCCGACAAAGTTATGGCTAGTTGGTGGGAGATGTTGGAGTGTCTCTGTCACCGGTCGCATTTTCGCACCAGTTCGGCTACATCCTTTTGAATTGTCGACCAGAAATACCCTTGCCTTAATGCTTTTTGGGACAAGGCTCTACCTTCGAGGTAGTTGCTGCAAATGCCTTCATGAACCTCTTGGAGCACATACTTGCCCTCCTCTCGGTGGAGGCATCGAAGGAAGGACAAAGTAAAAGATCTTTGGTATAGCTTCCCTTCAAGGAAAGTGTAGTGGGCGGCTTGCCTTAGGATTCACTCACTTGGTTTTTGTCTTTGGGCAGCTACTCGGTCAAGAGGAATGTAATGATGGGTTCCATCCAGGATGGCTCAGTTTGTAGTGGTAGTACTTGGGCTTCTTTGATGGTAGGCCGAGCTAATTTCTCCACACAAATAGTGCGGTTGAGGGCTTCACCGAAGGTGCTTGCCAACTTTGATAGGGCGTTAGCTCTCATGTTCTCGGACCATGGGACTTGTCGCAAGGAGAGATGTTGAAAGTGGCGAGCGAGCTCTTGCACCTTGGCTAGGTATTTGGCCATGCTTTGTTCTTTGGCCTCGTACTCACCATTGACTTGGTTCACCACCAACTGAGAGTTACTGAAGACCTCAATGTCTTTGGAGTCGAGGTCTTTCGCAAAATGCAATTTGGGGAGTAGGGCTTCGTACTCGGCTTGTTGTTGGATGCAGAGAAGTCAAACCTTAACGTGTATTCTACTTTGGTGTTGTCCAGGATGAGGAGTATGAGGCCAGCTCCAATTTCCTTGGAGTTGGATGATTCGTCGACGAGCAACTCGACTAAAGGTGCATTCTGCCATGAAGTCAACTAGGGCTTGTGCTTTGATTGTGGGCCTTGGCTAGTATTGCAGATCAAAATCAGACAACTTGACGACCCACTTGATTAGTCGACTCGAGGCCTCAGGTTTGGCAAGAATGACTTTTAGGGGTTGATTGGTTAAGACCGTAATAGTGTTAGCTTGAAAATACAACTTGAGTTTCCTAGTCGAGACCACCAAGACGAAGGCCAGCTTCTCCACCTCAGGATATCGGATCTTAATGTCATAGAGAACCTTGCCGACATAGTAGATTGGTCTCTGAACTCCATCTTCTCTGATCAATACCGAGCTGATGGCCTCATCCCCAATTGAGAGGTATAAGTACAAGATATCTCCTGGAAGTGGCCGAGTGAGGAGGGGAGGCGAGGCGAGGTAGGATTTCAACTCTCCAAAGGTGTGTTGACATTCTTTCGTCCATTAGAAGTCTTTCAATTTCTTGATGGCACGGAAGAATGGTTGACATTGGCTGGCCGAGTTTGACATGAAGCGGCTAAGGGCAGCCACTTGGCTGGTAAGTCTTTGGGTCTCCTTAACCAATCGAAGTGGTGCCATATCTAGAACAGCTCAGATCTTTTCTGGGTTGGTTTCTTTTCCTCGTTATGTGTCGACGAAGCTTAGGAACTTGCCTAATGTGGCGTCGAAGGCACACTTGCTAGGATTGAGCTTCATGTTATATTTCCACAATGTGTCAAAGGACTCGACTAAGTCCACGGTGTGTTGGTTGACTCTCAGGCTTTTCACCACCATGTCGTCCACATAGGCTTCGGCATTTCTTCCCATTTGTTGTTTAAAGACTTTATTTATGAGGCGCTGATAGGTAGCCATGGTGTTCTTGAGGCTGAAAGGTATGACATTGTAACAATATGTACTGTGCTCGATCGGTGATGAACAAGGTATTCTCTTCGTCTTTGGGGTCCATCTTGATCTAATTGTATCCAAAGAAGGCATCCATGAAGCTGAGTAGCTCGTACCCTACGGTGGCGTTGACGAGGTGGTCTATCATTGGCAAAAGAAAACTATCTTTGGGGCAGGCTTAGTTGAGGCCTCTCGGATGAAGCCGATGTTGAGTAGCTTGTCAACTTCCTCTCCTATAGCCTTCCAACGGTCTGATGCAAAGTTCTTTGTTCTTTGCTGAACTGGCCTAGAGCTCGAGTCCATGCTCAACTAGTTCGGATAGGCTCTCTGAGAGAATGTTAGACTCGACACAGACTGTCTTCTCGGGCTTGGCCTTGTCTAGGGGTCCGGGATGAGGTCCCGGCTAGTTGGCCATAGTTCGCTGGTTACTCTCTGAGGACCAGGCCCTCAAGTGGTAGGGCTTCCTTGTTCTTACCATTCAGTGCTGCCACATAGCATTGACGAATGGCTTGTTGATCCCCCCCCCCCTAGTGACTTTGACACCATGCTCAGTGGAGAATTCGAGGGCAAGGTGTTAGGAGGAGATGGCTGCCTTGAGTGCATGGAGGGTCAGCCACTCAATAATGGCATTGTAGGGGGAGCCGATCCTCATGACCCGGAACCCATTCATCCTCATCACCTGTTGAGGCCCTGTCCCTACCGTAATGGATAGGGTGATTCTTCCTTCCAGCCTGATCACGTTGCCAGAGAAGCCGACGAGTGGCACATTGGTGGGCTGAAGGCGTTTGGGCGTCAGCTTCATCTTTTCAAATGTATTGTAGAAGAGGATGTCGGCCGAGGAGCCACTATCTACTAGAACCCTCTTCACCCTTAGCTTCCTTTGTGAGCGTAAGGGCTTCTTCTTGCTTCAATTTCTTGGGAGTAGGTCCTTAGATGTTCAGTTGCCTAGTGTAGGCCTTGCGGGCCGAGGCCTAGGCTCCACTCGAGGTCACGCCCCCTATAATGACGTCTATGACGACAACTAGCTGTTGGTGTTGCTATTGCTACAAGGACTTGGCACCAGCTTTGCCTCCCCATGTACTGCTTGAGGTGGTTGCGATAGATGAGGGACTCTTTCATTTTTCAACTCATAGTAGTCCTCGGTGTCGTGGTCGATGCTGTAGTGGTACTTGTAGTACTTTTTTGGATTCCCTTCTCGGGATTCCTCTTCATCTTCTCTGGCCACTTCATGTACTCCTCTTTCTCCTCCTGCATGAGAATCCACGTCCGGGTGGAGTTGAGTGGCATATATTGGTTGTAAGTTAGGGCCAAGGCCGGTGGCTTCTTGTTGTCTTTGTTGTTGTTATTGTTGTTTCATTTGTTTCCATTCCTTTTCTTCTTCTCTAAGCCTCCATGATGGAGGTCGATCTCTCTTTCCTGATGGTCACCGATCGAGGCCTCCTTAGTAGCGATGTACTTTTGAGCCTTCTTAAGAAATTCTACCTTGGACTTTAGTGGGGTCTTGGCTACCGAGCACTTGAGGGTCGAGCTAAGTAGGAGGTCATTGATGGTGGTGTGTATGGAGACCATGGAGTCAAGGTCTCAAAACTTGAGCTCTTCTTTTTTAAAGCGGTCGATGTAGGACCGCAGAATCTCGCCGTGCTTTTGTTTGATGGCCATCAGGGAAATGATGCTCTTATAGCATCGCTTGCTACTGATGAAGTGGACGAGGAAGAGGCTAGCGAATTGCTCCCACGAACCAGAGAGCGAAGAGGGAACATGGAGAACCATTAGTGGGCTGCCCCTTTGAAGGTTGCCTGGAAAGTTTGGCACGTTAGGGTGTCGGAGTATCCATAAAGGAGCATGGGCATCTTGAAACTTTCCAAGTGGTCATCCCATTGGGGGAGAGGCTCAGAGATGATGTTCGAAGTGAAGGCATCCATCCTCTTGGATACTCTACTGGCCAAGGCTTCATCTCAACTTTCTCTAACTTGGTGGAGCTCATCTTTGATGGCTCCAAGTTGCACTTGCAAGTCAACAATTCTTTGTTCGAGGGGGCCTGGCCCCATCCCGGTTCTTGTGGACTCGATGGGGGTCGGCCCGACTCCCTGAATACTTTGATGTGGGCCCATGTTTGTTCCCTTTGGCTGGTCTATCATTCAAGAGGTCTTGGAGATCCGAGATGTGAGAGGAAGAGACGTAATGTCGGCCCTTGGGAGGGGGCTGTGGTGGCTTGATCTCTTGCCTTCGTCCTAGGAATTATCTCTTCGGTGGTGGTGATGGTGTTCTAGGTCTTGGCAATGGTCGCGAGACTATGCGAATTCTTCCCCTCTTTGGCTAGGGGGGTCGTGAGGTCCTTTGTGGCTGACTGGCACGTTGGCTATTATTAGACTCTAAGGGGTCACCCCTGTTGGATTTGGCTAGGCTGATGGCTAAGGGGTCTGGAGACACACGCTCGCCATTGTGCCCCAGGCTACCAGCAGGGCGGCCACCCTGAGGTCGGCCTTTTGCCGAGTGACCCAACTCATCTAGTCTCCTGCTGAGGTTGTTGAGCTTGTCGAGGACCATCTGAAGTTGGTCCCTTGTGACTAGATTCTGAGTGTTCCTAGTATTTCTTGCCATGTCAGCTGAAGCTTAGGCTTATGAGTTGATTCTTTTAGATTTTAAGGAAATTTGATTGAGAGAAGTCTTAGCGATGTTCCCATAGATGACGCCAATTGTTGCCAGCCAAAATGGGCTGAGGGCAACACTGTAAATTCACTCCCAAGTGGAGGTGTTGTTGAGTGGTCTGGGGTCCGAGATGGTTGAGGACTGGTAGGCTGGTCATACACGGAGTAAAAGAGGGAGAACGTTAGAGGCCTTGGGTTGATACCTGAGGCGGAGACTCTGACGGTCAAGTTAGTATTAGGAGAGGTATAAGGTGGACAAGGCGTGTGGTGTGAACACTTAAACGAGACTACAAAGGAAGCTAAGGGTTCTCAAGTTCTTGTTCTTGAGTCTAAGTTTTAGTCCTTTACCTTGAGGGGGTTGTCTCCTATTTATAATTGAGGTCACCTAGAAGTAGGTGAGCTCGAACAGCTTGGATGCCGTTCATATGCAAGGAGCACGATCATCCGAGATTGCTACATGACTTCGCACTACTGGTTTCGAAAAGCCCATCAAACTTAGTTCTACACACCTTAATTTGGTCCACTTTGAACACCGCTGCCTAACACATGTAGGCTCGCTATTGGGCATGGCCACATGCGCCTACATTAGGTGTCAAAGGAGTAAACTTCTAATAAATATTGCAGGCTTTGAACCCTAGTAGATAGTGTATTGAGAGATGCAAAAGTTTCATTCAAAGATTTGGACGAAGTGATACTTGTTGGTGGATCAAGTATTGGGAACGTATGCGTAATTTCTTATTACCGTAAATGTTGATGAAATTGTTGCTATTGGGGCAATAGTTCAGGTCAGTTGTTATTATTTTCTAGATTGTTGGGATAAATTTTAGGAGAAGAGGTTATTGGGAAGGTATGGGTAAAAGAAAAAATTTTAGATAATTTTTATGAAGAACAAGAAAATCTCATTAATTCTTTAAAAAATGACATAAAATAAAAATAAAAAATAAAAAAAGAGAAAATTTATTCACTCCCTTATTTTATATATATATATATATATATATAGATATAAATTATTTAAAAAATTAAAACATAAAATAAAAAATAATTATCTACTCTTATTTATTTCTATTGTTTAATTAAGAGAATCCGTGCATTTTAAGGGTGCCACTCGCATGTAGTAATGCCTATAATGTGTAGGTGTGATTGTGTGCTTCCATTTTCCATTTTCGGATAGATGCCAATCCATCGCACCACAATGGGGCGGGGCCCTTCCCATCCATGATTGTTAGAGATCTTTCTAGAAACAGATTACGTGGCAACACCTAACCCTCTCTATCTCCAGTATAACCTTCTCTACTCTTCCCTCATCTTCTTCGAAGTCGAAAACCAGAACCAGCCATTAGCGCTGAAGCATCCATCCCTTCTTTATCTTCCTCAGCTTCTTGCGTTAGGGTTAGGGTTTATTAGCTCTTCTTTCAGAGCTTGATTTCTCTCTTAAACCTAAACCTAACTTCTTTGTTCGAATTCAATCTCTCTCTCTCTCTCTGTCTCTTTGCCAAAACCCTATTATAAATACCAAGTTAGGCTATTTTGAGGAATCCTCGTCGACAATGGCGTCTGCGGCTCAAATTCACATTCTCGGCGGTTCTGCGTTTCCATCCCCTTCGAAAAAGTCCGGTGTTGGGAATGGAAGGCCTTCAAGAACTGTTTTCTTCGGACAGGGATTAAATGGCAGCGGCGCTTCGTTTGGGATTCCACAGTCGGCTTTCCTGAAACTTAAGAGAAATAGCAGGAGAGAATATGCAGTTGGTCCTGTTCGGGTTGTAAGCGAGAAGGTTGTCGGTATTGACCTTGGGACGACGAACTCAGCAGTGGCGGCGATGGAAGGTGGGAAGCCGACAATTGTTACTAATGCTGAGGGTCAAAGAACGACGCCTTCGGTCGTTGCGTACACGAAGAACGGAGACCGACTTGTAGGGCAGATTGCGAAGAGGCAGGCGGTTGTGAATCCGGAGAACACTTTCTTCTCTGTGAAGAGGTTTATTGGAAGGAAGATGTCTGAGGTAGATGAGGAATCGAAGCAGGTTTCCTATAGAGTGGTGAGAGATGAGAACGGTAATGTCAAGCTTGAGTGCCCAGCCATCGGCAAACAGTTTGCTGCCGAGGAGATTTCGGCGCAGGTATCTCCCCTCTCTCCCCCTCTCTTTCCTGTCACAGTAGCACTCTATTCCGCGCTATTCTTTCTGAATTCTTACCACTCTGGTATATCTAATTCTTTTCTGTGTTTGAACTGCATTTGTTATACTTCAAGCTTATTTTTGCATGCGTTTTCTTTGGTTGTAGCATTATTTATTCTGATTAGTCCATGTGCATGGTACACTACAGTCTTTGAACTATCTCTCTTCTTGTCTTCAATGTACATAGTAGTAAGTAGACAAAATCCTTGAGCTCTGGATGATTTCTCAAAAAGCTAACAAAATCATTTCTTCTGAAATATTCAACCGGGGTTTCCTGTAAAATATCCCATCTAGATTTTAAATCCTTATGGTCCCTCACCTTATTAGCAAGCAACCGAAACACATCCTTTTTGGCACCTTACTTTTGCAACAAGAATATTATGAACAAATTAGTAAATCTGTGTTAACAAAGCAACCAAAGTACTGCATTTAAAGAATTATTCTCAGTTCAGTCAGCCACAACACATTTTTGTTAAATATTCTCAACTCATAAAACAATCTTGAGAAAATGGTTATTCTCAGTCTAGCATTGTAGAACTTCTCCAATATTTGAAACAAAAAAGAAATCCAACTTCCTCATATGCAGTAACCAACATTTTATTTTACATTTTACGTACAGATGAACGAAGAAGATTAGTGCTGGTTTTCTAATTACCCATCATGAAGAAGAGTGAAAAATTCATGCACCCAAAATTTAAAAACAAAATGGGTTATTTTAGTCTGTGTGAAAGGTGATGAAACAAAATAGTAGTTTCAATTTTCAGACATACCCTGAAGAGAATAGAAAGACAAATCCTTTACTCTTCAGAAACACAACATGGAAAAATCAGAATAAGGATTTTACCTCCATAAAAACAACCAAGGACAGATTTCAATACAGAGATTGAGCTGGGACAGTCCAGCCTTTAACCCTAATCTTTTCAGATATTACTGACAGGGAAGGGACCCCAAGACTATTCAGCATTATTTTTCTTCTCCTCCTATTATTACCTTTACTCTCTCTCGATCTACAACTACTCCATCCTATGGTGGTATATATTTCTTCCCAGGGGAACTAGGGGGACAAAACCTGTAGAGGTGGTCCAAGGGTCAATGCTTCAGTCCTGCAATTCCTCAGAGACTGAATGGTGATGTCCAAACCTTGAGGGTAACTTGCTATCAGCCCATCCACTGATTTCCAAACCTATAGAACCACCACCTAGCTTAGTTTTTCCAAAGCCTGGGTCCTAAGATAGACATAGGTAGCTGAAAGTTTGCTGAACAAGTCTAGTGATAAGAACAAAACTAAGGTGAACTACCCTATGGTTTAAATCTGAACCCAAAACCTGGGCAACCCTAACCCGCAACCATTCAAGATTAAAGCCAGTCTTGAGATTGCAAGACCTTTTCTTTATTAAGAATCCAAATTGGGTTCAACACAAGATTGTCTAGCCTGGGTAACAACTCTGAGATCTAACAATTAGGAAAATGATTTTAGAAAGGCATTGGTCTAAACATGTATCAGAATGGAAAAGATATTAATACACTTCTTGAAATACCAATGTCATAGCAAATTACAAGATGAAAACATACTTATGTAAACCCAAGAGTGCTGATATATATGAAAGATGAATCTGTCAAATTCTGTTGCCTATAAAAAAAAAAAAACAAAACAAAAAGATTAGAGGATTTGAATGGGCCACATAGAGCCTGTTTTTTTGGCCAGTTGATCTAGCCATCTTCCAGTTATTTCTATTTTCACTTTTCAGATATTTGTCCTAGTCTTTATCACCCCTCTATATCATTTGAACAATATATGAGCAATAAGATGGTAATAGAAAATATAGAAAAAATTCATTCTTTTGGAGATAGAATATACTAGCAATTCCTTCGGAGCAAGAATTTGCAGTTTCAATAGCTTCATCACTTGATACCTAGAAATTACACAAACATCATAAGATAATAAATAGTAAATCAAATATTATGCAGAAGTAGAAACTACATTGATGAATTATAGGAAAAGGAAAACGAAATTATACTGCAGTTCAAGGGCCTCCATGGCAGCCAAAGGACCATGACCAAGTTATTCTGTCCATGGATCCTAGGACAGTACAAGATTATAAGATGAGTGCTTTAACCCTATCCAACCTGAAGCTTACAATCTACTGATTACAAGCTCATGAGGACCTTGTAACCCCACTAACTCATTAACAAAGGGTTAATATCTCAAGGGGGTTGTTTAGCAATCAATCAACTTTACGTCAATGTCTTTTGCTTAATATGAAGATAAATTCACATGTTCACTGAAAAGATCACAAAGGTTTTAAAGGTTTACATGAAGAATATCAACACATTTTTCTAAAGTTTTCATATTTCAAAGTAATCTTGGTCTTGCTAATGTCAATTACCATACCTAGTAGAAATGGGTCACCATCCTTGTGTAGCTCTTTTTTTGGTATGAACCATCTAATTATAACATAAACAGTGAAAGACCCATTAACTACCTGCTAGCTAATTTAAGGCCTTGAATCCCAATCAATCTTGTATTCCAACATGAAATCGAAAATTGGAAGATAAGCAGGTGGTATGAATGGAGATTCAAGGGGTTGAGGCAAGAAGAAATTTTTTGTGCGACTATTTGGTGGGAAGATTCTGGTGGAGGGTAGGGGTTCAAGAAGCTGTTGGACGAGCTTTTTCTCTTCATCTTTCTTTCTAGATTAGATGCAAAATGGATTCTTGATAATGGACCATGCAAATGGGGAGAAATCCACTCCTCGATTGGTGGGGAGCTAGTGCAGATTGCTTCTATTTGGAATCGAGTGAGGATTTTGATCGTTCGGATTCTACCTGGATCAGGGTGTTTGGTTTGCCTTCGCTTCTCTGGTGTCCGAGTGTGAGCAAAGTGATTGGAGATGCATGTGGAGGGTTCCTAGAAACGAACAATTCTCCTATTGAGTTGGCTACGTGTGAATGGATTGGAATGAAGGTGAGGAAGGGTGATATGATCCCTGATAAGGTTGAGATTGTGGATGGGGAATCTCTCTTCTCTGTTTGCATTTGGCCTGAAATTTTATCGTCAGTTCGAAGGTGGAAGATGGTGAGCCAAATAGAAGATAAAGCTCAAAAGGAGAGAACGAGTTTGGTTGTTTCTAAGACAGTTGTCTTAGAAGATGTTGGTGAGAGCTCTTTGCCGCAAGGACCTTTGAGAAATGGCCAACTTTGAGTCGTCTCGTCGATGAGGGAAGAAGGGAATCTTGACCTTAACCTGAACCATTCAATTTTGGAACCAATGGAGGGCCAAGATTTCATCTCAAGAGATTGTCTTGAGGGAAGTGCTCCTTTTTCGAAGATGGGGAATATTGGGGGAGGTGCGATGGTTGAAGAAATAAAGAATTTAATTAGAGAATGTTTAAAAGAAATGCACGTGGTGCCCATAGAGGAGAATTCGTTGAGCAAGTTTAAAGAGGCCAGACAACCATAAGGGATTGGGGATTGTGTATGTGTGGTTTTCTCGAAACGAGTCTAGGACCTCGATATGGGTCAAAATAACCCAAATACTCGACCCACCCATGAGCTTAGAATAAATAAACTTACAAAATCTGCTAGTGAACCAAGGTGGTCCAATGGCAAGCAGATACTGTGCAACCCAGTCCGGTTGGAGCTGGTGTGGCTTAAACCTCTTATGCAAACTGAGATGAGGGAGCTCGAGGCTTCAGTACAACTGTTTTCTCAGTCTCTTGACGTTGAGAACCGAGGTGATAGCCAGGATGTAGCGACTTACCCCTCTCGTCATTGATCATTCTGGGCTGGCGAGTTCGTCGGAGGTAGATCATCGATGACAGCAACAAAATTTTCTTCCCATGGTGCCTGTGAATGCCAAGCTGTTGGAGGTGACACATCTAGTAGTGATGGATTTAGAGGGTCAAAACGAAAATTTGGCGGACAGTCTTGAGCAACCTAAAATGCTGAAGAAAAGAGATTGGAGCCCTGTTGCGATGAAGCGAAGTGAAGATAATCATCAGAAAGAAATTAAGGACAAAACAAATTTCGTGGTAGGTTAGGAAGGTAAGTCGAGTAACAATTCTATTAAATCCTTCCTCTTGGGTTACATTAACGCTATTGGGTCTAGGGAATTTTCTGGGGGGTTTCTATTGGAGGGTATGGAAGCAAAAATAGTAAAGTTTTTGGAAGAGATTGAGTGAAGAATTCTTATGGAGAGGGGAAAAATGGTGGCAAAAAAGGTGGGGCAAATTTGAAGAGAAATAAGGAAATGATGAGACTAACATGGGGCTTGAATGATAAGGTGGGGAGCAATGAAGGGGCAGTAAGGGGGTCGAAGAAAATTTGGGACTTGGGGTGGTTGTTTTCTCGATTAGTTCTATCTATGGGTTTAAGAATTTTATCTTAAGAGTGTAAGAGGCCTGGGGTTGGGTAGAAGAAGAATGGTGGTTTGTGATTCTTTGAAGATGTCGAAATCGAAGATAGTACTGCTTCAAGAAACAAAGTTGGAGAAGATAGATGCTGGTATTATTCGAAGTCTTTGGGGGAAGGTCAGGTTAGATGGAAAGCAAAGACAACTACTGGGAGTGCAGGGGGGCTTTTGTGTCTTTGGGATCCCTCTTTATGTAGCCTAATTTCTTGTAGCATTGGGAATTTCTCAATTTCTTTACTCTTGAAGCTTCAAGATGTTAATATTATCCAAATCAGAAATGTTTATGGGCCAACAGTTTCAAATCTCAGGGTGGGCTTTTGGGAGGAGTTATCAGATATGAGAGGCTCTTTAACCCATCCTTACGATTGGTGGTGATTTTAAGAACACAAGGAGTGGAAGAACTAGGTTGATGAGGCAGTTTGCAGATTTTATCAATAATCAAGAAAACCCCACCCTTGTGAGGTTGGACAGATTCTTGGTTTCTTCAAAACTGGGATGATATCTTTCCTGACTTTAGGCAGATTATCCTTCCCAGACCTGTTTCCGATCACAGTCCTATCTAACTAATATGTGGTCATAGGGAGAAAATCAAAGCTCCTTTTAAATTTGAAAATGCTTGGTATGAGGAAGACAATCTTATTCCTTTGATGAATTCTGTGTGGGAAGATATTCAGGTGGAGGGATCAAGTTCTTTTATCCTGGCAAAAAAACTGTGTACTATCAAAAGAATATTAAAAATTTGGAGTTTGGAGAAAAAGTTAAGTTTGGGGATTGGAAAAAAAGCTGAAGAGATTGATAGAGCTGAAGAAATGCCAATTTCTGAAGAGTTGAGGCTGAAAAGATCCCAAGCAAAAAATAGCTTTGACAAATTGGTTGTGAAAGAGGAAATTAAGTGGAGACAAAGAGCTAAAACCACTTGGTTAAAGAAGGGTGACAAAAACACATATTTCTTTCACAAAATGGCAAATGCCCAAGCTAGAGCTTCATCTATCAATAAGTTGGTGTGGGAAGATAGGAGCAGGGACTCAGATAGAGAGATTCAATTAGTAGCAACTTCCTTTTATAAAAAGCTCTATAAGGAAAATTGGATGTATAGACCCTTTCCTTCTAATCTTCCTTTCAGGCAGCTGAGTGAAAATCAGAAATTTTGGCTTGAGAGACCTTTTACAGAAGAGGAAATTAGTGCTGCAATTAAGAAATTAGAAGGAGATAAATCGCCTGGGCCGGATGATCTCACAAACTTTTCTATATGAAATGTTGGAATTTTGTGAAAGAAGACTTGATGAAAGTGTTCCAGGCGTTTCATTCAAATACCTCTCTGCAAAGAAGCTTGGATGCCACATTTATAATCCTCATTCCAAAAATTGATGGGGTTGTGAACATTAAGGATTTTAGGCCAATCAGACTCCTGCACAGTTTTTATAAATCTTGGCTAAAGTTCTGTCAGAAAGAATGAAAAGGGTGTTAGGCCGCGTAATCTCCAATAACCAGAGTGCTTTTGTGCCAAGGAGGCAGATGGAAGACTCAATTCTAATTGCCAATGAGTTAATTGATTCCAGAAGAAGAGAGGGAACCCCGGGTGTGATTTGTGAACTCGATATTGAGAAAGCTTATGATTTCATCAACTGGAATTGTCTGGATCGTGTGTTAGATAGTATGAATTTTGGACAGAAATGGAGAAACTGGATCAGAGTTTGTGTTAAAACCCCAAAATTTTCAATCCTAATTAACAATCAATTACGGAGTTTTTTGGTAGCTAAAGGGGTCTGAGGCTGGGAGATCCTCTGTCCCCTTTGTTGTTCATGTGTCATTGGAAATTCTCACACTTTTTAGCAAGAAGGCTGCAGAATCTGGTTTATGGAATGGGTTTGCAATCTCTCCTGGAAAGGAGAAAGTCAATATCCTCCGATTTGCAGATGATACCCTATATTTTGTGGATGCTTCTATGACTCAATTGGATTCAGTTCTTGGGATTCTGAGCTGGTTTGATGTGGTGTCTGGCCTCTAAGTCAACCTGAGTAAAAGTAAGATCATCCCAGAGGGCCATGTTTCAAATTTTGAAGAGTGTGCAAAAGTGATGGCTTGTCAAACTAATTTCCTCCTGGTAAATTATTTGAATATTTATCTTTTGGAGGTTGGGTTACATTGATTAAGAGCACCCTTTCCAACCTCCTACTTATTTCCTATCTCTTTTCCCCATCCCAAACAAAATTGCAAATAGGCTGGAGCCTCCAAAGGAATTTCTTATGGAGGGGTTGGGAAGATGAAAAGAAGATTCACATTGTAAGGTGGGTGCAAGCCTGCCTTCCTAAGAAAGTTGGTGGGCTGGGAATAAGAAAGGTGAAGGAATTTAATTCTGCCCTTCTTAGTAAATGGTTATGGAGATTTGCTTCTGAGGGGAATGCATGGTGGAGAAGTCTTACTGTGGCAAAATATGGAGTGGTCTGGGGTGATTGGAGATCTAAGGAGCCTCATCCAAATGGGGCTAAATGACCTTCCCAGTTGTGCCCTTCCAGATCTCAGGTCCAGTGCCCTTAGCTAGCTAATATAGTCCCACTTCAATGAAGGTAAAGAAAACTTGATTTTTGAGAGATACATGTAAAAGAAGTAACTCCAAACCAGATTAACCACAGAAAGTTAACAACCATTGCCATGAAATGTGGTCAGGTTAGTCTGCTCATGATTGGCAGTGGCAAAATTAGAAGCACTGGAGCATCTCCCCACAATTCTGTAATGATCCAACATGAGGGGGTTGCACCAGATAAAATGATAGGGGATCACCAGGGGCAATACCCTGTCTAATGATCCAACGCTTCCAATGTCTCCCTCACACGTAGCAATATATGTACACCTTCCACTCTTAGAAGTTTGAATCAAACTGCAAATTTCACATAAAAGACAGGAATTACTCTTCAATAAAAAATAAATGAATCAACCTCTACTTATTTTGAAACTTGCATGCCTTACACAACTGACATAACCCACCAGAATGAGTATGAGATAGTAAAGAGAGCATAAGAACATAAGACAGGGAACCAAGATCAAGGAAGGTATTGGTAAGAAAATAATGGTATATGTTATAATTTACTGATGAATTCTGGTAATTTTCTATAATTTATGCAGATTTCGTATAATTTCTAGGAATTTTCAATAATTACTGTTAATTTATGAGAAATTTGAATAGTTTCAATAATATTTGGAAATTTTTTATAATCCGACTTGGGATAACTCATAGCGGGAAACTGGAGACTAATCACTCATATTGGGGTTAGATATGCATACACGGGCATGAACAGCTGCTAGTGTTGAAACCTCCTAGCTACAATAACAGCTGAAGCCTAACAATAAAAGGTGAGTTCACAATCTTCAATTGTTGGCAGTAGCTAGAAGAAGACAACTTAAAAATAGTGTGGACGACACTATGAAAGTGAAATTATTAACAATAAATAGGGCAAATGACGAATGGTTGCATTCTTCTTGATAAAAACCTAAAAATAGAAAGCTAGGATCTGGCTCGTTGTCCTTTGTGTCTATCACTATCATCAATTGATTAGTCTCCATTTCACTAAATGAAAAAAGAATACAGACGACCTCTGAACTTCGAGGATCCCCTGCTACTCGCAACTACCGGACAAAAGGAATTAAAAGGAAAGGTTAAACAATTGTTTCTTTCTTGTTTTGTCAAAGTCGGATAATCAAAACTGCAATCCATTAACAAATTACAGATTTCTTATTCTTCAATAAATATTACGAGATCATAATCAGTTTTTCAATCATAATCATCGAGAAATCGAGAGAAACTACCTAATGCCAGCGTCAGTGTTGGAGTAAGTGCGAGAGAGAAATATGACAGGAAGAGTGTGAGAAAGGGAAGAGTAGGGGGAAGTAGCACCCTAATTCTGCTTGTAGCGGCAGTCTGTCCTGTCTTTAGCAGCAGTTTTAAACGACTGCCACTATAAAATATTATTTGTAGCGGCAATCACCAATTAGCTTCTTTCAAAACTGCCGCTATTTAATCAATTTTCTTGTGGTGTTTGATATGTCTTCTTGCTTAGGATGTATGGATGTTATTTTATCGGGAAAGAAGGTCCAGAGTAGGAAGTTAAAACTGTGCCTGTTCTCTTTTGTTTGTTCATTTCGCCAGAGAACTATAAAGGTTTTTGATGCTGTGTTAAAAGCAACTTTCTGTGATGCCGTAACTAAGGATAAAAAGTTGAAGCTTTCATGTTAAACATGTTTTTGAGGAAGTCTTAAATGTAATATCTTAAACATTTATATTTTGTTGCTGGATGAGAAATTGAGAAAATGTTTCTGCAATAGTTTTCTGACCATTTTGCTCAAGAATGCGTTTAGCTTGTTTTGTTATTTTACACATTCTCTAATAATTAGGAAGAAATTGGTTCTCCATCACTTCTTCTCCGAACTGCTGAAAGTAGTGCCTCAGTGTTTGTGTTGTAATCTTTCTTTTTGTGGTGAAAGTTTTCTTGGAGTTGCTATTACCATCAACTGTTATCATACTTCAAAAACTTAAATGATTATCTACTTCTTGGTTTGCAGCATTTACTTGAGGTCCTTGGCACTGTTGTTCATGTTTGTCATTTTCTCTTGGTAAAAAAAACTTAGCCTCTTTCCTTCATTTGCAGGTATTAAGGAAACTTGTAGATGATGCATCCAAGTTTTTGAATGATAAAGTTACCAAGGCTGTAGTTACAGTACCTGCTTACTTCAATGATTCGCAAAGGACAGCAACAAAAGATGCTGGTCGGATTGCTGGTTTAGAAGTTCTCCGTATCATCAATGAACCCACTGCTGCTTCACTGGCATATGGGTTTGAAAAGAAGAACAATGAAACCATTCTAGTATTTGACCTTGGAGGTGGAACATTTGATGTATCAGGTATTAAGACTATCCAAAACACTCCATTTCCAATTTCTTTGTCATTTTAGTATGCAAAATTCCAGATTTTCTTTATATACACCCAGGTTTCAATTTATCTATAACCTTCCGCCTATGGAATGATAGTTAAATTGAACTTTATCTTTGACTTGGTAATATGGCATTAAAAATATTATACTGCTGTAACTATAATGTATATTTTTGCCATAAGTATCCCCATCTGACCTATGTTGGATACTCATATCTTGAGACTCCATTAAATTCTTGTTCTGCAATTTCATAAAGTACCTGTAACCTCTAAATGTGGTAGGGAAAGACAAATTAAGCTTTTCTGATGATAAAAAGGATCATATACCTTTATCTTTTTATTTACTCATTAAATCCTTATCTGTCCCTTGCTAAGTACTCAGATTCTGATACTTAGAAAACCTTTATGCTACAGTTCTGGAAATCACACCATTAGCATGCAATATGTATGACTGACTGATCAAAATGTTTAACTTTTTCATAATTGCAGTTCTTGAAGTTGGAGATGGAGTGTTTGAGGTGTTGTCTACATCAGGAGATACACATCTGGGTGGAGATGACTTTGACAAGGTTGAGCTTATGTTCTTTTTATTATTCAAATTGCAACCAATGTGGTTGTGTTTGATTTCTGATCCATTGGTTACTGAACCTGTCTGCTGTTGGTAAACACAAATAGAGAATTGTTGATTGGCTTGCTGATAACTTCAAGAGAGATGAAGGCATAGGTCTTCTGAAGGACAAACAGGCTCTTCAGCGTCTTACTGAGACAGCTGAGAAAGCCAAGATGGAACTCTCATCTTTGACTCAGACAAATATAAGGTGTGAAATGCGTTTATTTTCTTTCTTGCCTGCTTGTTTGCATGCATGCGTGCCAATACATGTCTATTTACAGATGTTATGTGTAACCGAAAATTTATTATTGCCTTTTCCAGTTTACCTTTCATTACTGCAACTGCCGATGGTCCGAAACATATTGAGACCACCCTTACAAGGGCCAAGTTTGAGGAGTTGTGTTCAGACCTGCTTGATAGGTATGCACTACACCATTTACCAAATATTAATTATTATATGTTGGATTCTTTGGATAGATTGTGTTTTAGTTGGCCCTTACTGTGAATTAGTTTTGAGTTGCTGGTGTTTTTATGTTGCATTTGGCTTGCTTTCAGAGGATCAATTCCAATGATTTTTGTGACTCTAAGAATCCCTTTTAAGTTTGGATTTATGAAAATTATTGGAACTAATTCTTTTTATCTTATTATGCTTCCCATGATATTGATATTCTTACTTTAAAATTACAATTCCTTGCTGCTATAGGTGTCAAAGCAGCTAATTTCTGAGAAATATTGCAGGCTTCGAACTCCAGTAGAAAATGCATTGAGAGATGCAAAGCTTTCATTCAAAGATCTGGATGAGGTGATACTTGTTGGTGGATCAACACGTATACCCGCTGTACAGGAACTTGTAAAGAAAATGACAGGAAAAGATCCCAATGTTACTGTAAATCCTGATGAAGTTGTTGCTCTTGGGGCAGCAGTTCAGGTCAGCTCGTTTTACTTTCTGATCTGTTCTAGTTTATCATCCCGTTAGGAGATTGACATGCTGTAGCTCCATTCCTGTTTCTAAAAGTGTTATGAAGTTGCAGAGTTAATAAGAATGTTGGCATTCGATAGGTATTGGGTTTGATTCTTTTATTTAATTATTTAAATCAAACTGCAACTCCTTAATTTTTCAGGCTGGCGTGCTGGCTGGAGATGTAAGTGATATTGTTCTCTTGGATGTGACACCATTATCTCTGGGTCTGGAGACACTGGGTGGTGTGATGACAAAGATAATCCCGAGGAACACAACATTGCCAACCTCCAAATCAGAGGTGTTTTCAACTGCTGCAGATGGGCAGACCAGTGTTGAGATCAATGTTCTTCAGGGTGAGAGAGAATTTGTAAGGGATAACAAATCTCTTGGTAGCTTCCGCCTGGATGGTATTCCTCCAGCACCCCGTGGTGTTCCCCAGATTGAGGTGAAGTTTGACATTGATGCCAATGGTATCCTTTCTGTCACGGCCATTGACAAGGGCACAGGGAAGAAGCAGGACATCACCATCACTGGTGCTAGCACCTTGCCCTCTGATGAGGTATGACTTAGAAACTACTTGGACCTAAATTGCTTTAATTTAGTTTCAGTGGCCACAAGTCACAGGGCAGTAATGTCAAAATTCTATTGGATTCAAGAGCTCATGCTCATTTCAGTGCAGTAGTTTTTCGGTAGGAAAAATGCATATTGATGAGAAGTTGCTTGTTTTGAACTAGAGTTCCTAGTTTATTGTATAATTTCTTCATCTGCGCAGCAGTAACTTTTGCATTGGGGGTAAGGAGAAGTAACTGATCTCCCTGCCCCAATGATAGCTCGGTGCCCATGCACATGCGGGAGGTTGGGCTGATGGCCCAAAATTTGATGCAACCAGATGTTCTTTAGCTATGTCCTGGCTTTCCCTTATTTCTATTCCTGCATGTGTCTATAGTGATATATCCTTTTTGGAAGTAGGTTTCAGATGTTATAGCTTGTATTTAGATGGCTTCACCACTGTTAGGACTAGTTTAAGCGTGCCACCAATACATGCCTGCTATGTTGTTCTGATGTTTTATTGCTAAAAACTTGCAGGTGGAAAGAATGGTGAAGGAAGCAGAGAGGTTTGCTAAGGAGGACAAGGAGAAGAGGGATGCCATAGACACAAAGAACCAGGCAGATTCAGTTGTTTACCAGACAGAGAAGCAACTGAAGGAACTTGGAGACAAGGTTCCTGCTGCTGTGAAGGAGAAGGTAGAAAGCAAGCTTGGAGAACTGAAGGAAGCAATTTCTGGTGGGTCAACCCAGGCGATGAAAGATGCTATTGCTGCGCTCAACCAAGAAGTAATGCAGCTTGGGCAGTCCCTATACAACCAAACTGGGTCACCTGGTGCTGGGCCTGCACCTGGTGGAGAGGCCGGGCCTTCTTCAGGATCAGCTGGCAAGACGCCTGATGGTGATGTGATTGATGCGGATTTCACTGATAGCAGTTAGATAACGAGAAGAGGAGGTTGATAATTCATAATTGATGGTCGCACTTTAGCACGCTATGGGTTTTTGTTCTTTCCCATTAGGGTGTATATATGATTTTGAAAGTATGGATTGATATCGGGGTGATTTCCTTTTTTTCTGTATTTATTTAGAGACCCCGATTTTGGATAGAGGTGAAGGGTTAGAAAGAATTAGTGGTGTTCACTTTTCTGCCACGAGAAACTAGACCCCATTACTTTGCATGGACTATCAGCTGCATGGAGCAAGGTTCAAAGTGTCGATACATATCAGCCTGTGTCGGCCAATACGTATTGTTCCGGGACCCCTCTGATATGCTCCTGTAGTGGGTGTATTGGGGGTCTGAACGGTTCCGGTGGTGGGGGCGGCCTAAAACAATCCCCTGAACTGGTTTCAGAAAAAAAAAACAGTATTGATTCGTTCGATATTTTGAACCTTGGCATAGAGACGTGTCATAGTGTTTACATCGCTGGGTTGATCATCTAATTTTTATAACCAAAATAGTCAAGTGCCATGTCTCATATGTGACCATTGTAACTGTCTCACAGTCTGTTTTGTAACAGCCTAATGGTTGGTTAGGTTGTTCCATTGCCTATGAAACATACAACTTTTAAGTGCCATCTACTAATCAGATTCTCGGTGGATGTTGTCTGTCGAGAAAGTACGAGTTAACCACCTTTCAAAGTTCAAACTCGTTCAGCTTGAATTGGGCTTTTGTTGATAAACCAAGTTCGTTTGGGAAAGCCGAAGGCCGATGACAGTGCACATGGCTAGCTTCTTTAAACTGCATTTGATCCAGATGGCCCAAATAGGCCGTCAGTCAGTCATTTGAATTGAAGGGCTGATGACCCAGATTCAGTGTTGGTTAATAATGTCCTTTCTCCGAAGAGCATACAAGGTGATAATCAATGATGTAAAGATTGTTTACAAAGTAAAACAAATGTATTCGCATTTTTGCATGCTTAAGATGAAAGAGTCCTTTACCGAAAAAAAAAAAAAACGAAAGACAGAAAGAGTCTGATCTTTCACTGCTTTACCTTGGAATGATGTTTGTCCAATATATTTATTGCGAATGGACTGTCTGGTCCGCATACTTGGTGAAAAATTCAGTACGAATATAAGTATAGGTGTAATGTGGGCCATGCCGGAGCTATGCGGCAGGTCAAGCTGTGCCAGTTATGTGCAGTGCTGGCCCATGGATAATCTGGCTCGTTTTATACCTATAAATGGAACAACTCTTGTCTCTTAATGCTCAGTAACATTGAGAAAAGACCAATGATCAGTTAAAGCCTCTCATACTTCGTAGCGTGGCCAGCAAATCAAATTGTATGTAGATAGAAAAGAATGATGGGGAATGGTCATACCTAGAACGGAAATATAATGGCTCATTGATACTTAGAAAACAAAATAAAATTAGGTTGGTTGGTGAAATGCCAACAAACTTGTGAAAAATCAAACCTCTACAACTTATTATTCCACCGTGAAAGGAATTCATTGAGAAAGGAGAAGGCAACTGGAGAGACGCAGGGGAATGATTTTGATGAATAAGGCATTTGGAGGTTCTTGATAGGGGTGGGCATTCGGTTTATTTCGCTGCATTTTTTATCAAATAAACCAAACCTTTTTAAACTCAACTTCTAATTGGAAAAGCTAAACTGAAATTTTCAATTCGTTTTTTCTTTTGGTTATTTTAGTTAAAACCAAATATATATTTCGATTAAAACATTTTTTTTTCAGTTAACTGAATTTTTAAATCTGAAGACCAAAACCCAATTCATTGAACTGATTTACCCCAAAACCAACACAATTAAACTGAAGAAACTGAAACCAAGGTTTCCGTTTTGGCTTTTCAGTTTCTCTCTAGGCCAAGGGTGTCCACTGACTGTCGGCTTAGCCTGATTTTCTTGTGATGATCTCTAGGTCAAGGGTGGGTTAGGGATTGTAGTGAAGTTGAAAAATTCAAGACTGAAGTAGCAATACAATTCCGAGACCCTTCGGATCTTCAGACCACAATACATTGTTTGGTCATGTTCATCCAGCTGCACCACAACACAACCGATGTTGGCTGGACAGCAGATCCAGACTCTCAATAAAATGCAAACAACCCAGCATTTACAATAAATTGAAGGCATCGCATAAACATTTTATTTATTAATTTCAAATGCTGACGCATTCATATTTCATAATTGGGAGTTGCATGCAATATGGTCACAATAATTTTTTTTTTTTTTCAAATTCAACCTGGATTTAAACGAGTCTGCATTAGCTGAATTTGATGGGTGTAATGAGGTCTGTGTAACCAATAATAATGCCCCATATCAGCCATAAAGTGGATATGCCCCACCATCACTCAATCTCTCACTTGGCATGTATGACTGATGTGGAGTGGGGCACTATTATTGGTTACACAGCCCTTATTACAGCGATTTTGGTTTTGTGGTGTATTGCTTGTAATTTAAAACCCAAAATAAATCCATGAATTTTTCGTTTCAAAAACATGTTTTTACTCTTGTGGTCTGGTATTACATTTAACAAAGCATAAAGTATTCAAAGAAAGATTCTGATTGAATGGATAATTAATGGATATCTAGTTGATTTTTTTATCTTAAATTTATTTTCATTTTTATTTTACTTTACCCAAATCAATTGATTTGAATGTGGGTTAGCATGATTCGTACAAGCTTTATACCAGAACTGGAGAGTGTATAGCATGATTTGTACATTATTTTACTAATAATGTTATTTTTCTCACTTAAAACTAATTTCTTTTCACTTTGTTTTCAGAAATTTTGTATTAAAAAAACATGCATTTTTTCTTAATATTTTAAAAAGAATAAAAGCATAAACCTTCATGGATATGGAGAATATCATCAGTGAGATATGCTTTTGCCATATTTTTTTGCTTACCTTTTGCTGATAGTCGTTTACCAAATTAAAAAAAAAAAACCCTTCTGATAGCTGACTCTTTAAAATGAAAACAGACAAGAAAAATAAGTTTTCACTTTTCAGATTGTGAAAATAGCTAGTGAAGATACATTATTACGTGGAACTCATTTTGTTGAGAAAACTACTTCAAAGAAAACGACCAGTTAGCAAACACCACTTAATGTTGGGTTGTTTACAGGCCATGAGGTTTGTTTTTTGTCCTATTTGAAGGCTTCATCTAAATCTCAAAAAATGGGTCCCAATGGTTCTACCCTTAATTTGCAAAAGCATTGATTCTTAAAACAAAATAATACATACATATTCTTGGTTGTTTTGGCTTGATTTATTTGCACTGGTGCAAAAGTATGGGAGTACAAATTCTAATTTCTATTTTTATTTTAACATTTACCTTATTTTGATTGTTTGCATATGAAATAAAGTAAAACCCTGAAGCAAAATAAAGAAATACCCAAAGCAAAAGTTAACTATGATCCATGCCTATTTAGCTGTGTGGGTAAGTCTAATTCATAAGAGCTTTAGTAAGATTTATAAAAGAACATCACCTTTTGTATTTCATTAAGTCATTTGTCTGGGCAAATGCACTTATCGGGGCAAGTGTTTTATGCTGTATTGGTTGTAATGCAAATAAATTTATACTGTTGCAAAACTATGACAGTGAAAAGGATTTGAGTGTAAATTCTGACCCATTTTTCTTTCAAATTTTAAATTATTTTGTTTGATTGTAGTACAAATAAAGTAAATGAAGACATGAAGGAGAATAAAGTAAAACTCAAAACAAATTTAAACAAGAATTTGTATTTTTTACTCCATGTATTTGTACTAGTGCAAATAAAATTGTACTGCAACCAAAAACAGCCTTATGGGAAAAACATTTACCCGAATAAGTGCACTTATCAATATTCTTTTATTCCACAAGTAAAATTATACAATAACCGTTTTATCCAATAAAGTGACATAAATGAAGGGACAATATTGTCCCATCACATATTAACAATTTTTGGCAAGGATGGGTAAATGATTTATCCAAGTCTCATATTAGGGTATTTTTTGCCCAACAAATGAGTCGCTTGGGAGTTATTCTTTTTAGTATGACCCATTAATACCAAAATACAAACTCAATTTATTTTTTATAGGACCCACCAAATTACTTGCCCCCACTTTTTGGAAAATGAATGGGGCCTATGTACAACAAACTAAATAATGGATCAAGCAAGCTTATTTTATGAAATATATTTTCTTAACTAACAAAATGTTTTCATTTTATTGCTGATGTGGCATATTTTAAAAACAAGAAAACAAAAACATCTCAGTGTTGAATAAAATGCCCCATCAGTAAACATATGGTAAAGAAAAAAAATTTATAACTAGAAAAAGAGTTTCTGTTTATAATGTTTATTAGTTAATAATAATTAAAAGAAATACAATAATAGAACATAAGTAGCACTTGATTGATTCTACTAACTGTTTTGGGTAAAATTGGGCCCAAGATCTCCTGGTGGGTTTATGAACTAAATCACACTAAAACAGGGTCTGATATATAAAGAACTTGCTATCTCATTTGTGTTAATGAAAGTAAAATGCCTTCCTTTTTCTTAATACTGTAGAGTCTCTAAAAATATATAAAAAAATGCAAATTTCCTGTTTTCAGATCTTTTTTGAGATATTTTTGAATGCTAACCTAGGGCAAAAATTCATTCAACTTCAAACTTGGTTGCATCTCCCAATAAATAAGTGATCATATTAGAAACAAGAAAGAGCAAAGCAAGCCAATCAAATGTGCCACACCATTTGCTTTTTTTCTGCCTTTTAGAAAACTAGATTTCAATTTTATTAAACACCACCTTAATTAGGGCCCTACTTATGGTTCATTACATCATTTTTTTTTCTGTTAAAACATTACATTACATTGCACTAACTGAGCACTAACTGAAGATATTAGTGCATCAAAGATTTCGTTCCCTTGTGATAGAATCATCATCATCATCATCATCTATGCTTCTTGCACAAAAAAAGGGTATGCATCATAGCACCCAAAAACTTTGGCTGCCTGAGAACTTCCTTTGCATGGCAAGCAACCAATATTATTTTTGCCATACAATTAAAGGAGCGAGTGGAAGCTCCCAAACAACCAAAGTTTCTCTCTCTCGTCGTTGATTTGATTTATTGAGCCATTTTGAACTGTCACATGGTCAAGGTTCCTGGTCCGGTTCAGTCAAGACCCACCAGATGGTAAAAAATCATTTGACCCAGTCGGTTCGACTGTTGGTCCATTCAACCCGGTGATTGAGTCGCGTGTTGCATACTTAATTTATACAAACTTTTGAGATCTATGCATCCCAAGGAGCCTTGAGTGCCTTGTCCTTTTTTGGCCTCAAATTATAATTTTTAATATTTTATAAATAAAAAATAAAAATTAAACATAAAATAATACATAAAACATATTTATACATTATTTATTGGTAAAATATACATTTATACACACAGAGCATATATATACATACACACACACAAACACACGTACATATATATATATATATATATATATATATATATATATATATATATATATATATATATATATACATGTGATGATGTGAGTACAGTCTGAACCATTTGACCCGGCAGTTGAACCGGTGACATGTGACCCAGAGGCAAAAATGGTTTGGCCTCTAGGTCGGTTTTTAAAATACTAGCATATATACTATAATCGAGATTGATGATCAAGAAATATTCCAAACTAACCATTTCAAGCATCTTTCATGGATCATCCATAAGGAGGGAGAAATTAAAGAGGATGCTGCCCATCAAAGTAGAATAGAGTGGTTGGAGTGAAAGATGTATTTAGTGTTGTGTGACCAATGTAAACCAACATTGCTATATGCCTATATGAAAGTATGAAACAAAATAGTGGGTAGCATGAAACATGTTCAAATAATGAACACATTCGAGACATGGATGTTAAATGGATGAGTGGTAATAATAGAAAGAATGGAACCAGAAGTGATCATCCTAATGGTGAGAAAAAAGAAAATCCATTAAGATGATTTTGTCAATGTACTTAGTTAGTTGATGTATGGAATACACTAGTGAGAAGTGAATAGCTGCAAGTAGAAGAAGGCTCTAAAAGAATAATAAAAAAAAAGTGGTCTGAGGCGATAATAGAAGGATGAGAAGCGTAAGGGTCATGTAGCAGTTGACCCAGTAGCTGAGATGGTCATTCGGTGTCCCTTCATATATGGGTGGGTTTATGAGTCGCAAATTAAGCAAAATTTCAATCTCAACACATGTATATACGTACATTGAACACACAGACGACAAGGGTGATGGATGTTTTAATATGGACCACTTGATAATTAACAAATTCATGAATTCATATATAATTATAATGAATGGGCTCTTCAAAGGACAGACACAACAATTTCAGCTTCTTTTGATCAAAAAGAAAAATCATCTTATTGTCCTTTTCATCTTCAATAATTGAAACCAATTAATCAATATTCAATGCTTTTCATGATCCTGCCAAAATAATTAGAAACTACGCCAATATCTATAAGAATTATTAGCCATGGTTGAAGTCTCATTCATTGTTTCATTTCATTCACAATGTATTATATATTGGTGTGAAGTTCTTTTACAATTACATGGGCTTGTGTCTCCAAACCATAATATTAGGGCTACAATTTGGAATGGCCCAATCCAATCTGACCCGATCCCAACTAATTAAGCTTTCACCTGTATTGTCTTGGCTCTTGGGTTGGGTTTTTGAGCTCTATATTGGGCCTGGATTTGAAAACTTGGGTTGCAGATGAAAAATATCAGCAATTCAGCATTGTATATAGTAGAGTCTGTGATTTATCAGATTATACAAATTGGTGAAGCGAAAAAAAAAATTATACAAATCGGACTATAATGCTCAGGTACAATATAGTATAGAAAAATGTATTTAAGCAATTATCCATGTCACACTTCTCATATTGATTCCCAACCCTTTTGGATTTTTTTGGTATTTGTGATTTAAAAAAAATAAAAAATCTATGATATCAAAAAGATATGATACCCACAAATCAAAACCACCTGATTGGTTACCTCTACTATGATATTGGTCGATTGGCTGTAAGATTTTTCTGGTTATTTACAACCAAATCAGTTTCCTTTTTTATTAGGAAACTGAATTTAATGACTCCCCTTTTAAGGATTTAACAGGGGCATCTGAGCATCTCTTAACAGCAGTCCGTGCGGTGCATGAGTCTCATCTACGCAACATGAGGAAGAAAAAAATTTCCAATCAGATTAAGCCTACCCAGTCCAGCCCCAGTTGTATTAGTTTTGGCTTGGGTTAAGAAACTGGATTTTGACCTTTGATTGGTCCAAGCCCAATGTCCAGGTCAGAGTTGATCCCTCTGTGGACGCAGATGTGATCTCGCTCAAAATCCCTTTCATGGCCACAGTTTGACATTTTATCCTTGGCTTTTGAGAGAAGAAGAGGTGTTAAGTTAAATAAATAAATTATATCTGCTTTGTGTGTATTGAAGGAAGAGTTTGCAACTGCAAGGCAAAGCAGTTGATTAAGCCTTGTATTTATAACTAGCGACATCAGGTTTACATGGTATTTGATAAAACTGAAGTATGAATCTACAAATGAGAACACAGTTGCCCCTAATTTTGCTATTTCTTTTACATTTTGGGCAAGGGATGGATGATAGTGGCAACCTTTGACCCAACCTACCAAACACCTCCTTCACACTTTCAAACCCCAAGCTAACGGTCCTAGCTCCATGGGCCCAAACCCAACTTTTATTTATCATTTCTTATCAACATGAAGACAGAAAAAAAACCCATTAGTTTTTATTGGGAATCTTAATGAGTACACATATTCTTGTCGGATTAAAAGTAGGGCAAATTTTTTAAACGACCCTTAATATTTAGTTACTTGACTAAATATATCCTTACTGTTTGAATATTATAAAATTACCACTGCCGCTAAAATATTAATGAAAAGGCTAAAATTTTCATTTTACCCTTGAAAGCTCTTTTAATTCTCTCAGTCTGGTCTTTGCCGCCCACGTTCAATCTGGTCTTCATCAATCAAAATCACCGTTGCCGCTGCAACTTCTGGCAGCGGTGGTGATCTTCTTTCTCCACCCCTTCCCCTCTTTGTTCGCCCCTTCCTTTGAGCGGATTTGGCCGAGTAACAAGATGATTCGGAGGGTTAGAGAGAACAGATGGGAAGAAGGACCTCCGACTCTCAAATCTTCTCGGCACTCGACAGTTACCGATTCTTGTCCGCCCAGCTGACGAAGCTGGTTCTAGTTGAGGGGAAGACGATGAAGTTGAAGGGAAAAAGCCCCTTTATCATTCTTCCTTTTTTTCTCTCTCCAACTTTTCCCTGTAATTTATTTTGTCCTTTTGACATAATCGTTCCCGACTATAGAGAGAAGGACCTCCGACTCTCGAATCTTCTTCCTCTGTGTCACTGACCTACTGCGTTAAAGCCCTAGTTTGAGAGATTCGTCGATACTGTGTTAAAGCCCTGATAAGGAGATGACGATAGCAAGGATGATGAAGATCTAGCTAACGAAGTTGTGTCCTGACCGACCACACGTTATAGTACATGCATTTACACTAATAATATATAAGATTTGTTATTATCAAAACAAAGCTAGCTAGATACATCATAGTTTTGTGCCACCTTTCCTCAATGCATGAGAACATACAGTTGTTCATTATCATTTTTATAAGAGTTCCTATGTACTGAGGGCACGTTGCATGAAACTATGGCGTGCCTAGTGCTTGTTTACTACACAATGTCTGTAAAGAACTAAATATGCCCTAGGGTATATCATAAACACTTAAACAGTGTCAGATACATTAGGCGTATATATTAAAAAATGTTGGGGGCGAGGGCTTGAATTGGGTCAAGCTGGGCTTAGGATATTTGAGGCCTCAATCCAAGTCCAAACTATGCAAAATCTTATGTGAGGTAGAAGTAAGGTTGAATTGGGTCTGTCTAAATTGTAGTTTTAAATACAATTACTTAATTTTTTTTTTATTTGCTAGGCCAATGGGGTATAAATTCCCTACCTAAAAAGTAAATAAATAAATAAAGGGAGAGCCCTCTCCCAAACCCCCAAATAGGTCTCAATGGACCAGGTTTGGGTTGGGCCCCATCTGAATCAAAGTTGATTTGAAAGTATTGGATGGAGCAATAAAACATATTGAATTGGAACAGTTTATGCATCTCCTTTTTGCAATTAAAATGCTCTTATGAATATTGAGTTTTTTGACTGCAAAAAGGATATAAGTCCTTAAAATAAAGAATGCCAAATGCAGCCTTAATAATCCCAAGTATATATTGGATTGGATTTAACCTAATCCATTTGTGATGGATTTATATTGGACTTTGTTGGATTGAACCAATATTTGGTCCATTGACATAAGATAAGAGTTCAGGTGTTAATTGACTAGGTTTCGGTTGGACCTAATTAAAATTAAAATCAATTAGAACAGTTTGAACGATCCAGACTCCAGACATTGAATTGGTCTGATCCAGAATAGGCCAAAGTATAAAACAGATTGGATTGGACCTGGTCCATCTGTAATGAATTCATACTGGATTGGATCGATCAATATCCGGTCTATTGACAACCCTAAACCAAGTTCCCAACCTTGATGAAGATGGGATTAAATCCAAGGATTCCAGGTTTTTGCAATAACTAGCCAGAAACTTTACTAACTGGTGAGTCCAAATAAGTTACAAATGAAGGCATGTACAGAGCTATAAATTCAATCAATAGCGTTCATTATTAAGTTTCTTTTATCAAGTATCATCAGAATTCAGAAATACCATGTGAACATTTCACATTTCCGCTGCTTCTTAGGCTCAGTTTGGAAGGAGTACAAATACAAATATGTAGAGTGCAAATCTTTGTATTTTGTATTATTTTGTATATATTTATATTGTACATATTTGTATTTGTAAGGCTCAGTTTGGAGGGAGTATAAAGGCAAATCTGTACTGTGCAAAATCTTATATTTTGTATGTATTTGTACTATACGTATTTGCATTTGTACTCTTTCCAAATTAAGGCTCAGTTTGAAAATAGTACAAATACATATAAAATAATACAAAATACAAGGCTTTGCTTTCTACATGTATATATTTATATTCCTTCCAAACTGTGCTTTAATCTCATGCAAGGTTCAAATATAAATATCATAAAGAGCATGGCAATTGCACTTTTAAGATACTTATTAGGATGCACTTTGGAAATACATTTGTTATATATGGACCTGAACAGACTGAATCAATTATAACGGTTTTGGTTTCTTGTTCTGATTAATAATTGGGTCAGTTCCGGTTCTTGCACTGCTTGCCTTGAATCGATTCAAACTTGAAACCGATTATTTTTTTAAATATATAATATATATTTTAATTTTCTTGCAGTTTTTATCAGATTTTATGTTTGAAATAAGAATTTGATAGATACTAAATAAGATAATATTAGTTAAAAATATTTAATTTATTAACATATAAATAATTAGTGGTTTTATATCATTTTTATTAAGTTATTATTTAAATAAACAACTATAGTTCTCACTTCCCAGTATAATTGGGTCCCGATAGACCTGAGCCTATAATTTTGCCCTAATTAATAACCGATTTGGGACTAATTCTATCTAAACCTGATTCAGACCCAACCTGTTGGCATTCCTAGACATGCTAACAAAACTCATATATAGCCTAAAATAGTGTATCTACAACTGAAACCATAATAAGACAAGCACATACTTTCAATGATTTATAGTGAGTGAACTTAATTCAAGCCTTTCTTCTATATTCTTCTTATTAAAATATTACTGGTGTAAGGGAAGTGTCTTAACTTATTGATTGGATATAAAGACTAAAACATGTAAGCATAACCTATATGCAGAAGTCCTGCTTGTAACACGAGTCATTTGTGCTCAAACCAAGGTTCAAAGCATCATGTGTCTCCTCCGTCTTTAGGGGTTCAGTACATCAAACATTAAGAATTAAGAATATGTTTGATTTGAAAGAAAAGGTAGGGAAAGATAAAAAAATTCATACGAAATTTGTAATGATTTTCCTATCTTTTCTTCCTTCAAACCAAACATAACCTAATGGAAGTATATCTGTTGAAATATTGAGAATGGGCCTTGGCGCAAACGGTTGGGTTGTTCCATTGTAACATGGATGGTTAGGTTCAAATTTTGGAAACAGGCTCTCTATTAAAGGAATTAAGGATCCTCAAACCCTACACATTGAGGGGAGGCTTCTACGCTTGGCTGCCTTTTGTATATGTTGGAAGGTCGATATCACCAATCCACATTTTGCCGCGACAGTATCGTAGTCCTGCGCTGAAACAACTAAATGAAAGCCTTTGATTTGTAACCATGGCCCCACCAAAGCCACATGTGGGCCACCCGAAAACTGACATGGCCACCAATTCTTTTTAGAATGTTTATACCGTACACGGTTGATATGGCATCACAACCACCTTGTCTAGATCAAGTTAGCATTATATCATTTTCATGCGCATCATAGTACACTCTACTGGCATGCAACAGCACAGTTGTTCCCTTTGAATTCTTGACTACAGTTGCTGACGTGTTCTCTAACTTCCATTCTGTTGACGTTCTCCCATGCCAGATGGCATTGCAGGGAGCCAGTTTGATCTCACGTCATCATATACGTTTGTTCACAGGAAATTCATATCCTATAGAGATATTTCATTGCCGACCTTTGATGTATTGTTGTGGCCCCACCTAGATGAAGGGACATCAAAGCACAAAAATCAGTAAATCACGTCGTAGCAAAAGTGATGAACTGGGCTTGGGCTTGAAGATCCTGACTTGGTGAAGCCTGCAGTTCGTCGTCTTTCACTTTCGCCCAACTTCTACTCACTCAACTACCGGAAAGAAAAAGAAAGGGTTACTCATTGTGCTCCCTCTTGTTGTAACAGCAAGATCCATTCAAGATTGTATGAAGCCAGTTTTCCTATTGATTCACTTTTTTATTTTTTTATTTTGTTTTGTTTTCCTTACCCTTTTCATTTAGCCTCTTAAGGTCCATCTGGCAATGGTGACTTGGCCCACGTAGGCCCACAATGGAATCTTTAATGGTTCTTTATTTTTACTTCTTCTTCTTCTCCTATTATCTTTCCTGTAGAGACCCTGGATACTAAGGCATACATGGTTGAATCTATTAATCAGGCTATATATATAGCAAATCCGATCTCTATATATACAGCAACTTCTGTAGTATTTGACATGGTTGGGTTGATTTCATCTGTTTCTTTTTTTTTTTTTTTTTTTTTTTTTGAATTTATTAAATTTAGGCAAATTCTCTGTCAGTATGTACTTGTTTTATACCGTGGATGGTGCATCAGATCGGCAGCCGACATAAAAACTTTTGCCAAAGTCTTATAATCATGGATCCTCAGGTTCTACATGATCAATCCCAAATCTCCTCTTTTGGAGTTATGCCAAATAACCATCTCAACTACCAATCTCCACTTTCTGGCACTTTATTTACATTTATTTCATAACCTCCATGGACCATGATAGTAATGCAATCACTTAGATTCCTTTTCCCTAATTATAATGTTTTTCTTAGAAAATAATATTCGATAATGTGAATCATATTCAATTCATAATTTGACTGATGCTTCACTTGGGAAAAAAACCAATAATTAAAAAAAAAAGTTAGTTCTAAAAGATATGAATAGAGTGGAATGAACGATGTTAAGAAAATGGCTAATGAAAAATGACAAGGGATATCATTTTCCCTCAATTTGTATTCTGATTTTTTTTTTTTTTTACTTTATACAGTCATTTTATATGCGACCACTAGAGATGGATTCGATCCAAGCTGAGCCGAATACTTGATCGTTTGAGCTCAGCTCTCTGAAATAGTCTTAGGCTCGAGCTCGAGTTCGGCTCGGTTCAAAGCTTGCAAGTTCAAGCTTGAATCGGCTCAAGCTCGACTACAAGCCAAGTTTTTTCTAAAAAGTAAAAATTATACATATAAAAATATTTTTTTTTTATTTTACATACAAAAGAATAAGAATTATAAAAATTATTTATTATTATACATATAGAAATTAAAAAATATACATATAAAAAAGTGTTGTTACTTTATAGACAAAAGAATAAGAATTAAAAAAGTTATTTACTATCATACATAAAAAATAAAAACATTATATAAAAATTATTATTATTATTATTATTATATATATGGTAAAAATTATTTATTTTATATATATTTATTTATATGTATATGTATGTATGTATACATGCATGTGTGTATATAATAAAAAATATTTATTTATTATACTACGCTAACGAGTCAAAATTCACTAGCCTTGAGCTCGAACCGATTAAAAAACGAGCCTATGTATCAAGCTTAAATTTGGCTCAAATCTTATTTTTAACCGAGTCAAGCCGAACTTTTCATGAACTGAACTCAAATAAATCATGACAAACTCGACTCGTGACCAACCCTAACAACCACATAATTTTTAGAAAAGTATTCATTTTGCTTCATTTTACGTATGAGTTAGCAAAGGCTCTACTGTTGAGAACTCTGGTACATGGTGTGTATTCCATAGTATACCAAAAACCATTCTACACAGAGGCAGTTGAACTTACATTTGAATCACTTAAAAAAATAGTGATATATGGAGAAGTCTGATTATTTGAGTGAAGAAGAAGGAAGGAAAAGCATAAAAGCTTTATGCTTTTTGTCAATGTTGGGTTTGGTTTCTGAGACTGTCACATCAATAAGAACATATTTTCCCCTTCGTTTCTCTTACAGATGTTGATGTGTGTTGATATTTGGGCAAGAAAAATTTAAGGGTGTGCTGGTTCATGTTTTTGTTTGTGTTTGGTTGGGTTTATGAATATACATGTTATATGTTACAACTGAAAGAGGCATTTAATTTGTCTTCTGTTTCTTGTTCCAGAATCGTCAAAATGGAACACAGTTATTTTATAGTTTTCTCAACTGGATTCTACTATGATACCGAAAGACATAATACTAGAGAAATTTACAGCTAATCAACTGGTATCATAAAAGAGGTGATTAATTAAGTCGGTATTCATCAAAATTCGGAGAGGTGCTTTTATTAGTTGAAATTCTTCAGGTATCATGTCTTTCTAATATCATAGATTTTTCCTTTTCAATCAGGAAATATGATTTATTGATGTAAATATTACATGTGGCAATTGTATGGTACGACTCAGACACTAAAATCATCATCCATCCATCCATTCTTTCATGCCATATCTCAATTATATGGGGTCAGCTACATGAATTCTATATGTCAATCAATTCGTTCTATTTAAAGCTATATTCACTATTTCATGGTCTCAGGCACTAAAGTGATTCCTGTTTCAATAATGGCTATGATCAAAAGCAAATAATGAGAAATACACACATATACACGAGTCACACAATCAAAACTGACAACATATCATGGTTCTAAACCATATAAAATCAATATGGCTCTAAACCATATCACCCTTTTTAGAACCAAGAACGCAAGAAGCAAACAATCCCCTATAAAACATTGAAGGAGTATTTTTTGTTTTGTTTTGTTTGATTCTTGTGGGGCTCAGTTAATTTGAAGAAACAATATAATATTTTCTGAAACAACTTGTGGGCCCAATTAATTACTTATTGGAAAAATGTAGAGAAAATCTGACACTTTCTTTTTAAAACAGTATTATTTTTCCATTCCAGTGTAAACAGTTAATATAAGCAAGGTTCTATGAACCTACTCCAAGATATAATTGAAAATTATAACTTTCTAGGTCAATCTTTAGTGACTTGCTGCCCGAACCAATAAAAAATATTAAAATATATCATAGAAAGATAGAAATTAGGAGAGAATAAACTAATTAGGACAATTAATTAAGAAGAGGATATTGAGACTTTGACACATGAAAATGAAAGGGCTTCGTCGAGATTTTACAGTGATTTGAAAACAACCTAGATAACCTGTTTATAGATGTTTAAGTCCTCAAAGTGAAGGCATAATCCATGGGAAACAACCACCTAATGGATTCTTTGAGACAAACCTACCTAAGGAAGAAATAAATTACAACTATGACCAATGGGAAATACAACAGATATGAAATGCATTTAACAAATATTTCAGATAATACAATGGTACTTCAAAGGCCAACCCAGTCACATTCTTAAGAACTGGACCTTGTTTCAAGCTTTTAGCTCAACTTGAGGTGGGCTTGGGCTACCTTGCGTGGATTGGTCGGTCTTCAAAGGCTTTTGTCCATGATTGTATTTCTATATATTTATATATATATATATATATATGTATGTATATATTGTATAAGATATTACACAATATAAGGGGATTAAGGGGGTGGGGAACAGAGCAGAGCAGGGTGTGAGGCCCGTTGATCTTACCAGGAAGGTACCTGTAATTATGTAGGATTGATCACACATTTCTATATTCAGAGGGATGCCAATATTAACCCAACTCGAGTTTTTAAACCCCCAATCTTAATCCTAACCCAACCCGATTGAGTTGTTGAACCCCCAATCCTAACCCTAACCCAACCCAAAAACTTTGGGTCGGGTTTAGATTGGGCTCAGGTTGGGTTTGGGTTGGCCAACTTTTCTACTTCCTTTTGCCAAATGTAGTTATTTGCTAGACTCTAAGGGTTTATATTAAATATAAGCATTATTACGTGTAAAAGACCATAGTTATCATGTTTTACAAAGAAAATGCTCTTGAACTTACAATTCTTGACATATATATATATATATATATATCGATAGATAGATAGATAGATAGATAGATAGATAGATAGATAGATAGATAGATAGATAGATAGAGAGAGAGAGAGAGAGAGAGAGAGAGAGAGACTTGCAGCAAAAAAAATAAATAAATAAAGATATATACACTATGGATGCATAATTGCATGTGCATACATGCATGAATAGTGAATATGAATGAATGTACACAAGTACTTGCATGCATAGATACATATTTATATAATATATAAACATGCAAATATAAAGTTAAATTGGGTTCGGGTTGGTCAAGTTCTTAACCTTAACCAAACCTAAAGTAAAGTTCAATTCACACTTTTCAACCCTAACCCTAATTTGAACTTCAACCTAACCAATCCAATCCTAGCTTTCTAAGTTGGTCAAGCTCACCCAACCCAAGTTGTATTCCTATGTTACATCTGACAATTTCAAATGATGATGATCATGATGACAATGACGACAACAACAAAAATGGGAGTTTAAGTAGTGTTTTTATCAAAAACCATGCAACAAAGATAAATAATCAAAGCATGGTAAAGACCTAGGTGGTGTTATATATATATATATATATATATATACCACATGTGTGCATTATGTTTGTTGTATTCAAGCATTATGCTTTATTTTTACTTTAAAATGTACATTAAAAAAAAAAATTGCCAAATGCATTTTACAACAAAATTACAAAAGTAGAATTTGAATAATTTGAATGCATGCTTTATATTTTTGTGGGAAAATCTATGATGTGGAAAAGATATGATATGGGAAGAGTTTTGACCAATCAAAACCCACCTATGAATTTTGATAAATAACACCTAATTGGCTACCTCATTTATAATTCCAGTTGATTGGTCAAAAGTTTTTCAGATATCATATCTTTTCCTTATCATAGTCAAACCCTATTTTTGTACTTTTGAAAGTACAAAGCATGAAATCTATCCAAACATAACATTAGTTTCAAATTTTCTTACTTGTAGCTTATATCAATGTTTTCAACTTGCAGGATTGGAGTACTACATAGACAGGTTGCTTGATCTATCACTAAACAAATTTCTGAGTATGTTTCAGCTCAAACTACATTGTTGTAAATAATCATAGACTTGTGTTGACAACTAGATGACCTTACATGTTAAACTGTTAACCTATTTGCTCATAACACAATAATTCTCATTTTTTACACATTTTTGCTAAATATGATGAGCATATAATATTAGTGAAATGCTTAATTTTTTCTACCATATTTTCTACATTTTTATTTTTCTTTTTTAATTTATGACATCATAAGTTGACTTGTTTAACAAAAAGGGAAATGTGGTTCTGATCAATTTTTAGAACATTGTTTTTTAAATATTTTTCATCTTGTGGTCAAATGAACTAATTGGATTGGTTGATCCATTGCTTGATCAGAATTTTGGGTCTATCAATGGCCACCAAATTGTTCGGTTGTAAAAAACCATTGACTTTATCAGCAACATGACCTAGCTAATCAAACCATTGAACCATTCTACCTGGTTAGTAGGGTTACATGTTGAAATGCACCCATATAATGAATGTGTAATATTAGAAATGTGACTATATTTTTACAATTGATTGTATTTCTAACTAATTTTTAAATTTTTACTATTTAAATGTGACATCATGGGTTGACCTATTTGACCTAAATGGTTTAATTGTTGACCCACCAGTTGGATGGAAAAACTATTATGCTCTTAGCTTTTTTTTTTTTTAACAAATTTTGTATTCCATTCCCATCATTAGTAAAAATACTTTTTAAATGTGACATCATGGGTTGACCTATTTTGACCTAGATGGTTTAATTGTTGCCCCACCACTTGGATGGAAAAACTATTTTGTTCTTAGTTTTTTTTTTTTTTTTTTTTTTTTTTTTTTTTTTTTTTAATTTTGTATTCCATTCCCATCATTAGTAAAAATACTTTTTAACTTTTACACTTTTCCATTTATATGACAAATAAATAATATTAGAGACGTGCCTAAATATTTTCTCTAAATTTTTGTACCTTTTTTTTACTATACATTTCGATATAATTTTTAAATATTTATTATTTAATTATGATATCATGGGTTAATCCAATTGTTCTATAAGGTTGGACCATTGTCCAATCACCTAGATAAGATAACAATTTCGTTTTCAGATTTGTACTGACTTTTGTATTTCATATACAACATTAATAAAAATAATTATTGTCTAACTTTTTCCCTTTTTATATTCTTTCATAATTCATTTTTTCATTTAAAAAATTTTATTATTTAATAATAACATCATGAATTGATCAATCTGGCCCAAAAGTTTAACCACTGATCTGCTACTAAAATAGAAAAACGGTTTTACTCAGAACCTGAATTGCTTACCTAAGAGTTAGAAAAATTGGTTTTGTCTCCATATTGGTTTTAAAGATTGATGAAGAACAAGTTGCTGAAAGGTTTTTGGAGCCCAAAATCACACACAAAAAAAAAAAAAAAGAAAAGAAAAAAAAAAGAAGAAGCTTCTTCCTATGCACATCCAGCTACATAAAAAAATATAGGTTTCTATATTGTTAAAATTATTGTACATAAATTTAATTATTAATAGAGTTTAATGATGAAAATGAAAATACCTTAAATATAATATACACTTAATAAAAAAATAAAATGAATTTAAAAATAATATTTTCAAATTACAAATTTTACTCTCAACATAGCATTCATAATAAACGTCTGTGTACATGTTTGTGAATTAACCGTGGAACTTTCTACGCTAGAGACTTTACCAGCAAGGCTAGCTAGCTGGCACCTTCCCAATTAAGTTTGAAATTGGAGAGAACTTATGATAATATACAATATTATAAAAATATTGTAATGCACATATTATAAAAATATTATATATAATATATCATAAATAAATAATATACATACATAAATAGGATAAATATATATCATAACGTTGTACGGGCTTGAGATGGCTTAATCTGATACTCTTGAGTTCAGGCTACACCAAGACTCAACCCAATTAAGTCTAATGTGAAACGAAGTATAATGTATGAGTTTTAAGGCCTAATTCCAGTCCAGAGCCCAAAAATCTAAGCGTACAAGACTTTGGATTGAGTTGGGTTGGGCTCAGATAGGGCCCACCCAAGTTGCAGCCCTATCAAGAGTAACCTGCTACTGCAGGGAGAAAATGATCATTCTCTGTGATAAAATAGACAACTGTTCTTCATTTACATCGAGATTGTTGACTTTTTCCTCAACCCTAATAACACCCATAAACAAGACCATCCCATATATATATATTGCTTAAATAAATTTGTGGGGAATCTCTCTTGACCATGTTTGATAAGCATGCATTTTCAAAAAGATCATGTTTGACAGGAAAATTAACGTAAGCATGCGCATTATTATGATCAGTTTATTATATTTGTATAAGGACCAAGGTCTTATCCAAGTTCTGAACATTTTAGCTTCAAAATTTTGAAGAGAAATGGGTTTTAATTTGCTAGCAGTGTTAATGGCTTAATGCTTTCATCAAGCCACCAAAAATCCTGAAAACTTATTTTTGCTATCTCAATTAATAAATATATAAGATGATGAATGGCACTGGTTGAAAGTAAAACAGATGTCACAGACTAATTTAAACTACGTACAGAAGTGTGCACGACCACATGTGAAGTGACTAGTAGTACTGAGTGAAGAAGAAGGTGAACCTACACCTAAAAACTATATATCATTGGGCAAAATGAATCTGATAGCAGTTCTACAGTCAGCAGTCCAAAGAAGAGAGATGAGAGGCAGAGGCTGCAGAGTTTGTAGTCTCCCTCACTCACTCTCTATCCCTTTTGTACTCATTTGCTTTGTTTTTTTGACGAGGGGGGTGGGTGTAAATGTATTTTTCAACTCACCTGAATGGCGAGTAGGTCCCATATTCCCTGGGTTCTTGTCTGCTAGACATTTATACACTAATGAGAGACTACTTCACCTCTTTGTTTTGCAACTAATTTTGCTCACTTTGTTTTAACTCAAAAAGTAAAATTCACGAGTTACTGTAAATGATGTCTCCATTAAATAATCCATCACTGTTCTTGACGTCTGTTAGCTCCAGTTTTCTGGAGAAACACAGAGCGAGAGAGAGAGAGAGAGTTGGCAATTACGCGGATACTTCTAACCAGGATGCAGTTCAGCAACTGCTGGATTGCATTACGAGCTTCAACTCAGGGACATATATTAAAACTCTTCCCACCTCCAATTCCTAAATCATCATCATCATCAACAACTTAATTCCTCTCATCACTACCAGTACTACTACTACGACTACTACAACTACAACCACTAGCTAGATCTCTCAAGTTCACCGATGAACTACTTTCCCAGGACAAATTCCGATGGTAGAACCAATACCGGTGGCAGCAGCGTTGCCAATGACGCAGATGCCAACCATTTGCTTCCTTGCCACCACCCGGTTTACCGAGGAGTGAGGCGCCGGAGCGGTGGCAAATGGGTGTCTGAGATTCGTGAGCCAAAGAAGCCTAATCGCATATGGCTTGGCACGTATCCCACCCCAGAAATGGCCGCTGTTGCTTATGATGTCGCGGCATTGGCACTTAAAGGTCCTGACGCTAAGCTCAACTTCCCCCTCTCTGCAGCTTCCTTGCCCGTTCCTACCTCAAAATCTCCCCGTGACATCCAGGATGCTGCAGCCACTGCCGCAGCTGCGGCTGGGGCGGCCATGGATTCTTTCTCAGAGTCGTCAGGGCCAGGGGGCCAAGCCAAGAACGACTTCTCCTCCTCAGTAACAGTAACTTCCGATGCAAATTATTCATTGGTTTCAAATGACTACATTGACGAGGAGTTTCTCTTTGATATGCCTAATCTTCTCGTCAACATGGCTGAAGGAATGCTGCTTAGCCCTCCTCGACTGGGAGTGGTTGCTGCTGACGACGACGCCACCATTGAAAACACAGCCACTCACGACCTCTGGAGCTATCCTTAATTAGTCCATCCATCCATCCATCCACATGTAACTCTTCTATGCATCATCTATATATGTATATTTCAGAGATTAGCACTTAGGCTCTTCCTGTATAGCTAGATAGAAGTAAGTTGTCTATGAGTTGCTATTTTCAGTCGTCATAGATGTAATAATCAGTAATTGCACACCTCCTCTCCTTAATTAGCGATCGATCATGCATTAATAATAGTACTCAGTACTCCATCAGTATTTTATATCTATCTATCTCTCTCTCTCTCTCTATATATAGAAAGAGACCTGTGTAATAAGAAAGTTTTCCTGGCAGCTGCTGATTGAATATTGAGGCTATTGCACGGCAGATGTTCTCTTAATAACCTGCATGGCAACGACTTCATTTCCATCATTTCTAATATGGAACTAAGCATATAGTGATTAAAATTTCATCTATCCAGATTAATCGGCAAAACCCAGTTCAGGACTTGAGACAGGAAATCTTGATGAATGAATGAATACCACAAGAAACAATTAATTGAATAATTTAATTGTGCCGGCTGCCCATCAACACAGGAGATGATTACTTGCAAAGCAGTCAAGAACGCCGCTTCTAAATCCAGATATATATACTCTATCTATCTCATGGATTGATTGAAGAATCTCTAGCTTCATCACTCCTCAAGCTGCAATACCAACTTGCATCATGGATTAGTGATATATATGAAATGAAATCTACTCTTCTGAAACTATGAGGTTGCAAGATATAGCTAGCTAGGAAGAGCTAAAGCAACAAATATCACCCCTTAAAAGCCTCTGAACCTATCTCTAATCTGCTTATTGTAAGTTGCAAGGTGAGGAATTAGGGAAATGAATAGCCCACAGATTACATCCCAGTTTGGTGATAAGTAGTAAAGAAAGTTTGGTGTATCAGTCAAACATAATTATTAGTAAAGTTGATATTCTTATTGGGTGTGATCCCTTTAACCATGTAATTCACTTTACTTTATGAATTGTTAGTGTTAGTATTAGTGTAATTATTTCATGAATGGAATTGGTTGATTAGTAATATATATTAAGTTGGTCTCTGTTGACGTGTCATTCTCAATATCTCAAGCTAGGAAAGTGGCATCAATTCCATTATATATATGTCAATGCAGCTTGTGGTATATATGCCATATCATCTCAAGAGGCGTGCTGATGCTGATATCTCACCTTCCACAGATATTGATGAGATGGTCCAGGGTCCGGCCTCCTAAATAAATTAGTTTGGTGCGAATAGAGTTTGAAGTGTGAGCCTTCTCTGCGTATAGGACCCCAATTGGGTCAGCAATGGATTATTATTGTTCTCTCTAGGTCAAGGGTGTCCACTGACTGCCGGGATTGTAGTGATCTCTAGGTCAAGGGTGGGGTAGGGATTGTAGTAAAGTTGAAAAATTCAATATTGAAGTATCAGTGGTACAATACTGAGACCCAAGAGTTCGGATCTGCTGACCACAATACATTGTTGGTCATATTCATCTAACCGCACGTTGAGAATATCGGTGACCACAACACAAATGATGTTGGATGGGTGAATATGACCCAGTAATGTGTTGTGGCCAGCAGATCCGATTCCATTTCAATAAAATGCAAACACTCTAGCATTTACAATAAATTGAAGGCATCGCATAAACATTTTTTTATTAATTTCAAATGCTGACACATTCATATTTCATAATTGGGAGTTGCATGCAGTAGGGTTACAAGAATTTTCTTTTCTTTCTTTTTTTTTTTTTTTTTCCAATTCAACCTGCATTTAAACAAGTCTGCATTAGCTGCATTTGATGGATGTGGTAAGGTCTGTACAACCAATAATAACGCCCCATGTCAGCCATAAAGTGGATATGCCCCACCACCACTCAATCTCTCACTTGGCATGTATGGCTGATGTGGAGTGGGGCATTATTGTTGGTTACACAGCCCCTACCCCTAGTACAGCTATCAAGTTCAGCTAATCAGGGCTCGATTTTAAAAAAGATTCCATTCATGTTTGTAGAAAGATGTATTGTCATTGTGTATATATGCATGTATGTATGTATTAAATTCGTTGTCAATTCTAAAAACAAAGATTCCATGTGCCCCTGGTCGAAAAGAACATTGGTTCTTAAAACAAAAATACCAGAAAACTGTAATTTAAAACCAAAAATTTATCCTTGACTTTGTGGTTTCAAAAACATCTTTTTACTCTTGTGCTCTGGTATTACATTAAACAAAGCATAAAATATTCAAAGAAAGATTCTGATTGAATGGATAATTAATGGATAGCTAGTTGATTTTTCTATTTTAATTTTATTTTAATTTTTGTTTTACTTTACCCAAATCAATTAATTTGAATGTGGGTTAGCATGATTCGTACAAGCTTTATACCAGAACTGGAGAGTGTATAGCATGATTCGTACACTATTTTACTAATAATGTTATTTTTCTTACTTAAAACTAATTTCTTTTCACTTTGTTTTCAGAAATTTTGTATTAAAAGACATGCATTTTTCTTAATATTTTAAAAAGAATAAAAGCATAAACCTTCATGGATATGGAGAATATCATCAGTGAGATATGCTTTTGCCATCTTTTTTTGCTTATCTTTTGCTGATAGTCGTTTGCCAAATTAAAAACAAAAAAACTTCTGATAGCTGACTCTTTAAAATGAAAACAGACAAGAAAAATGAGTTTTAACTTTTCAGATTTTGAAAATAGCTAGTGAAGATACATTACGTGGAACTCATTTTGTTGAGAAAACTACCTCAAAGAAAACGACCAATTAGCAAACACTACTTAATGTTGGGCTGTTTACCGGCCATGAGGTTTGTTTTTTGTCCTATTTGAAGGCTTCATCTAAATCTCAAAAAATGGGTCCCAATGGTTCTACCCTTAATTTGCAAAAGCATTGATTCTTAAAACAAAATAATGCATACATATTCTTGGTTGTTTTGGCTTGATTTATTTGCACTGGTGCAAAAGTATGGGAGTGCAAATTCTAGTTTTTATTTTAACATTTACCTTATTTTGGTTGTTTGCATTGCAGATGAAATAAAGTAAAACCCTGAAGCAAAATAAAGAAATACCCAAAGCAAAAGTTAACCATAATTTGCATTCTTCTCACTTGAACTCTCATACGTTTATATTTTGATCCATGCATGTCCATTTGGTTGTGGGTAAGTCTAATTCATAAGAGCTCAAGTAAGATTTACAAAAGAACTTCAATGCATGACTTCTTTTGCGTTTCATTAAGTCATTTATCTGGGTAAGTGCACTTATCCGAGCAAGCGTTTTAGGCTGTATTGGTTGTAATGCAAATAAATTTGTATTGATGCAAAACTATGGCATTGCAAGTGATTTGAGTATAAATTATGACTTATTTTTCTTTCAAATTTTAGCTTTTGTTTGATTGCAGTACAAATAAAGTAAATTAAGACATGAAGCAGAATAAAGCAAAACCCAAAACAAAGTTAAACCAGAATTTGCATTTTTTATTTCCATGTATTTATACTAGTGCAAATAAAATTGTACTGCAGCCAAACACAGCCTTATGTGGAAAACATTTACTCCAATAAATGCACTTATCAATATTCTTTTATTCCACAAGTAAAATTATACAATAACTATTTTATCCATAAAAGTGACATACATGAAGGAACAATATTGTCTCATCTCATATTAGCAATTTTTGACGTGGATGGGTAAATGATTTACCCAAATCTCATGAGGGTATTTTTGCCCAACAAATGAGTCGCTTGGTAGTCATTCTTTTTAATAGGATGCATTAATACCAAAATACGAACACAATTTATTTTTTGTTGGACCCACCAACTTACTTGCCCCCACTTCTTGGAAAATGAACGGGGCCTATCTACAACAAACTAAATAAAGGATCAAGCAAGCCGAGCATCTTTTTGTTGTTTTTTTTTTTTGTAAATTTATGTTGGTTTCAAAGATGGTAGAATTTTCTGAACCAAGCTCAGAATATTTAAACCTTATTTTATGAAATATATTTTCTTAACTAACAAAATGTTTTCATTTTATTGCTGATGTGGCATATTTTAAAAACAAGAAAACAAAAACATCTCTGTGTTGAATAAAATGCCCCATCAGTAAACATATGGTAAAGAAAAATAATTTATAACTAGAAAAGAGTTTCTGTTTATAATGTTTATTAGTTAATAATAATTAAAAGAAATACAGTAATAGAACATAAGTAGCACTTGATTGATTCTACTCACTGTTTTGGGTAAAATTGGGCCCAAGATCTCCTGGTGGGTTTATGAACTAAATCACACTAAAACAGGGTCTGATATATAAAGAACTTGCTATCTCATTTGTGTTAATGAAAGTAAAATGCCTTCCTTTTTCTTAATACTGTAGAGTCTCTAAAAATATATAAAAAAAATGCAAATTTCCTGTTTTCAGATCTTTTTTGAGATATTTTTGAATGCTAACCTAGGGCAAAAATTCATTCAACTTCAAACTTGGTTGCATCTCCCAATAAATAAGTGATCATATTAGAAACAAGAAAGAGCAAAGCAAGCCAATCAAATGTGCCACACCATTTGCTTTTTTCTGCCTTTTAGAAAACTAGATTTCAATTTTATTAAACACCACCTTAATTAGGGCCCTACTTATGGTTCATTACATCATTTTTTTTTCTGTTAAAACATTACATTACATTGCACTAACTGAGCACTAACTGAAGATATTAGTGCATCAAAGATTTCGTTCCCTTGTGATAGAATCATCATCATCATCCATGCTTCCTGCACAAAAAAGGGTATGCATCATAGTACCAAAAAACTTTGGCTGCCTGAGAACTTCCTGTGCAAGACAGGCAACCAATATTTTTAATTTTTTTAGCCAAACAACCAAAGTTTCTCTCTGTCTGACTTCTGACTTACTGTGGAGTTACCCTTGTGAAAATCCAAAAAAGGGTCAATTTTGGCAGTTCCAAATAGAGTTGAAAGTGTTAGAACTTGATGTGCATGAGAAAAGTTCATACTATCACATGTCATTAATGTCTCTACAGTGTGATTTGTAGGGAGGGGCAGAGTTGCCGGGAGCAGCCTTTTCTTTTTGTTGGGCTTGGCTTGGCTTGCTAGACTAGACTATACAAGAAGACCATGCTACATTCACCAACTAAGTCTGGTTGTGTGAAGGATGGGCTGGGCATTATGTCGTCTCTCCAGTGGGTTGCAGGTGGGGCTTGGCCTTGGCGTGCTGGCCATTCTTAGTGCTGGGCTGGGTCTCTATGTCTGGCCCAGTGTCTGTACTGGGCTGTACTGGGCCAAGAAAAATGCCCCCTTTTTTGCCTTAAACATTTCTAGCCATACAGATTACTGTTGGTTGTTGTGTACACGTGGCTATGGACATAGCGCCTTTTCTGCCATGTGTACGATTTTCTGAAGTCACGTGGATTTATTTGCTAGGACTGTACTAAGTACTAACCAACATTATACTGTCTGTGTTGATTTAATTTTCTGTAATTCTATAAGAAATCCTCCCAATCAATGGATTCAATACCCTCTTTTCATCTGAAGAAACACCACGCACTCTTCTCAATGGTCTCATCTCTAAGAAAAATCCCTGCCCCAAATGCAGAATGGGACGAATTTTCTAATATGACCACCAATCACAAAGAAACAACCATTCAGCTAGACTTCTAATTGCATGGATAAAATAATAAAGTGTGAAGTATGACTTCACCAGGATTAAGATTAGATTATAAGCTATTCATGATGAACATTAGCACTGTTCACTTTTTTTTTTCTTTATTTCAGCTATCATGACAAGAAAGATGACTTTTAAGCTGTCACTAGAGGTTTTGAGCGGTGGTTACAGTGGTGGTCATATTGGCAACATGTATTGTTAGTTGTAACCACCTAAACCTCAACTCAATCTATAGTTGTTATTAGTGGTTAAGACTTAAGAGATTGTTTGCATTAAAAAAAAAAAAAGTAAAATAGTTCCGTTCGAGCAGTTTTTATTATATTGTATTGAGAATATCTCTATATTTATGTGCTTTATTTTATAAGGAAATATTTCTAAGATAAAATTGTAAAAGGCTATTAGAACGGTGTGGGCACAAACTTATCCTAATGGAAGCCCATCTCCCATTCAACATGTGCTCATCTTCTTGCTAATAAAGGCATTCAAAAGGAAGGTACATTTGTTTCTAACTATTTTTGTCGGGTTCCTCGAAATCTTACGAATATCTGGACTCTTGAGAATGGAGTAGAGTGTGTCACGGACTCTTGAGAATGGGGCAAGGTGGGCTACATTCTCTCCTGTATTTAAATATTGTCCTTTTGATAGTGGTAAATTAATAAAGTTTAAATGTGGCCGCCCCTCCCCTCCTTCCTAGAGTAATTTTGGGGTTATAAAAAATAGTCCCTCTCCCCCTCATTCGCTTTCACAAGTTTTTCAAGTAGCATGCCTTTTTATATCATAATTGGTTTTGATTAAAGGTTCATAGGGGGTAAATTATTGGAGATGTGCCTTGGAATAAAATGGTTCTAAATTAAATTGTCAATGTTTTCAACTCACCGTTGACTGGACTGGTTCGACTGTTGATCTGTTCAAACTGGTGACTGGGTCGTGGGTTGCATATTCAATTTATACAAACTTTCGGGAGTTATAACTTTGTACTTTGATGTTCGATTGGGGTGATTATTTTTTATTTTTTGAATTTTGGATAACTTTTTGAGATCTATGCATCAGAAGGAGTCTTAGGTGCCTTGTCCCACTATTTTTCACAAAAAACCCCTTTTTGGCATCAAATTACAATTTTTAATATTTTTATAAATAAAAAAATAAAAAACTGAATTAAAAATATAAATTAAATATAAAATAATACATATAACATATGTAAAACATATTTATACATTATCTATCTATCTATATATGTGTGTGTGTGATGACATGACATGGTCTGAATCACTTGACCTGGCCAGTCGAACCGGTGACTTGTGACCCGGAGGCAAAAACAATTTGACCTCCAGGTCAGTTTTTAAAACACTAGCATATATAATACTGTAATTGAGATTGATGATCAAGAAATATTCCAAACTGACCATTTCAAGCATCTTTCATGGATCATCCATAATGAGGGAGAAATTAAAGAGGATGTTGCCCATCAAAGTAGAGTAGAGTGGTTGGAGTGAAAGATGTATTTAGTGTTGTGTGACCAATGTAAACCAACATTGCTACATGCATATATATGAAAGTATGAGACAAAATAGTGGGTAGCATGAAATATATTCAAATAATGTACACATTTGAGACATGGATGTTAGATGGAGACAGGTAAAGAAAGACAAAGGTAAGAAATCCTTTACAAACTTTGTATAAATTTCTGTCTTTCCTTTTCCTATTTTTCTCCTTCAAATCAAACATAATAGCCTAAGATGATTTTGTCATGTACTTAGTGGATGTATGACTACACTAGTGAGAGGCGATAATAGTAGATGAGAAAGCGTAAGAGTCATGTAGCAGATGACCCAGTAGCTGAGATGGTCATTCGGTGTCCCTTCATACATGGGTGGGTTTATATAAGTCGTAAATTAATCAAAATTTCAATCTCAACACATGTATATACATTGAACACACAGACGACAAGGGTGATGGATGCGTCTATTTTAATATCGACCACTTGATAATTAACAAATTCACGAATTAATGAATGGACTCTTCAAAGGACAGACAACAATTTCAGCTTCTTGTTGATCAAAAAGAAAAATCATCTTATTGTCCTTTTCATCTTCAATAATTGAAATCAATTAATCAATATTCAATGCTTTCCATGATCCTGTCAAAAGAATTAGAAACCACACCAATATCTATAAGAATTATTAGCCATGGTTGAAGTCTCATTCATTGTTTCATTTCATTCACAATATATTATATATTGGTGTGAGTTCTTTTACAATTACTTGGGCTTGTGTCTCCAAACCACAGGGCTACAATTTGGAATGGCCCAACCCAATCTGACCCGATCCCAACTAATTATGCTTTCACCTGTATTGTCTTGGCTCTTGGGTTGGGTTTTTGAGCTCTATATTGGGCATGGACTTAAAAACTTGGGTTGGAGATGAAAAATATTTAACGCAGTTATCCATGTCACACTTCTCATATCTATGATATCAGAAAGACGAATTCACATCTTCGCCCCACAGTGCCCCACAGTATATCTCTGCCGTGTATAGGGAATATCTCCCAATGATGACATCATCGGGAGATATTTTCAATACACGGTGGGGATGTGTTGTGGTGGCCCTTGTGGGGCGGAAATATGATATCTAGAAAGATATACCCAAAGAGCTTTGACCAATTAAACATCCCATGAAATTTAACCATCTGATTAGGTACCTCTACTATGATATTGGTCAATTGGCTGTAAGATTTTCTAGTATCATACCTTTCCAGTATAGTTTTGAAAATCGGATCAGACTAGATGATTGGACTGAAAAAACTGAAAACTGGTCAGGTGACTAGTTCCGTTTTACCCCAGAACCATTATTTTGCCAAAAACCATTGACTTGGTCAACAGATGCTGACCAGAGTGGTCGAACCATTCAAACTGTTCAAACCATCCAACGGTTTTGGCCATTTTCTTTTTTGAAATTTTCTGTCAGAACGGACTGTCCGTTCAGTTCAAACAGTCAGACTGTTCGACCTGAAAACCAGACCCTAACCGGTTCGTTGTCAAATTCGATCTTAAAAACCTTTCTTACCGATATCATAGTCAAATTCAAAATAAAAAACAAAAAAAAGGAAAAAGTCAAACTAGAGTTATTTATTACAACCGAATCAGTTTCCTTTTTAATTAGGAAACAGAATTTAATGACCCCCCCCCCTCCCCCCCCCTTTAAAGAGGCTTTAACAGGGGCATCTCTTAACAGCAGTCCGTGCGGTGCAGGAGTCTCTTCTACAAAACATGAGTAAGAAAAAACTTCCGACCAATTAAGCCTACCCAGCCCAGACCCAGTTGTATTAGTTTTGGCTTGGGTTAAGAAACTGGATTTTGACCTTTGATTGGTCCAAGCCCAATGTCCAGGTCAGGGTTGAGCTGGATTGGCCCTATATCAGACCAATAATATCCTTGTCTTGAAAACTGATCAGGATACTCAAGAATCAATATGTTAGGATGAATCCACGCCCCATAAATATTCCTAATACATGCTGAGATATATGGGGCGTTTGTGGAGCACCCTCGGACGCAGATGTGATCTCGCTCAAAATCCCTTTCATGGCCACAGTTTGACATTTTATCTTTGGCTTTTGAGAGAAGAAGAGGTGTTAGTTAAATAAATAAATTATATCTGCTTTGTGTGTATTGAAGGAAGAGTTTGCAACTGCAAGGCAAAGCAGTTGATTAAGCCTTGTATTTATAACTAGCGACATCAGGTTTACATGGTATTTGATAAAACTGAAGTATGAATCTACAAATGAGAACACAGTTGCCCCTAATTTTGCTATTTCTTTTACATTTTGGGCAAGGGATGGATGATAGTGGCAACTTTTGACCCAACCTACCAAACACCTCCTTGACACTTTCAAACCCCAAGCTAACGGTCCTAGCTGAGTCTTGAACCACCATGGGCCCAAACCCAACTTTTATTTACCATTTCTTATCATCATGAAGACAAAACAAATAAAAAAAAAAACCCTTTAGTTTTCGTTGGGAATCTTAATTAATACACATTCTTCCCAGATTAAAAATATGACAAGAAACCTCTTCTACGGTACTACAGTTCTATCCTCTCTTTCCGAATTTAGGTGAAATATATAGAATGCAAATACAAATATGGTGGGTGCAAAATCTTGTACAGGATATTTCTTAATCTTGTATTTGTATTGTACATATTGGTTTGTTCTCTCTTATCGAACTGGGCCTAAAGGATCCACTGGTCCCCCAAAAGACCATTTGGTTACATAGCATATAGTACATTAATAGAAAAATTTTAATTTATCCTTAAAGGAATAAATAATTATGGTAATCACTTCAGTAGAAAGGTTAAAGTTGAAGTACCAATAATACTAGTGAATTATGCTCTTAGATCAAGGAAAAAGCTTACGAAAATTTTGACACCCTTTTACAATGTAGGCAATAATGTCAAGTGCAATTAATGTTTTGTCTTAGAAATTGTAGCCTATTCCTCTTATTCATTTATACATCCTTTCTTTTTGAACATTCCCATTTGGGAGATAATTAACTTAATAATCCTATTGTTACTCTTCTTCTCTAAACCCTAAAATATTGTAAAAAAAAAAAAAAGAAAATCTCAAAAACCGAACTCCAGGAAGAAATAGAAGAAAGAAAGAAAGGCAATTTTTCAACCGATGTCCTTTCTAATTTGCCCCTATATCTTGAACTCAGTGGACTAATTTGATCATTAGAATAGCCCCTACTGTTCAAAATTTTCAACTCACAAATAACAAAATTTACATTTTAGAGCAGCACATCGGGTTGTTAACCAATTTGATCAAGAATTTCAACTATATAGGTTGCAATTTATGTCCATTGAGAATTTAACAGATTCCAAACCTAATACGATTCAAGTTGCACCCCTACTACTGAACTTTAGCCCATAAGTTGGTGAGCTAAATTTCTCCTTTAAGAGCCCATTCCATTTTTGGATTTTGAGAGCGGGATAGTTGATCAATGGGATTTTGGTTCCCATTGAACAAGATATTCATGTTTTTTTATTTTTTTTTCAGATTTATGTAGGATCTTGAAAATTTCATTTTCTTTAGGTATCACTTGCCTGAGTAAGTGATACTTTCTCCTCTTAGGTATCGTTCGCTTTTTAGTAAGTTATTTACCCGGATAAATACAGTTACCTGGGTAAGTTTTTCCTAGGAAACACTTAATAGAGTAAGTGCATTTATCCATGTTCTTTTGTTTCTCATGTAAATAAGGCAATGGCCATTTTATCCATAAAAATCCATTATAAAAAGAGGTATTTTTGTCTCATTCAAGTGTTGGCAACTTTCCCCCTAGGTGGGAAAGTTATTTACCCACCTAAGAGATGGGTATCTCTTACCTGTGTAAGTGATACCTAGGAAAATAAACATTCCCTGATCTCCACATAAATCTGAAAAAAACAACATGAGATTCTTGGCCAATGGGAACCAAAACCCCATTGACCAAATTTCCCACCTCTCAAAATCCAAAAAAAGAACGCCACCTAAGTGGTAAATAACTTTCCCACATAGGAAAAATTATTGACACTTGGATGGGACAAAAGTGCTCTTTTTATAATGACTTTTATAATTAAAAAGTCATTTTCTTATTTACCTGGGAAATAAAAGTATTTCTTATGAAACACTTACCTAGATAAATAACTTTGCGAAAAGCAAACAAGGCCCAAATGTATATCATGGGTAGGTTATTTTACATATAGATATTTTATCCCTGATCATTTTATTTAATAGAAAACAGTGTTGTTGATGTGTGGGTTGGAAGCACCGTTTTCTCAGAAAATTGTGTGTTTTTTTTTTTTTTTGTTTAGAAATATTACTGTTAGGTAGGACATTTCTTGGAGCAACAACAACATCTTTATTTGGTACAAGTGCACCATATTTGTTTTAAGCACAATTGATACTTATTATAGGAAGTTCATGCCATTGCCACATCATGTCCTCATTTACAGCAACGAGCTCCAATTTAAAAAAAACGTCAAATTCGGCATTGCTCCAAAATACGTTTCTCGATTTCTAAGGCGTGACTTAAAACACTGTTTTTATGAAAAAACGATTCCAAACATATTAGCATTTCTTAAAGCACCGTTTCTCTTTCAGCGTAACGCTAATGTATCAATACTATCTGGAGCAACGACATCAATACCAAAGAGACGCTTAGATTGTTACTTCTTGGACATGCATAGAAATAGTGTAGCAGATGAGTATCCTAAGCATTTGGCATGGACGTATACTCGTTCATGCCCACACTACATTATCGAATTACTCAACCAGAAGATCAAAAGCCAGAGAGTTGATTTTTCCCTCATAAATTTTCGAGCACCAGTTCATCATCTAAAATAGATGATTCAGTTTTCTTTCAAACGCTGATGTATGTGTTTCGTTGGACATTGCTTCTAATTTAGAACGACAGCATTGCAGTGGAAGCACAAATTCTCCGTGTAATTAATGTCATGTAACCAATGCCACTAACCAATCAACTGACTTGGGGCTTGTTTGGTACCGTGGCATTGTGGATTTTCAATCTACGCAGTCAAAAAACCGTGTTTAAAAATCATCGTGTTTTGTAAATCGTCGAGAGAGAAAATGTCAAATAGATGTTTTATGAGCAGTGAGTTTAACGTTTGATGTGACACCAATTGGTCATCTATGTGGCAGTTTAGCTATTCCATCCCGACCGATCAAACATATCTGATTCAACCTCAATCGCCTCTTCACATCGGGCCATGCCGCCCGCGCCTCTGCACAATTTTGGACTGGCCCGGCACAGTATGATGGTCATATTAGGTTCGGTATGATGGTCCGTGTCATGTTGGGCCTAGGGTTCGAAGTCCACAGGTTGGTGTGGCACGGCACGATCAAGATGGCATAGCCCAGTATGGCCCATATATACTATTTATATATACATAATATTTATATATTTTATATATTTATATATATAATATATAATATATTATATAAATTATATTTATATAATAATATATAGTATATAATATATTAATAAAATAAATAATTTGTTTCAATTTTATTATACTAATTTATTTAATTATTGTATATATAAGCAATTGTATACATTAAAGTTCATATAAAATTAAAATTTTAAGTTTTTTTTTTCAATTTTTTTAAATAAATAGGCAAAAATAGCTTTGGTCCGGTCCATGGCCCGACTTGGGCCAAGGCTTGGCCCACGACATGTGGGCTTTTGATAAAAAAAAGACATATGCCTTATTGGAATTCATGTTTGTATCTATTACAACTAAAATTCCGTTTGGTAAGAAGGTAAATTTGTCAGTACTAAACTAACCCAACTTTACAATTTATATAGACCATTTTACACTTAACATATTTACATTCACACTTATTTGCATTATTTCCAAACGCAGCCTTAAAATCAATCAACTGGCATCACACAAGTGGTAACCAACCAGTTGGGTTTTCATTAAAATTCACGTAAGGTTTTCATTGATCAAAGCCCTTTATTCTGGCATTACAGATTTTTTATTTTTACACTTGTAAAATGGTATAATTAGGTTATTTTTAGGTTTCCAAGAAAATGAACTCATTTCTGTTGAGTGAATTATTGTGTCTAGATTTAGCGGGTTTAAACTTTTAGGTTGAACTCATTTCTCTATTTTACATATCATTGTAATATTCTTTGATCTATCGTTTACAAAGTCTAAACTCCTCCTTGTTTTCCCTATTTTTGTTTCAAAAACTTGTTAGTTTTCAAACCATTTGGATTTGTTTTTCTTCTGAAGCTTGCAATATCAACCATTTGAAATCCCTATTTATATAGAATCCTACTTTTATCTTTTTTAACAAGGTTTTTAAAACCGACTCAGAGAACGAACTGGTCAAGGGTCTGGTTCCCAGGTTGAACGGTCTGACCGTTTGAATCGAATGGTTGGCCCGTTTTGACAAAAAAATGGTCAAAACCGTTGAACGGTTCGAATGCCTGATTCAACGATTTGCTGACCAAATCAATGTTTTTTGGCCAAAATTCGGTTTTGGGGAAAAATGGAACCGATCACCTGACTGATTCCCAGTTTTTCCGTTCTGATTTTGAAAACCATTCTATTTAATTCTATAAATGGGATTAACTGAGAAGAGCCACCAGGTAATGCTTTAACCTTTCGGTTTGTGAAACATGTAATATTTTGGTGAAACCTATGTGATGGTGAAAACCTATTTGACATTGAGTCCAAATTCTTTATACATGGCAATTAAATATTTACATATTGGGAAATTGTCCAAAACTCACCATGAGTTTTCAGCATTTCTCTTAAACCCACCACAACTTTTCAAAATGTCTAAAACTCACCATCTCACTAACTTGATGTTAAACAAACTAACGTGTTTTAACATATTACCATTTTAACCTTCATAGAAAAATATAAAATATACACAAAATAAATTAACGGGTATTACCATTTTAATATTTAGACACGAAAAAAAGGGAAAAGTTCAAAAAAATAATTTCAAATATAAAATACATAAAAACATAGAAATTACAAAAAATATAAAAAATTATAGAAATTGCAAACAAAATAAAAAAAATATTTTCAAATTATAGAAACTATAGAAATTGAAAAACAAAATCAGAAAATAAAAATTATAGAAAAAACACAAAAAATTATATAAAAACACAGAAATTGCAAATAAATAACAAAAAATATAGGAAAATTTATAGATTGTAGAAAATAGAAAAATGTAAAAAAACAGAAATTATAAATTATAACAAAACACTAAAAATGCAAAAAGAGTATGAAAATTGAAAACTGAAAAAGATCATTTTCCTCTAACTCACTATTCAAGGGTAATTTGGTCACGAAAATTGTTTTTTTTGCTGAGATGGAAACCTCTGTTAAGAAGCAATAACGGTGCACTAACGAAAGGTGAGTTTTGGAAAATAAAAACTTACTGATATGATGAGTTTTAGAAATTCTGAAAAGTTGTGGTGAGTTTAAGAGAAATGTTAAAAACTCATGGTGAGTTTTAGACAATTTCCCTTACATATTTATTGATGGCACATCCACTGATTCTTTGGTCTCATTTTAGGAGTATAAATACAAATATATAGGTGCAAAACCTTGTATTTTGTATGTATTTATACTTTACATATTTGCATATATATTTGTTCTCTTTCCAAACCGAGCCTTTGATTTCATTGCATACATTCCATCATATGTTTATTTGGGGTAAGGGGTCATTGCTTGGTGCAATTCTGACAAGCAAAGGAAGCAAGTTGAAGTCTGAAAGCAGCCACGTTTTGTAATAAAATGTTGGAGATTACGTCCATATATATACAATCCACCCTTCCCACAAACCCTTGTTGGGTAATGTCCTTAATTTGTAGGATTTTTTTTGAAAATATATATAATTTTTTTTTCATTGATAGATTTGTCATTGCATTTTTTTTGAGTCAACGAATCAATCCATGTTTACTCACTAAATTGCTAACAAATATCCCATTTCTCCATCCAATAAAACAAAAATAACAATAACATCTTAATCTTATAATCCTAAGCATAATGACAATCTGAAATAACTGAACCGATTGACTTATTACTTTCTGTTTTAATAAATGAATTGTTCATGAGCTTGCAAGCTCTTTAATGGCTAAAGTTAAAGTTGGGTTGATTTCTATGCTACACCCTCATATCTTTAATTTACAATTTAATCATGTTATCCATTAAAAAGCAAAACAATTAAGTTATCCAGTTCAGCCACTTAAAGCTGTTAACATGGACAACATATGGTATACTTACATACACACATTAGAAGTAAACAAATTAACAAATAAATAAATGCATGTACAGAGAATTACAAGTGAATCAAGGGTGACAGCAATTTATTTTTCCTGTTGTCCTTTAGTCTGTGTTTGGTTTGAAGGAAAAAGTAGGGGAATCTTTACAAATTTTGTATAGGTTTTTCTACCTTAATTTTCCTCCAATTCAAACCAAACATAGCCTTAACTTCTTTTAACAGTTTCGTCCACTGATTGTTATATATTGATCATATTCTTGTATAAGTTTCATATCTGCATGCTTTAACGGTATCCTGCAGCTCCTTGGCCCTCTTTAACCTCACCTCCCAAATCAAGAGTCCTCACTTTAAACCGTTGAAGCTTCAATATTGGGGAGTCTTGTCCCAGATCGAGACCCCTTACTTTGAAACGCTCAGATGGGGTATGTGGAGAACCTATACTCAGACTCCTCCGAAGAGTTGGAAACCTCATTGGGCCAAAATTCTCTAGTTGTAAATTTGTGGGAGCTCTTCGTTGACCATCTGCAGCTGCTGGTGCTTGGAAAGTGTTCGACGAATAAAATCCGCGGTCATACGTGTTGTTGTCGATGATCGGTTGAGGCGGGTTGATTGGGTCCTGCCATGGCGTGCAAAGCTGCCGCAAGGAGCTGCATGGTGCAGACGTCGTCACGTTCATTGTCTCTGGGTGTGGAGAGTCCAGGCTCCAGCTCCTCTGCCTCGCTCGAGCTCTTACCTGCATGTGATTCTCTGCAACTTCGATTGGATCAACTGGGTAGAGCTCAGTATTATTTCTGTCGTTAACGTTGTTGAGGACCCATGGAGTGCAGAGTTGTTGCAAAGAGATGTTTGGACGAGGGAGGTAATCAGAGTAGTTTGCCATGGTAGAGGTCGTCTGGGGGTATTGCTGAGACTGATCAGAGATGCTGCCATACCCATGTCGTGAGAATTGATGAGGAGATTCAAGAAACTCTTGTGCCCATTCAGGGCCATGGATCGACATGTTTGATTATCTCTCTGCAACAGAATAACCCAACTGGATCTATCACGACTTGAATTAACGACTATGTGTTTGAAAGGAGAAATTCTCTCTCTCTCAAGTCTCAATTGATTGAAAAGCTTAATTAACTGCAAGGGAAATCTGAAGAATGGTTGTGGTAGGGCTAGCTTTGGACCTCAGACCTTCTATTTATAACCAGAGAAGCTTAATTAACCAATAAAAGTACGGAAGTAATAACGTTGACTTTGACTTGGTTCGAAAATTCTAATCCGTTGTTCTGGACTGGTCATCTGGGGTCGGTCGTCACTCAATACCCTGGCTATGCTGGATGATTTGCAATTCGGGACGTTTGGTTTTGTTAATTTTTTAATTGGCAAATTAACAACGTAGCACCTTGCATCCATACGTTCTCGGCCACAGATAAGGATGATTATATATATTCTTGATGACTGACCCAGTTCAGGCATTTCCAACCTAACGGTCCAAACGTAGCCCGGACTAGTATGAACCCAAACACAATCTCTCCATTTTCTTCTATTTATTTTTTACTACTCTTAACTATACAACGCGGATATGGACATACATTTTTCATAGGGATGGCAGTTTCCACCCCTATCACCCCTTTTTAGTACCCACTTCAATGGGATGGTTTTTTTTTTTTTTTGAAATTTTGGAATATTGACGAGTTTTAGGATTTTATAATCTGTATAAATATAGGCGGGTAGCGTATGGTATTAAGTTATATTTGAGTGGATTCGACTCGTTTATTAATCAAACCTATAAATTGGGCTCGAAATTCGGTTGAAACCAAATAGAACCAGATTTTTTCATAAACTAAGCTCAAATAACTCGTAAAGAACTCGATTCGTGACCACCCCTTAACAAATTAAGTTTGTATAGATAGTGTTTTTTCAATAATGGTTTTCCTCTCTAAAATCAAAACCTTTTCAGTGGGTTGCCACTTTATTATTATTCCTCCAGGATCTGAAAAAGGGGCTGACCTCGGACGAAGCCGCGTTCAACGCCAGTCCCGTTCAAAATTTAACCAATAATATTGCTCAAACTCCTTTCTTTCACTCCCCCACAGTGGCAACATTTCCTAGACAAATATACTCAAGATTGAATAATTCCTATTGAATACTCAAATGTCAACGCTAGCTGTAGACAACTTGTGTTTTGACCTATGAGGCCCAATTGATCCAGACTCAGATTAAAACTGGGTCAGGAAGCAAACAATACACATCTCCACTGACCCGGTTAAACATTTCCTTTCCCAGGTTTACCAGCTGGTGCTCAAAATCATTGATTACATCACAATGAGGTCGTGCAGTTCCCAAATTTCTCGGTTATCCTCTCGTCCCTGTTTTTTTTTTATTTTTCATGACGTTTTTCACGTTAATCGTTCTTCTTTTCCCTTAAAATTACAAGTACGAATATGAATTTAGTACGATTGCGGTTCAAAACTACGTTACTCACAAAATTATTCACACATCGCATGATAACATGGACACGTTACTGGAATCCAGGGGTGGCAATTGGTTGGCTTACGTGGCTAAACTTAATGACTTTGATACAACAACAATTAACCTATCCAAGTTCATCAGCTTCAGCTATTATGGCTTTCCATAACCCGATTGGCTTAAGTTGAGTAAACATCTTCTGTCCCCTTGCATCAGACCAATAGCAATCTGCCACATCATTTAAAAAGTCACTTTGAATTTTGAAATGGAGAAACAGGCTGATGTGGCAGATTAGTATTGGTCTGGTACAGAAAAAGGGACAGACGATGTGAATATAGGTTTTGGTTTTCGTACCTTCCCTTTCCTTCCCTATTTTTCTTTCTAACCAAACATAACGTTAAGCTGATCAACCCATAAATTGATCACAATATTTGCATTCATTTGCTGATATATTAGATCTCATGGTAAATGAACAGTGTATAAACTAATATCAAGGTGGGTAAACGTTTTACCCAAGCGCTTGTTGAAGCCGATAAACGTTCTCACCCTCTCACCCTCTCTCTTTGCCCGAATAACTGGTAACGTTTAAGAATGCTGAAAACTTGTTTATTTTGACATGTTTTACCTGAGTGAGAAATATTTGCATGAGTAAATCTATTTATCTAAATAAAAACAAGCGAGACCTTAAACTTAGTTTGGAACGAGTATAAATGCAAATTCGCAGAGGGCAAAACCTTGTATTTTATATTATTTTGTATGTATTTGTATTATACATATTTACATTATTACTCTTTTCAAATTGAGCTTAATGTAAATATAAATATGTACAATACAAATTGATGTGGGATAATCCAACCCAGCCTATTACAGGATGGGGGGTCTAGCCCATGGGCACCAACTCGGGTCCTATCCAATGTAGCAGAGGTTACTCTGTTCCCATCGCACAGGGCCAACCGCGGAGCACCCCAGCATCCTCATGGGTACCTGCTATCCGCCTTCGTATGACATTCATTTGGGGTGTCCATCTCCACATACCTCCATGCAGTCCAAGTATAAATATGAGGTACCCCCCTCCAGGTAAAGGATCCTGGAACCTTAGTAACTCTTGGCATACTTCTGGCTAGGAGCCTAGTGCCTACGAGCAACCTCATCTGAGCCCTTGTTTGCATCGGACCCCCTCTTTACTCCTTGTACTAACTTGAACGTCGGAGCCTTTGCCTCGGGTTCTCACCTAAGGCCTTTGACATCTCCTATCATTTAGAACATTCCGGCCTCTTCAGGATGCTTCATCTCGACTACTAGCCATCGTACAAGGGAACCTCGCCTCAGCTACAAGCCCTCGGCCTCCTCGAACATCCTTAGTACTAGCCTTTGGCCTCTGTAGTGTCCGAGGGAGCGATCTACCTCGGCTTACAGTCCCCGGCTTCGGCACACCCTCTCTGGACTCTCAAAGCTTTCGACCCGCCTTAAAAGCTCGGGAGTGAATTTATTTTATTGCCCTCAAATAATCCCATACCAACACAAATAGATACAAAATACAAGGTTTTACACCCTACATATTTGTATATATACTCCTTCCAAACGGAGCCTAATTATTCAATGAAATGACAAAACTAGAGGCCTTTCAGTCTTATACAAACAAAATCCCTTGTTCCCTTTTCTCTGCTTTCTTATTCTACTAAGGGTGGTGAGTGCTGACTACTGCGCTGTGACGCATAGCTATAGTGATAGTAGACCAATCACGATATACCATGTCATCTCTCTAATATGTGGGGCCCTTTTATCAGCTGAGATGACGTGTCATGATTGGGCGACTATTCTCCACCTGTACAGTACAGGATACTGTGGTTTGACTGATTGAACTGGTCGGGACTCGGGAGGAATTGAGGAAAAGCCTACTCGCGCGGCTTTTGTGAAAAATTTGACCCGTACACCTGTGCACAGCTGTTTCCACTCGGTCGAAGACAAAGTGGAAAACCGCCTCTCCTTCAATTTGGTCGTGAACACACGAACACGTATTACGCAGAATGAGTGGTCAGAGTTGGTCACCAAGGAATCATCGCTTTAGCAGGCACCATGCACACGCATCCAATAGTAGTGTGACATGTCAAATTGAAAACAACATGGATTCCACGTGTAAATAATTGACATGTTTTGTTTTGTTTTTTGTTGCGTGGCATTTTGGGTTTAGAAGAATAAAATTTGGTCTGCATAAATGGCTGAAACTTCCCTTCTTCAATTTTCTGCTTCTTGCTAAAACATCCTTGAAGTTTGGTAATTGCAAACTTGGTTGTTGCTGAAACATCCTTGAAGTTTGGTAATTGTAAATTTACAATCACTTCTGATGTTTCTGGTTGTTGCTGAAACATCCTTGATGGAAATTGCAAATTTACAATCATTTTCCTTGAACTTTAGGACATAATTGCAAATAGATCTTTTATGATAGAATCTTCTAAAAAGAAGCATGAATATGTTCAAAATACCCATATAATTATTTTTAGTAGAAATATTTGTTTTCCAAAATTTCTCTCATATGAATCACTACTCTAAATCCTTCTAATATCTTTTCTGAAATTGGTTTATTTTCTAAATTTGCTTTTCATATCAATCACTCAAAGGTAAAGTTGTAACTTTAAATTCTCTTTGTTTTTGGTGTTCATAAAGTTTATATTGTTTTTTTATATATATATATAGAAAACGGATTCAATAGTAACTATATGGGTATTTTGGATATTTTTATACATTTTTTTAGAAGGCTACCAAAAGGGGCCTACGGGCAACTGTATCATAAAACTCAAGGAAGGTGATTGCAATTATTAAACTTTAGGGGAGGTTTTAGCAATTTATCCTTTTCAATTTGGTAATTAGAAGTAGAAAAAAATTAAATAACTTTTTAATTTATTTCTAACAGCCCAATAGATTAAGATACTTATCAGTCTTCATCTTTAAAGATAAGGCCTTGTAAATTCATTTTCTAAACACCCTTCCAATTTACTGATTTGTGTACTTCACCATTTTTATATAAAAATAGGGGTGCAATTTGGATAGAATTGGATTGGATTTTTGTTAAAATTTAAATGGACCCAGACAGATGGACCGAGCTTGAAAAAGTGCAAAATGCTAATTCGGGCCATTCAGAGTTACACCCCTAAAGGGGGAACATCCTAATGCGAAAGTATTTGAAGTAAAGCTGGCAATGGACTGGATTTCAATGTAATACAATCTGAATCGAATAAGGACAAATCCAATCCAATACTGTTAATCTTGAATCCAAATCCAACATGGGGAATCCAATTTAGTCGGTTTAACAAAACTGATGAGTTCTGTGATCCACTTATGTTTGCCACGAAGGACCTCTGCTCTGCAACTTGAAAGGAATTAAGAGTCTGGTTTGCTTTCTAGTTAATAAAAGTAAATGTTAGAATTGGATCAAATTTAATCAGATTGGCTTTGTATTGAATCCAATCTAAAAAGGCAGCAGACTTTAAAGATAGATAGCACTCCACATTGTGAGTTTGTTGCAGAGTTTAATTTATTTATGTCATTAGGATTTTGGAGGTAGTTATTGCCTTATAATCATTTAATCAAGGCTGGTTTAGGTTAGAAGGGCCAAAAATTTTTTTTTTTTTTAACTATTTTAAGATCATTTTATCACCATCACCACCATCATCATTCTGATCAGATGGCTTTGAATACTGTTAAGTTAGCAAGAGTTACACGTGACTTTAAATAAAAGGGATTGGCGAAACATGATTGGATTAATGTAATTGACCCCATATAATTGGGATAAAGCATGGATGATAATGGCGAATCTTTGCATAACATTTTAGACCATCTTGCCCTCTTCATTGTCTCTAAATCTCTAGTTCTTAACCTCTCATTTCTTCTTTCCCACACTTGAACAACAAGAGTGCAAGAAACACAACAAATAAACTTAATTGCTTGTGCTCATCAATCCTCAATTCTCAAATTCCTATATATCTAGTGGAGAAGTTGGATGATAATTCCTTGAATTATTATTAAATTAAATAAATTAAAAGTAAATACATGAAAGTAAAATAAGCCATTGAGAAGCCACAACCCAACCCGCCCAATCTATTAAATGAGTGTACCCATGCCCACAAGCCTCAAAACCCATTGTGGAAAAACCAAACTCAACCGATAGTAAATGGTGTTGGGTCTGAATATGTGGGTTTAACTCAATAAACTATGTCGGATCAAATCCTACTTACACCAAGTGTACTCTCTCAACATGATTTGATATCGTATATCTTATTCATGGTGGATCCTAGTCTCACGATGAGATGTAATGGTGTTAGATCATGTGCACACTTGCAATGTGTTACGGGGGTTGGTGTGGCAAATTCTATCATGTTGAGGTATAAACAAGTACAGAGACATCAACATTTATGGTGATTTTTTTTTTATTACCATAGGGATGTGTTAAAAACCAAATTGGTCGGATGGCCTAGACCATTAATTTCACAAAACTGTTCAACTTTTCCTCCTAATTTCCCAAACCCATCTGCTCATTAAACTCACTAACTCTATTTAATACTCCATTTACTATAATTGACTCCATAATTAAATTTATTTAGCACATCGCTTATAAAATTAATTAGTTAATTTAGGTGGCGTTTAATAACACTTTTCAAACTTCTGAAGTCTAAAATATTTTTTTTCAGATGCAATGCTTATTTGGTGTTACTTCTGAAATATGATTTGAAAAGATTTTTTTGGATCTAAAATTTTAAGACTCATGACTATCACTTAATGTGCTCAAACGCGTTTAAGATGTGGCCTAAAGTAAAAAAATACCCTTACCCAATTCAACATCTCTTTCTCTCATCTTCCCGCCACCACTGCTGCAACTCTCAGCAGCGGTGATTCTCTTTCTCTCTCTCTTCCCCTCCCTCCCCTGTCTTCTTGCCACTACTGTTGTAAACTTGTAGCGGCAACAATTCTCTCTCTCTTAAGAGGGTGAGTATTAATAATATAATAATATAATATAATAATTAATAATAATAATAATAATTATTGTTAATATAAATTATTTTTACTAATTATTAGTAATTTTAATAATTTTTAATAATTTTACTTGTTTTAGTTATTAATTATTAATTATTTTTATTAACTAGTAATTTTTAATTATTTCATTATTTTTTAAAAATGATTTAATTTTTTATTTGTGTAAATTATTAATTATTTTAATATTTTTATACTCATTATTATTTTTTAATTTAAATCATTTCATTTATTAATTAGTAATTTTTAAATTTAAAATTTTTATTTTTTATTTGTATTGTTTCAATATTATTTTGAAGTTGAAAATTATTTTTTATGAGATAATGCGAATTGAATTCAACATTTTCAAATAGTATGTTCTTAGGGTAAAATAGTAAAATCAGTAAATTTTAGATGGTAAAAGGTTGATCCAACACAAACAAACTTATGAATTTAGAGCCTCTAAAATGTAGAAAAGCACTTATGCTTCTTTTCAGATTTTAGACAAATAATATCTTTTTAACTTTCAGATTTCAGATTTATTAAACACCACCTTAATTCCTTTAATTTTCTCTATCATATAATTAATTCAATTAACTATTTTAAATCCAATATAGAACTAATATATTTTTCAGAAAGATTTGAAACCCAAATTGCTTACAATGTTTTAAAGCTTTGAACCCAAATTGCTTACGGTGTTTTAAAGCTCGGACTAGACAAAAAATCAGAAGGCTTATTGGGTCACGGGTTAAATGGTTTGACTACAAATCACATAAGAACATATATAATATATTTTGTAAATTAAAATGAACTTATAAGTGGTGGTTAGATAGTTAAAATGTTGTTTTATATAAATGACCAGGGTTCAAATCTTTCAACTTGCAATTGTTTTTTTTTTTTTTTTTTTTGAATATACACATATTTAGTTAGCATATGTGTTAAAAGTAGGCAAAAGTAGTAAGAGATATTTTTCCGATGACTAATTTCATAAGAGAATGTAATTTTTGTGCTATGACATATCACAGTTATTTATTAAATTTACTAGTCGGGATTTGTGCAATGGGCTTTGTTCTGCAAAATTAAAGTAGAAAAAGCCTTATGACATTTCTAATTGAGCCGTGTCAATCCATGCCAAATCAAATATTATTCTTTTGAATTGTGTTCAATTAATTGTTTTGACCGCAATCCAAATTGACACCCTAGTGAGAGTGGCTAATCTCATATGGGGATGTAAATTAGTCAAGTTAAATGGTAAATTTTACTTGGCTCACCCATATATGAACATGCTATGGTCAGTCTTATTAGGGAGTAGGGTTTGGTACTTAGGTTAAAGTTTTGATTATTTAACCCAAATCGATTATAGGTTTGGATGACTTGGCCCATTGGGTCATAATACCCCATAAAAGGTATTCTTATAATTTGGTTCGACTTTTAAATTCTAACCCTTAATCTTAAAGTTTATGATTTGGTTCAATGTTTGTTTTAACCCAAATTGAGTGTAGGGTTAGGTTATTGTTTTGCAAATACCTAGGTCTCGAGCCATGGATGCTTTTTGCCTCTATAATTTCAATTATTTAAGGGATATTTCTTGGATGACTAATTTCATAAGAGAATGTGATTTTTTTTCTATGACATTTCACCATTATTTATAAAATTTATTTTAAGTATTGTAACCTTTTACTTCATCATTAAGGATATTTACAATATGCCAATGCTTCCCTGGGATATTCCAATGCTTTACATTTTTCAATTTTATGATGAAATTATACTTCACATAAAGTCATAAACTATTAAAATACATGTTTCTTATGTATGGAGTTATTAAACCTATAGATTAAATATAATTCATATATCTTTAATGTATATTTGAATTTCCATGGTGCATCCATGTGTAGGGGTGTCAATTGGACCAGATTTGGTCCAATCCAATCCGGTCCAATATGAGTCCATTACAAAAGGATCAGATCCAATCCAATCCATGAATACTTTTTTTGGACTGGTCCAATTCAAATTTCTAGACCATCCAATCTACTCAAATTGGTTTTAGTTTAGATTTGTTTCAATTCAGACATGGTCTATCGACACTAGTATTCTTATCTTATGTCAATGAACCAGATATCGGCTCAATCTGATCCAATCCAATAAAAATCCATTATCAGGTCCAATCCATCCAATAAATACTTTGGATCATTAAGTTTGGACAGGTCCAATTGAATATGTCTTATTGGTCCGTCCAAATTGATTTTGATTTAGATGGGGCCAATCCAAAATTGGTCCATTGACACCCCTATCCATATGTATCTTAATTTTCCCACCATACCTATGTATATCCAAAGTGTATCTAAAATCTAGTTGCATTACTTTAAATTGTCTCTTCAATATTCTTTACATTTTCTAATACTTTGACTTTGAATCTGATTTTACATCACAAAAGGAAAATGTGATGACCCTCTTTAGTAAAAACAAAATGGTGTGAGAGGCCAATGTTAAAGATGGCTATAATGGGAAACAAGGCAAATATAATTGGGTTTGATAAGCAGGATTCTAAGGTCAAAACTCAAACTCATCCCAAACCCTATAAGAATTTGATAAACAGATTCTATTAGGGTCAAAACGGATCGAATGCCCTAAAATTCCCATAAAATTGCCATCCTACAAAATGCCCAATGTAAAAAATGAATGGCAAGGGATGGATCCTCATCTACCTTGTTGAATGCATCAGTGTACCTCCATGCTTGGTCACCTACCTGTCTCCATCTAATTTAGCACAGAGTCACAAACAGAGCCTGTCTGATGGTTTTCTCACCTACCTTGTTTAATGCATTAGTGTTACCTCCTTACTTGGTCACCTACCTGTCTCCATCTAATTTAGCACAAAGTCACAAACAGAGAGCCTTCCAAAGCATAAAGCATTTCATGGACCAAGATCCTGATATTAATCCATTCCAACCCATTTTAAACATTGCAGTTCATTCATGGAAGAGCCCAATACCTGCACAATGGTTATTAACTATCAAAATTTATAAAATAAGGTACAAGTATCCCATAGACTAGACTGGGCCAAGCCAAAAAGGGGTGTACCCTCATATGGAGGATAAAGTAGTAGATAATCAATACCGAATAGACTGGGCCCAACCAAATAGGGAACTTCCTGTTTGAACTATGGACTGGGCCCATTTGTAAAGTTCATTTAGCTTGAGAGGCCTAATGGACCATGGTATAAGCTTGATATATTCTGTTTCTAGTGTTCATACTTCAATTTTTCTAGTATATAATATGCTGCTCTTTATATTTTTGAATGTTCATTATAAAAATATATTTAGTATCAAATAAAAATGCATGGCTCACTTTTATTGAGTCCACCCAATTGAGAAATCACAACCCCGACCCACCCGATCTATTAAATGAGTGAGTGTATCCATGCCCACAAAACCCATGGTGGGAAAATCCAAACTCAACCCGTAGTAAATGGATGGGTTGGGTTGGGTTGGGTCAGTAATTGCCACCCCTACAAACCTACACCCTTACCCCAACTACATCATAAAGCTGTGAAAAATCGTCTGAATATGTGGGTTTAACTCAATCGACCATGAAATCTCTGTATACTAAGAAAACATTGCCCGAAAATCCCAAACTAATATCAATACAAAAATTGAACAATATGATATCTCTGTATAATGCAATCTGCAATGCTCTCAAAACCTTCAATGGAACCCGAATACAACTTTATAGTTTGTACATATTACCAATTTCTCTGTCCATTGTTTCACTCCTTAGGAGGGCGGAAATAAGGGTAAACGGTGTAGAAGGTCTGTGCCGTGGTTAGGAGGAGCAGCACAACCGCAGCCACCGCCGAGATGAAAGACCATGGAGTGTCAAAATAGGTGTACTTGAAGCTTGCCCACTGCACATGCCAATTGTTGTAGTAGTAGTTGTTCACATCGTCGAACAGTTGGGTGAGATAGCAATTTTGAATGTCGAACGACACATCTTTCCCTAAATCATTGAAGAAACAGGCAAGCTCTGCATCTGTTCCGAAGTAATTCTCGATGACATTATAATCACAGAGATACCCAACGTCCTTGGTGGTGTTGATCAGGCAGTCCATCAGAGTAGCGTAGGTGGTGATGTGTTTGCTACAGTGCTTGCAGCACTGCTCATAAGCGATGCAGTTGACGATGAACGAGCTCATGAAATCATCGACGGTTATCTTCGGCAACGTCAGCACCCCGTTCGTGAATTTTACATCCAGGAAGCTGTCGGCCTCCGACGACTTGAACCGGATTCCTGCCTGGCGGAGCCTTGTTACGCACTGAATCACTTGGATTTTTGAGGGGCCCCTTCTGGGTTTTTCCTGAGTGGTTGCTGGGATGAAGCTCGAACGGAACAAATCAAGTAGATGTTTTCCCTGGATCTGATTGAACTTCTTGATGACTTCATCACGTCCTGGCCCTGCAGAGTCAAGGAATTCGAAGGCGTTGTCGAAGAACAACAAGGCAAGTGTGACAAGGGAAGAACCTGCTGTTTCTTCTGGTTCTGGCATTTTTGATAGATCAAATAGGGTTTGCAGAACAAAGAGGGGCAGCTGGTTCTCAAGCCTGAGTAGGTCTCTGAGGAGGAAGGGAAACACCCATGACATGGCGAAGAGAGGGTCATTGGGGGAGTGTTGCACCGACTTCCCAACCATTCGAAAGAGCTCGATGATGAAGCATCCATCCAACACCATCATCTCAACAAACTCATCTCTGTCAAGGCTGACAGTCTCTGAATAACACTCCCTCGCCCTCTTCTCTAATGGCTTCACTGCCCTCAGATAGTCTTCCAGGCCTAAGCCCTTACTATTTGTTCGAGAAACCAGCGAGCCCAGATAACGCCATTTGTGCTCTTCGATCATCCTGAGATGGCTTTCGCCGTGGTGGTAAGGGCCGATTGAGACGATAAGAGGTTGGTAGGCCTTGCCATTGATGTCGATGAGACTCTGCGGGACTCTAAAGATGCAACAGGACCTGCTGCCGGCTGAACTTTTCAGAAGCCGAGGTGGTTGTGAGAGCTTTTGTTGCATGGAAGTTAATACCTCCTTATCCTTGTTCACCTCACAAATCTGAATGGCATGATGATGATCTATTATTCCTTCATTTCCTGGTATTTCATGCTCTGCTGAATTGCTTCTCATCTCAAGTAAGTTTCTTCTCTTTGTCTCTCACTCTCCCTCTACTGTTTGTACTTCCGTGCAGGGTAGTCTCTCACATGGAAACCAACCATCAGAAACTCTCTTGGCTGTTTGGTTATTATATTTGGAATGGTAGATGCAGGATCCAATTAATAGTGAAGAAACTATTGTGTTTCTTCTATGACCATAGATTAGTTTAGTGGTCGAGTGGATGAAATTTTTGGGTTAAAATATCAAAAAAAAGCCAGTCCCATTATCATTGACTGTTAGAAATATCTCGATGCATGGGAAAAAAAATCTTTTCACAAAGATTGGTGCAAATGAAAAGGATATGTTGGTCCCCCCAGCCCCCCTAAACCAGTAGAAAGGGATTGCAAATGTTAGATGTAATTAGGGAAAGGGGTGTCGTCCGGTGTGGTTTGGTTTGAAGAAAGAGGTTTATTTATTATTTTTGAGAATACCATTGGCAACATGTGTGGACAGTGAAAATAGATATCCATTGAACTGAGCAGTGAGGGAAATTGATGGATGATAAATCAAAGTTACTGAGTTGCCAAGAAGGGTCTATAGTGTTCTCCAACAGACAATTAATTGATGACAGTTTGGTGAGTCTCCCTCAAGGATTATAGAAGTTGCACCGACAGCCCTCGCTAATCGGAGATCTAGACCTTCAAATGCTGTTCTAGCCTCTATGAGCGCAGGACTACCAAACAGAAACATCCATTATATTGTGATCTCCAATTCCAATTATAATGCCTACACCTCCAGAGGACACAGATAGGGCTCCATCAAAATTGACTCACCAGTGGAGGTGGAGGTGGAGACTTAGACCATGATCCGATGTTGCTGACAGTATGCGCCTCAGTTGTAGTCATATATGGTGCTCAATTTCGTTCATTTGAGCTTGAGAGCAGAGACCACACAAAGGGGCTGAAAATGCTTCTTCTCAATAACAACCTTCCAAATATGCCATAAAATAATGGAGCAGAGAACAAAAACTGATAAGGACAAGGATCAAGAGCAGTATCTTGCTTGAACCAGCTTTCCAGCCAATTAGATAAAATCCGCTGTAAGTGACTGTCAACTCTGAGAGTTAAGGAATGAGTGATATATTATTAATAAATACTTATGTTATATATTATTAATAATTCAGTTTACATTCTGCTCTAGTTTTTGAAATTTAGAAAATCAGACCCAACATAAACTGAAATTTTAAAATTTCCTCAACTAGACTATACATACCTCTTTGAAGAGTAGACCGGATCAAACCACCAATTTCAGTTTGGTTCAATCTGGACCATACAATGAACACCCCCAGTAGCGTTCTGAACACTACTTTCATGATATATTATAAATGAGAGTAAACCACCACCACCACGACCACCATCATCTAAGCTTTATCCCAACTATGAGGGGTCGACTGCATGAATCTTGATCGCCTTTTCCTTCTATTTATGCCCTAGCATGAGCATGAAAAGACAATCAAGGATAAATGACCATATATAAGAATTTAACAAAAGTTTTAAATACCTGATACAACCCTAGCCTCTTTTATCTGGGCTTGGGATCAAGAATGTAGGGCAAACTTAGACTATCAGATTTAGAGAGAACCAATAAACTGGTAGTTGTATTTCATTTAATCTCTTTGTTTTGGGGTTTTATATTGGTTAATATTTGATATAATTAAACATCCTCAGGTGGATGCATGGGTGAAATAATAGAATAGATTGTGTTCTGCCAAACCCACTAATATTAAGCTAGGAGAAGGAGAATGATTGTTGTTGTTGTTGTTTAATTATAATGACTTTGATCTACTTCGTTCAATATATTATTAGGGCAACCTCTCTACTTGGTCACCTACCAGTCTTCATGTAAATAATTTAGCACAGAATCTAAGAAATGAAAGCACTTCATGAACTTTCAAGAATGATAAATTAAGTGGGTATTTGTTTGAGAAAACTTTGGCTGTTCACAGGTTTTCTCCACGCAATGAATTAGTTTAAACAGGATATGTGGAAGTAAACAGCTATTTTTTTATTTGTTTTATTTTTACTAAAATGGTAATCAATTTTTGTTTTTATAAGCAAAAGCCTTAAGAGCATTCCCACATGTAGAGAATAATGCAGTATATCGGCAATGTAGCATGAACTGAGCCAAGTGCACGAGGATCCCGCCAAAGTGGGGTATGGGAAGAAACAGATGTACGCAGTCTTACCCTTGTACATACAGAGAGGCTGTTATTAAGATTTGAGCCCTGATCACCCAGATCACAATGAAACAACCCAACCATTGCGCCAAGTCCCACCTTCAATATAGACCTGTTCTACCCAAAATGATGTACCTCCCAGACAAAGCCCTTTCCCTTGTCCGCATAGCCCCCTCCAAATTACAGCCCTATCCTGAAACTCTGAATCTAATTAGTTTAATATCTTTATCAGATATAAGACGTTCTCAGTGAATTACAGGAAGAAAATTATTCCCATCAAAGGCATTATGGCCTTTCACAGATCACACAATTCAATTAAGATCTAGTTGGAGCAATCAATTAGAGATGGATCAGGTCCAACCTTTTGACGGTTGAGATGGAAGGTGAAGGTCCAAATTTTAAACCCACCACCACAAATAGTTGAACAGGTGGATAATGTTTAGAGACCCTTTTTTTGTTGCTTACATTTTATCACGTCTGTGCAAAAGATTTCCTTGATGAATTTGTTGCGCAAGTTCACTGTCACACTAGAAGAGCCACACTCACACACATCAGCGGTTTTTTAATCGTTGATGAATTTGCTGTTTGGTTGGCCGATTTTTTTTTTTTGGATGGAATGGTATTTGAAGTGGTTAAGGGAGATAATTCCCATAAATTAAAAATCACTACTAATAATCACTGCCAAACAAACAAATTTTCTTATTTTCTAAAAATCAATGATTTATGAAAAGTCACAATCAACAATTGTATAAAACATCACGAATGTTGCTCATGGTCTTACTAAAATGGGTTGTAATTTTCCTACCCGAGAAGATAGTCTGTTTCTCCAGATTTTCTTATGTACGATTTGAAGAGTTATATGATGTAATGAATTTGAATATGGATATGGTTATGAGAATGGACTTGACATGTGTATACGTGAGGATAATTTAATACTACTTTTTAGTAGTTGCAGAGACTCTATGCTTTTAAATTCTAATATGTTCTTCAGGTTTTCTACCACGCAAGTAGAGACATTTTCTATTTTAGGCTTGAAAATGGGTTGGCTGGTCCAACAGGAAATTGAGAGTGACAATATTTGGACTAATCATTTCAGCCCAGCTAGGGTTGGGCCTCATTTTGAGCCTGAGGCCAGTTTATTCGAACTCAACTCACGTCCTCTTCAAGGCTTGTGAATTTCAAATCACTCCACTCAAAATGCTTCCTACCCAAGCTCTTATAGCATACCATCTGAGTATCTCATCATTCAGTGGGCTGTGGAACCCAAGATTTTTAAAACCGGACCGGATAGGGAATTGTTCTGGGTTCAGTCCGGTCCCTAGGTCGAATAATCTGACTGTCTGGCGTGAATGGATGGCCTCTTTTGGCAAGAAAAAAAAACATTTATTGGGATGAACGATTTGACCATTTGGGTCAGCGGTTCATTGACCAAATCAACGGTTTTTGGCCAAATAGCAGTTTTAGTGTAAATGGAACCAGTCAAGTGACCGGTTCCTGGTTTTTCCGGTCTGATCTAGTTTTGAAAGCATTGGTGGAACCTATGATAACGTCGCACACCAGTTTGAAAATACACAAGTCCCACAACCATTCAAACTCCTACTGTGAGATTTAAGTATTTTATGATTGGTGTGGGACATTATCATGGGTTTAACAGCCCACTACACAGCCATGGCGTTTAAAGGCTCTATCATTGGTTTCACGGTCCGCTAAACAGCCATTGCGTTTAATGGTACTATCTAGTTTCACAGCCTACTGTACAACCATTGCGTTTATCTAATCCAATTTACCAAACAGGACCCAAGATCCATTTAGCTATCCTAATTCGGTTGATACCTCTACTCCACCCCAGCCATGAGTCTGGCCAAGCTTTTTCAAGCTTCTTTGTTAGCCCCTTCTACCCGAATCGGGACTTGTTCCTGATGGAGTACACCTCACCCTGACCTCATAGCCTTATCCTACGTGTATTGGGAATAGCTCCTTATCAATAAGAATAACAACACAAAGTATGGAAAATGTTCTCAATGTGCGACTGAGAGACATTGTGAGGTTGGTGTGAGAAGCGCTTTGAGAGGAGCAGATTCAGACTCCTTCAACCTTCCATCATTGAACCATTTTGTTTTCTTGTGGCCTCGAATGATGCCACTTGGCTTCACCCAATGTTTGATAAACACAATGCACTCAGGCACAATGATACACGGATTTTCATTAATTAAGTATCCTGCATTTAATTGGAAGTAAATGGGCCTCCAAGCGACGCCCAAGGAATACAACAAACAAGCTGGTCTTGATTATAAGGAAACGTTCAGCTAGATTATTAAACCCACAGCCACAAGAGTGTTTCTCAGTGTTGTCATATCCAATAGATAATAGATAGACTCTGCAACAATTAGATGTTCAAAATGCATTTTTTTATAATATACTGCAAATATATGCATCAACTGTCGGGTTTTAAGGAATCCTTTTACCACCTAAAACACTTCTTGTATGTGCTTATTAAACACCCACGGGCATGGAGCATGGTTGGATTGTTCCATTGGAACTTCGGTGGGGGTCTAAATCTTGAAAATAACCTCTCTATTTATTTACAGAGATCACATCTGCACCACACAGAAGACGCCCCACATGCACATCTCAGTGTGTATAGGGAAAAATCTCCCCTAAAGTTATTAGTGGAAGATATTCTAAATACACAATTGGGATATGCTGTGAGGCGATTGTGGGACACCCTCTATAAGGCATAGATGTGAATTAGTATCTACAAGGGTAAGGTTGTGTACATCTCCCCCTCCATAAATCTCGCATTTGTGGGTGCCTTATATACTTGGTATCAATTTATGGTGGTCTAATAAGCTAACTTACGGTATGTACTGTATCAACTCTTATTGTGTAAACTACTACAAGACTCACCGGATTCATCTTCTCCTGTATCAACACCAATAACCGACTATTGTATCGTTTGATTTTTGAATACTTGAAATTGAACAAATGTCAACAGATAAAACCACATTCGGTGAAACAATACAAGTATTACAACTATATTGAATCGATGAACTCACCATTGCATATATTTTTCCATTCAAATTCAATGATGCCTGTGCAAGAAATTAGTTCTTAAAACCATGATTTTAAAAACTGGATTGGACGGTCAGACTGTTTTATCCGAGAATTGGTCAGACAACTGGTTCTGTTTTACTAAATAATGATTTTTAGCTATTTTTTATTTTAATTATTTGTAAATCAGAACAGGCCATCCATTCAAACTGGATGGTGAACAGTTTGACCTGGGAACCGGTCTCTAAAATGGTCTCATGTCTGATCCGGTTTTTAAAGCCTTACTTAAAACATAAACGTAGAAAATACATTCTTAGTTATATGTGTTTTTTTTTTAATTTTTTTTTTAAACTGAAACAAAAAATGTATTCTTGAATATTTGGTTTCAAGAACTTGTGTTCATTTTGATAATTTTTGATGCTTTTAAGTTTTGGTATCATGTTCCATAACTCATAATTCTGTACTAGAAAATTTGTAAAACAAAAACACGGTTCAAGAATGTATTTTCGCTCTTTTGCTAATGTGGCAACTTAAAAAGTAAAATAACAAAAACCTTTATTAAAACTTTTCTCATGAGGATAAAAAGAAGGGATATTTTACAACTGATTAATAAGTCTTGATTTGAACGAGCTAATTCACCGTTGTCCTGGTTGGTTGAATCGTTAAAACCATCACCCGGCCAGGATTTTGGGTCTGGTTCAGTTAAGACCAGTCAGAAAAGTTTCAACTTGGTGACTAAGTCGCGAGTTGCACACTCAATGCATGCAAACTTTTAGAGGTTATAACTTTGCACTCCGATGTATGGTTGTGGTGATTTTTTTTTTTGAATAACTTTTTGAGATCCATGCGTTGCAAGTCACTGTAGCCCTGTTATTTTTTTGAAAAAGCCCCTTTTTTTGCCTCAAATTGTAAATTTTAATATTTTATTATAAATAAAAAATTAAGAACTGAATTAAAATATATAATTAAATATAAAATAATACATATAACATATCTGAAACATATTTATACATTATATATATATATATATAGTTGAGGCGGGGTGGACAAATACTATCTCCACCCCATCCCCGATGCCTAGAGTTATGGGTTTCCCCAAAACCCACCTCAAACCCTAATTAGTGGTAAAAAAACTAGGGTACAAATGGATTGGATCATGATCCGATTGGATATGAGATTTGATCCTATTTGGCCGAATTCGGATCACCCCTATTCGGATCTTTGGATCGGATAATATGATCCAAACCAATCCGATTGAATTTGGATCAACCCTTATCTGATTTGAGAAGATCTAATCTGATATATATATTATATTTATAAATATAAATATATAATATATATGCCATTTATTTATTTATAAATACATTTTTTATATTATACTTTTATAAATTTGCTATATTCTTTAATTTTTATAAAACATGTATATATATGATGAAAATAATTAAAAAATACTTATATTTTTTGTTTTTTACTTTATTTAAATTAGTATATTTTAATTTTCTTTTAATAATTTATTATTTTTTAAAGAAAACAAGTCAAATCGGTTTAGATTTGAATATCTAACTTACTGATAGGATTCAAATTCAAATCGAGTCCTATCAGATCCGATCGGATCCAACATGAATAGTATCAGATCGGATTCGAATATACCTTGATTCAAATATGATCCGATCTATTTGCATCCCTAAAAAAAAACCCACCCCAATTGGGGGTGGGGCGGGGCGAGGCAGAATCCCAAAGGGATAAGTGAAATTGCCATCTCTAAAGATAATGATGAATGTCTATGGTGGGATTTGTCTATAAAGGGGGCGCTTTGTAAATTTTGGTTTTGAATTTAATAATTCTAGATAAAATACTAACATTTTTTAATCCAAATTTGGCATCTACAGTATTTCCACACAAAAATGAACTTAGGTGAATAAATATTTAATAAATGTTAATTCTTTTGTTAAACTTTATAGCAAGTTTGTTATTTACTTTTTTTTAACTCTATTAAAATATTTTTAATTTAATCAATTGAATTTAGATCAGTTGATTAATTTATATTTGTTAATCTTCATTTAAATATTACTAATAACCTAATTCCTATATTTTTCATTATTTTCTATAATTTTAATATTATACTAGCAATCTTCCTTACAATAATTTTTTATTTCATAAAATTGTGTGTGGGTGTGATACGGGTTCAGGTCGGTCTAGGCTTGACAGGAATATGGGTGTCTAGGCCCGAAAATTTGTGGACGAAGCAAGGCAGGCCAGACCAGATCATAAATGATCATCCTTAAATGAGAGGAATGGAGAGTGAAAAAAGGGGTTATGTGGAACTCAATGTCATGAGTGAGAGAGAGAGAGGAGGGAGAGATGGGTGTGTGGGATCCAGCATCATAATTGGAAGGAGAGGAGAAGAAGAGTTCACATCTGCCCCCTATAGAATGTGCCCCAAAAGCGTCCCACAATACATCCCAACTGTGTATTGGGAACATCTCCCGTACTTATCATCCGGTACAATGTATTTTTCTTTTATTTAAAAAGATAAATAAAAACTAGGAAAGGAACCCTATGAATATATAATTCTGCCACACTGTTCTCTAAAATCACAACCCAATTACAATAGTAATTTCGTATTTTCGATTGTTTGCCTTTAGAAAATTGGGGTTCCATATAGCTAATAGAGGAATACAACACATGAATAGTCTGCTCTTTCATTTGATCTAAAATGTGGCATATAAACATAGGAAATCCCAGTTAGATACGCTGACCTGGGATTCCTGCTGTCATCCCCAACATAGAGATCAGTCCGGATCAGCTACCAATAACACCATCCCAACAAGCCACTACTGCTGTACATCAGGAATATCATGCCATAAGGACAAGGTAGATGTTCCTGATATACGGCTGTAATGGTACGTTGTTGGGGCCATGTGTTGGTAGCTGATCCGAACTTCAACATACACACCTCGCAATACAAAATACATATCAATGGGTCGGGTCGGTAAATCAGCAATGACCAGATAATTTCAAGTTAGGGTCGGGTCAACCATAAGGTACGGGCTAAGGTGAGTCCATGTTAAACCCGACCAATTAATATTGTAGCATTTAAGTATTTATATAGGATTGGTTGAGTGCAAGTGTTCTGTATATGGGATGGGGCCCTTCTTTATCTTTTCAGGTCGGGTCAGGATTGGCTAGAAATTGTTTCGGATCAGGTTTAATACCCCTTCTAATATATCTATTCAGGTTGGGGCTATTCAGGTAATCAGGTGCAAGTTGAATCGTGTCGGGTTTGGATTGAGGCAGCGCCCGTACTGGACCTGACCCGTTGAGATTCCTACCCTCGCCACTGTCTCATGTCTAAGTTTTCTAAAGGAGTTATTTGTGAAATTCCTGCAGAACTTTCTCTCAACCTTTTTCTTAGTTTCTATTAAAAATATCAACTGAATCAATTCATTGCCATTATTTATTCTTTGTCATTAAATTATGGGTGTAAATTGAGTTACGAAGAATTTCAGTTACTGTGGTCTTGGGTTCGGGTTGTGGGTTGTGGCACATTCAAAATTTAACAAATTATTTACATAGCCCGACCCAAGTTGCTTCTCTACCTTTCATGTTACAGCCCCTATCATTTAGATACGTGGTTTTTTCAAATTTAGACACATGGCATTTTCTGAAAAATTGTTGTTAAAATTCATAGCCCATTACTACCATTTAGACAAGTGGTTTTCTCATTTTTCTGGAAAGCTAGAGATGTAACATTTTATGAGAAGTTTATGCTAAATCCCACAATCCACTACTACCATTTTCAATTCATTCATAAAAAAATGTAAAAAATGCAAAAGTGGTTATTCACGACCGCTTCTGCCTACATTCCGTCAATCTCATTAATCATTAACCCTCTACGTATCATAACAAAAGAAAATTTTCCATATTCTAATAATTATTGAAAAACTATTTTTTGAAATTCTAATAATTATTTAAAATATTAATAAATATAAATTTAATAGTATTGATGGGATTCCATATTGTAAATTTAACATTACTGATTCCCTGTGCTTAGTACGGGGTCATTCACTAATTGGTAAATATGATAGGACTATACATTGGACTTTTATCCATTATAACAAGGCCAAGTTTTGGACTTGCTTTTAAGCCCAATATTGGCATAACTTACCAACTTGTTGAAACTCATAGAGCTAATGAGTTTTATATAGAGCCTCACCCTAAACAACGTAAATCTAGGGCATGGTTGGTATCATTGTCTTGTGTATTGTTTTTTTTTTGCCACATCAGCACCATGCAAATTATTAGATCCAAACCCTATCAAATCAGATTTGGATGGTCCATTATAATTATTGGATTGGGCCAATCTAAAATAAATTGGTCCATATTCTTATCGGTCTGAATTGGACCTAAACCAATTTTCTAATAATCTAATCATAAAGTCAAACCCTTTTTCAAATTGAAACCGATCAAAACTGAAGTCGACATAAAATCACTTTTACGAAAGTAATTTTACAAAAGCACTTTTACTAAAACACTTTTACAAAAACACTTTTATAAAAATAATGTTATGAAAATCACTTTTACAAAAATTCTTTTATGAAAGCACTTTATAAAAGTCTTTTATGAAAGCACTTTTAAAAAAATTTTATAAAACCACTTTATAAAAGTACTTTTATGAAAGCACTTTTATTGAGGTACTTTTATAAAAGCACTTTTACGAAAGAACTTTTTTATAAAAGCACTTTTATGAAAGCACTTTTATAAAAGCACTTTTTAACGTTTCTTATTCAGCACATGTTATGTGGGTGTTTATAAACAAATGTTACATTGCACTTTGCCTTAATTCATTTTCTTCATCAAGTAATGCAATGCCATTGTACTTCCAAGATACCAAGCATACACCTAATGGTTGGTGTCAATGTTTTAAAAATTGACCCAGAGGCTGAACTATTTTTTCCTCGGAATCATGGGTCACCACTTTGACCAAACTAATCGAATGGTTTAGACCATGCCACGTCAGCACACACACACAGACACACACACACACACACACACACACAGATATATATATATATATATGATGGGGATGGGGTTAGTATTTCTAGCCCCGATTGGGTTTAAAGTAGGGTATTTAAGTTTAGAATTGGGGGCATGGAAATGAAAACCCGACCCTGTCCCTCCCTATTACCATTCCTAATTATCTTTGCTTTTAAATTTTATTTAAAAATAAAATCAAAATCAATAGGAGTATAAAAATAATAAGATACTATTTCCAAATTTTTATTTATTTTTCTAAATAAAATAAAAGGAAAAAGGAACATTAAAACTCATAATAATAAATAAATGCAATGGTAAAAAAATAAAATCAAAATGAAATAGAGAATAGAAATAATAAGATGTCATTTCCAAATTTTTATTTGTTTTTTTTTCTAAAATAAAAGCACAAAAGGAATATTAAAACTCACAATAGTAAATAAAAATATTAGAAAATTAAAAAGGAAAAAACATTACTTAAAGAAAAAATATTAAAAACTAAAGTAAAAAAATTCAACACTAAAAAGTAAAATGAAAACATAAAAAACTAAATGTTTCTAAATAAAATAAAAAATTAAAACAAATAAGCAAATGGAATATTGAAAATTTCAAAATAATCTTATATATTTCGAAGAGAGATAGAAGGGGGTTTTGGGGTAGTGAATATTGGGCAAAGTATATAGTCATGGTATAAAGTAAAAGACATTAATATCTGTCCATTGGATATTAAATTATGGGTAAAGAGACATGGGTATCGGATGTTTGATATAAAACAGAAAAATACTTGATATCCATTGGGCATTAAATGTTGGGTGAAGAGAGATGGAGATAAGATGTTAGATAAAACAAATAAACACTGGATAAAACAGAAAAAGGCATTGTATAATGGTAAATAACAAAGGCTCTTGTGGTAAAGATCTAGAAAACAAATGTTGGATGAAGAGATATGGATATTAGATATTGTATAAAGCAAATAAGCATTGGATAAAGGCTTTGTATGATTCCATTTCGTGAATGGAATATTCCATTTTGCAAAAGAATGTGAGTCATTCGTACACCCTTTTGCTTTTAGATAGACTAGGGGAGGGCCCTGCCTTGTGGGGCTCGTTCATAAACTATTGTGCTCGACCTTGATTCAAATTAGAATTTGAGCTTGAGTTCGATCACGATTTGAGTAAAAAACTTGAAAGTTTGAGTTTGGCTATCTTTGATTGCATGTCTCTCAAATAGTTGAGGTTTTGGGTCGAGGTCTCCCTTAATTACTGAGGTATCAAATCGAGGTATCCCTCAACTACTTAAGTGTCAAGCTGAGGTTTCCCTAGCATGTGAGGTGTCGAGTTGAGGTCTCCCTCAGTTATTGAGGTGCTGAGCTGAAATCTCCCTTAGTGACTAGGGGAGGGCCCTTAGTGACTAAGGTGCCGAGCATAGGTCTCCCTCAGTGGTCGAGGTGTTGTCTACTCATTAGCTCGAGCTCGATTCGAATTAGAGACTTGATTTGGAGCACAAAAGTTCGAGCTCAGCTAGGTTCGAACTCAACTACCTTTGATTGTAGGTTCCCTAGCAGCCGAGATGTTGAGTTGAGATCTCCCTCAGTTGGAGAGAGAGTGGCATTCTTGTAATTTATAAGGAGAGAGAGATATGGTAGGAGAGAGAGAGAGACAGAGAGAGATGGTGATGTTGTAATTTGTAAGAAAAAGAGAAAGAGAGAGTTGGTAGGAGAGAGAGTGGCATTCTTGTAATTTGAAAGAAAAAAAAATAAGAGATAGAGAGAGTTGGTAGGAGAGTGACATTCTTGTAATTTGAAAGAAAAAAAGGCAAGAGAGAGAGTGGCATTCTTGTAATTTCTATGAAAAAAAGGCAAAAAATACTAGTAGATTCTATTTCCCTCATCCTTAGGCCTTCTTACGTACACATTTTAGCTTAATATATTTACTAGTGGAGGGGGCCCTATGTTATAGGGGCTCGCTCATAATCTATCAGGTTCGAGCTCGAGCTCGACTGGAGTTAAAAGCTCGAAAGTTCAAGTTCAACTAGAGTTAAAAGCTCGAAAGTTCAAGCTCGGCTACCTTTGATTGCAAGTCTCTCAAGTAACCAAAGTGCTAAACTGAGGTCTCCCTCAACTGCTGAAGTGTCGAGTTGAGGTTTCCCTAGCAGGTGAGGTGTCGAGCTAAGGTCTCCCTTAGTTGATAAGGTGCCGAGCTGATGTCTCCCTCAGTTGTCGAGGTGCTAAGCGAAGATCTCCCTCAGTGACTGAGGTGTCTAGCCGAGGTCTCCCTCAGTGACCGAGGTGTCTAGCCAAGGTCTCCCTCAGTGGTTGAGGTGTCGTCTAGCTCAAGCTCGATTCGAATTAGAGACTTGAGCTTGATGTCAGAAGTTCGACCTCGGCTAGGCTTGAACTCAACTACCTTTGGTTGCAGGTCCCTAAGCAGCCGAGATGCCGAGCTGAGGTCTCCCTTAGTTGGAGAGAGAGTAGCATTCTTGTAATTTATAAGGAGAGAGAGATGTTAGGAGAGGGAGAGAGAGAGGGATGACATTCTTGTAATTTGAAAGAAAAAAAGCAAAAGAGAGTTGGTAGAGAGTGACATTTTTGTAATTTCTGTGAAAAAAGGTAAAAAAGTACTGTTAGATTCCATTTCCCTCATTCTCAAGCCCTCTTACGCACACATTTCAGCTTAATATATTTACTAGTGGAGGGGGCCCTACGTTGCAAGGGCTTGGTTATAAACTATTAGGTTCAAGCTCGATTCAAATTAGAGACTTAAGTTCGGCTCGAGTCAAAAGCTTGGAAGTTTGAGCTCGGCTACCTTTGATTGTAGGTCTCTCAAGCAGTTAAGTCGAGCCATGGTTTCGAGCCAAGGTCTCCCTCAATTGCCGAGGTGTCAAACCGAGGCCTCCCTCAACTGTTGAAGTGTCGACAAGGTGCTGAGCTGAGGTCTCCCTTAGTTGTCGAGGTACTAAAACCGAGATCTTCCTCAGTAACCGAGGTGCTGAGCTGAGGTCTCTGTTAGTTGATGAGGTACTAAAACCGAGATCTTCCTTAGTAACCGAGGTGCTGAGCTGAGGTCTCCTTTAGTTGTCGAGGTACTAAAACCAAGATCTTCCTCAGTAACCGAGGTGTTGAGCTGAGGTCTCCCTCAATGGTCGAGGTGTCGTTTAGCTCGAGCTCAATTCGAATTATAGACTTCAGCTTGAGCTCAGAAGTTCAAGATCGGCTCGGCTCGAACTCGACTACCTTTGATTGCAAGTCCCTTAGCAGCCGAGATGTTGAGCTGAGGTCTCCCTCACTTGGAGAGAGAGTGGTATTCTTGTAATTTATAAGGAGAGAGAGAGATAGAGGTGTAAAGCAGGCCGTTTTGGGCCGACACGGCACGGCTTGCGGGTCGTTACATGTTGTGACACCCTCCTTGGTGAAAAATTTGGGGGTCGGCTTGGCACGGCCCACGCCCAGGCTCGTGCCGTGTTGTAGGTCTATGGGCCGAGCCTTGGGCTAGGTTGGGCTGTGCATCGGGCCAAAGCTATTTATATAGAAAAATTGACAAAAATTTAAAATTTTAATTTTATATGAATTTTGTGTATACAATTGCTTATATATACAATACTTAAATAAATTAGTATACTAAAATTAAAAAAAATATTTTATTAATATATTATATACTATATATTATTATATAATATTACATAAATATAATATATATAATATAATATATATATTTTATATTTATATAATATAATATATATAAAATATATATAAATAATATATATTGGTCGTGCTGGGTTGGGCCATGGACCTAAAACCCTAGGCCCAGCATGACCCGCATGATCATGTTGGGCCTAGCATGGCCCACAGATCGTATATAAATAATATATATGGGTAGTGCTGGGCTGGGCTACAGGCTGGGCCATACCGACCCGTAGACCTAAAACCCTAGGCCCAGCATGACCCACATGATCATTTCGGGCCTAACATGGCCCACAAATCGTCATGTCGGGCTATGTCGGGCCGGTCGAAGTTTGTGCTGGGCCATGTTGGGCCACGGGCGGCATGGCCCGATTTACACCTCTAAGGAGAGAGAGTGGCAGTCTTATAATTTGAAAGATAAAAAAATAAGAGAGAGAAAAAGAGTTGGTAGGAGAGAATGTTATTCTTATAATTTGGAAGAAAAAAAAAAAACAAAAGAGAGAGTTGGTAGAGAATAACTTTCTTATAATTTTGATGAAAAAAAAGCAAAAAATACTATTAGATTCTATTTCTCTCATCCTCAGCTTAATATACATTTCAGCTTATTGTTTTTATATTAGTTACTACTCCATCAGCCTACACATCTTTATTTCCGGTGTCCAGAGCACAAAATCCACAAGATAACGAGGCTGTTTGTATGATACGGACGGGAGCTCTCATCAGGAAAATGTGGCGAAGAGAGATTATGCGAGGAAAGAGAGTTCAATTCATATAGAAACTCTTCAACCTGCATAAAAAAAAAGAGTAAATTCAAGAAAAAAAATTGATAATGGAAAACATGGAGGAAAGATGATAGATTTACCTTTTTTTGAAAAACCCTTGAATACCTTGTTTTGGACCTTGTTTAAGCTATTGGGTGAACTCCTTGAATACCTTGTTTTGGACCGGGATCATACCAATAAATACTTATTTGCGTTTGAGAAATAAGCCTGAATAATTGCTTATTTGAAAAACCCAAATTTTGGACTTATTTTTAAGTGCTTATTCAATAAGTACATATTTCCTTTCTAGCCTATCTTGATCCACCATATTATTTTTAAAATGTCCATACTACCCCTATTTGAAATAAGTATGTACTTTTACCAAAAGCTCATGGGCATTTAGTTTATTAGAATTAGCACTTATATTTCAAATAAGCACTCCCATGCTCCACCTAATATCGACTAAGTTTGAGTCCCAATCTGATGTGTGTTGCACTTATTGTACACTTCAACTCAATATTTATACACGTGTATGAGACACTTGTTACATATTGAATGGAGTGCATGGAAAGTGCAGCACAGACAAGTGATCACATGGGAACATATAGAGTTCGGATCTGCTGACCACAATACATTGTTGTTCACTTTCATCTAACTGCACATTTGGAACATTGGTTCTGTTGTAGTTACGGATATTCTCAACGTGCTATTAGATGAACATGGCCAGCACCCAGCAATGTGTTGTGGTCAGCAGATCTGAGCTCAAACATACAGTCAGAATTTTCCCTAAGTCAACAGGGCTCTTCCTGCAATGACACCTTAGGTTGCATTTGATTACTTTGAGGGAAGAGTTCAGTGGCACAGGATGCATGGGATGAGAAAGGAAAATAGGTGGAAAACTTTCATAATCCATTGTTTGGTTGCAAAACAGAAAATACGAGGAACAACAGCCCAAGAACAATTATTTAATTATTAATTATTAATTCATGTTTTAATTTTTATTATTTAATATTAATAATTTATTAATGGGTCACGGGTCTAATATTAGCTCTTCTTTTTGCATTTTAACTTTTAAATCATTATTAATAAAATATATTTCTTGTTTATCACATTCATTTTTGTCTAATATATAATAAATATATAATATCAGATATATACCAAAATTTTCACAAATTTTCTATAAATTTTATATATTTATTTATTTATTTAATATATTTTTATTACTTAATTATGATATTACATATTGATCCATTTGACCAAAATAATTGAACCGCTGACTATTGCTTGGACAGAAAAGTGGTTTGTTCCAAGTTAGTCTATTACCATATATAAAAATGAGAATGAGAAGTAGAATGGTCGAACACCATGATTTTGCTTTTCCAATATTACCCCCACAAATGCTTGTTTGTCTCATTCTCATATAGTAATAGCTAAACATTTTGAAGATAGTAATAGCTAAACATGGAGGATTAACGCTTGATGATGGTACACCCACAATTTTATTTATCTGTTCAGGCCTCATTGAAATCATCATCGCCATACTTCGGATGGTTATGGTGTCAATGGACTGGTTTTGGATTGGACCCCGTCCAGTCCAAAATTAATTTGGATGGATTGGATGGACCGACAAGACATATTTGATTGGGCCAATTCGGTCCAAAATATTTATTACATTGGATTGGACCTAGTCTGTCCATAATAAATTTATATTGGATTGGTTTGGATTAAGCCAATATTTGGTCCATTGATATAAATAAGAATATAAGTGTCGATGGACTAGGTTTGGGTTGAAACCAATCTAAATCAAAACGAATTTGAACAGATTGGATTGATCCAAAATTGTCCAAAATATTTATTAGATTGAATTGGGCCTGGTCCATTTATAATGGATTCACATTGGACTAGATCGAATTGGACCAAATCCAGTCCAGTTGACACCCCTACTGGATGGCAATCAAACCCCATCTGATACTTATGACACTAGAGATTCGCCCCAATTCCCATGATTAATCACCAATTCTCAAGATAAACCCACTTTTAACATTTCATTAAATTCAGAAGAGGGGGTGGCTTCCCCCTCTGGTGGCACACCTGAACCTTGTTGCACCATACTTGAGATAGGTAGTGCTTTTCTTTTTTTTTTTTTTTTTTTCTCTTTCTTTTGTGGAATTTAAGAAAAATTTATATTTTAGTTTACAATTTCTGTCAATTGTTCAATATTTCTTCACCATAGGGCTGTCTAAATCAATCATGTAGTGAATTGATAATGGAATATGGAATCTCACTGAGATGGTTTTCCCTCATTATTGAGTCAGACTCTAAGTGCACTATATCAGCCTTACAATCCCCCAAAAGCCCAAATTGGAAAGAATGAAGTCCTATTCCAAAGCACTATCAGTCTGGTAAGCATGTTTTTTTGACTCATTGTTATCAAGAAGCTAATAGGTGTATTGACTATCTAGCTAATATAGCTTATCAATATTATCATAATTCTGGTTTTTGGAACAATCGTCTGGAACTATCATATTAGTGCTGTTTGTCAATGGTACCCTTGTGATGTGGATATTGCTCAATGCTATGATATTATCTGTTCGAATAAAAAAATTGATATTATATATTAGGTAAATTTTATACCTTAGTTCCATTTTCTTCCCTTTTTTACACTAAGGTGGTGGCACATTTGTTATGTGTTATTTGAGAAAAATAACAAAACCATCATTGCTTATCTTAGGTAATTCATCAAACTTAGTTGCAAGTTCTTGCAATAATTAAAAAATGTTTCATGTTCTTAAAATTTAATATACCAACAAACTTTAATTGAGTACCTTGTATAATAATTGAAGGCACAATTAAACATTATTATTCTTAATTTATCTATACCTTAACCTGATTTATGGTATATTGTTGTTCTTGTCATTGATTTGTTATATTATCGTTCCAATCTAATGCATTTGCATCTGCCATTATATTCAAGTTATGAAAATCAAATCTTAGTTTTTTGTAGGATTTCTTTTTTCTTTATTTTTTTGCATTGTATTGTATAATTGTTTGAAGACTTAAATTGTATATCTTTCAATATTTGTGCCCAATATAGGAGAAGTACATTCAAACATTACCATCATTGTCATTCTTTCAATGTTGCACTGGCATTTTAATTTGGATTAGAAAGTACATTAAAATTTGATTTTAATCTTTATTTAATTTTTAAATTTTTAGTATTTTTTATATTAATTAAAAAAGACATTTCACCTCACATGCACATTTTCTACAACTTTTCTGATTAGACTATGTTTGGTTTGAAAGAAAAAAAGAAAGGAAGTGAAAGGTAGGGAAAGCTATACAAGATCTGTAAAGGCTTCCTTACCTTTCCTTACTTTTTCCTTCCAACCAAAACAACTCTATGTCTAATCCCCTTAATCATTCTACTAGTCTTAATTACAAGTACTAACAAGGTATGAACTATTTTTATATTAAACAAGTTTTCCTCTCCTTTTTCACTTTTAGTAGCCGCTGAATTTAAAAAAAAATATATACTCGAGTAAAAAAACTGCTCGAGACTCGAACCCACGTTGCCAACATGCTTGTCAACTAAAAAATTTGACATTAATTAATGCAAGTGACACATAAAGAAATTAACAAAATTCTACAAATTGACAGAAAAGAGTAGTAAACCCTACTTATGCTTTAGGATTATGCTAAACACAAATCTAAACAGGCTAAGCCCTTATATTAGCATAAACAACTGTTTTGTACTTTATCCACTTGGTTTTTATAGTATCATCCAAGGCTCATGTATATCCCGAATTAACATGAAACCAATATGATTAACCTTTTTAAATTAAATAATAAATAGTAAAATAAATATTAAAAAATTTATTATGGAAATAAATTCATAAAAATCAATTAATGCCATAATTCTTACCTATCATAATAGGTAAATCTATCATCTTTCTCTATAAATTGAAAACAATAATCATGTTTTATTTTTTTAATAGGAAAAAAACTTTTTTCGGGATATGATAAACATGTTATATGACTAGGAAAAATCTATGATGCAGAAAAGATGTGATATGAAAAGAGTTTTGACCAATCAAAACCCACCCATAAATTTTCATAAATAACATCTTATTTGCAACCACGTTTATGATTTTAGTTTATTGGTCAGTTGTTTTTTCCCATATCATAAAGGAACCGGACATGACTCTATTTTGACTTTACCCAACCTATTTCATATTTAGTTGGTTTGGATGGATTCAAATATAAATGTTTATACCTTAGAAAAATCTCTTGCATCCCATGAGACCCCTAATGAAATGTGAATACACCACCATTTGAAACAAATTTTAAGATATCACATCAACAGGTCTTTTCTTTTAATTTCAAAAACTTGTGTGTTAGCATTTCATTTTCTTTTAATTTTTTGTTTGGTGTGTTAGCGTTTCATTGGGGTGACAGCAAATTTTCTTTCATTTCTATCATCCTTCCCATGGATTACTACAAGTTACTTTTGGAAGAAATACCTTATTAAATGTTTCCTCCTATATTAAAGTGTGTCACTTCAAATGTCCTATGTGGCACCTAATGGCACTCGTGGCACTTGCGTTTGAAACTATGGTAAAATGGGTAAAAGACTTAAAACATATATACCTTGGGTTTTCATAAATTCACTTAAATATATCCTCAGTTTTTCAAAAAGATTGGACCCCATCCAATCTAAAATTAATTTGGATGGATTGGACGGACGGACCAATAAGACATCTTTGATTGGACCAATCCAATCCAACATATTTATTAGATTGGATTGGACCTGGTCTGTCCATAATAAATTTATATTGGATTGGGTTGGATTAAGCCAATATCTAGTCCCTTGATATAAGATAAGAATATAGGTGTCAATGAATTGGGTTTGGGTTGAAAGCAATCTAAATCTAAACAAATTTGAACAGATTAAACGCTCCAGGCATTGAATTGGACCGGTCCAAAATAATCATTAGATTGGATTGTACCTGGACTCACATTAGACTGGATCAGATTGAACCAAATCCAGTCCAATTGACACCCCTAACTACTAGTACATATACATTTCTAAAAGATACTATGCACAACGAAGGACACGTTTTATGTGTTCTTATTTAAGAAAATAATACTTTTTTCAAACCATTTATGGGGCCCAATCTTATTAAACCAAAGTGGGAAACAACTGAAAAAAAAAAAAAAGCTATAGTTTTTGGTATCTTTTGACAAAATACATGGTTAAAAGAGTCTTCGTTTTGAAAGGAGCTGTGTTGGCTCTAAATTTGTCTCATGTAGAAGATGTGGAAAACCCATCTTCTATCTTGAAAGTTTCAGGGTTAAATCGATGTGTTTTCTATATATATTTATATACAGCTGACTTAGTAAAATAGGTTCCTCATGTTATTTCACCATAAAATTTTGGGAGATCAGTCCACAGTTAGAATTCATAGGTCCAAAGTACAATTGGGGTAAGTGTCAAGTCGGAATTGATGTCAATTCATGAGGGGTATGAGTGCATAAGGTGTGAGTTTTTGACTTTTTGTAAATATTTATTATATCTTGGCTTGAACTATTTGATCTGGATGATTGAACTGCTGAGTGCTGACTTTAAATGAAGGTCAAAGCTCCATTGTTAGATCAGTTTTTAAAACCTTAGGTGAAGGTTGATCTGAATTGGAAGTGACCAGAAACTCTCTCTCTCTCTCTCAACTAGTGGAAGGTGATACAGGATAATGGGAACGTATCCTGATACGGGTGCTTGACCATTGTATCGAATATACATACGCATTTGTGCCTATGTGAATTTCTATTGAAAAGATGTAGTTTTTTATAATAGAGTTTAGTTTTTTTATAAATAAGAATTAAATATAATAATATTTATTAATTTTATTCTCTAATTGCAATCATAATAGACAATACATATTTATGTCTAATAACTCCAATTAAAAATTATAAAGAATAATATTCAAAATTAATATTTTATAAAATAATAGAATAAATAATTTATCAAATCTACATTTATATAAAAAGATTTATTTGAATCTCAAGAAATTAATACAAATAAGATATTAATAATAGAATAATAAATTTTAGTACTTAAAATTAATATTTTAATCTCAGCGATGTTTGTTCCTAATCTGCGCCAATAAGGAATTTAAGCTCAATTGCAAAATTCTTGTCATCTTAATTATTCTTGGGTTCACACCTAAACATGGGCTGCTTATTTATCTGATTGCATTCATAATGAATGACGGTTCAGACCAGGGTTAGAATTCTTAGGCTCAAAGTACAGTTGGGGTAGGTGCCAGTTTGAAATTGGTGTCAATTTAAGGACAGGCATTAATGTATAGAGTGGGGGTATTTGACACTTTGAATTTTTATAAATCTACACTATAATTCAGAAATTTACTATGGACCTATCCATATTTTTCTGTTGAAAATTTAGACCAGTTCAATAATGCATCCATTTGTTTGTAATTATGATTCAATGTATTTGATACCAAATTTGTTCTTTTTGTTTCATTTGTACTCATTGATAGTATAAATTGTGTACATCAAAAAACTAATGCAAAATTTGCACTACCTTCTTCCTATTTTAATTCTCTCTCATATAACGTGGAGACTATATCATCTTGCTTCTTAGGATACTCCCAAACAAATAGACGGTGTTTGTCATGGATGTTGCTTTCTGAGAAAATGACACCATGTAGGTACATTAGAAAAAGTGGTGCTTCATTCAAAAAGCGACATCTTATTTGGTACTCCTTTTCCATGTAAAACGTTGCTTCAGACCATGCCTTGGAAATTGGAAAAATGTAGTCTGAAGCAAGACTAAATTCAATCTTTTATCAGAAAACAATCCATTGCTGCCAATGGTGCAATGATGTGTTTATCGTCTTGGACATTGGATAATGTGACCAATGCTGAAAATGGTTTTACAACATTGGTACCAAACAAAACCAGTGCTGTTTTTCCAAAAAAAAAATAGCCTATGTGGCAGCACTGCTTCCAAACGAAAAACAAGTACAACCCAGACATGCGCAACACCGATGCCAAATAAGACATTCAAAATCTGAAGCAAAAGTACCTGTAGAAAGAGCCAATTATTGGCATTTCACATTTCTAGCTTATCTGAAGCAAAACCACATCATTTACACCAATGCTAATGAAAATTTCAGCCTAAGAAATGAATTTGTCTTGTGATTTTGTATTGAGAACTTGCTTCCATGGCTTAATCACCTTTCACAAATCAACTTATCTCCTTGTTGACTTAGTTTGGACTTAAAATCAGCCCCCCACAACGTCTCACAGTACATCTTCACTGTCTATTGGGAACATCTCCCAATGATAATACCAGAAATGATGATGTTATCATCGAGACTTGTTCCCAATATATGGCGGGGATGTGCTGTGGAACGTTGTGGGGAGACTGATTTGGTCTCCTTAGTTTGACCTGGGCTGAGTTCATATATCTCATTTTTTGTGATAACCAGATAAACCACATGTATTGGAGACCGGATTTGCTCCTCACATAGGGTGCCTCACACTGACCTCACACTCACATCCTATCATGCATTGGGAACATCTCCCATATTTATAAGTTATTATTCACGGGAGATGTTCTCAATGCACGGTGGATGTGCCTGTGAGGTGCCCATGTGTGAGGAGCAAATCCCGTTCCCATGCATTATTTTTAAAATCAAACCGGTGACCAAACCGGTCAGGGGTCCGGTTATCAGTTCAAACGATCTGATCGTTCGACCAAACGGCTGGCCTATTCTTACAAAAAAATAAAAAATTTAAAAATTTAAAAAATGGTCAAAACTGTTCGAACGGTTCGCATGGTTCGAACAGTTAACTGGCCGGTTCAGCGGTTTGCTTACCAAAATCAACAGTTTTAGGGAAAAAAGCAGGTTTGGGAAAAAGCGGAACCAGTCAGGTGACTGTTCCCAGTTTTTCTGGTCCGACAATCCGGTCCAGTCCGATTTTGAAAACCATGTTCCCATGTATTGCATTTTGAGAATATAGTATGTTAAATTGGATTTGGGATTTGCTAAAATCTGAACAAAAGGTTTTGAGCAAAGAAAAAGAAAATTATATCAATCGTTACGAGGGCATTTTCAAAATACAGTTGTTGCCACTTGTCAATTTCAAAACAAAACAAAATCGACCAATTGGTTCTTAAGAAAAAAGCATGCATGAAAAACATGTTGATTATTTGTGTGATTTTTTATTTCAAAATTATATGATTTTGTAGTGTAGAAATTATATGATTTATGGAACCTGATGCTAAATAACCAAATGAAAACATGTTTTTGAAACCAAAACAATTAAAGCACATGCTTTTGATTTCAGTTTTAAAAACTAAAAACATATGCACAATCAAAAATATGTTTTTTAAATAATAATATATTCTCAAACAAGATATATAGTTTTGATTTATTTTTGGAACCGGCAAAACAATTCACATTGTAGAATGTCTCCGTAATGGTTCGAGAAACATCAAACAAAACCAACTTGTTTTTGTATTTAAATACAAAAGTAAAATTCAAGAATATATATCATCGTTTTTTTTTTCTTTTCTTTTCTGAAGTGAAAATTTCAAAAATAAATGAAAACAAAAGACATTCATGTTGTAGAACTCCCCCTAAGTTGTGTCTTACATGGGCTTTCTAGATTCCTTATTTACATTGTCCCCAACTATAACCATGCATTTAAAGGGATGGTTGAAAAGCTTGATTAGGGCACCTCTCCATGTCTAGTACAATGTTTGTGTAGCACAACCAAGTCCACAAATGAGCCCTATATGCCACCATCCATTGGATTCTTTTACTGGATTAAAGAAAAATTACTGTTGATTTATTAAAGTTCTTCTACTAGGAAAATAATTGACAACGTTTGGCACCCAATTAAAATAAAAAAGCATTATAATTTGAACATTAGGCTCAGTTTGAAAGGAGTGCAAATAGAAATATGTATAATACAAATACATACGTGATTAGTGGATTGCAATCCATCTCAGAAATCTGAATTACAGTCCCTCCTAATCCACTAATAGCCACCCCCCCTTAAATTGCATCCTACCGTGAATTCGGCATCAATCCATGAACAAGATTCAGTCCACCACCCCTAGAAATCCTAGCTCCACCCTAGGGGTGGACTGAACCATAAAAACCCTTATAAAATAATACAAAATAAAAGGTTTTTAACTCTACATATTTGTATTTATACTCCTTCCAAATGGGGCCTTAGTAAAATAAAATAGGATTGAATATTCGTCTGTTTCATTTTACAGAGAACACAAAAATAAATTTAACCAACCAATCCTGGCATATTCTGATACATGTGTAATACGAATAACCAAGAAAAATTTCAACAAATCACATACTCTTTGGTTCCGTAAGGATATGGAAAGTAGTGGATTTAATACCCCTTCCTCGGTCACTTCAATAGATAGTTCAAGCTTCTTCCATTGCCTGGTGCGGCTTGCGCGACCTGGCCGGATCAGCCTGGCACATGATCTAGCCTGGCTGACCTGGCAACCCATAAGACGCCCATCAATAAACTCGACATGCATACCCCACGAGCTCGGTAGCTCACCAAGGAGCTCGCCAAAAAGCTCGGTAGCTCACCAAAGAGCTCGCCAAAAAGCTCGGTAGCTCACCAAAGAGCTCGCCAAAGAGCCAGGCAGCTCGGCAGAGCTCGCCACAAGCAGTTCAGCATAGCTCCCCTGGGCAGCTCGCAACTTGTAGGGTAGCTCGGTATAGGAGTAGTTTGGCGTATTGCAGGAAGATCTCCTGCCTGACAACCTGGCCCAAACATCGACCCGCCGACTGACATAGGTGCCGACCTGACAACCTGGCCCCAGACACCGACCCGCCGACTGACGCAGGCGCCGCCCTGACAACTTGGCCCAGGCGCCAACCTGGCCGCCTGACACAAACGCCAGCCTGATGACCTCGAGGAGTTCACCACTGTACCTCGGTTCTGACGGGATGTGACGAGTCTTACCGTTTGGAGGCTTTTCACCCACCTAACCCGCGAGGACTCCGGTATATAAAGACCTCACCCCTCAAAGGGGAAGAATGATGGAAAAAAATGGAGGTAATCCCTACTCTCTGGCTCTCTCGTTTCTCCAATATCATCTTCAAAGCTCTCTACAATCAGAGTGCTAACTTAAGCGTTGGAGACCTTAAGTTCTCGCAGGTCCCTCAGCTCCCACTGCCTACAAAGGAAAGAATACTACCTCATGCAGAGGGCAGTCGGGTTGCGCTGCACTAGGGAGCTCCACCATTCTCTAAGTCATAGGCCGCCTAGTAGGGAGCTCGCCACCAGGTAGCTCTCCACCAAGGAGCTCGCCACTAGGCAGTTCGCCACCAGGGAGTTTGCCACCAGGCAGTTCACCATCAGGCAGTTCGCCACTAGGGAGCTCGCCACCAAGCAGTTCGCCACCAGGGAGCTCGCCACCAGGCAGTTCGCCACCAAGTAGCTCGTCACCAAGACATGTCACCACCGGGTCAAATAACGAGGTACTTAGCCCAAAAATATATACATCACAAAAATTGGTACGTGACCAGAAACGATTACATTAAAAATACAACCTAAAATAGGGCTTCAAATGATTAGAATGAATCATATATTGGACTTGAATTGAGTTCAGATAATATTGTTCTAATTAGGGATTCAATTCGGGCAGTTGAAGATTAACCCAGGCCTGTTAGTGAGAATTAACCAAGCCTATAGTGGTCAGTTTCTAGATGAAACAAACAAAATTTTGCATGAAACCTCTGTGGTTCGCTCGAATCTAGTTTCTGGAACACTGGATTTCTGGCCAAGTTTGGTCAACTTTTCCACCCAATTACTAATCACAAAGACAGTAAATTGAAAGGGGTTTCGAGAAGACAGACTGATAGAGTCTGATAGAGAGAGAGAGAGAGAGAGAGAGAGAGATGAGGGTTCCATTACTAATTTTGGAAGTATATGCAAGCTCTCTGAAAATTTCTGGAAGTTCAAAAAAAAAAAAAAAATCTAGTGGAGCCTATGAGGCAATGATGGGAAAAATATTAAATCCGATCAATCAACTATAGAATAGGAAAAAAAATTGAACGATGGAATAAAAAGAACAATTGCAGCAGAGCTCTAACAGCATAAGAGAGAAATGAAACAAAAAGAAAAAAAAAATGAAGGGAAGCCAGGTTTGTGGAAAGGTAGGTATAGAAATTAAAAGCACGTTAGTCACTCCACAAAGTAAAGTCCATGTGGCAATCCATGTCATCCCAATCGGGTCCCTTCTGCATAGGTGGTGGCATAAAAAGCAACCCTTCCGCCATGCTGTGAATCAGACCTGGCATATTGAACAGCTCCTCCTCATCCAAGAACACGGTGGAATCTTCTGCAACCTTCACTTCGCTCTCAACCTTGGTCCCCTGATGAGAAGATGAGGAGGAGGTGCAAGAAGCTGTCGCAGGCCTAAAAGCCTCAGCAGCCTCAAGAGCCGCTGCCTGTATATAAACGGCCAGCGATGATTTGGCACGAGGCAGAAGGCAGGAAGAATCGGGAAAGTTGAGCGGTGTAGACTTCCCCCTAAGAGCCAACGCTGCGACATCATAAGCCCTAGCTGCCATTTCCGGGGTAGGGAAGGTACCCAGCCAAATCCGCGACTTTTTGTTTGGCTCACGTACTTCGCACACCCACTTGCCGCCGTTCCTCTCCCTGACTCCTCTATAGATCGGGTGGCGCGTCTCTCGGAACTTCTTCCTACCGGCTTTCCGCTTGTGCGATGCGGCCGGCGACACGTTCGCCTCCGACGGAGAGCTCACGTTGGATGGCGCATTGGAACCCTGTAGTTCACTGGAGGAAGAAGAAGCAGAAGACTCCTCTTCAAAGTAGTTCATGCAGAAAAGAAAATGAACAAATATAAGAGAGAGAGAGAGAGAGAGAGAGAGAGAGAGACTTTGAGAAAAAGAATCGGGGTACAGGTACATATAAATGGGAGAGAGGTCCGCGATTTAGACAAGGAGAGGCACACGCAAAAAAGCAAAAGAGACGACGGAGAATTGGCGCACGTGGAAATCTAGACAGCTGGACCGGAAGGAAGGAAGGAAGATGTGTGAACGTAGTCGATATTGATAGTGTAGCCCCACGGCATGACGATTATTGACGACACGTTCAAGTGCGAAATAACGGCGCGGCCCGTGTGGGCTCGTTCTGGCATGGTCTGTATCAAATTACTATAGCAGTTTTATACCCTTTATAAGGGGGGTATGATGGCAAAAACCAAAAACACCCCACCCACCCACACAGTTATAAACTACTTTGAGGGGTATTTGTGTAGTTTAACAAAGGGAATGTAAAAGTGATTAAAATTATAAGTAGAAAGTTTATGGGGACCTTTCACATAAAGTGATAAAATAAATTATATTAAATAACCAAAGTACTCCTTTCAACAATAAATGGCTAGTTTATGTGAAAATTTTAATTGGTCAATTCAATTATTTTTAACCTCTACAAATACCCTAATCCTTACCCATTTTCAATTAAATACAATCTCCCATTCCCATACTCTCGTTTTATGCTCTATACTTCTCTACAATCTATTCTTAATTTTATTTATTTTTATTTCAAAAAGAAAGAAGGCTTGATCGAGTGTCTTCAATTGAGAGTTTTAAGATTTGTATTCAAGTTGAAATACTGAATTAGCATACCAGACTCCAAGGACCAAACGGTAATCGTCGTGTCACTTGGATTTTTTAATATTTATTAAAAATTTAAAATGGCCGGTTCTTCTCAGACCCCCTTTCAAACCCAATATAATGCTGCTCCTAATAATTTTAGTAATTTTAGGGTACCAATAAAGAAAATCAGTGATCTTTGGAATTATTTTACCATAAAAGATGTAGTACAATTGACACTGGTTATTTGAAAAGACATTAAGCATAATGTTAGATGTCTTATATAGGAAACTTTGATATTTTTCCTTGATGGAAAATACAAGAAAATAATTATCTTATGTTTGTTGCTATGCCACCTGATTTATTATCCATTTCAATGTCTATAGTAGCATCGGAATCTTACTTTGGTCCAAGAAATGAAGTGATAGATGAAACGTTGGACATGTGCATTTGTTTAAAAGATAAACTACAAGATGAAAGAGGACATTACATGACATCTAATGTATCACCACTTAGTCATATTGGGGCTTGAAGAAAATTTTTTAGATTATTATAAATTCTAAAATTTTCGTCATTTTTTTTTTTGTATTTTGTAACTTATTTGTAAATTTTTTCAACTCCATTCTAAATTTTTATTTTCTATTTTTTCATATCATTTTTTCAATGTCATTATAACTTTTTTTTCAATTCCATTTAATCAGTTCATATTTTTATTGTACTAGCAAAAGGGCACGTGCTATGCACGTGTATCTAATGTGAAAATATATATAGATGTAAAAATTATTTAATATGAAAAATAATTTTAAAATAAAATCAAGAAAAATCTCATTATGAAAAATTAGGTTTTTTTTTCATAGCCCTAATGCACAGATTATTACAATTTTGAAAAATAATTTGTTACTAAGTTATTCTAAATGAATAACTAATTTATTGAGACAAGACTAACATAGGCTATCCCAAACCAGATCTGACCCATTAGCAACCCTAAATATTGGGCTAATAATAATTTGTTAGTAAACTATTTCTAAATAAATAAATAATTTAATAAATTAAATAAATAAAATTTTATAGATAATAATTTATTTAATTTAATAAAATAAATAAATAAATAAAAATTTATTGGGACAAGACTAGTATAAGCTAGCCCATTGACAATCCTAAATATTGCGAGGAAGAGAAAGAGGGGAAAAGAATTAGGTGAGAGAGAAGAAAAGGTTGAATTTCATTGTTATTTTATACGGTGGCATGAAAGGGAGAAAAGTATCATGATTACATTTGTGTTATATGATGACATATGGCATTACTATAAATAATTAGAAATTTAATGGCATATATAGATGTATAGATACTTAGTGGAGAACAAATTTTAGAAATTTATAAGGGTAAATTTGAAAAATAAATCAAAGTTACATTGTAGACGAAAATAGAGGAAGTAAAACACTCTTTTTATTATAGGCTGGCTCGGCCCGACCTGGCTCGGGCTCATGCTGGGCCCCACCCCCAACAATTGAACATAATATTCAATTATTCAGTTACAGTTAGGGGCGTCAATGGACCGGGTTTGGATTGGATCCGTCAGAATTAAAACCAATTTGAATGGATTAGATGCATCAATAAGGTATATTGAATTGGACCAAGTCCAGACTTAGTTGTCTAATGTAATTATTAGATTAGATTGGACCTGTTCCATTTATAATGGATTGAGTTGGACCAATATCCAGTCCACTAACATAATATAAGAGTACAGGTGTCAACGAACCAAGTTTAGATCGGACAAAATCTATGCTAAAAATAATTTGAACAGTTTGGATAGTCTGGATATTGACTTGGACTAGTCCAGAATCGTTCATAGTATTCATTGGATTAGATCTGATCCATATATGATAGACTCATATTGGGCTGGATTGGATTTGACCTATATCTGACATATTGACAGCCCTACTACAGCCATGTCTTTCATACTCTCCTATGGAATCGAAGCATATTTATAATGCTAAATTCACAACCAAATGTATGTACAAGTCTCTTCAATCTGAGATACTCTCATTGCTTCTATAAAGTGTAGAAGATGATTTGGAAAACAAGAAAACCCTTTTAGTTTCAATTGTTCATGTGGAAATCTTGTTGGAAAGGAATTCAATTAACAGAGAGTAATGGTGCCAAGGCAAATCAACCTACCTTATGTCTTTTGTAAAGAAGAACAAGGCACCAGCAAATATAAATATATTTTCTTTTTATAACCTTTTGCAAGAGCAATTTGCTTGCAAGTAGACCTGTTTATGGGTTGGGCTTCGGGCCTGATTTACACTGTATAGGGTTTGGACTTCAAGTTGAGCCCCACTCAAAATTTGACAAAAGCCAAGCCTGAACCAGGCCTATAAACAGGTCTAATTACAAGCATAAATAGATATTTAATCTAACAATAACCAATAAACCATTTCGAATGGTTATTTTGTTGAGATATTATTTTTCAAGGTCTCCAACCAAATCCACTAAAATTTATATCCCAATTAAGCATCTCATTTTATATACCCAAAAGACCACAATCACACTTACACAATTTTTTCAACAAGATTTACATCTATCAAATGATATATTCTTCATCTACGCTGATCGCTCCGTATTGACCATAAAGTAACAGAGTAGGCAAAAGTTGTAGAACATTGGACTATGATATATTGAGGCACTAAAGCAGACAATATCTCTTGGACAAGAGAAGGTGTACATATTTTTAGATGCAAAAGCTTTAATCATGAAGATTCAAAAGTGCACTATGCCTAAATCATAGTACATACAACTTCATATGATGAATTATCTCTAGAAGATATAGAAGTCATTTTCTGATGTAGAACTCATACTATCTTAGCTCATTTGCCTATTAAAATCAGCGTGATATAATATATGAACGCTCTATACTTGTAAATATTGATCAAATAAATGAAAGAAATTTTGGTTTTTCATGTTAGATCATGGTTTTTAAAACTGACCTGGTGACTGAATCGGTCAAGGGTCTGGTTACCGGGTCGAATGGTTTGACCATTCGAACTGAACACTCAGTCCTTTCTGATAATAAAATAAAAAAATTATAAAATTTTCAAAAAAAATGGTCAAAACCATTCGAACAGTTAACTGCCTGGTTCAGCAGTTTGTTGACCAAAATCAACGGTTTTGGGGGGAAATCTGGTTTTTGGGGAAAATGGAACCGATCACCTGACTAGTTCTCGGTTTTTTCGGTCCGACCGTCTGGTCCGGTCTGTTTTTGAAAACCATGTGTTAAATTATAAAATCTATTCAGAAACCTCACCTGACAGCCTAAGCTTTTTAGCTTGAATGGTTCCTTGAGATTAGTGGCAGAGCCAGGAATTTTCTTTTTGGGGGCCAAGTTGAACAAAAAAATGAGATAGGGAGTAGATGAGGTAGGATTAGGAGAAAAATGGAGTATAAAGGTTTGGATCTATTACAGATTTTTTTAGGTTGTGTTTTATTGCAGTAGAAAAATCCTTGATCTAAAAGTTAGTCGATGAAAAAGTCAATTGATCGATTTAAAATTTGAATGGACCGTTGAGGGATTTTTTTTATGTTACGATGGAAAGTCAACTGATTAGATAGTTTACATTGATTTTTTATGTAAGTTTTACATTGGAAATAAGCACTTGAAAAAGTGGATTAGGTGTGCAGTTTTACACTGGAAACAAATGCATGTAAATGTGAACCGATGGTGGAGTTTTACGTAGAATCACAAATAAAGATTTTTTTTTTAATTTTAGGAATTCAAGGAATATTACAAAGTGATCCTTAACATTTTAGGTGGTGCTTGGGATTGATGTTGTTTCTAGAGAGGGGATTTCTAGAAAATAGTGTTGTACAAGTATGTTGTTTTCTCAAAAAATGTTTTTTCAAGTTTTCTATTTGGTACCATTGTTGTGAGCCTAGATGCTCTTCACAAAGCTCTCCTTAGACCAACCTCACAGCATGTCTTAGCTGCACATTGGAAACATCTCCTGTACTTATATTTATTATACATGGGGAGATGTTCCCAATTCACAGTGGGATGTGACTGTGAAGTCAATGTGAGGAGTAGATCCCAATTCCATTGATGTTGTTGCCACATAGGCATTTTTCAATGCCACATTAATCAGCACACTGTTGCTAGTAATAGTAAAAATGGGAAAACACCAAAAGGGTGCTTTATTACACAAAAAATGGATTTCAGATGTGGCACCATTTTCTGAGAAAAGGGCATCAATCCCAAACACCTACTTAGTGGGACATTGAAGTTTATTTTTTTTCTTTATTTTTTTTTGGGAGGGGGGGGGGGGGGCAAGGACACACTTAATTACACTCCTAACCTTGCCTCCACCTATATAAATAATGGCTTTAACAAGTTTTGGAGGCCCTTGGCCCCCCACCAATATACTTGACTCCACCCTTACTTGAGATGGTATTAGAGCTTGTTTGACTAAGTATATATTTGGTATGGCTTATGCTTATTAAATAAACGTTTGTACTTGATTTGTATTCAAAACCAAGAAAAAGTGTCTTATAAAACATTTTCATGGTATTTGTTGACAGGTAGATGCCACTAGGTTCCATTAAGCATCACATAAGTAGAATAGTAAATAAACACCTTTGTGTTGGGGGAAATGTTAAAATCAAGCTTTCCCCAATGGTTGATTTGCACATAAACGAAGACAAACATTTATAAGATAAATAGGCATACGAAATAACCTGATGGAACAAATGTCCACATAGATATGACTTAACATCATTTATCAAATAAATGAAAGCCATACCAGACACCCTATAAATGTCATAGATTTCAATCTTAATTACAACCAATATAATTAATTAAGTTTTAGCATAAGGCATGGATGGTATTATGTTTACCCTCGATTTAAGCTCAATAAGCTTTCATGCGATGGAGCATGCTAGAGAACAAAAATACCTATTAAAGGACACTTACATATCTAACAACTTAAGCTTTTAGGTCGAAAGTTCCTTGAGACTTTATATCTTAACTTATATGAAGAAAAAAAATATGGACCATAAAGCTAATTTGAGATTATATATTTCTACTAAGTCATAATATAATCTCAAGTTTGAAAGTAATTATGAAGTCATTAATTAATTTCCACTCTTTTTATTAACACTAATAATTTATCGGTTTATTTTCTTAATGGTGTAAAATATACACACTCAATCTAATTACAATGGAATCCCACGCTAACATTGTATGACACAAAAACATTCTAGGCTTTTTAGTCCAGCTATGAACCTCACAAAAACATTCTGCTAAAAAAGGATCAATTGTGAAAGGTATCTTGATATTGTAGCATTTCACAAAAAATAATAAAGACCCATGCTATGCACGGGTTTTGTTAATCAAGAATGAAACAATCAAGACCTATAAACAAATTAAGAGAATCAGAATAATGGTCCAATCAATTTGACAAAAAACAAAAATAAACTATAATAAGAATAGCCAAAACAAATTCAATTGCATAATTTATGGAAATAATCAATGTTCACATTAAATATAAAGTCAATTAAGCTCTAAATTATTAAAATAATGTTGAACCATTCTAACTACCTCATCTATTTTTAAATATTTTTATTTATTATTATTAAAATATTTTAAATTATTATTTTATATTATCACAATTTGTTATTATTAATAATGTAACAATAATAAATTAATAATAATAAAAATATTTATTTAAATAACTTAATAATGTAATAAATTATTACTATTATTTAAATAATGTAAATTTTATTCCTATTTGCTATTATTAATAATTTGTTATTACTTTTGTCTATTATTATTATTATTATCATTATCATTATAATTATAATTATTATCATTATTATTATTTTATGATTATTATATTATCTTATAATTATTATTTTTAAATATTATTATTCATATTATCATTACTAGTATTATTATTATTATTATTATTGTTATTATTATTATTATTATTATTATTATTATTATTATTATTATTATTATTATTATTATTATTATTATTATGATGATGATGATGATGATGATGATGATGATGATGATGATGATGATGTATATCGTGGTTATAATTATTTTTATTTTGATATACAATACATGATTATAGTCATAACTGTGCAGCATATGGGTCTAAATAGACCTGTTTTAAAATAGTAAACAGTGAACCGGTTTATGTGAAATGGGTCCAATCAGAAACAGGCCACATTCGACCCATTTTTGTCTTCTTCACTCAGATGTTAAAATGAATATCACGCTAATCCGGATTAGTTTTTTCATTGTTTTTAATGCTTTTTACTTGTTTTTTTTTTTAGTTTTTGTTCTACCAAAATATATGCATTTGTTAACAAAAACAAGTAGTTTGATTTCCAGCTTGATGTTTGGAAGAGTTTGCAACCTTGGATGAAAATCTGAAGTATTGGAACTTTAAAACATCTGCAACCTTGCAGCCTTGGAAGAGTTTGCAACTTGGAAGTTTTCATTCATAGTTTATAAGAGTCCAAAACATGGGAGGATGTTCAATAAAAAAATATGTTCAACCAAACTTGTTCAACAAAAAACTTGCGACTTTTAAAGAGCTTGAACCCTAGAAGCAAACCTATTCAACCAAAAAAAAACAAGAGATGAGTTTCAGATGTTTGAAAGAGAAACCAAAATTTAATGTTTGAAGCTTACAATGACCATGCAGTGGTTGAAAATAACTTGCAATGAGTTAAATGGTTGAGAGGATGTGAGAGATGAATGTAAGAATAGGAGAAACAGGTCCAGTTGAGATGTTTTGGCTCCCAAAGGTGTCTTTCGGAATCCGAACACCCAATCCTAAGTGACGTGGAGTTATTAACTTATTTTTGAAACAAAAAAAAAAAAACTAAAAAAAAACAGGAGGCAACAAAGCGCACTCCCAAATTAATCAGAACACAACAATCTACCAGCTAAACACATTGCAATTTAATATATAGATATAGATTTGAGTAAGTGCACTTATTTGGTCAAGTGTTTTTTCAAGTAAAACTTGACTGATTAAATATGCTTATTGTGTGTTCTTGACATCATATTATCTTGATAAAGAAGAATTTACATTGGTGTCCCATAGAATACGCCCTACACATGTATCAGTCCATCCTAACTATGTATTGAGAACATCTCCACATGACAAATACGAAATAACTTATTTACCCATATTAATGAAAAGGTATCAATAACCTGGATAACCCTAATGTGATAATGCCCTTGATAGCATGGGCCTAGAAAAACATAAAATGAATGAAGACTACATAGTATATCACTATAGGTCGCATTACATAGTATATCACTATAGGTCGCATTTCCTACTCACATAAGATTACAGCCACACATAAAGAACATCTCATGGGGGGATGTTCCTACTCCATGGAGGTAGTGTGTTTCGCATCACTGTCAATCGCTTGTCTTCCATGAGAATGAGAATACGAGATGAGATCACAAGAAATCTCCTTGCCTACGTAAGCTCTTAGGTTTTAGCAGAGTACAACTAATCAATCATGTGGTGGCTTGACATTTGTTGAAAATGCCCAAAGAATATGTTAGCATTCTCTTCATGTGGATAGCCCAAGTCATCCTCCTAAGCTTAAAACCGACATATTGGAATTTTTTAACACTAAGACTTTGTATTGTTAAAAGAACACAACAAATTCTTGGTCTTATCTGTAGCCTACACGTGTATTAGGTTTTTTATCTATTATTTATTTATAGGGAAAATTATTCTCAAATAACCATTCAACCTAAAAGCTTAAGCTGTTAGGTGAGGTTCTTGAATAGGTTGATATTCTCTAACACGCCCCCTCACACGAAAGCCCATTGGGCTCGGAATGTTAATAAGCATAGGCCCACCCATACCTTATGTTGAAACTTAATTAATTATATAATAGGGGTAATGAAGATCGAACACTAAACCACTTGGTCAAAAATGGCTCTGATACCATCTCAAAGAACCATTCAACCTAAAACTTAATTGTTAGGTGAGGTCCTTGAATAGCTTGATATTCTCTAACAATTTTGAAAGAATTAATTTTACTTTGTTATAAAGATTTCCTCAACTTTCACTTTCCAACAAATATCCTCAAGTCGTAAAATCATGACAGAATGCATTGAATCACCAAGTGTCTGTTCGGCATTGATGTCGTTGCTCGCTCCAAAAAATGGTGACACATCAGCATCACGTGACTCACGTTAGAAAAAACTGTGCTCCAGGAAATACTTGTTTATTTGGAATTGTTTTTCTATAAAAAAATGGTGCTCTAAGCCACACTTTGGAAATCGATGTATACATTTGGCATCGATGCTGCAGTTGCAGTGCTGATATATGGGTTGGAAGCATCGTTTTTTGAGAAAACGGTGTCTTTTTTTGTTTGGAATCATTGCTGTCAGGTAGGATGTTTCCTAGAGCAACAACAACATTTTCTGTTTGGTACCAATGCTCCAGGAAATATTTTCAGCACTTCTGCCCATTATCCAGTGCCACATCACTGCCCTATCGGCAGCAACGAGCTACAGCTCCATGAAATGCCAAATTTGGTGTTGCTCCAAGCTATCCCTTCCCGATTTCCAAGGCGTCGCTTAGAGAACCGTTTTCTATGAAAAAATAGTTCCAAACAAATGGTTGTTTCCTAGAGCATTGTTTTTTCCTACGTAGTGCTAATGTGGCATTGTTGCTCCAGGAAACGGTGATGATGCCAAACAGCCATGAGAAGGGTGCACCGTTTCCAAATAGAAACATCCTACCAAACAGTAAGTGTTGTTGTTACTCCAAGAAACATCCTACCTGGCAACACTGTTTCCAAATAGAAAAAAAAGACATCGTTTTCTCAGAAAAGGGTGCTTCCAACCCACATGCTGTATCTGTATCATCCATGCCAAACATATACCAAATTGCTTATCTGAACTTTTCTTATTTTTCTATTCTTTTTATATTAAACTCTAATAAACCCAATAATTTTTTCATTTTCTACAAATGAAATCAGCTAAATGGGCAAGAATTATTTTTCTTATCTAGAAAAACAAATTTCTTTAAATTTTTTATGGTGTTCGGTATCAATAAACATTCTGTATGATTTTGCCTTCAAAACAATATATACTTTAAACATTTTTGACATATCGTCGCCAATAGGTGCCACTAGATACCATTAGGTAGCATATAAGCCAAATAGTAATAGAATGCCACTAAAAATGAAAAAAAAAAGTTTTTGGAGTTTTTTTGATAAATGACTCTCATAAATCAAGTAACACATTTATCAATTAAATTGTTCAACCAAACATCATTTTTGACATTTTTCCCTTAAGGCTGAGTTTGGAAGGAGTACAAATGCAAATATGTAGAGTGCAAAACCTTATATTTTGTATTATTTTGTATGAATTTATATTGTACATATTTGCATTTGTACTCTTTCCAAAATGAGCCTAAATGTCTATATGGTAATTGGCATTAGTGCTCAAAAAACTCGTCAATACCAAACACCATCCTTGTTTCATTTCACTAACACGAATTCTTTATCTAATAAATCAAGAAATGGAATATTGGAATGATCCTTAATGTTGTTGAATTTGAATATGTTCCTCACCAAATGCGTCTCACGTCAACCTCACAATATTTGGAAGTTGTGCATTGGATATTTCTTCATGTGAATGACAACATACAAATATGAGAGATATTTCCTACGTGCGAATGAAAATGCTATGGGACAGGCCCTGTGAGAAGCAAATTTCGATTCTATACTGAAAAGCAGCAGCTGATTTCATTGATGCATCCTTCATTCCTCCCTTTCTCTCATGCGAGTAATAGAAGTTAGAAGTTAGAAAATCACCTTCTTTGATTTGATCATCCATCAATGAACCTTTATGGCATTAGACAACATCAACAAACAACTCTTTTGAAGAAAAACAAAGATTGTTTTTAATGGAAAAAGCTACCACTTACTAAATTGAATCTTCATTAGCTGTTGACAATTTAAAACCCCTCCTCATTGGGGTAGGTAAGGGTGAATACCCACCGAATAGGGTAGAAGTTGTCATCTCTAAATATAATAGATACAAACTACATATATCAAAATAATCCACTTGACATAAGTCACATATCATCCAACAATTTTAGATCAACAAAAATTGTGGTCAAATAGAAGAATATTGAGTTTTTTGGATTAGGCGTTGATGCTTAGACTCGGTTTGGAAGGAATACAAATGCAAATTTGTAGAGTGCAAAACTTTATATTTTATAATATTTTATATGTATTTATAGTATATATATTTGTATTTATACTCTTTCTAAAGTAAGTCTTAAGTACTGCAGCCCAATTTTTAAATTGCATGTGATATATTTAGATATTAGATGCTTCATGCTTTCTAATTTTTCACAAAAGCTTTAGCTTTAAACTGCATTTTTTTTTGAAAGAAAAGGTTGGAAAATGAATAAGGGAGAGGTAGGGAAACCGTACCTTTATTGTTGATAATTGACATCTAAGAACATGTTTGCTTGACTATGTAAGGATTCACTTTAACCACACCCAATCTAACCTAGCAAGTGAGTGATCTGGCCCACCTGATAAACTCAAACTAATATGGCCCTATTGTACAAGGTTTAGATGTGGTTTCAGTGATCCTAAAGAATAGAATATAAAAGTTTGTACACGCCTATAATATTTTAGGCCCCGTTTGGCGCATCTTTCATGTAGGCTGTCAACTGTTTATAAGTTCGACAATCTGTATTTTTGTCTTTTTCCATTTTATTGGGAGAAGATCTAGCCATCAAAAGATTCTACTTTGAAAGGACACGGGGAGCCCATTTTGGGATATTTTTGGGAAGCTCCAAATGAAGCTTTTTTCTCTTTTTCCATCTCGTCTTTATGTGGAAAGACTTGCCTCCAACCAAATGGTCTATGAGCTGCCAAGATCTTTATGTAAAAACCAACTACGGGCCCGTTTGGTGTGTCTTTCCGTGCGGTCTTTCAATTGTTTACAAGCCGAGCAGACCGATTTTCGGTCTATTGCCATTTGGTTCACAGAAGATCCAACAGCCAAAAGCCAAAGCGTTGAAAAGACGCGAGAAACCCATTTTGAGCTGATTTCAAGAAGCTCCAAATGAAGCTTTTTGTATCTTTCATGTTTTATTCTTGCGTGGAAAGATATGGAAAGACGTGTATCTACTAAACTAGCTTCCTGCTGCTCAGATCTTCATGCAAAAGCTCAATGTGTCTTTTGACTATCAGAGCTACCAAAAGATCTTCCCAAAAAGACTTGCCAAATGGGCCCTATATCTTTTGGCTATTAGATATTCTAAAAGATCTTTCAAAAGACTTGCCAAACGACATCGTAGGCCATGTTTAGCACTCAAGATTTCCTACTCACTTTTCCTACCCACTTTCTATCCGTTGTGAATTGGAGCCACACATTTCTATTATGATTTGAGAGATGTGTGGCTGCAATTCATGGTGGATAGAGAGTGGGTAGGAAAAGTGAATAGGAAATTTGGACTCCATGTTTAGTTCACTGCTCTGGGTTTCATGTTTTTAATTCTTGTTCATTCTAAACAAGAATGAATAACATTAGAGTGTTTGGTTACACAATTCTTGCCATGGGCCACATTCTTTTTAGAATGAAAAATCAGCCCCATAGCACAAAATTTGAGTAGCCTGCAACATGAAAAACAATCATGCCCAATCTTACCCAACTTCATTCTTTGAGGAAACTCTACATATAAAACTACTGCCATAGATATTTACTTTTGTGAAAACACTTTTACAAATATAAAAGTACTTTTACATGAAAGAACTTTTATGAAATCACTTTCATAAAAGTAAGTTTACCTTTTACAAAAGTACTTTTACATTAAATTACTTTTATGAAAGAATTTTTATAAAAGCACTTATATAAAAGTACTTTTATGAAAGCACTTTAATAAAAACACTTTTACGAAAGCACTTTTGTTAAAGTAATTTTATACAAGAACTTTTACAAAACATCTATGCTAACAGTTTTGGAGACCTAGGATGGCGGTTTATGAATACCAATAGTTTTTTTTTTTTTTGAAGCATGAAGACAAGCAACATAGGACACTTATCGGTTTGAAAAGAATTCATTTTTAGGAAAATAGTGTTTGATTCATAACTATTCTTGTCCATTTTAGAATTTCATCTCAGATAAGAATTAAAAACAATGAGAATTGAACCAAACTTGGCCTTAGTATCTCTCTTGTTTTATAAGAGAATAGAATATAAAAGGGTGGATTTTAGACTCTATAGTGTCTTGGTTGGATTGGATTTTTGTGTTCTCTTTTATTGGTTTGGCACCAGATCTAGCCAAAGAATATTGGGGCAATCATGAGGCACCCAAGGTAAATATTTGAACGTATTAATGCATGTGTATGTTGCATATTGGCTTTTGAAAGTTTAGAAGAATTTTAGGATGGGGATCTATATATTTGACTGTTAGATGTAGAGTTGAACTAAGATGCATTCACTAGCTAATACTGATTGCATGTTAAATCCATATCTCAACATAGTTAAAGTTATGCTTACTTTTCACTGACTTGCACTTCACATTGTACTTTCACATTTATCAAGGTGTATTTATTATCACATTCAACCAATCACGTCTTTTGCTTCATGTATAAAGGATACACCATAAAATTTTCCTTATATGCATCTCGTGGGTCATGATTAGTCCAATATTACAACTTTGGAAAATTTGACCCAGTTGTCCTTAACCCCACCCCCATAATTGCATGTTTTTATGATGAAGTGCTAATAACACAATTAACACCACAGTCCAGTCATACATTAGGAACGTCTTCCCATGAATGACAACATGCAACTATATGAGGTATTTTTTATGTGTGCTACTGGAATGTCGTGTCAAAAGTGTACTAGAAGCATACCCTAATTCTTATTTGACTACTTTAAGGCCCCATTTGTTTTTTTGAAAGCTATTTACCCAACTAAGTGTTACTTGTGAAGCACTTAACTAGGTAAATAAACTTACTTTTGTTCATTTGATTTTCAAGTGAATTGTATAATGACTCTTCTTTTCATAAAAAAGTGATTTTTAGAATGGACAAAACTGTTTTAACACATCTTGTTAACTTTCCTCCAAGGTAAAAAAGTAACTTATCCATTTGAGAGATGGATTTCATTATCCTACATAAGCTTATAAAACAAATACGAGAAAAGTGGTCAATGGAAACCACAAGAAATGAAGAGTATGACCAATGTCCAAATGGAGTGAGACCCAACATGAGGGAGGGAGCAAATAGGTAAACAATTACAAGCCATCTACTTTCACTAACAATTAATGAAATGTTTTTCCCACATGACTATGTTTAGGTTTAGTTGCACATGTTAGATGGGTTGAATCGATGATTACAACTCCCATGAAGTCTGGTCATTTTCATGATTCCAAACTTGTAGAGAAGTGTTGACTTGTATAGATGCAAACCATCAATCCATCCATGACAAACCTCTTAAGTTCCAACTAATGAAGGGGAGGGATCCTGAATTCGTGATTTCCTGCACTCTTTTCCCCACTTCCTCTTGCACTACCCATGCATATGACAGTCACACACTAAATGGAAGTGCTGAGTGCAGCAGAAAAGTGTAACAGATTATGGGGAACCTAATTGGTAGAGATGGCAATTTGATCCATCCCCCTGTGGGGACCCACCCCGCTCAGTCCTTATCGGGGTGGGTTTTTTTACCACAGATTGGGATTCAGGGAAATCCAAAATTCTAGGGACTAAAAATGAGATGAGGATAGTTTTATTCGAGTCCAGATCTCCTGCCCATGAGAATTGGGAACATCTCTCACTGCATAAAACTATGTAGAGGATGAAATATTCTCCATGTGTGGTTGCGACAAACGTGGACAGAATTTGTGTGGACAGGAGACCTAGACTCATTTTATTCATCCCGTCCTGATTATATTATATAACAATATAACATGATATAAATATAAAACTGTTAATATATGTTATAGTATATTATAATCTTTTTTATTATATTATATTATATAATATAAAATATTTACATGTAAGTTTCAAAAAGATAAAATATAAATTTGTAAATGTACAAGTAGAAATGATGAGGGGTGAGGCAAATTTGGGGATTCCCGTTCCCTACAGGGATGGAGATGAGGTTTTCATGTTAGGATTTCTAGCCTTGCTGAGGTTAAGGACAAGGACGGGGCAGGGCATTTGAGTTTGGAATCAGAAAGGGTGTAGACAAAACCTGCCCCCACCCCACTCCGTTGTCATTCCTAACAATTGGAGGAGGGGTCTGGATTTCTTACTAACTCAATTTTACTATCCAGTCTACTAACCCAATTAAATAATGCCACCTATCTTTAAACATGTATAGAATCTTAAGCTTTTAAGAAACGCTGTTATCTTCTTCCAGTTAGAAATTTTTGCTTAAAAAATCTTTCTTTTGTGTACTCGTAACCCAAACTAACTATGATGGTGTTTGAGAAGTCTTTGAGGGGGACTTTCAGGCTTTTCAAAGCTCGGAAAGCTCGAAAAAGCTGAAAATTGTACAAAATCCAAAAGCTTCATTTGAGGCTTCTGGTCTTTTTGAGCTTATGAGATATTTCTTCATTCGAAAAAAATCCCTTGTTTCACTCACATTCCACCACCGAGTAATCTGAACACATAGGCCTCCTAAACGACTGAACCTTGCATAAGCCAATCTGTAGGTGGGGCCCATAAGTGCTAAATACACATTTGAATGCATTAGTGGGTCCCACACATGACATTTCCAAGGTGTATTTACATTTAAGTTTTCAACACTTATTTGTTGTGCTATATGTGTTTTCAAATGGTCTTTGGGTCTTTTTGCTTTTAAGAAGATCTATGAAAAAAATTGTAATCAAACGGTCTTTGGTTTTTAAGATCTACCCATAAAAGTTCATCCGTCTTTAAAGCTCTTGAGCTTTTAGAAGATCTTCTTAAAAAGACTTGTCAAACACCTCTTATATTATCGCTGGAATTTGTTATATTTTCCAAACATAAAGTCGCCATATATAGCTCTATGCCCATTGTCACCGGAGCTCTATGTTCGTAGGAGAAGAAACAACCATCTCCCATTACGCCTTGAAAGATCTTTTTTTCCTTTTACTTCCGATAGCCAAGGCATGAAAATCATTTTATTTTAAGGCTTAGCTTTTTTAACATCTTCAATATTTTTGGTATAGTGAAGAGACTGAATGAGAAAAGGAAAAGCGAGAGGCTTAAGGCGGGTATACTAAAAGGTAATTGTGGTGAAGAGTGGGCAGAATTCATGGACGAATACATGCAGTTCCCTCCAGAGAAAAAGGGGAAGTTATTAGAATTTAGATCGAACTCTTCTTGGAAATTGGAATTAATAGGCTTGACATTGATCTCCACAAAGCTATGCAAGTTTGAAGAATATCATGTAGAGAGAGAATTCTAATTCTAGAGTTAGGTACTAGTGATTAGATCTGTTCATGGGCTGGGCCGGGTCAGGTTCGGGTTGGGCTTTCACTCTGTATTAACAGATATTTCTAAGGCCCGAGCCCGGCCCTTATAAAAAGTCCGAAGCCCGCACTTGGGCCCGAACCCGAAATTTAGCCCATATTGTTATTATTGCTGAAGCGGCTGAATAGAGAGAGAGAGAGAAAAGAGAGAGAGAGAGAGAGAGAGAAATTAGAGAAATTATAAAGAAAAGAATAAAAATGTATATATTAAATTATAAATATATATTTTAATAAATATTATATTATTTATATATTTTATATAATATATAAAACATATATTATATATTTTATAAAATATATAATGCTGAGTCGGGTTGTGCTTTTTTGACAAATCCCGAGCCCGACCCAAAACACTGGTGGGCTTACTATGTTAGGCCCAAGGTCAGGCCCACGGGCCTAATTACATGACCAAACCCGACAAGGGTGCGGGCTGGGCCAGGCCGGGCCATCAAGCTACCCGGCCCATGAACAAGTCTACTAGTGATGCTTGTATTCATGGTTTTTAAAACCGAATTGAATCGGATGATCGGACCAGATGACCTGGAAATTGGTGAGATAATTAGTTCTGTTTTACCTAAAATTGCTCTTAGGCCAAAAATCATTGATTTGGTCGGCTATTTAATGAGTCAAGCTGTTGAACCGTCAACTCAGACAATGATTTTTTACTATTTTTATTTTATTTATTTACTTTTATTTTTAAATTGAGAACGAGCCATTTATTCGAAAAGGACAATGGAACCGTTTCATGTATGCTTGAGGAAGACATTGACGTCATCGGAAAGTGAAAACCATTATTTGGGGGTGATGGTAAATTGATAATTATGCTCATTCCTCAGAAACCAGTAGCGGAATCAGTCTCTCAGTTTTTGTATTCGGGGGTGATTCTCAAAACCAACGGAGACAACTTCTAGGAATTTGGGGGATGGGGGGATGATTTTCTAAAGCGTTTCTGACATGGAAATCACATGGTCATACCGATAATTTTCAACCGATAATGCTGTGACAATTCATACTTACGAAGAAAACATTATTTTTCAGAAATCAATAATTCCTCAAATGTCTCAAAATTGATAATTCCTAATAAGCAATTTTGGAAATTATTAAACAGATTTGGAAGAACAAAATGCAACTTATTTTGAAAAGTAACTTCTACTTTTATAGCTAGAAGCCCACATTATTAATTAACGCTTCTTACATTTGTGTCAATTCTAATTCTAAGTGAACTGGTTTGGACCCAAATACCTAGTTACAGGTTAATTCCATTCATTTAATTGGGTTGAGTCTAAACATGCTCGACCGATCCTATCAAATAATATTAATATTTATACGAAGATCTGTGCTTACAATTTGATGTAGGCACACATGGTCGGTTCTTGATTGTGCCATGTGGCATTGATCGGATAAAATCTTAGTTGTCCATTCATAATTGCTTTCAATCACTTCATGGCAAGGTTAAGTATAAAAATGGATACCCAGTTCATGGTAAATTCATCTTGTTTGCATTTATGTTCTTGAAAAGCTTTATCTTAAGCTTGGTCCGATCCCTCTTTAAGTATTTGACTAATTTGGCCATCGGAGTTTCCACTCCTTTGAGACCATTGACGTGTTCTCTTCCTTGTTCTTAAGTTAGACTCATCATCCTCGGACATAAACGAAGTTAGTTTATTGCCCTCGGCCCCATCCTTTGCAGTACACAAATAAATATGTAGACTTGGGGAGAGCATGTTTGTACTCATTTTAGCTGATTCATAACAATTCATTATATTCGAATAAGACCTGGATTCGATTTGAAATTTAATCAGTTTCACAAGTGGGAACATCGAGTCTGAGTACCTGACTTAATTAATTCTAATTAGGTTCATTTGTTTGCGGCATAATTTCATTTGTATTAGTATAAATACATATGAGTGCAAATGAGAGGAATGCAAATTTTGGGTCAATTTTGCTTTAATTTTTACTTTAATTCAGGTTTTATTTTGGTTATCTGCAATGCAAATAAACAAAATAAGGCAAAATGACGATGCACTGAGAATAACCCAGGATGGTCAAAAGTTAAAGAATCTTCTTCGAGCTTTCATTTGTTTATTATTATTATTATTATTATTATTATTATTATTATTATTATTATTATTGTTATTATCTCTTTTGTGTTTTTAGGTGATAATTACTTGCAATTAGGACATCATCATGTAAATAAATTGGAAAGAGATAGAGACATCAGAGTGATAATCCATTTATTTGAAGATAAAACTCATACCCTCATTAAATTTTATAAGTGAGTTTTAGGATAAAAGTGGTAATTTAAGGGTTATTCCATGAATTTGGTGTGTCAATGAGGGATTGCAATCTGATTAATACAACTTAAATCGAATGCTGAAAGCAAATTTTATTCACTTTTTTAACCCTAAAATTTATTCCAGGTGAAGGGCTGGCCACCTTTTAAATTTATTATTAATCAACCAACGTAAAAAAAAAAAAAAAAAAAAAAAAAAAGGGTATGTGTAATATAATATAGGGGAGGACATTGCCCGCCTTGCCCCAAAACCCAACAAAAGAGTATAGTTACACTCTCAACCCAAATCACAAGTATAAAAATGTGAAACATGAATTGTCCTAACTCATGTTCATCAAAGAGTCTTAATTTATACTATTGGTGACAAATAAAAATTATGGAGAAAAATAGTAGTGCCGTAGTGGTACCAAGAAGAGCTTGTGGGATAAAGCATGAAGAAATCATGGCCACCCAATCCATAAAAATTTAAAATTAATGGTCAAGATTTTCTAAATTGAAGCTTTATTGGCTTTGATGGTATTTAATGGTAATGCACCTCTTTTCCTTATTAATATGAACAATAAAGAACAAGAATCTACTTAACCATTAGGGTATTTTACTAAAACCTCCCCCAAAATTTGGTAATTACAATCATCTTCCTTGAAATTTTTAACAGAGTTGCAAGTAGACCTATTTTGTTAGAATCCTCTAACAAAGAGGCATGAAAATGTCCAAAATACCCATGTAGTTACTTTTTACCAAAATGTTTATTTTCCAAATTTCCTCTTTATATCATTCACTATCCCAAATCCTTCTTTTTCTTTTCTAAATTTGCCCTTCATATCACTCGCTCAAAGGTAAAGTTGCAACTTTAAACTCTCTTATTTATTTTTTGTTGTTCATAAATCTTGTATTGCTTTTTTTTGTAAAAACCGGCCTCGATAGTAATTGCATGGGTACTTTGGGTATTTCCATGCCTCCCTCTAACAAAGGGAATCTACTTGCTACTATATCAGAAAGTTTAGAGGAGGTGATTCTAATTACCAAACTTCAGGGGAGGTTTCAACAATTTACCCAAACCATAAAGATGAATTCACATCTGTTACAATCACGATGGGAATATGGGCATGCCAGTGATAGAAATTTAGAATTTTAACAAAGGGCTAGTGTGTCCATGTTTAATTGGGTGGTCATCACAATTCACACACATGTGGTCTCATCCAAGATTATGTGATTATTTAGATATAGATTTGTTCATAGGGCCCGGGTTAAGCTTTTGACAAAAGTTGAATGGACCAGACCCAAAGCACTGTAAAATGTTCATGGGCTGATCCTGGCCCATGAACAGGTCTACTTAGAACATTATCTCATAAGGCAGTAGCAGTACCTTCTACCTTTGGCTCCATTTGCTTGCAGTTGCAGTGCTATTTTCGTAAGGCTGCAAATGGCACCCTTTTATCTAAATCCATATCTGAATTTGATCCTATTAAGGGTGATCTGAATCCGGACCCAAGCCATTTTGTAAATAGGATCAAATATGGATCTACCCCTATCTGATCAAATCTAATATGATTCAATTCGACTAAAGTTTGAGTGTTGTACTTTCACTAAATTGTCATAGGTTCAAGTTTTATGCAAGTAATTGTCAATTCATTTTTTTATAAAATTTAATATTAAAGTCATTTTCAATTCATTTTATTAATAACATATAATATTTTGATCATTTTTAGTCAAACTTATTTATACTATTTAATATCCTATTATAATCCAAATTTGATTCAGATCCACTAGATATTTGATGAATATGATCTAATTTGAATTCAAATATAAATGAACCAAATTTGGATCTGCTTATATATTATTCAATCCAATCCATTTGTTGAAAGAATGGTAGGATCCATCGTATGGACGCCAAAAAGGTTGCGGAATGGGTAGGCGAATTTCAAAAAATTTTCCTACCTTCTTCCAATTGGGAATCATATTCCCTAAATTTAGAATACAATATTCAATGATCCTACTTGGACCATTATCGAACCAAATCTGAACCAAAGACAAGGGAGGAATTATACCTGATCCAGAGAAGCAGTATCTCCCAAAGTTGGTGTTCACGCCCAAAGAGGATACCAAGATCCGCTCCTGCCGAAGATGACACAGCTGTATGTAGAACGGAACCAGTAGAGTGCGTCCAACACACTGAATCCTTCACAAGAATCCACTAGAAACTCTGAGCACCAAATCTTTTCAGTCTTTTCTCCAAAACTGATGTCAAGAACCAACTTCTTGATTTCTTTCTACTTCAAAGATCGAATCTTGAAAGAGAGAATGGTGGCGGTTGGAGGAGAACTCCCAAAGGGAAGATGGCTGAATTGCTTTTCTTCTCTCTGGAGTGTGTATGAGATCATATCTCAATTCGCAGGATGATTTCTTGCACAAAGCCCTAGGTTCAAAATCTGATTATTTTCTCTTAAGGTTTATCCTCTTTTCTTCTTGATTAAGAAACCTCCTAATTAGGAGTTATGCCAATCCAAATCAGTATCTGGATAGGGGATGATCTTAATCCTATCTACAGATTAAGTTAACTTACTCCTGATCTTATCAGGAGGTTACCGAATTCAAATCTGATTTGAATTTGGTCTCCTAGAGTGGATAAGGTTAAAGACCCAATCCTTTTGCTAACATTAATCTCAGATCCGCCCCATAAATGGGTGATCATATCAGACCAATTCGAAATGGGCTTTTGGCCCATTAAGTGTTCAGTGCTTAACTAGTTTCCAATCTGCTGCCCAGTTGGGTTTCTTTGTATGGCATGGGACCCAAGCATTGATCTACACACCAGTCACATGGGTTCGGCCCAACCTTTATTACAAGACCTAACCGAATTTACTGAAAAACTCAATGAACCCCAGAGCCCATCACATGGACCCTATGGGCCCAACACTTACATTAAGTGGTCCCTGGGCCAAGCCATCTTATAAAAACCCAGGAACTATGGGCAGGTGCAAGATTAGCCCATCAGGTATTATCCTAAATGACCTTATACTTAACCTCTCAGCCCTTAATGATTAAGCACTGCCCAACAAGAGAGGACCTCTCCCTCGGCTGCTAGGAACAGTGCTGCACTCTCCACTCACATTAATCCCAGAAATTAAAACCATTTGCAAATATTTCAAAACCGTATGTATATATGTACATATATAAATTTTGCAAAACAAAATTCCAATGATTGAAATACTCTGCCGGCAATTTGGTTTCCATCAAAATACTCTGTCACTATGATCACCCACTCAAATGAATTCTCAGACTGCCCCAATATGCCAAGGTTTTGACCCCCGCTAAGGATCTCACTGATTGACATATCAAAGACAGTCTAATCCTATACCTAATGAAGTGTCATAATCGAGTCTAGGGGTCAGGTGTAACTTTCCAGTTTTACCCATCTGTCTCCAAGGTCTAGGGCAATATTAGAAATCTGGTCCGGTTCAAGGATTCGAGTAATCTCATACTGCATGTGCCTTGGGTCTTACCCTGGTGGCCGAGACAGGCCATCCCAACACTTGGCGGCACACCAGTATCAGCCTTGGCAGGATAAATCTCCCTAGACTTATCCAATGGCTGCGAGCATTTAAAACTAACACGTGTCTCGAAAAATGTCCAGTTTTAGAGTGTTACATAGAATTATACCAAACAACATGAATGAAACATGCACTTTATTTATTTACACTAAATATCAAAAGTACATCAAATCGGATTGAAGCTAAGGACATACAAAACTGTCTAACATTTGCATCCCTATATTTTCATTTGCATTAGCATAAATGAATAGGAGTGCAAATGGATTGAGTATAAATCCTGGTTTACTTTTGCTTCAGATTTGGCTTTCTTTTGTTTGTTTGTAACAAGTAAAATATATAGGAACTAAAACTATGCGATCCCCACTGTATATGAAGAAGAATGGAGTTCTGAGGAAATTCATTTGTTTGGAAATAAGGTAGGAGAAGCAATTGATGTAGTCCTTATTTTTAATGAGAGAGAACTAAGGTAGGTGGAAAGTGGTTCAAATTTTGCATTAGTTTTACATGCAAAATTTGCATTGAAATGAGTACAAAGGAGAAAAAGTGCAAATTTTGCATCAGGTAAGAATGCAAATTATAATTACAAGCAAACCATTGCAAAACTAAACCAGGTGTAAAATTTAAAAAAAAAATACTAAGGGGCCATAACAGCTGAAAAAGCTGAACTGAATGATTCAATGCTTTGTCTTTTACTAATCCAAAATTTAAGGGGTGGCCACTTTAAAATTTTATTAACCACCGTCAAAAGGAAGGTAAATAATAAGTAAGGAGTTAATGGCTGAAACTGAAGTTTGGTGGATTAGCATACTCTTGAATGTTATATCAATTAATTATTTTATTCACTAAAAATGACTCATTTGGTTCATCCTCTTCAGTCATTTTCAAACACAGCCCCTAAGTCGTCATGCCATATGTTAACAATACATATTCGTTCATCATATTTATTTTGAAGTCATCACATCCAATCAAGACCGTTCAAAATTTTATTAAGGCATATGAATTTCAATCCCCACAAAAGAAAGGAAGAAAAAGTAAAAGAAAATAATAAAACAAAGCCTTTATTGCTTTTAAGACCTTTTGTGCTTTCAAAGATTAACCATGCAATTGGAATATCATAAGTAATTTTACAAGAACCATATTTTAAACATGTCTCTATATATCATCATCATCATCATCTTTTACAGAGCAAAGTTTCACTTTTACATCGGAACAATCAAACAGCATGAGAGAAAAATTTCAAAATACCCCGGTTCAATTTTCCGTCCATCACTAAACCGAGATCAAATTTTTCATCGGTGTAAATTTGAGTTTACACTAAAAACAAATACAGCCTAATTAAAAATTCTCAACTATTTGATCATAAATATAATTTCTTTACTTAATTGGAGAATAGATGTGCGCTTATTCAAACAATGATCTCATAAATAGATTGCTTGAAACATTCTAAGACCTCTTTTTTTTATCCCTACTTATAATTTGTCATCTATTGCACCTCTATAAAGGGTGCAAATACTGTTGTAATTGAAGAATTTTAACTATACACATGCAGTTTTCTGTACTGATCAAAGTTTAAAAGAATGAATGTAACTAATATAGTTCTCATTCCAAAGAAAGAAGAGGTAGAAGGTGCAACTGAGTTCAGACCCACCGGTCTCACTAATGTGATCTATAAAATCGTTGCAAAAATCATTATAAGAAGATTGAAGTCCATCATTCCCCGTCTTATCTCTCCTCTTCAGAATGCTTTCACCCCAGGAAGAAATATTCTTGACAACAGAATTATTGCCTTTGAAATCATTAATACATTGAAGAAAAGGAAAGGTCGAGTAGGAGATTTCCTCATCAAACTTGACCTCTCCAAGGCATATGACAGGATTGAGTGGAGTTTCTTACTAAAGGTTCTACTACTCTGGGGTTTCTCTGGAAGATTCTGCAACATAATTCTCCACTGTGTTACTTGTGAAAATATGAGAATGGTTCTTAATGGCATTCTTGGATCCCCAAACCAACCAGAAGGTGGTCTCAGGCAAGGATGCCCTCTCTCTCCCTACTTGTTCCTTATTTGTCTTGATGTTTTATCTAAGCTACTTCTTAACAGTATTGCAGAAGGTAAACCTCAAGGGAATCAGATTTGGGTCCTGTCATTGCGTGATTAACCACCTCTTTTTTGCGGACGACATGATTATTTGTGGGAGATCCACATTAGAAGAGCTTAACAATATTCAAGACTGCCTACAAAAGTTTTGTAACTGGTCCGGGCAGCAAATTTAATTTGGAAAAGTCCTCTATCATGTTCAGTCCTAATGGCCACAGAAGAATCCGTAGAATCCTAAGTTGTTCATTGAGAATTAGAGTGATCTCATGCAAAGAAAAATACCTGGGCTCCTATCTGGAAGGACGTTATTTCAAAAATCTCTCTGAAGTTTAAAGATTGGAAATCCAAGCTTCTCTCTCAAACGGGAAGAGGTATTTTAATTAAAAGTGTTTTGGAGTCTATCCCAATGTTTATCCTCTCTACCTCACGAGTGACTCAAAAGTGTTTAGACCGTATTAATGCCCTTCTGAGAGACTTTTGGTGGGGTTATAATGAAGGTGATAAGAAACTCTATTTAAAAGATTTGAACTCAATAGCCAAACACAAACACAAAGATATGGGGGGTTTAGGATTTAAAGACATGAAAAAGCTTAATGTGGCTCTCCTCATGAAACTAACGTGAAGATTTTTGTCTTCAAATCAGCTTTGGACCCAAGTTTTAATGGGAAAATGTATGAAACATGGTCAATCCTTTTGGACTTTGAAGAATAAGGGTGCGATTTCAGGTATCTGGGCTGCTATTCTTTCAAGTAGAGAACTAACTATTCAAAATATTCATTGGATGGTGGGCAATGGTTGGACTATTAATGCCACTGAAGATCCATGGTTGGAAAACTGGAGCCCTAGTGACTTAAAGAAGGCCAACATTCACTATTCTGGTAAGGTCGTTGGATTAATTGATCAGAACTCATCTCAGTGGAAGCATAATTTGATTAACTCACTCTTCCCCCCTGAGGTTGTCGAAGCAATTCGCCCTACTCCCATTCCAATTCATGGAAATCTGCATCCTGACTTACTAGTTTGGAAACTCACTCCTCATGGCAAATTTACTTTCTCCTCAGCAGGTAAGTTCTTGGAGTCTACTATTCCTCAACATTCAAACAGTCATATGATTTGTGAAGGTCTCTCTTGGAATTCCTTCTAGACCCTTGAAAATATTCCCCTGGGGCCCATCTTTTCTTGTGGAAATGTCTAACGAATTGTGTTCCAGTCAAAGAGATTCTTAACCAAAGGGTTAACAAGATTGATCCCATTTGTGAAATCTGTCCCAATGCAAATGAATCAATATCCCATGTTCTCTTCCAGTGCCCCCCCCCCCCCCCCCCGTAGTTCAAGTTATTTGGTTTGCTTCCCCCATTGGTTTAAGAAGAGCTACCCACCCGGATGGGTCTGTCAGAGAATGGATTAAACATTGGTTCTCCTTAGATAACCCAAAAGATGATTCTGAAATTTCAATGCTTGCAAAAGGAGCTATTATTATGTGGAGGGTGTGGAAAGCTAGATGCAAATTAACATAATTAACCTGTTATTTGGAATTGCTAAAGTTTTGAGGATAAATACATATTGTGAAAAAACGTGAAAATTGACATAATGATGAAATGTGAACAAATAAAAAGTAAGCAATTTAGCATGATTCATTGAAATCTTGACTTAAGGCGTCTCATGTACCATAATAGACTCAATAAATTATTATACGATTGATAGATCAAGCAAGAGAACAAAGGGTTTTACTTTTAAACCATACTACATCCATATATATCATCATCATTAGTCATTTTCAATGAATAGCCAAAAGAGATTAGACGATATTTTCTGATCATTTTTCAAAGGGAAAGCATGGAGAGTTTCAATATTCAATTGTTGGGAAAATTCTGACCCACTTTTTTTTTCCTTTATATCAAATTAATAGTTTTGTTCATGCAATATTGTAGATTGAATTTGAATAGCTCACACTATATTCAATTTTGGCAATATATGATATATATATATATACGACAATCAAAGATTGTGGCTAGACCTAGTTCCGACCACGATGGAAATTAAAAAGCAGATCAATCAGGTGATGATGTTTTGAATTTTAACAAAGGGCTGGGCTGGTGTGTCTATATATGTTTAATTGGGTGGTCATCGCACAGATGTGATCTCATCCAATAATCAAATAATATAATGTTTTTAAGCTGATTGATTAAAATCTTGATTTAATATATTGTAATGGACTTGATGAATTAAATGAGACCAAAGAAGGTATTACTTATAAACTTATACCACACCCATATCATCACTCATCATTTTCAATGTAATAGCCCTTAGGGTCCTACCACAAGTCATGAGAAAAGAAAAGGTGATATTTTCTGGTCATTTTTCATAAGAAAGTGTGGAATTCCAATACTCGGTTATTAGAATAATTCTGACCCTTTTTTTGGAGAATGACGGTTTAGCCCAGGGTCAGAATTTATAGATTCAAAGTACATTTAGGGTAGGTGCCAGTTTAGAATTAATGCCAATTCACGGACGAATATGAATGCATGAAGTATGGATTTTGGACCTTTTGAATGTTTAAAACTCCTGCAGTGAAAATTAAAAATCTGCATTGGGCGTGTTCATACTTCTCTGTTTTTTTTTTTTTTCCTTTAGATGAAATTAAGGGGTTTGATTTATGCAATATTTAAGATTGAATTTGAATAGCTCACAAAGACATTTTGGCACCATATATAGAACAACAAAAAATGGCAACATATCTACTTGTCAAATTAATTACCAATGATAGTGTTAGCAACAGCCCTATCTTCTTTAGATGAAAACAAAAAAAAAAGGAAACAAAAAAGAAACCCTATTTTCTAGGGTTTAGAGACCCTTTGGATACCTTAATTTCTTAACATTAAAGAATCTAGAGACAGCGACAGAGAAAAAGAGATATAAGTGGTTCAAATGCAATTCAAGAATGTTTTACGACATCACTTAGCATCATTGATTCCAAGACAATATCATCCTATCTTTTAAAAAATTAACAAATGAAATGTGTGTCATATGTCAGCATATGTAATTATTGTACGAAAAACAAGAGGGTATTATGTCCAATAAGAAATAAATCTAATTGAAAATTTAATAAAATTTTAAATGGATATAGATAGGTAAAACTGGTAAAAAATATCCAAAAAAAAATATATATATATATATATATATATATATTGAAAGTTAGGTATATTTGTTGACACGTGTGGCATTGCCCCGAGATGCAACCAGCAGTAGCAGTATTGTGAAATTAAAGCACTGTAAGTCTATAAGCTTTAATTGATGTTAGAACAGTAATATTTATAATGCAGAAGTACAAGATTTACAACTTAGAATATTTTCGTGATAACAGTAATTAATGTTAGAAAAATCTGAGAAATGGGGTTGAAGAGAGAGAAGTAAGAAAGAACTAAAGTGAAAATACTCGCCACTCTAAACGAATCCATTATTAAAATACAAAAAAGAAAAAAAAAAAAAAACTCTTTTTCAAGAAGTCCAAGCCCTTAAATGCATTTAACTCAAATTCTAATTAATCTATATATTTATCCCGTTCTGTAGGGTTGGAGAGTATATAGAGACTTGTTTAGAACAACCCCCAAACTTCTTGAGCAATTACAAGAAAAAAAATAACAAAAATATCAACGAAGGGTAATAATACTGTTTATCGTCTTCCTCTACCCTTCCTTTGGTGATGAGGCCGGATTTCCCTCTGCAACTTTGGCGATTCATCTTCAGCTTTCAGTGACTTCAAACAAGAGAACGGGCTAAAAAACAAACAATTGGAAGTAAACACGTCATCGATTCGTACTGTTTTCAGATTACAGCAACTAACGTGTTTACTCGTAATTGGGTTTCAGATCCGGAATCCTCATGGTTCATGCATACCGGATTAACCCAAAAAAACAAGTGTTCAAAGCATTTGGAAATGTCTTAAACGTGTCGATATAATGGTGAATGACATCTGGATCAGCACCGAGATTAAACCGACTCGGACAAGTCGTTTTACTCGTTCATTAGTTGCCCCGATACGATCCACCACAACTCACCCACTCAATCCTGAAAAAGAGTGGGGCAAAACTCTTCAAAGTCGTAATAGACATAGAGATACTAAGTTCTTTTTCATTGCCTTTGATCAATCGTATCCAAATGTATTTTAGAAAAAAAGGAGGAAAACGAATAAAGAAACCCTCGTATGTATTGATGAAACATTTAACAGGATTTCAAGTCTTAAACCGCTAGGATCCTGAATGGAATGCTCGTTAATGGCAAAGAAAATGAAAGAAAGACGGAAAAATCAAACCTGCGTGATTAGGAAGTGATCTCCAGCTTCCGTGGCCGTTCTTCTTAATATACTCAACGAGAATCTCATCACCAGAGCTGCAGAGGGAATTCCGGCCTCCATCACCAGAGGAAGGGATGGAGGCCGGAATTGTCTTTATCCAAGAAACTCAAGTATTATTAAAAAGCAAGACTTAAAATTTATGAAAGACATTCAGAAACTCAAACGACTCCATTAATACGTTTCATGGATTAATTCCTGCAGATGAACTTTGTAATTTTACTCCTTCCAAACTGAACTTTGGAGAGTATATTCATAATTCATACAGCTTTCTACATATACATGGTTTGCCTTTGATTCATATACCAATTCACTGCACAATGACCTTAAAATCTGTGATTGAAAATTTTCAAATAAACCTTTCATTCAAATTCCAACTTGTAAAAATCCATTTTTTTTCTGGACACACCTGTCAATATTGTAAAACACGTTTTCTTTTTTTCTCGTACTTGGTGCCGCCCACCACAATAATCCCATCTTATATCATTGCTTGAACAAACCAGCTACGAGAACTTACAATTGTATTGGGTGAGAAGCATGATTGATTATAAATAAATATTCTCAAGAAATGATAAAAATTTGTCAAATCATGCTTTTCATAATTGGCCAAAAAAAATTTTTCATACACTTTTATTCTTTTTTTTTAATTAAATAAATGACTTTCTGACAAAAAAAAAAGAGAGAGAGAAAATAAAAAAGCATATGCAGGATTAGATAGAGCCGCCCTAACCCTTATCAAAAACATGGTATAGAAAAATAGTTTTCTGAAACAAATTTGTGACAAGTGGTTTAATTTCTTCTTTCTTTCAAAGCCAAATCTTTGTTTAAGCCATGCTTACCGAAATGTATATCACTCAACTTGAAATCCCCCAAGAGAGAAGCCCGTGGAAGCAATGCAATAAATTCAAAGAGTCAAATTCATCTGTGGTAAAATTCTTTATAAATTAAGATTCATCATCAAAATATATAGGGTCTGATTCAAATTGAACTCAAAACTTATCTTTCTCCTCCCCCTCTCTCTCTCTCTCTTCTTTTATTTCTTTCCACCATCAACGCTTCTCACCGTGTTTATATTGATGTTGATTCTTTTATTAATGAGATGTATCTTTTAGCAGGAAGAGCATCCAAAGGGGAAACAAGATTTATTGCATATGGTGATCAAATTCATATAGAGATAAGAATCAACAACTCAACATTGTATTTTCTAGGGTAAAAAAAAAAAAAACTAAAACCAGTAATGTATATCCATCTAAATCTTGCAATAAAAGAAACCCAAACCCTCTCTATCTATCAAAAATTTATGGTGCAACTTGGGCGGGACCAACCCAGGCTCGGCTTACATTTTCAGTCTGACTTAGGTTTAGACCCAAAAGTTCCTTTAATATTTTAAGGTCAAGTTTGGGCCTAGCCCTTAAGTAGCCTAAACCCAGCCCAATTATATACATGCATATAGAGATACATATTTTTGCATGCATACATATACATATACATTTATAGTTTTATATGAATTTTTATTTTTTAGTGTGGGCTGATTGACCAACCCCGGGTTGGACAGGTTGGGACCTCAAGCTCAGTCCAGGCTTGGGCCCTAGGTCCAACTCTTAGAGTTGGGCCTGGGTTGAGCTTAACCCCGGCCCAGCCTTCTCAACTTGCATCCCCTAAAACCATATTCTGGAACAAAGAAAATACTTGTAAAAGAAAAATAAGACCAAAAAAAAAGGAAGTTAGAAAGGGGACTGGGAGCTTGTTTTGGGATGGATACCCATTTCGAAATCAGAAAAGAAAATTATTAATGTGTTTTCTGTATTTGCTAACCTCACAATCACAAACATGTTGAATTCACTAGTTCCATTGAACTAAATTAAAATGACCAAGGTAATCTCACAATCTACATGGATTCTTTTTTATTTTTTTATTTTAAAGAACAGTTCAAATTAACAAGTTATCCTTTCTCTCTAGTCTCTAGGTCTACACTCTTCCCTCTCCAACCAATTTCATCCTCTAACGTAACCATTTTCCCTCCATTATAATTCAAGCTCATACCGGATGAGCTTGAATTAAATGGAAGAACCGTTGAGGACAAAGAGCAGAAGGTATCCAAGATGCTTTCTCTTCTTCAAGGTGTCAGACTGGTATCCCATCTCAACTTTTCAAATCTGATACAAGAAGGCAACTGCCAAGTAGTTCTCTTATGATTGTCTTCGACAGATTTAGGTCATTGTACTCTTTGATCATTTCATTAGAGAAGAAAGGAATAAAGATATCCAAATGGAATTGATCATTATGTTTCTTTTTTCCTCATTAATTAATTCAACCCAATTAGAGTAATTTATCGAAAAAAAAATTAATAAGACCAACCTATGATACAAGTTGTGGTCATCGTGACCATTTAATTATTGTCATTGATAAGTCTTTAGTCAAACCAAAAAGTAGAAATTGGATAAGATAGAATTTTTTTCTTTTTTTTTTTTTTTGAAGGTAAATAAGAGAGAATGTTTGGCATGAAAAGAAAAAACTGAACCTCATATTTTTATTAATTCTTTCAACTGTAAATATAAGTTGTTACCCGTAGTGTCCGAGAAGGGATCTGATCTTTTTCACATTGATGATCTGAATACAGTGACAATGCACTATCCAACACAAGATTCACGTTGCACATTAAGAGCCTGTTCTACTAGATGATCCAGTCTTATTCTTTCTGGTATCATAACCGCGTGGGAGGAAGCACCTTCTGCATTTTCTCCATAAGCTTCAACCTTGATCTTGTATTCACCGTGTCTTGGCCGGAACATCCAAGTAAGACAGACTGTGAAGGAGACAATGCACATAGGAATTAAAGCTCATGAACTCGGTTCTTGTTAATGCCACAATAGCATGGAGTTAAATATTATGGAACCCGCAATGGAGGGCAGGTCCACTGTTAGAACATAGGTGCAATCTCGTGTTCGAGAATCATAATCGCAAATCTACATATCTCTCCAATGGTTTGGTTCCCTCTTTGATGCCAATGGATGAAGAAGATGAATTGTGAAAATCTTTAAGATTAGTTTAAATGCAAAACTATAGTGTATTTAAATAGATAAAGTTAAGGATATTTTAGTAATTTTAGAGATGGTGAGATGATAAAATCCGATGATGCAACAAGGTCTCAAGGTCTTGGGGCAATGGGCTTATTTGAAATGAAATCCTTTTATTTCAAGGAGCAAATAGAGGTTTTTTTGGCCAAAATTTGACAAGGTAGAGCTGTTGAGAGTATTGGATCATTTGATGCGGTTTGATTGGTTAAGATATGCTTAAATCAAGGGGATTTAAAGGATGAATGCATTAGACAACAAGATAGCTCGAATTTAAATCTTGTTTGATGGAGGGACAAATGGAGGATTTTTTAGGCTAGAATTTATTTGCTAACTATCAAATGGGTATAGAGTTGGGTCAAAGGTATATATCCAGGACTTAAAAGGTTAACAAATGAAATAGGCTAAAAGGAAATCTAGGTTTGATGATGAGAAGTGGAATTTATGGATAAGTGTTTATGGATATCTAGGGCATGACATAAAAGACAGATTTTCAATTGGGTATATAGGAAGAGGGATCTGAATATCTAAAACTCAAAAGTATTCCAAGTTGGGATTGGCCAATTAGAGGCCTAGGGATGGAACCTGAGTTAATTTAGGGGTCAAATGGGTAAGTTTTTGTGTGAAAATTGAAAAGATGGTAATCATACTTTTGATTCATGGATGAAGATTGATGTTCGGAATGTTCTTCATTCCACATAAAACCAGACTAATACGTAGAGCTGTAAAATGGGTCGTATCTGTGCAAAGTGCAAGTCGTGCTGGACCAACATAGCATGGCCATGTGCAACCCGCACAAAGTGTCAATCGTGCTAGGCCGGCAAGGCACAACCTGAGTGTCTCCCTTCCTTGGGATATTTTGGGGGCTCAGCTTGAGATGGCCCATAGCCTGTGTGCCGTCACGGGTCATGCCTCCCTCTCTTGGAATATTTTAAGGGGTTGGCCAGCACGACCCAAGCCTGTGCAGGATCGTGCCATGCCACCGGTCTACGTTGGGTGGGCTGCAGGTCGTGCCATGGACTTGGGTCAGGCCTTGGGTCAATGCCGAACTGGGCCAGAAAGGCCCAGGCTTTTTTTTTTTGTTGTTTTTTTTTGACATTTTGATTTTTTTTAATTTTTTTCTAAGTATAACTAAAATGATTTTTTCCTTTGGAAACAAATTGAAAAAAAAAATCTAACAAAGAAATGAAAAAAAAATACTTACCAAAATACAAAATGGACAACAAATTGGAGAAAATTAAAAATTTTATTTCATTTAAAATATAAAAAAAATTACAAATTGAAAATAAAAATTACATTATTGAAAAAATAACAAATAATTTAAATAAAATTGAAAAAACTACTCCGTCTCCTTAACTTCAATCACCTACTTCATCAGGTGTAGTAGTATCATGCCCTTCTTTGTCTTGTAATTTATTCTCAGCATCCAGCAAATATTTAAAGTAGATGTCTTTTTCTTGTTTCTCATGGAAGAGCAAATGTCTACCTAAGTGGCTAGTACCCACCTTGCTACTAAAGTTAAAGTCAATCCTACATTTTTGACAAACGACTCTTTTTCCCTTCCCCTTAACATCCTCTATTTAAATACTTTCTAAATCGGGCTAGTGAATTTACTATTGGGGAATTGGTTTCGGGAAGAGGAGTTGGCCATTTTTTTAATTCTAAAAAATAAAAGTTAATTTAATTGCACTTACCCGGATGGTTGGATTACCATTTCAGAATCTCAACTTGGTTTCAACGGTTAAAGCCTCAAAGGTCAAAGCCTCCTAAATTGCTAAGTATATGACACTATGACAGTATGAGATGAGAGACTAAGAGACTGAGAGAGTATGAGATAATGAAAATAAAAATTTGAAAAGAGAATTCAGAATTGTTGAATTGGTGTGATGATAATGGTGGAGGATAGAGCTATTTATAGGAATTGAAAATAATTCAATTACACAAAATAACCCAAAAACTAGTCATTTTTTAATTGTTGGGAGGGGTATTTTGGTTTTTATAAAGTCATTTATCACTTTACTCAAATGCCCCTAAAGTCGCAAACTAATTATTATATTCTGTTGGAGGGGCATTATTATCTTTTTCTCCCCCCAAAGAAAATATACATAAATACCCCCCTATATAGCTATTTATAGGTTTATAGTTGTTGATTGAGGGGGTATTTCTATAAAAACCCCCTAAAAAAGTTGAAACTATCCGTTTGGAGGGTCCAAAGTCTAGTTTTCTTGGATGGACTACAATCAAATTATTGCGAGCCCACGAGCCGGGTCGTTATGTGCCATGCCGTGGGCTAGGCCGTACCAGCACATGGGCCATTACCATTTTAACCTTCATAGAAAAATATAAAATATATACAAAATCAATTAACGGTTGTTAATATATTGCCATTTTAATATTTAGACACGAGAAAAGGAAAAAGTTCAAAAAAAAGTATTCTCAAATACAAAATACATAAAAACATAGAAATTACAAAAAATCTAAAAATTTATAGAAATTTCAAACAAGATAAAAATCATTTTCAAAACTATAGAAATTGAAAAACAAAATCAGAAAATAAAAATTGTAGAAAAAACACCAAAAATTATAGAAAATTAAAAAAAAAAAAACTGGAAAAAAATATATTTTTCCAATGTATAAAAATAAAAAAAAAATTACAGGAAATTTTATAGATTGTAGAAAATAGAAAAATGTAAAAAAAATAGAAATTATAAAAAAAAAAACATTGGAAATTATAACAAAACACTAAAAATGCAAAAAAAAAAAATTGAAAACTGAAAAAGACCATTTTTTCCTCTAACTCGCCATTCAAGGGTAATTTGGTCATGAGAATTGTTATTTATGTTGGCATGAACACTTCGTTAAGAAGCATTAACGGTGTACTAACGGAATGTGAGGTTTAGAAAATAAAAACTTACTAACATGGTGAGTTTTAGACATTTTGAAAAGTTGTGATTTTAAGATAAATATTGAAAACTCATGGTGAGTTTTAGACAATTTCCTTAAAACAAATAACTAGTAAAAATAGCACCCAACAGTCTCCGAAAGAAGCAACTAGTTCAATCACCACAAAATAGAGCAATCAGTGGATCATACTAAATTAAACTAAAATTTCACATGTTCTAACTTCTAAGAAGAATAGACTATTGGAGTTATGTTGGCTGATTTCTGACCAAACATACAAATGAGGTGCAATTGAGAATTATAGGACAATCAAACATGTGATATTTATAAAACAATCCGCCATTAACAAGACGAACTTATTTTTGTTATACTGAGAAAATTTAACCGAAGATAGAAGTAAATTGAGCTCTGGTAATCAAGATTGTTGATAAATGAGCTCTTGCCAACATTTGGATATATTCACAAATCAAGATTGTTCGTCAATTGAAGGCAGCCTTGTCATGTGTTGTCTTCTCTGCTCTAGGTACGTAGGCCAAGCTAGGACTGATACGATACGATTGATCACCGTAAGTGCAGCAACCTTCAGAACGGTTTTCAATTAATTTGCATCCAGTTCCGGGTGGGGTCCAACTGTTTTCAATTAATTTGATTTTTCATTTTTTTAAAGCAACCTGTGAATCATTTTTCTTGAGTCGAACGGTATTCCGGTTCAACCGTTACGATCAGCTTCTCAGTGGTTTTGTCTTTTGTGACCAATCGGGCTGAACATTTCAACCACCCGGATTAATGACATTTCTAAAACTGTGTCATGCCGCAAGTGTCAAGTGACCCGCATGTAAAAAAGCAGCCCAACCCACCCTGTCCACAAATAAATGTGCAGATTGGGTCAAGTGTTGCGAACCACCTCACATAGGGGTGTAATATTCAGCTCAAGATCGGTTCGGTAGATTTGCTACTCACCCTCACGAAGACATTCGGGAGTGTGGACCTGCTCCTCACACCGACCTTAAAGCTTGTTTTGGCCGTACATCTAGAACATTTCCTGTATTTGTATTTATTATTCATGTGAAGATATTATTAATACAGAATACAATGTGACTGCGAAGTCGATATTATTAATAAAGAATAGAATGTGACTGCGAAGTCGGTGTAAGACATGTTCTGTCAGAATCAAATCCCAATTATTCCGGGAACAGAGGACCACATAAGCTACAAATAATCAAAACTGGACTCACTTCAATGTGTGGTGGAACTGTACGAAGGTGAATTTGTATTTTGTAAGGCTTGCAAGCAAAGAACTTTGTTTTTCTTTCAATGTAAGATACTAAAACTATGAAAATTTTCCAGTGAATTTGTATTTTGAGGGGTTTTAAGCGATAGAGTAAATGTCATTGTTTTATTCTCAGGACAGGACCGGTGGGAATAAAGGATTCTGTTAGAGCTGAAATGCTTGCTGCTTTGCAAAGTTCAAAATTCTAAGGAGCTCATCTTAGAAAACTTGTTGGTCGAAGGAGAATCTAAGTTGTAGTGGGGTGGCTGAATAATCTGGAGTCTGTTATGTGGTGTTACCAATGTTTTCAAACAGTTGTTGATTCCGACAGTCAGATCATTTGGCCCGGAAATTGTTCAGGCAATCAGTTCCATTTTACCCCAAATCCGATCCCTGATTAAAAACTATTAAATTGATCAATGACCTATTGACCCGGGCAGTCGAACCATTGACTCATTCAACAGGTTTTGACCATTTTCTTTATTTTAATTCTTCTTTTAGTTTTTAATTTTTTTTTTTTTTTTTGTCAGAACAAACCATCCATTCAAACCAGACAATCGAACTGTCAACCAAAAAACCAGTGGCCAGAATGGTTCCGATTCCAGTTCGGTTTTTAAAACATTGGGTGCTACAGAAACTAAATCAAGAAATCCAAATGGTTAACAAGAAATTTGAACGTGATAGTAGATAGAGTCGGGAGATCAACAAATGCAATCGCTGATTATCTTCCAGGGATTTTTGTAATGCCTAAAGTTTATTATTAATATTAATAGTTTTTAACTTGTCAAAAGAATCCAACCTAGATTTTAAAATCAGGTTGACAATTAAAAGCAGCGCCGCGTAGTTTTCCTTCTTCAGATGCTTGTAAAGAAAAAGGCAACAGATTTCATTTGCATGGTTCATTGCCTTTGTAGCAAGTGGCATGTACTGTTGATGTGTTAACAACATGATCTTCAAATTCTCTGATTCAATAATTAAAAAAAAAAAAGGCCAAGACTGATTACGATACAATGTGCTGAGAAAAAAAACCTTTTCGTTTCAACAATGACTCAAATATGATACAAATGACCTCCCAATAACCATAAATACAAGGAAATCAATGTCACCTAACCTGTATCACAAAATCTTCATCGGGAGACCGAGGCCAGACCCAGCAACTGCCAATTGATTGCTAATACCTATGCATATTTGGTCCAACTTGATCATGGTAAACATTATATTCATCTCTTGAAGGCATTCTAGATTTCATACTTGTTTGCAGTCCTGAAAACCCTTCACTAGAGCCAGTTTGCGTTCTCGACATAGGCTGCAATGTTGGAAATCCTTGACGATAGCCAGTTGGCATTCTCAACATAGGTTGAAGTACTGAAAATCCATCACTAGAGCCAGATGACATTCTCGGCATTGGTTTCAGTTCTGGAAACCCATCACTGGAGCCAACTCGCATTCTCGACAGAGGTTGCAGTCCTGTAAATCCATCACTAGAGCCAGCTGGCATTCTCAGAAGTGGTTGCAGTCCCAGAAGTCCATCAATAGAGGTAGTTGGCATTCTTGGCACTAAATCTGCATAGGAAGGATAGGTGTATCTACTTAAAGCAGGTAGACCAATTCGTGCATTCAAGTAGGGATCAACATATGGCTTCTGAGTAGAAATTCTAGTTGCAGTGTCCAGTTGAGGTCTGGAAGTGTATCGATTGGCCTCAGCAGGTCCAACTCGCATGTTGGGATTGGGATAATAACCTGCCAAACTTAACACAGAAGCAGAATAAGACCCCAATGAATTGGCATGAAGATGAGTAGTTTCAACTTGGAAATCAGTTGGTACCCTGAATAGACCAGGACATCCAACAGGAATCTCCATGGTATCACTAGCCTTGATATCCGGAACAGTGGTTTCTGGCATTCTTACCATATCCACCACTTGGTTTGATAATGGCAATTTATCAAGCTTCTCTTTTAGCGATAACTTAGCACATTGAAGTGCTTCCAACACACTCTCCAAGCCATTGGTTGTTTCATGCACAATCACCGCATGGGAATTGTTTTGGCTGTATAGTACTTCTCGTTCGGCAAAATTCCCACCCATAGGAGAAGATTTCTGTGCCAATTGATGATTAGGGAGCCTAGATGAAGGTGGAGGAAGAGAGTTATTCTGAGACCAATCTTGCTCCTGCTGCTTAGAGTCAACTTCTAGTTTCTCTTGGCATGAAAAAGAGAAAATAGCTGGGAGTTCGTTACCAGGTGTACTTTTGCTACTGCTGGACTGTTGATCCAACAGGCATCCCATATCATCATTCCTATAGGGAAGGAAGGCACTGGGAGCTTGGGCTTCTACTTGATCATTGCAACAGACATCTTCTGCTTCTGACTTTGCACCTTGGCCATGAGAAGGGACCATGTCACCAGGATCTGTCATTTCTGCCCTGATATCATCCCTTTTTTCAGTGATGTCTGACCGATTCCCAGGTTCACACAAACCCTTCATAGTTCACAAACAAGAAACAAAGACTTAATTTCAAGTACAACAAGAACACAATATCCAAACATAACCAAGCATTCCGTATTGTAAGGATGTAAGTGATTGAAGTAAACAGAAAAAGAAAGGAGATAAATCATAGGATTTTTTATCAAGTGGGACAACACATGTGAAGATAGCTTTCTGTTTGCAAATAAAGGTCAATATGCAAGTCTAGATCATCCAGTAAATAGAATGCCCTGTCAATTTCCAAATGAAAAAAAAAGGAGAAAGAAAGAAAGAAAGAAATCAAGGCATCAAAAGCTAGTTACAGAAAAATTTTAAGTCAAACTGATCAGTATCCCAAATCTCATGAAGGATCAGCACTGGAGTTCCATAATTATTGGTAACAAAGCAACCTATTCTCTAACAATGGTGTTGAAGTACTTGGCCTGCTCTTTTGGATGTGGATATCACAAACATTACCGAGTATTGATCAAGCTTTTCTTTAACCATGTAATTTGAAGATAAAAGGTGTGAGTAGGTGACCATGTATTTCCAACAAAATGCAATACACCTTCTATGCTTTGCAACATAGCAGGGGTTTGCCGAGTTTTGTAGAATTGAAGGTATATAAATGTTATGCAATTTTAAAATGTGCATATGAAGAATACCGGAGTACAACTGTAATTTTCTTTGAACCTTTCCTCCCATTCTCTCTGAGCCTTTTCTTCTGCCTCATATTGACCTATGAGCTGGGCCTGCTGCTCTAATGCTCTTTCCATATCTGCATCTTGCCCGCTTCCATTAACATAAAGGCCAATTTTACCCACTTTCTCTTCCTTGTCTCTAGGACCTTCCAAGGTCACAGGCCCATCTTTGAAGCATCTGTCAGCTCCATTTTCTTGAGCATCAAACAGGAGAGGCCCATTGTTTACCTCATCTGCTGCAGATCTGACAACATAAACAAAAGGCAGAAAGATTTTATATATGAATATGGTGGTAATGAATCCAATGATTTTCTTTTATGTGTCTTTATATGTGTTGAGAATGCATCCAAGGTGTCTTGGAAAACAACAAACCACAATGAGAAATTCTTGGTTACTCTTAAAGTGGACACAGAACATCCTACAACATATGGCACATTTGCAAGCAGAGGATACCAACACCACTCAATAGATTCAAACTGAGAGAGATTCAATTGCAATGACAAATTTGCCATACCAAATTAACCATTTTCATCAGTTTATACATCCCAGTGTTATAAATGTGGTAGGATACCAGTGTTATTCAAATTCGATTCCAAAATTTTCCTATACCTGATCAATGTTTTAAAAGTGCAACGTGCAAGAAAAAAGTGCAAAGGGCTTTTTGTGCCCCAGGAACAAGGTGCAAGGTGAGGTATGCGCCTTTTCGAAGCATGGTGCAAATTTTTAAAAAATTCAAAAAAAAAATACAAAAAAATGTAAAACTTCAAAATAAAACAAGAAAATATATAAATAGTATTAATTAAAAATGCAAATATTGATTTTAAACTAAATGTTTCAAAATATTATTAGCTCAAATTAAAATACATAAACATAACATATAAAGCATATTTAAAGTGAAAATGCAAATATAAAATAACACAACATATAAAACATATTCAAGCACTATAAATAACACATATAAAGCATATATAACACATAACTTTCAAACTCTTTATTACTTTCCCAATCACATCATTTCAAAAAGCTAGTGTGACGTTAAATATCTTTCATTCCTAATTTCACGAGCTGCCTTTGTACCAAGCCCCCTTAAGGCAAGCCCAAACAAGTCCATGTTAGGGTCTTAAATTCTTAATTCGTACAAAAAAAGGTTTTATAAATTTAATTATAATTCAATATCTTTAAAAAAAAAGACTTGTATCAAAAAAAAAAAAGTGAATGAACAATATTAACAAAAAGGAGTTGAGTAGAGGCATTCACCTTTTCAAAGGGGTTGTGCCTAGGACTAGGCAAGACACAAACCTTGAAATGTGCCTCATCTGTGCATCTAGACATGCCTTTTATTTATTTATTTTTGAAGATAAAAGAGTTAAAGTACTCAAGAAGAAGAAGAAGAGGAGGGCCCTTGAATAGGCACCCAAATACAAATGGGCCCTTGAATTACAAACGGGCCCTGAAGAATTCCTTTTCTTAACATTTGAAAAAAAAACTGCAAATGGGCCCTTGAATAGGTGCCTAAATACAAAAAACATGAAAGGACATAAATGCCCTTACACTCTCAACACTCCCCCTCAAGCTGAGCATAAATATTTGTCATGCCCAGCTTGCTAAGATTATTGTCAAGCTTTGATTTTGAGACACCTTAATAAGACAATCGGCCAATTGATCTTAAGACCACACAAAAGGTAAACAAACCTCTCCACTAGAAGCCCTTTCTCTAATGAAATGTCGATCAACCTCTATATGCTTTGTACGATCATGTTGAACAGGATTGTGGACTATGTTTATGGCTGCTTGATTGTCACAATATAAAATCATTGGAGTATCAATCTGCACTCCCATTTCTATCAACAAGTTCTTCAGCCATAACAATTCGAAAACTCCATGAGCCATAGCTCTATGCTCTACCTCTGCACTAGATTGAGCCACAACTGATTGTTTCTTACTTCTCCAAGATATAACATTACCACCCACCAAGGTACAATAGCCAGAAGTAGACCGCCTATCATCAATAGAACCTACCCAGTCAGCGTCAGAATAAGTCTCTACCTTGAGATGCCCATGATTAGAATACAACATCCCTTTTCCTAGACATCTTTTTAAATAGGCAAGTATTCTATTCACTACTTGCATATGAGATGATCTAGGCATGTGCATATATTGGCTAACCACACTCACAGCATATGATATATCTGGTCTAGTCAAACACAAGTAGAGAAGGCGACCGACAAGTCTTTGATACATAGCTTTGTCAAGAAGGACATCTCCATCGTCAACTCCCAACTAATGATTAGCATCAATTGGAGTTTCAGCTGGTTTACAATCCAATTTCCCTACTTCCTAAAGTAGATCAAGGACATATTTCCTTTGAGAAATATAAATGCCCCTCTTTGACCTTGCGACCTCAATCCCTAGGAAATGCCGAAGATTTCCAAGATCTTTAATTTCAAATTCAGTAACAAGAAAAGACTTAAGTTCAGCAATTCCAGAGATATCATCCCCTATGATAATGTAGAAATACTAAGTAGCCACGAGTGTGATAGAAAGACAGATAACCCACACTTGGTTATTTTAATTCGTTTTAAGTTGGGTCGGCCGGCCTTATCCTATGTTATGATTTGTTTTATTCTAGAAAGGATTAGGATTTATCTTTCTTTTTTTTATCTCCTATTCTTGTAAGGAAACTAAACCATATAATGAAATTTATGGGGCGGCAGAATAATCAACCGATCCCCTTTCTCCTCTCTTCTCCTCTCTTCTCTTCTCTCCCTCTTCCCTTCTCTCTTCGAAGCCTAGTTCTTTTCCTTCCTTGCAGTAAGTCAGAAATCTACTAGTTTTCTTCAAGTTGGTATCAGAGCGATTGGCGAGAAAAACTAGGGTTTTCATGTAAGCCTGATCTGGTCGGCTACATGAAAATCCATTAGATCAAGACCTCTGCAGCAGCTGCCTGGTTCTTGGAGGTTACTGGAGTACTGTAGACTGCCCAAGAAGGTGAAAGATTGAACCAGGAAGAATCAGAGATCAAATTCGATCAAGGTAGGGTTTCAAACCAAAGAGGACGATCAGAATTCTTTTTTTCTGAGAAAGAGTTCAGATTCGATCAAGGTTAAGGTTTCAAACCAAAGAAGACGATCAGAGTTCCTTTTACTGAGAAGGTACAACCTTTAAGCAGCATAATAAATCTGAGATCACCTTGCTGTTTTTAAAGAATCAAGACCTGTTCTTTGCTGATCTTGACCTAGGGTTCTGGTGTTTTGATTAAAGTTACAGTTCTGGTTCTTATCCTTTACTGAAATCAGTTTCTGAACTGTTATTCTCTGGTGTTTTGATTAATGTTACAGTTTTGAGAAGGAACTGTCACTGAAATTAAGTTCTGGTTCTTATTCTTTGCTGAGATCAGTTTCTGGATTGTTGTTCGTTGTTTTCTTGGTATTTCAGTAGAAAATTAGTTTTCTTTAGTCTTCTTGTTGGAGTTTTGCGACCTATTTAGTTTGGAAAAGGTTGGAAGTGAGATGAAAACTCAAGGGGAAGGTTTTGGGACTGGTAACATGACTGAAAATTCATTCCAGATTACCACTGTTAGGTTTGATGGAACAAATTACATGGAATGGGCCCAATCGGCAATGATGGCCATTGGGGGTAGAGGAAAATTAGGGTACGTGACTAGAGACACAAAGAAACCAGCCAAGGAAGATACATCTCATCCAAGATGGGTTAAAGAGAACTACTTGGTGATGACTTGGCTATGCAACTCTATGCAGCCTCACATCAGCTGAAACTACCTTTGGGCAAAAACAGCCAAGGAAATCTGGGACAGCATGAAGGAGACTTATTCTCAACCTCTTAATGTGGCTAGAGCTTATGAACTAAAGTGTGAAGTAAGCAACCTCAAACAAGGGGAAAAGTCAGTCTCAGTGTATTTTGCTACTCTGAAATCTCTTTGGCATGAAATTGATCACTTGGAAACTATTGAATGGAAAAGCCAGAGGGATGCAGCAACATATAGAAAACTGATTGAAACAAATAAAGTTTTTGAGTTCCTAGCCAGTCTAAACTCAGATTTTGATATTACAAGACAGCAACTTCTCACTAGGGAGAGTGTGACTCTATCTCAGGCCTATTCATTAGTCCACGGTGAAGAGAGTAGGAGGAAGGTGATGCTTTCTTTTCAGCCCATAGAAGCAGCCTTGGCAGCAACAAAATTCAAGGTTGGAGAGGAGAAGAAAAGGGAAATTAAGAAGGAAGACAAAAGAGATATTTTTTGTGATCATTGCAAGAAGCCCAAACACACTAGGGATACCTGTTGGAAGTTGCATTCTCACCTAATGCCAACTAGACTTAGAAGCAAGAAGGGGAGTGCTAATGTAGCAACTACTACTGACAATGCATCTTCTTCCAACATAAGGACCACATCTTTGGATGCCTTAGCAGTTGTCTAGGCTGTACTGACACAACTAGAGAATGAAGCTGGTATTTCTGGATCTACATCTTAGTCTTCAACCACCACACCTGCTCATCCTACTTCAGCCCTTGCTCATACAGGTACAAGAGCTACCGCATGTCATGCTTCTATCCCAGGTAACACTAGACCTCTCCGGGTAATAGATTCAGGTGCTTCAGACCATACGACCAGCTTATCTACTTTGTTTAGCACCTATTGTTTATCCTCTGGGAGAGACAAAGTTTCTATTGCTGATGGCTCTCTTGTGCCAATTTCTGGCAAGGGAGATGCCATCACCATATCCTCAGTTTTGCATGCTCCCAAGCTTAGTGCTAACTTGCTTTCAGTTAGTAGTATTACTAAAAAATCAAAACTATTCAGTAATCTTTTTCCCTGATTGGTGTTTTTCAGGATCTGGAAACGAAGAAAGTGATTGGGATTGACCATGAGATGAATGGAGTCTATTTGCTTGAACATTCACAGGGGAAGCAGAGTGAAGTGGGAAATTGTTTGTCTCTCAGTCTTGGAGTAAGATTATGCTTTGACATAACCGCTTAGGTCATTTGTCTTTTGGGTCTTTGAAGAGTCTTTTATCCTTCGAGTAATTAAAGAAGCAACCTTCCTTTTGAAATTGTGCATATTGATGTTTGGGGGCCGTATCATACTCCTACCATGGGAAGGTATAGACATTTCTTGTCATTTGTTGATGATTATACCCGTTTCTCATGGGTTTATCTTATGCACTCTCAAGATGAGGTCATTTTTTTTACCCAGGCTTTCCATCAGATGGTTCTAACCCAGTCTGAAACCAAGATCAAAACTCTTAGATTCGATAATGCCAAGGAATACTTTGCAAAACCCTTGGCATCCTATCTCCTTGATCATGGGGTCATTCATCAAAGCACTCATCCTCGTACACCTCAGCAAAATGGGGTTGCTGAGAGAAAAAATAAACATATCTTAGAGGTAGCCAGAAGCATCATGCTCAACTCTAATGTTCCCATACGCTTCAGGGGGGATGCAATCCGTACAGCCGTGTACCTTATTAACAGGGTTCCTTCACGGGTTCTAAACAAGCAAACTCCATTCAGTCTTTTGTATCCAGATAAGGACATGTTCACTATTCCCCTCAAAACTTTTGGGTGTACTTGTTTTGTTCAAATCCTTGGACCTCATTGCTCCAAGTTTGATCCCAAAGCTACTAAATGTATTTTCCTTGGGTATGCACAAAATCAAAATGGATATTGCTGTTATGAGCCTGTTTCAGGGAAGCGGTTTGCGTCCATGGATGTCACTTTTTTTAGGATTTGCCCTACTATTATAGAGCTTCTCCTCAAGGGGAGAGTAATGAGGAAGGGATTTCAGTTTCAGCCCCAAAAGTTCATTTACCTGTCCCAGTTACTGAGGGAGAGAGTTGTGAAGAGGGTGAGGGTTGTCAAAAATGCAAAGAGTTGAGTGTATCACAAAAAGTGGTGGAGGCAGGTTGATTCTCGTGCTCAACAGAAATCCAGGTCAATTCCAACCAGTGTTTTAAAAGGCGTGGGAGGAATACGCCTACAGGCGCGCCTACAGGCGCGCCTCCAGGCGAGGCGCTCCCAAAACGCCTTGAGGCGTATGCCAGAGGTGCTAATACCTCTAAGGCATACACCTCTTGCGCTTTTTTCATGAGGTGTGCTAGAGGCGTACGCCTCTTATGCCTCATGCACACTTGATATGAAAATACAAGAAAAAAAAAAGAAAAAAGAAATAAAGGAAAGGAAAGGAAAAGAAAAGAAAAGAAAAGAAAAGGAAAGGAAAGGAAAGGAAAGGAAAAGAAAGGGAAAGGAAAGGAAAAGAAAGGGAAAGGAAAGGAAAGGGAAGGAAAGGAAAAGAAAGGGAAAGAAAAGGAAAGGAAAGGAAAGAGGAGAAAAAAAAAGAGAAAATGAAAGAAAAGAAAAGGAAAGGGAAGGGAAGAAAAGATAAGGGGAAAGAAAATGGTTTGCCCCCTACTCCGCTTCGGCGAGCTCGCTTCTCTCGCTAGCCTTCGCTTCGACAAGACCCCCCTTTGAACTACTGTTATGCATCTTTATTCTTAATATAAAAGATTTTTATTAAAAATAAAGAAAAAATGAGATCCCATTTTCCTCTTCATCCTCCTCCTAACCCCCCCTCCTCTTAAGAAGGCTTACGCCTCCTTGTGTTCAGGAGGATTACACCTCTTGTGTTCTAAATTATGCCTCACGCCTCCACTTTTTAAAACATTGATTCCAACATCTTCTATAGCCCTAGATCCAGACACTACTACTGCCCCCACAGTTGATCCCACCATTACAGATGCTCAGCCTTCACTGCTAGATGACATTGATCTTCCAATTGCAATTCGCAAAGGGAAGCGTCGTTGCACCTCATCCACTGCCCATTGCATCTCCAAGTTCCTTTCCTATGATTGTCTCTCAGAATCCTATAGATCTTACCTAGCATCTATTGCTACTATTCCTATACCCAGAAAAGTGCAAGAAGCCCTTCTGATGCCTGAATGGAAGGAAGCAATGGAATAAGTGATGGATGCTCTTGTTAAGAACAACACATGGGAACTAGTTAACCAGCCTAAAGGGAAGAAACCCGTTGGGTGCAGATGGGTGTTTACTATGAAATATAATGTTGATGGTACTATAGAGAGGTATAAGGCCAGATTGGTTGCAAAGGGATTCACACAAACTTATGGCATAGACTATACGGAAACCTTTGCACATGTTGCAAAGATGAACACTATCAAAGTCCTATTATCCATTGCTGCAAACTTCTCAAGGCCACTATTTCAATTGGATGTTAAGAATGCTTTCCTCAACAGAGACTTGCAAGGGAAGGTATACATGGAACTACCCTTGGTTTTAATAGTACAGAAGCAAGAAAGAAAGTTTGCCTTTTGAAGAAGGCCTTGTACGGACTGAAACAATCTCCAAGAGCTTGGTTTGATAGGTTTTGACTAGCTTTTGACAAATTCGGCTACATACAGGCTGAATCAAATCACACTCTCTTCTTTAAGAAGACAGATCTTTCCCTGACTCTACTTGTAGTCTATGTAGATGACATTGTGATAATAGGGAGTGATATTAGTGAAATTGAAACCCTTAAACAACATCTTCACAAGGAATTTGAAGTGAAAGACCTAGGGGAATTGCACTATTTCCTAGGAATTGAGGTAGCTCGATCTAAGCATGGCATTTTTATCTCTCAAAGGAAGTATGTTCTGGACTTACTGGAAAAAACTGAAAGTTAGGAGTGAAACCTACCGACACACCTATTGAGCTTAACCATAAAATAAGTGCAGAAAATGGAGAACTTCTTGAGGACAGGGCTATGTACCAAAGGCTGGTTGGGAAACTTCTTTATCTCTACCAAACTCGGCCAGATATTTCTTATGCTATTAGTGTTGTTAGCCAATACATGCATTCTCCTAGGACCATCCACCTCCTTGTAGTAGAAAGGATTCTTGCCTACTTAAAGAGATGTCTAGGGAGAGGTATACTCTTCAAGAATAGTGGTCACATGACAATAGAAGTGCATACAGATGCGGATTGGGCTAGATGTGTTGATGACAGGAGATCCATATCTGGATATTGTGCATTTGAGATTGAGAAAAGCCAATTCTAAGAGAGCTTTTTGAATCTGTTAAACCAAGCTCTAGGGGACTGTTTAAGGCCATAAAGGGATTTCTTCAAATGACAAACATTTCCTTCACTCCTATTCACTCCAGGAGGAAGTTCCATGTATACTTCTTCCTGAAGGTCGCCATTAAGGAAGGCATTCTTAACATCCATTTGATACAAGGACCACGAATAATGGGCAACAAGAGACATGATAACTCGAATTGAATTCATCTTGGCTATTGGAGCAAAGGTTTCCTGATAATCAATGCCGTAAGATTGAGTATACCCTTTTGCCACAAGTCGAGCTTTATGCCTTTCAATTGAGCCATCAGCTTTATGCTTCACTATGTAAACCCACTTACACCCAATAGGAACTTTGCCCACTGGAAGAGAAACAACGTCCCGTGTCTGATTTTTCTCAAGCGCCTCCATTTCTTGGTTCATAGTATCCTTCCAATGAGGGAATTGCACTGCCTCAGTAACACTGTGAGGGATAAAAACAAAAGCAATGGAAGAGATATAGGGACAATAAGAGGGAGATAAGGTATCATAAGAGACATAATTTGAGATAGGATATTTAGCACATGTCATTTTTGCTTTACGAACCACAATAGGAAGGTTAAGATCAGAAACCACACTAGGAGGCTCAGTAACAAGTTCACCGCAAGTATCAAAAACAAGAAGAGGTTCAGAATCCAAATTACCCGAGTCTGGGAAGTCAAACCGTAATGGATATTCAATCTCTAGAGTCATCCTCCTTTTCCGTCTAACGAACCACTAGTGCCAAGACCGAGGAACAGGAGGCACAGGAGGAGTATTACTTCCACTACAAGGAGGAAGAGGAGAAGGAGAAGGATCGACAATACCAGTTATAGCTGGAGCAGGAATCAGCATACAAAAAGGAGTCCAATCTTTACTAGCATTCTCCCCCTGAAGAGAATGACGAGAAGAGAAAAAGAAGGGAGTAGGATCAAAGAATGTGACATCTTTGGACACATACCTTTTTCCAAAGCGAGGATCATAACAATGGTACCCTTTTTGGACTAAAGAATATCCCAAGAAGACACACTTAATAGACTTTGGATCAAATTTCAACCTAAAAGGACTCATGTCATGGATGAAACAAACACACCCAAACACCTTAAGAGGAAGATGGAAGGTATCCTCATCAGGAAAAATAAGTTGATGAGGAGAATGGAAATGAAGGGTCCGCGAAGGAAGTCTGCTAATAAGATATACAACTATTTGTGCAACATCCCCCCAAAACCGAGTTGGGACATGCATCTGAAATAACAATCCCCTGGCAACTTCAACCACATGTCTGTTTTTCCTCTCTGATACCCCATTTTGTTAGGGGGTATGAGGACATGAACTTTGGTGACTTGCTCCTTTCTCTTCAAGGAAAGTCTGTAAGTGCTTCTCAAAGTATTTCTTAGCATTGTCAAATCTAATAATCTTAATCTTCTTTTGAAATTGTGTCTCCACCATATTAAAATAGCCATTTATAATTGAAGGAACTTCATCTCGGCTCTTTCCGCTCTTCATCAAATACAGTCAGGTATACCACGAGTAGTCATCAACAAAAAGAATGAAATATTTATAACCACCCATATATGGAATAGAATAAGGTCCCCAAACATCAATATGTATTACATGGAAAGCAAAATTACTTCTCTTGTTACTTGCAAAATATGTGGTTGTACATTGCTTTGATAGTTGACAGATCTCACATTGTAGACCAGAACTAGACACGGAACAAAAACTTCAATAAACCAAAAGACACATGTCCAAGACGGAGATGCCACAATTTCAATTGACTTAGTTTTTCATCATGACAGAACTCAGACATACACATTAACCCAAACTTTGGAGACTTATCAAGAAGATAAACTCCATCAGCTTCATGTCCACTACTAATCGTCTTCCCCGTACTTAGATCCTGGAAGACACAATAAGATGGACAGAAGGTTATAGAACAACTATAAAACTTTGTAAGTGAGCTAACAGATAAGAGATTTCTATGCAGTTGTGGGACATGGAGAATTGATTTCAGAGAAAGGTTGTTGGTAAGTTTAACTTCACCCAAACCCAAGATTGGGGTCTGAGATCCATCAACAACAATAATCTTACCTTTCCCTAAAAAAAGTTTATACGTGGTAAAGTAGGAAGGCATACCAATCATATGATCACTAGCTCCTATTTCAATTATCCAAGAGCCAGAGGATGAGGCATGACACGCAAGTGCAGTACCTAATTTTGCAAAGGCACTAAAAGGTGTATGTGAACCAGCAGATGTAGGCAACCTACTCTTTTCAAAATGGATCAAAATGCCTCTCAATTTTTCCATCACATCAGAGGTGTCATGAGTAGATGCCTGAGCAGAAGAATTTCCCTTAAGCATGTGAGTTTGAGAATCATGACTAGTTGTAGCAACATGAGCATTAACCTTCTTTCCAGTTTTAAACTTCTCAAGCTTTAGGTGGGGATTTAGTTTCTAGCACCTATCCTTGGTGTGCCTTGGCTTCTTGCAATATTCACAAACTACCTCTTCAGGTTTACTAGAACTCTATTTGGGTTTTATAGACACAAGAGTTGTGTGTTCACTAACAGGAACTTGCATCATGGCAATCCTCCTATTCTCTTCATTCTACACCAAAGAATATGCTGTGGAGAGTGACAAAATATCAACACTAAGGATGTGTTGCCTAGTGAAATCATAATCGGCATTTACTCCAACAAGGAAATCAAAACTCGGTTTTTCTCAATGCACTTCATGTATTGTTCAGCATCAATAGGATCCTTCCACTCCAAAGCTTCTAAATGATCCATTTCTTCCCAAATTGATTGTAAGGAAGAGAAATACATGGCCACCGATTTCTCCCCCCATCACATATTACATGCTTCTCTTTGCAATTGATAGATTCTAGCCGTGTTCTTCGCTTGAGAATAAGTTGAAGTTAACCCATCCCAAATGTCCTTAGTTGTTGAAAGGAATATATAGTTGCAGGCAATGTGAGGCTGCATAGAGCATACAAGCCATGACATAACCAACAAATTATCCTGATTCCATTTGGAATAATTTGGATCTTTGAGCTTCGGCTTAGCTTCCTTACCGATAATAAACCCAAGCTTACCTCTTCCACCAATTGATTAGCTGATTGAGACCATTCAAGAAAATTAGTTCCATCTAGTTTTATAGTAGTAATTTTCCCTCTAGCACTGTCATTACCTCCCAGGAGGACATAGGTAGGTACGTACACATCCTTGTGTGAGTCCATTAATCACCACCCCTCTAAAAACACTTTTCTCACCAACACTAGATGAACACCCAAACACCTTTCCTTGAAGGTTAAACACAGGCTACAACAGTAAAACAAAAGAAAAGGTGTTAGCGGCAAAATAGGGGACGAAAAACATTCCCAAAAAAGTTTTAGGGCTCCAAAAAATCTGAGACTACTTCCTATAATCTCAGAGATTTACCACAATTCATATGCAAGTGGATTTAACAACAACCAGCACACAATGCGAGCATGCAAGCCCTAAACTCCAAATCTGTATTTTTTGCCAATTTTCATCTGAAAAATCCAAGAAAATGTAAAAGAGCTTCATATCTCCATGATATGTATATCAAAATTCCTATAAAAACGAGGCACATCAATGGGTGTCAAAACCGTAAATGGACACCATCGATTGTACAGGCTACTAACGTCAACCGGCAATGTGCTGACGTCAACAAGTTCATCTGTGAGTCACAACCAGTGGTTGATGCTCTCCTTGATCTTCCAATGCTTTGATACCAAGTTAAAGTACTCAAGTTAAGAAGAAGAAGAAGAAAGGGTTTTGTCAAAAAACTTAGGTGTGTTGTTGTTCACACCTTGAAGAAGAACCAAACTAAAATAAAACCCAACTAACAAAAGCCCCTTACCCATAAATCATTGTACCTGATTATCATTTTCATCAATTTCTATACATCCCATTGCCATAAATGTGGTGAGGCAATAGCTAGTCATTGCCTCTCTAATTGGTATGATTACCATTTAGTACCTAGGCAATGACTAGTCAACAAAAATGATATGTTCTAAATTTAAGATATTGATGCAATCTATAAATAAGTTAATACAAGTCACCAAGGTTCGAAAAACGTTACGTATCGGCCGATAGGTATCGTATCGAGCCCTTCCTGATACGCCCCTACAGGGATTGTATCGGGTCAAGGCCTGGTTCAGAGGATAACCGGGATTTAAACCGGCCCCTCTGAACCAAAATCGAAAAAAAAATAAGTGGAAGTTAAAAAAAAAAGGGCCCCTACCAGCGTATCGGCTAGTATCGATACTTTGAACCTTGCAAGTCACAATTATGCAATAAAAGAATGATATTGAACATTTAGTTTACAGTCTTTGTTTTTCAAACATTAAAATAAAAAGTTAGGCTGGATAGGCTAGGATAGAGAAGTACAAACTTTCTTTTCCAAAGGAAGAGGACAACCTTTGACTATCTGGTGTGCCCTTTATCTAAGTAACTCCATACCAAAACACCACTAGGCCATTATTATCCAATGTTGGTCCCATCTATCTGGAGTCTTGGGAGGGATTGATTGGATATGGTCCTAACCTTTGACATGTTTTTTTTTTTTTTTTTTTTTTTGCACATAGTGGCCACCCTTAGACATCTACATACCACAGATTGGGAATTTTGATCGATAACATCAAACTTTCATTAGAAAATATATGCTAATAGTACATGACAAATAAGTACGAAGTGTACAAGGCAAAAGGACAATGAAAGATAAAAACTCTTCTCTCTCCCCACCAAGGTTCAAAGTATTGATATAGGGCGATACGCCGATAGGGAGTAACGGTACTCTTTTTTTTGTTTCTTTTTTATTTTTTTTAATCTGGTTCAAAGGAGCCGATTTAAGGCTGGTCTACCCCCTAAACCACTTCCCGACCCTTGTTTGGCTAAAGTTTCTCTTCCCACCCCTTGTTTGGCTAAAGCATCCACTACAGAATTAGTACAGCATTTTATCCAGTTGAAAGAGATTTCCATCTCTCTTGTCAGCCATCTAAATTTCTTCTTTTCATTGCTGTAAATCCACATCATCTCATCACTTTGTATCCAATTAATTACCAATCTCGAATCTCCCTAAATAATTAGTTTTCTAATATTCAGTTCTTTGCCCTTTGTATAACCTCCATCAAGGCCAGAACTTCTTTTCATTGCTGGAAACGCTTGAGTTTTTTATCTAGGGAGAGGTTGAAAAGTCTAGGGAAGAAGGTTGCTAAGGTAGAATTCCCCCACCAAAGGTCTTTCCAGAATTTAATTTTTGAACCATTCCCCACTTTATATCTAATAAAAGGAAAAAATGTAGGGTGTGAAGAGACTATACCTTTCCAAGGGTTTGAAGACTTTACCCAATTCGAAAGGAGATTGCTATCCCATCTGTTATTGCTTAATCCATATTTGCTTGTGACGACAGCTGCCCAAAAAGCATTGGATTCGATGGGGGACCTCCACAGCCATTTACCTAGAAAATAAGTGTTTTTTTCTTTCAGATGTCCAACTCCTAGACCCCCTTCCTCCTTTGAATTGCAAACTTGATCCCCAACTTACCAAATTATTTCTTTTTTCCCCTCCTCTATCCCACAGAAAGTTTTTTTTTTCTCAATTAAATTTCTTTCTTTCATCGGAATTCAGAACACTGAAAGGAAATAGATAGGCAAATTTGCTAGGGAGGCTTTTAGAAGTGTGGTCTTCCCCCTTTTGATAGATAACATCTCTTCCAAGATGCTAACTTCTCACATTTCTCCACCACCGGCCCCCAAAAGCTAAAGGATCTTGGGTTTCCTCCAAGGGGCATCCCTAAATAGGAAATAGAGAGGTTTTCCACTTTGCATTCCAGCACTAATTTGAACTGTTCAAGGAGATCCTCTATTATAGAATTTATGGCTACTATGCTGCTTTTGCTGAAATTGAACATCAAACCCGTGATTAGTTCAAAACATTCAACTATTCATTTTGCATTAGTGATGTTCTCTATGGAGGCATCTAGAAATAAAATGATATCATCAGCAAATTGTAATTGAGAAATAGGAACCGAGTTCCTCCCTATTTCAAAACCTTTCACCAGATTAAGAAGGTTGGCTTTCTCAAAGAGGTAAAAATATCCATCACTAGAGTGAAGAGGAAAGGAGAGAGTGGGCAGCCCTGTCTTAGCCCTCTACTTGCTTTGAAGTAACCTTTTAGTTCCCCATTAACCATCACTCTTTCATCCACCTAATCCATCCTACCGAAACCCCTCAGTTTTAGGCAATCTAAGATGCAATCCCAATCTACTTTGTCATAAGCTTTTTCAAGGTCTAATTTAACTAGAACCCCGAGCTTCTTAGAAGCTTTTCTGTCTTTTACATACTCATTTGCAATTAGGATGTTGTCCACAATTTGTCTTACCTTGACGAAAGCAAACTGATTTGGGGATATCAATTCTCCTAAGGCTTCTTTGAGCCTCCTTGCTAACACCTTGGCCAAAATTTTGTGAATGCTTCCCACCAAACTTATTGGTCTAAAATCCTTGACCTCGAAAATTCCCCCCTTTCTTTGGGATAAGACAAAGGAAGTTTGAATTTAATCCTTTATTTACAATGGAAGAGGAGTGGAAATCCCTGAAAAACTCTATTAGATCTTCTTTAACAATCCCCCAGCACTTCTGAAAGAACAAGGGGAAACCATCTAGCCCTAGAACCCTATCTCCATCCATGCTAAAAACAGTCTCTTTAATTTCTGATACTTCAAAGCTTCTTTCCAGCCAAGACTTCTTTTCTAAGGGCAGGGTCGAGCCTTCCCAACTCCTCAAGAGATGGCTGCAAGCTCTCTCCTTAACAGTACAGACTTCTGAAGAAGGAAAGAAAAGCTTCTGTGATCTCCTCAACATTCTCCACTTCCCATTTGTCCACTTTCAATTTAGAGATGAAATTTTTGCTAAACCTTCCTGAAGCGTAAACATGGAAGAATATTAAGTTATTGTCTCTTTCCTTTAGCCATCTCACTCCCAATCTCTGCCTCCAATAAATTTCATCTCTTCTGACTACCTTCTCCCACATTTTCCTCAAGTCAGCTTTCTTACTCTGCCTGAGTTATCTATAGAACCATTTTGTTCCCTTATATCTAACTCTTCCAGCTCCGAAAGAATTCACCTTTTCTCATCTTCAAAGGCCTTGAACTCTTCTTTTCCCCAAACTTTTAACTTCCTTTAAATTTTAGCTTTTGTAATAGCTTGTAACCAGCCTATCCCTCCACATTACATTCCTTCCACCAATCAGTGTAAGGCCCACACTTTTTCCAGTCTGAAAGGGGATTTTCTTTTAATAGTCAATTCAGTATTCAGCACTAAGGGCCAATTATCAGAAGTGCATCAAGGCTGAATTTCCTGGAATAAGTTGGGAAAATTCTCTATTCATTCTTGAGAAAGGAGAAATCTGTCAAGTCTGCAACTGATGTTATTTTCCTGCATATTTGACCATGTGAACTGTCCATTCTTGAGGGGAAGATCACACAAGTTGTGTCTAGAAATGCTCTGCACCTTAAGTGCTCTTGACTGAATCTTATAACATTGAAATCTCCTTCTATACACCACGGAATGTCTTCCTCTTCATGCAAAGAATCCAACTCCCCCCAGAAACTCTCCCTCATAGGGAGAATTAGGACCATACACCCCAATTAAAATCCAGTTGAATCCATCTTTAATGTTGGTGAAGAGGACTGAGATTGAGTATTCTCCTTTGTCAATCTCCAAGCCTGAGAGTTCGTCTTCATTCCAAGCTAAGATGACACCTCCTGAAGATCCCACTATAGGAATGGCTGTCCATTTCTTACCCCTTAATGTCTCTTTGATTCTTGTAGAATGACTATGTCCGGGTTTGCTCTTTCTAAGGTCTCCTTCACTGGGTTTCTTTTGAGCTGACCTCCCAACCCCCAATCATTCTAGCTTAAGATTTTCATTAAGCCTCTCTTCTGAAATTTCCCTTGTTTGTCCTACTACCTCCTGAATTTCGATCCTGTAACTAATCCCCATTGAAGCCTTTGTAATTCCTTTCCAGGTCCCTTTTTCCCACTTATTTCTGCTTTGTTCCTCCTCAGCTATTCCCTGTTTTTCTCGACTTGTCTCCCTTCTTTCAATTCCCAATAAGTTTGTTAACTTTTCCAATCCTAATTCCACCAAATTAGGACTAACGAGGATTGGAAGAAGTCCCGGTTGATGACCAACGAGCTTGATGAGGATTGGGAGAAGAGACTGGCGAATATCTTCCTTGTCTACAACCATGGCTCTCTGAGTCCAAAAGCTTGCCATAATCTGGATTGGCTAATTGAGTTTGTTCTAGGATCTCGACACTCCCCCAAACTACATTCCCTTTGAATAGTTTTTGGACCCTTTCGAACACTTTTTCCTGAGAATCTGAATTGCACTCTGTTGCATAGGAGCTGATATCTTCCCCTAAATCGTCTTCCTCAGTAGTTGAAGCTAAAACAGAGCTCACTGAAGGAGTGGGAGCTTTGAAGACGTTACCTTTCTGCCAACCCGAGCTGGGAGGGGTTTCAGGCACTGAGAGCCCAGAGAATGAGGGGCTTTTGAGTGGGCTTGAAGAACTTGGGTCTGGGTCCACCAAAGAGTCATGGGCCTTTAAGGATAGGCCCTGGATTTTGAACCGATTAGAATTCGGGTTGGGTTTCAGATCCTGGTTTCTGGGTGACAGTTTTGAGTCTTGGGAAGTCTTTAAGAAGGATCGAGACTGTCTAGTTTCCTTCCTAAGTTTGAACTTTTGAGCTGCTCTGTTAAAGTTCTCGCCTCTGCTTTGAGACTCGCCGCCGACTTTGCTTCACCCTCTTGGAACTTGTCTGAGCTTGCATGTAGAGAGACGTCGAAGGAGGAGTTGCCACGTGGAAAGGAGCCGGTAGAGCGAGTCGACTTGTTCGTCTTCTCCACCTCTACAGAGATATAGAACCAGACGTTCCTATCGAGTAGGGGAATCGATATAGGGATAATATGAACGCCTCGCCTTTTCACTTTGATTCTGGCCTGGTTCAAGTCTGAGAGGTTCAGCGTCTGGGCAGACTTCCTGGTGGATACCACTGATAATTAGAAACAACCTTAGGGAATGAAGATTCAGCAACTTCTTTCCAGTTTCTGAGTAGATTGTCCATTGACACATTTGAAAAAGAATCAATGAATTTCAGCCAGTGTACTGCTCTAATCAAAACTGTGTCCCTAACCTCTTCAATCCTTCACTACCGGATTCATTTTATGTTTTTTTTCTTATTTTATATACCATTAGCCAAATAATTAGTGAATTTCATACACAATGTTTTAAAAGGCTAAAGGCATAGTTGAGGCGTAATGGCCCAAAAAGGTGAGGCGTAAGCCTCAAAGTTTAAGGAAATTTTAATTAAAGTTTGTAAATTGATGAAAATAACATATAATATGCCAAATTAAAATGATAGAAAGTACACAAATCCATAAAACTAGAAGTTTATAAGCAATAAGTTTTAACATTTAAGCATTAAATAAATTAATAACTAATCAACTAACAACTATAAACATTTTACATTTCATGTAAAAAACAATTTAGAGGAAAGGAAACAACTTAGTTGATTTGATCTATTATTATTAAAAAATAAGAAATATGAAAAATAACAAACTTGAGGCATTACAATTAGAATAATAAGAAAAATCTCACTTCATTTATCCAAAAGAAACTAAGAACTTAATTAGTCCTTTTTGCATTGAACTTTCTTAAAACACTAAGAAAAACTAATAGAATTTTATTTGCCTCATTGGCTTTTCTTTTTTATTTTTATTTGGCTTATAATTATTGAAGTGTTTTTTCTATATGTTTTACATTGTAAAAAATTATATTTTTTTGCATTAAATCACTATGTAATCATTGATATTTGAGGCTTATTCCTTTTTACGCCTCATGCCTTGAGGCTTGGGGTTTACACCTCATTCTGACAAAGGCTTAAGCCTCACATCAAAGTTATGAGGCTTACGCCTTGAGGCAAAATTTGTGCGTCTCACCTCAAGGCGTACACCTCACGCCTCAAGGCTTAAGCCTTTTAAAACAATGTTCATACAAGTCTTTTTTCTATTTTATTGTTTCTTTAATTTTATTCTATATCTACATTGTTTCAAATAATTAGAGATATTGACAAATAAATACAACTTTAAAATAACTTTGTGGCTGAGTTTGATTAGTCATTCATCAACTAGTCAACTTAGTCAATGCTTAGTCATTCTAGGTAACCACATCATGATTCATGAGTATCTACTGACTAGATAAAGATGCATACATATGGATCTCAACTGACTAGTTGACACCTTGATAACACTGACACATCCTTTCTTTCCCTTTGTACACCACCATCTCTTGTTACTATCTTAAGAGTATAGTTGATTAGAGGATTACGATTTTTTTTTCCATATTTTCTAATTGATTTGGCAGATTATAACTGTGATCAGGCTAAAGTAGACACAATTTCCTTTTTTTTAGAAGAGATAAAGTATTGTATTATATCTTCTCTATAAAAACTCAGATTACAAGTATGTATTGAGTATGCATCATGTACAGCCAGAAACTGTACATCTTTCTGTGCATGCCAAGAAATCAGGCCAACTATAAAACAAAAAACAGAGTTCTTCAGACCCTTTCTTCAACTTGAATATAATTATCTACAGTAGACATAATACTTAGGTGTGCAAGGCAGAGTTTCATCCAAGCAACCACAATTTAACGCTTATGTATGTTTGCTGCTTCATATCACTCTTTTACTGATAAAAATTTGATCACTCTTGGTTGTTTACTGTGTAACATATAACATAATGCCATTGCTAACTTTGGCCCAAAGTTTATTCATAACCAGTTTTATCAAAGTGTCAACTAATCATTGACTAGTCAGTTAAGGGTCAGACTGATTGCATCACTACCTAGGATGACTAAGCATAGACCATTTTCTCTTTCTAATATGTAACCTGGCGCTCTGTATGTACTCTTACAGATATTTTTATTTTAGTATATCTTTATTGCCAGGCTATCAATCAAATATGGTAACTAAAGGTGACACATTGGGTGAAGACTTTAGAGAATTTTCACTCTTATTCGGTTAATGATATCATACAAAATTGGACACAAGTAGCAAACTCTTCTACAGTTAAAGATAGAGAGGTAATGGAGTGGAAACCTCCAGGTTTTAATAAGATTAAGCTGAATTTTGATGGGAGATTTCTCATTCTCTTGGCAACCCAAGGACGGCAGGTATCGGAGGAGTGTTCAGAAACCATATGGGCAAGGTGGTAGCGGGCCCAATTGGTCATGGTGATTTATGGCACTACCACAAGGGATATGACTAGCAAAACAGATGGGGCTGCAACAGATGGAATAGGGATTCAAAACTTGCCATTTCCTAGACGAATGAAAACTCTCCAGGAGTATGGTTGTATGGGCACATTTTATGGAAATCTGATGCTTAGAAAAGGAAATGCATAGCACTTTGAGATGGGAGAGAAGGACCGCAAATGGGATGGAAGACTCCTTAGCTAAGCAAGGGGCACTCAGGCAGCAGTTTCCTGGGCAGAATTGTAGTTCTTTAATAGGAATATGTCTAACCTTTTTATGTTAATCTTATGTTTTAAGTATCATTAATAAAATACTCTTTTACTGATAAAAAATCCTATTAAATATGGCAACTAAAGTTCTTTTGCTTGAGTGGAAATTTAGATTGTCATCTAGAAGCCATCCTTGGAAACAACAGGAGGTCTTGAATTGCCTCAACAAATAAACCAAACATAAAAGAGAAAGGAATTAGAGGCTGACCTTGTTTCTCTTTGTTTTATCTGGCGACATGACTTCCCCAGACGCTGTCTTGGAGAAGATCCAGTTCTAGAAATCAAACTGCTTCGCCGCCTCCTAGCCTGTTCCATGTACTTCTTTTGAAGATGTTTATGACCATCACTACAGCTTTTCCATGATAAACATTTACCAGGTAAAGAAGTACCTTCAAAGCCCAAACCAGGCAACTCCTCTGGTTCCTTTCTTAGTTTTGAAGTCACAGAGTTTTCCTCTTCCTTCATGGAATTGTCCTCTTTTGTTTCATAGAAGAGTCCTTCCTGGTCAGAGCTTGAATCAAGTTCCTCAGATAAGTCACTGATTCCATTGTCCTCAAGTATAGTTAGAACTTCTTCTGTTGCTTTCTCTGCTTTCTTTCTTTGGAGAGTCACAACCTTTAGCTGTTCCTCCAGTTCCATAACCTATTTTGAGTGTCAGGCAACAAACAAAATGTATAGTACTTGAGAAATTCTGAACAATTGAGAATAAGGACAGTCAATAATTCAAATAACTAATAAAGTTCCCGGTGAAAGAAAAGAAACATGATAGATATTTTATAACTAGAAACAAAAGAAAAGGACAAAAAGAAAAGAAAATATAATAAACAGATAGATGGCAAACAAACATAGCTTCTCGACAGTAGATCAAACAAGAAAGCCTCCACAGAAAAAGATGAAGATTTCAATTAAACTTACTCTTTTAGCCAGCTCATCAGCCCTCTGCCTTGCAGTTCTTGAAACAGATCTTTCAGACAGCAACCGAGCACGAAGGAACTCGATAGTCATAGCAGTAGAGTCCTCCATACCAGTTATTTGCCTGGAAAGTAAGAACGAAGTTATTCATCTTTCACTTACCAAAAAAATGTTATTCAGCTTCCCTTCAAAATACAAACTCTGATGTCTTCATACGTTATCAAAGCCCAAGCCCTTTAGCATTTCCGCAGCAAATTACAAAAGTAACTAAAAGCAACAATTAGCTTATGTAAGACCCCCCTAACTGTCAACAAATCTAATTAGCAAATACCTAAAACCTGTAAAATCCAAAACAAGCACTGATCACCCATAATCAGTAGTAGAGAAGAATTTGCAACTCAAGAAAACCTTAACTCACTCATTTCATCATTTAACGCAATCCCATGAGTCCAAACACCCAGAACTCTTGTATCTCCCAAAAATTAAAAAAAAACAAAAAAACAAAAAAAAAAAAACAAAAGAAAATGTAGTAACATCATATACTTCTTCAAAATCCCTAAGTTTGTCCACATCCAGGATCCCTAGAGATACATCATACATCCCAACATTGTTAAGTTCCGAAACCCAAAAAGTCAGACAGCCAAGTTCTCCACAATCAGATAAAAGAAGACCATAAGAAACACTAATCTATAAGCCACAAAGAACAAAAATAAATCCATGATTCCGTACTCAACAACAAGTCAACTAGTAGCAACTTGAATGGGAAAGAAAATTTGAAGCGAGGGGAAAACGACCAAGTTTCTCTTTATACATCTTAATTACAAGCTAAAACAAAAGAAATGGGAGCTCCAGCTCCCTACCTCTGATCTTGCACATCCTGGCCTTCATTCCCAGAATTCTGCATTTTCAGTAGCAAGCTCGAACCAATCCACAAGAACCCTAACTTCGAAACTTGAGCTGCTGCTGCTACATCAGTGTGAACCAAATTACCTGAAATTCCAATCACCTTAGCATCTCATACATCAAGTTGAGCTCATTCTAAGAACCCGATCTACGGAAACACTAGCAAATTTGACGAATTACAGAGAATTGAAACCCAAATTCGACAAGAAGTTTGATCAAAGACGCCATTACATCGAAAAGGTATTTTTCATTTTTATTCTCCTTTCTCCTATCCTAGCCGACAGCCCCACAGTGACCGAAGAGGCAACAAAGAGAGGAATTCGCGTGCGCGCCCCACAAAGCACGCCCCTCACCCTCAGAAGTCCAACACCACATTCCAATCGTACCGTATACTGAGAACATCTCCAGACGACAAGCACGGATGATGTTCGCAATGCACGTTGAGATATGTATGTGGGGCGCTAATGTGAACTCGGAAGAGAGTGGGGTGTGTTTGATTGGTGACGCACATAATACACGCTGGAACTTCGTTTGACCATCATGACTCATGAGAACAGAGACGATGGCCACGTGGTGGGTATTAAACTTCTCGTCAATTTAGGGGGTGTGATGGTATCTTTTTTGGTATTGGCAAAGCGGGTTTTGGTTTGGAGTGATTATCCAGAATCATTTGGGCCTGGCAGTATCAGCATCTTTTGGCCCAGCCCAAGTCTCATCTCTGGCAATTTTGAAAGGTTTGGATCTTCATCTTCTGAGCAGGTTTGAAGCAAATTATTGAAAGCGATTGCGCCAATATCATACAAATACAATCACTGAACTCTGGAAACAGCAACAAGGCTCAAGATGCAATGTTTCCAATTCCAACTCAGTTGCCAATGTGCCAACAAAAAGAGGTCTAGTGGAGTCAGGTCTGTTTGTGGAAAATTGCCCTCCCTGGGTTGCAGATATGGCTAAGAAAGACTCCACTAGACCTGTTAATCCCTGTAACTAAGCTCTTTCTTCTTTCTTTAGCTGTTGATATGTCATCTTGTGTTATCAAAAATTAAAATTAGGGTGGTGGATAAATTGGGTGGTGTCTTTTCAATTGCATCTTAGCACAACAGATATTCTTTGCCGTGGTCAAAATTTGGTAGCCTAGGCCACACCACACCTATATAGGTATTCTGTAAGGTGTTGTGTGGTTCAGGGCCTCTGTGTATCTCATATACACAATGTGATGTGATCTACGTCGTCGATTAAGAATAATATTTTTTTGGTGTTTTAAGCAAAATGCAATTCAATAGTATGAATTAATTTAACAAGTGATAAAAAATTAAACACTAATGTTGATTTAAAAATTAAAAACATTAATAATATTATTATTGATAATAAAATTAATAAAATAATTATACTAATAATAAATAAATAAATAACTAATGCTGTTTTAAAAACCAACCCAGAGACCAAACTGTTTTTGCCTCCAGGTCGTGGACCACTCATTCGGCCGTCTGGGTCAAATGGGTTAGACCGTTCCATGTTAGCAATAATTAATCCATACATGTATATGCAAATATATGTATATATATAGATACATAAATACATACATACATACATGTATGCATATATATAAAAAAAGATATGAAATAGGACTATCAATAGGTCAAGAACAAACAATCACAATTAGGTTTTATCATGTCGGACAAAATAGTCCCTATAACTCAGTTTGGAAGGAGTATAAATACAAATATGTACAATACAAATACATACAAAATACAAGGTTTTACACTCTACAAATTTGTATTTGTACTCATTTCAAACTGAGCCTGTAATTTTTTTTTTTTTTTTATCGTATCAGAACCAGTATGCCCTCAACCATAGCAGAGTCAACCCATTAACAATTCTGTCAATAAACATCTTTCAGGTGAACCTTTCAACACAATGTTGCTAAACTAGATTTGGATGTAAAATTGTTTTGGTCACTTAAGGTGTGTTTTTGTATCCATATCAACATTAGGCCATTGGACTGCACTAAACTATAAGACAAAATGTTCCGTATTGCCTTTTGAGTTGGGTAATGTAAAAGTTACTTTTGGTGGAAACACCATTTAGATGTTTCTTGCTTAGGGGATATTGTGTGGGCGTTTTCTCCTATGTGGCACCCTATGCAATACTTAATTGTATACTTTAAGGAATGCCAATGGCTTGTTGTAATTATTAGCGTAATTATTCAACATTTTGATGATTTTTCTATTAGATTCCCAAAAGCTTAACATCTTTTTTAAGGGGAGATAGATAATAAGAACGAATTAAGGTGTAAAGGTTAAGCATGGGTCCCCAAACACATAAACCCTGTGCATGTATATATCAATACAATACAAAGTGTCTTTTTATTAGTTTGGGTATCATTACTGTTTTTTGTGTGTTTTTTTGTTTCACAGACTTATTTAATACAATTAAGTATTGCATAGGGTCTCAATGACTAACCCCATGATAGTTGGTATCAGAGTAAGATCTCATCAATACAATTTGACCCAATCAATTGGCCCTCAACATTGTGTAGGCTAGACATTGTAAACATTGTCTCGGTTGGTTCTGGAGATAGTGAGTAAGATGTAGGGGAAGAATAATGAAAAAAAAAGAGCTAGGAAAGGTAACTTTAAGGATGAGAAAAGAATGAAATCAGGACTCTGAGAATGGCCAAGCATTGATATATTTGGTTTAGATAAGTATATTTTTGTCATTATCATGTCAAGGACCCTCCTATTTATAGGTAAAGGAAAGAGCGGTTTTTAATATGCATTTATCAAGAATTCTAAAATATTCGATGGATAATTATGGGTTCGAATCTGTAAGTCATTGATATGATGGCACGCATTGGGTTGCAATTCATGGAGTAGATTCACTTTTATCCCATGTTCACAGGCACCTACCACATGTCATTGTGGGGAGACATACTTTGACAGAACGGGATCTGCTCTTCATACATGGGTGCCTCACAAGCACATCCACCGTGCATTGGGAATATCTCCCATGAATAATAACTTATAGGTATGGGAGATGTTTTCAATGCATGGTAGAATGTGCGTGTGAGGTCGGTGTGAGGCGCCCTGTGTGAAGAGTAGATCCGGTCTCCACTTTGACGTACTTAACGGCTTTTTCAGTTGCTTGTTTCTTATATTTTATCTTCAGTTAGTACATTTGTAGATTCGTTTCCCTAGGGAATGTCCACGGTGATTTTCTTTAATCCAAATTTTATTTGCACTTGAAAGTTCCACGGAACCAATTGATTTTGTTGTAGTTGCTTGTCTGTGGTGCTGCTTTATAGGTCTATCTCCTTACATTAACACCATAAAGAGCAACTCAAACTGTGGACAAGATACAGTAGGGAGTCTCCCAAGCCCACAAAACCAACAATGCACTTGAAGATGACATTAGCAAAGACAAAGCCCCAAAGGATTGAACATATAAAGCCAATAAACATGAGAAATCCATCAACAATCTTGTCAACATTGACACCCGCATTCTATGATGTAAAGTAACAATGGGTGAGACACGTGATCACATGGAGGAGCTTCACCTTAATGTCGAAACGATCAAGAGAGCACGATGGTGGAGTTAGAGGAGCACTTGAACGGTATTTCAAATGGAATTCATGACATGATGAATGAAACCCTTAAGGAGTTCTTCAACACCTAACATCAACAAAAAGGAAGTTCCTCTCGTGTAAATATCCAAGACATATTTGATAAGTTTCAAGCCCAAGTTTATGAAATGAAGGATGAATGGGAAATGTGGAATAGAACCATGTCCACAACCTTGGTGGTTCCAAGCTCATCTTAATGTGATCAAAGAAGAGTGGAAAGTCATGAAGTCAGTCATGTGTACCTTATTTGATATATCGGCCCAACTAGACGAAATCAAGGGGGATGTGTAACATCATGAAAAGAGTAATTGCCAATTTAACCAGCACCTTAACAACACTCACTCCCACCAAATCAAAGGCCCATTTGTTTCCTCTTAATTCTTATCTTTTAAGAGGAATCTTTTATCTTTAAGAGAAAAATGGTTGTTTGTTCCTTCTTATCTCTTTTCTTAAAGTACAATTATACAACTCTTTGTTTTCCAATGATACTCTCAAAAATGCAACAAAAAACTCTCATATATGGGATCAAAATGGATATTTGATAATTTTCAAAATTTAGAATTAAGAACAATATTCTCTACATTCAGAGTTTAGAGGAAAAAAAATTCACTACTACCAATATACCTCTTAATATAATTATTGCACTTTTAGATGTCAAATTTCAGAGCAAACGAATAGGCCCTAAGATCTGGGAGCCAACTCCTTATTTAGGCATTTGTGATGCTTGTGAACTTGACAATTTCTTGTGGCAAATGGAATAATAATTCTCATAAATAAGACTTTGTCATGAAAAGACCCAAATAAACACTACATCTATATATTAAATTGATGTTGCTATGTTGTGGTAGCGTAGAAAATGCATAGACATTGAGCATGGTACATGTACCATTAACACTTAAGTTGAATTCAAACATGAGTTAAAGAGAATTCTACCAAGAGAATGTGAAATATTTGACCTATAGAAAGCTTAAAGAACTTCAACACAAGGAGTCACTCCATGAATAAGTCGAGGAGTTTTCGGCCCTAACACTCAAAATCATTTACATGTTATGAGAAAGATTGGCTTTTCAATCTCATAGATGGACTAAAACCATGGGTAGAATTGAACTTCAAGGACAAAGCGTTTAACATCTCGGATAATATGAAACTATTGGATGATGAAGAAACCTAACCTTCAAGTCTAAGTGTCTCAAATTTGAGTGGGATAGAAAGAAAACCAAACTCCTTCCAAGAGAAATAACCCTATCATAACAAGCCAATCAAACACTTAAAGGGAAAAAGCCACGAGGAAATCATATTCACATCGCTTACAAGTATAAGGAGGCCCATTACCACTTCATAACCTTGTTTCATTTGTAACATGCATTGAATGAGAAATTATGAGAAATTTTCCCACAATGGAAGAAACTTAATGCCCTTATTTCCAAGTTCTTGATAATGAATAAAGCATGAAGATAAACCTGCACAAACGCCGAGGGTGAACAACCTAAACTTCTTAATGCCATTGTAAAGAGAAAGGCAACAACTAAATAGTCAAACAAAGGGGCTCGGATCTGCTACCCACAAGTTGTTCCCACATCCCTAGCCATAGGACATAGAAGCTGCGGATTGGGAATCTCCCAATGTTCCCAATACACAGCGGTGGTGTTCCATGGGTAGAGGTGTGGGAACATTATGTGGGTAGCAGATATGTAGCCTTCATCATATATGTGGGTAGCAGATTGTAAGCACTACATATCTGCTAGTGCTTACAACGGGCAATTTGGAGTGCAAAAATTGCTCCCATTTTGAATGCAAACTTCATTAATTAGACTTCATCATATATGTATTCATATAAAATCTATCTAGATATCGTCATATACATTTAAAACCCGTAGGATTTAGAAAGCCTATCTTACCAAACAGCACCTTGGTAGTAGGATGGGATATCGGTGAAAAAAAAAAGATAGGAAAAAAAAGAATGTTGATGCTGGTGACTTGGACCGCATTTCACTAGCCTGAGTCCAGCACAGACCAGTCCATATAAAAATTCTAAATCATGCCAGACTTATAGGACAGAGACCATCAACTCGTCAACCTGCAATTCACTTTCCTCAGAAGTCAGATCTGGCCTGGTTATGCTTCTATTGGATTAATTGGTCTGCCATGAACGTCACAGAGAACAATCTTTGTTTGTTGGGTGGGATATACTCCAGCTCCATAAAGCAATGGCTCAAGTGGGCCATGATTGTTTGAACTGGACCAAACTGGATTCAGGCTTACCCAACCTGAATTGGAATGCTAGATACTAGAGGTGAAGATATCAGACCTATTTCTGTTTTTAATTCTTTGGACAATATCCTGGTTTCTTACAATAAAATTCAATGGTCTTGGAATGAATACAATTCCAATTTATTACCTTCAAGTTGGCTGCAGATCAACCCAAACTCAATCAACTGAGTAGCTTTTTTCCTTTCTGTCACTGATTCTATGTTTTCCTGGAAAAACCCAACCTGTTCTAAGTTCCAGTTGGACCTGGGTTGAGGCCTCTGTGAGCATAAACCCACCTAAGCCCATGATCATGTCTGTGTGTGAAATGTTAACAACTTCACTGTGTATTAATTAACTGTTTGCTTTAAAATTTTTCTTCACTTAGATTAGATTATTCTCCAACCAAATTTAACTGTTGATCATTCTTTAAAATAATGGATATGTATATACGGCTTAGAATTATTAATGTATTTTGGTTTAACAAGGGATCCTCCTACATAAGATGGCTGATTCCTGTGGTTAGATTGGAATCTCCTTAACACCCTCCTTCACTGAAACCAATCCAATGCTTGAAAATGGTTCCTCATGCAATGGGCCATCACTTATTCCCTTTATTTCATTACTGACCACCATAATTTGGTTGTACACTGTAACACTGAGGCACTCCAGTAAAGACAATACTGAGTACAGAGTATTTTTGTTACTTGATCACTTTATTTCAATTATTGTACAATATCTGTCTCCACTATCTACCTCACCAAGGCATGCATCCCTTTAGTTTTAGTTTAATCTAATCTACCTAGCTCTATCTGCCATGTGACTTAAGCAGCAGCAGCAGAAGAAGAAGAAGAAGAAGAAGAGGAATTTACATGGCCAAAATAAGGGAACCCTGTGTCTGGGTACAAAACTTAATAAATGTTTCAAATGTACTATGGATCAGGAGTGAGGACCCATCACCCATTAATGAATGGCCCTCACTGGAGAGGTCTCCAAGCCTGGAGGCCACCGTGACCAATGTTTTTTCACTCTGAATTCTGGTCTGTTGAGGTTGTCCGGAACACAGCAATTCTCTAGCCAAACAAGGTAAAATCAACAGCTGTGTTGTAGTTAAGAATTTTTTTTGTCTCTGCGACTCCGGACGGGTGCTCAAGGACATGTACAGATTTTGTCACTGTTGAATGGGTAGCATGCTTTTAAATTTCAGTCTCACATTTCAAAATTTTCACATCTTTTCCCAAGTTTCAGAATTTCAGACATTTTTATCCCACCCGAAATTTGAAATCACCACCACCATCATCATCTACGCCTTGTACATGAATTCTGTTTCACCATTCACTTCTGTTCAGTGTCATATCCATCCTTAAATTATAGGTACTTAAGTCACTTCTCATTTGAGATACGATATTAAAATTAACAAAAAATGAATATTATAAGTTGCTAAAAATTCCAAAATCACTAAAGACTGTTCTGTAATGTCTCATTAAGGCAAGGCTAAATACATCTTTCCCGCTACATACATGATACATGAAACATATACATCATCATCCTTGTATGATACCCAAAGAGAAGGGTATCATTAACCTCAACCTTCCTTTAACTATCACCTTACTAGTCGAGTTAACCTACACCACAGGGCGTTGGAGTATCAGAACGGTCCTCCAATGTAATGAAAAAATTAAGCAAAATTAGTTGCTGGATGAACAGCTTTAAAACTCCCACTAGAAATGAACAAGTTCATCTGAGAGTTCCTGCACCAAGAACCCAAAGATTGCAAACTCAATCTCGGTTGCTGCATCCTGTACCTGCTCTTGGTGTCTCCTCCACTCATCTCCCTCTCTTCTGAAGTCCAATTCAACCATCATGTCAATGGTGTTTGAGTTCACCTCCTTCCATGATTCCAATTGTTTGCAGACTCCCTTCACCACAACTTCTCTATCATGGGAGACAGCTGCTTCTCTTTCTTCCTCAGAGATGAGGTCTATAACCAGTCTCTTCATGTCCTGTGGTAGCCTCCTTACATAAGAAAAGCCCAGCCTGCTTAGAATTTCTTTATCAAACCCATTGTCATTCTTCTCATTATTTGACAATACTGGTTCCTTGTCATCATCACATTCTTCATCAGTGAAGTTTTTGCTATCGTCATTCTCATCATCATCATCTTCTTCTTCCATGAGACTTTTCTCAAGTTCAATGGGATCTAACTCAGCAAACCTCTCGAATCTACGAAGCTTGTGCAATAGCTGTTGCTTGGCTTCTGTAAAGCAAAAAAGAAAACCCAATTAGACTATTATGTTCAGAAGAATTCAGAAATCCCAAATTAGCATCACATAAACTTACTTTAGATCAAGTATAAAACAATTGATCTAAGGTAAAAGGGTTATGAAGTGTAAAGGCTGCTTGGGCAGTAAATGTCATGAACTAGGAGCCAGAAATGCACTTATTGGTAGTAATTATACAACTCTTGCAAGAACAACCGAAAACAAAGAGATATAAAGTCCCAAGGACAGTTTGCACTGTACAGTTCTTGCACATTCACACATATTTGCTTTTATAGGAGGCATATACAGTCCAACCAACTATATCATTTATGGCATCGACAAGATGAATGGGCGAAAGCCATCTGATAAAATTTTCAGTCTAGGAAAAGAGAAGAATAGCCCCCTTAAATGTGACTGTGAAACTGACAAAGCTCAATTCTATTATCAATGGTGATAGTTTCTCAAGTACAAGGTAACCCCAATATGCTACAACCCTTGACACAGAAACTTTGCCACACTGCTTTTGTTAAAAGATAATTTGCTGCTGCTGCACTGAAGTACTGTAGTCGACTCAAAAGTAATGAACCAATGTGCCCAGCATAAACTTCCTTTGCTCAGAAATGAACATAACTAAATAACCACAATCATCCATTCCAGAGATTAATAGAAAACAACCAATTAAATTTCTGTTGAAAATGACTGCACAACAAACAGAGAATGAGACAATCATAGAACTGTATATGCATTAGTACTTACTCTGTACAATGGCAAAGCTGCGTTCGAGTTCAAAACCTTCTCCCATCTCTTCATCCTGGTTTTTTCCATCATCATCGTCATCGTCATCATTGTCGTCGTCCTCACCAAAGAGAGGATCCAACACAGAAACGGGACTACATTGTTCCTTCTCTTCTTCATAGTCCTTCCCCACACAATTCAAGCTTCCTTGTTCACACCTTGAGACCTAATTACACACAAATTAGAGTAAATTAAGATGTTACCAAAGATGGGATTAGTGAAAAGCACAAAAAACCGAATTTGTCCTTGTTGCTTTGATAGAATTCCAACAAAAAATGCTGGATTCATGGTTCATTGACCATGTCTTTGGATGCTTTGATTTCTTATGTTTATTTTAAGCTCCTACCAAATTCAATAATTTTGCTTTCAAAAATCTAACCTAACAAACAAAGACCCAATTTGTCGCTTTCTCCAAAGTTGTTTTGGAGACAAGAATTTTTTTAAAAGATTTCATGGCAGATGGCAGGAACTTGATCACAGTACAGTAATGGGAAAACAAATAATATATTTATCCTAATTGTGAGATGACATTTATGCCCTCCAGATTTTACTTAAATTAATCTTCATTCACAACCTAATTTTCAGTACTAACAAAAACAAAGCCGGGATTATTATTATTGGCCGTCAACAGAGAATTCCGAACTAATTTGGTTATCAAGTGAGTTACGATTCACGAATCATGGATCACCCGGATCGTCTGCACCGAGTCCATTCAGTGAGAATGGAATTTTTCTTCTAATTGTCAATTACCAGCAGTTATAATCCAAATTGAGGCATTGAGCCATATAAAAATTAAAAATAATATTGTGTACGAATTACGTTCTTTCATTTTCTGTTGTTCGAAATTCGAATATCATTTCAACTTTAATTTGAATTGGAACTCGGTAAGCGAGTCATATCCGAGTGACGATTTCAGACATCGCCGGACATGTTATCAGCGCCAGCGGTCAAATAAAGCTGACAAATTTATAGGCAATATATAAAAATAATAATAATAAGAGACAAACCTCTTTTCTGTGGCGACTCGGAGAGGTTGCCGGAGATTGAAATTCCGGCGTCCGGCGACTGGAAGACGGGCTCTTTGGAAGCATAAAACGGAAGGAGCTAGAACAAAATGCCTTCTCGCACGAATTGCACTCCCCGTTCTTTCTCTCGTCGACGATGAACTCCATCGCTTCGGACGCTTCGGACCGGCTGCTGGTCGAGGTCTCCAAATCCTCGGATTTCTCTTCATTACTTTCAGACCAAGCACTGCTGAGTCTGCTATTACAGGAGCATGAGAAACCCATTTCAGAGACCCTATTGTAATCCAAAACCTCCATTGGTTCTCGGTTTTCCAACCTATCATCATCTTGACATATTTTACGTCCATCAGACGAATCCCACCTCAAGATATCCTTGACAGAAACTCTGACCTCCTCTCCTTTTATCTCTCTCTTCCTGTTTCGCTTTCGGAGGGATATTCTCTTCAGAATCGATCCGAAGAATCCGAAACCTAGGCTCTTATTAGGGCTTTTGAACTTGGAAGAAGATGACTGCTTCTGAATCCGCAGAGCAGCCTCAAGGAGCACAGCTGCCGTCCTGGAAGGGATGTGAATGAAGAGGGTATTGGAGTTTCTACATGGGCTTTTTGCTGGGGAGGCGAAATCGAAGAGAGGGGATCTTCGTGCATCCGGAGAGTCGTGAAAAGAGAAAAAGCAGGCGCTTTTACATAAGCTTCCGGGAAAGCTCGAGTTTTCTGATATGGGCCTCGGCCTTTTAACCTGCAATTGGGTTCTGGGCGTCCATTTCTTCAGCTGGCAGCGCCTCTCATCAATGTAGCTCTGCAGAACGAAAGGCTCTTGATCTTCTCTCAATAGCTCGCGCAAATGCTTGTGAGCCATGACTAAGCTCAGCAACAGGAACAACGAAAAAGAAAAAAAATAAGAAAGAAAAAGAAAAGAAAAAGGGTTGGGCAGACCAATTTCAAAAGCTTTCAAATGGCTTCGAGCTTTTGAGCTCCATCAAAGAGTTGAAGAGATTTCAACAGAAAACGTAGGTCTTAAGAGGGCTATTTTTAAGGTGAAAACTGGTGAAGAGAGAATGACAGAAACGGGTCTGAGGTAGTAGAGCACACGAGCAGAGAGACAGAGAAAGGAAGGAATGAGGAGACTTCGCGTTTGAAATCTGGGTTTACGCCTTTACGGTTCCGAGGCATGGAGGTAATAAACAAATAATAAATGAAAATGTTGGCTTCGCCTTGAAGCTTTAGGCAGAAAGGTCTGAGAGTGTGATATCTGGAGGGTTCTTCTGTGTGTCCTCTCTCTCTCGATTGTCTCGCGCTCTGCTTGACTGTTTCTTTGTCTGCAAATAAAATAAAAAATCTAGCATCTCCCCAGATTTTTCTCATAATCAGGTTCGATTTCGATATTGCATGGACATTTTTGGACGCATTGGTTAATGATCATAATTCATAAACAGAGGAATAGCTTTTATACCTTCTTCATGCTTCTTCATCTGTTGTGCCCGGACCAATGAGGACCAACTTCCCACTCAGCCGGGTCCTAGCTCTGGACGGGCCACCCAGCCAGCTCATCATGAAATCACGATCGTCCAATAATTTAGATCCCTAATCAAGTGGGACCGGATGATTCATCATCATTCTGATAATCATCAAAATCGATCATCATGAGTATTATTGAGCACCCCTAATTTAATGATCATTATTTAACAAGAGAAAGAAAAAAAGTAGGGTCAATTACAATTAGTACCCTATAATTTAGGGGTAGTTTTAGCCCCCTTTGCTTTTATTTACAACAAAGACCTTCAACTTTCATAACAAAGACCTCTCTTTTCTTTTTTATGTTGAATGAGGAAAAAGTTAGGCCCCATCGTTGAACAGGGGTCTGGATAGAATCAGAATCCCATTTTTATTTTTGGTGGAATGGTATTATTCCATTTAAGGGAATCCTCATTTCTTCTCCCTTTCTTATAAATGAAATTTCATTCTAACTTATTTTATTTTCATTTTAATTTTTGTTTGGCCAAAAAGACTATATGAATAAATCATTATGATTATGATTTTAGAGGATTTCGATTTCGATTGGATTATAAATCAAACACAACAAGGTTCAAAATTTTGTCATGTATTAACCTTTTTTGATGGATATGTATCATATAAGTGGGTCACTGATACATCCATAGATACATAAAATATGGATCTTTCATACTTTTGAACTATTTCAAGGGTAGACAAGTCTAAAACGTACCCCTGACCTATTTTCGAAAAAAAAAACTAAAAGAAAAGGTGGCCACATGGATTAAAGAACCAATACACCCATACATCCGTTGTGCCATATTGAGGTTTTTCAATACTTGGATTGCAATAAATATAACATGTGATTTCCCTTACTAGTAATTAAGTATGTAGAAAATTTTCATATTAATTACTTGAATTTTAGATATATTATAATTAAAATAAAATTTGAAAATTAACAAAAATAACAATATGATTAAAAATAAATTCAAATGTTTATAGTAAATGTGCATGTTATTGTATGTGGAAATTTTAAATTACAATAACAATTATTATTACTGTTATTATTATTAGTAAATTTGTATTCCATTTTTTTCATAAATAAAAAATTTATCTTAACAATTATTTTTATTTATTATGATGCAAATTTAAAATTATAAATGTTCCAAGATGCGACAAAATTTTGTACTTTTTCATTGTTTGTGTTGTCTTTTTTTAAAATATTTATTGTCCAATTATGACATCATGAGTTTCTTTGAAAAGTTGGACCATTGACTCACCATCTAGATAAGAAAATAGCTTTACTTTCGGATTTGTTTTAAATTATATATCATCGACGTTATATAAATAATTTTTACTCATCATACTTAATTTTTGTTTGACTAAATTAATATATAATATTTTGTATATTCTTTTGGTTATTTGTACTTTTTATTTTTTAAAGATTTATTATTTAACTATCATATCATCGATTAATCCATTTCACCCAAATCACTAACCCACAATCCGAAAAGGAAAATAATTTGATTTCTAGGTTGACACTAAATTTTATATTACATTTCCATCGTTAGTAATGAATGTATAACATTAGAGATTTACCCAATACTTATTTTTATTTGACCATGACATCATTTCATTTATAGGTTGATTTTAACTTTGGAATTCCATCTTTATCATTAATAAAATTACTTCTTACATTTCATACATATTTTTGTTTAGTATAATGAATATGCGATATTAGAGATATATCAAATTCTTTTTATTTGTTTTATTTTTTGTATTATGTATTTTATATATTTTAATTTTTTTATTATTTAATTGACATTATATATTAACCTATTTGACCCAAAATGGTTGAATTGCTTACCCACCATTGAGAGGGAATAAAATAGTTTTGTTTTCAAATTACTTTTCAAAAGATTTATTTTATAATATTAAAATTAATTTTGTGGATTTAATAAGAGATTATACCTTAATATGAGATTTAATGAGAGAGAATAGGAAAATAGATTTATTTCTAATTGGTTTTAAATTTTACATTCCATTTCCATCATTAATAAAAATATTTCTTATTTATCATACTTGTTATTGTTTAATATGTCGAATATATTATATTAAAAATGTTCCCATTTTTTTTATTTTTTTTATTTTTTTATTTTTTTCATTTCATCTATTTTAAATTTTATTATTTAATTGTGACAACATGGATTGATCCATTTGACCTGAAATGGTTTAATTTTTTACCACTATCTAGGTGAAAACACTATTTTTTCAGGTAAATTTTAAAAATATGTTTTTATGTTATTGGAATTATTAATTTATTATGTATGAATTTAATTAATAAAATTTAATGATGAGAAGAAATAAAAATGCCTTAAATATATGATTCAATGATGGCGAATGCAAATTAATACCTTAATGCTGAGTTTGAAAGCAATACATATGCAAATATGTAGAGTGCAAAACCTTATATTTTATATTATTTTGTATGTATTTATGCTATACATATTTGCATTTGTACTCTTTCCAAACTGAGCATATGTGTTGGATTTAATGAGAAGAAATTGAATGCATTGAATATCTTATAATTGTCTCTTTTCAACTTATTTAATATTAATAATTGATTACCCTTTTGCCCTCATTTTTTATCAATAAATTTTAATATCAAAGGGTAAATTTTGTCCTCAAAAATTTCTAGAAATATTAATAATGCTAGCTATTATACTTTTAAAGCAGTATTTGGTGATACAACTATTATAACCTTCCTCACTTAAAGATAGTGGTTGTGTGAATTAAATTCACACCTATGCTGGAGCAAACCAACTAAGCCAACCCTTAATTGGTGGGAATTGAAAAGTTAAATTGAAGCCCACGACTTATTTTAAAAAATCACTGAAAAACAAAGGATAACTTAAGAATTTAGAAAGATTTAAACAATGGCATGCAAATGTTTTTCCAAGTTAACTGATACAATGCTTACGAAAGGGATCTTTGTTAAAATAGAGAGTTTAAAGGGTCTTCATCACAAACTCACAAAGTACAACCTCACAGGGTAATAATCTAAGGGTAAATTTCTTAAACTACCCCTATGATTTAGCTAATTGACTAAGTTACCCTTACTGTTTGAAAATTGGCTAACATTACCCCTAGTATTTCTGACAATTAACTAACTCTACCCTTATCATTAACATCTATTAATATTCTGTTAAAACCTGTACACACGTGACATCATGTGACGTTTAAATTTTTTTAAAACCCAATACTGCCATTGTCCCCTTTCTCTCGACTTGGCACACCCTTCCTCCTCTAGCCTCTCTCTCTTCCCTCTATCTTCCTTCCATAGTCTCCATCAACACCGGATCATCGGAGAGAATTGCATTGTATCCGCATCGGACAAAACCATAGTCTCAAACATTAAGCATTGGCTTTTTCTTGTGTATTGAGATGCTGCACTCTTGCAATCACTTTGCACATGGGATGAGAAAAACGAATCGCCAGTGTGCTACACCTGACAATATTTGGGAAGCTCATTTGAAATTGAAGGATGAATATAAGGAGGGTGAAAGAAAATTCCAAGATATGGTATATTCCTTCGACCTAATGCATCATTATGTTTATGAACCATCTCTAAAATCATTCTCTGAACTTCACTTGCAATGTGTTGTCGAGAGGGTTCAAGCACACAAAGAGCACTTCATCCTCATTCTTCTTCAACATTGGGGTGCTCTATTAAAGAAGTAGAGAATGAGTGAGGCGGCGACAACTGAAGTGGTATGAGCGAACTGAATAGGGGTGACGACGGTGGAAGTCCGATCTTTCTCTCTCTCTCTCTCTCTCTCTCTCTCTCTCTCTCTCTCTCTCTTCTTCCTCTAGGCGACGGTGGCGGAAACCCCTCTAAAGTCCAATCTTTCTTTCTCTCTTTTCTTCCTCTAGGCGACGATAGCGGCAGCAACCCCTCTAAAGTCCGATCTCTCTTTCTCTCTCTCTTCTTCCTCTGGGTGACGGTGGCGATAACCCCCTCTGAAGTCCGATCTTTCTCTCTTTCTTCTTCCTCTAGTGACGACGGCGGTAGCCCCTCTAAAGTCTGATCTTTCTCTCTCTCTCTCTCTCTCTTCTTTCTCTTGGCAACAGCGGCGGCAACCCCTTTGAAGTTCGACCTTTATTTCTCTTTCTCTCTTCTTCCTATGGGTGACAGCAGCAACATTCGCCTCTAAACTCCAATCTCTCTCTCTTCTTCCTCTGGGTGATGGCAGCATCATTGCCTTATAACTCCACTCAACAGTGGGAGTTATAGGGTTGTCTTAGAGCTTTGTATTTTTTAAGCCGTAGGGCAATTTAGGCATTTTGCATGAGTTTTGATGGAAGTTAACGATAAGAATAGAGTTAGTCAATTGTGAGGAAATAATAGGGGTAGCCTCAGTTAATTTTCAAATAGTAAAAATATAATTAGTCAATTAGCTAAACATAAGGTAGTTTAAAATTTTTTATTTTATTAGAAAAGAAATAAAAACAGAAATTCACAATTTCACACACGACTCACAGTACAAAACACATAACTCAAACTCCCACGATTCCTCCACAAAAGCGTTGACGGTCTTAATTACCTTCAGGCCTCAGGATTTTTTTTTTTAATGAGCTCAATTTGTCGCGATAAATAAAAGACGGATCGGGGTTGGGACCGTCTCGGCGTCTCGGCGGCACTAGAGCCGAAACGGGAAGGAAGCGGACGAAAGGGAGGTCCGCGCGTGCCGACGATTCCCGATCCCGACACGCGCGAAATCGTGGATCCCTATTAGGCTTTTACCAGCTCACGTTAGGGTTTTCATGGGTTCCACAGTGGGAGCGCGCTACAAACCACTCCAGTCCGGTTTATAGAGCGCGCTCTCCCTTTTGTCACCCGCAATGCGTCCACCGGCTCGTACGCTCACGCCTGTTCAAGCTTCACCGAAAAGCAACGGATGACCCCTCCGGTTCTGCTTGTACATGCAGTACAGACTACAGAAACGGATCCTCTGCCTCTGGTTTTAGTCTCGAACTAGTTGTTTGTTTGGATTTAGCAAAGAATTAATAAAGTTAATTATGGAATAATGATCAAGAAGCAAACAGGGTCTGTGGGTCTGTTTGTTGGGATGAATTAAGTTGGACCACCAAGTGGGCTGATCTGGGTCCAGGAAAATCCAAAAGATTAGACCTGGATGGATATGATGAGTGTAAGCATGAGCTATTGATCCGTGGACTTGGGTGGCTCATGCAAATGAAAGTGACAAATCATACAGTTAGACTGGTTGGACTTGGGTGGTCTAAGAGTTGTTTTGGTCGAGGGCCCAAATCTTGTCATGATATATGGGAACATTGTTATCGGACCCAGACTGGACATGGTATGGACCATGAAGAGAAAGGAGTGGGTCAATCCAATTCAAGTATTCAACTGACAAATAACTGAATCTAGGTTCGAGCAGGGTTTTAAATTTTGGGTAGTTTCTCTGTTTTGGAATTCAAATATGAGATGAGAATTTCAAAATTTTACATGAAATATATGACAAAATTCAGAAATTCCAAAAAAAGATTCCAAATTTTCATCCAAAATGAATTCACCCCAGGTACTGTTTGCTTGAATTTTGCTATATTTCAAACTCAAATTTAAAATTATGGGTTGGAACTTGGAATCAGCTACTCTTTTATTAGTTCCATTTTTTTTTTTGTCAAGATATATCATATAGTAAGAATGTAATTGAAGAAATGGGTGGGGGTGTTCCATTTCAAATAACAAGTAACTGAACCTGTTTTTAAGACAAGGGTAGACTAATATGTACTTTGAGAAAATTAGCCAGTCCCATCTGTTTTTTATTATTATTTTTATTACTTATTCATTCTCCCATCTTTAATGCTTGATTAGTTTATTAAAAGGGCCTCTTTTGGATTTTTGATTATCTAAATAATGACTTCAGTTCTATTTCTTTTTACTTTTAAAATCAATTTTATACTAATTAATATGCCCTTATAATAGGTTTGTGAGTATTTATTGTTTTTCAGTAAATGAAAGTTCAAGTTAGAGAATATGAGGGTTGTTTCATATATCTTATCCACCTCAATAAATAACTCTCCTTTTTCTTTTGAAAAACATTTTTTTTTCACAAGTGTTCAATGCTGAAAATTGTTAATTCACATTTGATTTGTATTACAGTTGGTTTCATCAGAAAGTTCTCTAAGAGAAAATCCCAATATTATTCATTATTCCAAAATAGATGCTGAAATAAATATTCATTTAATTAGGAAATATTTTCAAATATGTGATTGATAAAATTCTCACCACTGAAACAGTACAAAGAAGACTAGCTAGAACCCAACTAATCTTTAGTCTTTACTAATGAATGTGACAATACTTAGAAAGGACCAATTTGATTATAGTACCATATGACTGTTTGGCATTTCCATCATTTGAAATAGTTTCAGGTTTTTTCACACTTCACCTCATGTTACACGTTTAGGACAAAAGTAGAGCTCTTTTCTAGTACTTAATTGCTCCTTGTGGAAACAAATCAAACCCCATTTTTGGTTCAAAATTTGAAACTGACATTGGCAGAATTACAGTTTTACTTGAGAATAGTCATACAAATTCACAGATGCATGTTACTGAACATACATAGGCAATCTAAAGTCATGTCTATCTAATGAATAGTCCATATTTCCACAGTGTCCCTCCATGTGATGAAAGGGATGGGATCATATCCAAAGAAGAGATATTAATGGTCTAACTAGAAAATATTTTTATTTTGTTCATAAACCCACCACCTTAATTCATTCAATCAATCACTTGTGCATCTCAAAAGTACATATTTTTAAGCAGAGATTATTCAATTCAATTGAGATTCAATAGCTAAACTACTGAGAGAAGTGTTAGTCATTATAGGACAAATTGTGTGGAATGGTGCTAAAGTGAACTCTGTACATATACCAATTTGGTTGGCAACCTGTCAGATGCAAGTCTGTATCTTGACAAGGTACCTTGTGTTGTCTGAGAAGTCTCTTTCCAGTATGGGTTGTAATACTATGTTTTACTGTACATTTGTACTAGATAGGGCAGTGATAAGTGTTTTGAATATATTTGAAATATTGTCTGTATGGTTTACTTCTTGTTTCATTATAAAACAAACTCAAGATATTATAATATGTTTTCATTCTTATTCATTTCATCATAAAATTATATTCACCCAATCAATTATGTAGACAATTTAATTCCAAAAACAAGCATTTGGAAATCCCCCATCTATAAGGAAAAGGAGAAAAAACTTGGGTAAAAATATTTTGTCATGGGGTTAGTAGAATACAATATTGTGGGCATTCTACTGTACTACAATGTAAATTTTTAGGCCCCATTTGGTTTGCAGAAATAGAGGTGTGGAATCGGAATCAGAATGGGTTATTCCGATTCCAACTGTTTGGTTGGGTGGAATCAGAATTCCATTCCCATTCTTGTTAGAATGGCATTCCCCCATTTAAGAGAATGGGCATTCCCTACCGCTCCCCTTGGGAATAAAATTTCAATCATGCTGATTTCAATTCTCATTCTCATTCCTATTCGGTTGTAAATCAAACGGACTCTTAATAAACAGATAATAGTTTTTTTTTATAATATAGATCCGTTTACTTTTCAATTTGCAAATATATACAAACAAGGAAAATGGTTTCCCAAAGCTATTTTACAGTATTTGGCTGCACTCAAGATGGGGAAGGCAATGAAAATTTTCCAAAATATGGATACTAGAATGAAAATGACATTCCTTTTGAGTTTTTTGTAAGCAATTATTTAAGAAGATTTACTATGTTTTCATATCTCGCAATGCGTCTATACTTCTTAACCATTCAGGCTTATTTCTCAAGTTTTTATTTTTTATTTTTTAAGAAGCCTGTAGCTGATCCATTCATCAACTCACCTCAGATAAGTGTGAAGTAGGAATCATGAAATGATGAGCCAAGGACCAGGTTGTTACAAGTAAGAGAGTAAATTTGGCTGCTTTATGAGCAGCACGGTTACAAGACCTGGGAGCATACTAATTAACTGAGAAAGAGGGAAGGTGCAATATTCCAAATTAACCTCCAACAATAGATTTAAGCAAAACAACAGGAGAGTTAGAAATATGATTTGTTTTGAACATTAGCATTCATTTTCCTATAGTTTTATGCCCAACCAAAAGTAACCACGAATTTAATGGCATGTGATAATGAGTGATAAAATTGTTGTTCATAGCAGCAGCAAATAGTGAGTACCATACTCTTAAATGGCCATTAATAAAGGCATTAAATAGTAACAACTAAAAATAAGGTGGTGTACAAGTTGATTTTAATTGTGGTCTCCATAAAATGAGATGCAAAGGTTTCTGCTTTTAGTTGAATCTCAATAAAAGATTAAGATGGCGTTATCCCTATTCCATGTCTTGATTCCATCACAAAGGGATTTGGTATCATTGCTGTTTTTTCATACAATGGTCATGTGATCATGTCTTGGGATTGGGTAATTAATTGTTATTTGGGCCTCGTCTCTAAGTCATTTATTTGGGTGAATGTATTTATCTTGGCGAGAACACTTATTGCCATTATCCTAATTTATCCTAAAAGCTCGATTAGACCCTCCAGTCTCTCTAAAATACTCAAAAAACAAAAAAGCACAACTTTTAGCCCCAAAGCCCTTAAATCCATCGTTAAATCCATTTGATACCAATCCGATGGCCCCGATCAATCCTCGCCTTCAATTTTACCCTCAAATCAGACACAACCATCAAACTAAAGACTTCTCAAAATACCTACCCATGAAATTTCAACTCACACCCAAAACTGCCTTTATTTTTCCCTTCATCGCACCGAGATTTTGTCTCGAAGCTCCAAATTGACCGAATCAAGCCCTTTTCTAGATCTACTTGATCCGGGCCTATTTAGCCCAATATGACCTCACCAATCGACCTAGAACGTCCAAAAACCCCACCCTACCAAATGTCAGTAAAAAATACCCCAATTTACCCCCTCATTCGAAAATATTTTATTTCGACTAATCTCGTGGATCCACACACATAAACCCATTCTCTATGGTTAGACCTATCTCAATCATTTATTTATTTTTACTCGAAACCACGACCCACCATTGAACCAGAAACCCGGTTGGACCCAATTTTTTAAAAATTATAAAAATACCCTCGAACTTACTCAAAATTACAAAATTGCCCTTTTCCATACCTATAAATACAACCTAATCTTTTCAATTTGAACTAATTCACTATTCATCGTCTCCTTCCCTTTGACATAGATCGGCGGTAGCGAGAAGGAAGTCGATCCCTCCTCTCTCTCTCTCTCTCTCTCTCTTATTTTCCTTCTTCTTCTTCTTCTTCTTCTTCTTCTCTTCCCTCCATTTTCTCTCTGCTTCCCATTTCGTCACCACCATGCAAGTTGCAACAATGGTAAATCTGAAACCATCCGCAGCGAACCAAAGTGGCGGTAACTCACCTTTTGTAGTCTCTTCTCCAAAATTAGAAAATAAAAAAGATAATAATAATAATAATAAATAAATAAATAAGAAAATTGATACAGTAGAATATTTCTTTTGGTTTGTTCTTGTTTCTTGTTCTTATTATTATAATTGTTTGGTGGTGCTTGAGTTCCTATGTAGGCCCCAACTATTGGACCTGGGAGAGGGGTGCCTAACCCCTTCCCTCTCCCATCTAAGACTTATCCAGACTAGTTTACCCTGTGCCTCAGGGTCTAGAGTCATTAATTGATAAAAATGATTTTGATGCAATGCTTGGACGAGGTCCCATCACCTCCACTTCTTAATCTGATGGGTGGTGATTCTAAATTCAGTCCAAGTGAACCGTTTTAGTGACACTCACACTTACCCATATTAGTGCACTTACCAAACTATTTTATCCAAAAAAGTACATTATTGTTCTATTATGTATTAGCAATTTTCAGCACAGATGGACACGTGCACTTACCAAACTATTTAAATGAGCTGCTTGGAATCTTTTTTTTTTTAGAAAAACCCACTAATATTGAAATATGAATGCAGGCTTATTTCTTTTTCATAGGACCCACCAACTTACCCACCCCCACTTCCCATAAAACCAATGTTTTTAAAAACCAACCCGGAATTAGAATCGAACGGGTCGATGGTTTGACTGTCCAGGTCAATGGGTCTTTGACCAATTCAATCATTTTTGGCTAGAGATCAGGTTTGGAGTAAAACGGAACTGGTTGCCTACATGATTTATGAGCTGAACGGTTCATCTGTCTGGGTCAGTGTTTGTTCGAAAATATTGCATAAAACAAATGATGTCTTAGTATTAGGTGCCATTAAGTGCCATGTAGGCAAAAAATATGAAAATATTTTTTTCATTACAAGAAATATGAAAATGATATATGTTTTCTCCAAAAGTTATTTTTACGGTGAGCTATTCACTATTATTTGAAGGGCAAGCCAATAAAAAAAAAAAAAAACCAGGAAAAGAGCAAAATGCCTACATAATATGCTAGCATGACGAAAACGCTTTAGAGAAATAACTCGAATGCTAAACACCTTCTAAATGTAGTGCATATATAATAAGAATATGAGGGGAGTGGAAACAGCATTTCCCAAATAAATATCTGATGAATATGGTGATTCCTAACGGCCATTTTGATCATCTTATCCCGATTTAGATACACTCACATGCAACCATTATTTATTCCTATGCCCATGCTATTGTCATCTTACTCTCTTTTTATTGAAGCAAATTAAAGTTAAGAAGAGTAATTGTATTTATTGAAGTAAAAAGAAACCTGTGGAAAATTTATTTTGGTTGTTACTTTGAAAATTGAATATAAGCAAAGAAAGGCAAGACAACTATGGACCTTTTAGATGATGTTAATTCATATCCCTCAGATATGGAGCTCACTCCAGCCTTGTGGAGGAATAACATAATCAATCCAGATTGTCATTAGGTGGTATGCCCAAGGTTGAAAATATCAACCTTGTCATTAGGTGAAATTTGAATTTCAAATCCAATCCCTCCACTTAATCCATTAATATGGCCATTAAATTTCAAATCGCCATTTTAATTGCTTTAAACCTTACCATTTAATGTGGGAGTTTTTTTTTTTTTTTTTCGTTCAGACTTTTGTCTATTGGAGGCAAATGCCTTCCTTCTTTGAGTTCATCAATATTTGACATGAATTGGGATTTAGTCTTCAGTCTTCACACCTTGTTCAATACTCACAACACTTACAACCATCTTTATATTTATGCCTATTTTTGGTTTTGTTTATGTTTATTCAGTAAACGTTTATTGATGGTGCCACATAGGCGTCATCTTAGCATTTTTTCTCTCTTACTCTTTTGCATATATTGAAAATGTAAAAAATGAACTTTGGTTTATATGCATGTCAGCCGTTTATAGAAGTTATTTTTTGAAGCTTCCATAAACGATCAGGTGTTTATTCACTGTTACGCTGAAGTGGCGCCTAATTGTCATAAACGGCTGCAATTATTGCATTTCTTGATTTTACCAACAAATAAAATATAAACATTTATTCCATAAATATAAATGGAACCAAACACACTATATATTTTCATTCATCAGAAAATGTTTCTGATGCACTGCTGAAAGGGATGTGAGAGTGGTGTGAGGGTGTTGACATTGTGTGAAGAGGGTGTTGACGAGTTTTCTCTCCCAGTGCTCAGTAGTTTATATCTGCTGCTTCAGCATTTTGTATGCTGCTTGATGAGGGTTTTCTTGCCGTTTACTTGTCACTTTGTAGCTTCATGAGTGTAATGGATTTTGCCTTATCTAGATTAAAAAAAAAAAAAATCATTAATTGGACCCATTAAATCTGGTGTCATTTTAAATCCAACCATTTAATTCATTAATTGTGAACCATAATTCAGCCATTAAAAAACTTCTATTGCTGGTATAATTTGAATCTAGGTTACTCATGTAATAAATAGGATTGTTCACCACTATACCATGCTAAAATGGTGCCTTAAGAATTGAAATACATGTTATACCAAAAAATAAAAAAGAAATGAAATACATATTCATCATAGAAAAAGAATTGAAATTACATAGGTTTTATTTAATTTTTAATTCACATTCAAATCAAAGAAGCAGTGCTATTATATGAATCTTCAACCGGAAAATTTATAAAAGAAAATTAAAGAAAAACTTGAACATAAAAATATTATTTTTATTAAGGCTCAGTTTGGAAGGAGTACAAATACAAATATGTAGAATGTAAATCCTTGTATTTTGTATTATTTTATATATATTTGTATTTAAGTCCTTCTCAAATTGAGCCTCAAGGATGAACTCTATGAATAATTATATTTATTGAGACTCAGTTTGGAAGGAGTACAAATACAAATTTGTACAAATACTCTTCCCAAATATGATCAAGGTGAACTGACCAGAGGGGTTGCCAGTGCCGGAGAAGGAGAACTTGCGTGAGGGGAGAAGAATGGGGTCAGGAGATCCGCACATCTAGCACGCAGGAATGTTTGACTCAGTTTTGGGGCTAACGGGACGAGCTCATGGCCATCCCGTTAGCCCCGCACACGGGACAAGCTAATTGCGTGTGAAGGTACAGATGGCGGACGCTTGGCGTGTGGGGCGTTTGTGGGGCGAGAGCCTGTGGCGCACAGATTTGAACTCGTTGTATTATAGATTATAAACCTTTTTTTTTAATTTAAAATTAAAATCTTCATTGATTATAACCATTAAATGCGTATTTAAATTTCTAATCCTTCCGTTTAATCCATTTATTGTGCCTTTTAATTCATTAATTGGAGACATTAAATCTGGTACCATTTGATCCCATTAGCTGTGAACTATAATGCATTCATGAGGCCAATAAAAAATTATAGAGTAAATTGTTGAAATCTCCCCCGAAAGGGCTTACCCATACTCGACGAATTAGAATAGGCTTTCTAAGGCAGGTTCTTTGTCATTTTTCTGTCTCCCTTTATAGCCTCGCCCTGATTCCCTTGTGCTAAGACCCCTTTTCTCCCTTTACATTCCCAATTATCCTTTGTCTTTCAGGGAGTCTATTCTCTAATGCTTTATCACCCAACCTATAGTCCAAAATATCCAAGTATTTATTTTTGACCAAAATATTTATTCTTCAAATTTTTTCTTCATATGAATCATTAGTCCAAACCCTTCTAATCTCTTTTCTGAAATTAATTTATTTTTCTAAATGTGCCCTTCATATCAATCGCTTAGAGGTAAAACTACAATTTCAAATTCTTTATTTTTTGTTGTTTATAAAGTTTGTATTGTTTGTTTTTTTGTAAAAACCAACATCAATAGTAATTGCATGGATATTTTGGACATTTTCATGCCTCTCATTAATGGATTCTAACAAAAGGGGTTTATTTGCAATTGTAAAAAATGTTTAGGAGAGGTTTCAATAATGGTTAGAAATTTTAGGAGAGGTTTCAGCAATTTATCCAAAATTATATGCCATTATTTGACCATAGGCTACTCACATACTTGTGCAACCATTTGTCATTATGATGTTACAAGTTGAGGGGACTAGATGAGTGAAGGGCAAATAAAAAATGACTTGGCTGGAAATAATAAGAAATGATTTAAGTGGCCATAGTTTAATGATAGATATGGCACTCAATAGAATGGAATGGCAAAATGGGATTCAAGTAGTAAATTCACATGGCCTCCCCATAGAGCGTGCCCCACACGTGCCCTACAGCACATCCCAACCATGGCATTGGGAATATCTCCCTTGTCCTTCATGGCGAGATGTTCCCAATGTACAACTGCATGATTGTTGGGACTAGATCCAGAATACTCTGTCAAGATGTGCATGTGGGGTGTGTTTTGTGGGGAGCCCATTTAAGCTTTCGAGTAGCCAACCAATGTAGTTGGGACAAGGCTTAGATGATGATAACTTGTTATAATGATATCTTAAGAATTGAAATTACATGGGTTTTAAGTAATTTTAAGCCAAATTTAAGTCAAGCAATTTGTGTTAATATATGAACTAGTGAATGACCCTCTACTAAGTATAGGGAACCAGTAATGTTAAATTTACATTATGGAATCAATAATGTTGAATTTATATTTATTAATATTTTAAATAATTATTAAAATTTCAAAAAATAAATTTTCAATAATTATTATAATATGGATAGTTTTCTTTTGTTATGATACATAGAGGGTTAATGATTAAGTGAGATTGATAGAATGTAGGCAGAAGTAGTGGGTTGTGGGCTTTAGCATCAATTTCTTAGAAAATGCCACGTGTCTAGCTTTTCAGAAAAAATTAGAAGGCCATGCGTTTGCATGGTGGGGAGTTGTAGCTTGGTAGTGGGTTGTGGGTTTTAACAGGAATTTTTCAGAAAATGCCATGTGTCTAAATTTGAAAAAGCCACATGTCTGAATGGTGGGGGCTATATATATATATTAGATGTTCAAGAAAATTTATTTATAAAGAAAAAATGATCATTAAAATATTGCTAATTTATAAGCATTGGTAAGATTTATATTAGTTTTCTAAGCATATATATATATATATATATATATATATATATATATATGTATGTATGCATGTTTTAATTCTTCCATTATTATACAATATTTTTCAAATGTATCATGATAGTTTGTACTCCACATAAACTATATATTAAAATATGTATTTCTTGTGGTTATTTGAACCTTAAATTTAGTATTTTTGATGCATTTGTGTGTGTATATTAATCATTTCATTAAATCCATGTATTTACCAAGTGTATCTTGATAAAAATTGCCATTCGGATATTCTTTGTAATTGCATCCCTAAGGCTGCATTTGGATGCAATGTAAATCAAGAATGATGTAAATTTTACATCGGATCGATTTAGTATGCGTTTGGAAAGAGGGTGTAATTATTATCAACGTAAAACTATACTTTGGTTCAGTTTTGTATGTGTTTGGATGGAGTGTAGTTTTATGTTGATAATAGATGTAAAACATCATTAGTTCTAAAGTTTTACAATCGATATAAAACCTACATCGATTTTATTGATGTAAAACTTTACACTCTTCCACCCATCACTATTTTCAAAAAAGTAATGGTCACTTTATGGTTCAGTGTAAAACGTCATCAGTGTATTTTTACACTAATACCAAATGCAGTCTAAGGCTGTATTTGTTTTTTTTCCTATGTTTTCTTTCAAACCAAATGCAACCTAATAGAAATTTCCCCTACATTAGTTGTTTTTTTAAGAGAAAATTCCCAATTAGTATCCTATACTTTGGGCCTAGTGCCATTTTGGTCCATGAACTTTAAAATGCAACGATTCAGTACTCAAATTTTGAAAATGTGTCAATCCAGTACCTATCATTAATCAACTGTTAACTAGCCTTTAAGTGGCATTTGAAAAAGATACAAATGCCCTTCGAGTGTTATCTAATTTTCTTTATCAACAATTCAAATGTTGACAAAAATTAACAATCCCAAATCCCTACCTCTTCTATTCAAGAAAGTTGGGGTCACGTCTCAGTGGGCATTTTGGAACCCAACTTTCTTAAATAAATGAGGCAAGGATTTAGGATTGTTAATTTTTCTCAACATTTAATGGTTGATAAAGAAATTAGATGACACTCGAAGAGCATTTGTATCTTTTTCAAATGCCATTTAATAGCTAGTTAATGATAGATACTGGATTGACACATTTTGAAAATTTAGGTATTGATGTGTCGCATTTTAAAGTTCGGGGACCAAAGTGGGGCTAGGCCCAAAGTACAAGGTAATAATCGGGAATTTTCCCTTTTTTTAAGAAAACAAGCATTGTGGGTCTATTAATGGGATACATTGCTGGATCCTCAATAGAAATATATGTACCTTCGAGTAGTTGGGGATCCAGCAATGGATCCAACTCATAGGTAACCAGCAGATCCTAGCTTAGAAAAAGAAACTACCCTTAAAGTAACAAGCTAATTTTTACTAATTACTGGACATGAATACCCTTAGAAAATGTAGGAAAATGCAGTTTGCCATGTGATATTGCCAAATTATTTGGCCCAACTAGTACATGAAACATGGTAGTCTCAGGGGCAATTTCAACTTTTCATAAGCCTTAGAGGGCAATTGTAGGATTTTGCCACTAGGCTTAACTAATGTTTTCAACGCTGACCTGATTGGTTGAACCGTTTGAACCATTACCCAACCAGGATTCTGGGTCTGGTTCAGTCAAGACCCATCAAATAGTCAAAAACTGTTGACTTGGTCAAGAATTGTCCAACCTAACTTGTTGAACCGCTGACCATGTTGTGGGTTGCACATTCAATGCATGCAAAACTTTTGGAAGCTATAACTTTGCACTCCAATGTTCGATTGAGATGATTTTTTTTGGATAAATTTCTTAAAATACTCTTATGGTTTAATTAATGGATTAAGTGCACCCTTAATGTTTGAAAATTGACTAAAGCTACCCTTATCATTACCATCCACTATTATTCCGTCAAAACCAATATACACATGAGACCACACCCTATATTACCCCCTCCCTCATCCCAATTTCATTTTCGAGAGAACTGAAAAGCACTGTTCATTGTCTTTTCGAGCTCTCAGCACAACAGTGGCAAACCGGCATTGACCCTCTCCACCTCCGACCAGGTCCCTTCCCCGATCTCTCTCTCCTCTTCCCTCTCTCTTTCCCCCTCTTCTTCCTCTTTTGCCCCTTCTTCCATCTTCATCTCTGTTCATCGTCTTCTTGATGGTGAACAGAGATCGTGTTGGGATTCTTGGTTCCATTTATGTTTCCTCTTCCTTTCAACGTCTTTGATTTTTGGCTTTTAAACCCTATTGCATTCACGATCCATATTCATTAGTTGGTTGGCTCGGTTGATTGGTGTTCGCTGCTTTTTTACCTTATGAGGTTAAGGCATTATTTTTACCTTTTTTATTAAAAAATCAAAATAAAACAGATTCATCCTAAATTCCGTAAACCAGCATATTATCAACTTTATTTATTTATTTTTTCTTTCTAAAATAACTCTGTTCATCATTGGTTGGTTCATTGCCGGTCAAAAGAAGATGTGTAGATATAACTCCGTAAACCTATTTAACTTTCTGAGGCACAACGCTGCAGAATCAATGGGAGTAAAAAATTTAATCCGCTGAGCATTTTAAGGTTCTGATGAAGAAAAGAAGAAAAACAAGTCTTTTGATTAATTAAGCAGGGGTATAGTTGTTTTGTATAAAAGCATCGTGAGGAATCGTTTCCCGTCACATAATCATCGATTCCCAGCTAAAGCCAACCTTGGACTTCATGATTTTATTGAAAATCCTTGGAGCTGGAGCCAACTTCATTAAGGCTACTAGTTCTGGACCTGGAGTCGCCTAACATAATAGAGGCCCCTCCGAGAACACAATAATCCGGTGTTCGAGGCACTGGGACCGGGAGCGAGACCATAGGCATGGAGTAGAAGGTGGCTGAACTCCTTGAAAATATGATCTGAATTCACTCTCCCCGGGCAACTTCTTTCTGGTCCAATCTTGGCTTTCTGCTTCCAGGAGTTCCAATAGGGTTCAATTTTAATTTATTTTTCTTTTTTCTGTTTTATTTTGAAAATTTGAAGAAGAATAAAGGGCAAAATAGTCATTTTCTTAACAGGTGTTAGACAGTAAGTATAACATTAGTCAATTTTCAAACAGTAAGGATATACTTGGTCAATTAGGTAAATCATAAGGATAGTTTAAGAAATTTACCTTTTTCTTTTTTTGGATAACTTTTTGAGATCTATGCATCCCAAGGAGACATAAGTGCTTTTCCCTGCTATTTTCATGAAAAAAATCCCATTTTTTGGCCTATTTTTATAAAAAAATAAAAAACTTAATTAAAAATATAAATTAAATATAAAATAATACATATAACATGTTTATACATTATTTGTTGCTAAAATATATATTTATACACATATGTATACATACACACACAGATATATATATATATAGATATATATTATATATATATATATATATATATATATATAATACATACATGGCGATGACATGGCACGGTCTGAACCGTTCGACCCTATTGGTCAAACCGATGACCCATGACCCGGAGGCAAAAATGGTTCAATATTCAGGTTGGTTTTTAAAACACTAGACTTAATGCTGAGGACATTAGATCTCTTACTCACAAAAACTCTGCCCACGTCTAATCACAACACACTACCCATGTGCATTGGGAACATCTCCCCATATATAATATTATGTAGGAGGATGAGATGTTCTCCATGTATGACTGTGATATTATATGAGTAGATGTGAGCAGAGTTCTTGTGGGCAAGAGATCCGGGCTCAACGCTGAGCCCCTTTGATCGTTATGACTTTGGTTGTGCGTTCAGGATCATTAAATGTCAGAATAACACTTGACCACATGGTCTCTGCGAGGGTCTGGATGTAGTAGGCACGTTAGATAAACACAATGAGTGAGCACGTAATAGTTGTGTGACACATGTCCCAATTAATGCGCCTTTCATCCAAACGTTTTTGCTCTGTTAGATAGAAATTGCCCATTATTTTAATATCTTTGTCAAAATAATTAAAAATAAAAATAATGAAAAAAGAAAACCTAAACGTATTGGGAGTTGGGATTCATTTAAATTTTCTTCTTTCATTGTTTTTTATTTTTAATTATTTTGATAAAAATAATAAAATAATAGACAATTTCTGTTTGATCGTTGGAGTCTCTACCTCTAAGACCACAGAGGTGAGACCCTTGGCCAATCTTAATTCCATAAATTCCTAATTTACCTTGTTGCCAAATTTAATACGTATTTGACTCTTTCCTTTGTAATGGTAGTAAGGTAAATTTCATTTTAGTTAGGGTAAATTACTTAAACCTTCCTTGTGTTTTTTTACAAATGCTTTTATCTCCCTTGTACTTTGACTAGGGGTGCAACTTGGGTGGGCTCAATCTGAGCCTAAACCGGTCCAGCCCGAAATTTTACATGGGTTGGGTTTGGATTTTTGGTCCTCAGGTTGGGCTCGGGCCCATGAAATCGAACTTTTCTATTTTTCGAGCTAGACTCAAGCCTAGCCCTTAGGTAGCCCGAGCACATATGTATATATATGTTAATTACGCATATACATACATATATGCATACATATTTTGCTTACATATATACATAAATATATGTATGCATATTTGCATAAATACATGTATATGTATAATTTTAGAGTAGGTTCATTGACCAACCCAAGCCCGACCTGGACCCGAGCCCAACCCAAATTCATCAAATTACAGTGCAGGTTGGACTCGGGTTAGGAAAATAAAGCTTGACCTCGGGCTTGGTCCGGACTTGGGCCTTAAACCCAAATTTTAGGGTCAGGCCTAGGTTGACCATAAACCCAACCAACCCGGCACACAAAATGTTATATTCTTTCTATCTAAGGGAATAAGGGCATATCAGTAATTTTGTTGTCTTTGTCTAATGGAAGTGATTTATTTGTATAATTTCTCTGATATGTCGAATGGAGAAAATTAATTTATTTGGAGATATCAAAGTATAGAGGAGGTTCAAGCATTTGTCAGAATAAAAGCACAGAGGTGTTAAAAAGTCCCTCGGAAATAAGGGCTTTCATTTGCATGGCAGAAGAAAATGGAGCCCTTAGAAGCTACAGGCAGCTGAGTTAGCACGGCAAAGATCTCTGGGTCCTCTAGATCTCATTATCAGACAATTCATCCAACAAACCCAACAGTTGTTGCTTATTCATAATAAACTAACTTTTCATATTTGTCAAATGAATATAATAAATGATTTTTCTGATGAAAAGTTGACAAAGTTTGAGCAATTTGAGCAAGTCCAGACTTGATATTATGATGATAGCCAAGACTAAGGAGTTCTCTTTCCTGTCAATCAATTAAAAAAGAGAGCATACAATATAAAAATCTATTAATAAACAAACCAAACAAAGAATAAAGCAACTGCACTAGAAGACTTCTGTAAAAAAAAAAAAAAAAGAAACGATTAGAACGGTGAATAAAAGGAGAGATTCAGAGCCGTTAATCCATTTCGATGTTCTAAGAGTTACAATGGAGGTTGGTTGCAGGAGACAAAAAGTCAAGAAAAAGAAAACAAAGAATAGAGCTTGCATGCGTTTACCAGATTCAAGAAAGGTGATCAGAAGCCTGAGAAAGAAACAAGGAGTTCATATACCGATGAAGAAAGCTAAGTGCCTTAGTCCTCTAGTTGGCTACACTGCTCAGTGCTCATCTCTTCTCATCTTTATGTCTCTTGTTTCTTTCTCATCCTACTGTTTTGTTTATTTTCCACTCACTTTCATATGTCGGATCATAAGCTTTATTTTATTTTCCCTGTTTGTCTATGAACCTACACAATCACAGGGAAAATGAATTTATTATGTAACCACCCAATTAATGGGTTTCACTTATTTTAATTGTTTTACTACAGTAGGAATCTTCTTTCATAGAGATTTGCATTGTTGTCTTCACTTGGTTAAAGTGTTAAACCATCAAAAAGGATTATCTGGAAGTCAGTAAAGGAAAGAGGACTCGGTTTAGGGGGCAGTAATATAATTTCTTTGAGATGAGCCAGACATTACTAGATCAGATGGTAGGACCACCAAAATGGGTTTTTCTTGGGTCACCCGGGTTTTGGAAATGTTGGGTTGGTCAAATTTATTATAATGTATGATAATAATTTATGTGTCATATCCTCTAATGTAAGATATGGTTTTAAAAGATAATCTAGAACTGTTTTATTTATTTATTTATTTTTATTGTTTTCCATATTTTAATTTCAACCCGAGTTGAAGCATTTCTCCATCCGGTCCAAGATTGACAACATAGTTTGAAAATTGAAATAAATTCTTTTTGAATAAAATGCAAACTTTAGGCTGTGTTTGGTTGTAGTACAATATCCTTTGCACTAGTACAAATGAATGGAAGTACAAATGAAAAGAATACAAATTCCGATTTAATTTTATTTTGGATTTTATTTTATCCTGCATCAGGTTTTATTTTATTTCATTTGTATTTTATAATGCAATCGAACATAATGAGTAACATTTGAAACAAAAAAACCAGAATTTACACCCAAATCATTTGCACTACAACCAAACGCAGCCTTGGGATGCAATCACATATTGCTTATATTTTAACTTTTTTTAGTAGGACTATTTAATTGCATGAAATTAATTATTTAATAGTTATGTTAGGATCATGGGTTTGATAATGTGTATGACAGTGGTTAATAATGATGGCATCGGATTGATTAGGACCATAGTTCGTTATTGTTACATATGCAATTACATCATTTTTCCTGGTGCTAGTTTTACGAGGCTATTTAGGGACCAAAAATCAAAATGGGCAATAATCACAAAAAGACAAAAAGCTCAAACATTGGTATTTGTGTTAATGGGAATGTTACATTGTTAATCCTTCTCATTACTTTTTTTTTTTTTTTTAATTTTTGATATTGCAAATTACATATTTTTAAAGTTAATTAACTTAGAACGCGTTTGGGAGGGTTGAATCACAGTGGTTTTCCAGCTTTTTGAAGTGGGCCTCACACGGACAGTCAGTGAAAAATCCAAAGAATCTAAATCACCCGTCAGCCAGTCATTTAAAGGGCTTTCTGGCATTTTCATGGTTCAAAGTATCGATATGCTTATGTGTATCGGTAGAGTTGTATCGGTATTTAGATACATGCGGAAATTGTTTTTTTTTTTTTCAATTTTTTTTTTCAAAATTTGATTTTTGGGCATTAAAAAAGAATAGAGTCTCGAAACACTTATAAACATATGTATTGAGACCCAAAAGATACGATACGATATATTTGATACGGGATGTATCATATCGATTTTTTAAACGTTGGGCACTTCAAAGCAGTTGAACCAGCAAATGGGCCTCTATTCTTCTACTTAGTCCAGCTGCCCAGCTTTGCTTTGTAGTTGGTAGTTTGTTTCTCTTTCCAATATGTTCCACTATTGAAGTGGATGGAAGCATTTCAGTTCTTATTTTTCTTAAAAAAAAAATACCGTAATGAGTGGCTCATGGGCCCTCCTCTGCTGGGCCCAATATCAGATTGGATATCACCTACTAACAACCATGCCCCACATAATACTGTCATGATTTTCCTCTGACACCAATCTGATAGTTAACTACAACCTGATTGTGTGTTGGGGGCCCGTTAAATTAATAAATGGGCCAATGGACTATAAAAAACTGCATAATCAGACAACATAATCCGTCTGATAGTGAGATATTGTAACGTGGACCGCCAGAGGCAGAAGTCATCAAATATATATGAAAAAGAAAAAGAAGAAAAAAAACCCTAAAAAGTTATAATCATGGCCTCATGGGAAAATAAAAGGTTGGGTGCATTGAATCATCTGGATCATCCAGTGGATGTACCTTTTCCTCCTTTTCTTTTCGGGCACTCAAGCTGTCTAATGATTGGCTGAAATCTGATGGTTGGAATTGATCTATATAGATCGCATTGGTGATCTAAAATTCCACCGGATATTGAGGTTGTCTCAAATTAGAGTCAAGACGGTGCTTTGGCTCGTCTTGGATTAGTCCAACTCGATGGAGTCACCGAGTCAACTCGGATACTTGCCTAGTTCAACCTGAGACAGCCAAACAAGATTCTATAAATTTTCGTTAGTAGGACAAATTCGGTACATCAACCTTCATGGGTTCATGTGTTGTCCACATTTAACAAGTAAAATTAGGTTTGGGTGGTTGAACTGATAAGTCTGAAACCCCCCTTTCCACAACTCAATGTTGAATTGATTAGAACCACTTTTCAGCTCAGATTGATTTTAGGAGGAAATGTGCTAAAAATAAAAATAATGGTGGAATAAAATGGCTAGCTCTCGAATAGATTCCAATCCAACGAGGAAGAAAAAGTGTATTAATGCAAGAGACCCATCAGGATGATGTTGGATTTAAATCTGTCTGTTGGCCTTGTGGTCATTAACATAATAAATCTCTTTTGTTCCTCATTTTCCCAGGCATTATTTGTGTGCAAATCTAAATTGGATACAAATGTTGCACCCATTTCAATTTTGTATCTGGTTTGCTTGTAATTATTGTTCGTACACTTGTTTGATCAAAATTTGTATTTTTTTTTTGTCTCATTTGCATTCATTTATCATGCAAATTTCACTTCTCAAAAACTAATACAAAATTTTCACCACCTTCCTCCCTATATCTCAATTCTCTTTCGTACTGTCATACAAAATAGATGCCACATCATCTTACTCTAAAAAAAATAACATTCTTTGCTTCTCTTACCTCATATAAGGTGGGTATGACACTTTTTACTGTTAGAGAATAAAACCTATTCAAGGACTTTTTTATGTTCAATGGTTCTGTGAGATGGTATCAGAGCCACTTTGACCAAGTGGTCTAATTGTCACCCCATTATAATTAATTTTGAGCACAAGGTATGGGTGGGTCTGTGCTGTACATTCTTCAAGGCCAATGAGCTTTCGTGTGAGAGGGCATGTTAAAGAATAAAACCTATTCAAAAACCTTACTTAATGACTTAAACTTTTAAGTTCAATGGTTCATTGAGACTTACAAACAAATAACACAAATTCAAATCAGAAGCAAAAGAAAACCAGAATTTACAGTCAGGAGTCGGCCTATTTTTGCTTCAAACCATTTACACCAATGCAAAAAGAGAAGTTGCACTGCAAACAAACAAACTGAGCCTTTACCGACATGCATATTTAACCATATATATCAATGGATGGATAGAAGAAGAGGGAATTTGATCTTATTAATAAGTGAAAACTTCTGTTTAATTTACTTCATCATCTCACATGCATTCACATAGCATGCCTTCAGTTTCAGTCCAATTAAAAATTCTGGTCTCAGATAGTTAGGACACCCATGTGTTAAATTCCAGTACTTGACTAGAAGAAAGCTTTCCTCTCCATTATTTGCACTAGAGTATATTTTCCATGAAATTATCAGGACATTCCCGTGACACTATCCGCCACCATGTACGCTATGTCTCTTCTTGTCGATAATAACCCAAATCTTTCTGCTTCTGTCTTTCCCATCTCTGAGCAATCTTGTATTCTTCTTCTTGATCCAACTCAAACAAATCATATATGTATATGGTTGAAGATTGTGGCCAGAGGTGTCAATATACCTGTTTTGGGTTGAATTCCGTCCAAAATCCAAATCAAAATAAATTTTGACAGATTGGGTTGGATCTGATCTATGCCGGATTGAATTGATATCCGACCCATTGATAGAAGATAAGAATATAGGTGTCAATGGACCAGGTTCAGTTAGAATCAATATAAATTAAAACCAATTTAAGCAGATTGAATGATCCAAACACTGAATTGGACTGATTCAAAATATTCATTGGATTGGATTAAACCTGGTCTATCTGTAATGGATTCATATTGGATCAGATCGGATTGGATTAAATTCAGTCCAATTGGCACCTGTCATAGGCTCAGTTGTTAATTATTGTTTGGAAAAGCAATGAACCAGCCCACTTAATGAGTCAGAAAAGCTTCAGGGTTTTCAACTTTCCATCCAGTGTCACTTTCTCTGGCTTGCTGCAGGCTACTTGTGTAGTTTCCTTGTCCATGTCAACCCTCAACTGTTGGGTGTGTGTATCTCTCTCTGTAGCTACTTGGGTTCTCTGATTTTCTTAAATAGTGAGAATTAATTTACCGATTTCACCACATGTTAGGAGGTAATTTGGCTGAGATTTGCCAGAGAAAGCAATTAAAATGGCAAATCCTTACCTGTTTATGAGCAAGGAGTTCATTTTTGCTCCTATAGACACAAGTGTCTTTCGAGTGAGATCGATTTCAATGCTTACACCGTCGGCACAGCTGTGTATTAGAAATATCTCTATATTTGTATGTTTTTCTTTCTTTTTTTTTTTTTATGAGAAAATATTCTCAATACAAAGCTGAAAGCGACTATACAAATGGAGTGAGCACGGTCTTGTGAGGATGAGATCCACTTTCCTTTCGATCACCCAGAGACGACCATGTGATCACTGATCAGGATTCAGAATTTTGGCCTGACAGTCCCTTTTTAGGGCTAATGTTGACGCCTGGTTATGTGTCTGTCATTGGACACTCGAGAAGACATCCAGAAACAAAATTGATCTTGCCAAAAAAAGTGTTAATCCTGGTTGCCCAATAGTAGAATTAGAGGACAATTCTCATCGGTTCAGTTTTACAGAAATTGTTAACGTTATATTTGGTTTGAAGGAAAAAGTAGGGAAAATGAAGGAAAATATAGAAACAGTTATAATCTTTGTATAGGAGTATATGTTATTTTACCGAAAAAGAATTAATTTTACATTTAGAGTATTTTTTTTTTCTTTTCTTTCTACCAATTTCAGCATTAATATTTGTGCTTGCACCCATCACAACCATGATTCTAAATATTTATGAATGCAAAATGGAACCAGATTTGCATTCTTCTAGATAAATTTGCATCCATATCAATACATTCATTTTATGCACTCTCACCAAACGCAAGTGAAATTTGGACATGGTCAAAATTCAAAACATCGGTGTAGGCAGATATGACAATATTGACCTGTGCCTTTAATTTTTTTTTCCAATTGATTCAGGGTGTCGGTTTAAGGCCCATCTACCCCCTGAATCAGGTCAGACCCCAGAACATTTACTGTAGGGGTGTATTAGGAGGTCACCATTATGATAGTATCAATTAATACCACATGATATGTTTTGATATTTTGAGCCTTGGATACCATTACAAGTGGGGTACCTGCATTTAAGATTTTACACTGCTTCAGATCGGACTAAACCTATTCAAAATTTGACAAATCCCAACCCGAGGCCACAAGTTACACCCAACATTTGGAGTTTGTTTTGCCTGAATATCAAATATGATTTGCATAGATTTAATCAGAACTCAGAAGATAATATTGAAAGCGAGTTCAAATCAACCCCTTACAATGTTCTATAACACATTTCAACCGTGTATTAAGAATATTTCCTGATGATAATATAAAAAATAATGATGTCATCATCGAAAAATGTTTTCAATACACGACGGAATATGCTATGGGAGGCAATCTTGTGAAGGGCTGATTTGATCTCATTATAAACAACCCTGCAAAATAGAGTTTGTAAATGGAAAAATCACAGTCAAATGAGAATATTGACATAATTTTCTTAATTGGTAACAGTGGCATCTCCCACGTGTTTTTGGATGCATTATCATCCTGCACAGCAAATCAGAGTCAGAGATAGTTGGAATTGGAGATGGAGATTTGTCCGGTCTCCCTCAGGGCCCAGCTTCTCCCCATACCAACCTAAGCCTGTAGGACAAAGCGCCCACTGTTTTATGACATGGCGCCCTCCATCGGATTCTACTGCATGGAGATCTGACACTAGTGGTATTAATGTCCCACATCTTAAAAGCCTTTAGGGTTTGTTTGATTCATGGTTTGAAATGGAGTTAGAATCAAAATCAAATTAATTAATTGGCATAGTACGGAAACAAACAGAAGCTTTAAAGAAAAGAGTAAAAGTTGAATAAATAGGAAGAACTCTTCATGGAATAATTAAGAGAAAAGTAACATTAAAAACTATCATAGCTTTGTCCTATTTAGCCTTTATAAGAAAGTTTCTTAATCTATGAAAAAACTGTATAATAAAATTCTACTAAAATTATAAAAAAAAGTTCTAATTAAGCAAAAATTTGGAAATCACGATCTATACTAACTTGGTAATTTTGAACTAGAATAGAAATCCTATGCTGACACTAGCTTGATAAATTCGAATTAAGATAGAAGTTTTACACTGGCACTAACTTAGTAATTTCGAACTAATATAACTTCTGCATTGACACTAATTTGATAATTTCAAACTAAGATAAAAATTTAGTACTGGCGCTAACTTGGTAATTGATTAATCCATTGGATCAATAACACCATCTAAACTTTTTATATGTCTTAAAATAGTCACAACTTACATATAACTTATTGGCTTCATCTATTCCCTTGTCTATTTGATTTAGTTGAAAATTAAAATCAAATTCTATAAGATATGCACAAGTATAAAGGAGGGAGGGTTGATATTGAATAAAGAGAAATATGGTTTGATCACTTTCTTTTTTTTTTTCGCTTTTGTTTTGGATTGGCTAGAATCCGTGAGAGAGGCGGAAATGGCCATTCCCTATAAAAAAGGGGAAATATTATTTCATAAAAAATGGGAATCGTTATTTCTGTTGTAATTATTATTCCCCTTGGCCGCCCGTACCCCAGCTAAAGAGACATGCACGCAAAAAATAAAGCTGCACACTTAAAATGGGAGATTGTAGAGTAGGATAGCTTGGTAATGATGGGTAGGGGTATAAACGATATTCAAAAATTTGATTTCAAATTTGAGATTCGGCATAATGATTCAGATAATTCGAATATCTAATTGATCGAATTCGAATGTCCTATTCATACTGAATAGTTATTCGAATTCGAATTCGGATATGACCTGATTTGATTCGATAAATATCTAAATTCGATCGATTACTTAATTCTTATATAATATATAAAATTTTTAAATATTTTATATAATTTATATATAATAATTAAATTATATAAATAATTTATATATTTTTGTATTTTTATATAAATAAAATATTTATTTTATATATTTATTTATTACCTAAAATATTTAATTAATCGAATTCAAATCGAATATTTAATCATATTCAAATTTGGATATTAATTTTCAATATCTGTCGGATATCAAATTTTTTAATCAGATGCGAACCTGGATATTGTTTGATCTGATTCATATTGGATCCGTTTAAACCCCTAATGGTGGGTATAGAATTTAGGACTCTGGAATCTAGGGTAGGTATAAAAGCTTAAAAATTGATCATTAGGTGATGTATCAGAGTTGAAAGATGAAACCCGATTCAGTCAGTGCAGAACCCATTCCAACAACCATTATAGTCGTGCATTGGGAATATCTCCCAACATAACTAAGGAGATGCTCCCTTTGCAAGGCTATTCCAATGGTGTTAGAACGGGTCTTGCATTGACTGAAGCCCATCTCTGAAACGACAACAAGTATTGGATAAGTGTCTTCGATCTTGATCTCTAATGTCGAGTCCAGATTTGCTCCTCATTGAGTGCACCTCATACGGACTTCACAGTCCCATCCAATCGTGTATTGGGAACATCTCCCATTCTCTATGTTTTCATTCATATGGCGATGTTTTCAATACATGATGGGATGGGGCTGTGATGTCCTTGTGAGATGCGCTTTGTGAATAATAGATCTCGATTTCTCGGTGTCGAAACCAGATATAGTTAGTGTAAAGCCCGTTTGAACAGTCATTAAAGCCTTGCATTGGGAATATCTCCCCGTTAAATAAAGCATAAAAATACGAAGATGTTTCCAATACAAGGCTGCTCGAACGGGCCAAGCACTGATCGAAGCCGATCTCCTCGATATCATTTCCCATAAATTAGAGACTGGATCTGCTCCTCGCACATGGCGCCTCACACCGACCTCACAGGCATATCCCACCATAGGGAACATCTCCTGTTATTTATGTGTTATTATTTACGGGAAATGTTTTCAATGCATGGTAGGATATACCTGTGAGATCCTTGTGAGGCGCCCTGTTGAGGAGCAGATCCCAATTCAATAAACTACTTCTTGCTCGAATAAATCAATTCTAAATTCTTCTCATCCCATTGGATATCAGTGCTTGGGGTTAAGTGGGCCCAGATGACAATCCAATGCAACTTGGGCGGGTTCGAGTTCTGATCTTGTAAAAATTTAAATGGGCCTGGTCCTGACGTTTGGGCCCGATGCAACGTAAACGCTTTTAATTGGGTACTCAAATTACTATTGTTATTTAAGGACGTTTTGTTTGTATCAAGTATCATTGTTGTTTTTATCAATATAAATTGATGTACAATTATTATTTAAGGACGTTTATAATTGAAATAGGCATACCTTCAAAATACTTGCACAAGAAGTTATTTACAGAAACATCAAAATTAGTGCTTCTTTCCAGGGTGTGGAGTCTAATTTTTCTTAGTTAAGATGATCAACCCAAAATGTTTCGTGTAGAAACAGCAAAGGTACCAAACACAATCCAAATTGTCATTTTTTTTTTTTGCAGATGCATTGACAAAATGACTCCCAGGAGTGGCACTTCCTTATCATGTTCTTGTTTCCTTGCTGTAACATCGATAAACGCAAGGGGTCGTTTGATAATCGCTGAAGTAATTGAATCAAATGATTTATTACTTTGTCATTTAAGCTCAGTTTGGAAGGAGTATAAATACAAATCTGTAGAGTATAAAACCTTATATTTTGTATTATTTTGTATTTATACTTCTTCCAAAAAGTAGAAATAAAAATTTATAGAATGCAAAACCTTATATATTGTATTATTTTGTATATATTTATATTGTACATATTTGTATTTGTATTCCTTCGTTATATTAATTTGGAAAAAATACAAATACAAATATATATAGATTTTGCACTCTACACATATATTTGTATTAGTACTCCTTCCAAATCCAACCTTAGTGAATAAGCCATTAAATAGACCTACAAGCTCCATAATAACCTGAAGGACATAGCATACTCTAATCCGGACTTAGGGTTTTGCCATACATTTGGATGCAACCTGGATATCATATTATTTTTGGCACCCATGTGATTATCTGAAAGATTTAAGCAGGGATTATATATTATGACAACAATTGTGATTTATGATTTACAATAATTTGTTAATTATAATTAATAATAATTAACATTAGTTTTATAACTTATATTTTAATAATTAGCAATAATTAAATAATTTTGTTAGCAGTAATTAACCAATACTGTAAGACTATACTTGTCATGGTCAGACCATCAAAATATAGGTGATCTTTTTGAATCCCAATTTCTACTCTGGTTCAAGTCTTATAGTACTGCAATTAATAATAATTTAATAATTTTATTAAGTAGTCATAGTTAAATAATACTTTTTGTCTTTACATTAGATATTGCTTTTTTCGTATATCACACGGCGCCCTACTAGTTGGACTATGACAAGCTAGTCACTTTCTTCAATATACGTGGGGAATCATTCCTATACAAACCTATATAGCTCGTGACTAATTGAATAGGCAAATTGTACCTTATCTTCAAGAAAGTTTGGTGTGGGGTCTGGAATTAGAATTGGAATGGGTCATTTTGATTTCAACTGTTTGGTTGAGCGGAGGAATGGCATTCCCTAGTATGAAATCTCATTCTAACTGATTGCAATTCTCATTCCAATTCCTGTTTGAACCAAACAGACTATATATCTATATCTATATATATATATCAACATGTTTTTCTAATTATCTGCCTACTTCCTAAGCTAATTGCTGTGATTGTTGGGGCTAAAGTCAAAGTCGGGTACCCAATTTGAAGATTTTATGGATTTTTAAGATAAATTCTTTCAAATTTTGACAAAATCCCAACCCAAGCCTATCCAAATTGAATTCCTAATTGGGATATCTTTTAGAAATGTATGGAGACCATAGAAATATTAGAAATGCATGGATACTTCAAGTGACAATAACATAATAGAGATCGTAGGAACATATAAAATATAATATTATTCTCAAAGCCCATATAGCCTGTGAACTTGAGTGAAGGATGCATAGGCATTGCAAAAGTAATTCCCAAAACAGCTTGAGATTTAGGGGTGTTTTGCCAACATGTATGATTTCGTTTTTCAAAACAAAAACAAATTGACACATCAACAAAAATAGATTAATAATTTTGCTTTTTGAAACAAAACCAATTATGTTGCCAAACACCTGGTCCCAAGATCAATGGCTGCTCTTATTTCTCTCTCAATCTGCTGCCCTACACGAGTCCGGATCTCCTGCCCACGCCTACCCATATAACATCGCAGTCATGCATGGAGAACATCTCATCCTCCTACATGGTATTATGCACGGGGAGATGTTCCCAATTCATGGGGATAGTGTATTGTGAGTAGACGTGGGCAGAGTTTTCATGGGCAGGTGATCTGGAGTCATCCTACACTTGAAGCCAATTAAGCAGTTCAGCAGATGTACCCTCACAAAGCACTAGGCCCAAATGGTTTTTCAATGGTTTTCTATCAACATTTCTAGAATCTGATCAGCCAAGATATTTTTAACATGTCACATTTCTTCGTTACTAAACATCTGCGTAAAGAGATAAATAATAACAATCTTATTTTCATTCTCAAAAATCACCCTCCAGTAGATCTATCTAGTTATCGGTCTATCAGTTTATGCAATGTCATCTACGAGATTATTTCCAAATGGATGGTCTTACGACTACAACCAATTGATCACCCCTTTTCTATAAAGATTTCTTAAGAATAGATGGATGCCTGATAATATCCTTTTAGTTAAGAATAGAATGAGCTGAAACTTTCTTAAATCTACTCCCTAGAAGATGAAGTTTCCTAACAAGTGGTGCCAATTAATTTGTCAATGTATTTCAACTCCCACTTGCTCAATTAAATAGAGAGGAAAATATTATGATCACTTCCATCTTCAAAGAAGTCTTAGGCAAGGAGACCCTCGTTCGTTACAGGAATGAAAGTCCTCACTTAGCTCTTACAACAAGCAGTAAAAGCTAATCATACTCCCATAACATATCTTCTTTTTGCAGATGATTACATTTTATTCTATAGAGCTGATATCAATCAAGTGAAAGCTCTTTGCAAAATACTAGAAACACTCCACTCCATCTCAGGCCAAAAGATCAACTATGGAAAATCCAGTATTCATTGCTCAGTTATTGAAGATAAGGAAACCTTTATAGAGCACCAAAACATTGGACCTAAAGTGAGGATCAAAATAAATAGTCTGGTGTCACACAGAATACTCTCTAGAATTAATGCTTGGAGTTCCAAGCTTCTCTCAAGCAAGTAGAATCACATTAGTTAAGTCTGTCATCCAATCCAACCCCATATATTCTATGCCCAAAGAAATTTTACCTAATAATGTCCATATAAAAATAAAGAATTTATCAAGAAATTTTTTGGTGGCAAAACTGATGGATGGACACAGTTCAAGATACACCATTTCATGGAAGAAGTTCTTTCTCCCAAAATCCATGGGAGACTTGGGTTTTAGGAAAAGTCATCCAATGAATAATGATATGTTTGGAAAATGGTTATGGATGCTAATCTCTAATCCTAACTGTTCATAGAGTTAATTAAATAATTAAACAAAAATATTTTCCTAATTCCAGCCCCTTCTTGGCAATGGTGACCTGGAGAGGTTGACATTAATGGAAAAAGGTCCGTAAATTACTGATGGACATAAGACCCAATCTTCTGTGGATAGTAAAAGATGCATCTTTTATTCGTGCTTTTCATGATCTTTGGGTTCCAACTTCCAAAATTTCCTAGTGGCATTCCTCAGTCAATACAGCCATTGTTTGAACAGGATAAACAACTTGAAGTTGCAAATCTTCTTAGTCGAAATGGAGTTTGGGATATACCCTGCAGATTTCGTGCCTCAACAATAGAACATATAGCTCCAATCAGAAAACACATTGAGTCAAATTTTGATAAGGTCCTGTGGAAGTTAAACAATTCAAGTTTATATACAATCAAGTCAGCACATAGAACCTTCCTAAATTAATTGCCACCAACATCCATTTCCTTTATTGGATGGAAACTCAAAATCCATATTTTTGTTTGGAAAACACTTTATGAAATGGGCTTTTAACAAAAGACAAGTGCATGAAGTGGTTGCCTATGAAAGATCAAATCTGTGGTAGGTGTTTACAGCAACAAGAAACACATTTTCGCTCTTTTCTTTGTATGCCCCTTTGCAAGGGCAATATTGTGTGAAGAATAATTGAATACTTAACCCAGAAAGGCTCCAAAAAGCCATTGCATCATATAGCACAAGATTGGATAAATCATACAAGTCTCTTATTGAGTACCCAGGAGGTAAAGATATATGTTGGCAGGTTTAGCATACTTTTTTATTACCTAATCTGGGAGGCAAGAAATAAGAAGATTTTTGAAGGTCACCAATGCTCCCCTTCAGAAGTTTTAGGCAAGAAAGCATGCTATCTATTGATTAAGTCATCACAAATATCTCCTGCCCGAGATTTGTTAATTCTTCTGATGAGCATGGGTTAAGTTGCTTAGAGCCAAGTATCTAATCAATAATCTGTGGTTCCCTAATAAAAATTAGGCAAAGTGATTCTCTTTTTTGGAAATACTTTTCTAAGAATTTGATGGAATTAAAATCTGGCATGGGCTTTTTTTTGTTACTAGACTCTGTTTTTAATATATGGAATGTGCCCTGGATTAGGAATGGGAACTGTTCTCTCTCTCTCTCTCTCTCTCTCTCTCTCTCTCTCTCCCCTCCCCCCCAAGGAACCTCCTCTTAGATCGGATGCCTTTGACAGTGAACAGTTTATTTCAGAAGTGAATGGGTGTTGGGATAGAACTAAACTTGACTCCTTTTTCTGTAGTTCTCTACTGGATGTATTATGAATACCCACATTTTTAATTGAGATCTAGGAAACAAAGTCATTTGGACCATGTCCAAGAAAGGGAAATTTCTCTCCAAGCTTCATTGTTTTAACTCTTGGGCTCAAACTGGTTTATTACTGATAGATCTGCCCTTTCTATTATTAAAAAAAATCTGGGAATTCGAGGTTTGTTTTATTTGGTAGGTACTTCAGAAGTTTTGTCATCTAGGGGTTTTTTGTTTCTGTGGTGATCATAATGAAAATCCCATTCAGGACTTTGAACAGTTGTGTATGGAGAAGGAATTCCTGAATTGGTTGGCTGTCTCTTTAGGTTATATTATATTTGTGTTGTGCACAATGACATTATTTTTAAAGGAAAATGTAAATATGTGCTTTGGATATTCAAATAACCAACTGATCATTTCCACTTACAGAGATATTAATTCAGACCTGAATAATCTGATAGATGATCCTTCTTTATCTTTAAGCAGAAGCATCAACTTTTGTGAGAAACAGGAGTGGCCTATTCCTAAAATGAACCTATGGTTTTATCTGTTTCTCTAATTCTGCTGAATTTCTTCATGCTGCAGGAGGTGCTTTTTGGTCTCCCCAGAAAACAGTGGAGGCTGAGCTTCATGCTTTACTAGTAGCTTTGATGTTTACCAAGGAGCAGCACTGGGATCATATACGTTTTGAATCAAAATCCATGCTATCTATAAATGCAACTAACTGATTGCATACATTTTAATTTGAATCAAAATCTATGGTATTAATTATGTACTATTTGGCGTATTTGCGTGTGTAAAAAGGTCTATTTAATAAACACTTAACAAATTACTGAATATATGTAATCAGACAGATAAATTACATCTCCCACAAGTCCATAACAAATCCATCAATCAATCAGTCAACATTCAAATTCAACTTAATTGAAACAAATTCATATTGGACCTAGATCATGTGTCATCACTCAATTGGTTTACCCAAACATTAGTCTCATCTGTATTTTATAGTTATATTACAAAGATTCACCTTTTAATACTAATAGGATTTTGTAGAGGGAAGATTTTGTTCTGTTCTGGAAGTTGTGGCAAGAAAGGGTGTTTCTTGATAAGTTCTTCCATGAAAGGGTGCTTTTGTAGAGGAAAGAAAGGGTGCTTTTTTTTCATAATTTACTTTTTTGTCTACATGATATTCAATGAAATTAGATTTACAGGGTTTAAGTTTCGATACTTAGACTCAGTTTGGAAGTACAAAAACAAATATATACTGTATAAATACATATAAAATAATACAAAATACAAGGTTATGTACTCCACAAATTTGTATTTGTACTCCTTCCAATTAGATACTCAAGGAAGTTGTGGCAAATGTATTTAGGGGGCATTATTTTTCTGGATTTTGAGAGGGGGGACCAACTAATTCCCATTGACCAAAAATCACATGTTCTTTTTTCAGATTTATGTGGGGACCAGGGAAAGTTTATTTCCATCTCCTAGGTGGGTAAATAACTTTCCCACCTAGGGAAAAATTGCCCCTTTTAATAATAGATTTTTATGGCTAAAATGGTCATTGCCTTATTTACATGGAAAATAAAAGAACATGGGTAAATGCACTTATCCAAGCAAGCCTTTCCTGGAAACACTTACCCGGGTAAGTACATTTACCCAGGTAAGTAACTTACCAAAAAACAAACGGGACCTTATTTTTAAATTAATTATCCAACTGGCTCAATAAGTCTTTCCTGGAAACACTTACCTGGGTAAGTACATTTACCCAGGTAAGTAACTTACCGAAAAACAAACGGGGCCTTATTTTTAAATTAATTACCAAACTGGCTCAGTGAAAGAGTTGTTAGGGTGCTGGAGTTACAACGCCTGCCAAAGCTTGCTAGTGGTCTGTGGGTGTGCATTGCGGCTGTTGTGATGTACTGGTAGCCTGTAGGGCCTCTTGTTTTTGTTACTTCCGGTAGTGAATATTTCATGTCCAAGGGGGAGATCAAAGAGATAGCTCATGGGCTAGAACTTAGTGAGGTGAACTTTATATGGGTAGTTAGGTTCCCAAAGGGGAAGGGGAGGGGATCAGGGTTGATGAGACCCTTCCACAAGGGTTCTTAAGAAGGGTTGAGGAGAAGGGAATGGAGGTGGAAGGATGGGCTCCACAGGCAAAAATACTGCAACACACAGCATTGGTGGGTTTGTGATGAGCCATTGTGGATGGAGCTAAGTGTTGATGGGGAGTTTCATAATGAGGTGGCAAAAGTGATGAAAGAGGTGGTGGTGGAGGGAAGGAGGGAAAGAAATAAGGTGGAAAACAAAGGGAGTAATTAAGCAAAGTGATTAGGAATGAAGGGGAGAAAGAGATCGATCGGTGTGGTATTGTGGTGGTAGAGAAGCTGCTCCAATTATGTAAGAAGAGTAATGAGAAAGAAAATGATGGTTTGCACTACTTGTAAGAGCTAATGCATATTGGTCGTATCTTCTTTTCCTTATTTTAGTAAGTAAACCCATCCAATGCATAGGATTGTTTATGTGCAATGCCATAATCAAAATAATTTAGATTGGACTGGATTTGGTCCAATCTGGTGCAGTCCAATGTGAATCCATTACAAATGGGCCTGGTCCAATCCAGTCTAATGAGTATTTTGGACCGGTCCAGAGATTGTTTAATTTGTTTAAATTCCTATTAATTTAGTTTGGTTTCAATTCAAAGCTGGTCCATTAACACCTATGTTCTTATTTTCTATCAATAGACCAGATATTGGCTCAATCCAGTATAAATTCATTATGGATGAACCAGATCCGATCCAATATGTCATATCGGTCCATCCAAATAGATTTTGATTTGGACAGAATCCAAACCAAAACCGGTCCATTGACACTACATCATTTTACTTCATATTTTTGTTCCTCTCGAACAAATTGATAACCTTATTCCTGTCTTAGTTCTCTTTCATTTACAAAATAAAGTAAACAAATTTACACCCAGCCTATTTACAGTCCCTGCATTTTCATTGCTTCAAACAAACGGAGCTATAATTGTACTAAAGCGCGCAAAATCCTATAGAATAAAATCTTGCCTGGTGTAGATAATCCATGTTAAAAACCTTACTTGTGTCCTCTAGCATAATTGTCAACGCGAATAAGCTTTCTTTTTTATCTTTTGTTATGTTCGTGACAAATTCTATATTGTGACGACCCGCAAAGAACTGAAGGCAAAATTTCATAGTAATTTGTCATAGAAGCATAGAAGGGCATGGGTCACCGTTTGAACCCAATCCATATTCAGCTGATGGGTCTGACCCAAAAGGGTTTTCTCTTGTATACTTTGTTTTTGGCTTGAGAGAGAAGTCAAGTGATTTGGGTGCATTTGGGGTTTAAGATTTTTGGTGAATAGGGTTCTGTGTGCACAGCTTTGTGCTCTTCACTGTAGTTGACTCTATAATGGATTTTTGCTTCTCCTTCACATGTGGAGGTAGGCTATAAGACAAACCACACCAATCTATGTATTTTCTTTGTTTTCTTCTCTTTATCTCTGTTTTTCTTTTATTTTTGGATGCCAATAGAATATGTTTGTTTAGGTTTTGTGCAATATCTTATTTTTTTATCCATTGGGAATTGGCTGATCTTGGAATCCAATGCAATGAGATATTAATTTGGAAGGCAATGAGCCAAAGATCTAATCTCTCTGGTATAATAAGTAATAACATAACATCCTTGAAACCTGTCTTGCCACTCTTATCAACCCAATCACTAAGGTTGTATTTGATACCATTGCTTTCTATATGAAATGTTTTGGGTTGATCAATATAAATTGACATAGAACTATTATTTAAGGCTGTTTGTAATGGAAATACATAGAGAAAATTACTCTGCAGGAATTCTGAATTACATACAATCCCCGTAGTCTATTAGTGACCCTCCTATAAGTCACATCCTGCTCATAAATTTGGCATTGTCAATTTTCACCCCCTTTACAGTGGGGCTAGAGAATTCTGAGCTGAGCTGACCATTACCCTAAAAATGCATGTATTTCTTGCTCAAGGGGGCCAAGTCTAATCATTTTATCTGAAGTAACTCTCGTATGTGATGTGATGTGACAATGTATCTCTGTCAAATTTGTATTGATATGTACCGAACACAACCTAACTGATAGTCACACTTAATTTTAAGTGGACAAAGTATGTTCCACCAAAGAATAAAAGAAAATTCTATTGAAAAGAATGATAAAAAAAGGAACTGCACAAATTAGCATGGAAAAAGTTTGGTGTTGCGGTGCAAATTTTATTTGTATTGATGCAAAGTTTGATAGTGCAAATGATTTGAATGCAAATTCTAATCTATTTTTGTTTTAACTTTTGTATTTATTTTGTTTGATTGAAGTACAAATGAAGTAAACATGGTTTTTGAACTGTCATTGATTTGGACGGTTGGACCGTTTGACCCAAGAATCGTTTAGACAACTGGTTCCGTTTTACTCCAAACTCGGTCTCTGGTTAAAAACCATTGAATAAGTCAACGACCTGTTGACCCAGGCGGTCAAACTGTCGACCTGTTCAACGGTTTTTGGCCTTTATTATTATTATTTTTTTATTTTTTGTCAGAACAGGCTGTCCGTTCGAATCGGACAGTTAAACCGTCGACCCAAAAACCAGTGGCCAGAACGGTTCTATTTCCGAGTCATTTTTTAAAATCATAAAAGTAAAATAAGACCTGAAGCAAAATAAAATAAAACCCAAAACAAAATTGAACCAGAATTTGTATTTTTTTTTTATTTGCACTCGCATGCATTTATACTAATGAAAAAAAAAATTGCACTGCAAACCAAACACAGCAAAGTGTTAATGCTTTACTTTCTCTTCTAATTAAAACATATCTATGAATTTGTGTTAAACCTCAATAAGCTTAAAAATGACCGGTCAAATTTGCAAAGATGCAGTTGTTTTAATTGTGAAAAGCATAGGAAATTACCAGGATTCGAAACAAGAAAAGGCTGAGTCAGATATGACCTGTAAAGCCTTTAAATAATGTTTTTATGAAATAAAATAAAGTAAAAAACTAAATTGCCTGCTTTCCTTTCTCAACCCTTTGGGAAATGCAGAAAAGTGTTGCAATTATATCAAGAGAGATGCAATTTTTAATCTTTACAGCTACATCTTTGCTTTATTGATGAGTTGATGAATTTCAAACCTGTTAATCATTTATATTTTGGTCCTCATTCTCAATCCTTTTCCTGGTTATGCGAAGAGGAAGTGATGGATCTGAATTACAGTTCATGATGCATATCTAGTCTTTTATTCAATATCAGTTTTATCATATTAATTCTCTTTTCAGGAATGAATCTTGATCCAATGATTAGTTTCTATTCGACTCTCATATTTAGGAGTGAGAAAAAAAAAAAACGGAAAAACCATATTGAATCGAAATTCGAAAAATTAACCGAAAGTGAACTGATTGGTTTAATTTTTACAAAAATCAAAGGTACCAGTTTAATTTCAGGTTTGGTATTTTTACAAAAATCAAAGGTACCAGTTTAATTTCAGGTTTGGTATTTTTACAAAAATCAAAGGTACCAGTTTAATTTCAGTTAACTAATATAGAAAATCAACAGTTAATCGAATTGGTTGATATACACATATTTCTATACATTTTAGGGAGAATGATGATTCAGCCAGGGTCAGAATTTGTAGGCTCAAAGTACATTTAGGGTAGGTGTTAGTTCGGATTTGATGCCATTTCATGGGCGGATATGGATGCATAGAGTGTAGGTTTTTGACCTTTTGAATGTTTATAGCTCTACAGTGAAAATCAGAAATCTGCATTGGGCCTGTCCGTACTTCTCTACATATTTTATGTATATTATATATATTTTATATTTTTTTATATATTATAATTTAATAAATATTCATTACATATAAATATATATATATTGTAAATATAAAAATCGATGAACCGAACTAACAGTTAGCTGAATCGGTCAACTGATTAACTAATTGGCTTCGATTCAGTTTTGATTACGGATAATAACAGTTTGGTTTCAAAAATAGACCCACCGTCATATTCTGTAATATTGCTTGTAAAGGGATTTCCTTATTTTATTTAAAGCAGAATTTCTAGTTGAGCTAAGAAAGGGTCCTGTTGTAGGCTTATTTGCATCACCATCTGATAGATGATTGGCAATATTAGCCAATCTTCAATTCCTTCACTGGACACCCATAAATTCCATTTGCAAATTCTCCTTTTGTCTCTATACTACCCAAAATTTTTTCTATATATAGGCTCGATTTGTTTGCAAAAATATATGGGAGTGCAAATGTGCTTAGTAAATTCTGGTTTACTGTTACTTCAGATTTGAGTTTCTCTTATTTGTTTGTGAGAAGCAAAATAGAAGCCAAATGACATGGTTATGACGCAATTCCCCCTCCATATTAGGGAGAAATGAGGTAGGTGGAAGGTGGTTCAAATTTTGCATCAGTTTTTGAAATATAAAATTTGCACGGTCAATAAATGCAAATGAAACAAAAAGGTATACATTTTTATATCAGATAGGATTGCAAATCATAGTTACAAAAATATGGATGAAAAACTGCAAACAAACACAACCATAATGATGAGGTCATACCAAAGAGCATTGAGATGACCCCTCAAATAAATAAATAAATAATATTATTTGTATACTTTCAAAGCATGAAACAATCAACAATGAAGAAAGATTGAAACTCATGTTATGATTGTATAAAAAAAAAATCATTTTTGGACCTTTAAACCACAAAGGATTCAAAACTAGGAGATTTTATTATGACATAAATTTACAACATATTAATTCACTGTGCAAGCTGGATTTGTGGATCATTCCATTCTTGTTTTTCTGATGCTATGAATGTTTATATGCTTTAATTCTCTTTTCCCCTTCTTTTTTTTTTTTGTTGCATTTCAATTCATGAACTATGTTTTTATTGTTTTTCATACAGAAAGAAGTAAACCCAAATTGTTCTTCAACTCACAAGCAGTTGCACATGGATGATATTCCTAAGCTGCTGAGTAAGAACAGCTTCTGTCAAATTAACAATTTGAGGTTAATTCTTCTGTAAAAAGAAAAAAAAAATTGCATGCGGATCAATTACAAAACAGAATCATCTGTTTTATTTTTTTTAATTGAATTGGTACTTTATATTGAAAGTTTATTCTTCCACATCCATTGACCCCAAGATTCCTCTGAAATTTCATCGACTACAGAAAATGAAAAGCTTTTCCTGAATGATTAGAGATGAAATTTCTCCCACTCCATTCACTTTCTCATTGATCACAGCAGATATATTTTTCTGCAAGTGGACTGCAATCAATCAAGATAGTTTGGCCAACACTCTTGATCAAGGAATAGCTCCAAAACGGCATCTATATCATTAAACCTTCAACCTGTAAACTTTAATGAGTGTATCCCATCAATGAAGCACCCAAACAAATAGCACATGTACCACAGCAGGACAGAATTTTCTAATTACACCATATATCAAACGGTATGAAAACAGAGACAGAATTATCCTATGGTAGAGTACAAGAATGAGGTTAAGAAGTTTTGGAAGTTCAAAAGACAAATTCGTTTACAAACCTGTTTAGACATTAGAGGGAATTTCCTTCCTAAATCACCAGAACCCCTCATGGAAAGCAAATGAAGAAATTCAGTAATAGAATCATGCAATAAACCAAGGTGAAAAGTCATCTTAACTACTCCACACCAGTCTAACCCATAATAAACATTGATCAGTTATCAGTAATTCAGCGCAGAGAATCTATGTTCTTGCTCAGTTCCTCCAGCTTCTTCATCCGCAGTTTCTCGCTCTCGCTTACTAGCTGCTCAGGAGATTTCCAAATGGGAAAAATGAACAGGAGAGGGGAAAAAATGCAAAATTAATATCAGAAAGAAATCAACTGCATATGTATACTGACCTCCATTAATTTGGTGATTAGTTGAGCTTTTTCTCTGTTCTTTTCATTTAAAGCTTCAAGGGCTTCTTTGTATTCCTTCTCCTGTCACCAATCAAAACCCCACATTTAATGCAATTAATCCTGTTACTTCTAATTATCACACTGAAGATACTCATGAAGAAAGGTAAAGCTTCTGAGCTGTGAAATTAATAACTACTTATGATGGCTATGATGAATTTTTGACCTTCTTTTGACAGCTCTGTCCCAGTGGCTTCAACTCCCGGTTCACTCCATCAATCTTCTTACGTAATAAACCAATTTCCTTCTTCATTGGATCAGCCAGAGCTTCAAGTTCCTGGTGGGTATTTTCATGAACAAAGAATTCAATATATTTGATCGCCAACAGCTTAAAAGTAGATATTAAACAGGAATTTTAAATATCTATTGTTTGCATGGATATTTAGATAAAAGCTAAAAGCACTGCAAATTTTAGAATTTAGGCACAGATCAAGTGGTATTGAGCTTAATTTCTTCAAAATAGTTGTTTCTCTCTCTGATTAGAAGTACAGAATTGGAATTAAGCTACTGATGGTGGAATCTTGTGGCTCTGGTTACAGAAGTGTTCAAAATTTTCATGCAGATAGCAACATGGGTATGTGGGTTTAACCTTCGACTTACTTGTCTAATCTCTGCCAAACGCTTTGATTCTTCTTCCACACGACCCAGCTGAGCCTGAACCTTCTCCCTCACCTCCATCTTCTTCCTCTCGATTTCTTCTTCCTTTTCTCGGAACGAAGTAAGAGCCGATCTTGACATCTCTTCTTCCTTGTCATCCTTTCTCTGGCTCTCGTTATGGCTGATGTTCTCCGAGTTCTTGACTCCTTGCACCTGTGGCTGGTGGTGCTGCTGCTCCCATGTCTGCTTCTGGGTTTGCATCTCTGCCTCTACAGAGGCCCTTCTCTCTCTCTTTCTCTCTCTCTCTCTGGGATTCCTTCTATCTTCTCTTTCCTTCTGGTCTGCTTTTGCTTTAAAATGATTGTTCTCCTTCTCCGCTGCTGGTGCTTATAAACAAGGCCGGCTTTAAAGGTCTCAAAGCAACCAGCTTTCTTTATTGCGAAATTTTCAAAAGCATGAGCTGAAATGACCAGAGTGCCACTGCTTTATAATGATAAAGATGGAGAAGATTTCAACTTTGGGGAATAAAGACTTCTTCTCATCTCAGTAACCCAATTCCTCTATTTATCATTACACAGAAACCCACTAGATAAACAACCCGGATTTTCCTTTTTTGCTTTCAAGATAAAAAGTCTAGATATATCACTTGATATCAGTAAGGATTCTTTCCAAACTAATTTCCTTTAGCTTTATTTCATAAAAACAATTGGTAAGCTGCTTTCGGATCTACATTGAGCCTCTCTCGATGAACAATTTTCCTAATTTGGTTTTTCTTTGATTGATCTTCTGTACATTTTATTATGGGTGTGATAATTTTTTGTTGAAAGTTTCATTTTTCCATGAAGAGGGGTGGGTGTGCTTAGGGTAGAAGGCTTGCATGGAGTAGACAATAAGGGCTTACCTACACAAAAATAAAAACCGTGGGGGCCAAGACAGATTAAGAGACAACCAGACAAGACAGTACAGAGCTAACTTTCAACAAATATGGTTAGCTTTCCAAGATGGGCTTCAATGAAAGACCTTTTTCTCCTTTTGGTTAAGAATTGGTTTTGTGTATTAATTATCATTAAGTAGTTAATGGGTTTCTGCTTCTGCTTTTACCTTTTTCTCCTTTTTCTTTCTCTGTGGGGGCCAGTGGAGCACCCAACATGATCAAATATAAAAAAGCTATGTGTAAATCCAACGGCTGAGATCAGCTAACAAGATTGATGTTGGTAGGACCATCCAACAACCACGTTGCATTTGCGTCACTGCGCGTGCAAAAATGGGCTCCTGGCCTACAGATTCTCTTGTTAGTAGTTAAACGTATTATTCCAACAGCGGCTCTTCTTTTCTGATGATGAGAGCTCAGCTTTTATTAATTACCAACGCCACATTAGAATAATAAGAAAGAACGTCCAACTGCGGTTAGGTCACCTTCATTTGTTAGGCAGTCGACAGGGTTGAATCAAGTTTGAACGCTACTTTGCATCGATATCTTCTTGGTCTTGGGCCCATGCTGCATGGCTTTTCTTTCTTTTTCTCTGAGTGATGGAACATTTTGGTGTTTATTTTAAGTTCCCACTTCCATGAAAGACATGGTCCAAAGCTCTTAGACTAACCAAGCAAAAGGCTCTGCTTTGTAGCCACAACCCATTTAGAAACACATGCTGTAGGGAGGAATTAAAGCTAGAATCTAGCTATGACTTGGCAACAGTACTGATAGTGCCCTCATCAAGCCAATTCACTCCACACAGGAAGCATTAGACTAATTGGTTAAAATATATGAGACAGCTCCTCATCAAGCCGTTCTATGGGTCATTCGTTGTACCACATGCAGACCTGAACCAGGAAATACTTTAAAGTTCCAACTTGAATGGCTTTTGGTAGTGGAATTCACATCTGCACCATCCCAATCGCGTATCGGGAACATCTTCTAACAACAAAATGGGAGATGTTACCGATTAATGCACGGCTGGGATGTGTTGTGGGGCATAGATGTGAACTCTTTGGTAATGGAGTGGAGGAATTCACATCTGCGCCCCATAGCCCATCCCATCCATGTCTTTCTATGACAAACACACAACAGATAATCACAGTGCATGCTGAAATATGCATGTGAGGTGCACTCTGTGAGGCATCAATCTGAACTCGTAGCGGAGATGAGATCTCCATCATCCATATGGATAGAGGGTGATTCGAACCTGGGGGTGGACTACTTTACAGCAAAGACATCACATCCATGGATTATTGCTTTATTAATCAAAGATTCTTAATATTGATTAAAACTACAACCTAGCATTTGAATAATCTATGACTAATCTGATCCCTCGTATTAGGGGGCTACTTCTCATTTCAATTTCAACAAGGGGCTACTTGTCTTCTGGAAAGAATATCCAAAGAGTGTTTTCCCCTCTAAAAAAAGAGAAGAAATAGTTCACTCCTTTCCCAAAAAATAAATTCTTGCATACATAGCTATTTACACAAAAACACAAATAAAAGATTAGAAATTCATCATACTAACCTTTCTAATTATAGTTCCCTAATTCAAATAAAAGATGCACCATAAGAACATTAATGGTGTGGATCCCAAAGTAAGCCATCAAATATAAATTAAACCTAATTTTTTTCATCATCATCTAGGCCTTATTCTAATTATATGGGATTGGCTACATGAATCCCGTTTTGCCAATTTGTTCTATTTAATATTATATTTATTAAATTATTAGTCTTTTATTTTTTTTCAGACCCAAAACTTTATGGGGCATAGCTTACTTTCCTAGCCAGTAGCCACCCTAGCTATAAGGATCTTAATTTCATCCCACAGAAATCACAAGCACCAAGGGACAACGTGCTCACCTTTAACCATTTTCACCAAAACCTCTGGGTCCAATTCCACCCAAACCCTAGCTAGTGAGCCCAATTTCGTCACATAGCCTGACAAGAGCTTGGGCCTCCACTATAGTGTTTGATCCCTCAATAACTTGTGTTGCTTACAGTCCACCCCAATTTCGCCACATAGCTATAAGGCTCTCAATATATTCCTCCTTGTGTTGCTTACGGTCCACCCCATCATAAAACTACTCTTATCTTTAATCTCTATCTAGCTCGATAACTCTTTATATCTTTTGATAAAACCCATAAAGTAAGTAAGAGGAAAAAAAAAAAGAAAGTGGAAGATCATAGGACAATTTCTTGGGTAAAATTGGGGTGGCCACGAGCCGAGTTTTTTATGAGCTATTCAAGCTTGGTTCGTGAAAAATTTGATTCGGTTCGGTTTCATCTGAGTTCAAGCTCGATTTATAGGTTTGTTTATTAATCGAGTCAAGCTCGAGCCTAATAATGCTCGGCTCATGAACCTTACGAGCCAAGCTCGAATAGCTATATAATAATAATAATAAATTATAGAAAACAATATATATAATAAAATATTATGTATGCCATTTTTATTTTTATATATAATAATAACCAATTATTTTAATTCTTAAGTTTTTTTAAATATCAAATAAAAAATATTTTATATATATATAATTTTTTTTATTTTTATAAAATAAAATTTTCAAATTGAGCTTGAACTAATTCAAATTCGAACTTATGGGCTTTTGACTCGTGTCGAATTTGATCTTAAAATTCTAGCTCAAACCGAACTCAAGCCTCATAGTGCCTTATCAAGTCGAACTCAAATGCTATTTGGCTCAGTTCGACTCGAATACACCCCTAAGTAAAAGTGTTATAGTGAGTCCTTTGCTTAGCTAAGATGAAGAGACTCAGAGATAAAAAAGGATGACCCTAATATAGACCTGTCAGTGAGTATAGATTTCACAGCTTGACGCTTGAGGAAAAGAAAATCATGCATTTTCTTGATTCCTGACAAATGCCTCAAAGCCTCCATTTTGGTCTTCTACCCAATGGTCATTGTTGTTAGTCTGTACTACCATATTTTTTCTTTTGTATTGGAATCTCCCCTCCCTCAACCTCTAGTATAGCATCTTCTTCCTACTTCCTTCACCCGTTGTGAATGATACATTCGAAGATTTGTTGGTTCCACATGAGCGTAAAGAACATTCCAACCGTTTTAGCTTATATGCCAGAATTGAAAGAGGTTGTTTGCCTTCTACTTCCTTCCTCGTTTCTTCCTAATCACTATCACAAATTGTTGCTCCCCACAGTCAACCTCCCCCTCTCTACTAGGAGAGCTATAAAGTGGATCAGGTTGCCGGTGGGCCAGCACGACCCAACATGACTTAGGCTATGCCAGGCCCGGCCTGAACCCGTGTCGTGCCGGGCAAGGCATTTAGAGATTCACGAGTTGGCACAACATGACACAGATATTTAGTCTGTAATTCTGTATCGGCGCCTATCTATATTATTTTCAATCTTTTATACTATTCCCTTCCAATTTTACTGTAAATTTTCAATTTTATTTTATTATTTCATATTTAAAAAATTGTATACATCAAAATTTATATAGAATAAAATTTTAAGATATTTTATTCAATTTCTTGTCTATCTTTTAATTTATTTTTTCCTTTTTTTTTAAATTGTGCCACACACGGCCTATCCTATGACTTGTTAGGCTCGGGCCTTGGGTCATGCTGGACTTCCCTTTTAAGAGATTCCAGGCCAGGCAGGCATAGCCCACCAAGCCCTGTTTGTTGCCCCAACATGGCTTGCTACAATCAAGGTTCAAAAAATCATTATTATTGGCCTGTATTAGTTGATATCTATCATATCGGGCCCTTCCCGATACGCTCCTACAAGGATTGTATCGGGTTAGAGCCTGATTCATAGGGTAATTGGAATTTAAACCGGCTCCTCTAAACCAAAATTAGAAAAAAAAAAGTAAAAGTTAAAAAAAGGACCGATACTAAACGTTCGATACTTTGAACCTTGGCTACAATGTGGGTGGCTTGCAAAAGTGCAGTGTGGCATCTCAACACTGTCAGCCATTCTACAAAGAACCCTAGGTATGGTCGATTCTCTTTTATAAGTTGCTACTGATTATCTTCCATTCGTAAATAGTGACCAATAGCTAAGCTCCAACTCATCCTCATCATATTAACTTGCAACTTCAAACCCCTTTCTTGTAGCCAATCGCTATTTTTGCATAGTCAATTGATTTTAACCAAAGCTACTTACTAGTCTCTAAAGGGTCCTCTTTTTTTCTTTTCTGAGTCACAAATTGTTTGCCTTTAGTCTAGTTTTTTATATTGTCTGATATGGGGTGTTCCGAACTGAGGATACAATCAGATAGTTTCATCAACTAAATGAGGCCAAGGTGGAAGGACGAAGCCACACATCAAGCTTTACAACTAGGAGAAAGGTCAGAGGCCCGAGGAGTTGCTCCCCAGGTAGGTACTCCAATGCTCAAGTTAGTAGGGTAGAGGAAGATGTGACCGGGTCAAGCAAATTGAAATAATGCAGGTCCAATTCGAAGAGATGGTGTAGAGAAGTATTTAAAGAATTATTCCAAATGTCCCTTATCTCGAGCAGGAAATAGCTATTTATAGTTGGGTGTTTGTGTCCTAGATGGATAAGGCTTCTAGGGTTGTCGAGATGAGGGTGTTTGCCGAGGTCAAGGTTCAAAGTATCAAAAACGCTATGCATATCAGAAGGTCAAGTTTAAGAAATGTATCAGGATACACCTTTGATACGCATGGAAATGCTATAAATACTCTAATAAATCATAAATAAATGCATGGAAACACATGTTTTATTCTAAAAATTAAACAAATATTTTTTTGAATGGCTTCATGGACATATATTATTTTTATTCTAAAATTAATAATTGTTTTGCATGTTTCATTCTAAAAACTAAATAATTATTTTTTTATTCAAATAATTATTTTGCTTATTTTATTCTAAAAATTAAATTAAAATTAAGAAAAGTAAATATGTAATAGAAAAATTGAATGGATTTATGGACATAATAGATCAAATAATTATTTTGCATGTTTCATTCTAATTTTCTAAAAACTAAATAGTTATTTATTTTTATTCAAATAGTTATTTTGCATATTTTATTCTAAAAATTAAATTAAAATTAATAAAAGTAAATATATAACATAAAAATTGAATGGATTTATGAAGATAATAGATCAAGTAATTATTTTGTATGTTTCATTCTAATTTTCTAAAAATTAAATAATTATTTACTTTTATTCAAATAATTATTTTACATGTTTTATTCTAAAAATTGAACTAAAATTAAAAAAGTAAATATGTGACAGAAAAAATTGAATGGGTATATGGAATGTGGACATAATACATCATCCATATATTTACTGTAAATATTTATTATTACAATTTAGATCACAACAAAAATTAGAGAAATAAATGAATATTTATAATCTAAAAATTAAAAAAAAAAAAACAAATTAAAAATTTCACATGGTATTTGGATATATTGATGTATGGAATTATGGACCATGTTAGATCTGCCTTAGCTCTACAACATACTTAACCTATAGGATTAAATCACATAAGATTCTAACATATCATTATTGTATCGGCCGATACACAACTGAAACTCATTGAAACATTCCAATACGTTGTCGATATGGGGTCAATATGCCTTGGCCGAGGTCTTAGTAATCCGTTGATTTAGAACCGTATCAATAACGTATCACCATTAATTTAGAACCATTTCCCGTGCTAGTAACCCGAAGAAATGATACATATCAGCCGATACGAGCTAATATGTAACGAAATTTTGAACTTTGGCCGAGGTCCTCAGGAGGTTTTCTCTTCCCTAGCAGATTGTGCTTCCTTATCCGTACAGGATACTCCTTCTTTGTCATGCCCTTCCATTACACGTAATATCGGCATGTCTTGAGAGAGGAGGCGGCCATAAAAATTGCCACTGGCATCCTTTGCCATCTCAACCGTCACCCGAACAATTTCTCTTCCCCCCACTTCTCCTCTCTCTTCTTCCCTTTTTTTACATCTATGTTTCACATGGCCGACCCTTTTACATTTACCACAATACTCTGATTGGTTCTCGTACGTACTCAAGCTTTTGGTTTGTGGCCAATCCAAATCTTCTCAATCAGAGTTTTCAACAGGTTAACCTCCAAATAAACTTGAGCTGCCACCAGAGAGGTGCATTGGGTTGTGGCCATATCAATCCAAAGAACCCTACTAACATTGCCTGCTTTTGATTAGAGGATGTCTTACCGGGAGTCTACGAAAAGAAACCCAAACTGGTGATATAGTCGGTTACTCGCCTACCTGCTGGAACGTGGGAGTCCGGAGAAAACCCTTATAAACAACCTCCCACATCCAAATATTCTAAAAGTCTGCTTTCGTCCAATAAATGAAAGAGCAGATGTTTGTAGATTAGCTTGTAGTTCATATGACCAATAATGAAATCCCTTAGGCTGTAGAACTATGGCAGAGCAAACAATTTGAGTGTAAATTTTGAGCTATTTTCGTTTCAAATTTTGGTTTATTTTGTTTGATTGCAATATAAATATAAATGAAGTAAATTAAGATATGAAGCAGAATAAAATAAAATCCAAAATAAAATTAAATAAGAATTTGTATTTTTTTTCATTTACACTCCTAGGCATTTGTATTAGACTAAATAAATTTACACTGCAACCAAGCACAGCCTTAAGATATTGAATACGCCTTAATATTAGTCTTGATCGCAAGTATGATTTTCAAACTGCCATTGATCTAGATGATTAGACTATTTGGCACGGGAATTATCCACACTATCAAATCATTAACTTAGAAACCGGTGGCCAGAATAATTCCATTTCCAGGTAGTTTTTTATAAATCATGATCTCAAATATGACCGGACGACTAGACCTATTCATGAGCCAGGCTCGGATTTGAGTTTTATCAAATTTTGAATCAACCTAACCCAAAACCCAAACCCGACATAATGTAAAATCAGGCTCAAAGCCCAGCCCATGAACAGATCTACTGACGATCACGAGTGCACTTCAGTATTACAGTTCACTTTAAAGGTTTTGTGAAAGTCGAAGGTTTTATTCTTATCTCTATCCTCGGTAATGCCACCCCTCTAGCTATTACAAAAGCATAGGAACGGTGGGGGGGCCACCAGGCCGACCTTTGCCGAATGGAGGCAGTGGCAGTAGATCACTCATTGGAAGAGAATGCAAAATACTCAATTCAAGAACATTGAAATCTAAATCCTACTGTTGTATTTGGTTGAATCCCCTAGATAATTAGTGCTTAAATTGTTTATTACTACTATTAGTCCTTTTAGCCTCTTTAAATTTTAACAAAAGATCACTTCTTCTAATTAGTAGTATTATTATGATTTTCTATGCACGTGATCATTAATCTACTTTCTATCATTTTATCACTTATTGGTATTATTCTTAAATTCCTATAGATGATTTCATTCATGATCATGTTCTTTCTAATTTTTCTATTCATTTATCTTAATATTTGCATTTTTGTCATATTCATTTTTTGGACATGTTGTTTCTTCACTACCCAACACCTACTCCATCAAACATGGTTGGCCGGCCTTACAATTTTTTTTAGAATTATCCTTTTAATCCAAGTTGTATTCGCCTATCACATAAAAGTTCAGATGCACCCCTTCACTTTGCCCGTTCTACTTTAAAAACCCAAATTAGATTAAACTTAAATAAAATAATAGTTAGGCATATATAGTTGCCCCGCAAATAACACAGGACAATCATTACCTAATCTTATTACTAAAGGAATCATCTTGTATTTGGAAACATAGGATCCTAAGGCTATGTTTAGTTTGAAGGAAAAAGCAGGGAAAGGAAGGGAAATACAGAAAAACCAATACAAGGTTTGTAAAGGTTTTCCTACCTTTTCCTACATTTTCCTTCAAACCAAACACAACCTAAATGGTTTGGAGCCCTAGTAATTAGCCACCTCTCCCATGTTTCAATGATCAGGACTTACCATGGAATGGATTCTAACGTAGAGCAACGGCTATTAGTTTACACTTATTGAACGATACTACGATAGTAAAAGACTATTTTACACTATCTAATTAAATGTATTTAAAAGAAGTGGATATAATCTTTATAGAAACGCTTGATTATGGAATAGTTGATTGACAATATGGGATCTATCCAATGTTGATCTTAAGGCTCAGTTTGGAAGGACTATAAACACAAATATGTAGAATGTAAAACCTTATATTTTATATGTATTTGCACTGTACATAATTGTATTTGTAGTATTCTTATCAAACTAAACCTAATGCTCAAAACATAGGACGGAGGCAAGGCTCTACAAACTCGACTTGGCCCGAGTTTGCATTTTACACTGTTTTGGGTTGGGCCTTGGTCTAATTCATTCAGATTATGACAAAAGACTAACTTGAGTCTGACCAAGTTGCACCAATTTATTGGTCTTGCTTCCTAGATTCAGTTTTAGACCATAGCCTAATAAACCAGGTCCATATTCATGCACAACCAGAGTTGTGATGGGTTTAGCTTGAATACCAACCTGCTCGGGCTGAGAACAATCAGAGTTGTGATGGGTTTAACTTAAATTAGGCTTGATCTTGGCAATCTTAGGTGTTGACCTTGGGTTGGGCCAAGATTTGGCCTGAGGTTTAAGGTTGAACCTGGTCCAACTTGCCCAAATTGAACCCCTACTACCAATAAACATATACCACTTGTTGGTCCGAGTAAGTCTCATAGGTCTCATGTGTGAGACCCATAATTTGTTACATAAATGAGTTCTACCTTTGGTCCCATAGTGGGTCCCGTATGTCGATTACATATGTGGGTCTTATGTCTGAGTCCCATCCTATGGTTGGGTTCATCCTGTTGGTCCCATATGCATTCGAGCTCTACTTGCTCAAAAGAAAGTGGAAGCTTTCTTCTCAAAGCCAATGAATCCCACCCACCCCCAATCTTCGCAGTAAAATTTCCATTAGTTGAGCAAATTGAGTGGTCATTGAATAAAATTGTGGCTACGGACCAAATACAACAAGTAATGAACTTAACGTGAAGAACTAAATGAGGCAAAATTTTATCTATAGCCCAATGATTTGAATTCAAAACAAAGTAAACCTGGTCTATTACTCGTACTCCTACTTGTTCTTTAATGAACCATTTATTACAAGAAGAGATATTCAAAATTGCCTTCTATGATTCTAAATAAGTAGTTAAAGATACTAAGGATTCGTTTGGTTCGTAGTCAAAATTAGAATTAAAATCAGTTGGAATTGATTCTCATTCCCAAGGGAGGGGAAGTAAGATTGCAACTTGGGCCAGGTTAGCCCGAACCCAACCTGAAAAAATCGGGTTGGGTTGGGTCAGGTTGACGCTTGGGTTAGTGTTAGGGTTGACCCCTCGGACAAGCCGACCCAATCCAAACCCGACTCTATAGTACATTGATTTTTTTAGGTGCGTAATAGTTGTATAGCCACCACCACATACTATCATTTATTTCATTTAAAATAATCGCTTCACTTAATCCTAATTGGAAATACTAAAACCTTGATAACATATTTTATGTTTTATGAATATTTTATTCTTATCTCCTCTCTATTGTTTGCCACCTATAACTTGCTGCTCATAAAAGATCTATTATAAGTCATCATAATAAACTATAGTCATTTCAAACACTTTTTTTTTTTCTGAATTTTATACTTAAAATAACCAATAAAAACATCAACAAACAAATACTAATAAAACATAAGATTAATATATGTAAAGTTGAGTTAAGATCTAAGGGATGGGAAGAAGGTTGGGTTGGGCCCAACTCAACCTGAAGTTGACTTCGTGTTGGGTTGGGTTAGGGTTGACAGAATTAAGTTAGGTTGGGGTTAGGGTTAGGGGTTTAGAGCTTTGGGCAGGGCTAAGGTTGGCCTCAACCTGACTTAGCCCTGCCTGACTTACAGCCCTAAGGGGAAGGAAATGATCATTCCCTCAAATGAGGGAATACCATTCCAATAGGAATGAGAATTGAAATATGGGATTTCAATTCCGTCCAACCAAACAGTTAGGTCTTCTGATTCCAATTCAAAACCCCTCTTACTATAAACCAAACAAACCGTAGAAACAATCTAAGTATCTTCAACCTGTGAGCTCAGTCTAAAGAATTATGGTAGATAGGAGTTCTCATAACACATAGATATAGATTTATGAACACATGGTAGAAACCCATTTTTTCAAATGTAATTTATAATTGCAAAGTTTATGGACTCAATTTATGGTTCCTTTTAGTATATATATAAGGCCACACAGACCCGACCCTATTAGGTTAGGGCCGGGTTGAAATTGAGATTAACCCATGTTAAACAACCCATTGGCACTGAACTACAATTGAGTATAGATGTAATATATATGTATGAAAAAGGTTGTCTGTTTTCCGAACTCTTTCTAGTTAGTCAGATCAAGTTGGATTTAGGTTCTAGTTACTTCGAGTTAGGCCATAGATATAGGAGGTATTTTCTAATGCGAATGAGAAATTAGGTGGTGTATTCTCAACAGTTGAGAATACATCACGCAATAACAGAATAGGCGTTCCGTATTGTGGACAAAAATGAGTAGCTTGAGCCACACAACACCTTACAGAAATATAGGTGTTCTACAAGGTGTGCTGTGGTTCAGACCACACCCTATGTTTTAATTCAATGTCATCGTACATACACAATGTGAGATAATCTACATTGTCAATCAAGAGTAACATGTTTCAGATTGTTTAAGCAAAGTACAAATTAATAATATCAATTAATTTAACATGTGGTCAATTTAATCATGACTAATATGAATTAATAAAAAACTAGTGGATGAATTGAAAATTTTAATAATGATTAAAAAATTAAAAGTAATGTAAAAATATAAAACACACATATCTAAGAGATCTAATATTAATGATAAATAATTAATTTTTAATTTACAATTATTAAGATTTGTAAAACAGAAGTGTTGTATAGGGAGAGGGAGCTATAGTCTATGTGGCGTGGTTAGAACCACAAGTTATTGATGTGGTTGATATTTTTTAGTGTGGTGTAGTCTAAACCACGAGATAATGGATTTCGAACCACACCATGCATCAATTGAACACATTAAAGTGGTGTGGTGTAGTTCAAAACCCACCATCTCATGGGTTGAATACACTACAGAAAGCCACAATTAGGGCTGCAATTCAGGCCAGGTTAGGTAGGGTTGAGGCCAATCCTAGTCCAACCCTAAGTTCTAAACCCCCAACCCTAATCCTAGCCCAATCCGACTTTCAATCTGATCTACCTAACCCTAACCTTAACCCTAATTAAATACCTTCAACCCTAACCAGACCCAAAGTCAACTTCGGGTTCAGTTGGGCTCGGGTTGGGCCCAACCCAACCTTCTTCCCATTCCTTAAAATCTTGTAGAACTTCTTAATCTATGATCTTAGCTCAACTTTCACTACATATATTAATCCTATGTTTTATATATTAGTATTTGTTTGTTGATATTTTTATTGGTTCTCTAAGTACAAATTTCAGAAAAAAAAAAGTGTTACAAATGACTCTAGTTTATTATGAGTTATGACTTATAATAGATCTTTTATAGACAGCAAGCTATGGGTGGCAAGCAATAGAGAGGAAATAAAGAATAAAATATTCAAAAAACATAAAATATGTTATTAAGGTTTTAGTATTTCAAATTAGGATTAAGTGAAGTGATTATCTTAAAAGAAATAAATGATAGTATGTGGAGGGAGCTATACAACTATCATGCATCTAAACAAATCGATGTATGATATATTATATATATAACATATATTTATGTATGATATGTTCTATAGAGTCGGGTTTGGGTTTGATCAGATTGCCCGAGGGGCCAATCCGAAGTAAAGTCAGGTTAATAAATTTCAACCCTAACCCTAACCCGAGCATTAACCCAACCCAACCCATCCTAGCCCAAGTTGTAGTGCCACAATAATGAACAAGTGACCCAACCCATTGATATCCCTACTAAGGAGCTTTAGTGATCGATCATGTGGCCAATTCAAGCTGTCGATCGGATAAGGGACCCACCAAAAATTGTCACACTTTTGCTTCCTTAGTACTCATTCCATACCCCATAGGAGTTTTGTTCTCTTTAACAACAATGGTTCATTTTTTAATTGAAAAAAATACTTGAAATTTCATTATTTTGAATACGTGGCAAGATCCTCTCCATCTTGCAAGGCAGGGAAAAGTACAAGATACTGCTTTGAAGCCCCAGGATTAGTTACCAAGTGGACATGATGGATTGGAAACAGAATCATGGATAACGGATTGGACAACCTATCATGAATTAACATATCACGGGTAACGTGGAACCCATACCTTATGCATAGAAAACACTGATATGTTCACTCATCATAAAGTTGGGAATTAATCTCAATCCATTCTATTGTTTTTAAAATAATAAAAAAAAATTAAAACTAAAAAACTAATTATTTTTAATATTATAATAAACTTATATAAATATAAATATTGAACTTATTAATTATAAACTTTGTAATATATGTATACTAAATTTTAATTTAACATGAATCTAGTTTGATCAGATCGATTTTTCAGACTTTCAAAGTTCATTAACATTTGATGGAGGATGATTTGACCCGACCTACTGAGACGATGACACATGGATCTGACTCAGCACGAGCAACAACTCAGCATCATGGCCTAACTACAACTAAGTAATGAGCCTATAGAGCAGCTCGCTACGTCATAAATCGCTATAGGTGGAGCTCGCTATAATGCGAGTTCTAGGTCCCCTGAGCTACTGAGAAGGGAATACTCCAAGACTATTTCAGCTCGCGAGCTAGGGAAACCAGCTCGCTCCAGCACCTGGGCAGAAGAACTGCCCCAAAGACCAACCTTGATGAGGATCACCTCAAAGTACCCCTAAGAGCTTGCTAGAAAGTAGCTCGCTGCGCAACAAGGTAGCTCGTGACAAAGTAACGCAACGCTTTCAGGAAGCTTCTATCTGACAAGACCGTACTCGTCAGACTGCACCACGTCTCTCGACTGACAGTGTAGTCCCTGCCCATTTGAAAATCTGCACTCACGTCTCTCGATAGATGGTGGTGTGCCTATCCCTTCAAGACGTGTCACTCATCCAAGCGGGTAGTACATTGTAACGATCACCTGCGCAGCACTGGCAGGTAACGACTGCGACAGAAACCCAGTGGCGGTTACACCCAATTTGACAAGAACGCCCCTATAAAAGCTCTTTAATCGAAGGGGAGAGGACACTCTCTCGATTTTGGATCTGAACTTGAATTCTTACTTGCTCACGAGCTAATCTCGAGACACTGTGATCTAGCGCGACCGACACTCTTTTCTTCCTCCCCAGCGTTCTAACTTAATCTTCAGAGTATTTCGGCTGGGCAAATCCCCGGGAATTCTTCTTTTTCGTCTTCTCAGGTATCGTCCATTGCCAACAAGGAGCCAGTCAGCCACCAGCTAGGAGTGCCCGGATCGTGCCACATCATTTGGCGCCATCTGTGGGAAACGCTTCTAAAAGCCTTCCTCTAAGCTTTCACAATTCCTTTTTTCAAAAAATCATCATTCATGGCTTCTTCCAGTAACGTCGGACGTGGTACCAACTAGAACGCTTCCGGGGAGCAGCCCCAACTTCCTACCGTTTGTATTGGACAGTTCACTGTCCCCCTCTCCATGGACGGAGTCCCTAGCTTGAACGTGCCTCTTGCAGTGGCACCCACGGTCGCTTCACTCCCTTCCGCAGTTGGGGCAACCTTTGTTGAACCCTCAGTTGTGCCCCCAGCGGCCAGCCCAAACTAGTGGAGGACTTAATGCAATGCATGCAAGCCATGTAGGATCAAATGCAACAATTTCATCAGTTCCAACTCTATCAACAACAAGTGTTGCACCAGGTCTCCCAGTACCAATACCAGCAGCAATTCCCCTCTCTGCCTCAGGCCCAGTCATTGCTTCCCCCTCGGCATCTGGCCACAAAGCATACCAGGCCTTCCCGCCGGAGTGAGCGACCTCGCCGGGGAGAGGCCTCCTAGGCTCAGGATCTTGCCAAGAGCCAAGCCTCCTCCCATAGAAAGAAGGAGAGGCCAACTACCCCCTCCTCGCAGCCTATAGGCAGGTCGGGGGCCTCCTAGCCAACCAAGCCCATATCGCCCCGACCTTCGCAGTTTGAGCTCTTGCTCGCGGAGAATCTATTCGAGGCCCTGGCCACAAACTATAGGGAAGACCCTTCGGTTCAGAGTCACCACCAGCAGGCTGAGCCTATCGAGCTCGGCGGTACTGAAGCGTCAAGCACCAACGCCGAGCCAGCAAAGAAGAAGTGAAGATGCCGGCGAGCTTGTCGAACTACTACCGGAGTCTCTCCTGAGCTCAAAGGAAAAGAGGAGGTATGCTCAGGTGAAGTGGAAGATACCCCTATCCTCAGTTTCTTCCCCGTTATCTCCAGAACTCCTCGCTGTCCTCATAACAAGGGACTTTAAGCTCTCTCTACGATGTGTCTTTCGATCCAAATGACCATGTGGATGCCTTCTAGTCCCAGATGCACCTGGCAAGAGCCAGTGTGTTCTGCATGTGCATGGCCTTTTCCACCACCTTCAAAGGGGTAGCCCGCACCTGGTACCGAAACCTCACGCCCAGCTCAACAAGAAGTTGGGCGTAGTTCGTGCAAGTTTTCACCTCTCACTTCGTCACCAGCAAAAGGTTTCCGCGAACTCAAGAGAGCCTCCTCGGCACAGTGCAAAAGGAAGGGGAGTCAATCCAGAGCTACATCAAGCGGTTCAATGACGCTTGTTTGCAGATACCTGACCTGGATCCCGCAGTTTGCCTCACAGTAGCCAAGTGAGGTATCACCCACAAAGAGTTCAAGTGGCACGTAGTTGTCAACCAACCCAAGACCGTGACCGAGTTCCTTAAGCCCGCGGATCGGTTCATAGGGACAGAGGAGGAAATCAACCAGAAGGGCAAGCAAGCCCTGGAAAAAACAAAGAGGGAGCCAGAACCCCCATCTCAAGGCGACAACAAGAAGAAGGACACAACTCGGGGGGCAAGGGCAATCCGGCCCTTCCAAGCTCCAGCAGTAGAAAGGGCTATACACCCCTCAACGCGAAGCGGACCGAGATCCCCATGGCGATCAAGGACGCTCCGTACGTGAAGTGGCCACCTCGGCTGAAGGCCGACCCTAACGCTAGGAATAAAAATTTGTATTGTAGCTTTCATAAAGACCACGGTCATAGTACCGAAAGTTGTAAAAACCTCCGCGATGAGATAGAAGAGCTCATCCATCGCAGATATTTGAGAAATTTTGTACAAAGTAATAATAATAATAATAAAGTAGGTCGACAAGGGGAGTAAAGTAGAGACGCTCCCGAGTCCAGCAGGCAAGCAGAACACCTGCAGAAGCAGCCCACCGAAGAGAGACCAGTTCGGGAGACCATCCATGTCATAGTCGGTGGTTCGATTGTGGCGGGCTGCACCTCAGCAGCAGCTCGTGTGTCAGCTCGTGAGACCGACAAGGAGGAGTGGAACCCACTGAAACGACTAAGGACAGAAGACCCCATCTTCTTCATAGAGGATGACGCGTGCAGGGTCCACTACCCCCATGACGACGCGCCCGTCATAAAAATGAAGATCAACGACTTCGAAGTTAGGCGCATCCTTGTCGATTCGGGCAGCTCAGCAAACATCCTCTTCAAAGCAGCGACCTTCAACCAACTCCAACTTCAAGAGTGTGACCTAAAGCCCGTGAATACTCCCCTGGTAGGCTTCAGCGGAGATGAAGTTCGGCCCCTGGAAAGGGTAACAGTACCTCTGGAAGTTGGCGCCTGACCTAACATAGTGAGGCTCAACCACGATTTCCTAGTGGTTGCAACCCCCTCCCCATATAATGCCATAGTAGGTCAATCGATTACCCAAGCCTTACGGGCTGTGGTGTCCACCTACTACTTGGCCATGAAGTTCCCTACGGACTTCGGCATCGGGGTAGCGCGAAGAGACCAACTTGAGTCTCGCAAATGCTATATCACCGCCCTTAAGGGAGAAACCAAGGTGGCCAATGACCTCGAGTTGGAGTGACCTACGGAGCAAAGCGAGGAGCGAGCTGCACCCACAGAAGAGACCGTCTCCATCCCGGCCTTGGCAAAAGACCCAGCCCAAACTCATCAGATCGATTCTTCCATTAAGGAGCCCCTATGATCTAAATTGATACGCTTTTTACTTGAAAATTTAGACGTCTTTGCATGGTCCGCGGCAGAAATGCTCGGCATAGACCCTAGCATCATAACTCATAAATTAAATAATGATCCTGTAGTTAGGCCCGTTAGACAGAAAAAATGCAACCGAGCCCTAGAGCGATAGAGGGCAATCGACGAGGAGGTCGGGAAGCTCCTGCAGTCGATTTTATCAAGGAAGTCCATTACTCAAGCTAGGTGGCCAACCCCGTTCTGGTGAAAAAGGCTAACGGTAAATGGTGCATGTAAGTCGACCACACCGACCTGAATCGAGCTTGCCCAAAGGACTGCTTCCCACTCCCCATAATCGACCGTCTAGTGGACACGACCCCGGGGCACGAGTTGCTGAGCTTTCTAGACGCCTACTTGGGCTACGATCAAATAAGGATGGACCCTGCTGATGAAGAGAAAACTGCGTTCATAACCGAGCTCGGCCTGTACTGCTACAAGGTCATGCCTTTTGGGCTAAAAAATGCCAAGGCGACCTTTCAAAGACTTGTAAACAAACTCTTTGAGCCATTGATTGGCCAAAAGATAGAATGTTATGTAGATGACATGGTCATCAAAACCCAGATCTCATGTGATTTAATACAAGACTTGAATTTAATTTTTGAAATCCTACGTAGATTCAATATGAAGTTGAACCCAAATAAGTGTCTTTGGAGTCACCTCGGGTAAATTCCTGGGGTACATTGTGAACCGGCTCAGCATTGAGGCCAACCCAGACAAAATAAAGGCCATCTAGGATATGAGACCACCCCGAAAAACGAAGGAGGTTCAGAGGCTGAATGGCCGAATAGCCACCTTAACCCGCTTCATGTCCAAGTCGACAGATTGCTGCCTACCTTTCTTTAAAGCAATTAAAAGCAAAGGGTTTGAATGGACCCAAGATTGTCAGCTCGCGTTCGACGAGCTCAAAAAGTACCTCGCTGGCATACCGGTCTTAACCTGGCCCGAGGAGGGCGATATTTTAGAGTTGTACCTCTTGGCAAGTGACGAAGTGGTTAGCTCGGTACTAATAAAGGAAGTAAATCAGGTCCAACAACCTATCTACTATGTTAGTAAAGTGTTGTAGGGAGTAGAAACAAGATATCCAGAGATAGAAAAACTGGTGTACACACTGGTCGTTGCATCCAGAAAGCTCTGTCCATACTTTTAAGCTCATACTATTATCGTCATCACCAACAAACCTCTGAGGCAAGTCTTACTCAAACCTGAGGTCTCTGGTCGACTGACGAAGTGGACTGTTGAGCTCAATGAGTACGACCTCCATTATAAGCCGCGAATTGCTATTAAGGCCCAAGCCTTAGCAGATTTTATTGCGGAGTGCACTTTCAGCTCCGAAGTCCCCAGGCCGGTTGAGCATGAGACACCCAGCTCGGGCGAGCCTGGAGCTCCTAGGCCGGTTGAGTCCGAGCACCGTGAGGTAGCAGCCAGTGTGGCATCTCTCCTAGTTAGACCAAGAGCGAACTGGGATGAGGAGCCCTGAATCCATTACATAGATGGCTCCTTAAACCAATAGGTAAGCGGAGCCGAAATAGTTCTGCATGGCCTAAGTGGCACGAAACTTGAGTACGCACTACACTTTGAGTTCACGACATCCAACAATGAAGCAGAGTACGAAGTGTTGATAGCTGGGCTAGCTCTAGCCAAAGAAATGAAAGCCAAGCACATTATCATCTACAACGACTCCCAACTCGTGGTCAATCAGGTCATAGGAGAATACGAAGTTCGTGAATCGACTATGATTGCCTACCTGGCCAAAGTAAGAGAGGCTCTGCCCAATTTCTAGTCACACTTCATCAGGAAAGTCCCGAGGTCTAAGAATGCTGAGGTCGACGCCCTGTCCCGGTTAGCCAACACTAGTGATAACACCCTGAGAACCATGTACATAGAGAACCTACCTCAGCCTAGCATTCTCGGGGGGGGGGGGGGGTAGAGGAGGTCACTCCTGTCGTTCAAGTAGAGCCGAGCTGGATTGACCCACTCGTGAGCTTCCTGCTACATGGGACCCTCCCTGCAGATCGCAATGCCGCCAGAAGGATATAGCGTCAGGCGGCCAAATACGTCATGATAGACGAATGACTGTACCAAAGATCCTACACGCTCCCCTACCTGCGCTACTTGCGACCCTCCGAAGCCGAGCTCGTGCTCTGTGACACTCATGAGGGCCTGTGCGGCGGACACTTGGGGGGCAGGGCCCTCGCCCAAAAAGCACTATGACAAGGATACTACTGGCCAATGATGAAAGTAGACGCTATTGAGCTCGTCGGAAAGTGTGACAAGTGCCAGAGACATGCCAACATCACCATCAGCCCGCTGCCGATCTCAAGTATCTCACCAGCCCGTGGCCTTTCGCTTAATGGGGCATCGATATACTTGGACCGTTTCCACCAGCAACAAGACAGAGGAAGTTTCTAGTGGTCGCATTAGATTATTTCACCAAGTGGGTAGAAATCAAACCTCTTGTAACAATCACAGCCTGAAACATTCAGAACTTCTTTTGGAAGAACATAATGTGCTGCTTCGGATTACCTCGGATATTGATCTCAGATAATGGAAAACAGTTCGATGACATCAATTTCTAGAACTAGTGACAAGACATGGGGATCCGACAGAACTTCACCTCGGTTGTGCACCCTCAAGCAAATGGCCAAGCAGAAGTCACGAACAGAGCTATAATCCGTAGACTGAAGGCACAGTTAGACTGAGCTAAAGGACTATGGGCGGACGAGCTGCCCAGTGTTCTATGGGCTTACCGAACTACAGAGAAGACCGTCACAGGAGAGACTCCCTTCAACCTTTCCTACGGCACCGAGGCAGTCATCCCAGCTTAGATCGAGGTTCCCTCGCTACGACTGGAAGCATAAGATGACCAGGCAAATGAAGACGAGCTATGTACCAACCTCGACCTACTCGATGAAGTTAGGGACCTCGTATATATTAGGACCGCAGCTTACCAGCAAAGAGTAGCTCGGTACTATAATTCCAGGGTCAAGAAGCGGAACCTCCACCTCGGCGACCTTGTCCTTCATAAAGTTATGGTACCTGAGCCCAGTGCTGGCAAGCTCGGTCCTTATTAGGAAGGACCCTACCGAGTGAAACTGGCGCTCAGGGAAGGAACATACGAGCTTGAAACCCTTGAAGGGAAGCAAGTACCTCAGGCATGGAATATTGTCAACTTAAGGCAATATTACCTGTAACTACTGAGTAGGCCATGAGTCACTCCCAGAGCCTAAGGGCCGGAATGCCGAGCTAACACAACCCTGATGCAATAAGACCTAGTCACCTCCACGGCATGGGCAAACTCCAAGGGCAGACTATAGGTCACCCCCTCGGCCTAATGGCTAAAACACCGAGCTAACTAAGATCTCAGTATCAAGAAAGACTTAGCCACTTTAGTGGTGAAGGCAAAGTATGAAATATCAAAGGTGTAAGCAGCTCGGGTTTAAACCCCATGAAGCATAGCTCATCTCAGTACATTGGTTGAACTAAGGAATCACCAACAAGCGTATAGTTCGGGCTTACATGGTAATCACTTCGCGGTATACCATAGAGATGCCTTAAACGTTAAGGGATAGCTCGAGATAACAACTACCGAAAAGTCCTACTTTGGGTATGTAGCTCTAATAGCTCAAGTGATGATATCACTTTAGCAAAATAAAAGGAGCATGCCATACTATGAAGAAAAAAGAAATTTCATTACCATTCCAAAAAAAAAAACACCAAGCTAAACAACTCGAGAAAGTTTAACAAGAGATGTAAAAGGGCATAACCGCCCAACAAGATCTTTTCAAGGTCGGGTTATGGCACCCAGGAGCCACCAGTAGTTAGAAGAACGGAAAAACAGTCACCAGCCTCAGGGGTCCACCTCCTCCACCTTGTCATCGTCCTCCGGGGAGTTAGGCTCTTCCTCCTCCGCCTGGTCCGTCGTCTCGAGAGCCAGGCCCTTCATGGTAATGCCGTCAAGGTTGAGCCCAGAAAACTTCTTTCGGACCAACCAGCGACAGAGCTTGAATCCATAGCGTCACGAGCTCGAACCATACTCCACTTGGAGGTCGTGATACTCCTAGGAGTCCTTGAAGTCCTAGACCACCCTCTCCCGCTCGACCTTCACCATGGTGTCGAAGTTCCGAATTCGGTCTAGAAGTGTGGACTCCAAGTCCCGAACCTGCTGGCGAAGAAGCTCCCTCTCCGCGGCCACCCTCGATGACTCCTCCCTGTAGCGCACGCTCTCCTCGGAAAGCCTAATGATTTGTGCCTCCCGGTCTCGGAAGAGCTACTCCTGGGACTTGCTCCCCTTGCGAGTGTGAAGGAGCTCACCCTGGGTCCAGTTGAGCTTGCCCTGGAGCTTTTGAACGATGACCCTCTGATTGTGAGCGTCGCTGAAGTGGATGTTCATCTGGAGGGCCATGGCGTGGATGGTGGAGTTCACCTGCCAACAAGAGACTAAGGTCAGAAGGCAACAAAAGGAAGCAAAAAACAAGGAGAGGGGAAGGACCACTTACCACCATACAGTGAGCGGAGGTGAGCATGGTGAGATCCCCGGGCTCCATCTCCCCCCACTTAGTGATCTCCTCATGGTAGATCACCCTTTGGCTCTTCCACCTGACCACTACATAATCATTAATACCCCCCAGTTCCCTACTGGGAGCCACGAGTAGGGAAATTGATGAGAAGGACCAGGAGGAATAACCCCTTGCTGCGAGAGATCGCCCTCCTTGAGGCGGTGGAGAAGTGAAGTCTGGCTCCATAGACCCGAACTCAGTACCCCCAGAGGTGGGAGTTCGGTCAGGACGCGATCTCTTCACTTTGCGCTTCTAGTTTCTTGAGAGGAGGTGGCGTGCATCAACACTAGACATGATGGATGCAAAAAAACCACAAGATATTAGTTCGGTAAGAAAAAAAAAATGTATGTATACACAATATTGTTACAAGGCACTATGCGACCTAAAAAGGCAAGCTACTCGGGCTCAAGCCAGCCTACGCAATCTTCTCCTCAGTCAAGTAGTCCGAACAAAGGAAGCCTACCGATGCCCAAAACAACATCGTTTTCCAAGTTTCAGGGTCCAGCTCGGCCCTAGGGTCTTGGATGGCGCCCCTCCAAGAAGTTGGGAAGGGCCACCCCTCGGGGTTACGGACCACAAAATAATCCCGCTTCCAGGCAGGAATCTTATTCGGTAGCTAGTACAAGAGCTTATAGCCGCAAACAAGAAGAGAGGTAGTAAAAACGCCTTTCCGGAGGAACTCCGAGAGCGGAATTTTTGATACAGAGAATAGAAGAAAAAATGTCAAGGTTCAAGGGGAGGCAATACTCATAATATAAAGAAATGGTCCCAACCATGTTCCGGATAGGGTTGGGATGAAGCTGATCGATGGTAACATTAAAGTGGTTTAGTGTTCCGGATAGGGTTGGGATGAAGCTGATCGATGGTAACATTAAAGTGGTTTAGCACCTCCACTATTAGGGGGTGTAGGGGAAGACGCAAGCCAACCTCGAGCTATTCCCGCTAAATAACTATCTCATCGGCTCCATGCTCCCAAGGGATGTTACCAATGGGGAGACTGTAGATGAGGTCCCCAAGAAAGTGAAAATAATGGATCAGAGACCTAAGTCTCTCCGCCGTCATAGAGGAAGGACCGAAGGTGTCAGGCTCCCTGTCCCGAGAAGCAGAGGCCACATAACTAGAGGTCTCCCTAGCCTCTGGAACCTGCTCCCAAGCTCCCCCGGAGCTCGAGGGAGCATCGTCGTCCTGGTTACCATCCCGATAATAAGTATGGTATGGATACCCAAACATGATTGACAATGATTGAGACTCACCGGAAAAGACAAAACAAAGTGAATGGAAGATCTCGAGTAGACTAGATAGATGCGCGACCTCAGAATCCGAAGACAACAAGATAGCATGAAAGGAAATGAGGCCTAGGGGGTCCTCCTATTTATAGCCACTACACAACCGAATCAACGGCCCAGATTAAGGTAGATCCGACGATTCGCATTCAAGTTGGCCGCACGCCTTCTGAAATCAAAATTTGACTGGCAACACGTCTTCCATGATTGAGGTAATGGCGGCTGCACGACATCCGGAGTTAAGAGACGCTTCAGCATGTTTTCAGTATTCGAAAAGTTAGAAATCCCCTTATTCTCGCGCACGCATTTAATATAAGCAGTCAATCAAGTTTTAATTTTGGTCAATTCAACCCGTCACACTTCATGAACTCCTCACGCTAAGGCAGCACTCTTAGCCCGAGGAGTGGGGGGCAATTGATGGAGGATGATTTGACCCGACCTACTGAGATGATGACACATGGATCTGACTCAGCACGAGCAATAGCTTAGCATCATGGCCCGACCACAACTAAGTAACGAGCCTGTAGAGTAGCTCGCTACATCATAGCTCGCTATAGGTGGAGCTCGCTACGACGCGAGCTCCAAGTCCCCCGAACTATTGAGAAGGGAATACTTCAAGACTATTTCAGCTCGCGAGCTAGGGAAACCAGCTCATTCCAGCACCTGGGCAGAAGAATTACCCCAAAGACCAACCTTGATGAGGGTCACCTCAATGTACCCCTAAGAGCTTGCTACAAAGTAGCTCGCTGCGCAACAGGGTAGCTCGCGACTAAGCAACGCGACGCTCTCAGGAAGCTTCTATCTGACAAGACCATACTTGTCAAACTGCACCACGTCTCTCGACTGACGGCACAATCTCTGCCCATTTGACAGTCTGCACCCACGTCTCTCGACAGATGGCGGCGTGCCTGTCTCTTCAAGACGTGTCACTCATCCAAGCGGATAGTACATTGTAACGATCACCTGCGCAGCCCTAGAAGGTAACGGCTGCAACAGGATCCCAGTGGCGGTTATGCCTGATTTGACAATAACGCCCCTATAAAAGTCATTTAATTGAAGGGGAGAGGACACTCTCTCGATTTTGGATCTGAACTTGAATGCTCACAGGCTAATCTCGAGACACGGTGATCTAGCGTGACCTACACTCTTAGCCTTTTACACTCTTTTCTTCCTCCCCAGCGTTCTAACTTAATCTTCGGAGTATTCCCGTCGGACAAATCCCCGAAAATCCTTCTTTTTCATCTTCTCAGGTACCATCCATTACCAACAAGAAGCCACTCAGCCACCAGATAGAAGTATCTGAATCGTGCCACATCAACATTTATTTAACGGTCCTATAGTGACGACACATAGGAGAACTGCATTAATTTATGCCATTCACTTGTTTTCAACCTCATATCTATTTCTTGGAAGTTAGAAGTGAATGCTACCAACAAATGCGGGCAAAGTTAATTCAGCTATAGGTAGGATGTCAGTGGCAAGTGGGTCAGGTTAAGGCGTAAGCGTAAGCCCACATTGACCTGCTGGGTTAGGGTCATGTCAGTTTTAATTGGGTTTTAGGTTAGATTCAAGTTGAGTTAAATATACTTATGCATAGCCCAGTGATATTTTATCATTTAAATATTCATATACATAACCTTGGTTGAATATTTGAATGTAGATAGGGTTGTCGACGGTTTGGTAAATGAACCATAGGCACTTTTTTCAATTTGAATGGTCTTATCGCTTTTTCCATTTCTTTGAACCGATATCACCGGTTAACCAGTTGATCGATTTTGATTTTTGATGGATTTAGTTTTTCGGTTTTCTATATTTATAATATATATTATATAAATATATATCTATATATCTATATATAATGCATATATATTAATATATAATATATAGATAATATGTGATATATATTAAAAATATATATATAAATATATATACTAGTTGGTTCAGTTAACTGTGGATTTTTTTTAGGTTAACCGGAAATCAAACCGGTCTTTCAATTTTTCAAAATTACCGAATTGATTGGTTTGGTTCACCGGATTTTTCGATTCAATTTTCTCAGTTCAATTTGGTTATTCAGTTTTTTATGGACACCCCAAATATAGATTTATGTGGTATTTCCAAAATACCGAATCGATCGATTTGATTAAGCAATAAAAGTAACTTTTGTTTTTATACATATTTTATATTGTTATTTAGTGTCAAATAGGCACCATTAATTAGGCATCACATAAATCAAAAAATGAAAACATTGTATAAGAAACGTTAAAATTACTTTTGCAAACTCAATGCATTCAGTATTACTTGAAATAGCTTGAAAATGATGGATCAAACAAGACAAGTGAGGGAGAAATCAAAACGCCCACATGGCACTGACATGGAAAAAATGCGTTGGAGAAACGACTGCACCACCTACATGTGGGATGGGTCAAGTTTAATATCCCTTCTTCATTTGAATGGGCCCTATTGGATCCATGTTGGAGTTAATTAGTTCGGCGATTCATTAACATCCGAGTTTATGGGTTGATGATGTTATTACTGGTGTATTATATTTGCAATTTTGTTTTACACTTCTTAATTGTTTAACTAAAAGAAGACTTAAATGTGAGGTGGATTCATTACAACATTCTTCCTCTATCGCATTTTTATACAATATAGTAGCGGAGGGGCCCTACTTCGTAAGGTTGGAATGGAACCGTCAATTCGTTCACCCGTTGATATGGTCCTTGGTCAAACACTGTTGAATCAATCAATATGCACATAACTAATCCTCTACGAAGCACCTCAAAAGATGATAAGAGGAAGTTGTACCAAAACACCCACTCTAACAGACACGAGGAAGAAAACAATTAAACATTTAACTTATAATCATTATTAAATGTTTAATTTATCTTAAACATTTAAAATAAAAATGATAAAACAACTGGTACACATGCACACTACATTAGGGGTTAAGGGTGTCAATGGACCGGTTTTGGATTGGACCATATCTAGTTCAAAATCAATTTGGATGGATTGAACAGACCAATAAGACATATTGGATTGGACTAATATGGTCAAAAATATTTATTAGATTGGATTGGACCTGGGCCGTCCGTAATAAATTTTTATTGGATTGGGTTGGATTAATCCAATATCTGGTCCATTGATATAAGATAAGAATATAGGTGTCAATAGACCAAGTTTGGGTTGAAACAAATCTAAATCAAAACGAATTTGAATAGATTGGATGGTCCAGACATTGAATTGGACTGGTCCAAAATAGTCCAATTGACACCCCTACTAAGGGTAAGCATGGGTCAGTTCGGTTCAGTTCCATGGCAGAACCTGGAACCTACCCTGTAAGGGTCGGTTCCAAGTTTTTGGAACCAGAACCTACCCTGTGAAGGTCGGTTCTGGCCTTGGCAGTTCTAGGGTCTACTCGTAGAACATATTCTTTCTTTACTATCCCCCTTCAAAATAAATGAAACATATTCTTATGAAAGCTTGACTTTCAATAAATATAATATATGAAAGTAAGTAATTTAATATGTAAATTATCATGATATATTAGTGTGGTATTGTACTATTCAATAGCCCTTATGGGGGATTTGGACGTATCACCAAGTACTAAACAAATAACAACTACAACAACAACAATGATGATAATGATGATGAAGATGACGATTCCAATCCCTGAACTAGAAGCTAAGATCATCCTACGTATGTTTATTTTGATATGTTAGTAGTAGCCCATCTTGGAGGGCTTCGGCTTTGACTGAACTACATTGACTAAGCCCTGTTGACAAAGCGACTAAAACTAGCTTCATCAGAAAATTGATTTATTAATGCAATTAAAATATATTCTGGCTTTCTGAGTTTTTCATCAAAGATGGCTTTTCTTAGGCTCAGTTTGGAAAGAATAGAAATGCAAATACATACAAAATAATACAAAATACAAGGTTTTGTATTCTACATATTTGCATTTGTACTCCTTCCAAACTGAACCTTAATGGCACTAGGTGATTTTCTCGATCTAAGAATAATATGTTTGGTGTCAATCTTGCCACAGGTGAAGTTTCAACATAGGTGAGGTAGGCTGCTTTCAACTCAGAATTTGAGAGGAATGTTCTCAAAGATAACTGAGTTTCCATGCTTCCATATGTACCACATGATTATATGGCACTATCATTTCTAGGAAGGGCACATATTATAGAGTACAGCCCTTTTTTTCCCTGATAGGTGGATTCAAAAATTAATACGTATCATACAATAGGCACTGATACATTATGATTAGTGATGCAACATGGGCAGTCTCGAGTTGGGCTTTTGTCAAATTTTAATGGGCTCGACAGAGGGCCCAAATATGAAACAGTGTAAAGTGCTAATTCAGGCCAATCCGAGTTGCACCCTTAGTTGTGATAACATTGTGCTTAACTCAAAATGATGAACCAGTGTGAGAATCCTTATTCGAGTGTTTCGGAAACTACATCTGATTTATGGGATAGAGATGAATCAAACCAAAAGCACATTGACAAGGAGCATTGAAACAAGATATTGTAAATTGTTTCTTCATTTTCTCCACGTAGAAGTCACCGGGTCCCCAATAGACCTCTTGATGGGCTGGGTTCGGGCTTGAATTTTGCCAAAATTTGAACGAGCCCAGCCCAAAAACCAAGCTCAACACAGTGTAAAGTCGAGTCTGAAGCCCAGTCCGTGAACAGGTTTCCTCTCCCCAGTGCCAGCAGTCTATCATGAGTTGAAAAAGGTTCTCTCCAAACCTTTCCAAATAAAAATCTTCACCTAGGGATGGGTTGATTTAAGTGGTAAATCCACCTTGACCAGGTAAGTTTAGGTTGACTTTGGTGGGTTTGATCAAGTGAACCTAACTTGGATTGGTTTAAATTCCAGGAGGTTAATGAGTTGGGATCACTTGTGAACAAAACACGTTCCAACACCCTCCCAACATGATCTGACACTACACATCTCACCATGAATTAGAGACCACCATAAAAGTGGGACTTGCCATGTCAGATCATGTTGGGAGGGTGTTGGAGCGTATTTTGTTGATAGGTGATTTCCCATCGAGGACCTCAAGGTTAACCTGCACCAAACCCTAATCTGTTGAGACAATCACAGTTTTCATCTTTTTCTAAATTGGCACGGGTGTTATTTGTGTTGTGTAAATCTCCCTTCTTTGTTAACAAAAACTAAACTTGAAAACGAGTTTCTTTTGAAACGAAACCTAAAACTATGTTGGTGTTTGGCACCATAGCTTCACAAGTCTTCCTTTTTGGTGATGTGTTATTCATGCCACATCAGCAATTAAATGGAATTGGGATAAAAAATCGCATCTGGCAATCTGTAGGTATATTATAATAATAAGCCAAATCACATTAAACACACAATTAGCTTGCACCTCTATCGAACACGATTTTTTTTGGTTTTTCAAAAAAAAAAAAGAAAAACAGGTGAAATGAAGCATTTGTAAATCGGGGAAATGAAACGCCATGGTGCCAAACACCCACTATATTTGTTATAAACCGTTATGAATGTACAATAGGAAATAGATATTTACAATGAAATATTCACAAAATTTTTTGGCAGGTGTACTAAGGCTGTGTTTGGTTTGAAGGAAAATGTAGAAAAAGGAAGGAAAAGGTAGGGAAACCTATACAAAGTTTGTATGAATTTCTCTACGTTTCCCTTTGTTTTCCCTACCTTTTCCTTCAAACCAAACAGGGGCTAACATAAAATTTGTAAATATAATCATAGATGTGCAAATTGGGCATGCTTGGATTGAGAATTTGATAAAATTTGGATGGGATTGGATTCGAGTTTTGTCAAATATGAATGACCCTTCTGAGTTCCGATTCTTCCAAACGCCTGACCCTGAAGCAATGCAAAATGTTAATTCTGGCCAGCCCAAGTTGCACCCTTAAAAGGGTTAGGCCTGGCCCATGATACACTGTAAATTTTTCGAATTGGGTACCAACCTGTACCCCTCCCTGTATAACCTTTAGAGGTTTGAGGATATCATTCAAGGGTTTAGGGTTGCAACTTGGGTGGGATTTGGGTTGTATATTTGTCAAAATTTGAATGAATCCGGCCCAAAGACCCAAACCTAACGCAATATAAAATGTTAATTCATACCAACCCAAATTGCACTCCTACAAGAGTTGGGTTAGAATCGGTTGTGACCCTATAAGTTGGGCCAAGTTCCATAATTCTTTTCCATTTATGTCAATTTTGGGAGTGCTTATTTTCAAGTGTTCATTGGAATAAATACGTATTTGTAGCCGGATCCACACCAATAAACAGTTGTTGGCATTTGGTAAATACGCCCCAACAAATGTTTTATTCGTTGAAGTATGCCTATTTTAAATAAAGGGAAAATCTATGATATAGAAAAAGTATCTTTTCCATATCATATCGGATGATATGGACCAATCAACATTCTATTTGTCTATATCGGTGAATACGGGTTATCCTGTGTAACCGGTTTCAAAAACAAACATTTAAAAAAGAAATTCATTTCAAAATAAGAAAGATGTTAACGTCTTCACCGTTAAACGTCACCTCCCCCTTCTCTCTTTCTCTCCAAATTCCAACCCCCATTCCTCTCTCTGTTGGTGGCCATTGTCGAGGCCTCCCCTCGTGGAACGTCTTTTTATTCTCTCGTCTTGATTTCTCTCTGCTTAGGACTTTAGGTAGTCTCTAGTCTGTTTCTTGTTTTCTCTTTCACACACACTCTGCTCCTCTTTTTGCACTTTCAATGATATAGAAAGACACACCTCGATCTTCACCTCTGAATTGTATGGGTTTATTATAATATAAGATCACATTATTTTTTTTGTTGTCAGGAGAGGGTGAGAAGCAAATCAAAATGAAATGTCGGGTTTCTGATATTGGTTTTGGGCGCCATCTTCTTGCCAACGATGGTGCTTTGTGGATTTCTGAAGAGGCTGAAGTTCGAAAGAGCCTTTCCGATAAACCAGAGAGTTGAGCTGAGTGAGTTTAGAGCTCATGACAATGTAAGGCACCGCTGAATCTCGCAGGGTGGGATCGTCGATTTTCCCGTCAAGAGTACATATAATCCTTACACCGTCAGGTAATTTTTTCTGTTTTTCTGGTCTGTGGTTGATTTTAAGCTCTGGGTTCAATTGAGGATGGCGTTTGACTTTCGGGTTTTGTTTCTTGAATTAGTTTTTGTTCTTGGCTGAATTTTGTTTCTCTTCTTCTTTTACCTACTCATTATTTTATAATTTATACCAACGGGGACCTGTGGGATGCACGAGATTTATTAAGCAAAAGTTAAATAATAGAAATGGCTATTTACTAAAATATCCCTTATAGTTTCATGGATTTACTAAAATATACCCTATTGTTAGCATTTTACTAAACCACCACTTATAATTTGCAATGGATTTAATCAATCTTCCATTAGATGACATTGTTGACCCTAATGTTCATTTAAATAAATTTAGTCAAAAGAAAATAAAAATAAAAATACCACTTTTGCCCTTAATAAGACATGGGCAACCACTCTATTGGGTATATTAGGTCAATTTTGTTTTCTATACAAAAAAGTGTTAAGGGTATTTTTGGAATAAAAAATCATGGACCTAATGGCAAAACAAACACTTCTTAATGAAAGGTTGATTAAGTAAATAAGTTGTAAAATATATGGGATGTTTTAGTAAAATAAAAACTATAAGGTAGGTTTAAGTAAATATGTAAAACTATAAGGCGTGTGTTCTAATAAATGACCCTAATAGAAACACATAAGAGTATACAATTGTTTTATATTTTCAAAATTTTAAATAATTAATAATTATTCATATTTTATATACTACTTTTAATAATTTTTTATAATACAAAGATAACAATAATTAATTTCAGTTACGTTCATTCATCAAACTAATGAAATCGACCAATCCAATCAACTCAACCCAAGTTGGTCAATTTTATAATATTTTAGGTTGGTTTTGGTTCAAAAATTTCCCAATTAGACCAAGTTGGATCAATTTCACTTTAGCCATTTGTAAACTGACCAAAACCAAACGGCCTAACCATTTGTAAACTGACCATCAATTGCACAATAATTTTTAAAACTAAATTTTATTTTTAAGTTTAAATCTTTTGAACCAACTGACCAAACCAAAAATATGACCAAAACCGATACAACTTGAGTGGATCGGTTTTTACAAAAGGTTAGTTGGTTTCAGCTGACCAACTCCCCAACCTGACTAGGTCAATTTAGTTGGTCAAATAGCTTACAACCGAACTGAACCAACTCATGAACACTCATAATTTCGGTTAAATTAGTGGTCTCATCTCTAATAAATAACAATAATTTAATTTTCAATAATTATTGAAAATTTAGAGCAAAAATACACAATTATTGGAAATATATTGACAATGAAAAAAATACAATAATTACAAAAATTATAAAAATACAATAAGTACTAAAAGTATATTAACTTAGTCACTAAATAGTATAATCTCAAATAATAGTTTAATCACTAATAAATATTAATCAATAAGTTATAACAAAAATACAATAAATTAAACTTAAAATTTTCAATAATAGTAGTTTAGTATCCAATAATTATTGAAAGTTTTCTGCTAAATAACAAAACAAAATAAATTTATACATAATCATTAAAAATATATTTATCACAAAAAATAATAAATAATTACTGAAATATAATAAATATTAATTTTAGTATATATAATTATATAATAAATACATATTAAGAGTTTAAAATTATTATTAATAAATATTAATTTTTTTGAAAGTTATTTTCTCGAATTATTACTTGATATAAGTGAAATTAGTTATTTATACTATTATGTAAAAATATTAAATTATTATTAATTTCAATATTATGTTATAATTATTTTTCTACTTATCAGATTTTTTTAATTTATTACGTAATTTCTTTATTTTAACTATTTAAAATCTAGTTATGCTAAATATTTTGTTATTTAAAAGATTTAGTTATTTAAATATTTAAATAATATGTAAAATATTTAAATTCTAAAATATTAATTATTTATTTAATTAAATTATCCATAAAATCATAATTTATACTATTATTATATAATTTAATTATTAATTTTGTAATATATTAAATTATTGTTGATTTCAATATTATGATCTAATTATTTTTCTACTTTGAAGAAATTTTTTAAATTTATTACATAATTTTGTTATTTTAACTATTTAAAATCTAGTTATGATAAATATTTAGTTATTTAAATATTTAATTTTTTTTATTTGATTTTTATTTATTTAAAGCTATTACATATTATTAAATATTTGAAATTTTTTTAAATTGATAATACAAAAATACATAATTTAAATTGTTAATACATAATTTCATGATATATTTTTTAAAAATATAAAATTATTTTTTGTGCTTTTAATAAATATTTTAAAGTTATTATATAATTTGTTAGAATGTTTAAATAATTCTTAAATTTTTTAATCCAAACTTTTTTTAGATAGATATAGATAAAAAGTAGGGGTGAGGATAAATAGGAATTAGAGATAATTTAGAAGAGAAACTCTGTACTAAATTAAAGATAATTTTGGAGATAAATAGGAATTGGAGATAATTTTGGAGAAAGTGGGTAATAGTGGTGGAGGCAATTTATGAGAAGTTTTAGGAGAAGAGATTATTTAGGTTATTGGAAAAGTGCATCTCATTAGTTGTTTTTAAAATGACATGGAATTAAAAAAAAATTAAAAATTAAAAAACAGGACAAAATTTCTAGACTTCCTTGTTTCAATATATATAAATAGATTGATGGGCTTTTGATATCCTTTGCTTCTTTACTATTTCCTTTTCTTTGTTTAATGGGTTCTAGATGTGATGATTCTTGATATTTTGAGGTTCTTAAGTTTGCAAATTGACAGCTATGTGGGTATATATTGTTCTTTGTCTTTTGGTGTAGTTTATAGATGGGATTTCGAAGATGTTGATTCCTTTTCTTTATTTGTTTATTTTCTTCCGCTTTTGATCTCTTTAAAACTCTATAGGGTGGGGATTTATTGTAATGGTTTTGACACATTTCTTTTTCTTTGAACCAGACTATTTTACAAGAGTGAAACAGGGGACTCCTCCAAAAGACTGATATGTTTAAATTAACACCGGAAGTAATGCCTGCAATGGTTGCCCCAAATATAACGGCTTGAATGTAAAGCTTTATTTCTTCCACTTTCTTCCTCTTCTTTCATTTCCATTGACATTTTTCCAAATGAAATCCTTATCATTACATTTTTGTAGATTGCTTTGAATTTCTTTCATGCTGCCACCTCATCCACAGCTTCTCTAGTATCTTCTTCAGATGAAATATTTAATTCGGCAGTTCAAACTTTAGATGATAGCTGCACTGCTAAGAATTCCTAGTGTGGTTACTCCTTTCAGTATGGTGATCGAAGTGGGCCATCGGGTTATTATTGTGCAAGATATGTTCTTCTTTGATACAGTTCTCGGGAATCGATTTATTGGTTTTTTTTGAAAATTTTAAATTTTAATTATAATATAAAATGATTAATTACCCGTTACTCTAGTAAATTTGATAATTATTGTAAACATGGCATTGTGAGGAATTTTCGGTACCATATGATTTTCCATATCGTAGTCGCACCCAATAAATAAACACTGTTACTTAATTTTAAGCACTTATTACTTTTTGACGCGTCTTAACCCACCACATAATTTTTAAAATACCTATACTAGTCCATTTGAAAGAAACAAATTTTCAGCAAACACCGATAAATAAGCACTTTTAACAATAAGCAGTTCTAAACATGGGCTTTAATCAGGTCAAGTCAGGTTGGATGTGAACCAAACTCCCATCTGTTGGTATCCCTTAGGGGCCGGGGTAGTTCTTGTGTTCGCCACAATTAGTTCCAGACAATTGTGTCATGGTTCTAATATTCTATATCTGGTTGGTCAAGCTCTCTGGAGTCAGGACTCGGGATACTCTTCAAAGATGAGTTCAATTAGCCAGTTTTGAAGCGAATATGCCCTTCAAATTGGGGATCCATCCTTACAATTTGATCTGAATGCAGAATGGCATTGGCAGCAGCTGCTACTTCATCAATCAAAACTAGTGTTTTATTTTCTAAATGTCCCATCACCTAAGGTTTTGGTCAGTGAGGCCAATGGCTCCACTCCAAATCTGCTGTTGTGCATCTAAATACAAGATAAAATATAAATGGGTTCGATTGATTATAGTCATGGTTCAAAGTATCAATATGGGCGTATCGTATCATATCTTTTAAAAAATATACAGTCCGAAATGTTTGTTTTCAAGTGTTTCAGATTCCCAATTTTTTTTAATAATAAAAAGCATGTTAAAAGCTTCCTAAAAAATTAAAAAAAAAAAAAACTAAAAAAAAAAAATTCGACTGATTCTAAATACCAATATAATATGACCAAAACTCGTATCGTATCAATACTTTGAACCTTGATTATAGTAACCATAAAGTTCCAACACCAAATGAAATGACCCATAGGGTCCCAAGGGTCGTGCCATGCCCCAACATTATAGCCCAGAGGTTCCTTAAAGGTTATCTCTGCAGGTTAAAATGCTTCTCCAAATATGTGACACTTTACTTTGCGCTTTTAGAAGGACATGCACAAATTGACGTTTATTTTTGTTTCTTTATTTAGTGTTTATTTATTTATTTATTTAGTCTTTTAGGCCCTTTTTGTAGTAGTAGTTTCTCTAATTCCAACTTTCCAAGTCCTGTTTTATTTATTTATTCATTTAATGGACTCTGCAATTGGAGTAACCCTCCCTCAAACCCTTCAACCCTTCCAATCCGGGAGAAGGAGGAATTTAATCTCAGGTCTCCATTACAACTAGCTAAAAATTTTACCACCAGGTTAATTGATATATCTTCGAATTGGGATATGCTCCTCACATAGGCTTCATAACCACATCTCATAGTGTATTTAAAACATCTCCCTATGAATATTACATAAATATTACATACCAAACACAGAAGATGTTTCCGATATACACGGCCAATACATGTTGTGAGATCGGTATGAGGGGCTCTAGATCATGGTGTTTTAAATTTGAATTTTCAACACAAATCATTATATTGGGAATGAAAAGTGAAATGTTTCGGTACAAAGTACACTACATGATAGTTTATTAGATAATTAGAGTTCTGATTCTATCAGGGCAAGTCAGTGCTTGCACCCTTCAAGCAGCCCCTTGCAATCTTGCATTGGGAATATCTCCTATGAAATAAATCATGTAACTATGGAGATATTCCAAATGCAAGGATGTAAAGGCTGTTGGAACGGGCTTTGCCCTGACTGAAGCTGGACTCAATTTAGTATAGGGTAAATTTTTTGAACTTCCCTTATGGTTTAGTTAATTGGCTAACTCTATCTTTACTGTTTATATATTGTCTTAGGATACGCCTACTGTATCTTACAATTGGCATCCTTGTTAAATGCTAACAAAAAAAAAAACAAAATGTTGAATTTGCCATTCATTGTTCTTTAAATTTTCAAAATAAAACCCAACTAATGAAAATTTGCAGGAATAGAAAACAAATCGTTTCTCTACCTCTGTTTCCATTTTCCATCTCCATCTTCATTTTCCCTCTAACACATTCATGTCTATTATCTCTTCAATCTATACCACTACCATTCTTGAGGCTCAAATGAAGGATCTGGTCATTTGGGTGATGTTGTGTTTGACAGAGTGGAGTTAATGATGGTGAGACCCTCTTATTGTAAGAAGTCCCAAAGGCCCAAACTTCAAATGATTGGATTTAAGCTAGGTTCGAAATCCTATTGGGCTTAAAACATGAACAAGCACAGGCCAACCCATACCTTGTGCTGAAACTTATTTAATTATAATAGGGGTAACGAGAATCGAACACTAGACCACTTGGTCTAAATGGCTCTGATACCATCTCAAATAGAGACCGGATCTGCTCCTCACGGAGGGCACCTCACATGCACATCCTACCATGTATTGGGAATATCTCCCATGCATGGTAGATGTACATATGAGGCGCCAAAGTGTGAGGAGCAGATTCCGTCTCTCTCAAAGAACCATCCAACCTAAAAGCTGAAGCTGTTAAGTGAGGTCCTTGAATAGATTGATATTCTCTTACAGGTGGCATTATAACTTCAGTAAGTTCATTTGCTCAAGAAATTTTCAGCAAGTTCTTTAATTACTTAGTGGGGAGTATTAAATTTTCAGTGGAAGTTCATATGTTGCATCGAAAACTAATGATTGACCGTAAAATACAAAATGGGATCTGCTCCACACACTTGAGCACCTCACATGCACATCCACCATGCATTAGAAACATCTTCGATGAATAATAACTTATAAGTACGGGAGATGTTCTCAATGCATAGTAGGATGTGAGTATGAGGCAGGTGTGAGGCACCCTATGTCAGGAGAAGATCGGTCTCGTAAAATAGTGGGTACCGATCTATGTATGAGCAAAGGTTTTTAAGAAATTAAAACCTACAATTAGCAATGCAGGTTGGTTGCCATCTTTGATATAAATCCTATTGGATTTTAATCTCATAAGAGATTAAATCCAATGGGTTTGATTGGTCAATTACATGAGAAATTGCACATGTACACTTGTTTGAAAAAATCAGTTTTTCTCTTACAAAAACCCAGTTTTGAAATTGTCCCACATTGGAAAATTATAAGTTTTATTTTCAATATTTCAATAGGAGCTGATTTACACTCCTTAGAATTAGTAGAGGAGAGTATGGGGATTCGATACCGCGCAATGCGCGCACACGCGTGTGCGTGCGTGTATGTGGCGCAATGAGGCACTTTAGAGGCGCACTTTGCCTTCTCTAAACCAGCACCTACCTTTTCCTCATACCTCTTCACAAGTTATTTAAGGAGCATGAATCAGACTCCAAAAACACAATTTCAGAATTCACTATCTCTCTCTCTCAGTCCGGTCTGCTATAGTCTCACAGAAGGTTTCTTTGGAGACTCTTCAACTTTGCTGGTTGCAGATTCTCGCCCAAGGCTCTGTTGTATTATGGGAATGAATTTGTCTGTAACCCAACAGCAAACTCAGTAAAACTGAGTGGGGGCAAATAATGTTCTAAAGGCAGTGTCTTCAGACGCGCTTCAGAGCTTCTCCTCCTAAGTTATAGTGACCCCATCTTCCCCAACAATTTTAGAATGTTATTCTACAATGGAGGCGGAAGCAAGCATGACTTCGATCAAAATGATGAACCAAGATCTTGTTCGACTAGACTAGTTCGATGGAGCAAAATTCAGCCGATGGCAAGACAAGATGATCTTCTTTCTAACCACACTGAAGCTATACTATCTGTTGGACCCGAATCTGCAATTACTTCCTAAACCCACTGACAAAGACTCTGAGAAACCAAAGAAGGAAAGAGCAAAACGGGAAGAGGACTCACTTCTGTGCCGAGGACACATACTGAATGCCTTATTAGATCGGCTCTACAACTTCTACAAGGAACTTGCATCTCCAAAGGAAATCTGGAAGACCCTGGAATTCAAATACAAGGTACAAGAAGTAGGTACGAATAAGTATCTTATTGCAGAATACTTTGACTTCACCATGAACGACCATAAACCTATACTGGAGCAAGTTCATGAACTACAGGTGATAGTCAATAAAATTCGATCCCTTAACATCATCCTTCCTGAATCTTTAGTGGGAGCAATCATTGCCAAACTTCCACCCTCTTGGAAGAATTACAGGAAGAAGCTTCTACACAAGGCTGAAGAACTTATCGTGGAGCAAATTCAGCAACACCTTCGTATTGAAGAAGAGTCTCGAATTAGAGACAGTAGGGATAAGATTCTGACCGGTATGCTGAACTCTAAGGTAAATTTTGTGGAAAACGGATTGAAGAAGACTAACCATGCATTACAAGTAAAGAAGAAGGATGTGAACTTCAAAAAGAGCAACAATAAGAAAGGATCCTGCTATGTTTGTGGAAAGAAGGGGCATTATACCCAAATCTGCCAACATCGGAAAGGCGGAACCAATTCTGCAAACATGGTAAAAGACAATCTCGTGGCTATGATTACTAAAGTCAACATGGCAGAATCGTCTTCTAGATGGTGGTTTGACTCAGGTGCCACAGTCCATGTTTGTAAGGACAAGTCCTTATTCAAGACATATGAAAAAGTGACTGATGGCCAGGAGGTACAGATGGGAAACCAAACATGTGCCAAAGTTGCTGGAAGAGGCAACGTAGAGTTAAACTTCACCTCCGGAAAGACATTGACTCTCCTGAATGTTCTCCATGTTCCTGACATTAGAAAGAACTTGGTCTTAGTAAATCTTGTTTGTAAGAGGGGACTCAAAGTTGTCTTTGAATCTGACAAACTAATCATATCCAAGAATGGGATGTTTGTTGGAAAGGGACATGGTTGTAATGGTATGTTCAAATTAAGTATTAATGAAGAAAAAGTTTCTGCTTATATTGTTGATTCTTTCTCTTTATGGCATGATAGATTAGGACACTTGAATTTTAAATCCATAAAGAACATGAGCAAACTAGGTATAATTGCTTACAGTAATGAATCAACTTGAAAATGTGAAATATGTGTAAAATCTAAAATGGCTAAGAAACATTTCCTTAGTGTTGAGAGAAATTCTCAACTTCTAGAACTAATCCATTCTGACATCTGTGAACTCAATGGTGTATTAACTAGAGGAGGCAAGAGATACTTCATAACATTTATAGATGACTTTTCTAGGTACACCTATGTCTACCTTATGAGAACTAAGGATGAAACATTTGACATGTTTAAACTATATAAGACTGAAGTTGAAAATCAACTAGAAAAGAAAATTAAAATCCTTAGAAGTGATAGGGGTGTTGAATACTTTAAAAATGAGTTTAATTCTTTTTGTGAAGAATTTGGAATAATAAATCAGTGTTCTTCTCCCTATACCCCTCAGCAGAATGGCCTAGCTGAAAGGAAAAATAGAACACTTACAGAAATAATAAACTGCATGTTGTTAAAAGCTAATGCACCCTTAAACCTGTGGGGGGAAGCACTCCTAATAGCCTGTCATTTACATAACAGAATTGTTTCTAGAGTTAATAACAAATTCCCATATGAATTATGGACAGGAAGAAAATCTAATTTAGCATATCTAAAAGTGTGGGGGTGCTTAGCATATTATAGAGTTTCAGATCCTAAAAGAACCAAATTAGGACTCAGAGCTAAGAAAAGTATGTTTGTTGGATATGCAGAACATAGCAAGGCCTATAGGCTTCTAGACTTAGAGTCCAACATAATAACTGAAACTAGAGATGTTGAATTCTTTGAAAATAAACTATTTTCTGAACCTGTAGAAAATGAATCCACAGGAAATGACAGAGAAACTCAGATCTCAATACATGTTGATAATAATGAGACTGAAAGAAGAAATGACACAACTATAACACCTACAATAGGACTTAGAAGAAGTCAAAGACAAAGAATAGATAAACACTTAGGTTCAGATTTTATCTTTACTCAGTCAATTGTATTTTTGGTTGAGGCTGATAGAGAGAAGATTTTAAATAAAATACACATTGTCCTAAACATTGAAAATGATCCAAAAACCTATAGTGAGGCCATGACCTCTAGAGATGCTGCCTTTTGGAAGGAAACTATAAATGATGAAATTGATTCAATAATGTCAAATAACACATGGGTACTAGTAGATCTGCCTCCAGGATCAAAACCAACAAAATGTAAATGGGTGTTTAGAAGAAAATACAACATTGATGGAACTGTGCAAATTTTTAAGGCTGGATTGGTAGCCAAAGGATTCAGTCAAAAGGAATGGATTGATTACTTTGACACCTATGCACCAGTGGCTAGAACAATTTCTATTAGAACACTTATAGCATTAGCATCCATTTATCACTTATCTGTTCACCAAATGGATGTTAAAACTGTTTTCTTAAATGGTGATTTAAATGAAAAGGTTTACATGGAACAACCAGAAGGATTTATTTTCTTGGAAACGAGAAGAAAGTCTGTAAACTGGTTAAATCACTATATGGATTAAAACAAAAACCTAAACAGTGGCATGAGAAATTTGATTCTTGCATTCTAGCTTTTGGTTTTAAACATAATAGTGTTGATAGATGCATCTACTCAAAATTCACTGAAAATTATGGAGTAATTGTGTGTCTTTATGTGGATGATATGCTTATTGTGGGTACAAATATGGTTGGCATAAATGAAACTAAAAACTATTTATCCTTTGTTTTCAAGATGAAAGATTTAGGAGAAATAGATATCATCTTGGGAATAAAAGTTAAAAAGCATAGTAGGGGCTATGCACTAAGCCAATCACATTATATTGAGAAAGTACTTGAGAAATTTAAGCATTTAGGTTTTAAAGAATATAGCACCCCATATGATTCTAGTATAAAACTAGTAGAAAATACTAGTAGAACAATTGCACAACTTGAGTATGCTAGTGCAGTAGGGAGCTTGATGTATGTTATGCTTTGTACCAGACCTGATATTGCATTTGCAGTAAGTAAACTCAGTCGGTTTATAATTAATCTCGGTGTAGAGCACTGGAAGGCATTTGGGAGAGTTCTTGGGTATCTCAAGAGAACATTAGAATTTTGCTTATTTTATTATGATTATCCAGCTGTACTAGAAGGGTACATTGATGCAAGTTGGATTATTGGTAATGGAGATAACAAGTCCACATCTGGATGGATTTTTGTCCTTGGTGGGGGTGCGATCTCTTGGGCATCCAAGAGACAAACTTGTATATCTCACTCGACCATGGAATCTGAATTCATAGCCTTAGCGGCTACTGGAAAAGGGGTTGAATGGATTAGGAATTTATTATTGGATATAAAACTTTGGCCTAGTCCTATGCTTCAAATTTCCATTTACTGTGATAGTAAGACAACTCTGTCAAGGGCCTACAGTGGTACCTACAATGGTAAGTCCAGACATATAAGTCTGAGACATGAATTTGTTAGGCAACTGATTCAAGATGGAGTCATCACTATAACCTATGTGAGGTCAAGTAAAAACTTGGTTGATCCTCTTACCAAGGGTTTAGCCAGAGAATTTGTAAGAATGACAACCAAAGAGATGGGATTAAAACCCTTTACTTAGTCACCTGTAATGGTAACCCAACCTGAACTGAAAAGCCATCAGTGTTGGGTTTAATGGGTAACAACAAGTTACAGCAATGTGACTGTTAGCACTGACATTGAGAAATTTCCCATCACAACATAAACAATGATGTCCGTTATGATGAGAGGTTGAGATAAACTCTTAATGAAGTTCTGAAATGTGTCAAATAACCGAGCACATAGTGGAATTTCACCTATGTGAACATAGAAGTGGTGCCGCTTCTCATGAGGGTTTGAGTTTGCTCTCGGGATTGTTCATGAAACCAGGAAAGAAGCACATGGCCATAACAGTGCTGAGCAAAATTTGAAACTCTTGTAGAGACTGAACATTTTTATGTGTATAGGTGTCTCCAGTCTGTCTTGAGAGTAGTTGGTTTAAAGTCTTACCACCAATAACTTTGACAAGGCTCTGAGATAACTATACTAACAAGAGGTTTAAGTTGATAAACACCTTTTGTATGCATAATTGTGTCATAGTAGTTTGAATTGAGAGAGAACTATGTAATTGACCAATCAATGTGGGGGATTGTTGGATTTTAATCTCATAAGAGATTAAATCCAATGGGTTTGATTGGTCAATTACATGAGAAATTGCACATGTACACTTGTTTGAAAAAATCAGTTTTTCTCTTACAAAAACCCAGTTTTGAACTTGTCCCACATTGGAAAATTATAAATTCTGTTTTCAATATTTCAATAGGAGCGGATTTACACTCCTTAGAATTAGTAGAGGAGAATATGGGAATACGATACCGTGCAACGCGCACGCACGCATGTGCGCACATGTGTGTGGCGCAATGAGGCGCTTTAGAGGCGCACTTTGCCTTCTCTATACCAGCACCTACCTTTTCCTCATACCTCTTCACAAATTATTTAAGGAGCATGAATCAGACTCCAAAAACACAAATTCGAAATTCACTATCTCTCTCTCTCTCAATCCGGTCTGCTACAGTCTCACAGAAGGTTTCTTTGAAGACTCTTCAACTTTGCTTGTTGCAGATTCTCGCCCAAGGCTCTGTTGTATCCTGGGAACGAATTTGCTTGTAACCCAACAGCAAACTCAATAAAACTGAGTAGGGGCAAATAACGTTCTAAAGACAGTGTCTTCAGACGCGTTTTAGAGTTTCTCCTCCTAAGTTACAGTGACCTCATCTTCCCCAACAAATCCTTCAACAAATGTTTATCTTTGTATTTTCATATCCCACAGCAATGCAGCATCAACTCGCCCAATATAAGTTGTAACGCCACGATGTCATAGGTGGTTGGCTTCCATCTTCAGCGTTGTGAAACAACCAACTAAATTCTAGTTTTCCTCCCCTGCTGGTCATGTATCTCCGACACCCATTTCCTTTATTTTCGCCTTCGAATTCCCTTGTAATTCCCTCTATTTTTTGCTACGCTATAATTGTTATGTTCAAAGAATCACTGGCGAAAAATCAATGGAATTAGATGATGTCACATGTGTATAAATTTTGATAGAATATATTAACGACAAAGATAGAGCTAATCAATTGTTAGAAGTAGCAACGGTACTCCAAGACAATATGTAAATAATAAGAATAGAATTAAACAATATGTAAGACAACCGAAGTCCAAAGCAATACACCCCTAAAGACTAGAAACTTTTGATATTTCCCAATACCCATTAATTTCAAGTTGAATGCCACCCCACCAAAAATCGTGTTTTTGAAATGTTAAATTCAGTTTGAGAAGAGTACAAATACAAATACAAATATAGTACTTCAAAATCTTATATTTGCATTATACATATTTGTACTTGTATTCTTCCTAAGCCTTAAAGTCAAATCACTATTTGAGGCTTACATGGAATCAAAATGGAAAACAACACCATAATTCCAAACGCTATCACAGTGTTTTGGAAGAAATGGTTGATGCTCAACGTTGCTTTGAATGCTTGTATGGGAAAGTACTTTGGCCTCCCAATCCTTAAGTTTGCTTTGCACTTAGTCACTTAATGGAGTTCCATATATAGAATCCTTTGAGTGTTGTGCATAAGGCTCTGTTTGAATTAATAGAAAATAAGGAAAAAAAAAAAAAAAACAGAATGTTCAGGGGAATTAAGTTTTTAAAGAACCTGTTTCTCTTTTTTATTCGACAAAACCAAACACAGCCTATATGGATCCCCTACACATTTCTCATCTTTGTCCAAAGTTTTCAGTCCCAAAGTCACTGAAATGAAATGCCTGAAGATGGCTCTTATGGACGTTTAGCCTATAAGTGCATTTAGTTCCAAAGGCTTATTTAATTTGCAGTGTACATTTTATTTGCATTGATGTAAATACACAGTAGCGCAAATAGGCCGAGTATAAATCCTGATCCACTTTTGCTCCAAATTTGCCTGTCTTATTTGTATGTGAGAAGTAAAATAGAAAGCTAAATAACATGATCCCAACTTTATTATATGTAACAGAATAGAGGTTGGAGTTTGATTATTTGTTTCCGAGTGAGTGGTAGGTAGTGCAAAATTTTGAGTTAGGAGGAAGGTGGTGCTAATTTTATAGTAGTTTTTGAAATACAAAATATGCATTATTAGGCTCAGTTTGGAAAGAGTACAAACACAAATATATACAGTGCAAAATAATACAAAAAATAAGGTTTTGCCCTCTATAAATTTGTATTTGTATTCTTTCCAAACTGAGCCATAGGCTCAATTTGGAAGGAGTACAAATACAAATATGTATAGAGTGCAAATAATACAAAATATAAGGTTTTGCACTCTATGTATTTGCATTTGTACTCCTTTCAAACTCAGCCTATGGCTCAGTTTGGAAGGAGTACAAATATAAATATGTAGAATGCAAATACATAGGCTCAGTTTGGAAGGAGTACAAATACAAATATGTACAATACAAATTCATGCAAAATAATATAAAATACAATATTTGCACTCTACATATTTGTATTTATACTCCTTCCAAACTAAGCTATAGACTTAATTTGGAAAGAGGACAAATACAAATATGCAGTGTAAATACATAAAGTATAAAATTTTACACTACATATTTGTGTTTCTACTCCTTCAAACTGAGCTGTAAGTGCAAATTAGACCGAAAGTAAAAATTTTGCATTGCATAGGATATATGAATTGTAATATAAAGTTACAAATGTACAGATGCAAAACTGAATTAAATGCAAAATTTGCACTTGGTTCAGATTTGCACGGAGAACAAACAGGACCAAGAGAACAATAGCCCCTAATTCATCAGGATGCAACTTGGGGATCAACCTAGGCCCAGGCCCGAGCTACAAACTTTGGTATTGGCCTGGCCCAACCTGAGGTCAAGTACAAGTTTACCAATCCAGGCCCAAGTTGAACAACAACCTGACTTGTATTGGGTTAAAGTTTGAGTTGGGTCAGGCCAGGCCTGGGCAGGTTGGAAGGATTAAAAGATTTGTAATTATATTTTTATGTAGTCAGGTTTTATTGGGCTTTAAATCTTAAGTAGATTGGATTAAAATTATGTATAAATTACATCAATTAATATATATACATATATATATGAAATGAAAAATATATGTATATATTTTTCGAACGAGTTCAGATTGGGCTGAGTTGGGCTCAGCCTACTTGAGACCTCAACCTAAGCCCATCCAAGTTCACACCAAGCCCAAGTTTTCTGGCCCAGGCCCAGCCCAAAGGCTGAAAACTAGTGCCTAACTGGTGTAAAAAATTGGATTGGTTCTGATTGGGCTCGCCCAAATTGCGCCCCTATTAATTCATCACTTATACATTCAATAAAAAAAAAAAGAACTAAGGGTCTGTTTGGTTCACAGTTGAAATTGGAATTAGAATGGTCTATTTTTAGTCTGTTTGATTCAGGCAAGAATCAGAATGGTAAGAAATCAGTTAGAATAGAATTTCATTCTCAAACGAGAGGCAGGGAATGACCATTCCCTCAAAGGGGGGGGGGGTGAATAGGAATGGAATTCCAATTCCACCCAACTAAATAGTCGGAATTGGAATGGCCCATTTGGATTTCAGAGGAACCAAATGGGTCCTAACTCCTAACTAGTCTAACTTGTTAACCGGTGCAATTTACTAAGTATTTATTTGGCATTGATACTGCAATTGCAATGGTGCTGCTGATGTGTGGCTTAGAGCACCATTTTCTCATAAAACGGTGCCTTTATTTCTGTTTGGAATCATTGCTGCCAGATAGGATGTTCCCTTGACAGCAACTTTTTCTGTTTGGTACCATGCAGGAAACATTTTCAGCATTGGTACCCATTATCCACTGCCACATCACTGCCCTATTGGCAAGCACCATTTTTTCCAATGTGGTGCTGATGTGGCTTGAAGCCATGGCCTCCCCATTTTTGAGACATGACTTGAAGCACCATTTTTATGAAAAAACGATTCCAAATAAATGCCTTTTTCCTTGAACACCGTTTTTCCAATGTGGCATTGATGTGATGTAGTTGCTCTAAAAAACAGTAACGATGTCAAACAGCCGCTAATAGAGAAATTATCTAGATATCCTACTTTTATTTATTTATTTATTTATTGCTATATTTTTAAATTTCCCTTCATTGAGATTCCGAGGCTTCCAATTCAGATGCTTACTGATCGTCTCTAGTCACATGCTATTCTTTTATTTAGTTGGAACCCATTTAACGGTCGGGTCCAACTAGATGGAACACGTGGCAACTGAGGTCCACCACAGACGCACCTCTAATGGATTTGCAAAAAGAATATAAAAAAGCGTGGATAGGAAAAAAAATAAAAACAAAAACAAAAGAAGAAGTCACGTGCTAGCACGTGTGATATTCCGTAGCCCCGCGTGCCGGCGTGCTTAGCTTTTTCCTACAAGTGTAAAAGGACTGGGGCCCACGTGAGCAGCTGTCCCTTCTCACCGTACTCTGTGCCCTTTCTGACACACATCTGACACGTGACAGTGCCATTAGTTTCTCTCGGCATGTGAGGAGCTGTTTATTTATTTAAGCCTCCTTTTGTTTCTTCTTTTCTCTTTTTAATTAATTTATACCCTTTTTAATTTTATATCAAAATTAATAAAAAAAACTGAAGCTGCAAAAACAAGAAAGCAATTAAAACCAACGAATCCGGTCAGATGACGTGGATTTCCCTTCTGGGCCCCACTTAAGTCAGAGTACGGACTAGTGCTCAATGAGCTCATGACTTCTGTAATCGCCCCACCTCAATAAGAATTCGAATCGTCCACAGTTCAACTCGCAAAGTTGCGCCAATCAGAACACACCACATCGGCTCCGTATCATGATTGTCCCAGTATAGTCCGGTTCCCGTAGAGGATTCGGACCAGTAACTGAAAATCACCGACACATTCCACTCTCCCTCTGACGGATCTCGGGCAGTTGCTTCCCGGGCCGTCGTTTTATTCTATGGATGCTTGACTCGTTCCCCACCCACGGAGTTGCAATCTGGACCGGACGAGTTACACGGGCCGAGTCAACACAACAATGATTAAAGAAACAGTAAGGAACAAATAAGCTTATAGCAGCATACCACAAGATAAAATCAGGTTTGACAGAGGGAAAAAGTGATGCCACGTGGCGTCATCCACAATCACTATGGTTTATGGTTGGTAAGGGATGAAGCACTATGTGATGCTTGAACAATTGAACTTATATTTTAGGGTTTGCTTGGTGAGGGATTCAGAAGGTAGAAATGGATGGACCAGTGGACCACCATGTAGGTAGAGTGGTGCATCCCCCTTCCCTGGACCCTGACCATGAGAACTGTAACTTTAAATGATGAGGCCGAAAGATACGTAAATATTGGGGATTGAATCTGTAGAGATCCTTGGGCCCCAAACACTACTCCTTTGAAGATGGGTAAAGTGGGCCGTAAGCCACAATGATACTATTTTGGCCGGTGGTCCAGTTTGGTGAGAGCGAACATTTTGTGATAATCGTACTCAGCTCGTCTCTCTTTTTATGGTACTGTTCAAGGTATCCATATGATCATTTTTGTGTTGGGTTGACACGGACGATTCAAATCGGCCTGGCCGGAGCCGGGCTAATCTTGATTCTTCGGTAAACTTGCCAGGTGGCAAATTTCTGTTGGGTTAAACTGAATGGAGGATTTGGTCGGGGGGCCCGTGATCATCGAACAGTGGAGTTCCACTTGAGAGGTGAGACTCGAATTCAAAACCAACATGATCGACGTTCCCAGGCCAACAGTCAGAGGGTACTTGTGCAATGGAGAAACTCAAAAAATTGTGGCCATTGTTCCTTTTTTTCAACGGCATGGCATGGGAGATGATGTGACTGACCGACCATCCATCAAATGGAGGGACTGTTCGTATTGGGTACGTGTTCATTTTATCGTTGTAGGTTGTAGCTTACATGAACATGACCCATCACCTATTAGGTTCATTATCCTTTCATGTACTGGGCCCAGCATTTAAAAGAAGAAAGAAAGTGCTCCCTTTTCACCCATCACGTTTCCACCGGTTGTTGGCCTAAAATTTACTGCATGGTACCTTTCTTTTTGACCGCTTTCAAAGTTACCAATGTAGAAGCTTCTTAATTCTTATACGGCCTACACTTTGCTGGTTGGTGGTTGCCCGTTGGTGGTTGTGTCATCCAGACAAGGGTTATAGGGCTGATCTGGGTCGGGCTGGGCTTGGGCTTGTCGCTTGAAATATATAAGTCTGAGCCTCGGCCAGGCTGGTCGGGCTAAAAGTGATCACCCCTTAAGAAGGGATTTCTATTTAGTGGAATCCAATATTTTGAAGACTGGATTGGACTGACGGTCGGACCGTTCGACCAGAACCGGTCATGGCTCTGGGTAAGGTTTTGTATCGGGTTGCCGTTTTCGAAAAAAAAATTGTAAAATTGGTCAAAGGCTTATTGACCCGGGCAGTGAAATTGCTAGTTCGCATGGTATTATGGGACATCAAACAGGTTTTCGAATCCTAGATCTGACCTAGAAGCTTGAATCACAGACTCGAAAATCAATCAAATCGGTTTTGAAAACCTTGGTGGAACCAAAATTCCATATGGGCACCAGAATATTAAAATTCAGGCTATTTTGTGGGATCTTTAATTGAAATGAGATTTAACAGAAAAATAAAAACTTTAGACAGTTGTTAATTCTACTTGGGGGATGCCCCAATGAAGGTAAAGTGTAGGACTTACGTGAAGTAGAATAGTGTCCACGTGCCCAATCAAGGGAGGTCCCCTATCTAACGGCTAGTCTAATAAGGGATTAGGTCCTAACGGATTAGGTGACAAACCACTTTGCCTTGCTAGATGCCCCTTTAAAAAGCCAACTCCTCTGTTAAATATTCATTTGGAGTTAAAACCTACGAAAGTTTCATTATGGGGTCAAGTAGGAATCTTGCTTTGTGTATTCAATACACACTTACACATCTGCTACCCAAAAATTATTTCCACTCCAGATCTGCTATTTACAAAGCACCACCATCGTATATTATTCAGAATATCTCTCCATGAATGATAAGACAGATATTTCTAATGCATAATTATAATGTCTGGTAAGCAGAAATGTGAAAACAGTTCGTGAGTAATAAGTCCAAACCCCCAACAGAATTGAATCAAGTTGTGGGAAAGATGAATTTTAACCCAATCCGAAGTTAAAGTTGAATTCGTACATTTCAACCCTAATCCTAACCCAATAATCAATTCGATTCAACCCAATTTTCCGGGTTGTGTTAGGGTTGGATTCAGACTAAATATTGTAGCCCTAATCTCCAGTCCTCGGACTCGAGTTCCAAACTGCCCCACCCTCACAAGAGGCTGAAGTGAAAGGACCACAGCTTGGAGTCTGGACTCAGATATTCAGTTGTTATTCTGTGTCCCGGGGGGAGTGGAAAATAGTGATAACGCCGGTAAACGACCACATAGCAGACCTGTCACAGTTCTTTTTGTAGTTTATTAAACGCAGTGGGTGGCGTAGGGGGAATTCCGCGTGGACCCCTTGGATAGGGGAGTCATTGAATGATGGTTCCTGATGTTTTGGGCAGCTCAGGCTTTTGTTAGGGTAGGAGGGAGTGATACCGGTCACCCACTTTGCAACACTGATCTGGCTTTTAAAAATCACACTCAGGCTCCCAGAGACTCAAAAAACAAAGAGGGTGGGCATCCAGAGAGAGTAGTCACATCATAACGCAAAACGGTAGTTAGGTGCCATTGCTATTTAAGAGGAGGGGTAGGGCCGTAGGGGTCTCGTAGGGGAGAGAGCCAGCCGCAGTGGGGGGAGGGTAAAGGGAGTGGCGGAGGCATCAAAAACAGGACTCCGGCATGCCCCACCACCTCCGTGGCTCTGACACTTCTCAGATGTCTGTCCCTTTGTTTCTCAAGTTCGTTGATTGCTCCCCGTTTAATTACTTAATTGCCCATCTCCTTTCTCTCTCTTTAATTACCCAACTCCAAAACTATTTTTAAAACTTTTTAAAACCATCATTTTGATCTCTCTAACAATGGAGTCCATATTTGCTGATATAAATATAATAGATATTCTTGACGTGTTTGGGTTTACTGTCATCTTTTTAACAAAAAGTCACATCAGCTACCACACTTGAAAACATTTTTACGAAAAAAATATATCAAAATGACTTTTTGAGAAAACGGTGATGCATTTTTTTAGAGATTTTATAGTTCAGCCCAAAGGTTAAAAAGTATCAATACGATATATCAGTCTGTCTAGGTTCCTGATGCATTTTTTTAGAGATTTTACAGCAAAAACAAATGCGTAAAAATATAGATCAACAATAGAGTTTTACACCAATTCGTATTTACATTGAAAACAAACGTGAATAAATGCAAAGCGATTATAGAATTTTACGTCAAATTTAATTTTCAAATTTTCTACATTTCTTTTATTTTTTTATTCTTTTCTTGATTTACATTACTATATATGATTTTGTTGGTTGTTATATTTTTTACTAGGCATGAGTGAGCGGTGATGTGAATTACAAAGAAATGCGTGCCCATCACAGTAAATTGGCTATCTAATAATAAATACGTAAGGAACTATTTAAATATAAAAAATAGTTAAGGAATATCTCGATATGTACAAAAAAATAATGGAGGTGGGGATTGCCGGATTGGATCAAACATATCGGAAAGGGGAAAGGTTCTTTACGTAAATAAGTTAGGGAAGAAGGGTATCTTTGTCAGTTGAACTTCCCTATAATTGAATGCAGAGAGAGAGAGATGGCCGTACTTGGCGCCCTGTGGATTTCACGATTTCAATGCTCCGTTGGCCCCGTTTCTCTCGTAACGCCTGTACTAGCCAATAGCCATGTTTCAACGGCTCGGCTCGGCTTGGCTGCGCTCAACACGGCTTGGCTGACTTCTTTAGCTGCGTAACCTCTCTCTCTCTCGTATGCAGCATCCAGCATGTATTGATTAGAGCTCTCAATTTTATGCAGGTAGGGGAGGGGACGTTTCGTGCAAGTTGAAGTTGGACCATAGTCGGGCCGGCTGAATCCTAGTTTCAAATAATACGCATAATTTAGAGTCCAACTGAAACCTGGGCCCATAAAGGTCAGGCCGGCCCACTTTGAATTCCAAAATATACTACCTAAATAAAGCATATAATGTAGAAAATAAAAATGGGGTTTCAGGTTTCATTTCACACAGTTTCTTTATGGGCTGAGATGCACATCCATTTTGATGAAGCGCGATCCGGCTGGTCTTAGCTATCCGCTGCCTTGCTTCCGAACAGGGTAGCAGGAATCCTGAAACGGAGGAGATGAGAAAGCTCCGGGGGAAACCCGGTGTAGAGGCTCCGAAGTTCAAGTTATAATCCTTCACAAGCAAGGTAATACCAGATAGCGCAAAGTTTGCATACCTCCGTTGTCGGGGGGCAGGGGGCTCTTATAGTCACTTCGTGTACTCGTCCCAAGGCCCTTGTCAGATCGGGTATGATTACCCTTGTGCTTGTCAATTCGGTCGTCGTCCTTTCTGCTGAGACAGAACCGTCACTGCCTAACCGTCTAATTGGAGATGGCGGTGTCACTTGCGGTGGTAGGTGGCCGTTTAGAGTGCTGCGGCCAAACGTCAGATCCCAAGTCAGTCAGGCGTGGCGCCCTCGGGCACGGACTTCCCCAGTGTCAGGCATGGTACGACTTGTTTGGTTTTGGTGCCCAGAAGGTGATGCGAAGTGCTGAGCGAGGCGGTCTTGAGCTCGGAGGTATCTATAGGGCAGGTCAGTTCGGCGAGGTGTATCCCGAACTGTTACAAGGTGGGTCAGTTCGACGAAGTGTATCCCGAGCTGTTACAAGGTGGGTCAGTTCGGCGAAGTGTATCCCGAGTTGTTACAAAGTGGGTCAGTTCGGCGAAGTGTATCCCAAGCTGTTACAAGGTGGGTCAGTTCGGCAAAGTGTATTCCGAGCTGTTACAAGGTGGGTCAGTTCGGCGAAGTGTATCCCGAGCTGTTACAAGGTGGGTCAGTTCGGCGAAGTGTATCCCGAGCTGTTACAAGGGTCAGTTCGGCGAAGTGTATCCCGATCTGTTACAAGGGTCAGTTCGGCGAAGTGTGTCCCCTTGTTCCCGCCTAGGCTTGGCCCCTTTTGTCGAGCTGTTGTTTCTGCCACTTGTCACATAATAGAGAGGTCGGGCCAAATCTTCCTTCATCAATTGCCCCCCACTGCTTGCGCCGGGGGTCTTGCCATGGTGCGGGGAGTTTTCGCGAGGTAGCTGGTGGATTTGTCCCGTCCTTCGAACCTTCACTGCACGAGACGCTTTTGCTAGGGTTCTTTCGGTTTCCGAGAAGGCTGGAAACGTGCTTACTCAAGAACGCTGGTGGTTGTGACCGCGCGTTTTAAATTTCAAACCAATTCGCGCCGCTGGGACGTGACAGCGGGTCATTTCAAAAAGGCGCGCCACTACTGTACGTGCGCGGGCGACTGTCAGGGAGACGTGCGGCGCGTCAGTTTCGAAAAGACGCGTGTCAAAGCGACGTAGGTTTCAAAAAGACGTGCGCTAACGTTTCGCTTTTTTCAGAAAGACGTGCGCCAATCACGTCTCGACCTTAAGGGTTGTGTGGTCGGTAAGAACGTGGGCCGTCGGATCGTCTTCGGTCTGCACGGTCGATTCTTGGTTACTGTAGCTATAAATAGTGGGGGACCCCGGTTGTTTTGTCACTTCTACGGTTTGTCTACTGAGTTCGCGTCCAACCTTTCAGCTTGCGTCCAAGTCTTTTCCAGCTCGCGTCAAGGCTGGTTATACAGTCTTCATGGTTCTTTGGTTTTTCTTCAAACTTTCCGGTGAGTACTTTCTTGAATTCGTCTTTTCCCCAATGTCTAGCTTTGATAGCTCAAACGATTCTTCGAGTAGGGCCGATATAGGTTCCACCAACCGAGCCGTGTCCCCAGACTGCCTCAGTGATCCTGAGGTGGAGTTTGAGGACTACGAACCAGTAGGTCGAGTCGCTTCGGGCAGTTTGGCGTCTACCTCCTGCCGAGGTCGGATGCTAGACCGGTTTGGCCCTTCGACCATGACGCCTGAGGGGCTTCAATCCATACTTCTGTCTTACAATCTTCCTGGGGGGTACACATATTTTATTCCTTCGGGTAGCTTTCTTTGGGAACACGATCCCGACGAGATCGTGATTTTTCGAGAGCAGCTCGCTGCAGGGTTGCGACTTCCTTTCCATCCCCTTCTCGTCGAAGTCATAAACCACTTCGGTGTCACCATTGGCCAGCTTCATTCGAACTCTATTCGGAACCTGGTGGGGACAATTTCCCTTTTTTGCGAGCAAAACTTTCCCTTAGACTTAGAGATATTCTCCTCTATCTTGATGCTCAAGAGACAGGCGGGTTCTCTTCCTGGGGGGAGACGGGCGTATTACCTTTCTCCTCGCCAAGGTTTCAAGCTTCTGCACGATCTTCCTAATAAGGTCCCGGTTTGGAAGCGGGACTACTTCGGCATGCGAAGTGCACAAGGATGGCCCTTTCAGACCGGGTGGGGTGAGGCCGCTCCCGATTTGGGCGTAACTCTTGATAAAGAGACGGTGAAGGGTCTCCGGCAATGGGCACGACAAGGCTTAAAGTGCCACCACTACTTAACGGAGGCCAAGCTTATTGCAGCCGGCCTGAGTTCGAGTAGGTTTCTAGCTATGCGGTTTCTTACTTGCTTTGTTCTTTCATTTTTTTCTGATGTCGAACTCATTTCTGTAGGTGTGATGGACGCGGAGAGAACTCGTGGGGGGCGTTTGTTCCAAGGTATGAAGAGGAGGAAGCGGGTCGCCAAGCGAACTCGTACCGAGCTGCCCCTGGATGAGGAGCCCCAAGCCCCAGACCATACGCCAGAGGATTTGCCCAAGGAGCCTGAAGTGACTCCACCGGTGCACGAGACTGCCAGGGCGCCTTACGCTGAAACCACTCATACGGGCGCTCCTACGTACTCAAGTGCTCCAGCTCACTCCGGGTCTGCTCATACGCGGGCTGGGCCCTCAGGCTCGGGAGCTCAAGGGGAGTTTAGGAGCGTGTTGACGTCGAACTACGCTCTTCATAAGAGTAGGGACGCTACTTTCCCCGAGGAGGTCGCGGCGTGGACCGATCTTCCCTTGAATCAGGTCGCTTGCCGCGCTGTAACACATGCCACGGTGGTAAGTTAGATTCTATCTTCCTTTTTTATTCTGTTGCTTCTGCTGTCATTTGCTCACTTGTTTCTTTTGGTAGGTGAATTCTTCGATTCATGCCTTGGCGGCCCAATTGGAGAGGAGCTCGCGACAGGCGCGAGCTGCTGAGGCTGCCGCTCATGCTGCTGAAGAAGCCTTCCATGCTGCAGAGGCAAATACCCGGGCTGCTGAGGCGGCTGCTTATGCTGCTGAAGAGGCTGCTCGCATCGCGATGGCGAGACAGGTGAGGTCTCAGCGTGACGCCGAGGCCATGGGGGTAGTTGTCAAGCATATGGCGGACTTGAAGTTGGATTTGCAGCATCAAGTCGAATATCTTCAGGAGGACATCAGGGAGAGAACACTGATTTTTTTCCTAGGCATTGAAGACGCCAAGAAGAAGGCAGTTGAAGACTACATTGCCTCCCCGCGTTTTGACGATCTAATGGTGGACTCTTACAGGAGGGGGTTCAATTTGAGCCGGTGGATGATCCAGAATACGTACCCCGACCTCGATGTAAGTGCCATAACCACTTCGCGTATAACTCAGGAGATGGCCAATGCTGCCGATGGCGAGTCGGACTCTAAAGGAGAGGCAGGGCCTTTGGGTGTTGTTGAAGTGCCTTCCGATAGCGAAGAAGTGGCTCCGGGCATGTAAATTTTTTTTTTGCCAATGTACTGTTTCTTGCAATGGAGTGTCTTTTTCCCCTTGCTCATCTTCCCCGAGCTGTTTCTTTGCCGGGTTTTTAAATTTTCGTGGTCTTTTATGCCGCGAACTGATTTTTTGCCGAGCTAATAATGTGCTGTCTACGCCAAAGTTCCTCGGCTTGCCTTGTGGCACAAAGGGCCTGATTTCGTCCACTTCGCTAGGTGGATTATAGGTAGTATCGCCTCAAGTTCATGATGTTCCACGTTCGAGGTACTCGTTTTCCTTCCAAGGTTTCGAGTTCGTATGCGCCCCCGAGCGTTGTTTTTACTTTATAGGGCCCTTCCCAATTAGGTCCAAGCTTGCCGATGCCGGGTTCGGGCACCATAATCTTACGGAGGACCAGGTCGCCGACTCGGAAACTTTGTTGCTTTACTCTGCTATTGTAGTAGCGAGCTACCTGCTGCTGGTATGCCGCTGTTCGGATGTGCGCGAGGTCCCTTACCTCGTCCAGTAGGTCGAGGTTGGTGCGTAACTCGTCTCCGTTCGTCCGAACGTCGTATGTTTCTAATCGCAACGTTGGTATTTCGATTTCCACCGGGATCACTGCTTTAGTGCCGTAGGTGAGGTTGAAGGGGGTTTCTCGCGTGGCTGCTTTTTCGGTCGTTCGGTGAGCCCATAAGACACTTGGTAGCTCTTCAGCCCACAATCACTTAGCTCGATCCAAACGTGCTTTCAGTCCGCGCAGGATGGCTCTGTTCATTACTTCCGTCTAACCGTTTTCCTGCGGGTGCGCGACTGAAGTGAAATTTTACCGAATCCCCATGTTCTGGCACCACTCTTGGAACTTGATATCTTCGAACTGTTTGCCGTTGTCGAAGATTAGAACCCGAGGTAACCCGAACCGACATACTGTGTTCTTCCAAAAGAAGTTCTGTATGTTCCGAGCCGTAACAGTTGCCAGAGGTTTGGCTTCTATCCACTTCGTAAAATAATCTACCGCAACAACTAAGAATTTTCTTCCGCCTTTTGCTGGTGGGAATGGCCCTAGGAGGTCGATGCCCCATTGTGCAAAGGGCCACGGGCTGGCGAGGTATTTGAGGTCGGAGGCAGGTTGATGGTGGATGTTACCGTGCTTCTGACACTTGTCGCATTTTCTGACGAGCTCGACAGCTTCTGCCTTCATCGTTGGCCAGTAGTATCCTTGTTGAAGTGCCTTTTGGGCGAGTGCTCTGCCCCCAAGTGTCCGCCGCACAGGCCTTCATGAGTGTCGCGGAGTACGAACTCGGCTTCGGTAGGTCGCAGGCAACGCAAATAGGGGAGCGTGTACGACCGTCAGTATAACCGTTCGTCTATTATGACGTATTTGGCCACCTGGCGCTGCACCCTCTTTGCTGCATTGCATTTTGCAGGGAGGGTTCTGTCTATCAGGAAGCTCGCGAGTGGATCGATCCAGCTCGGCTCTGCTTCTAAGATGGGAGCGACCTCCTCTGTCCCCCCGAGAATACTAGGCCGAGGTAAGTCCTCTATGTACACAGTTCTCATATTGTTGAGACTCGTACTGGCTAACCGGGACAGGGCGTCGGCCTCAGTGTTTTCTGACCTCGGGATTTGCCTGATGATGTGTGACCGGAAGTTGAGCAGGGCTTCTTTTACTTTGGCCAAATATGCGATCATGGAGAGATCGCGTGCTTTGTATTCGCCGGTAACTTGGTTTACCACGAGCTGAGAATTGCTGCAGATGACCAAGTGTTTTGCCTTCACCTTTCGCGCTAGGTCCAGCCCGGCGATCAGTGCTTCGTACTTTGCCTCATTTTTGGATGCCGCGAACTCAAAGTGTAGTGCGTATTCTACTTTTGTGCTGCTCGGGCCGCACAAGACTATTCCAGCTCCGCTGCCTTGCCGGTTCGAGGAACCATCCACATGAAGGATCCAGGGCTCCTCATCCCAGTTCGCGCTTCGCCTGACCAGGACAGATGCCACACTGGCTGCTACTTCACGGGGTTCGGACTCTATGGGCTCAGGAGCTCCGGGTTCGCCGGAACTGGGGACCTCAGGCTCGACCTGTGGGGCTTCGTGGCTGAAAGTGCACTCGGCGATAAAATCTGCCAAAGCTTGGGCCTTGATAGCGGTTCTCGGTTTGTACCGGAGGTCGTACTCGCTGAGTTCGATCTCCCATTTCGTCAGTCGACCGGAGACTTCGGGTTTGAGTAAAACTTGTCTAAGAGGTTTGTCAGTTAGGACGATGACAGTGTGAGCCTGGAAGTACGGGCGGAGTTTCCGAGCTGCTATTACTAGGGCGTATGCTAGTTTTTCTATCTCCGGGTACCTTGCCTATGCTCCCTGCAAAATTTTACTAACATAATATATGGGTCGTTAGACCCGGTCTGTTTCCTTTATCAGTACCGAACTGACCGCCTCGTCGCTCGCCGAGAGGTACAATTCTAAGACCTCGCCCACCTCGGGCCGGGCTAAGGTTGGCACACTAGCGAGGTAACCTTTTAGTTCGTCGAACGCGAACTGGCAGTCCTGGGTCCACTCGAACCCTTTGCCTTTGACTGCCTTGAAGAAGGGTAGGCAGCGGCTTGCTGACTTAGACAAGAAGCGGCTTAGAGCGGATATGCGGCCGTTTAGCCTCTGAACCTCTTTTACTTTCCGAGGTGGTTTCATATCTAGAATGTCTTTTATTTTTTCCGGGTTGGCCTCAATACCGCGCCGATTGACAATGTAGCCTAGGAACTTGCCCGAGGTGACGCCGAAGACACACTTGTTGGGGTTCAACTTCATGCTAAACTGACGCAGGATTTGGAAAACAGAATCTAAGTCTTGTATTAACTCTTGTGAAAACTGAGTCTTGACGACCATGTCGTCTACATAGCACTCTATCTTCGTACCAATCAGGGGCCGAAACAGCTTATTTACAAGTCTTTGGAAAGTCGCCCCGGCATTTTTTAGTTCGATGGGCATGACTTTGTAGCAATACAGGCCGAACTCGGTTATGAAGCTGGTTTTTTCTCATCGGATGGGTCCATCCTAACTTGGTTGTAGCCCGAGTAGGCAGCCAGGAAGCTTAGCAACTCGTTTCCCGAGGTCGCATCCACTAGGCGGTCAATTCTGGGGAGGGGAAGCAATCTTTCGGGCAAGCTCGGTTCAGGTCGGTATAGTCGATGCACATGCACCACTTGCCGCTTGCCTTTTTTACCAACACCGGGTTGGCCACCCAGCTCGGGTAATGGACTTCCCTTATGAAGTTTGCTGCGAAGAGCTTCTCGACCTCCTCGTCGACCGCTCTCCAGCGTTCTGGGGCTAAGTTGCGTTTCTTCTAACGGGTCTGACTCTAAGGTCAGTATTAAGTTTGTGAGTTATCAGTCTGGGGCTAATGCCGAGCATGTCGGCCGCAAACCAGGCAAAAATATCTAAATTTTGAAGTAAAAAACTCACCAGTTCGGCTTGTAGGGGGTCTTCGATGGAAGCTCCGATGCTTAGTGTGCGAGTTGGGTCCGTAGCTGAAGTCGGGATTGCGACTATTTCCTCCATGGGCGAAGCTCGCTCCTCACCTTGCTCCACAGGCCGCTCCAGTTCGAGGTTGTCGGCCGCCTTGGTTTTTCCCTTCAGGGCGGCAACGTAGCACTTGCGGGACTCGAGCTAGTCGCCCCGCGCTACCCCTATACCGAAGTCCGTAGGGAACTTCATGGCCAAATAGTAGGTGGAGACCGCCGCCCGTAGGATATGCGTGATTGGCCGCCCTATTATGGCATTGTATGGGGAGGGGGTCGCACTACCAGGAAATCATGGTTGAGTCTGACCGCACAAGGCCATGTGCCGACTTCCACAAGGACAGTTACATTTTCGAGGGGCCTGACTTCCTCTCCGCTGAAACCTACCAGGCGAGTGTTCGCGGGCTTCAGCTCGCTCCTCTGTAACTACAGCTGGTCAAATGCTGATTTGAAGAGGATGTTCGCTGAGCTGCCTGAATCTACGAGTACGCGCCTGACCTCGAAGTCGCTGATCCTTAGCTTAATGACAAGCGCGTCATCATGTGGGTAGTGGACTCCTCGCGCGTCGTCCTCCGTGAAAAAGATTGGTCCTTTGGTCTTTGGTCTCTTTGGGGGGTTCCGTTCTTCGAGGGCCGCTTCGCGAACTGAAGTCCGGGCTGCTGCCGAGGTACACCCCGCTACCACCGAACCTCCCACTATTCATGGATGGTTCCCCGAACTGGCCTCTCTTCCGGAGGCTGCTTCTGCAACGGTTCGGCAGGTCTGTTGCTAGACTCGGGGGCATCCTTTTTGTGCTCCCCTTGCCGACATGCTTTATTGTTATTGCTGTGCTGTACAAAGTTTTTCAAGTATCCGCGACGGATGAGTCCCTCTATCTCGTCCCGGAGGTTATTACACTGTTCGGTGCTATGACCATGGTCTCTATGGAAACTACAATACAAATTCTTGTTTCTCTCGTTCGGATTTCCCTTTAGGCGAGGTGGCCACTTAACGTACGGAGCGTCTTTGATCGTCATTAAGATCTCTGTCCGCCTCGTGTTTAACGGCGTGTAGTCCGTCCGAACTGCTAGGGGGGCCCGGAAGGACTAGTTCGGCTTCGGCTCCTGGGTCGGGTTTTTTCTATTCACCGGGTTGGAGAGCTCGTCTTCTCTCTTTCTTTTCTCATTCCCGCCTTCGGTTCGTTGGTTGATTTCTTCCTCTGTCCTCATGAACTTATCCGCGAGTTTGAGGAATTCGGCCACGGTCGCGGGCTGGTTGGCCACCATGTTCCATTTGAATTTTTTGTGCGTCACCCCTCTTTTGGCCGCCGCGAGCTGCACTGCGGGGTCCAACCGCGATGTCTGCAAGCATGCTTCGTTGAGCCGCTTAATGTTGCCCCGAATAGATTCTCCTTCTCTTTGGACCACTCCGAAGATGCTTTCCTCTGTTCTGGGGCACCGTCGGCTGGTGACGAAGTGTGTGGTGAAGACTTGCATGAACTGGGCCCAGCACTTTATCGACCCGGGGGCCAGGTTCCTGTACCAAGTGCGGGCTACCCCCCTGAGGGTGGTGGTAAAGGCCACGCACATGCACGATTCGCTGGCCCTGGCGAGGTGCATTTGCGATTGAAAGGCGTCAACGTGGTCGTTGGGGTCGAAGGACCCGTCGTACTTGTCCAGAGGTGGGAGCTTGAAGTCTCTGGGTAAGGGGACCGCCAGGAGTTCCGATGCGAGGGGGGAAGGAACAGAGAGAGCCGGGGCAGCCCCTACCTCGTCCGATCTCGTGTCTTTGCCACTGAATTCCGACAAGGCGCGGGTGGCGGTTCGGCGACTTCGCCGGCACCTTCGCCGTTGAGCGGGCCTTGTGCTGGCGCTGCTGGCCTCCGTGTTACCGAGCTCGATGGGCCCGGAATGCTGGTAGTCTGCCGCCAGGGCGCTGAATCGGTTTTCGGTGAGCGGGAGCTCGGGCTTGGAGCGCCGGGGTGCCGACCTCGCGGGCGAGGTTCCCGACCCGCCTGCGGGTTGCGAGATGGGGATGACATTTTTCTCTCTTCGGCCTGGGGACGAGGCCTGGCTGTTGGGGTGGTTCTGTGGCCAGGAGGCCTTCGCTTGGCGGGGGCGCCCATCCTGCGGGGAGGCCTTGACCGGCCTCGAAGCGGGGTGGCGAGGTGGAAGTAGTGGTTGGTTCAGTGGCAGTTGGGGGAACTGATGTTGATAGTGATGCTGGGAGATGTTGTGCAGCACTTGGTGCTGGTGAAGCTGGTGTTGCTGGAACTGTTGCATTTGGGCTTGCATTGCCCGCATGCACTGCATCAGGTCCTCCAATCGGTTTTGGCTAGCTGCCAAGGGGACGGCAGTTGGTTCAGTGAAGGTTGTCTCAATGGGGAGAGGAAAGGGGACGCTTGTGGTAGGAGGGTTTACGGGTGCCACTGCTTGTGGCGCGTTCAAGATGGGGATCCCATCCGCCGAAAGGGGGATGGTGAACTGTCCAATGCACACACTACGGGGACCTGAAGTTGCTCCCCGGTGGCGTTTATCTCCGTGCCACGTCCGGTGTTGCTGGAGAAGGCCATGAGTGTTGGGTTTTTTGAAGAAAAATGGGTTATCGAAGTTTGGAGGGAGGCTTTTTGAAGCGTTTCCCACAGACGGCGCCAATTGATGGATCGCGATCTGGCTGGTCTTAGCTATCCGCTGCCTTGCTTCCGAACGGGGTAGCAGGGAACCTGAAACGGAGGAGATGGGAAAGCTCCGAGGGAAACCCAGTGTAAAGGCTCCGAAGCTCAAGTTAGAATCCTTCAAAAGCAAGGTAATACCAGATAGCGCAAAGTTTGCATACCTCCGTTGTCGGGGGGCAGGGGGCTCTTATAGTCACTTCGTGTACTCGTCCTGAGGCCCTTGTCAGATCGAGTATGATTACCCTTGTGCTTGTCAATTCGGCCGTCGTCCTTTCTGCTGAGACATAACCGTCACTGCCTAACAGTCTAACTGGAGATGGCGGTGTCAGTGGTGGTGGCAGGTGGTCGTTTAGAGTGCTGCTGCCAAACGTCAGATCCCAAGTCAGTCAGGCGTGGCGCCCTCGGGCACGGACTTCCCTAGTGTCAGGCATGGTACGACTTGTTTTGTTTTGGTGCCCAGAAGGTGATGCGAAGTGCTGAGCGAGGCGGTCTTGAGCTCTGAGGTATCTATAGGGCAGGTCAGTTCGGCGAGGTGTATCCCGAACTGTTACAAGGTGGGTCAGTTCGGCGAAGTGTATCCTGAGCTGTTACAAGGTGGGTCAGTTCGGCGAAGTGTATCCCGAGCTGCTACAAAGTGGGTCAGTTCGGCGAAGTGTATCCCGAGCTGTTACAAGGTGGGTCAGTTCGGCGAAGTGTATCCCGAGCTGTTACAAGGTGGGTCAGTTCGGCGAAGTGTATCCCAAGCTGTTACAAGGGTCAGTTCGGCGAAGTATGTCCCCTTGTTCCCGCCTAGGCTTGGCCCCTTTTGCCAAGTTGTTGTTTCTATCACTTGTCACATAATAGAGAGGTCGGGCCAAATCTTCCTTCATCACATTTCATTTAATGGGCATCTCTAAATTAACTCATTCTTTGAGTACTTGCATCCACAAGTTTATAATTTCAGAGACAAATCGTGGCTCTAGGGGATATTGCATGCATACAATAAATTTGTGATTCATCAAAGTCAAAATCTGCTGTGTTCAATCTTTAAAGGATCAACCTCTGCCAACAAGTACTTAACTTTAAAACTAACTTTAACTATTTCCTTGTTTCAAATGAAGTTGTTTGGAAATTTCTCACTTTGAAATATTTTAGATACTCTTTTCTCCCTTTTTAGAATGAAAACATTTTGTTTTCAATCCCTTTCACCAATGTTTTAAAAGCCAATCCGAAAATGGAATTGGTTTCAGTTCAGTGGTTCGACGATCTAATTTGAATGGATCAATTCATGACATTATTAAATATTTAAAAAATAAAAATTAATTGTAAAATAAATTTAACCCCCCAAAAATGTTGTTCAGGTCGAACGGTTTAGCAGTTCAATGATCAGGATCAGTAGTTCATTGACTGATTCAATGGCTTTTTAGGAAAATCCAAGCCAGGTGCTAAATAGAACCAATAGGTCACCACTTCCTATATTGAGTGGTTCAACTGCCCTGATCAACAACGGCTTTAAATCCATTCCATTTGCATCAATTATAGGCAAATGCCTCAAGCCCTCAACCCTTTTGAAGGTCTTGAAAAACAATATTTGATTGAGTTCTTGGAGTAAATCTCCTTTGAACCTAAAGGCTTGTGGTCAAAGTGATGGTATGCAACAAGATTTAATATTGGTCATGTACTCATGCTATGCTTGTTTGATAGAAAATAAGAGTGAAACATAAAAGTTGAGGGGACTCATTTTCTAGCAAGCCAAACACAGCCTCAAGGAATGTTAGTAGAGTTGGTTAATTCTATAAGATTATAACCCCCTACACCTATCTGGATGGGTTTATGCTTCTAATTAGGTCTAAGGTTATGAAGATTATTATGTTCACAATCCCTTATATTGTATTTCCATGAATATTTTTAAGTGCACTTTTTATTTTTTATAAATTTCAACTGTTTCCACTTGTTATTCTTTTCTATTGATTCCTTAAGCCTCATTATTCTAAGTCACAATATGCTCCTAGTTTGCAATGAAAATCCTTTCATATAATAATAAAGTAGGGGTAATTCATTTCATGGATTTGTTAACTCTATCTCCAAAATAGCTGCAAATAATTTTATCAAGGCAAATCTCAGGACAAACTCAAAACTAGAGGACTTTCTTGGCAAAGTCCACATGCTAGGGTAATTTCAAATTCAAAATTTAATGAGTTGATGATATGCTACACAATTTGATAAATGAGAGGATCGATATTCATCCCTTTTGTTCGCATAGCATAGGCTTTTTAATCAAAACCCACCCATAAATTTTGATAAATAACACCCGATTGGGTACAATGTTTTTGTTTCCAATTGATTAGTCAGAAGTTTTTCCGATGTCATATCTTTCTGATATCATAGTCGAACCCTTGATTAATGTAAAAAAGGATAGACCATCTATAAATAGATAGCATGCCATAAACTCCATAAGGCTACGTTTGGTTCGAAGGAAAAATAGGAAAAGAAGGAAAAGATAGGAAAAGAAGGAAAAGATAGGAAAACCTTTACAAACCTTTACAAACTTTATATATGTTTCCCTATCTTTCCCTACCTTTTCCTTCAAACCCAACATAGCCTAATGGATCAATGGGCAGAAAGGGGGAAACCACCCTCAGACTTTGCTTTGTTTATGTTTCGAAAATCAATAGATGTACACATGTACCTTTGCATCTTTCTTTAGAATCGGGAAGAGATTATTAGCTAGCCACTTGGGATTATGCGAGAAAAAATATGGGTTTTATATCTTCTATATGATGTCCTCTTCAATCTGATAAGTTAGATTGTATTATCTTTTTCATTCCATTGACATCTTCCATTCATAGATCCATGGCATTCTATGAATGAGCATGCTTCTATTTACCCTAAAATATCCTTGTAGGATCAGCCGAAGATGGGTTCAGATCTGTTACCCATTAGCTGTTTCCACCCCCTACCCATGAGATGTTATAGCTGCACATTGGGAATATCTCTCTTGTCATTCATGGGAGATGTTCCCAATACACGGCAGTGGTGTTCAGTGGGTAGGGATGTGAGAATAGTTTATGGGTAACAGATTGAGAGTTGGCCAAGACACCCTTATATGCCCAAATGAGTTTAAATAGGCACAAACTCAATTTATCATGAAAATAAAAAGAAGAAGAAAATTTTAAGTTAACTCCACCTATCTACCAAAACTGATATGTGAATTATAAAACAGTTCTGATTCAATGATGAAAACTTTCAAAACACTCTATATTCTCCTTATATATAGTTTGCAACTGCTTCACTTAATTGACCTTCCATGAAGAACTGTTTGTATTATTGTTTTAGAATGATAAAGTGACTTGTTAAAACAAGTACAAAATGTGAAAGTACATAGGCCCAAGGTTTTTTATTTTTTATTTCAAAAATACCCCTAACAGTTATCATATATTAAACACTTTTTAGAAACAAAAACTAAGGGCAAAATCACTATTTTGTTTTCTATTTTTTATTTAATTTGGTCAAACAGATGCTGGGGTCAAAAAAGTCATTTTTACTCCTATCTAAGAAAAACAATGATAAGTAAAGTGGTTGCAAACTAAAGGGTAAATTTTAGTAAACATGGGAAACTATATGGGATGTCCATGTAAATGACCAAAACAAACTAACTGCAATCCATATTTGGTTCCAATTGTTTATGCACTTGATTATTTGCCAAAAGAAAACAATTCAGTTTGGACGATGTGCTCTACAAGTGTCAAGTGTTTAAGAAAATAACAACAAATGCACATTTTGTAATGGAAGGTTGTCAATTACTATCCAAATTTGAGGTTACAGTCATGCAAAGGCCCCTAGGTTGATTTGGAATATAGTTCCCCCGTAGGAAAAAGAAGGGGGAATTGCTTCTGGTTCATGCTAATAAAACTATCATCAAAATTAGCAAGAACAAAAAAGAAGAAAAAAGGTGTCTTGCAATAAACCATTTCAAAATGCTAACTTGCTTAGTTGGTAAAGTTTGTGACCAAAGATATCTAAAATAGAAAACCATCATCACCACAAATTTTAGTTTGCAAACTACTTGATCAATGATCATACATCCCCAAACCCAAAGAAAAGGAGGAAAAAAAGAAAGGATAAAGATTTGGTTTGATAAAAAATAAGAGGGGTTCGATTATTGATGCCGGACAGACATGAAACCGGACAAACTTGTAACCAATCAGGTGGGTTTTTATAAAAAATTCATGCGATTTTGATTTTTTTTTTATGAATTTTAGAGTTGAGGGAAATTTTCTAATAAATTTTATGAAATTCCTTAAAAACTTTTCCTCAACTGTTTTGTTTTTCTATTATTTTTATGTAAAACCAAACACAGACCAACCAAGGTAAGATAAATACTCATAATTGTTGAACATTCATGCAAGACAACCCTAATATTCTCATACACGCACTCATCCTCAGCTATTCTATTCGCGTCTGTTTTTTAATCAATATCTACTCGAGCACAGCCACCAGCTCAGTTATGTAAATGAGTCCATATTCGAAATGGGTCTTCTGGGGACAATTCCTAAGTCCTAACTATTGGGGCCCATCAGAAAGGATATTATTATCCGAGCTCTTGGGCCAGAAAGCCGAAAAAGCTAGTGGCTCCGATGCCTGAGAGCCACAAAGCCCACAAGCCGTGTAAATGCACTGTAGCAACGAGCCAACAACCTCTATAGATTGTAGTTTATATATTTCATCATTTCCGAAACAAAAGTAGGGGAGAGATTGAAGTCCTCTGTCTGGGTTTTGTTTTCAAGTATTTTTAAGCCTTTCTTTTCTCTCTACTGTCTTGTCTGACTGTCTTTTTCTCATGTGACCCAGGCTTCTCCACTGGCCAAAAACAAATACTTAAGCAGTCTTTCATATCAGCCCCTATCTCTCTCTCTCTATTGCGAAGATATATAGAGTTCACAGGAAGTTTCGGTCTTCGGAAGAGTCTTTACAAAACTTCCCCCTCAAACACTCACCTTACACGGCGATCAATCCTAGACACTATTAAACCCACCCACCCAGGCCAAGCGAAACGAGACCATTCTCTCTCTCTCTCTCTCTCTCTCCTCCATGGACTACCATCTGAAGCAATGGAGAAATCTGCATGAGTCAGAAGAACCCCCTTCTGCGAAGATACCAAGGCTCCTCCTTGAACCGCATCAGCAACCATCTGGGTCTGCTCTCCCGTTGTTTGTACCTGAACCTAACAGTAGGATCAGCAACCTGTCAGCATTCCCAGATTCAACGACTGCTACCAGATTTCCAAGTGAGTTATTTTTTTTTTCTCTTGCCGTCCTTTCTTTCTTCTCTCCACCTCCTGTAGTGACAGGAAATTTTATTCCGCATATGGAAAGGTTATGTGTTGTTTCCAGACTCGCTCCTTTTGTTCTTTATTTTCTTTGATGGTTTCTCTTTTTATCTGCATTTGCTTAGGGATGGGAGGTTATTTCAGCTTGGCGCAGTGGCAAGAACTTGAACTTCAGGCCTTGATTTTCAAATATATGTTGGCTGGCGCTGCTGTTCCTGCTGAGCTACTTCAGCCCATAAAGAAGAGTCTCCTCAGTAGTTCTGCATGCTATCTTCAATACCCATATCAGCAGTATCAGCACTATCAAACAGCAAGTAAGTTTCAGTTTTTATTTTCATTGTTCGACCTTTCTTTACATCCCAAGATGTTATTTTGCTTTCCTGTCTAGCATTTCGTGTTATTTATTTATTTTTTGCTTTCGTCTTTTATTTGTTGTTCTCATTTATCAACTTCTCTCTCTCTTTTTGATTGATTTGGTATTTAGTTTAGTTTTCCTTGTTTTTGTCTGCCTTCTTGTTGCAGTGGTCATTATCATTTTCTCCTCTGAAATAAGCTCTCTCTCTTTTTCCATAGAAGTTGTTTTATGGGCATACTTCTCTCACATCAGATTCTAGATGCAGTTAAACTAGCTCTATGGCCTATTCTGTTAACCTTCTAATGGTGATTTTATCCTGATTAGCTCTTGATGTTTTATTTAAGTTCGTTTCTTGTCCGTAGCTTCTTCGTTCGGTCGTTTTGTGTTACTGGTCTCTCTGTAGGCTCCTTTTCTGTGGTGTGATCCTGCTCCTTTCATGTATTGGGTGTAAAAATTTGCAGACTTTTCTAACATAAGAAGGCACAATCTGAAATGGGTTTTTCCTTAAACTTTTATGGATTGATTGTATTCTGGAGGCTGGTGACTTTTGTGTTAACTTTATTGGTTTTATTGGTTTTATTGATCTGTTTGCTGATGCAACCGTGGGGTTTCGGCATGTTGGCGCAGTGTTACAGTCTGGGTACTGGGGAAGAAGTGTTGTGGACTCGGAGCCTGGCAGATGTCGGAGAACCGATGGAAAGAAATGGAGGTGCTCAAGAGATGTGGTGGCCGG